>NC_062278.1:189178947-190470197 GCF_902655055.1 Lutra lutra
TGGTTAAGCATCTGCCTTCAGCTCAGGTCATGATCTCAGGGTCCTGGGATTGAGCCCCATGTGGTTGGGTTCCTAGTTCAGCAAGGAGTCTGCTTCTCCCTCTCCCTCTCCCTCTGCCTCTGTCTCTCCTTCTGCTTGTACTCTCTCTGACTCTCTCTCAAATAAATAAATGTATTAATTAATTAATTAGTTAATTCTTCAAAACTAGTAAGAGTAGACCAAAGGAATCCTTTCACCGTGTTGTAGAGTGTCCTGGGATTTTGTTTTTATTCCAATATGGTGAGGCAACAGATCAGGAGACCAGTGTTGCTGAAAAAATAGTTTGTAACTCAGGGTTGCCTGGGGGAGGAGGCCTGCCACAGCAGGCAGGGCTCCGGGGATAAGCACCTAGGGCGGGCAGGAGGCAGAGAATGAGGGGAAAGCATGGGCCAGAGCCTTTGCTGTAGTTTTCTTGGAAAGGAATGGGCAAGTCAGGGAGGATAAGCTGATCAGGTTTAGGATTGGTTAGTTTAATTACAGTGGGTTCTGGGCTCTAAAGTGGTCTAGTTGTCTGTTGCCTGGGGTGACTTAGGGCTGGGCAGTATGGTCTGGGACTGCACGAGACTAATAAAAGGAGACAATGGGGGTTTTGGATTCAGGATGAATTGGTTTGCATATCAAAGGTGTGCATTCAGGGAAGTTGTTTGCTATCCCTAGGAACTCGCTAACCTGGAGTAGTGGCTGGGGAGGGCAGGGGCAGTCCCTCCCTGGCTCCATAAGGCCCCAGCCTGTCAAAGCATCACAACATAGAGCAAATAACGTGACTGATACACTTCAGTCCAGCTCATCAGCTGGGAGACACATCTTAGGAAATCAGACGAGAGTCTGTTGTAAAATACACTTTAGCTTCTTCTTTCTAAATATATATGTTTCGCCTTGTTTTAAGCAACAGCATCAAATGGTGGATTTGATAGGCTTAGTACATTTTCCAGGCAAATACTGAAGTGCATACATAACAAAACTCCCTCAGCCAGGCCGCATACCCCTGGTGTTTTGTGGGTGCTGGAGTGGGAAGTACCGGTCCGGCTCACCTTCATGTTACAGAGGAGAAATTTGAAGGTCACAAAGGGCATGTGACTCGCCCAAGATCATCTAACTTTGTTAAATTTGTTGCAAAGTAAGAGTTGGAACTCATCCCAGTGTATTTCCTTCTCTGCATGATGGTGCTAACAGAAAGCAAGGCAACCACTTGGAGTCGCTTGAACCCTTGTGTTATTCTAACGATTTCCGGGCCCGTTATCTGCGTTAGAACTACTAAGGTCATGAGCCTGGAAACAAAAGCACTTCTCCTGGTGTATATCCGTATTCTATATTGTCTTCCTCAGGTCACAAAGGAATGGGGAGAAGGTCTTCCAATGACGAACACATCCCTTGCTTTGAAGCTGGGGCCAGGAGCACTTAGTGTAATCCTGTCCTCAAAAAAGTCTGATCAAAGATCAGAATTTACAGAAGGCAATGACATGAAAGCCAAACACTCTAGAGAATCCCAAAATGGTAATTCAGAGCCTAGATGCAGGATTTGAGATTTTATGTAGAAATGCCCTAGTATTTTACAGAGTAAGCAGGAATTTGATTAATACGATGCACGGCAAGAAACACTCTGGTCCCTTTGGCAGGTTTTTCCTTGAGGTGTCTCTGCTTTGGTTAACAGTAGTGAGAGCTAACCTGGAGTCCTTACTCCCCAGCAGGCATCAGTCTAAACCCAAAGAATGTGAAGAAGGCACTCTAATTCTTATTTTACGGAAGAGGCTGGAGTTGAGAGAGAGTGAGCACCTTGCCTGCTGTCAGACCCACAGTAGGTGGCAGAGCTGGGACTAGGCCCAGGGATGTCTGATCCCAGAACCCACGACCTTAGCCATGCTGATCCATGGTCCCCCACCCCCGCCAGCCACATACTGTCTCATTTTCTAGAAATTCATGTGCTTTGTGCCAAGATACCCACCTCAAATTACACTGCCTTGAATATATTGAAGTGTTCAGATTTAGAACCATCTTCCTGGCACAGCTACTCAACACAGAACAGTTCCTGGGTCATCAAATAGAGAGCAATGCAGGGGAGCCTGTTGTCAATACTCATCAGTTTCTGATTTGCTTGTTGCCAGGTTTTTTTTTTTTTTCCTGGCTTGGGTTTTTCATTGTTGTTGTTACTGTTGTTTGTTGTTTGTGGGTTTTTTGCTCTTTTTTTTTTCGCTAATTTTCATCTTTTTTTTTAAAAAAGATCTTATTTATTTATTTATTTGGCAGACGGAGATCACAAGTAGGCAGAGAGAGAAGGGGAAGCAGGCTCCATGCTGAGCAGAGAGCCCGACGCAGGACTCAATCCCAGGACCCTGAGATCATGATCTGAACTGAAGGCAGAGGCTTAACCCACTGAGCCACCCAGGCACCCCTTTTTGCTCTTTCTTAATCAATAGGAGGGTCATTAGGAATTCTTAGGAGGTAGGAGGTCCTTGGCCTGTGCTCCTCCCCTAAGTTAGGATTGAGTTTTGGGTCATTGCCTAATGAAATGATTACAAGTATAATAATATATTAATACATTAAGGTTTGATTCCTGTTGTTTGGTCCAACAGTGCAGGCCAGGGGATGAGGGGAGAGGTTTTGTTTTTGTTTTTGTTTTTGTTTTAAGGCTTAGAAACCTTTTTTTCCCCCTTTACCTTTTTTCCACCTTCTTAGCTGCAACTAATTCAGGTCACTCTTCAGTTCCTAAAACTGTTTAATTTCAGTACTAGGAAGAACACTACCAACATCTACATCAGCATTCCCACTATAATTAGTAGTGTGGCACTAATAGTAGTGACTCATTGCTGATAATTGTATGTGAGGTAGGTCTCATCATGCTTTACAATAATAAAATTCTGTGCCTCCTTTCTAAAATTAGAACACAAATACACACATTTTCAAGCCCTGCATCTAAGCTCAATAAATCGGAATACATACAAAGTTATGCCCATCAAGACATCCCTTATATTCTGAGATGACATCTTGATGGGGAGAGGAAAGAATGCTGTCGCTAGAACGGTGTAATTTCCCCAAAGCTGGTTTATACCCACTGAGGCTCTGCACATGGGAGTGTTCTCTATCAGGCATGTCATGGTGAAAATGTTTGGAGCCACTGTTCTCATTTATTCCCCTCATGGAACAGACGAGAAGACTAAACCTTGGGGAAGTGAGATAACTTGATCGAGGTCCCGCTGGGGACAGAGACCATTCTGAGACAAAAAGTCTGTGTTTCCTGTAGCAAGAAAATAGAACCACAGCCTAAAGGGAGAGGAAGCTTATGAGAACCCTGTCAACTCCTAATTTCCAATGCCCCTTGCAGTGGTGCTCCAAAATATACCTCATTTGTGGAAATCTGTGCTTGTTTTCTCTTATTGCCATAGCAAATCATCAGAAAGTTAGACGCTTCAACAGCACAAGTTCTTTGTCTCACTGTTCTGAAGGTCAGAAGTCTGACACAGGTCTCACCAGGCTAGATCGAGACGTCGGCAGAGCTCTGTTCCTTTCTGTAGGTTCAAAAGGAGGATCCATTTGCTCACTTTTCTGGGTTGTTGGCAAACTTGAGTTCTTTGCAGGTGTAGGACTAACGTTCCAGGTTTCTTTTTTTTGCTGACTTGTAAACTGAGGGCCCTTCCCAGCCTTTTAGGATGACTGCGTTCCTTGGCTCCTAGACCCCTTCCTCTAACCTCAGAACAATGGCAGCTCCAGTCCTGGTCACGTCCATGTCTCTGACTCTTCTTCCATGTTCACAGCGCTCTCTGACCACACCTGGGAAATGATCTCCATTATAAGGATGCGTGAGATTACAATGGGCCCATCTGGATAAATGCAGAATGATCTTTCCATCTCGGAGTCCTTACCATTCATCACATCTGCAAAGTCCCCGTTGCCGCAGGAACTAACATATACATAGGTCCCTGGGATTCGGACCTGGATCTTTCTGGGGGCCAATCTTCTGCCAACCAGGCCAGTTCTTCCTGTGATCCCACTCCTACCCAGGAGAGAAGTCAGGATAATTCTCCAGCTCCCCAATTACAGGACCTTCATAACTGGCTCATTCCTTCTTTTAACTACCATCTTCAATCCCACTGGTTTAATTTCTTCTAAGGCACAAGATGAGCATCCCTTCCCCATTATAATAGTGTTTGGCTTCTCCTTGTCCACCTAACTGTCACCCCAGCGTTCAAGGCCTTCAGTGATTTGCTACTTCCTTCCAGCTTCTGTTGGGTTCCTCTCTGTCCTGCAACCCTTTTTTCTTCGCCAAAACGGACTCCTCTATCTTCCCCACACGCATCAGGCACTCTCTTTCTTCTGAGCCTTTACCTGCATTATTTTCTCTGCGTGGACTCTCCTTACTCCACCATGTCTGAATCTCCTAGTCCTGAAGTTTTCCAGACTCAACTCAAAGTGACCACTTCTTGGAAACCTTCCCTGTTTCTTTCCACTGTCACTAAGGCTGGAAATAAAGTTTTCTTCGGATTTCTTATGGCTGTCACATACTCCTTTTTATTGACAGTAACCAGGTTCAAGTCATCTACTGCTGCAGGACAAAGTATGTCAACACTTAGTGGCTTAAATCTACCCCCTATTATTATTATTACATTTCATGATTCTCTGGGCCAAGTTTGGTCAGGGCATAGCAGATGACATATCTTCATCCCATGATTTCTGGGAACCAGCTGAGTTGACTTGGATGTTTCTCTTGCTCATTCTTCATGCAGTTTTTCTTTATCTTTAAGATTTTGTCCATTTATTTGAGACACAGAGAGAGCACAAGCAGGGAGAAGGATCAGAGGGAGAAGCAGACTCCCCACTGAGCAGGCAGCCTGACATGGGGCTCGATCCCAGAACCCTAAGATCATGACCTGAGCCGAAGGCAGATGCTTAACCGACTGAGCCACCCGGGCGTCCCTCCACAGAGTTTTTCCAGATGCTTAGCTCGGGCTTCTTCACAGCATGGATGCCTCAGGGTATTTGGAATGTTTTCAAGACAGCTCAGGGTTCCAGTAGACCAAAATGGAACCTGCTGGTCCATGCAAAGGCAGGCCTGGACCTGGTATAGCATCACTTTGCCTTACTTCATTGCCCAAAGCCACCATATACCAGATTCAAGGGAAGGAGAAGAGGACCCCCACTATCCAATGGGAAGAGTATCAAAGAATTGGACAACATCTTTTAAATAACTTAAGTCATTTTCTAGGTGCTTTGATACATGCCTGATCTTTTGTCTAAGACTATGAGTTCTGGGGTGCCTGGGTGGCTCGAATGGTTAAGCATTTGCCTTTAGCTCAGGACATGATCCTGGGGTCCTGGGATCTAGCCCCACGTCGGTCTCCCTGCTCAGTGGGGAGCCTGCTTCTCCCTCTTCCTCTGCCTGCTGCTCCCCTTGCTTGTGTTCTCGCTCTGTCAAATAAATAAATAAATAATCTTTAAAAAATAAATTAAAAAAATTAAAAATTAAAAAAAAAATAAGACTATGAGTTCTGAGTGTAATTCATTTAGTAGCTGCCGTAATGCCTAGCACGGTGCTTAGCCCATAACAGGAACTCAGTAAATTCTGTCACATTAATGAATAAATGTGTTTAGCAGGTTCTTGCTGAAGGTAACTACAACTAATTTTACATCTTATAGAGTGAAAAAAGATGGGGGGGGCCTACAGTTCTTTTTTTAAAGGCTGCCCAGAAGATTTTGAAAATGTACATATATGAAATAGATGATCGTGTTCTTTAAAAGGCAGATTGTGGGTGTGATTGAATCGTATGTGTGATGTGAATTATGGGTAATCGATTTGGGATTGTATGAACCAGACTTTCTAATTGGATTCCAATGAAGCACCTGCTTTCTGTCAAACCCGAGCTCATGAGTGGGCAAGTCTCATAAAAACCCATTTCATATAGATTTTCAATGCTGCTTAATAGTTTGTTTTGCTGATTCAATCAAAATTTAAATCTATAATAACCATAAAGTGCATGCCATAAAAATGTTTTTATCAGTTCTCTGCTCCAAGACTGCATGATATCAGCTTTTAGAAAGTAAAAACCTTTGTCTAAATATACAATTTGGGGGGCACCTGGCTGGCTCAGTGTGACTCTTGATCTTGGGGTCATGAGTTTGAGCCCTAGGTTTGTTGCAGAGATTACTTAAAAATTTTAAAAATAATAATAATAAAACCTTAAATATGTAATTTTCCTTCCAAAATTCATTTAGCAGCATCCCTCCCATTTTTTATTTATTATTACCCTTCCAATTTTAACCACCATTGTATCACGAAAAACTTCTACCCTCTTTTTTCTCTAAGAAGAGCATTGAAAAGGTTTTCTAGAAAATGTTTTAAAAATCTAATAATAGTAATAAGATAATCATAAGAATAAGGCAATCACTTTTATAAGGAGAAAATTATAGGTTGGGTAATGGGATTTAAATTTAAAAAAAGAAAAAAAATTTAAAGATGAAAAAAAAGAAGAGGACAACATAAAGAATAGGAAAGTACAGGCTTGGAAAAAAAGCACTCCAGTTGCCTGTTTCTCAGAGCTGTTTTCTTCTCATCCACAAACCAGAGCTGATAATCTCTAACTCACGAGATTGTTGAAAGATTTTGGTGGAAAATGTATATTTCTGATACCTCCTAGACCATCCTTTCTTGCCTCCCCATTTCAATATGACACTGAGCAGTTCATAGAGGATAAAGGCATAAAGTGTCATGCCTCCAAGGGGACATTTACAATTTACTAAGAGACCTAAATTTCCTGGCAAAGGAATGAATCTCTAATGGTAAAATCTCAGCTGTCAGAAGTAAGACTGCAGGCTGGAGTTAGGGAAGAAGATGCTTCAGGGAAGGTCCTTCCAAGCAGAGTGAGTAAAGACCTTCATCCGCACCTAAGGGTTACATCAGCCCAGGAAGGCATTATCAGAAGGGGCTAGTGGTCTTCTTAATGGATATTTGGACTTCAGACAGATCCACATTTGATCCCCAGGTTAGCCATTTACCAGCTGTGTGAACTAGCATGTTTTTTTACACATCTCTGTGAAACTAGATGTTTCTTTCACATCTCTGATCCTCGGTTGCCTCATCTATAAAATGGGGCAAAAAGAGAACCTACTGGGGCGCCTGGGTGGCTCAGCGGGTTAAAGCCTCTGCCTTTGGCTCAGGTCATGATCCCAGGGTCCTGGGATCGAGCCCCACATCGGGCTCTCTGCCTGCCTCTCTGCCTACCTGTGATCTCTGTCTGTTAAGTACTAAAAAAGAGAACCTACTATGAGAATCAAATGAGGTAAGACACATATCACGTACTGGATAAGGGATAGCATTTGATAGCCAGCAGGAGTAGCTTAGTTGATTTTTTTTTCCAATGATGATGAAACTTAAGTTTTAAAGTCCCCAATTCTAAGTGTTGAAATTGGGAATACATTGTCCAACCCATGGAGGGAACGCCAACATGGTAACACCCGCTGTGCTCATCTTTGTCTTCAATTCTCACCCCCTCCCTCCCCGTGTCTACCAGCCTATTGCCTCATATGCATTCCACGCTTAGTAGAAGCTCAAGGAAAGCTCTGGGCCGTGAGGAACAAGAAAGTGATCTTTGAGTCATTGTAATGACTTAAAATTAATGGGATGAGCGAAATCTACTTAATGCTTTGAGGAAAGTAGGGCTCGCTGCCCAAGAGGCAGCAGAGCTTAACTGTGGCAGCTGGCATTTAGAACCTGCTGCTTTCTCCCTCATACCCACAAGGACCCTTTGGGACTTGGTCATCTGAGATAGACGTGCAGAGGACACAGCATCCATCTCTCTGCCTCTGGCAACAAGCCTCAAGAGTAGAACCATGGCTGTCATTTTTCCTTACAAACTCGCTGTAGCCTGGGAAGTCAGTGTGGCAAAATCCGCCACATGGGTCTAGCCCCACCTGGGTCTGGAACCCACTCAGGGAATCCATCCCGGGTTTGGTGTCAGCAGAGCTGCACACCCTGAAATGCCAGAATCTGCTCTCATTGAAACTTCCATCTGCGACGAGGGGGACAGAAGTCCCTCCTGGAGGTACCTCAGTGGCAATGGAAGACTGCTTTCTTCGGCATGGCTGAGAGAAGGCTTCCATTGAGGAGATGAGCATCAGGGTTTGCCCCATCCACACTGCTTGGCTGACCCTGAGGGTCTCCAGAGAAACTTCTCCTGGGATCATGGGGCCAGATGCCACTTCTCACTGCTCACTACTCTTATTTATTTATATAAGAGAAAACAATGAGCCTTCGTTGCTTAAGCTTTTCTTCAGGAAGTAGAAACCCTTCGTTTAGCCCAAGATGAAATTTTTGCTCTTGGAATAACAAGCACGCTAACTCCAAGTTTATGAGCATCCTTCACTGGGAGCCATCCTACTTCATAGCCCGTCCACATCCTTGGTGTTTAGGAAACTCTGTTCTATTCTAGACAAGAGAAATCAGGTTGTCATTGGCCTGGATTTCTTCTATGACTCTACACTCCTACGGACTGCAGCTGGGTAATATTTTATCTGTGTAGCCTTTGAGGTATATAATGAGAAGTTTGCAAGGCACTAAGGAAACATGAGGTATAGTGCAGGAGAGTTTTGTCTTGTCGTTTACTCAGGTACTTACCCTGTGATGGGCCAGGTACTGTTTAGATACTGAAGACACAGCCAAGAACTCAGACAACCTCCCTGCTCTCCTAGAACTTGTTTAACTTCAGCAGAGGAAGACCCGTCCCACAAGCGTAAACTAACAAAGGAACCAGAAAATCTTAAAATAGTGATAAGCGTCACTGTGCAATTTTAAAAGGTGATGGGAGAGAAAGGAACAGGAGGAAGGAGGAACATCAGCTACAGGCCTCAGGAAAGGCCTCTCTGAGAAGCCAAGAGCTGAGGGGGCCTGGGGCACAGGAAAACACTCGCCATTAGGAGACCAAAGGCAGAGGGTGGTTAGTAATGGTCCATCCCCGATTTCTAGCGGACACCAGTTTTGGGTGTGGCCCGCAGGTTGAAATGGAGTTTTACATTTCTGGTTTTTTTTTTTTTAAGATCTTATTTATTTATTTCACAAACAGAGATCACAAGTAGGCAGAGAGGCAGGCAGAGAGAGAGGAGGAAGCAGGCTCCCTGCTGAGCAGAGAGCCCGACGTGGGGCTCGATCCCAGGACCCTGGGATCATGACCTGAGCCGAAAGCAGAAGCTTTAACCCACTGAGCCACCCAGGCGCCCCACATTTCCGTTTTTTTTTTTTTTTTAAGATTTATTTAATTTAGAGTGAGAAAGAGCACAAGCAGGAGGGGCAGAGGGAGAGAGAAAATCTCAAGCAGACTCTCACTGAGTGCAGTGCCCCGTGTGGGGCTCGATCTCACAACCTCGAGATCATGACTTGAGCGGAAACCAAGAGACAGACATTTAACCGACTGTGGGGCCCTGGGTTTTACATTTTTAAATGGCTGAAAATAAATCTAAAGTAGCGAATATTTTGTGACACATAAAAATGATGTGAAATTCAGGGGTGCCTGGGTGGCTCAGTCCTTTAAGCATCTGACTCTTGATCTCAGCTCAGATATTGATCTCCAGGTCGTGAGTTCAGGCCCCGCAATTAGGCTCCATGCTGGGGGGGAGCCTACTTAAAAAAAAAAATCGTAGAAAATTCAAATTTCAGGGTTCATCAAGGTTTATTGGAATAAACCCAGGCTCGTTCGTTTACATGCTGTCTTTGGCTGTGTTGGTGGTACAGTGACAGAGCTGAGTAGTTAGTTGTGAGAGATCTCATGGTCCCCAAAGCCTGAAATACTATAAAAACTGTTCCGGAGAAAGTATGCTGACCTTGATCTAGGAGAGGAGCATTCACACAGAGGGAGCCACACACGCTAAGTCCCAGCACGAAGACCTGGAAGACAGCAGGGAGGCTGGAATTCAGGGTGGACATGATGTCTAGCAGACACACAGAGACCAGGACCGGGGGACATGGGCCATCTGTGTCATCCAATCATAAACAATCTCTTATGGGCAATAGTCTAGTCTAGTCTCTACCCCAAACAGTCTCAGCTTACTGAAAGCAAGGCCCTAGTTTTATCGTGATAATGGACAAAATCCTACCATTCTCCTGGACCAGTGTGACCTGGGAACTCATAAACCTTCCTCCTGCCTCCCTTTGTCTCTGAGCTGTGGTTTCCCAACTACAGCAGATGATCAGACTCCCAGCTCTGCAGCTTACTGGCTGGGTGACTTTGAACCAATGACTTGGCTTGTCTCAGCTCCCGTGTCCTCTTTTGCAACGTGAAGCTACTACTACCTAATTTAAGGAGTTCTGTGATGGTTAAATGAGCTAATGTGCACAAGGCACCTAGTAAATGCTGTGATTAGCAGTTGCTATTATTATTATTATGGAGCAAAAATGTCACTGGCAAATGTGGTTACCTGGCCCCACCCCCAGGGCTCCCGATTCAGTGAGTGTAGGTCAGGGCCCAGGAATCTGTCACAAGGAGTGTGAACCACACATTGAGAAATACTGCCCCGGGAAGACAGGTGTGCGGCCATCTGGCCTGGCAACGTGACCTGGCCTAAGGCATTGATAAACAGGAACTATGTATCATTGAATGGGTAGAGAGTTTGGGGGTGGGATTTTTTTTTTTTCCCCTCTGCAAGCCCAAGCCTGAGTTTAGACAAAGAAGTGGACGTGGAGGTAAAGACGGAGAGGGGGTGGGCCTCACACCAACCCCACTCTGTGTGAATCGTATTAAGTACTGTCCCATTGCCTGCAGGGACCTGTGCAGCTTCAGTGGTGTACAGAACAAGTGCTCCCTGCCTTGCTTTGTGAACCCAGGAATCTCTGTGTACTTATTTCCATTCTTACCCTGTGGATGACAGAGTCCTTGTTGCACTTCCTGGGGGGGTGCCATTACAGAGGGAGATAGGTTTCCTCCGGCTTCCCTCCCCTGTTAGTTAGGTCGGGGTGGGGAGAGGAGTGGGAAGGTAAATGAGGGAGGCAGAAATGGTGTGAGGCAATAGAGAATGGCGGGGACTGTGGTCAGCCGGAGAGGGCCTGCTGCGCCTAAGGGGCTAGCTCCTCCTTCTCCTCCAGCCAACTGTGGTCACACAGGAATGCAGACTGAGAATGGCCAGAAATTCCTGATTTTCCAAAAGAAGCTAACTATCCAGATTTTTATGCAATATATTCCCATTAATAAACATTGGCAAGTAATTAAAAAAAATGTTTTAAACCCCATATGGGCCAAACAAAACAAATCCTCTGGCTAGATCCAGCCTGTGGGTGGGCCTCTGATTTGCAAACTCTGGTCTAGACTGAATAATTCAAGCTCTGGGACCTGCATCCCCACTTCTACCCACCCAGTGGCCTGGTATAGGGATAGGAGCTGTCCCAGGGCAGTGGTTCTCAACCTTAGTGACACCTTAAAACTTCCTGGGGAGAGAAAAACCATATACTGATGCTCCAGCTCCATAACCAAAGGGTCTGATTTTATTGGTCTGGGGGTAAGGGGCTGTGGAGAGGAGGTCCCCAGGGAACATGCGGTCAGAGTGGAGCTCTGCTGTACAAGACCGAAGGGTCATGTTTAGAGAAGGAACTCCTGGGGATGGGGGTTTAAAAAACAAAGCCAGGCTAGAAACCCCTGTCCAGGGGTTTTTCTCTGCTTCCCCACTGGTCTATGGGCAATAGTCACACAGACAGTGGTGAAGAGTTGGACATTCTTTTTTTTTTTTTTTTTAAGATTTTATTTATTTATTTGTTTGACAGAGAGAGAGAGAGAGATCACAAGTAGGCAGAGAGGCAGGCAGAGAGAGAGGAGGAAGCAGGCTCCCTGCTGAGCAGAGAGCCCTATGCGGGGCTTGATCCCAGGACCCTGAGATCGTGACCTGAGCCGAAGGCAGAGGCTTAACCCACTGAGCCACCCGGGCGCCCCAAGAGTTGAACATTCTTAAACGGCTCATCTTGTCGTTTGCATACGACAGCAGCAGGTGTTTCTGAAATCCTCCTAGCCTAGCACAGACAGTCTTATGAGGTGACGGTGGTGGTGTGGGTGGTTATGGGTTTGGTCTGGGAAAGAAGGGGCAAGGTCAAGGTATGTTGTTGCTCCTGTTCCCCTCTGCTAAATGCCCATGCAGAGAAGCAGCGGAAACCTGGGAGCTCCAGGTAACTGCCAGCAGCCCAGAGCAAAGATTTCTTCCTGCAGAGGAGCTGGGTCTGGCTGCCTCCCTGCTGAGACCAGGCAGACCACCCCTTCTAAACATTCTGGAAGAAAATGACCCTTAAAGTTGGGGTGGGAGTTGGGGTTTGAATGAAGAATTCTTTTGCAGCTTTTGATACCTAGTCCCCGTTTGGCCCAAGGTATGCATTGAAGGACTGGGGAGCGAGAATGAAGGAGTCAGGGGCCGTCTTTACTGCCTTTTTGCTTTTTGAGGCAATTCCTAGTCTTCTTACTCCGTCCCTATGAGCAAACGAGGGGGGAGGGGTCTGTATGGGAATTGAGTCCACTAAACTTTGTTTTCCATTAGCTGCTGGGCTTTCCAGCAAGTTCACAAGTTGCCAGGGTGGTTTCATACAAAGGCTTCACTCACGTATATTAATTGGCCCTTAACCCACAGGAAGACACCAGTGAGTTTTTATAGTGTGTGGAGGGTTTTTGAACCGAGGAACCAGATTCCTTGCTTTCCCTGTACCCACTATTTTCCCTTTGAAGTCCATGGGAGCCTTGCTCAGGGTGTCTAGAGAGAAACGAGGATCTGGTCTAAGTGAATTGTTAGGAAAATGTATTAAAGTGCTAAAGTAAGATTAAGTTACCCCGAGAAAATACACTTTAGCCAGAAGAAACTGCAATCAGAACCGTCTGAAGGGGGTCCTGTGGTCAGAGAAAAGAAGAAAACGTATTTTAAAAATTCAATTAATGGGCTTTGTTGCCTCAGAGGAAATAAAGACTCATTGTCTTTTACATGTTTAAAATATGAATTGCCAATTAATGATGTGATTGGCAAATTGCTCTACAATTAAAAACAGAAATGTTGTTTGAGGCAATTAGAATAATTGTCATATGTTAATTATGGGTTGATGGATTTTGCATGCTGCCAGCAATTACCTTTTGAGTCTGAGCTTTTCTGAACAGAATCCAAATCCATAAAGACATTGATAAAATAAGAACTATCTTCCTTGTTGGCATGCCTGCCATATTTTTAGCGTCTTTTAAGGTATGTAATTATTTTTAATTAGGTCTCCAGAAGAAATTTTCTTAATACATGTTTTAGTAGGTCATCGTTAAAGAACCTTGCAACCAATTAGAAAGGAGAGGGGAATAGAAAGAACACAGACTTGAAAAGTCAAGGAAACTTTGGTTTAGATATTTACTAGCTGGGTACTTAGGACAAATTCATATATAGTACTGTGAATGATGCATAACAAATGGTCAATAAAAGTAATTATTGCTTTTCTAGAAATGGTAGGATATACTCTCAAACTGCGTTAGCCCCTCAACTATTTCAACTTAGTAAAGTCCTTGCAGTTACCTTACAACTAGGACTGTCATACGTAGCCATCCAGATTATGGTCTGTACCACTTCTAGGAGAGTCACTGATTTTGAAGTCTCTGTGAATAGTGCCCTTTGAGGTTGTGCAGTGTACAACCTTCACAACTATACATAGCTGCTCTGTTTAAGACCAGTATTGTAAACTTACATTGTTTTAAATCTTTGGTCCTCAGATAAACATGTCTCATTTTTGTTCATTAGACCTTCTCTTAGTTGGTCTTTTTTCAGCAGCACTCATCAGAGGTTAGCATATGTTTACCTGGAGACCTAATATGGCCTACAGACTGCTTTTGCAAATAAATTATTTTGGAATGCAGTTACACCTGTTCATTTACATATTATCTTCAGCTACTTTTGAGCTACAGGAGTAGTTGCAACAATGACTCTGTGGCCCACAAAACTGAAAATATTTGCTGTGTGGCCCTTTATCAAGAAAGTCTGTTGACCCCTGGTATTAATGACTATCTCGCCAAATATCTGTTTATATTAAGTCCAGGGAAAGTTAATGGCTGATGGCTGTGGTGGTTGTTTCTCTTCTCTTGTACTTGTGTTACTGAGCCAGGAGGTTTTTCCCGATTCCTCATGGCCACTTCTAGACCCTTCTCCTTTCTCCTTCCCCAAACTCCTACAACTTTGATACGCATGATTTTAGATTTTCCCATCTACCATGCCCTCCTTGTGGCAGTCATCTACTGATCCCTGAAACTTTTAGCTCCTGGATCACTGCCACTTTCTCAATAATCTTCCCAATCATAATTCTTGGTACTTTTCATAACCATTTGCATAAATGATCTTTCCATTATGCTGGCCTCTGAGGTCTTGAATCAGATTATCTCCACTGATTTCGCTTTCATCCCACAGTCTGATAACTATTTATTAAGTGCCAGAGCTCTGTCTTGCATACTCTCTCAGCTGCTTACTCCCATGGTCAACCCCAACCTAGCCTTTGCCAACTAGAGCAACCCCTGCCCCATCAAGCCTCCCAGCTCACTTCCAGTACCCGCCTGACTGCAGTCACTTCCAGTTCCCTTGGGATGGATTCTCTTGATCCTGTACCTTTTCATGACCCCACGCTGCTTTCTTGCTCCCCGGCCTTGTTTTTTATTTACTCCCAACATAAAACTTCAAGCCCTCTCGCCCCTTCATGGCTTCATTGTGCTCTTCTGGCAAAACTTCAGTCCTGGTTACGTCCAGTCCTGGACCATACCTGCACCTGAGCACAAGCCCTTGACCGAAGAGAAATATACAACCCAACTGATGGGTTTCAGTTTAAGTCATGCCCTCTCCCCTCCAGTGGATATGTCTGGCCCCTGGTAATCTTGCTCCATTTCTCTTACTCCCACTCTCTAGATGATTATTTCATACCTTTTCATGACTCATTAAATCTCCAACATGTTCACCCGTATTCTCTCTCTCAATGATTTTGCTTCCTTCATCGCTCAGGAAAAGAAGCAGTTAGAAGAGAACATCCAAAACCCCCTACCACCATAGCCACCTGGTTCTTTGCCATATACTCTGCCTTCCAGCTTTAAGGTTCTGTGCTTCTACCTAAGACCAGCCTCTCCACCTGTCCACTAGACTCTGTCCCTCTTGCCTATTCAAGAATTTGCTCCCCATTTCTCCCCTTCCCTTCGTGCATTACTGGTTCTTCCATTTTATGTAAGAATATCTCCATCATTCCAAACATTATATCCTTTCTCCCATCTCAAAATAAAATGAAACAAATTCTCTGATTCCATTTCCATCTCCAGCTAACAACCGTTTCTCTGTTCCCCTTTAGAGCACAACTCCTCAGAAGTGCTCTGTGTCTTCATTGTGCCCAATATTTGTCTTCCGTTCTCTCTTTAACACTCTATCATGCTTTGTTCCCTGTAGTCCAGCAGAAAGTGCTCTTGTCAAGGAGGTCAAAAAATCTTTTTGCGAACTCCAATAGTCAGTTTTCAGTTCTCAACTTGACCTTTCCAAAGTACTTGATAGGCCATGCCTGGGGTGGCTACTGTTAATTAAGTGTCTGTCCTTCAGGCTCAGGTCATGACCCCAGGTCCCGGGATTAAGCCTACATCGGGCTCCCTGCTCAGCTAGGTATGCTGCTGCCTCTCTCTCCCTCTGCCTGGGGCTCCACTGCTTGTGCGGTCTCTCGCGCGCTGTCAAGAGAATAGATAAAATCAAAAAAAAAAAAAAAAGCACTTGATACAGTGACTTTTCCTTCCACTTAGCTTCCAGAACACGATGTTCTCCTCAAACAGGAGGTGGGTAGGGGGAGGGTAGTCTAACATGGGAAAAGAACCATCTAGAAGACCCCAGGGAGTCATTTGGATCGTTTATTGAACATAGGACTCTTTTGTGGAAGCCTCACCCTTCTAAAACAGACCCTTTATCTGACACAAGATGCTCTCTTGTTCTCATGATGCCTAGAGAACCCAGGGGCTAAGGAGGTGTAGGGTGGAGGGGTGGAGGTAGGGAAGAGTTAACCTGGGTTGAACCCTGTTCTCCCACTCATGAGCGTATGATGGTTGGCCGGGTTACTGATACCCCTCCAAGACTCAGCTTTCATTTACAAGGTGTAGATGAGAATGCCTACAGCATAGGTTTGTTGTAAAGCATAAACGAATTAGTATTAGAGAAAGCCTAGGATCGTAGCTGAAAGCTCAAGTGCCTCCCAGGGCAGGCAGGCAGAAACTATAAATGAGGACAGTAAGCAGATGCTTACCTCCTAAAGGTAGGTCAACTTCAAATTTTGAAAATGAACACAGTAGGCCAAATAAATCCTACCTGAAAGCCAAGTTTGGCCTACTTTTTCACCTGGATGGTGGCCAAAACATGGCTGCTATTTGACTAACACAGGGTCCCCTTTCTTTTGAAAACCCAACTCAATCAGCCATCTGGTCAACCTGCTACTCCAGTGCCCACAACACTCGGCTGACACCTTTGTCCTCAGCCCACTCCATGCTAGGGGCTGTGCAAGGCAGGGTGGTGACCCCTTCCCTCACGTTCCGTTTCTACCATTAGAGACAGCGGGTTACCAAAAGGCTGACGGATTGTGGAAACAGTTGCCAACTGTGGAAAGTGTTACCAAAAAAGGTAGAAGAGGAGTTGAGAATTCACTACGATAAATACAAAGTAAAAAGAGTGATGGTTCAGAGCTCATGTTGGGGAGTCTCATTTCCTGGCTCGGTGACCTTAGGCACATTCCAGTGCCCCCCCGCCCTTATCCATGGTTTTGAGTACCACTCCTACCCCCCTGCCAGTCAACCATGGTCTGGATTCCCCCTTGTGGTGCATTGTCAGAAGGTCCATAGTAGCCTAGTGCTATGTCACAATGCCTACGTCATTCCCTCATGGCAGCTCCTCATGTAGGCATTTTCTCATCTCACATCATCACACAAAGAAGGGTGAAGACAGCACAATAAGATATTTTGGGAGAGAGAGGGAGAAACCATGGAAATTTTGTTATGGTATATTGTTATAATGTTTCTGTTTTATTATTGGTTGTTGTTAATCTCTTACTGTACCTAATTTATAAATCAAGTCTTATCATAAGGTTGTATATGTGAGAAAAAAACAGTATATAGAGGGTTCCTGGCATCCTGTGGAGGTCCTGGAAGGTATTTCCCATGGATAAGGTGGACTACTGTACTTATCCTTTCTGTGCCTCCATGTTCCACTCTTAAAAATAAGGATTATAATAGTCCCTGCCTTATAGGACTATTGAGAGGATTAAGTGAGTGAAGACATTGAAAGCACCCATGTTGTTCCCTGGCACCTAGTTGGTTCTTACCTAGGTTAGCTATATGGCAAGCAGAGGGTTCTAGATGTGAATTCAGAAACTAAGGTTCTCATTAAGGTGACCAACTTGTTCTGATTTGCCAGGAACTTACTCTGCATTAGCATGGGAATTTGTGTGACCTGAAAACCCCCTTGATTGATGGTTTGTCAGGCTGGTTCAACCTCCAGCTACTAACTAGTCGTGTTACTTTGAGACCATCTTATCATTCCTCTGGATCTGTAAAATGGGTGGTTCTCAAACTTCATCGTGCATGAAAATCTCCCACTGAAAAACATGGACTTCTGACCCCCCCCACACCCTGGAGTTTCTGACCCAGCAGGTCTGGGATGGTCCTGACCCACTGTCCTAGATGATCACAAAAGTCCCTTTGTCTTCTACTCACCTGTGGTTCTATGGCTGCTTCCTTTGACTTGCTTATAGTCTTTATGGGAAAATGAGGTTCGCATACAGAAAAGCGTTCATTCATTTCATCATTTATTCATTCAACAGTATTCATTGGTGAGGCAGTTTTCTAGATGCTGGAGAGCTAGCAGTCAACAGAATCATACGATTGTAAACTCCTTGATGGCAAGGGCTCAACGAACTTAACTTTGTGCCTGCACTGCCCTGTCCCTCCCCGTGCCATGCACAGTGAAGCCTCTTGACAAATGAGAGCTGGAAAAGAGTGCAAGATAAAACAGAGGGGAGCAGTAAGCTATGCCTTGCAGACCCTAAAGGCAAGCTGTTGAGTAGACCAACTAGTCTGTGTCCAAGAGCTACACCCCTTACCGCCCTCACCCCCCACCAGTCACGCCGTCCCCCAAATCCATATTTCAATGTCCATTTTATGGCTGGGCTTCCATTTTTAGAGATTCATCCTTGCATCTTTTATGAAAAAGAGGGCAAACAACCTTAAACCTCATCTGATATTTTTAGGAAGAATGTAACAGGGCTTCAATTATTTCATCCATTCAACCAGTTTCTTTACTTTGCTGGCAGCTATACGTGGGAGAACTGACCTTTTTTCTGAATAAGCAGATGCTGTGTGTTTCTCTCATACCTGTTTCCAGGGGAGGAGGAAGGGAGCTCATTTTGTAACCTGCTGAAGAACCAGATACGTACTATCCGCGTAGCTTTGTTTAAGGGCATCTGCTGGTGGATGTGCAGACCTCAATCAAGGACCCTGACACATGTGTCAGGAAGGTCGACTGATAACACTAATTTTTGTGACACTCCGAATGACAGGTTTATGTGATTAGACTTTATTCCCCTAAAAAAATCTACTCGAGTTTTATTGTATGTCCACTTAGCCACACCTGTTGCCTCAGGTCTCTGTGGCTGTGTAACAAATCACCCCAGAACTGGTTGGCTTACATCAAGGTCCATTTTTTGTTGGTCTCCATTTTGTGGGTCTGGAATTTGGGTGAGGCTCGGCGGCAGGGGGGGATGGCTTGTCTCTGCTTTGGTGGTGCCAGCTAGATTCATCCTTGTAGTTGCGTTTAGCAGAAGGCTGCCCTGAGCTGACAGCTCCAAGATGGAGTTCCACACTCCGGTGTCTGGGGTAATGGTGCTGGTTCTTGGCTGAGCTGCCCGGTTTTGTTTTCTCCCTCACGGCCTCCCACTCCTCATGGCCTCTTATCCTCCAGGGCTTTTATGTTTCAGGACAGCCTGGGTTTCTTTCCGCGGTAGCTTAGGGTAGGAAGAGCACAGGAGTGGAAGCTGCTAGATTCAGAACAGGCAGCGATCCTTCTACCACATTCTGTTGGTCAAAACAAGCATAAGCCCTCCTGGATTCAAGGGGAGAAGGGATATATACTCTGCCTCTTGATGGAAGAAATGATTGGTGACCATCTCTGGAGATGATTAATCTACACGCTTGTATCCTCTGCATCTTCATGCACTTCAAGTAAGAAAGAATAGTGGTTTTTTAGGTGGGGCGGGGGAGGACAGGGGTGTCTAGTGACAAGACCAAGACATTTCTTTGATTTATAGCATCTAAATTCAAGAAGAGCGTCAGAACTCCCTCAGGAAAATAAGGATACTTAAATGATTACGTAAACAAGGTAACTGAAGGATAAAAATGACAGCAAAAAGCGCATAATATGTATCAGTCTCTATGTCTATGATAAATTTGAAATTTGTCAAAAACCCAACTGCCCTTTTGGAAACCAATATAACAGCCCATAAAATTCTCAAATGCTTCTAATTAGTCTGAACGCATCTCAAAGAACAAGAGAGTTGAATGGCACGAGAGGACTTTACCAAAGTCTCAAGGGCAGCAGATGTTTCGAATGCTCTCGGTGAAGGGCAATAATGCCAACCACATGCTTGCCGATATTTTTGAAATTATTTTTTTAAGGGCTTGTGAAAATGTGGAAAACGTAAACATGCACACAGGGACAGAGAAATACATAAAGTGCAAAGGGCCCCTGCTTGCGGCAGCATTGGGGGAGAAAATCAAGAGGAGAGGTGTATGCGGGGTACCTGCAGTGACTGGGGCATCTTAAGTTTTAAGTGTGCAACTGAATCACCCAGGAGCCTTGTTAGAAGGCAGATCCTGGGCCAGTGGGTCTGGGACGGGGGCAGAGAGTCACAGTGACATTGTTGCTGCTAGTGCACACGTTTGAAGATGGGCTTGTTGAAGAGGTGTGTGTGTTGGGGTAGGGGAACCTGATTAGGTGTCCTTCCTTGCCGAGCAGGCAGCATTCCCTGCAAATGCTGTGTCCATGCTTCCCATGAGCCTGATATGCTAGACAACAGGAATACCAAGACAGGGCAGACTCGGGCTCTGAACTTCAGGAGCCACTGGTCTAGAGTAGAAAAAAACGCCCAAAATAATTCAAATAGAGAATGGTAAGGAAGCAGCTGGGTGACAGACATAGGCTTTGGGGTCTTGATTCAACCCCTAACTAGGATGTGGCTTGGGTAATTGGATTGACCTGAGTCTCAGTATCTCTGTTATGAATTGATCTTTATGGTGCCTACCTCATAGTCCCTCCTGGGACTTTACTGGAGTTAAGCCATCATGTGGAATAATGTCCAGGGTGTAGTAAGTGCTCAGTAAATATTAACCATTATAACTGTACAAGTATCGCCGTGTTGGTGGGGGAGAGGCCAATATATTTATTGTTAAAATTTTTAGGTTCTTAATTAAAGAGGAAATTCTGGAAAGCTATTAGCAAGTACAGAAAAGGAAAGAAATTATACCCATCTTCACAAAATCCTTGAGAAGCAAACATCATGATGCGTCTCTTAAGATGTGTTTTGAGTATCAAGCATGTGTGGTGATGGACGAGATGGGACTTCGATTTTAAAAAGGTTCTGTAGGGCACCTGGGTGGCTCAGCTGGTTTAGCTTCTGCCTTTGGCTCAGGTCATGATCTCAAGGTCCTGGGATCGGGTCCCACATTGGGCTCCTTGCTCACTGGGGAACCTGCTTCTCCCTCTGCCTGCCACTCCCCCTTCTTGTGCCCTCTCTCATTCTCTCTCTCTCTCTGAACAATAAATAAATAAAATCTTCTAAAAGAAAAATAAAAGGTTCTTTTTTAGGGGTACCTGGGTGGCTCAGTCAATGAAGCATCTGACTTTTTGTTTTGGCTCAGGTCATGATCTCAGGGTCCTGAGATGGAGCCCTGTGTTGGGCTCCGTGCTCAGCAGAGTCTGCTTTTCCTTCTCCCTCTGCCCCTCCTGCCACGTGCTCTCTCTCTCTCTCTGGAATAAATAAATATAATCTTAAAAAAAAAAAGACTCTATTTATTCTTGATCCTGTGTGACCTTGACACAATCATTTAACCTCAGCTTTCTCATCTATAAGGTGGGAACAATAACAACTGTGATCTTCAAAATGTATGAGGCTCAAATGGCATAATGGATCTTTGGTGTCCACAGAGCTGGCCTGGAATCTTGGCCTTACCACTTATGGGCTTGTGTGGCCTTGAGCATTTTTCTCAACATCAACCCCAGTGAAAAAAGTATATGAAACACTCAGCCAACTGACAGACATAATAAGTGCTCAGTAAATGGTGGCTGTTGTTATGATGTGAATTGCTTTGAAAAATATTAGGTATATGACTTCATGAAGATTATTATTGTAAGTTATGATTAATGTGCTGTTCTTTGTATACATGGGAGTGTTGCTGCTGAGTTGCTGGCAATAACATATAAACTATGATTTTCCACCCCCTCCCCTTTGACATACTGCCCCAAGTGACAGTTGGACAGGCAGCCGAGGGAGGGTGAGAGGTGCTCCTTGACGATGATGTAATTAGCACTCCTCTTCATCACCGAAGCTAAGAGACTGCTTCTTTTACGGACCTTCATCGCAGACTCTCAGAATTTTGAAATGCTGACAAGCTTTCATAAAATTTTTCTTTTTCTTTTTTTTTTTTTTAAGATTTTATTTATTTATTTGACAGAGATCACAGTAGGCAAAGAGACAGGCGGGGGGGTGGGGAGTAGGCCCCCCGCTGAGCAGAGAGCCTGATGTGGGGCTCCATCCCAGGACCCCGGGATCATGACCCAAGCCGAAGGCAGAGGCTTTAACCCACTGGGCCACCCAGGCGCCCCATAAAATTTTTCTTTATCCTCTCAGTGGACCAGTTCCAGTTGCCAATGCACAAGGCAAGGACAGGTGTGTAGGTTTGTTTATGGCAAAAGGTGGACTGGTTTGGGACCCCAGTTGATGCCACTCTGTAGAAGGGGGCAGGGTTGCAGCTGAGCGTTCTTTCTATGGAAATGAAGCTACAGCAGCTTGGCACCATTTAGGCATTAACCAATATTCCAACAGCCAGAGATTGCTTCACCAAACACACCTCGTCCCTGCTCCACCCAAGGAGAATGCTGGAATCAGGGACAGGGAAATCTCAAAATGGGGTCTTCTTGCAGTCCATCCCCGGACTCTTCGGCTTCCTCTCTTACCTTCTCCACCAATCCATCTCCTTGACAAGATTATTGCAAGGAAGGAGTTAATGAGTACACAGCTTTATTTTCCTTGGAAGAGAGATACAAAACAGGCTCAGAGCAGGGCTGTCATCACCCTGCAAGTCTTTAGGGGTTTTATAGGTAATTATTAACCCTTTGTGGCATTCCTGAGGAAAAAAACCTTGATGCTGAAAGCACCTACTGAAATTTTCCATCTATAGTATGTATACGGACTCTTGATTTTTTTCCAGTCTCATGATTCAAAACCACTTTAAAAATCAGCCTTGGGGTGCCTGGGTGGCTCAGTGGGTGAAAGCCTCTGCCTTGGGCTCAGGTCATAATCCCAGGGTCTGGGGATCGAGCCCTATATTGGGCTCTCCACTCAGCAGGGAGCCTGCTTCCCTTCCTCTCTCTCTGCCTGCCTCTCTGCTACTTGTGATCTCTGTCTGTCAAATAAATAAATAAAATCTTAAAAAAAAAAAATCAGCCTTACATGTAGGTAGACCTAAACGGTTTATATTGCCCCTTGTGCCCTATATAAAAATGGATTCTTCCCTAACTGTCTTAGCACTCAGGTCGGAAGTACCATTATCTTTGTTTTCCATTTGAGAAAACTGAGGCTTAAGGAAAGGTTTCATGGGTAATGAGGCCTGGCTAGCGTCCAGGTCTTTTGACTGCTGCCCTGATGCTCTTCTAAAGTAGGGAACATGATAGAAAGTCTCTTCTAACAGTGAGAAAGCACTTCTGAATCTCGGTGTTCTATAAAACCAACAATTACCACCACCTAGAACTGTAGTAGATTGCCATAATTTGGTCCTATGGAATTTGTGTTAAATTCCCACAACCAACCTGCTTTCTTGTTATTTTTATCATTTGCTTCTCTCCCCACTTGGTGATTTCGGGCTATCTAAATGTTGAGTTTCCTCTTTTTCAATGGGTTAAGATGCCTAACTGCTAGGGCTTCTGTATTTAAGAAAGACTTATAGTGGTTCTCACTGGGGATTTGACTCCATGCTAACCCCAGAGTTTAGATTGTGGTAGATTAAAAGTTTAATCACAGATAGATTAAAATGAACCGGAAATCTTAAAATCCCTGGGTGACCCCTTCAAGGAATAAAAAACTTTAAAATTGTGAAAATGGCTGCAGAGGAAAATGAGGGCCCAGAGTCCCCAAATCCACTGTTGCCGGTGCTGAGTGTGACAAGACTTGCTCTTTGATAAGCGGGGACATGGACTCCCTTAGAAATTTGCCATTCCTGTCATTGTTCAGGTTTCCTTGATCTTAGGTTGTGGCCACAGATAATGGATTCTCTCCTGAGCCCGACATCACTGCTCTCCAAGCCCACACTCTCCTTTCAATCACAAGCAGGTTGCTAGTATGTGGGCAAACTTCCATACATGGTATGGGGAGCAGACATGACTTCATGCTCTGCTGTAGACGAGAGGAACTGCCAAGGCTCAGGCGCCCAGTCCCCCCAAGTGTTCCTTGGTTTTGGAATTCTTCTCTCTGGCTGCATGGTAACTAGACCACAGGGGATGCTTTAAATTTGTAGGCACACCCCTACCTTGCAGATTCTCAAACCCAACCTCCAGAACTTCAGGGTCTCCAAAGAGCATCGCACGGGTACACCCACAAGCATTTGGGAAACATCTGACAATAAATAATCCATTTTACAATACTTCTAATGGAACAGACCTGAAATCATTTTAGGTCAGCAGCTTAAGGGGTTCAAGGAGGTCAACTTCTTTTTGACGCATATGTTGTTTCATTTGGGGGTGGGGGTGAGGCCAGGAGGATCTGACAGTTTCTTTTAAGGAAGTGTTTATGAGTAGTTTACATTAAATTACTGTTTTGTGTTCCTTGCTCTTGCAAATCTTAAGAAATATTGACATAGAGGACCTCATAAACTTGGGGTCCTTCAAATTCCATTCCTTGGCTTATTCTTATTTTGTCCAAAGACATTACAACAAAGAGATACATTTCTTCTTGTCCAGATGGAAGGTGTATGTTTATGTGGATTAGAAATGAAACATAAAAGCCAGTTAAAGCCCTGAGTAGAATGGGGTCAGGTGCAACGTTTTTCTGATAATATTTCTTGGGAACCACATTTGGATTGATTTATACATATATTTGAGCATTGCTTTGGGCATCACTGATGAGCTCATGCAAAAAGAGAGAGAGAGAGAGAGAGAAATGAGGCATTATCTGATAGCATACCTAATCAAAAAAGGTGTGTGTGGGGGGGAGGGGCAGGAGGAAATAAGAAATGAAACCAGTAACCACTAGACAACCAAGCCCAAACCCAATTTCAGTTGAAGAAAAGAGACGCTCTTCTGCGCTGAGGGAAAGTTTAACATCTCAATTAAAGCAATCCCCTTAGAAGACATCAAATATGGAACAAAACCCTTTAAAAATGTTTTTGCTTATTCCTTCTGAGAAACATCTCTCCTCCGTTTCCATAAAACACGAGTCAGATTTCATTTGCTGGAGCAAGTATTTTTCGACAGGCTGGACTTGCTTTATTGTCCTGACAATGTGTGCAGTTTTGCTAGCAACTTGCATCGCTTGGAAAGGAGCATGAGACACAGCAAACCAAAACGCCCAGAGGGGCAGCTATATATTACTGTGCTAATCTTTTCCCTTTTCCGGGGGGTGGGGGCGGGGTGGTGTGTGTGTGTGTGTGTGTGTGTGTGTGTGTGTGTGTGTGTGTGTGTGTGTACACGCGCGCTCCCGCTCGGCCTTAACGGTTTGGATGCAGTCATAACACATGGCTACTATGTTCCAACTTGTAAGGGCTAAAGTTAGAAGATTTGTAACAATCACTATTTTTCTTTCTACTCTGTCTCTTGAAAACTGGCTTGAAAAGACTCTGATTTAAACAAGGGAGCAAACAAAGCAACTCTTCATGAAAGGCTGGAACATTTTCAGACGTACTCTTTATTTAACTAACTAGGGTGGGAGTGGGGTGGGAGTGTGTGCACCTTTGAGACTCGGTTTCAGCAGTACACACTCCTTTTGGTAATCGAGGACATATTGCTGGATTTAAGAGGTCAAGACCAAGTCAGGAGCAAAAAGGAGCTCCAAGTTGTGCGAAGAGGAAGGCGGCCACCCCTAATGAGATAAATAAAGATAACCCCAACTGGTAGGAAATTTGCGAAGTTTTAAAATCTGTGTCTTTGCTCCTGGAGGGTGCCTGGAAAGTGGGTACAGATTTGCTGTATATTCCGTCCCTATTTACAACCAGGGGAGAAGAGAAGTAACCTTGTGCCCAGACAACTGCAAAGCGGAGGCGTTACCCTCTTAATCAACTTTCTCTCCTCCCCTAGACCCAGAGGGCACGTCTCGCCTTCTCTCCCTAGTCGGCATCCTGCTTCTCCGCTAACAGACAGCACGTCCCCTTTAAGAGTCAGAGGCCGCCTCTCCCTTTCTCCTCCCAGTTCCCCCGCCCTTCACACCTTGGGTGGGAAAAGAGAGTGGGGCGGGGTGGCCGGAGAGGCGGGAGGGCGGGATCACGGCGAGCGCCCCAATGGCTCTCCGGGCCGGTCGCCCTGGTCTCCGGCAGCCAATGAGCAGTAGGCAGGAGGCGTGGCACGGCGCTGTTGCAAAGCATCCAACGTGGGCCGGCAGGAGGCCGCGGGGCGCGGAGCCCAGGGGGTGTGTGAGGGCGAGCGGCCGGGGGCGGGGCCTCGGGGACCCGCCGGGGCTGGGCGGTCTGGAGGCCAGCGGCGAGCGGCTGATTGTTCCGCCGCGAGGTCGGCGGGGTTCTCGCCGCGCTGAGCAGCGGAGCACAGCCCGGAACTGCGCGCGCGCACTCTGCCTGCGGCGCTGGGCAGTGAGGCGCACGGCGCCCTCCGAGCAGTGCGGGGGTGACCGCGCGGTCCCAGCCCCGGGTCTGCTGCTGGGCGCTCCGAGCCGAGAGGAAGATCATTTTGGGCGCACAGTTCAGGCTGCGGGGCTGAGCGCTTTCCGTGCAGCAGCGGCGGCAGCACTGCCCTGGGCGGACGGCGGCGACACTTGGCGTGCGCGGGGGCTCCGGAGCCGGCCGGGAGCGCGGCGGGAGAGACAAGGCGTCGGCGGAGCAGCTCTTGCCCGGATCCGTGGGCTTCGCAGCGAGTCCAGCCGGGTCGGCCCGGATGGGCGCGGGGCTCGCGGGCCCCAGCCGGGCGCTGCGGAGCGGCCCGGCACCGGGGGCCGCTGAGCGCCAGAGCCGCGGAGCGGGGGAAACTTGTGCCGGCGGCCATGCCCCGGCGGGAGCCTAGTGCCGAGCGGAGTCCCCGCAGACCGGTCCGCCTCTGCGGTCGTCCGGGACCTCGCAGTCCCCGCGCCCGGAGTTCGCCGCGCGCTCCAGACAAGATGGCGCGGCCGGTCCGGGTAGCGTTCGGGGCCCAGCGCCGCTCGCCCTGTCCTCTCCTGTGGCTGCTGCTGCTGCTTCGGCTGGGGCCGGCGACGGCGGCAGCCGACCCTCGACCGCCCTGCGCTGCCGCCTGCACTTGCGCGGGGGACTCCGTGGACTGCGGCGGGCGCGGTTTAGCGGCGCTGCCCCGGGACCTGCCCGCCTGGACGCGGAGCCTGTGAGTGCCGCCCTCCCCCGGAGCCCCGGGCGCTGTCACTGGGAGACGGGGCGGCGGGGGGTGCTTACCCGGGATGGGGGTGCGGACTAAGGGGTGTGCGCGTGTGTAAAGTTGTATGGGCTGAGGACTGTGAGCATGGGTTCGTAGTGGTGAGGTCGTATATGGGGCTCCGGAGGAGAAAAGAGTGTGCCTCGTGGGGTGGTGCGGAGGTGAGTGAGCAAAGGTTTTGGGGTGTGAGGGTGAGCGGGAGTGGGTCGTGGGGGTGTGAAGGTGAATGGGCACTGAGGCTTGAGAGGATCGGGAGGGTAGTGAGTAGGGAAGTGTGGAGGTGAGGGAATGTGAAGGAAGAGTGGAGGCGAGTGTGTTTGTGTGTCTGTGTGTGGGTGGAGAGTGGGAAACATCTGGAAGGGAGAGTGTGAGGAAGTCTGTCTGGGGTCTGCGGGTATGTGTTTCTCTTTCCTCTCCTGTAACCCAACTCTTTGGTGTCTGAGCTCCTTGGCCTTCCAGTGGGTAAGGAAGGAAGGTGACTCTTGGCTCCAGTCTTCCATTTACATTATTTATTAGTAAGAGTACGTGTGTAGCAGCCTCCTCTTTCCCCGGACCTTGGTGCCTGACTTGGCTCTGGCTGGGGTCGAAGACATGCCTTCCATGGAGGAACCCCAGGTTTGGGGCTTTGAAAGTTCTTGGATCTGTGACCGCGGAGGCTGTTGGCAGTCCCTTTCCACCTGATGGGCACTGGGGAACTGTGTTCCAGACCCTTCCTGTCTATGCCTTAGGGCCCCTGTTGGGCTTGATGATCCAGTGGGCTGGAGCCCACCCTTGAGCATTTCTCCTCTGTAAATGTGCAAATTGGTTTTGGAGTGGTGCTACTTCAGGAGAGGGTGCCAGGGACATGGTTGATTTAAGCTGTTTGTTTCACCTGAAAGAGGCTCTTTTCTGTGCTGTCAGGATTTTGGCCTATCAGGACTTAGTGGGACCCTAAGGAGGTTTGGCAGGGGGCGGAGAGGGAAGAAACTGCTTTAGACTTCTATAAACATGGTAGGATGTAATACCCTTTCTTCTACTTCTAAGAAATCTGGTTCCTGAGTAAAAAATCCTCTCCAGTTATCAGTAATTAGCATCTCTGCAGAACTGTTAGTACCTTCCAGAAAAGAACTAGCTTGAATCGTCTTCTTTTTAGTTGAATGATTGGACTTCTTTCCCAGAACATAGAGGGGCAGGGGAATAACCTCAGGCGTGACATTCACCGTTTAAAAATGAGGAAACTGGTGACACAAGTTTTAAACCAACACCTGTGGCTTCATCTAAGAAAATATGGTCTGGGTATCTGGCTGCTGTAAGGGGAAAGAAGAGAAGTTGATTTCCTTTCCCATGTGAAGATCGGGGTACCTCTGAAAATAGGGACACATCTGTCTCTTGGACCCCACTATATGTTGCCTGTTCATCAGGTACTGCAGAGTTTGGAAGCTGGACTTTTGTTGGGGTTAGCTTTTCTCGGCACTTCTCTGCTTCTTCTTTGGGATTCACAGACTTAGTGAAAACCAGTGGTCAGGGCGCGGGGGTCGGGGGGCGGGGTGGGAGCGGTTAACACAGGCAGTGGCTGTTCTGTAGTGGGAGACAGAGCCCAGCATTGCCAGTAGCAAGTGTTTTATTTACTTGGGGGCAGTCTGGGGTATTGTGGTTTTCCCTTTACATATTCCTAAGGTGGTTTTTAAAATAGAAAATCATGTGGGCAGAATGAGAATAACTTCTGAAGTGTTCACCTGTGGGAAGAATGATGATCAGTGCCGTATGTCAGTGGCATGGTGGGGAAGGCACTTAGTTCAGAAATGGTGACTTTGCTGAGAGGACAGGGTGTCCCCTTATTTGTACTTCCTGTGGTCACAAGATCCTTGGCCTTTAATTTTTGGAGCAAAACTACTGGCCATTTTTTGGGCTTCCTGTTGCCTAGGAGTGACATTTCACATGACATAAATACCTTTAAAATTGCAGTCTTTTCCCTTTTACTCACACATTTGATGACCAATAAATACCAAACTGCGTATTTTGAGCTTCAGTAGATTTGGTCATACTGATTATGGTGTTAACCGATTAGATTTTGAGATGTGAATGGTGATTTCAGATTAGCATGTGGCAATACCATGTTCACTACAAAATGGGTATCTTTTGAAAAATATTTGTGAAATCATTTTTTCTGATTAAAGAAAAATGAAGTGGTGTGTGTGTGTGTGTGTGTGTGTGTGTGTGTTTTCTAGACCAGATTTCTCCATTTAAGTCATTAGTCAGTCTTATTCTGAGTTTTCCATCGGGATATTTATACCGTTTATATTCCTGGCTGTGATTCAGCAAGACTTTAGGGGAGAAAGTCTCTGTATATAATAAAATAAAATATTTTGTAGTTTCACCAAGTTTACACCCTCCGAGTCCATTGTGTCTAGAAAATGCTTTGAGCCCGTTTATAACCCCATGAACTAGATTTACTGCAGCTAGTTCAAACAATTTTAGGCCGTGGGTTTGAGATAGAAGGGGACCTGTGGCTTTATGGAAATTTTTTTTTTCCTTTGTAAACAGTGCATCTAATTTTGGAGTTGCTCCTAGTCCTAGCATACGGAAAGTAAAACTTTGTAATAGTGAATGTAAATGCAGTTTGAATAGAAAAAAAAAAAAAAAGGAATGGCAGTGGTAGGAGGGAAAATACATTCATTCCTGGGGCCTGAGTATAACTTCTTCAGCACAATAACTTATGGTTGTAGTAGTTGAGCCATAACTGAGTCTGCCATCCCATTACGTAGGTGAGATTGGCATAGTCCAACCAGCACATTCATAAAAGCCCCAAGCACTGCCAAGCCTTATTCCAACTTCCCAGAACCTTAGAAGAAGTTAAACTTCTTAGAACTTAGATGTTTGCTTTCTTTGAAATTATTTTTGAGAGCAGGGCTTGAGAAGCTGTTGGAGCAGCATTAAATAGAATTTACCTTAGACTTTTCCCTGTGGCATAAAGTTGAGCACAGTATGTTGCTAGTGTAACTGTTCTGGGGCTGAATGGTAGCTCCTGTGACTGTGATAGGAAGGAAGGAGGGCAGGCCCTGGAGGAACAAATCCGGGTTCTCAGTCATTCTTACTGGGGTGGGGGTGGGGGTAAGCGGGGGAGGGCGAGAGACGACTAGCTTTTGAAAGCACGGACTTTCACTCAAGAACGCCCAAGTTTGGTTATCCTGAGCTACATTAAGATGAGTGTATTGATTTGGGTCTCTTTGTATTATGTCCCCTTATGTATTTGCAGTACCAAACCCAGGTGCTTAACTCTAACCTTGTTTTTGGCATGAAAAGTGGTGCTCGAGATCCCATTAGAAATTAAACACCAGCCAGAGGTTGCCATTGTAGTTGTGAAGCAAAGAGGGCCTTTGTCTTTCAAATTTTACAGCTGTGCTGGAAGGGCCAGGTGTGCAGGGTGTTGTGAATTAAGGATTTGGAAAATACTTCCCATCCTGTTTATGCAAATTAGATTTAATGTTGATGACCAAATTCTTCCAGAAACTCAGCTGAGATTCTTTCGTGTGTGTGCATGTGTGTATGTGTGTTTAAGAAGTTGATTATTGTCAGGATGGTCCTGAGCTCTTCCCTTCTGCCCATTTTCCTCTTTGTGTCCCTATATAACTTATGAAGAACTCAGCAGATCTTAAACATCTTTCGATTTATGAGGACGGACAAAGGGTTGTTTGGATTAGGGAACCTTTTTAAACACGGATTAATGGCAGAAAATCTGAAAGGTACAAAGGTACAAAACCCTTCAGAGTTTTAGGGACATTTAGCTTGGGCTCAGAGTCCTTTTCCTTGCACAGGCATCAGAAGCGTGGTTCTCCCCTCCCCTCCAAGACGGAGCACTTGTCAGTTACTAGTTCTCTGATACCTGTTTTGAGTAAGGGAAGTCTGGTGAATAAAATTAGTTGCCCTGAGAGAAAGACACACTATTTGAGTCCTTCTGATATGAAATTATAGCTATCAAATCCAAGTTTTTGAATACTGTGAAATTAGGAAGTGTAGGAAGTGTATGGAGTCTCCCAAGTTCCCATATAAGTGAACTGTGTTGGCACACAGTGTCCCTCTTGCCTTTAGAATATGTCGGAACTGTACATGCCCCTTTTCCCAGGGATTATTTTAAAAATAAAATACCTCTTTCCATAATTACATTGGTCAGTAGATTTCACAGACTTTGGACTTTGGAATGTATTGTCCGGAATAATTTATCATCTCCAAAAATATGAAGATGATTCAATGTAGTGTATTAAGAGCTGATTGCCACTGGATGTCCGGATGTCCCGGCACTCTCACTCTGCTCCTCTGGCTGAAGGTTTCTCTCCCTGCGGTGCTCATGTCTTTGCCTGGGTTCCCCACGCAGCCTGCCCTGCGCAAGTTGGGATGGCCTCTGGCTGACCTTTCTCTCCCTCAGACACTGGGCTTACAATGAAAGGGCCTCTCCCCCATTCGCAGAAGTGTCTTCTTGGTGCAAAGGGCTGTTCAGCATCCTCCCTTTCAGGGTGGACAGGAATGCGAGAGAGCCACTAGGGTTTTGTGTCATTTAACAGTGCACCTGGCCCAGTTCTGTGCACCTGCTGAAACCCTGAAGGCCTGTTAGCCAGGGAACGGGAGGTTGTTTAACATAGCCTATGATTATTTTAAAGATGACATCCACAGGAGAGAGAAGTCTGGAAAAGGGATTCATTGAATTCATAGTCTCTGTAAGTAATAATGGATGTTGATTGTACCATGGTCTTTTCTTCTTTTTCGCCATTTGTTTAAAACTCAAAGGGATTCTTCTGATTTACCCCATAGGTTGAAGGACTTTAAGTTTCCCGAGCAAGCCTAATTTTCAACTCCTTTTGAAAGAGCTTGGTGACATTTACTCACTGGGGACCTTCCCCCTCCTCAGCAACTGCAATTTGAAACCCTGGGGGTCTTTTAAAAGCCAACGGGACTCCGGGCTGTGTTAATATTCAGAGCTGTTTACAATGGATGCAGTTTCAAAGGCTGGAAGCATTGTCTTGAGACAGGAGGGAGGAGGGGTAGAGGAGAAATTCCCAGGCAGAGAAGGGGAATATCTAAAAATCCCCGATGTTCTTTGGCCTGTGGGAAATTTAGGGACTGTTAGTGGTGTTTTTCTATGACTTAAGCATGACCTTGAGCCCATGCAGTCCCTTCCATCTGCCTCATGGCTGCAGTTCATGTTGTGTGTCAGTAACGTGATTGTCTAAGGCTTTTGTAGCAAGTTAAAGTCTGAGAATCAGTAAGAAGCTCCGATCTGTTCATATCTCCCCGTGCGAAGAAGTAGGGCTTTGAAGACCAGAGGTTAAAATGTTCACAATAGTTTACTGTCTTGGAACCTGCACTTATCTTTTATGTAACTGTAGAGTTTAGTAGTACAGACTCACCAGTTTCACCGGCCAATTCCATTGAGAAAGTTTCAACTGAAAAACTTCATACATGACCATTATTGGCATGAGGCAAAATTAGTAGATCAATCAAGATTGTCAAAAAAATGAACGTTGTGGTTTGTCTTTGGTCTAATTGGAAGTTGCCAGTTTGTATCCTTGTTTTTGGAGGGGGTATGCTTATGGACTTTTCGTATCAAAAGGCTTTTTGCTGGGGCGCCTGGGTGGCTCAGTGGGTTAAGCCGCTGCCTTCGGCTCAGGTCATGATCCCAGGTCCTGGGTTCGAGCCCCACATCGGGCTTTCTGCTCAGCAGGGAGCCTGCTTCCTCCTCTCTCTCTCTGCCTGCCTCTCTGCCTACTTGTGATTTCTCTCTGTCAAATAAATAAATAAAATCTTTAAAAAAAAAAGGCTTTTTGCTTTATGTTTCTATATCATTACATTTTATATAATCTGATACTTTATATGTGGCTTCTATTCAAGTATGTTTTGCATATTTATAAAAGTCACTCAGTTTCTTAAAAAGCTGTTCCTCCCTCTTGTTGGGTTTCATGGTCTTTGTGTCCTCTGTTCTGTTGTTGTCTTTGTCCTCAAAATGAGCGTTCCCTGTCCTGGGTATTGGCTTGGGTTATTGATGGGGAGAAGAGTGGTTGAGGGGGAAGCTTTCTTCACTTGCTACTGTTAAGCATGGGAGTGCCCTCCTCCCCTGTGATCACACCCAGCACACCCTTCACCAGGAAATATTGATGAGGAGGATGAGGTGATTCTAGTGGCCATCCCTGGCTCCACCACCCCACAGCTCCCATGTGCTGTGGGGTGAACCTCCGTCCTTCCTCTCTAAAAAAGGGAATCATAGTATTCTGTGCGGCAGCCGCTGACGAGGACAGAGTTTAGATACACGTTGTGTTTGGCCCACTTCCTCCGTGTGAGTCTGTCCGCTCGCTGATGGTTCCGGAGCCCAAGTCAGAGGTGAATGAAAGCCCCAGTAACTCAAATTTTGCATCTTCTTATGGCCAGTCCCTTCACATCAGCTTTCCTGGTGACAGGGGCTCCCTTGGAAGAGCTGACTTCTCTGAAACGAAGGCCTGTTTTGAAATGGGCAGGTGGCAGGGCTCACATCCCACACAGCCTTCTCTCCTGAAGGTTTTGGTGATCACGTATAAAGTGAAACAAGTAGCACTTCATGTGCCCTTGGGAATCTCAGACCAACCTGGCGGGCAGGCCGGGAAGCCGTGAACAGTTGCAGCAAATTATACAAATTATACAATTAGCAAAAATTATTGAGGTGGTTTATAAACATATTCCAGTTGTGCAAATACTTCTGTCTATTTAGAATTATCCTTTGGGAGGAGGGTGTGGGAAGGAGGCCGAGAAGTGAGAGGCCCTTAAACTAATGATTTTATCCTATTATTTCCCTGGTTTCATTGAAACTGAACCCCACCGAGATGTAAGTCCTGCCTCTTGGTCAATAGCTCGGAAAAATGCAGGTGCGCTCTTCCAGACAAGGGTTAGGTTACAGACTCTGAGGCCCTCCGAATGCTGCGCTGTACCCATTTCTCTCTGGAAATATTTGAGGGTGGAGGAGGGGTGAGGCAAGTTGATTGTTGGGCTGGATACAGAGAGCTGGAGAGCAGTGACATTTTTCATTTGTTTTGGTTTGTTTGCAGTTGAATTGTATGGGACGTGGGTGGTGAGCACAGGGTCATCGGAGGCGTCTGGCAGGGATGCCACCTGAAAAGCCGTTTGCTCTCGTTCCTTCTGCACCTGGACCAGCATCCCTTCCCCAGTGAATGGCCATGATTCACAGGCTTGCCCACAGGAACGGCCACGATTGCTGGCGTCTTTATTACTATTTAATCTGGCATAACTGGTAAAGCCCATTGTGTGAACAACCAATCTGTTCATCTCTGCAGGTCCTAATACACCTTGTTTTCCTTATGAACCAGGATGCAGGTTCCAATCACTGCTTGTTCGGTTTGTCTTGGCAGAGGTGGCATTCAGAGAGTTTAAAGAAAGCATGGCCTGTCTCTTTTGAAGCACTTTGCAGTGATTATTCTTTAAACTTCTGGGGTGCACAGGACTCTAATCTTCTAAGATCTCTAGGGGTTTCTTTCTGTCTTTTTTTTTTTCCCCTCAAGGTGTCATTATTAGGAAGGCAGTGAATGAAATGAGTATGGATCTATCCAACAAGCAGAATTATCTAGTTGTTGAGAAATAGGGTGGAAATAATGAAAGATTTTTTTTAAGATGATTAAAAAATTCACATCATCATCTTCTAAGACCCCTTTATGCAGCATTTAGCAAGTGTCCCCCCCACCCCTAACTCCTGTCCTTTGCTTCTTCCACCAGTGTATAATCTGTCAAATAATTTGTCACTTATTTTAGAGCATACGTTGCCCTGATAAATTCCCTCTCTCTCTCTGGATTACCTACTTGATGATACCTGTTACATACAGTGAGAAGGAAAGAGCACTTCTGAACTGGGGGACATATAATTCTGCTTTCGTTCCAGACCTTCTAGTTGCAGAGCTCTCTGAAAGCGTTTGTGTCTCAGGCATTGGCACTTTGGGCTGAACAGAGAGAACGTGGCAGGCCTGGGCTCTGCCTGCTGGGGGAAGGTTACTAGCTGACCAAGGAATACACTGTTGCACATATAATTTCTTTCTCTTGTGAGAAGATCTGAAGAGTCTGATTTTTTTTTTAATCTGAATGTGCAGCCAGGTGCTTTAAAAAAAACAGGGTGTTTTTTCTTTCCTTTTTATTAAGGAGATAGCAGACCTCTCTACAAGCGTGTGGGATCAGTAGTGAGCTCTCTGTCCCGTCCACCAGCTTGAACAGTCAACCCACGGCTCCTGGATGATCAGTGCCCCAACACACTTCTCCCCTGTCATGGTCATGTGTGAACGTATCGGGTATTTTTCTTGTTATGAACAGCTTTATCCAGATGTAATTCACATACTATACAGTTCACTAAGGGGTGGTTTTAAGAAATGTGAGTTTGAACAACGTTTGAAAAAAAAGTCACCATGTAAGTGTGTTTTCCCAAAAGGAATTTTGGTTAAGCTATATATTTACAGAATGTTTATTGAGCACATACCGTGTGTGTTGTGAATTTATATGTTCTTAGAATAGGTCTTCCCCCAACCCTTCTTATGGGAGGTGCTTGGAAAGTTCTTTGGTCCTACAGTCCTTCGGCAAAAGTGTGCAGTTCTGATAAACTGTTCCCTCTCCCCTTGTTGCTCTGCATCGGGATGTTTCTATGATGCTATTAAATGCTGATTAGAAGCCATTAGTGAACAAACATAACTTCGATTGGGTCATTTAAAAAGTGATATTTCAGATATTGTTGGCTAATAGAGGGGTAGTTCGCTGCTGGGTGTAGTCAGGGCTTGAGTCTGAACTGAGTTAACTGTTGTTTACTTTGCAAGGCCTGACCCTCCAGCTGTGGCTCCTTGAGGCAGCTTTAAATAGAGTGAGAGGCACCCTGTAAGAAAATCCTCCAAAAGCAAAGAACTAGGTTCCTGGAACCCTCTGTGCTCGATTTAAACTTCACAGTCTTGAAAATGCTTTTCTTCCAAGTAGCAGCAGAATGGTTTTGTTTGGTTTTGTTTTGTTCTGTAGAAGTCCATGGTTTAGTTCCTACACAGTCTGCACTGGTGGCATTCTTCAGGAGAGACCCTTGGCGATTTTACACTGACCGCCACTTCATTAGGAATCTGAATGGGAGTTCTGCTGTTGCCCAAGTTCCCTTCGCTCATCCTGGTTTGTGGAATGATTTCCATATTCTGTTTGTGAAAATCGAATTCCATTTTGATTATGGGGTGTTCAGTGGTTTGAAAAGCTGCCCACAGCGGTCAGGTGAAACTCATGGACATAGTAAGCTTAATTAAATGTATATATTTGATTAGATACCATCTTACATGGATTCTGCCTTTGGAAAAGTGGAAGCACATGCCAGAGGGTTTAAGGAAAGTATATGAGGAGAAAAACGTAGAATCAAGAAATTTGGCTGTGAATTTAATTTCTGTTCTGCAAATTGGGAGAATTCTGTTCCTTCATCCGATTTCAGCAGCGTGGTACCCTGGTCCGTCCCTGTGCCTCTTGCCTATGTTGTAGTTTGCATTTTATTTTTAATTATTATTATTATTATTTTATTTATTTACTTATTTTTGGTCGGTGATTTCCTCCCTCCACCTGGGCTGGTCTGAGTTTCTGGCACACAGGCTCCCAGCGCATGCAAAACTTATAAACAGCCAGAAGAGCTCCTTGCTTCCAGGAAGCTGGTTGATACAGTGAGGTGATGGATGCATGTGGAAGCTGCTGCTTGCAGGGGCGGGGGTTTCCTTCCGTCTCCGGAGGAGAGGAGATCCAGAGAGCACACTGAAGTGTTGTGGAGCTGGTCAGGCCTGCCTCGTCCCAAATTCCTCTGAATGTTTTCTCAGATTCAGTGTCTGGGTAGGACTCTTGGCCATGGGTGATTTGACCTCATTGAGGGCTGTGCTCTGCCCAAGAGAAAAATCAAGAACTCTTCTTTGGAGATTTTGAGTTCTTTCACAAGTTCATTTGAAACAGTGCTTAGAAATTATTAAATTATATTGAATTCCAGACTGTCCTAAAATAAAGACTGGCTGACCTCAAGTATTATTTGTCGGGGTGGGGGTGGTCTAGGAAAATTTATTATATCGTAAATCTTGGCATTCAGTACGTCTTTCTGGACAGAAAGGAGGCTACATTTTCATGAAGCTCCGTAAAGAGGTTCATGACCAAAGAGGGATAAAACTAGTGAACCAAAAGGAAAAACTAATTTTCTTAAAGCTCTGAAGGCAGACATGTGGTAGAATGAAAAAATAGCCCATGGCTGGCTATCAGACCTTGGGGTTTTGTCCCAGCTCTGCCCCGGATCGGCAGTGTGACCTTGGGCTGATGAATTAATTTCCTTTCTGGAGAAGGATGTATGACTTCTAAGACTCTTTATTTTCAGGTTTATGATTTTATCCTAATTGAAGCAAAGAGGGAATAAGGTTACTACTTCTTGGATGGTAAGAATTAGAAAACTGATCTGGGTGTCTAGGATACTCCTTAAAAAGTGATCTTTGCATGTTTGGCAGTTCTGAGTGGAATCCTCAGATGGATACCCTGGGCAGCAAAGGGAAATAGGGTGTGCATGGGGACTCTGAAGGAGTGGGCTTGTAGGTGTTATTGAAGCAGAGCGAATATTCCATGGTATTTCTTTCTTTGACCTTTGCTTTTTTTTTTTTTTTTTTTTTTTTTGCCTTTGGAAAACTCAAAGAAAACTTTGGAAGCTAGAGTAGACCTACTTTAGATCTTTAATTTAGCTTTTTTAAGATTTAGGTCAAAAAAAGCAAATGAATTAATGGCATGTTTTTCCAAAGAGTTGCTTATCTCTGCTTTTCTTGGGGCCACTGCTGGCAGCTTGTCTTTCGAGCAGGCTGTACGTGCGTACTTGAGATGAGTAACCTTGTGGGTGATGCTGGTCAACTGACTTAGGTTTCTAGAGGGGCCATCTGTGATGGATCTCAGTAGTACCTTTCAGAAGAAGGGTAGCTACACATCACCTGGTCTGTCCTTTCTAAGCTGGTTCTCCAGGGTGGGAACATGGTGGATATCAGAGGAGCTTTAACTCTTTTACCAGGAGATGCTCTGTGTGTATCTTTTAAGGTAGAAACGCAACAGCCTGATATGTACAGTCCAGTGGTGTGGTTTCTCCACTTTGAAAGTGCTTTCAAAGTGCTTTTTTTTTTTTTTTTTTTAAGATTTTGTTTATTTATTTGACAGACAGCTCACAGGTAGGCAGAGAGGCAGAGAGAGAGAGAGAGAGGAGGAAGCAGGCTCCCTGCTGAGCAGAGAGCCCAATGCGGGGCTCAATCCCGGGACCCTGGGATCATGACCTGAGCCGAAGGCAGAGGCTTTAACCCACTGAGCCACCCATCTTGCTCTTTTTTTGGTCAGGTTAATACCAAAGCTACCTATCTGCCTGTGTTTTTATTAGTTTTTCTCTTGGTCAGACGCTGTTCTTAAAAAATTGTGATCCTGTCATCACCAGACCCTCAAAGTCTTTATTTATCATGCAAAATCTAGACGTTTCTATTTTCTGTGTTCCAAGTATCTCCCTTTCTTCCCCATGGAGTCTGTTAGTGCCTTCAGTGACAATTCTTGGATTTTTCTCTTCTTTCCACTCATTCTTTGTCATGGAAATTGTCATAAGGTGGAATCTTTGGATTTTTTTTTTTTTTTCTCTAGAACAAATGCTTGGAATTTGGAACCCTGTTTGGGGATACAGCTAAAAGGCAGTGAATTTGGAGGCACAATTAGTGGTTTGGAACTTGCTGACAGGAAGTTTAACAGGAATTAGGGACTACTTTAGGACTGAAGGAAATAGTCCAAAGAACTAGATTTTTTTTTTTAAGCATTCCCCTTTTAAGACCTAAAGATGGCCTTTTTTTTCATGTGCTTTTGAGATCAAAATAGACCAAACACTCTTCCCGTCCTTCTGTGAGCCTCTCTTGTCCGTGTCAGACATTCTCTCTGTTTTTCACTCGACTTTGTTCACTCCTTATTTTTATCTAGTCCCCTCTCAGGCTTCTTCCTCCACTTTGATTTGAAAGCAGAAGGGGTTGTTTGATTCACGTACCTAGGCGTCTCCTGGCCATTACATATTTTTTGCCCTGTGATTTTTCTTTCTTGGGCCTAGGTACTTCTTTTCTGGGCAGAAAGGATCCCATGTTTCCATTGTTTCTCAGAGGGTTCCTGAGGTTTACCCCCTAAAGTGTGATTACTGCTAATTGACTTGTGTGGAGGACTTAACAGAGGTGTTTTGGAAATTTAGATATAAAGAGTAAAAGGCCATTTTCTTGGTGCTGCGGCTCTGTTTTCCCATCTGGCGTTCGTGCTGAGTAAAGGAGTAGATTCAGAGGTGAGTGCTCCTAGCAGTATGGATCTAGAGTGAGAAGTCATACCTTGTGGTTTGTCTGATTTTCTATGTCAGGGCGAACGTTTGAAGAGACCCTCTGACCGAAAACAAAAGTTATGGATGGTCCTCCCTTCGTTTCCCCTTTCTCCTTATTTTCTCCTTTCTGACTGAGAACCACTTCAAAGAATCAGATGTGTTGGTGCCAGACGCCATGCAGTTATTGTTAAAAGAATTTGGAAATATAATTGAAAACAAACTTTGTTGAGCAGAGCAGATCCAGGCGAGTTCTTATTTTGAGGGAGAAGGGAATTCCAAGTTTTTCCTCTATTTGGAGCCGATGTCTCCGAACACTTGTTCTGCAAGATGAATCATCTGTGAATTCTACATCTGGGAGTTATATGTTGGGAAATGGCATTCTTTTTAAATGCAGAAGAAACACAAAAGCTTAAAGTTACAGTGTAGTTGGAAAAATCTAGTCAGAGTTTTTTAAAAAAACGAGCATTGAGGTGAAATTGGCAGCATGATTGGACATTGGGATTATGATACTTAAAATAGACTTGCCCGTATATGGAAAGCAGCCTGACAGCCACACTTATTTATGGGGACCCCTCCCCTTTGTTTCAAGACACATGACCTTTTAAAATTTTTTGTAAACATCAACTCATAAGAGTCACTAGTGAAGGCAAATGTGATGTGGGTCTGAACGTAAACTTAAGCATTTGTCTTTAACACTTCAGATGAGTTCAAGCCATGTTCACCAGTGAAGAGCCCAGAACGGTGCAGGGTTTTGGGAGCTGCTGGGAAAGATAACACCGTGTCCTTATCTTCCACATGGGGGGCCCCCCACCCCCATTCCACACGTGTGGCAATGGGGATAAAGCAGCCATGTTGGTAGGTGACACAATGGTCAGAGTGGTGTCTCTGGTGTCATGGCTGCCTGGGTGATCTTAGGCAGTTGACTCAGCTTCCTCTTACCTCAGTCGAGGGTAATCAGGAGGTAAAACTCACTGCTTGTTATGAGGACAAAATGGAAATAATCTGTAATTTTTAGAGGAGGGCCTAACACACAGCAGAAGCTTGAGAGTGAGAGGAGTTTACATTTTTGCACTCGGAATCCTGTCCTTTAACGTCATTATCACCTTACCTCCATGAAGTGTTAATACCTCTGCATTATCCACGAGACCCAGAGCAGTTGGCTGACTTGCCCGGGGTCTCGCCATTGCCATGGTTAGGGCTCAGACCTGACCCTCCATGCTGGTATTGAGAATGATCATGGTGAAAACTAGTACCGTTTGTTTTCTTCTATTTCTCTTGCTTCCTTTTCAAGTCTGTGTTCCTTGAGGCCCAGGATTGGTCCTTCAACTCTTGGGGGCCTAATGCACCAAGCACAGTTCCTGCTGAGCCGCCTGTGTTCCATAAATGGTGTCTCGAATGTGATCTGGAAGAGCGTGCGTCTTCATTGGTAGACTCGTGTGTCAGAATCCATTTTTGGTGTGCCCCTTTGGTGAAGGGGGTGGTAGCAGGCACATATGTCTCACCATCTGTTGTTTATTGTTTCTCTTAGGTTGTGGTTTGTGTTCCCATTCCATGTTTCTTTGGTTTCTGGAGCAACTGCGAATATTATATGCTCGGGGATCAAAAAAGTAAACTATTTATAAACAGTAAAGTATCCTTGGGTTTGGAAAGTGTTTTTCTCAAATGCGTGTATATTTGGTGGCTTTACCATAATCTCACTGATGGATCATTAGACAATTTGTAGACTGAGGCACACTTAAAAGATGGGCAAGCCATAGGCTGGCCTTGTGTAGCTAGCTTACAAACAGCCTTGGTGATAAGGCCCTGGTGTTAACGGTGACCTGAGTGGTGTATTTTTAACTCAAGAACATATAAACAGTTTAGCCTGCTGATGGAGTTTATATTCCGCCTGAAATCCTTGGCATGCCTTGAGTTCTGCAGCCCTTGGAGATATATGTGGTCCTGGGAGACTGCGATGGTCACCAGTGACCCATTGGCCCCCACTCTTCATGTTAAAAACAAAAACAAAAACAAAAACAAAAAAAACCCAGCAGGAGAAGATGGAAGGAAGAAAGGGAGAATCCTCAGTGGTTTTGTAGGATACATTTTATATTCAACTCTTCTTCTATACTATTTGTTTGTGGAATGCAGACTTTAGGGGACATGGGGAGATTTTCCTCCTCTATTTTGCTCCCCCTGCCAGCCACAGGGTCACTGCAGAGTCACACACTGGAATATGGAATTCCCACTGCCTAAAGCTCTGGCTGTCCACCCACCTCTCCAGCATTCATTGTTTCTTCCTACGGGTCCTGGCCACCACGTGGGACTTTTTCCATGCCCTTGGAATACCACCTGTGTCCCATCTCTCACATCCTCTTCCCTCAGCCTGGAGAAATGTTCTTCCCTCTTTGCATTGCCAACTCCTCCTCATCCCACCTTAGCTGACTCTTCTCTTGGAAACCTTTTCTGACCTTCCTGCTGGGTTAGAATTCTGCCTTGAGAACTCTCTAGTGCTTTATAGAGAAGCGTTGAGTTGACTACCCTCTGACTCCCCACTCATCTGTAAGCTCCTGAAAGCAGGGGCTGGTTTTATGTCTGACCTACCATTGTATTTCTAGAATCTGGCCCACCTTGTATGTTGAATGCAGATATTGATGTAGACAGAGCCACTGGTGTTCATTCTATGCTGGTGTTCCTTCTATGTGGTCCTATAAATCCTATAGAGATATATTTTCCAAGCACTTAGGATAATTTAATCCTCCCAGGGGCTCATCTGTCTGTACATTTTCTAAATATACCTTGTCTGTTTGATAGTATCCTCTATTCCCCACCAAATATTAGTGTTGAGAGACTTGGAAGAATGGAAAGTTGAAGTTAAAAGATAGGCAATTTCTGAACCCCAGTAAGAGTCAACTGTTTTTTGCCCCTCTATTGTGGGAAGGTGACTTTTAAATCCCAAATCCAAGTGTTGTTACCGAAACTCCTGTTCAGTTTGGGCACCGCATGTGGCCTCTCTCCCACATGGGGTCCCCAGGCATTGCTTCCCTTCCGGATTTCTGGTGGCCGTCCTTAGCAGGTGGGCCAAACCCGGCTGCTGTCCTCCATGTTTTGTTTGGCGAGGGAGCCCACAGGCATTTCCCAACTGTCAACGTGGTCTCTCCTCTGCTCTTTTGCTAGAGCTGATGTTTGGAGTCTATTTTTTGAGAATTGACACTGAGGATAGGGTTGTTTCTTACCTAGACTGAGGCTGTCTAGACACCCTTCCCCTTGTGGTTATTTTGCTTAGTTTATGCTGAGCCCCGGCCAGGCAGCTGGTCTGGTTGCTTGGCTCTTCTTGACTTTCCAAAGACCTCTACTTTGACAAAAAGGGTGGTTAGGCCAAGGTCGTTTTTCTCCCTCTTGCTGGCAGAGAAAAAGGCTTCTCTCCTTGACAGGAGTGAGTTGTGAGAACACGAAGGGCAGGTTACCATGCCCTTAGTGGTTCAATCCAAACTAGCAACTTGGGTTTACAGAAGCTTCCATGGCAGGAGACTTGGGGCAGATAGATTTCTAAATCTGGCGCCTTACTGCATGGACCTCAGGTGTAGGCAGTCTCCTGGAGATGCTAACAAGAGGTAGTGGGGAAAGCTGAGTTTGGCACAGTGAGCTCTGCCTCCAATGTTTGTTCTAATGGTATCGAGATCTTGTAGGAAGGCCCTTGTATACCCAGTAAGCTGTGGTAGTCAAGGGCCGTGGTTTCATGTTAACAGGGTTTTCTACTATTGACCTATAGTCTGGTTACCATGCTTTTATTTTAATTACTTTTGATTTTCTGGTGACACATGGTAGACAGGTTCATTGAATAAAGAGGAAACTACAACAGAAGAAAATAATTGGAGGGAGACAAACCATAAGAGACTTTTCATCTCAGGAAACACACTGAGAGTTGCTGGGGGGTTGGTGGGGGAAGGGATAGGGTGGCTAGACCGTGGACATTGGGGAGGGTATGTGCTATGGTGAGTGCTGTGAATTATGTAAAACTGATGATTCACAGACCTGTACCCCTGGGCCAAATAATACATTATATGTTAATAAATTTAAAAGAAATAATTGATTTTATTATCGAATGATAAACATGATCACTCTGGTATATGAATATGTCTGTGGTTGAATATCTATTTTGAGTTCTATTTTTTAATGCAAAATTAAGGTTTCTATACATTTGTAATTCTGCTTTTTTTAAAAAAGATTCAGTGTCACAAATATTTTCTCTAATATTAAACATTTTTTTAAGAATACAGTTTAATGGAGCTCCTGGGTGGTTCAGTGGGTTAAGCCTCTGCCTTCAGCTCAGGTCATGATCTCGGGGTCCTGGGATGGAGCCCCACATCGGGCTCTCTGCTCAGCAGGGAGCCTGCTTCCCCCTCTCTCTCTGCCTCTCTCTCTGCCTACTTGTGATCTCTGTCTGTGAAATAAATAAAATCCTTAAAAAAAATACAGTTGGAAGTCATAGTTCAGCTTTCCCTGATATTAGACATCTAAGTTTTTTCCTAAACTGAGGTAAACATCATTATACGCATATGCTTATATGTTTCATATTTCCTTAGATTGAGTTACTAAATTCATATTGCTCTGGATATACAACTTCTTAAAATTTTTGGTACTGTCACCAATTTACATATGAAATTGTGCCCATTCCCCCCACACCATCACGAACATTAGATGCTGCTTTATTTTTCCTATATCTGTACACCAGTTTAATACAGGAAAATTGCATTGGATTATCTTAATGTCCATTTCTTTGGATGATAAGGCTGAAGATCTGTACATATGTTACTCATAGACATTTCCTTTCTTAATTTCCTTCTTTTTCTGATACTCATTTAGCCAAATAAATGAACTTCGTGCCCTCAGCTGTGAACTCTGGGCTTGAACACTAATCCAGATCCTTAATTCTGGAGATGATGTGTTTCTGAGAGACTGAAAAGCCTCTCTCGCCCAGGTGTCACCACAGAGAAAGCCATGCTCTGTGTGGGCATGTCACAGATTTTGGATTCTGACCTAGGAAATGTTTTGGTATTCTTCTTCAACCAAATGTGTTCTGGAGGGGAGCGACGGGGTGGCTTTGCAGATAGCCACGAGTCACCCCAGACTGCTCTAGCCCTGCAGAGCCTGCCTGCCCGTGCCCGAGCTGCCCCGTCTGTGGCTGGCGTGCCCAGTGCCTGCAGCTGGTAGGAATCAGAGCAGAGTAGCGTGGCGGAGAACCCTTCAGGAACAGCTTCCAGCAAATGGAAATTATTTTAAAACAAATTGATGTGGTTTTTCTGTCAAACCTACTTGGAGCATAAACAAGCTTGCTGCTTCCCTCCTACAAACGAGGCCGTGTTTAGAATGTGGCTTTCAGCAAAGTAAACATGGTCTTGAAAGTGAATTGTCATTTGTGTGTGTGTGTGTGTGTGTGTCTGATTTGAAAAGTAAAAGTAGCGCCCTAACCCGTGTTCTCAGAGCCGGCCTGACGGCGCGGAGGACTTCCCTTCTCCCTGGTTTGTCTTGGCGCCCCAGCTATCACTCCCTCCTGGAAGGGTTTGCAAGGTAAGAAGCAATTTGGTGTTGAAAGGATTAAAAGGAACTGAAGTGCCAGGTCAATTTCTGTGGTGAGATAAGCGTTTTAATCTTATCCCTTTGCCATGTAGGAATACCAGAAACATCTTGTGAAATACTTCACTCTGTGTGCTTGTGAGCAGAGACGCTTGTGCGTGCCCTCCGGTTGGGGCGTCTTTGGGTTCTCTGCCCGTGGCAAGGTGGTTCCCGCACCCTGGGGACAAGGTCAGCTTTATTAAATTGGCCACAGACTCCCTAGAAGGTGAAACAATGCTTTTAATGTTCTGATTATATATTAATGAACAACCAGGCCAAGGGGCACTTGCCAAAAAAGCTACAAAGTGAGAAAGCCACCAATATCAGAGTGAACTTTGCACTCTGAAAGTGTGAATGATGTTGGGTGAAAGAAGTTTATTGCACAGTGGGGGCAACGGGAATCTCTTTGATGTCGATTAGAATCCAGGCCGCATTAGACTTTCGGACTTCCCAGTTAACCGCATCTTTGCTGGCGAAGATAGCACTTTGAGATCTAGGGAATGTGCTCCTGGCCAGGAATGACCAGCATACCTGTGGGGTGATGGCATGCAGGGGTCCTTGGGCATTTGTAACAGCTTTCAGTGATCTTCAACTAATTTTAATCTAAAATTGAAACGTATGGTTTCCAACCTTTCCACTGGAGAGACTTTTCCAGAAATAGCGTGCTATGGTTCTGAAACCGGCCTGGGGTTAGACCTTCATCAATTAGATGTTCATCTTAATCTAACTAATTTACTTCTCCCCATTGGGGCACATTTTTTCCTGCCTTCTGGCTTGTTCTTAATTTTTGAATGGCTGGCCATTGGGAACTCTGCTCTCCATGGCCTTATTAAATAATTACTCAGAAGAACAAAAAAATGCTCTTTCGAAATCCCGAGACTTTGTTTTCAGCGGGAGCATTCACTCCAACAGAGGTTTTCCACTTGTGATGAATTCATGAGCAGAGCTAGGGGAGTGAGTCTAGTACAGTTTAGGAAGCAGAAAGGATTGACGAGGTGGGAGGGATTTTTGAAGGTGGCATCCTGGCTTTACCATTCAAAATGCGGGTCTTTTGCCTGCTCTCCACTCCATTTATCTACCAGCACTTGGAAAATTACTTTCGCATTTTTGTGGTATAGAAGTGGCTAGTTGGCATTTTCAGATTAGAATTTTGAAAGCCTGATAAGGCAGCAAGCCTTTATTGAGCTATAATTTAAATTCCATGAAAGTCATCTTTTGAAATGACAGGATCCAGGGTGTTTTGTTATAAATAGCCTCCATGCCCAGTGCAGGGGCTTGAACTTACCACCTTGAGATCAAGACCTGAGCTGAGATAGGATCCAGGGTTTTTAGTATATTCCTAGAGTTGTACAGCCATCCCTACAAATTCCAGAACATTTTCATCACCCCAAAGTGAAACTGTGTATCTGCTAGCTGTCCCTCCCTATTCTTCTCCCTTCCTCCCCTCCCCTGGCAATGCCTACTTTCTATCTGTATGGATTTGCCTATTCTGGACATTTCATATAAATGGAATTGTGCAATACCAGCCTTCTGGGTCTGGTTTCTTTCCCTTAGCAGAATATTTTCAGAGTTCTTCCATGTTATAGCATGTGTCAGCAATTTTTCCCTTTCATGGCTGCATAATATTCCATGTTGTAGATATACCACATTTTGTTTATCAGTTTATCAGTTAATGGACTGTGGGTTGTTTCCACTTTTTGGCTGTTTTGCATGATGCTGCTGTGACGTTGGTGTGCTGTTTTGTGTGAATGTGTATTTTCATTTGCCTTGGCGTATAGGTATACCTAAGGTGGAATTGCTGGGTCATAGGGTAAATGTGTTCAGCTTTTTGAGGAACTGCTAGGTTTTCCAGGGACTCTGTGCCCTTTACCAGCAGTGTGTAAAGTTTGCTCTCACCCCAGTCTCACCAGTAGTTGTGGTCTTTTTAATGATCGTCACCCTAGTGCGTGTGAAGCAATATCTCCTCGTGGTTTTGATTTGCATTTTACTTATGACGGGTGATGCAGAGTATCTTCTGCGTTTGTCTTTTTTCCTGGAGCAAGTCCAGATTCCTTGCCCACTTTTTAATTGGGTCATTTTAAAAAGAGAGAGGTTGTACCATTTTGAATGGTTTGGGGTTTTGCACAGGCGGACATGCTTTTCTCTGTGTCACTTTCCTTAGGTGAGATAAATTGCATTTTTAATACTTTTTAAAGATTTAAGATCTTTGGGTAGAAATATAATGGGCAATACTTTCCTGGCCTATTTGGTTTACTTGCCCCCTGGTTTGTATCCCAGGCAGAGGAGAAAATGTAAAAGAACAGAACCGTGGTCCATTCTTGTGTTGCATCCAGATTTTGGGGGGGGGGTCTCTGTGGGAACCTCATCACACACAGGGTTCTCTACCCTGAACAGGAGAATTTGTCCACCTGTAACCTAAGGAAACTTGCTGTGCCTATACATTTATAGCCAAGTATATTTTCTGTGCATTTCCTCTGCTCCAGGGCAAGCCTGCCTTTGCCGACAGGACTTTGCAGCTATAAATTAGACAGAAATGCAGTATTGAAGCTGTTCAAAGGCAGGCAGGGTAATTGCTCTGGACGGGTTTACAATAGGGAGGTGTGAAGTGCTTGGTGGCAACCGGAAGCTGGGGGAGGGAAGACAAATTGAACTTGGACGGCTTTGGGGCGGTGGGCTGACACAGCTAATTGAAAACGCTGGCCCTGGTGGCTTTTAATGGGAAAGGAAGCTGAGGCCTTGGGAGGGTTTCCTTTACAAGAAACCAGAGAGAGGGGGCTCATTGAGTTATTTGGGAGTTAGTACTGAATCTCTGTAAGCATTTAGAGCCTTTGGCTTGGATGTCGAGGATCAGATTTTCTGTTTTTTGTTTTTAATTTCCTACTCTTTAGTTCCATTCTAGATGAGCCAAGTGGAGGGAGGCAGGGATTCCAGGTGGTGGGGGAACCATGAGAGAAGGCCTCCGGGTACAGCTTGGAAAATTTGACAGCACTGCTGTTGGCGAGCCTCTGATTTTAGGTAGAGTGGCCAGTCGGCTGTCTCTAAGCAGGTGAAATAGGGGTTACATGATGGTGCCCTGTTAGGCATCTAGATAGCTCTTCCGTGTTCTCTCACTCCTCCATTGACCTGGGAGTCTGCATTTGAAAGCTGAGAGGGACTTGGTTTTGGAGTCCTCAGTGTGAGAGTGGCTGCGGTGGACGGGAGCGGGGGTGCTCCCTGAGGCGCAGCCACAAGCCTGTGTGACTCCGAGCCCCTGTTCCCTTTCCTCCTGCCCTCCTCGGTGCTTACTTGGGACCAGGGGCTTTCTGGAGTTCCCGCCCAGACAGGACTGGGTAGTTGCTTCCCCAACAGAACCTTTTCCTTCCTCAAGGCTTTTTGCCTGTGGTCTCATCCTGTCCTCCGTGACTCATCTTTATCTTCCGGTCTGAGGTTAAACATTTCCTCAGAGGGCTTTCCTAGAACGCCCAGACAAGGGCTGCCTCATTCAGGGGGAGCCTTCAGAGCACATCTCTAGTTACCTACCTCCTCCAGATTGTAAACTCTTTGTGGTGAGAGGCCAGAGTATACAGCATGGTCCTAGAGCCCAGCACCATTCCCAGCACCCAGCAGGTGCTCAGTGAGCATTTGTGCGTTTTTTAACTTCCACACCCAGGTGAGTGACCACCATCTTCTCTGCCGAGTGAATTACCCCAGGCACCGTTTCCCTGTGTCCTTGAAACATCTGCGCACACGCACTTGTAGAAATAACCACAGGTTGGCCAACCTACACATCTCTTCAATGGGGTGTTATTTTCTCCCTCCTGGGGGTTCATTTGGTGCCTTTGAAGGATCAGCTGCATGTGCTGAAAGTAGCCGTTTCTTAAAAACCAAAAAAAACGGACCCGTCTGCATTTATTTTAAACTCTGTGGCACCATTTCCAAGAAGTCCTTTCAAAGGCAGGGTGTGAAAGGTGTGGAGATGGTGGAGGTGATAGGATCTTGCTTGAGATGCGTGGTGGTTAATGTGTAACCTCTTTAACAAGGCTCCTGAACGGGGCACTCGGCCATGGAGCTCTCAGGGATTGGTAAACCCTGCGGTCAGTAAATCGGTAAGTCGTGGTCACCTGTTTGTAGTAGGTCCACGGCTGTGCACAGAACTCAGACCTCTGAGGTTTCCTTTCCTGTGGTTGAAAACCTACCACAACCGAGAACTGGGAACCCTTCTGTCCTGCATCAGGGTGCAGACACTCAAAAAGAGGCTGGCAAAGACTTCATCAGATTACCTCTCCCTTTCCCCCCATACTCAGCACATGATTTTAGAGAGGGTGAAGCTGAGTGAGATCAAGAAACAGAAGTGGAATGTGTGTCAACTCTACTCAAAAAATTAGTATCCTAGAAGAAAAAAAATCAGCAGTATTAAGTATCACAGTATGCTCATAATGTAATACTAATAGTATACTATTAATGTCTTAGTATCATGGGCATTCTCATAATTTATAAACAAAAAGCACTACTGTTTTTGGTGTCAAAATTTGTTACAAACTCTAAGAATGTCTTATTACCACATAAATAACGTGTATTATTTCATGACATCTCAGACTGTTAAATTATGTTTAAAACTGTATTTTCCAAGATCAGGAAACCGTGGGCCCACATTTAAGTTTCTCTGTTTGTAAAATCAATTTCAGTTGGTACTTTACATCCTGTAAGAATAACCTGATAATTTCGCATGTGCACACCCACACAAGAAAACAGAGAAAAGAACGAGAGATGGGGAACATGAAGTCTGAGGGCAGAGGGAATCAGGCCTTCCTCTTGGGGGAGGTGTGTCCTCCTCATGGAGAGAAGACTGTCTGGTCTGAGATCCAGGCTGCCGCTAGGATGAGCGTGGCCCCAGCCATGAGTGCCCCTTCTGTAATGGGCGGCTTCAGGGAGAGTCCATCAGGAGGGGATTAGAAATGGGAGAGCATTGATTACAATAAAGTACCGAACTAGGGCAATTTTGTCCCTTATCTTTGCTTTACGAGCATTGTCCAACTGTTCCATCTGAGAGGGAAATAATTGCTGGAGTTTGGATAACGTGAAACTCAGAAGCTCCGCGTTTCCCGGGTAGAGTGCATCTACTGTCAGAAATAACATTTTTTTTTTTTTTAAAGATTTTGCTTATTTATTTGACAGAGAGAGACACAGTGAGAGAGGGGAACACAGGCGGGGGAGTGGGAGAGGGAGAAGCAGGCTTCCCGCTTAGCAGGGAGCCCGATGTGGGGCTCGATCCCAGGACCCAGGGATCATGACCCGAGCTGAAGGCAGACGCTTAACGACTGAGCCACCCAGGTGCCCCCAGAAGTAACATTTTGAGGTACTGCCTGCTCCTGATGGCAACAGAAGCCCTCAGTTAAATAAACCGGCTGTTAAGTAAGAGCCAGAACACAAGTGTTTGCACAAACCACCTTTACATTTTCTGATCCTTGATGAATGTCAGTTGGTTTGTGAATTATTAACTTTGGTGTGCATGAGGAGATACCAGCCGCTCAAGTATCCTGTATATTTTTGTGTAAGAAAAAAATAAAACTGACCACACCCTCAGCTGCCACCATTTGGAGCTCAGTGTGCTGGCCCGCTGTCACTGAGCAGGCATATTTAAAGCAGAGGTAGGAATGTTGGCCCCTCGCAGACCACACGTGCATCGTATATCAGAGCTCATCACTTGCCTTCGTAATTTTGCTTCAGAGGGAGCCAAAGTGATTTGCAACCTGTTGGCAGATCGCTCCGTGATCATGTTTATCGGACTGTGTGGAGTAACCAGAATCCTAGTGAGGGGGTTGGTAGGGATACCTGTCTTGTTGGGAAGAATTGTGTATGTTGGGTCAGAAAAGTAGATTCAGTAAATCATGGGTAGCTGGCCTCAGATGTCTGTCACTTCCCAGCAACTTTGCAAGAGGACTTTGAGGCAGGTTCTTTAATTTGTTCCTGGAGAGGGAGCCATCTTTGTCTAAGGCCTGGGTTTCCTTGGCATGACTTCATGAAAGCCTGAAGTCGGCACAGCAGGGTGTCTCATCGGAAGAAGCCAGCACAGCCCATGGAGGGAGCTGCAGTTAGCGTCCCTTGCAGAGAAGGGATTTAATTAAGGACTCCGAAGGGAAGAGATTGGAGGAATCCCATCTGTGAACCTGTTTTCTACAATGCACAGCTATTTTCAGAGGTCTGAAGGTTATATAAATAGACTAGTTACCCCTCTGTCTTTTACCTAGGAAGGGGAATGGTGTATAGGCCTTTATGTGGAGGTTCAGATACGTAGACTCTGTAAAGGGTGAAGAGAAGGAAGATTGGAGCCCACCAGACAGGGCTGTCGAATAAGTAGCAGATGTCTTACTTTGGGCATTGCATACCTTTGGGAATTGGTTGCTGGATTAATCCTGCAGTGCGAGTAAGTCACCCTCAGAAATGCCCGGGCGTGGTTCTAGGAGTTCGATTACTTTACTGCAAGGTCTAGGCTTTGCTCATTTGCAGTGCAGAAAACATGCATGCCCTGGGAAGGGAGAGAGCTGGTGCTTTGTTTCCCTTTTCCCTCTCTTTATTGTCCTCAGGTGCAATGACATTTGATACTGGAATACACTGAGCGCCTTATTCTCAAACTGCCAGGATTATTGCTGACCTAGACCGCGGGCCCCATGGCCAGCCTCCCGTATGGAAATGGAAGAAAAGAAATTCAAGCTGTAAATGCATCTCTGTTTAGGGGCTTTGTAGTGGTAAATTACGTGAATGAGTAAGTTGAAAAAGTGCCTGGTTTATACCATCATGAATACCTGGGTTTTAGATAAATATTGACACCAGCAGTGTGGCAGGCCTACCATTGGTCCCATGGCCCTAGGAATAAAAGATCTTTTCGGAGGTGCTTGTGACCTTATAAACCACCCTGATGGGTTTGTGCAGGTGCTTTCTGCTGTAGCTCTCTGGGTCTGAAAGTGGGTGGTTTTTCTCTTTGTGCTTGTGCAAGCTTAAACCTAACTGAACCCAGTCCTGCTCTGGTTTATCAGTCACCGTAGAGTGGGTGTCAGGTCAAGGAGGCGGGTGCTCTTTTGCAGCGTCACGCTTGTGTGGCTTGTCTGCTTGTCTGGACCCGGCCTGGGACCGGAGGGTCTTTGATGTGCTTTGACCGTATTTGAGAACAGAGTGTGGGGGGAGGTGAGGAGAAGGGAAAGCTAGCATGGGGAGTCTTAGCTGGAGGAAGACCATATGAAGCCAACTATGCCACACCCCAAACCATACCTGGTTTGATCCTGTATCTTGTGCCCTCTAACTTAAGAGGGCTTAGTGGTGCCAGTTTTGTTAATGTCAAGTATGCAGGAGCATCAACCTCTCCCTGTGAGTTTCTACCCCCCCCCCCAAAAATAAGGCGATGAGCTTATTTTATTAGAAGGAAGCCTTGATAGGAGTTACCTGGCTAGGGCAAAATGAACAGAGATTTTAACCAAGCTGCGTTTGATGACATCTTTAAAAAGGAGTAATGGTGGAAGAATGGCTCTTACCTCTCGCTAGCACACAGAGAGGCTGTGGAGCATCTGAAGGCACATGTGGTGCCCCCGAGGTTTCTCCAGCCTGTAGCTGGTGCTGCAAAGGGGAGTCCCTTAACCATCGATTATCGATTATCGGTAGGGCTTTCATCACCATTGGTCGTGATTCACTTTAAAAACAGACTTCCTTCCTGCAGGTGCCAGTATTCATTATATGACTGAAGTAGAGTTTAGCAAGTGGCCTTTATCGCTAAGACCCACCCTTTAAGACACACCTTTGGGAGTCCAGGACCGGGAACTGCAGAGGCTGGAGTGGAGGGGGGAGGTGTGGGGAGACGGATGCAGGGCCTCGCTGTGTTACGGTGTCCTGGGCCCTGCTGAGTGTAGACGGACCATGTGGACGAGGTGAGGCATCTTTTTAGAGGCCTTGGTGAAGGAGTCAAAAAAAAAAAAGCAGCAGAAGTGAAAAGTACGATGGTTCTGTCATTTCCACAGCCAGTTTCCCATTTGACATAGTAAAATTTTAGTGTGTTCAAAGATGGAAGTCACAGGCATCATCTGATTCTCTGTGCTTGTAAATTTCAGTGAAAAGGAAGTGCCCTGTTTTAATAGCAGAAAGCAGTCAGTGTGGGACCGTGCACGCTGCCGGACTAGGTGGTTGGTGCACCTTGACCTTGGGTTTCTCAGCTGTTCAGCCCCGGGACTGGAGAAGTACTCACGGCCCCAGGAAGACTATGCAGATGGGCTTTTAAGTTTACACATTTCATGGCATCTTAGTATCGTAGAGAGAAAAAAAAAAAACAAAAAACAAAAAAAAAACCAAAAAAAACTTGCCTTTTGGCTTCAGCCAGGCACTTCATGACACACATAAACTTGAAAAAGCCCAACGGAAAAATTGACAGAACGAGGTCCCAAGTCGATAAGCTAGCTAATAAAGTCAGCGACTTAACTGTTAGTCAGGCGGCTGACCTTTTAAAACTGCGTTTTCTTTTAAATACTCAGTGAGAGATACTCTTGCGCCTCCCTGTAATACAACAAGTTGTATCCTTGAAAAGTTGTGGGTAAATTCAGTTTTTTGACTTTGGCTGACTTAATACCAGGGATCTGTTCTTTGTGTCTGAGAGATCTTCATTTTTAAGTTTGAGGTAGCCAGAAAAGGAAGGGAAGGTAAACCCAGAAGATAATATTTGAATATTTTGAAATCCAGAAGACGATGTTGAAAACCTAGAAGAGAATATTATATTGATAATATTTGAAGGAACCTTAGACTTAATCACTCTGTAATGTAGGGTTTTGTGGTTAAGTGCAGGTACACCTAGAATTTTCATTTGCCTTATCAATTTTGGGTGCGTGGGCTTCAGAGAGGCACAAAGATGTCAGAGACATTAGTGAGGGGTGGGTGTGATTTCAGTTGGAAAAATGAAAGATGTACGTATGTTCCAGTGGAAGCTGATCGAGGACTCCAGCACATACCCTTGGGAAGTTCTGGCTTCCCAGAAGGATTTTCCTTATGAGCAGCTCTAGCCTGGGAAGGTAGTTACACCCACTTATGTCATTTGTCCCTTAAATTTTGTGTGTGTGAGTGTGTGCGGGTGGGGGGAGGAAAGAGATGCTGATAACACTAAGGTAAGCTGTTGTTTGTACAGATGTATTTGCTTAAAAAAGAAAGCTTTCATTTCCTTCTTTCTCCCTTTTAAGGGAGACAGTTAGGCAATTTACTATATATTGCTGTTTTGTAACCCAAAAGTATATTTGCCTAAAATCACCCTTCTAAATACAGTTGACCTTCAACAGTGGAGGAGGCCGTTAAGGGTGCTGACCCCCTGCACGGTCGAAAATCTGTGTCTAATTTTTGACTCCCTGAAAAACTTAGGTACTAATAGCTTACTGTTGGCCAGAACCCCTACCAAGGACATAAGCAGTCACTTAAGGCATATTTTGTGTGTTATGTGTATTATATACCGTGTTCTTACAAGAAAGTAAGCTAGAGAAAAGAAAATGTTAAGAAAATCAGAACGAAGGGAAACCACATGGACAGCACTGCTCTGTAAGCAGACCCACATGGACAGCACTGCTCTGTAAGCGGACCCACACAGTTCAAATCCATGTTGTTCAAGGGTCAACTGTACTTTTAGCAACCGCAAACCCCGATCGTTACATGTCCAGAGGGTAGTTACTGTGAAGTTTTTTCTTTCTTTCTTTCTTTCTTTCTTTCTTTCTTTCTTTCTTTCTTTCTTTCTTTCTTTTTTAAATCTCTGGGCATAAGTTTCTCTAACAAGAGGTTTGTGTACTGTCCAAATTTTCGTTGACTGGTCTCATGTTAGAAAACCTACCAGATGCCTTGACCCTTTTCCTGCTTTTTGGGAAACTCCTAGACAAGAGGGTTTGAGGAGGGTGTGTAATGACTCTGAGGGAGGGAAGGAGAGGTTTCTGTTGGTTTTGTATATTTGAACGTGTCTTCCGTGCTCGGGAAGTAGTATGTTACTGGAGTATTGGAGGTTTCAGTTCTGAAGAATCCAGAGTCCGTGGTATAGAATTCCCTTATCCCTTTATCCTAGTGAAATCCTCAGCTGTACCATCTGGCAGAAAGACAGGCTTGGAATTTGACCACCCTGTTCTTGTGACCAGGAGTACTTTTGTATGGCTTACGTGTTTTTTATGTGTTAAAATGTTTATTTTCCTCTCTGCGAGCCCCTCAGTGAGGGCACGACATGTGTGAAACCCATCGGGGTTAAGTGGAGAATCATTTCAGTGTGCTGGGAGGGGACATTGATCACAGTGTCACGTAGAGTTGGTGGTTGTGCCAATGTTTACATAATTTTGTCGCGTGATGCATTGACTCAAAAGAGACAGTTATGGGCTGTTGCTAGTTGACATTTCTGTACGTGACACCAAAGTGAATGAATTATAAGGCTGTGTCATGGTATTAACACGCACTCTTAATCTGCAGTCATGGTTCTACGAGAAGCTCAGCCTCCTGCAGATGTTGGTGGGGGCCGAGGGTCCAGGTGAGATGTTAGGATAGGAAAACAGTGATCTGTGACCAAAGGAGGACTTCACAGAGCACTTGGTGAGGCAAGGATTCCGAAAGTATCCACCAGATTAATATGCCCCTCACTTCCTGTGCCTCATGCCCGACCTGTTTGTAACTACTATGGAGGCAGAAGTCTCTGTTTCCTGCCTTCGTAGAGTGTGGTTTTGTAGGAGAACCCCCTCCATCCTTTCACTGAAGGAACTCCAGCCCCTACGTGTGACACCAGAGGTGAGCACGCCTTCTCGCTGCACTTCTGTCTCCTCTTGGTCATGATGGATGAGCCTCCTGCTCCCACCGGAGCGCCTGCTGCTTCGGGGCAGGAGGGCCATGTTGGACAAGAGATTGATGAAGCAGGGCGGGCCTGCCTGGGAGGCAGCAACCACCCTCTGTTCCCCAGCGGGGCTGGGCTGCTGTGCTGGATGATGCCTGGCAAGGGGAAACCCATCCTGTTGTGGGTGTGATGAGTTTGGAAAGTCCTCTAGAGCTTGAGGACTCTCTGAAAGGGCGACTTTGTGATCCCTTTTCAGAGAATGGATCAAGCAGAGAGTAGGTGACCAGACTCCTCACCCCTCCCTTCCCCTCCCCATTTCCAAGTCTCTGCAAAGTCACTTCTGTAATAGCAAAACCAAATGGTGGCTGTAGGCCCCTCTCCCCTGCTGGGGTGGTCATGGGTGGTGCTCCCTGTAGGACAGGTTTGTGGGAGGGTCAGCCTGTGGCTGGCAGCTCTTTCCTGCTCAGATTCCCTTTGTGAAATACCCACCAACTGCAGAGCTGGTGAAGCCAGGGTGCCTCCTTTCAATTAATTAATCTTTAGGGGTTAATGATGCATGTACCATATTTATGGAGAGAGTGTTATGGGATATTTATGGACTTCCCTCTGGGACTACCCCCACAACCAGGCATGAGAGCACACCCAGGTGCTTTGTCTCTTCAGCCAAACTAAGATTTGGGTAGGAAAAACAGGTTTTTGAGTCTTCCGCGTTAAGGGATGTCAGAGAAAGCAGATGCTGATTACTGTCCGTGGAGGTGGGGCTGTTGGTTCTTTTGGTCAGAACTTTAAGTAGATGAACAAGGAGCTGTTCTCTTCCTCTGGAAATCAACTTTAAATGGCCCCGTAGATTAACTGTCAGGGGGGACCTGGCACTGGGATTTGTTTAGGTTTATGTAACCCTTAACTTAACCGGCCAGTGGGTTGTGATCTGATGACACAGGCGACTCTTCTTGACTTTGCCCTAAAACCGTTCATGTCTTGCCCTTTTCCTTTCTATGAGGTCTTGACTTCTTAGCTTTTTGTCTGTCTAGTTTCATAATTGTCTCACCTTATTTTACTTTTCTGGCATTCTTCCTTAAAAACCATGCTCCTTTTCTCTTCTTTAGGGTGCACTAAGGTCTTTCTTTCTGACTAACCTTTTTCATCACAGCTAATCTTCCCCGCTCTGCATGCCGTCCGGATGCAGAGGTGTCCATGCAAGGATGACAAATACAGGGGGCCAGAGAGAGAGGCAGAGAGTGCGTGTGAGTAGGGAGGTCCTGGGAGAGATAATAGGAGCAGTGAGGTTCATGGTCAACTGCGGTCCTTGCCAAGTAAGTGTAGCTGGTGGCTGGAATCAGGAATGCTGGCCTAACGGTTGTTCCCAAGAGGAGCTGCAACTTTTATTCTTTTGGTGAAAACTTTTTCTCCAGACACTCTTCAGTCTCACAAACAAACAAATTTCCCTGCAGTTCAGCCTTGGCCCGAGAACCGCCAACGTACAGTGTACCTCCTGGTCTACCATTCGGAAGATGCTTGCCGTTATCAGAGCCTTTGACTGTAATTCTTTGGTTCAGAGTCTTTTCTGACCAGTAGGCTACAGACTAGATCGGTAAGGTCACAGACTAGATCTTACCCTCATTTGTATTAGAATTTATCACAGCGCAGTATACGTTGTAGACAGTGAATATTTGAACTTGACATCTGTCGGTTACCAAAGGACAAAGACTTAGAACTGTATTGAAATTATCCGTGGGGTGGGGGTACGATGTGGGAGCCATCAAGATAGGGAGGCACATATGAGACCTCTGGGATTCTGGAAGCAGGCAGGGGTAACTTCTGTCAGATAATGTGTTAAGCATTAGAGTTCAGAGGCCCATGCTGATTTCTATAGCCAATTTTAAGGAGTAAATGCAGGCATTTACTGTGAGGTCCTTGTATGGCTGGAGCACATTATCTCTTCTTTTTTGAGTTGCCTGGTGTGCACAGAGATTTATCAATGTAACACTTTCAAAAATGGAAGTAACTGTGATTCATTCCTTACTTTCTTAAATCTGACCGAGTTACAAAATGAGCTGTATGTAGTGAGTTGATAGCTGAGTGACTTTACCTTTAACAGTTTGCAGAATGTGTTTCTTTTTCTAAGCCTCAGTTTAGGGACTATGGGGCTTCTTAACTTCCTGAGGAAAGATGGCAGCAAGTACAAAACCATCTCCCGAGTGGGAATTCGTGGGTGAGGATGCCAGAGGCATGATTCCCATTTAAGAAGCAGTTTTATTATTATTCTCCATCTAAGACTTTAATGCATATTATCAGCCTTTCAGTCGTGGCTTTTGGTCAAGGAGGGGAAAGCATCACAACAGAAAAAAAGATAAGAGCATTCAGTATTGTAGATTTAAAAAGAAATCCCTTATTCTCATAAAACCTGTAATGTGGGTCTAGGGAGCCTAACGTGGTGATTTTATTGGAACTCGATGTGCACCACAGGTAACTTCTCAGAAGGTAAGAATGCAGCAGAAATGGCCTTAAAAGATTAAGGGATTAAATAACTTTAACAAGTTGTATGTTCTTCTTCATTCACACCCCTTGAACTTTGAAAGGACCAATCACTTTTTCCCGGGGAGTCCTAAGCAGGTGAGTCCTTTTTCAGTGGGTGGCAAGCACAGTTTTTGAGGTCAGAAGAGAAGACGCCTGGGACCCCAGTTTTCCAAGAAATAAGGGGTTTCCAGGCTAGTCCTGGGTGCTTCAGTAGTGCTCACCAGATGGGTCATTGGATGGCTTCGCACTTTTCTTCCTGGCTGTATTACTCAGTTTAGCAAATATCAAAGGCTTAAGGGGCGCCTGGGTGGCTCAGTGGGTTAAGCTGCTGCCTTCGGCTCAGGTCATGATCCCAGGTCCTGGGTTCGAGCCCCACATCGGGCTTTCTGCTCAGCAGGGAGCCTGCTTCCTCCTCTCTCTCTTCCTGCCTCTCTGCTTACTTGTGATTTCTCTCTGTCAAATAAATAAATAAAATCTTTAAAAAAAAAAAAAAGGCTTAAAATACACAAAGTACTGTGACGTTCAGGGGTCCAGACGGAGTTGAGTAATGGGAAACAGGTTGGCCTGGAAACCAAACTGAGTAAAAAAACCTCCCTCCCCAGGGGAAGCTTGTCATGGAGTTAGGACCCCTTCCTTCCACTGTGAATTAGGATTCCTAGTCATGTTGAAGTTTCACGCTCTCCTGAGCAGGAGGTTTTGTCTGTGTCGGTCAGTGGTCTGTGAGCAAGGCTTGCATTTGAAGAGGAAGTACTCATTACGTCGGTCTAACGATGCTGGGGTTACTTCCTCACCACAGCTTACTCAATAGCAAACGGAACTTTTTATCCCTTAGCTTCCAAGGAGTCAATGAATTATTGTTTGCCAGCTGTGAATAGTGTTTGCCAAGTTTGTAATATGTGGTTCTGGTTGTAATCCAGGAAGATGCTGGTCTGATTATGTAAATACTGATTAAGCCTATAGAGTTACTCTCAGAGGGCATTTTTTATGGAGTATCTTCCTAGTGCATTGAATTTTCAAATGCCCTCTCCTCTGTTGGGATGGTTAAGAATTTTGTGCAGCTAAAGGATGTATATTAAGGTCAGGGTCCATCTCCCACCACATTTTTAACAAAGCTCTTGAATTATCAGGAAATTCGGTTTTATGTTTGAGATCCAAGTTTCTTCCGTAAGTGCCAGTTCACTCAAAATATGTATTAATTCCTGAACAATTTCAGTACAGGACAGTTTAGTAGAAATTTCAGCCATGATGGCCAAGTCCTCTGTCTGCATTGGGCCTTACCATAGCCATGAGCTTCCCATGTCGGTTGCAAGCTTGGAATAGAACTAGCATGACCAAGGAACTGAATTCTTAATTTTGTGTAATCTTTTTTTTTTTTTTTTTTAAGATTTTATTATTTATTTGACAGACAGAGATCACAAGGAGGCAGAGAGGCAGAGAGGCAGGCAGAGAGAGAGAGGGGGAAGCAGGCTCCCTGCTGAGCAGAGAACCCGAAGCGGGGCTCAATCCCAGGACCCTGAGATCATGACCTGAGCTGAAGGCAGAGGCTTTAACCCACTGAGCCACCCAGGCGCCCCAATTTTGTGTAATCTTAATTACTTTCAGTGTGACGGTGAGTAGCCACACGGCCAGCCACGGGCTACCGGGTTGGATGGCGCGGGTTTCCGTAACGGTGGTGACTGCTCGGTTGTTCACGGACTTAGCTCTTCCAATGCAGTGGGGCCAGGATTGGGGGTCTTTGTCAGGAAAAACGCTCAGCAAGCAGATTGTTGTTGCACACTATTGAACAGTTTACTTCTCAGACACAGATAAAACCGGGATAAAACTCGAGCCATTCTCCGCAGAGGTCCCTCCTGTGTGTTCTCCAAATGGTGGGCCGGACAGTCATCTTTCAGCGGATTAGCTGAAAGAATGTCGAGGGCTGGGCCCGATTGTTCCAAGCTCTGCGCACCCTTTGTACGAGGAACAGGGAAAATTTGTGTTATGACAATGGCTGACAAAATGTTTAGTGAAAGCTGCAATTGGCGGTAACTGAATTCCCGGAGGTTTCTGTCCAGCCTTCTCTGCTACTGAAAGGTGCAGAAATGCTTCTGACAGCATCTGTCCTGTTGACAGATGAATTGTTTTGACAGGAGAATCTGAAACCTTCAGCCGAAGACATTCAGATGTCGGGCCTGGGAAGGGGCGATCGTGTTTGGAGAAATACGTGAGATGCTTTAAATTTATGTGCGTGTCAGCTGCCACCTGAAAGAGAGACCTCGTGAAAGGGTTTTTTTTTTGGTGGTTTTTTTTTTTTTTTTAAACTAATTAACCCTTCGATTGTTCTTCTGACCCAACATGAGAATTCACAACCCTCCCTGCACAATTCTTGGACTGAACAGACATGTTCCCTTAACTGCTGAGAAATGAGTGGTATCCATAAGCATAGCAGTCAAAGAGTTAAAAAAAAACTAAGAATTATGCTGAGGTATCCTATCATGATGTTGGGGACCTGTCAGTTAACGTCTCAATAAAAAATCGTGCTGGGAGAAAAAAAAAACAGTGCTGATGACAGCGATCTTGATCATTGCGGAAAGGTGGAAATAACTCATAGGTCCATTAGCTGCTGCGTGGATAAACAAAATACGGGGTATGTGTGTGCAGGCACACAAAATGGAATGTTATTCGGCCCTAAAAAGGAAGGAAATTGTGACACAGGCTAGAACACAGACGGACCTTGAGGACATGTTGCTGAGTGAAGTAAGCCAGATGGAAAAGGACGGATACGTGAGGTCTGCAGAAGAGCCCGATTCACAGAGACAGAAAGCAGAATGGAGGCTGCGGGGGGTTGAGGGGAGGACGGGCCGTCGGTGTTGACGGGCTACGGAGTCTCGGCCGGAGGTGACAAAGTTGGGGAGCTGGATGGTCGCAATGGTTGCACACCAGCGTGACCCCACTTCATGCCACCGAGCTGCACACTTCAGCATGGTGAAGATAGCAACTTCTTACGTTTCGTATAAACCACACCAGAGAAACGTGCGGCGAGTTTGTCTCGCTGGGATGAGCAAACCAGAAAACGTCTCTGAGGATTTCGTTTCAGGGAGACGGCAGTAAATATTTCCCCCATTTCCTGACACAGCAGTTGAAGGTCAGAGGCTTGTCGCAGGTTTCAGGACTGGTCGCTGCTCAGACCTCACAGCTGGGCATCTCTGTGGCCAAAAGTCAAAGCTGTTGCAGGGGACCTGAGCTCTGGCCTGTGTCCTCTGTCCGTAATTGCTGATAGGCCGCTCTGGGAGAATTACCCTTCAGACCAGTCTCTGACACTCATCTGTTGATAAGATGGCTTTTCTAGTTCATTCGATGTCAAAAAGTGGCCCCCTCCAGGCAGGCCCAGGGAGGGTGTAGATTTCCACGTACAGGTGTCTTCATCTTGGTTGCTGTTTGCTGGAATCTCAGCGTGAGGACCTCGTACTGTCCGGCTTCCACATAAGACTAGCTTGCAGAAGACCCTTTTCCAATGAGCAGAAATTATACAACATTTTTGAAATTTAAGTAAATTTTGTCTGCTCTTTACAAGAACGACGGACCAAAGGGGTGTCACAATTTAAAAATGGTTTTATTCTAATACCACTCCTGGAGTGGGGAATAAGGGGAGTAATTTCATTCCTGAGACTGCTCCCATCCCTGGTCACATCTATAAGCCAGAAACAAGACTTGCATTTTGAACTTAATGCCTGAAGAGTTGGTGGCCCAGAACGCGAGGTTAAAAACTAGTGGTCCTCAGTCTGATGTGGCCTGTTTGACCCATCCAGATTTACTTTATTTTTGTTTGTTTGTTTGTTTTGTTTTTTAAGAATTGAAAGGATTTCATCTAAGAATTCAGAGTTTGAGCTTCTCTTCCAAATGAAGACTGGTCTTCATTGGCCTAGTTTCTAGAGACAGGAGCAAATTCCCCCTTTTGATGGGCCAGCAGGTACTTCTGTGTCGGCCTCTCTGCATGCCTGGCAGGGTGACCGTCCACACTGCCTGCTTGCCCTCCAGGGCTCTTGCCTTTGTCACCTCTGAGTCTTCCCTGGATGTCTCCTCCAGTTCAGTAGCTCTCATAACCAATGATGATGCAAACCTTGGAGATAATTGTAAACTCACGTTATCTCTAGACCCAGAAACGGTATTTCCAGCCCTCTTGTTTATGGTACCCCTCTCAAAATAGAAGAAAATTTCATTCTGTCCAGTCTTTTTTCTGATGTGGGAGAATTCTCTCCGTTTGTGGATTTTCTTTTTCAAGTCTAACCTGTTGATTTCTGTGTACCCGATCGTAAATACCCCCAGGCACAGACAAGCTCGCACTTGACTTCAGTATGTGGTTTAAAAAATTACCACCTTCAATTTTTATAGTAACATAATCTCTGGACAAATTGCTTTTAATTCAGGCTGTGCCCTGAACACAGATGTACCATTAATTTCAAGTGCAGTCTGACTTTTATTTAGATGAATGTCTTGAGTCGACAGTGAAATGGCTATCAGCTGTAGGTTAGTATTGATTGGAATGTCTCTGGAGGAAGTTTAAAAGCTAGTTGCCACTTACGTGCTGCCTAAATGATAGACTTGAAACTCACGATTCATAGTTCCGTTACTTGGCATTAATGCCAAGGGGATTAATAGTTGAGATGAATAGTGCTGACCTCTTCGGCATACGTGGGACTGGGTGTGTTTTGGGAGCAAGGCACAGTGTGCATCAAGGTCCCATTTGGACCACGTCTCTGGATTTCTGTTTCTGAAAGATCAAACTGGTCTAGCCCGAGGGCTGATCCGAGATGCTTGGCTGACTGAACACAGGTCAGCTTGCTTGCTTCTTGTCTAAGGGTCTAGCTCGGGGATGAGAGGAGAGAGAGGTCCTTCTGAATGATCTCGGCAGGTGCCATCTTCTTGAGAAGGTTGTTTGCATGGGAGGCTTTCACTGCCTTTGGTTAAGACCAGCCATGAGTTCCCCATAACCGCAGCTCCTCTCTTGTGTGATCGTCACTCTCAGTATTTATTCATTGATGGGTGCGTCATGTTCGTGGATAACCTTATGATTAGGGTCTCATAAGGTCTCAACTTTCTAAGCAGTTCCTTCAGCTTGGAGTGTGCATCTTAGTGATTGTCATCATCAGATCTTCCTCAGACCAGGGTTTCTCAAGCCCTGAATATTAGCATTGTCACTCAGGGCAGGTGATTGTTGTGAAGGGCTGTTGAGCTGCACCTCTGACCTACACACACTAGATGTGTGTAGCGACCCTACGCCCCACCCCACCTTTCTTCTGCAGTTGTAACAACTAAAAATGTCCCTAGATATTGCCAACGCCATCCCCGGTTGAGAACCACTGATTTGTAGACAGTAAAGGGTCGGCTCCTGACCCCTCCTTTTCTGTACTACTGAGCAATATTTGATGTTTTACTAAAATACTGATTTTTAAAATGCTATTCAGAATAGCCTGGGATCTGATTCGGTGCAAAATGTTTGGATCAGCACACTCTAATGTAGATAGAGGACTGACTTACCTTTAGAAGTCGCTAAGTGGTGAAGTTACATTGACTGAAATCCATTTGGGTTTCGCTACTTTCAGTGATTTGAGATTTTCACAGTGACTTGTTTGTGGATGTATGTGGGGAGGAGCTCTGTCTGTAAATCTCAGTGTTACTAAGGTTACTTCAAATAACATATGGGATAATAGGGGCAGTTACGAGGGAGAGGGCCTGGTCTGGGGGGCAGAGTAGAAAGTTCTGGATTTGGGGTTTAATGTTTCATGTTGATTTAATTAATTAATTACTAATTGTTTTTTGCTCTTCCTTTACCAGAAACCTGAGCTATAATAAACTTTCTGAGATTGACCCTGCTGGTTTTGAGGACTTGCCGAATCTACAGGAAGTGTGAGTGCTTTCTCCTAAACTTCCATTTGGGGGTGGGGGACTAAGAGCTCCTGGGGAAGCCCTCTCACCCAGCCTGGATCAGCAGTCTAAGCTTGCCAGCTTTCTGTGCTCCTTCCCTGTAGCCCCTCCCTTCTCATGGGCACACTAGAATCCCAGGGAAATAACGGGGACATGCGGGGGCGGATAGGAGGGTCCCCTCCCTTGTGGAAACCTTGTGGACCCTCTGTGTTGGCACACCCGCCTGCTTCTGCCCCCGCCGTTGCTGGGGAGGTAGTCCCCTGAGCCTAAGCATATGCGCCAGCCCACTACCTCCACTTCCCCAGGAAACACAGGTGCAGGAAAATGGAAGACAGGGCTGGCTTGTCCCCTCCCATCAGCACTCTCAGCCAGTCCCCCGCCTTGTGCAGGGTCCTGTAAATCAGGCCTCCCTCTTTCCTTCTTTTTGGCTGTGAAGAACTCTGCCTTTTTTTTTTTTTTTTTTAAAGATTTAATTTATTTATTTATTTGACAGAGAGCGAGAGAGACAGAGATCACAAGTAGGCAGAGAGGCAGGCAGAGAGAGGGGGAAGCTTGGGGCTTGATCCCAGGACCCTGAGGTCATGACCTGAGCCAAAGGCAGAGGCTTAACCCACTGAGCCACCCAGGCATCCCAAGAACTCTGCTTTTAACATAGAAGTTGGGGTTATTAGGATTTTAGTTCACAGGGACTTTAAAGAAACTCTCTGTAAGTCGTACATAACCACAGCAGGAAATTAAGAGAGTCTAGAAATAAGTAAAGACTAATTCAAATCACCAGACACAATAACCATTATGAATGCTTTGTGAAAATAGATACTTCTACACATAGAATTTGGAGATCAAACTGTATATACATCTTACAGTTTTCTATCAGTTTTTGTACTTAACATTCACATTTTTGAATACTTTGTCATGGAAGTTAAAAAAATTTTTTAGATGTCCCACTTAAATTTTTATTTTGTGTATTTATTTTTATTTATTTATTTGAGAGAGACAGAGAGAGAGAGCACGGTGGGGGAGGGTCAGAGGGGAAGAAGCAGGCTCCCCTCTGAGCAGGGAGCCCGATGTGGGGCTCGATCTGGGACTCCAGGGTCATGACCTCAGCCTAAGGCAGTCACTTAACCAAGTGAGCCACCCAGGCACCACTTAAATTTTTATGTAAAACCTACTACACATGGATAGTCTATAAATTATTCACCCTGTTTGTGCTTCTATTTTCAGTGATTTTTATTAGATACTATTAGGTCCTTATATGTAACTGATAGAAGTCCTTGTTTATTATTCTTTGATTTCATTGTTGGATGATTTATCTAAACAAAACTTAATTTTATCCCTTGGTGCAATTGGCAAAATACCAGCATCTCCTAGCCCCATCTCCAGATTCTCCAAATTGAGGTTATGATTTCCATGTGTCTTTAAAAAAGGTTTAAACTTCCAAAGTTAAAAGAACTTCATAGTTGGAAGGAGCCCTTGGGAATATTCTGTCCAGGACCCTAGTCAACAGCCAGTGGAGGGAGCAAGAAAGCGGGAGGTGGGTCACTGTGCAAATTTGACCTAATAAAATAGACCCTTCTGGCTCCACCTTGAATTTTCTCCCTCTTCGGAACTCCTGCTGCATTTGTGAGCCAGATGAGGCCCCTGCCCGCATCCTGAGCTCCTTGTTTTGTGTGTGACGACTGCTCTCCTTCTTCTTCTGATATTGCACTCGTGAAGGTTGACCTTAGCTAGCCATTGTCCTTAGCACAGCTGTCCTCCTTATTGTCGCTGCCACCTTCTCCAGACAGGCGAGGCAACCAAGGCATGGAGGCATGGCGGGGATTGCATGCTAGCAAATGGTCAAATAGGCCTACCCCTCCCCGCCCCGCCAAGTCTACTCTCGTGCCACACTTTGGTGCCAACACTCCCTTCCTAGTGCGGGAGGCCTGAAGACAGACATTGCATCTTTGGATACAGTGTGGTGTAGTGGAAAACACACAAATTTTGGTAGTAGATAGACCTGGATTTGTGTGGTGGTTTTGTTCTTTGCCGGTCTGTGTCATTGGGCAAGTAACTTAGTGCCTCAGTGCTGCTTTTCCCTGTCTGCAACGTGGATGTACGAACACATGACCAGTGGTCCTAGAATTATTAAATTGGAGGTGATGTCCACAGCTTTGCACATGGTGAGGCTACTGAGTATTATTTCCTTCTGCAACATTTGGAAGCACATAGCCCGCCAAGCTGGGCTTTATTTATTAAGAAACAAATCCTTGAGGGCCTCTTACCGCCATGACCTCTCACAGTCCCTGGTGTCAAACTAGGATGGTCAAGACGACTTCCCTGGAGCCCAGAGCAATGGAACTTCTCACTGGTGCAAATCTGGGCCTTTCCTGGAGGGAATTCTGATCCATAGTGGAGGCAGATGGTAAAGAGGAGTAAGGGGTGGGGAGGTGGGAAAGGATATTGAAGAACAGAAAAAAAAAAAGTCATAGTTGACATACAGTTGCTTCTAAATTAAGCGGGTTCAGGGCCTTCCCGGGAACTGTCAGCTCTCTTAAACCCGGCACAGCCCTCCCTGTGAGTCTGGAAACCTTGGTGAGAGGAGAACCACAGGCTGGCAAAGCAGCAGGCCGTGGTTTAGCAGTGGTTTTATTTTGGAGGTCTGGAACCACAGTCCATTGTGGCCCATTGGCGAGAGAAAGCAAGGCTGTTGGAGGCCCCTGGAGGCCGTGAGGACGCTTGAGCAGCTGCTGCCCAGCCGCACGGTCTGCGCCGCCCACAGCTCTGAGGAAAGCCCACCAGGGAGGGCCTCCAGCCAGGGGTCCTGGACGGCCAGGCTCCTCTATTAATAAGAGGGGCTATTTATACCGTCCTCTTTAAGAGCTGCACGCAGGTCACGTGCTTGCTGCCTGGCCCGAGAATGCTCACTGTGGGCGCTGCTGTGTGCTGTCCAGGGCCGTTGACCTAAAATGTTCCTCATGGCGGCTGGGAAGCCCGAGTGTGCCCTGCCTCTGGGTATTTATGGCTCACTCTCTGGTGTCTCAGGACCATGCTCCCCCCAGCCTGCACACGCGCGTGCGTGCGTGCGTGCGTGTGTTTTTTTTCTTTTCTTTTCTTTTCTTTTCTTTTCTTTTTTTTTTTTTAAGGGAGGGCTGGAGGAACTAGGGATATCTTTTTGAGGCACTGCTCTTTGGCTGCGAATTACCACCACCTGTTAAGCATTTACTCTATTTCTGGCTTGCTCCTAAGCCACTAGGTTTAATTATTTCAGCCGGGTCCTGCCACAACCCTATGAAGTTGATCCTGATGTTGTTTACATTTTTTTTTTCCAGAGGAAACTAAGGCACAGTAAGGTTAAGTGACCCACTGTGGGCCCTTCAGTTGCTAAAGGGTCGGATTGGGGTTGAATGAACCCAGAGCTATCCTGTGTCACAGATTCGAGCTATAAACGTCCCCTCCTAATAACCCCTGTTCCGCGACTCTCTCACGGTGCCACAGTTTCTTCTTTTAAGGTGGAGGGAACTTCAGTGCCTTCCTCAAAGGGTTGGCATGTGACCCAGTGAGATGGCGCGTGTCAGCATTCAGCTGAGGGCCTCTTGCACAAACTCCATCCTTAGTATTCTTGTTTGCAGTTGCTCACTTAATGTAACTATCCCCTCCATCCCTGTCCTGAACCAAGCACATCTGGCCTTCTGGTACAGAAATGATGTAGCATTATGTATCATTATCAGTATGCCTTAGTCTTAAGGAGCTAAAAGCCTTTATAATAGTTACTGATAATGTGACTCTGACTCCAAAAAGGCTCCTACCTGCTATGGATAACTTTGTCCCTTGGAAAAAGCAAAGCTAACTGAAGTTTCAACTTTCTGCTCCACTGTGTTGTGAAGGGCAGCTCTCTCCTTGCCTGTGGCAACACCCAAAATGCCTCCCCATAGCAGATTGGCTAAATAAGTGTTAGTTCATTCATGCCTGCAGAGGAAGTACTCTGAAGCTGGTCAGAAGAATGGGGGGTCTACAAGATGTATTACTGAGGAAGCTGCGCTCTAGAACAGTCTGTATAATTCACAAGCATCTGTGTAAAAGAGAAACATGAATGCATCTCTCAGAGCTGGCAGCCCATGCTTCCTCTTGGAGGCCGACCAGGGGACTGAAGTGCAAGGAAGCTGCAGGTTTCATTGTATATTCCTGCTTATTCTCTTTTGAAACAGTTTGAAAATTTTACTGTGCGCTTAGATCAGCTATTCAATAAATAATATGGCAACTAAACAAACAAAAAGGCCAAAAAGCCCCGCAACCCAAAATCACTCCTTGGGTTTGTTTTCATTGTCTGTGGGAGCCTCACTTGATTGAGATACTAATGAAACTACTCTGAAACGCCCTTCCTAACATTTTGCAAGAACTTCCTTTTGGCAAGCTGACGAACGGGGCATTTCAGAGAGTCTAGAAGGCCCAGGCTCACCTTACGACGGGTGAGCTGGAAAAGGCCCACCTCTCGGTTCTGCCCTGCGGTCAGGCAGTCCTTGGAGCCCCATTTCCCTTATTTACACCTCTTCCAGCTCCAGGGTTAGGCCATGATTCATGGTCTGATGCACCCGAGGGAGGCACTTCTTGGTCGCGAATCATCAGGAAAAGTCAGTTCAAGAAGCAAGACATTTTAGAAGGGCTTTTAGGACCTCGGATGGGAGCAAATGTGGAGGGGGAGTGTGAAAGGTAGAAGACTGCACATGCCTTGATATTCAGAAAGTTTCATCAAACCTTGTCCTAAATCCCTAGTTTCCTGATTCGTGGAGACTGTGCTCAGCTTTCCCTCCGAGCTCTGGCCGTGCTATTTTTGACCAGTCTCTATTTCGGGCTGTCAAGTTGGTCGTGTCTCAGAGCGAGTGTGGTCTCCACTGCCTTGTGAGGATACCGTTCTCGCATCTACGGGGACAGGGCACACAGAGAATGCCAGGAGTGGCGGCGCCAACCGATTTACATTTAACTAGCGGTGCTTTTTATGTAGGGATGATCGAGAGGTGGGTGGGCCACGCAGCTCTCCCTTTTGGACGCCGCCTGTCCTCTGTGTAGATCGAGCTGCCCTGCTGGGGTCAGAGCCTGTGATCTCTGCCTGTGTCTGAGGACTGCCAGTCTAGATAGGAAATGCCCGTTTATCTGTAGCGCTGCGACACCTGTGTGCTCCTCTTCCAGCAGTTTGGGCAGCATTTGACATCTTACTGTGCCACCCCTTTTCCTTGTTCATTGATTTCTGTGAAATCCGGGGGGAGCAGTTTGTTGTATGTGTGGTGGGGCCGGCCTGAGACCGAGGTCGTTCAGAAGTTCCCCTGCAGAGAAGTCTGAGCTGCCGGTTTCAGGTTTAGCATCAAGTCGGATCCTAAGCAGCCCGAGGCACAGCCACCATGTTCCCTGAGGGTTTAGGAGCCTTTGGCTTGCTGGCCTTGCCCCTCGTGGCTCGCCTTCTTGGGTTCTGCTCTTGCCTGTGCTGCTCTCTAGTTGTGTGGCCTTAGTCACGTGATTGCAACTGAAAGTTGACCTAGAGCCCTTAGCTGCAGGGTAGGGACCAGCACGAGGACTTGGTACCTAAGTCTGAGTGGCAATGATGCAGTTGCATCATGCATGTGGAGATGCTGCTATAATTATAAAGAAATAGAGGGTAGTGAGTGGTTAAGAAGGTAGACTTCCGCTACACTCCCCGGGCCACTGCCACTTACTATAGCGACCATCAAATTAGTCCACACCTCAGTGTTTCCATTTCCTCCTTGGTACAATGGGAATGTCCGTGGGACGTCTTACCCTGTAGGGGTCTAAAGATGAGTTAATGCGCTGGAAAGCTCTTAGAACCATGCCGGGCACCTAGCAGTCCCTCCATCGTTTAGCTGCTGCCAGCATTATTACTAGCACCATCATCGTGTTCTAGAACAGATCTCTAGGCACTGAAGACTTCCTACACAAGCTGCCTTATAGGCAGCTGGCCCTGACATTAGTTTTCCTTGCTCTGCAAAGATCTGAGGGTCTCCTCAAGTACTAAGTGCATTGATGGTACCGTGAAAGTGTATTAGTGGAGATTAAAGCTGCTGGAGAGTGTTCATCATCCCCACACCAAGATGGGAAATGGATCACTGCAGGGTTGGAGGAGCAAAGAGGGGAAACAGAAACAGGCTGATTCCGGGGGCCGTCAGATAAGAGACTGTTAAAGTAATTAATTGTCTACTTCAGCACACAGACAAGGGCCCTTTAAGTGAAGAAGGGATTTGCCACATGATACGGATCTGCTTTCTCTCTGCCAGATGCTTCAGTCATGAAGCTATTGAAACAGACGTTCTGTGTCCCACGGCCCAGTAATTGCCAAGCCTCATCTCTAACTGGCTTTGGCACTGAAGAAAGCAAATGGGATAATTCAAGGCCTTTCCCCTTTTTTTTTTCTCCTCCTGTTCACATCTATAGAAGATGGCAGACAACCAGATTATTCTATTCAAGCCAATACTAGCTGTATACTTGTATGAATGCAGCTGTCACTTCAGCGGCCTTGTCTTTAAACAGTAACAAGATGGTCCATGTAAGGACACAGTCTCTTAAGGGAAAAAAAAAAGAGAGAGAGAGAGAAAAAGAGTAAGATAACCTAGTGTTACTCCTTTGATTCTGCATCTCAGATACAGTTTCTTTCCAGCTTGTCACCCAGCTGAAAGCTGGATCCCTGTGCTCTGGCTTTCTTAAGGATTTTTGGGCTCACTTTGCAAGTCTGATTTTGGATTCTCTCCCCAGAATTGGAAATACATGTCCATGTAAGGAGGCTGGATTGCAGAGCCTCTGGGGCAGACCCAGCAAACTGTGTTTTGGTTTGCGGGCTTTCCCTTTCATGAAGATTTAGACGGCTGGGGCGGGAGAGGGGCTTGGAGAGCATGTCCGGTCTGGGGAGGGTTTTCAAAATGTCTTTGTGCAAAAGTGTGTGTCTGTATGTACGCATGCCTGGAAAACGTGCCTGGAGGCTTCATCCGAGTTCAGGGAAGCTGGAATCCCAAGAAGATGGGACTGCGCAAGTGCAGCTTCCTTGTTACTTGTTGGACGGCTGAGGCACTGGAATAACGGGCCCACATATCCCAAGCTCCTGGGAACTCTGAGCATGGGGGAGGCTCTGGCCCTGGGTATGAGGGCATTGTCCTTTGGTGATGGCAGAGCTGTGATTTGTAGAACCCCGTGTCTCAGATGTGGAAGAGCAACCAGGAAGGGATGGTCTTTCTCCCCAAATCCTTTTTCTGACTCTTCCAGCCCACCAGGAACATCCTCGTCGATAGTTTCGGGGTGCTTTTGTTCTGCACCACGTACCTCGACCTTTACTGCTCCCTGTTTGTGAGTGTTGAATTCAGAGCTGGGTGCGAATCTGGAAGACAGGTAGCACCCCCCGAGAGTGTGTTTCTAAACCATAGTTGTGGCAGATGGTTCGTTTTTGTGAGCTCATGTGACTTAACTATCTTTAACAGGTCTCTTTTAAAATTCTTTATCTTTTGGGTCACCTTGGTGGCTCGGTTGGTTAAGCGTCTATCTTCAGCTCAGGTCTTGATCCCTGGGTCCTGGGATTGATCCGTACATCGGGCTCCCTGCTTGGTGGGGAGTCTGCTTCTCCCTCTGCTTCTGCCCCTCTCCTTGTTCATGCTCTCTCTCTCTGTCAAATAAATAAAATCTTAAAATAAAATTCTTTATCTTTTAGTGAACATTGCAGTATCATCTTCCCATGGCCAACTCAGCAGTGTTTTTTTGTTGTTTGTTTTTAAGATTTTATTTATTTATTTTATAGACAGAGATCACAAGTAGAGAGGCAGAGAGAAAGAGAGAGAGGGGGAAGCAGGCTCCCCACTGAGCAGAGAGCCAGATGTGGGGCTCGATCCCAGGACCCTGGGATCATGACCTGAGCCGAAGGCAGAGGCCTTAACCCACTGAGCCACCCAGGCGCCCCTCGGCAGTGTTTTTTGATTTACTTTATATATGTGAAATTTTTCAAACGGCTGACTTAAGTGAGAAATGTCTTCTTGTTGTTACAGGTACCTCAATAACAATGAGCTGACAGCCGTGCCGTCCCTGGGTGCTGCTTCATCTCACATCGTCTCTCTCTTCCTGTAAGTGGTGCCCCTCAGGGAACCCTGGGCTGGGTCTTGAGGCCATGGTATTGTCTTGCTGACATTTGGTGGCAGGCAAACTTGTGTCCTTGTGCTGGCTGGTGCAGAACAGCCTTTCTCCACAGAGCCCCAATGCTCACGACAAGTACCTTGCTTGATGTTATGTTAAAACCTGGAAGACTCCCCTCACCTCACCTGATTTGGGGGGAAATTGGTCTTAATTGATACATAGACTTACTAAGTATCTTGGTCCTACTGGGTAAATTGCAACTTGGAGTAATGAACTGGAGTTAAAGGAAGCCATGCGAATTGTAAGACAGCAAGCTCACGTTTGTGGCACTGGACCTCATCATGTGACCCAGTTCGCTTTTACAGCTTAAAAAAAAAATACCCCAGGCCTCTGAAATCAAGCTAAAAGTAAGGAATCTGTTGATGTGATCAAGTGTTCAACAGCACGCTGGAAATGACAAAGGCTATAAAGGGACTTAAATGGAAAAGGAAGGGAGGATGAAAGTAAGACGTGTTCTCCTCGGAACTGCTAAGAGCTTTTGCTCAGGAGTGATGCCCACTTCAGCCCTCAGTGGGGGGCGGGGCGCTCACTTGTTTGAAACCAGCACAGAGGTCTTTCTGGATGAACCCGCTGTGGGTCCCAACAGTTTTCTCAACCACATTTCTGTGGACAGCCTCAGCAGAACACCTTTCTCTTCACACTAAATTTCCTTTTTTCCACACCAGCCCTATTTTTATTTGATTTTGATTCTGCTGGTGTTAGAGCTCGTTTGCTCCCCTGCACGTATCTTTTCTTGACACTGACTCTTGGCAGGCAGAGCAGAGGGACCTGGTGGGAAGACGTCATCCATGTGATGGCTCTTGTAGCTTGCAGGTGTCGGATTTTTGCTGGCAACAGGCCCTGTGCTGGGGAAGTGCTCCGTCCTTATGAGTTGGGGTGTCGAGCTTAACCCTTTTCAAGGCATTGCAGGATTGAAATAGCAAAGGGTTAGTTAGAATGATGGCCCCATCTCCATGTCCTGGAAAAATAGCTTTCTCTCTCCAAACCTCATTGTCCTCATTTACAGAGTTTCCTTGGTCCTTTACACGTGGGAAAGGTGAACCAGAGGTCCAAGAGAAGTGCATTGTAGTATAGGAAACTCCTGGCATCATGCAAGACACCTGGGAGGTGTTTGACAGATGGTGGCTGCTGCTTCTGGCTTGTAGCCGCCTGTCACATGGCCCCTGGGGCCCTGGCATGATCTTAACCGTAGGGCCACGGGATCTGGGGGGCAGTCCTTGTTTCTGTGGAGTGCTGGAATGAAGGTTGTGGCCTTTTGTCCCAAGATGGGCAGGCAGGGGTCTGACTGTGTCTTTGTACCCATCCGCCTGTGTGTCCAGCATCTGGAAAGTGTTGAACTGCTGCTAAATTAAATGAGTTACCCATACCAGAGGCTAATTAAGGATGTGATGCTCCCTTGTATGTTCATAGAGGAAACCGCTAGAAGGTGCTTTTAACTTCTTGTTACTAAAAGTATGGTTCCTGGGTTAACAGTGTCCTACCCACACTGGGCTCGTTGGAAATGAAGAATCTCGGGCCTCAGCCCAGCCACGCTGGATCAGAAGCTGCTTTAGGAAGGTCCCTTGGCCCTCTGCACACTCATTCAAGGGTGAGAAGCTCTGCCTTCCCTCGGGGAGGAAACCAGGGACACAGAGAACATCTTTGTGTCACTAAGAGGAAACCGAGGATCCCTGAGTTCCTGTAAGTTGCCAAGTCGAGAGGTGGGACTGAGACTGGACCCAGATGCCTGTGCTCTTTTCCTTTATGTGCCCCCATGCCCTGGGTGCACGAGCACAGCAGGTGACTCCGAGCCGGCCATGCCAGAGATGGGCAGGGCCCCCAGCTTGGCCTGGGGGCCTGTCGTACTCGAATCACGCCTTGCTCTGCTAACTAAAAATACATTTCTGTTCCTTGGCCCAAGAGCCTGGAGCCGTGGGGCCGGTTGGCCTCGTTCCTGCTATTCCAATTAGACAGCGTTAAACTATGTAAAGCAGGGAGAAGAAATAAAGGCTCCCTCCTGGTTTTGAGTGAGTTTGGAAAATGCCGGTTAGTGTTGGCAGGCACCTCTTCGGCCTGACGCTGGTCCCCATCTGACTTGGTCAGTGATTTCTCTGAAACCACAGGAACTGAAGGGTGTTGATCTTTCTTTGCTCTGAGAGGCCTGATTCCCTGGCTGCAGCCCTGCAGATTAGGTTAGCAGCGTGACATCTGGGCAGCAGGATTGTGGGTAATTCTGCTGTCATCCTTCATGCCTTTCTGTATTTTCCCAAGGGGACCGTGCAAAGGATGGGGACAAAAGTAGCAGTGGGCAGCGGGATGGCCTGTCCTTCCAGGCCGGCCCAGGAAGTGCTCAGCGTCTCTGTCCCCAGGATAATTCCTGTCCGTCAGGCTTCGAAGAGCTTGTTCTGCTGGTGTGTCTGTGGCTTTTCAGAACCACTGAATTCGGAAATGTCATATGTTCAACAAATGTGGAGTAGGTCCCTTCTGTGCCTGTGAGTTTGGGGCCCAGGGGCCATCCAGAAGTGTCCTCACCAGGCTTCAGTGCTATCGCATCTGGGAAGCCCCTAGCACAGCATGTGAAGACACAGTAGGTTGGCGAGCTCCGTACATGTCCCGTGTCATACCCTAATCCCCAGATTTGTGTTTGCGTCTCACCTCCGGTTGTGGGTAGCCAGAGGATCAGGAGAACAAGTGAAATGTGTCAAGGGTCTAGTTGGCTGAGGCCCGCTGAGGTAGAGGAGCCAGCACAACTTTCTGGGGACCCATTTCCAGGTGGGGGCTTCGAGGGAGGGGCTGACCAGGCAAGCATCCTGCTCTGATGTTGTGACCTGGGACGGGGAGCTTCTGTGTCATCAGCTGAGTGAGGGGCTGAGACGGTTTCATATTCCTTCTGTGACCCGGACATTGAGCACAGGGGCAGTGAGGGCATCAGAGAAGTGACGGACCTGCTATGCCGTGGGCACCCGTGGGGCACACTGGCTTCCACTGAGGTAGTGGCTCTGTGGTCTGTGGCTCCTACACCTGTCGGCACGGCGTGTGCCTCTGCAGATCCGCTCATTGTCCCCGTGCATGGTTCCCAGTGTCCTGTGGCCCTGTCCGTCACCTGGCTCCTTGCTCACACAAGGGTGCTCTGAGGCCCCAGACGTCAGGGCATCAGGGCCCTCCTCCTCAGGGGTCACAGTTGGGAGGGCCTCGGGGCAGGCTTTCTGTCCGGCTTTACTGTCAGGACTTCAGAACAGACTTTCTCGCAGAGTTTTGGGAACTGAAGTCATTCAGTAAAATTTCAATTGGTTAATCCTTTCTGATTAAAGGAATCTAATTCAATTAAGGAATTTGTCAGAGAGGAGGATAATGCCAAAGCCATTTGTCCTTACTAACAAAAAAGCATGAAATGTAAGGAAAGCTCTTAATAGAACTGGGGTGGGGAGTGGGGAAGCTAATTTGATAGAACAGTTCTCAGGAAAAAAAACCCAAAAAACAAAAAACAAGAGTTTTGTTAAATGGGAGCGAAATCTGCCAGTAGATTTTTACGTTTCCATTTTGTGTGTGTTTTTTAATTTGAAGTCCAGGAAACTCATGTTACAATTCCCACGGCAACAGTAATTTTGTCTGATGCAAAAGTGACATTTCTGGTGAAGAAAAATTTCCGCTTTTCCTGGGGTGTTCCTGCACTTGTATCATGGAGAAGATCTGTTACAGTGGAAATGGTTGGATTTTGTTCAGTCCTAGGAGTAAAATGCTTGCTGTGAAATCGACGTTTGCTTTTGTCTCACGCGTGTCAGCTGTAACAAGTTTCCCATCCGGCCCTGGGCTCGGTCCAGGTAACTTCTTTTCCAGTTCAGGGGTGTATGTGTTAAAGTAACCTCTGTCCTCAGGGGCTCCAGCTCACAACCCTGAGACTGAGAGTCCCATACCCTGCCAACCGAGCCAGCCAGGCGCACCACACAGCTGGTGTGCATTTTAAACCTTGTCGCTTCCCCATCCCTTTTCTTTCACTCTCCACTGCCTTTGGCCTAGATCAGGTGGGAGAGCTTGGCGGAGATGCCTTGCACACAATTACTTGTGATTCTGTAATAGTCCTATTAAAATGCCTCAGGTTTCTGTCTTGTTTGAAAACACATTGAAACACCTTTTACTTTGAGTCATGAAAAAAACACTTTTTTTTAAAATTATTTGTTCAAAAGATCTTATTTTAAGTAATCTTTATACCCTTATTCTAAAGATCTTATTTTAAGTAATCTTTATACCAGTGTGGGGCTTGAACTCACAACCCCAAGATCAGGAGTCATGTGCTCTGCCGACAGAGCCCTCCGGGTGCTACTCGAAAAGTAATTTTTTAATTGAGATAAAATCAGCATAACGAAACTCGCTGTTTTAAGCATTTTAGAGTATACAGTTCAGCGGCTTTTAGCCCATTCTCGTTGTGCAGTTGTCGTCAGTTTCTAATTCCAGAACATTATCACTACCTCAAAAAACAAACAAACCAACCCCGTCCCCCATCCTCTTCCCCTCACACTCCTGGCAACCACTAATCTGAAAATTTTTTTGAAGAAAATTATTTTTCTCTCATGTTAATAAAAATGTATTTGGGAGACTTAGACTAATTTAAGTAAAAATACCGGAGGTGGTTGTCCGTCTCCACATTACCTGTTTCGCTATGACCTCTCGGCTAAAGAGAAATGGATTCAGTAAAAAGGGATGGTGTATTTAACATTTCTTTATTGTAACTTCCGGAGAATAAAAACCTGTAAGGAAAGAAACCGGGTGTCCTGTGACCCCACTCAGAGACAGTTAAGTGGAAGGAGCCCTGGGTGGGGTTGAGGGAGCCCAAGGCTATGAAGGATGGAGCCCTCTTCTTGGCTGTATCTTCTGGGGAAGCAGAATCAATAGCAGTCCTTCACTTTTCCTTTGCCTGCCGGGTGAGCCCTCTAGAAAAGCCAGGGCCCAATCAATCTTCTTTATAGGCTCATTAAAGCAAAGATCGGTTCACATTAAGGTGTAATTAAAGAGCAGGCCTCAGAGGGGAGTCAGTGAGGATTTGGCCACGGCCCCTCAGGGCTGAGGGGAGGAGTACATCTCTAAGAGGGCCCAGAAGTCACAGAGAAGGGGACCCAGAACTCAGCTGGCTTCTCTGGGGGACCGGAGGTAGGATGTCAGTGAACAGGAGAAAGGACAGAGTCATAAATGTCTCGCTGGGGTTACTAAAAGCGTGCGCGTGCGTGCGTGCGTGCGTGTGTGTGTGTGTCCCTACTGAGTTGGGGTAAGGCGTCTTGCCTTTCTTTTAGCTGCCTTTCCAGCTTGCTCCGTATTTCCTCACCTGGAGGAAGGTCATCATCTGCAGACATAATACAGAACTGATGGTAAAACCTTTGTTGGTTTTTGTTTTGTTTTGAACACACCATGTTCATCCCCAGAAGTATGAAATCATTCTTCATCTGGGAACCTTGAGCAGTCATCCGGGGCGGTGACGCTCCTTGTGTATTGAACGCAGCTGGGCGGGGGTGGGGAGGGGGGCGCTGTAGGTGTGCGTGGGGGGAGGAGAGGCAGCTCTCCCAGAGGTAAAAGGATCATCCGTCCTTCCCGTAGAGGAATTTGCTAACCCATCCACACATCAGGAGGCTAAGAGTGGACTTAATCCAGTCTCTTAGAAAACGTGGACTCGGGTAGCCCTTGGCGCGTTCTGCTTCAGAGATGCGTCCTGCCCCAGAGAAGCCCTGAGAAGCCCGTGCAGCCATGCTGGTGAAGGCAGGCCAGTCTGCTTTGGCGTTGGTGCGCAGGGAAACCCTCTGTGGGCCGATGCAGCATCTTACTTCCTTCTTCTCAGGAGTGTGGAATTAACAGTGACTGAGACACTTGAGGCAGAAACTGAACAAAGTTGTGTTTAAAAAGCCCCAAGTTGAATTTCAGTGAATGTCCGTGTTGTCGAGCAGTCTGTGGCCAGTTTGTTTCCCACACGCTAAGCAGAAGGTACGGTCCTGGTCAGAAAATAGCACATTGTGGATATAAAGGAGGCCGAGGTGCCTCTCCTGTGTCTTCAGATCCGTGCCCACGTTCTGCCTTGTCTGCCCAGAGTGGTGTTGGTGTGAACTGAATCTTTGCCCTAGATGAAGCAGCACACCATTCCCTTGGGAGATGTTGCTCTCCCATCACCTCTGTGATTCTCAAACTGAGCCACTGGTCAGCATCACCTGCAAGGCTTGCTGAGACCCAGACGGCCAGACCTTGGCCCGTTTCTGATCCAGCAGGTCTGGAGTGCAAACCACTGCCTGGGCTTACATGGGGATGAGGGCCGGGCTCTCCAAGACTCAGGTGTGGAGTCCCTGCGAAGCCGCTTAGCTTTTGGAGGGCAGTAAATTACTTGAGTTCCTGATGTTGCCATTTTAGCAATAGGCGTTTGGGACAGCGGGGCTCAAAAGCCTGGTGGGGTTATTTACTTCTGAGGGAGGTGCGGGGGGTAGGGGGAAACATCTGGCTGTGGCTTTGAGGCTCATGGCTGTTACCAGTTTGTCTCTGCTTCGTTTGCTGCGTCTTGGTGGTCACGCAGATCTCCCCAGCAGAACTTCCCCAGTCACTGCAGAGGCGGGGAGCGCCCAGTGAACAGCCTGGCCTGGCAGGACACCTGTTACCGCGTCCGTCCGTGTGTGGGTATGAGAGACTGTGCGTACGGCCCCGCCTCCGTGAGCAGGAAGAGCCCGTGCGGGGACGTGCCTTCTACCACCACTCACCCCAGGTGCCGGTGAAAGGAAGCGTCTGAAATGTGGGCAGTCATCCCCTGCGCTAATGGAATCAAAACTCAGGGCCCTCCTCTGCCCACCCACCCGCTTACTCACCCCCTGGTGTCCCTGCCCTCTGCCGCTGGGAGGCTGTGGTCCTGGTGATCCGCGAGTAAGAGATGGACGGGGAGGCGGCTGAGGTGGGTGCAGGGTAGAGACCAGGGACTCCCATGCAGGGCTGCCATGGCTTGCCATGAGGTGAAGCCACACAGACATGCCCCGTGGACTGGGGTCTCTGCCCCCAAGGAACTCACAGGCTAACTACAGAGAAAGATGGTTAAACCATCATAGTCGTCATAATGCGGGCGAGGGTGGGGGACAGTCTGCAGGATCCCTCACTGCTGGCGCTGATAGGGTGTAAGAGGGAGTGACGTTTTAGCTGAGCACCCCCCTTCCGGCCCCGATCTCCTTTCTCTCCCCCAACACGTGAGTGGGTTACAGGCATCACAGGGTGCACCTGGCATGCTTGACCATTGACCAACATTTTGCGTACTTGGAGACATACTCACAGGACATGGCCCGTCCCCTTTTTTTGCTTTGTCAGCAGGCAGACTGCTGTGAAGAGCCAGCAAGCTTCTGTCAGAAGGCAGAGCAGGACCCCTGGTTCCTAGAACTGCAGCTACATCAGCCGCTGGATACCACCAGTGAGCCTCAAAATAGAAAATTAAACACCCAGTTTACAAGGACAGCAGCTCACTGTCCCGGAATCATCCCAGGGGTTCTGTCCTGCACACTGCTTCTTGCCCTGACTCTCAGGGAGCCTTCTGCTGGGGCCCCCACGGCAAGCCTGCCAGATCACATAGTCCTGACTTGTCATTTTCCTTTTTTTCCTCTCTTTGTGAGTGGGGTGGTGAGGCAGCCAGATGAGTGGTCCATCTGTAAGTCATTTGCTGAGAAAGTGAAGCGAACACCAGCTGTGGGTCTGGGGAGCCCAGCAAGGGGAGGCCGGGAAATAGGAGCGTGCTCACAGAGGTCACTGTCTGCTCTGGGAACTCGGTAGCTTAGGTTCTGCGGTTCAGAGTTGGCTTTTGTTGTGTGTGTGGCTCTCCCCTCCTCTCTTTCTCATTTCTTCTGGTGACCATGTAAGCTTGAAATAGAGTCCGAGACCCAGTGAGCACAGGGGTGCTGGTGGAGGGTGGCCATTCTGGGAGGGAAGTGCCTCTCCTTGCAGCCATGGGTGCTGAAAGCCCTCCAGGGCTCTGGGAGCCCCAGCCTGGAGGTGGAGTGCCTTGTGGTTTGCTCAGTCTCTGTGTAAAAGGAGCTGGGCCCGGCCGGAATCAATAGTCTCCTTCCAAGCGGGACCATTTCCTCCCCCCTCCTCCCCCTCCGCCACTTCCTGCAGGTGGCTTCCGTAATCCCCTTACCACTGGGGAAGCCTCAGGAGCGTGTGCACCTAATCCGAAAATGGCTGGCTCGACTTTGACCCGCGTGGTGACCTTCCAAAGAAGGCAGGGCCCATTGTGTCTGCTCACACCTGGGAGCCATTTCCCGCTTTTATAGCCCAAGTGGAAGAAATGTGTTTGCATTTATGCTGGGCCTTCCTTTCATAAGGTCTGTCGTTGTTGGGTGTTAGGGAATATGAGAGTCACCCTGCTTATTCAAAGGCAGGGGTTCTTCAAGATAGAAGAGCTTACTCGTTGTATGGAGTCACATAAAATTGCCTTTTCTTGTAGTTCAGAAGTGATCAAAACATCAGCTGTCTCAGGGTGTTTGGGTGGCTCCTCGGTTGTGATCCCTCTCTTGGTTTCGGCTCAGATCATGATCTCAGGGTTGTGGGATCGGGCTCCGTGTTAGGCTCCCTGCTCGCAGCAAATCTGCATGAGACGCTCCCTCTCCCCCTGCTCATGTAAGCTCGCTCTCTCCAGAATCAAATCAGTCTCCCTCCTTCTGAGATGAAACATGGCAGGGGTTAGTGTACGTGGTTCCCTGACGTTGGAAGGCATTGCCCTACATGCCTTCATGGGCCTCATTTCATTGTAGTGCCTCTGCAGTCCCACGAGAGGGCATAGGGTCTGTTTTAAGTCCCTTTTGCAGATGAGGCACCTGAGGCACAGAGAGGGCCAAAGACCTGTCTGAGGTCACACAGGAAGTGGCAGAAGTGGGTCTTGATTTCTTTGCTGTCCACCTTTGGGGTTTGTATTCATTGTATAAAAAGAAGTATGTGGCCTGGGAGGGTGTTGTCATCTCAAGTTGTGTTAGGTGGGGGAAGCCTGGGGATGGGGCCGGAGGGCTCTGACATGGCTCCGGAGCGCAGGTGAGAGCTTTCTCCTGCCGCAGAGCAGAGGGCATGCGTGCCTCATGCCTCAGCGGTGCTGCCCTCAGGTGAACCTCCTTTGGGCAGCCCCGAGATGACGGTCGTCAGCTGACGCAGGGTACCCAGAAGTCCTCCCCTCAGCCCCTGACCACACCCACAGGTGAGTTATTTTTGAGCTGAGGGCGGTGGTCTGGGTTTGAGGGAAACTCAGTTCATCTCCGGGTTTCTGCAGAGCCAGACACGGGGCGCCTTCGTGCCGGCGGCTTCTCGGAGAGTGGCGACCTGCCCTTAAAGACGTCCCTCGAGCAGAATTCCTGCACCATTTCCTCATTGCCTGGTTGCCTTTCAAACCCGAACAGCCGAGAGAAAGGTGCCAGACTGTGGCTCGTTCTGTCCAACTCCTGCAACCAGGATGTAGAAAAGTGTGCGTGAAGGCTGGCAGCAGGCAGCCGCGTGGCACCCATGGGGTGGCTGCCCTTGAGGCCCGTGGTCCCTGCTCAGCTGGATGGATGGAGAGTGTCTGGGGCTAAGAAACATTTTATTATTGGGGAGGGACCTGAGAGGGCTGCTGAGAGATGAGCTTGTAGAGACCCAGGCTCCCTCCCCAGGCAGCTGGAGGAAAAGGTCGTTGCAGAAGGATCTTTCCAGCTTATATCCATGCCTGCCCTGTTGAGCTTTCACAGGGAGGGCTCGCTCTGCAGAGCTCTTAAGAGAAGGCTTGGGATTGGCAGGATCTCGTGCAGGCCTGCCTTCATCCTCGCCCGTGCTGTGCTCTCTGGGCCTCACTTGCTGGGTCCTACAGAGGGCCTTGCTGATACGGCAGGTTGTACGGATTCACTGAACACCACGGGGGCTCGATTCAGTGTGTCCTCCGTAGTGATCGTGCGCCAAGTGGGAGCCGCTCCTTTAAGACTGAGCGGCCTCTGGTGTGGAGGGAGATGGCTTGGTTCTGCCACTGTGTTCTGAGGGGCTTTGGTGGCTGACTGGGGCACAGGCTCTTTGTATCCCCTGAAAACAGACCTCGATTGGAGATACCATTATGGGTCAGTCACTCGCTGGTGACCTAGTTGAAGTTCCCCATCCCCGTATTTGTGTGTGTGTCTAGGCCCTTAGCTCTCTCTTAGGTGAATTCCCGGTGCAGGAGCTCTGGAGTGCAGCAGTGGCCTTGACTTCTCTCCTCTCCTCCTTCCCTTCCTTGTCTGGGATGTCTGGGATGGGTGGAGCAAGCGCCCGGAACACTAAGCAAACATTGAAGCAGGACTATCATTTTTGGCTGCATGGCAGAATGAACTGGGAAAAAAAAACACAAAAAAAGCAAAAAAACCTAGATGCTCAGGTCCCATGCCAGGACAAATAAATCAAATACCTGGGCCGGGGGTGGGGGTGGCATTGGGCACAGGCAATGGGTTTTTAAAGCTCCCCAGATCATTTCGATATGCAGCCCAAGTTTTCATGATCCCATGCTGGGTGATTGCAAATAAAAGATCTTGTCCTCCCTCTCTCCTTCCCTCTCATTCCTGTCACTGAAGATACCCAGGCTCCTCTGGTGTCCTGCCCCTGTGCGCCCCCTTTTGCTTTGCTTTTCTTTTTCTGTTCCAGGTGGAGGGAAATAGTGCTAAAGCTGACCTTCAGCTTAGCGCTTAGGATTTGGGGGACCCTGTTAGAGGTTTTCCGTACTGATTTCATTGGAAGACACTGACTGGGGGCGGGACTCGGGTTTGCTTGGATGTACCCACCTCATTTGGTGATTGAGGAATTTGTAAACTTGCCACCTAATTTGGCTGCGTACTGGATTGTCTCTCACCTGTGTTCCACCTGTCCGGGAAGTCCCGTTCTGTTGGGGGTGGGGGACCCTCTTCACAGTAAAATGGTAGGCAAAACTTACTTAAGTCTCTTCAAAACCTTGTTCTTGGGGCGCCTGGGTGGCTCAGTGGGTTAAGCCGCTGCCTTCGGCTCAGGTCATGATCTCAGGGTCCTGGGATCGAGCCCCGCATCGGGCTCTCTGCTCAGCAGGGAGCCTGCTTCCCTCTCTCTCTCTCTCTCTCTGCCTGCCTCTCCGTCTACTTGTGATCTCTCTCTGTCAAATAAAATCTTTAAAAAAAAAAAAAAAAAACCTTGTTCTTCCTAATTCCTGAGGTAAGACTTTGCTCTTCTTTTAAAAAAGAAACTCTGTTGGGGCGCCTGGGTGGCTCAGTGGGTTGGGCCGCTGCCTTCGGCTCAGGTCATGATCTCAGGGTCCTGGGATCCAGCCCCACATGGGGCTCTCTGCTCAGCAGGGAGCCTGCTTCCCCCCACCACCACCCCGCCCCCCCGCCGGCCTCTCTGCCTACTTATGACCTCTGTCTGTCAAATAAATAAAATCTTAAAAAAAAAAAAAAAAAGAAACTCTGTAAATAGCTGTGGAAAGGGAGGGTTCCCCTCTGATCCCACCCAAAAGCTGTAAGGGTCCAGCAGGATTCTAGCGCTGACGTTGAGTTTCGATGATGGTGTGATGTATGTGAGGGCATTTGTGAGGGCTGTGTTTGGAACTGGCACTTGCGTAAGTCAGAAAGAGTAACTAGAATTTTGGAAATGAGGGGGAAAGATTCCCTGAGACTGTTTAGAGTGTGGTGTTTCTTCCAAACTGGCTGTGTTCTTTTTTTTATAAGGAGCAAAACAGTGTTTATCAGCACACATAGTGAAGTTTTTTATTATTATTCATAATATCATAATTTTTATTTGGTTCTGGGAGTCCCAGGGGCCCCCCTCCTGCCCTCGCCGGCAGTCGGGATCCAGCCTTTCCCACCCCCGAGGTCCCCTCCCAGGGCCAGGCTGGCCCTGTTCCTCTCCTACTTCCTCCGGTCCTCCGGTGTGTGTTACAGGACTTCTCCAGCAGTTCTGTGGCTCTGCTTTAGAGTCCAGGACCTGTCTTCACTTTACCCCGTCCCTGGAGAAAGCACCGTAGCTCCTGAGAGATTCAGTTCATTGTCTGGGGAGATGGATTCGGAAAGCAGAGTACTGTGCGTTGCAGACATAATGAGATGGGTTTCCTGTGTAAGGTCAAGGTTCATCTTCTCTCTGCCTTGGTGGCCTCCTGGGTCTCCTCTTGGAAGAGGAAGGTTCGTGGGGATCCCGCATCTCCTTTGTGGATGTTTTCACAGACAACCTTGGGCCATTCTTTGCCCACCTCCAGCTGGATGTTGTGGTTTGGGGTGACTCGTCTGCGGGCGGGAGAGGCCCTTGCCTCTTGACCAGACATCACCCAACCAAGCACATCCTACCTCCTGACCCCAGAATGCACGCCATTTTGCCTTCTGATGGGTGCTGGTCCCTGGCGTTGAGGGATGGGGAGGAAGCATCCTTTCTTCGGGTGCACATGGCCTCCCCCTCATCAGCACCAGTACCCTTCAGAGAGGAGCCAGGGCTTCCAGCCCTGACTCTGCCAGAGACCCTACTGCAGGGTCTTCCACACATCCCCTCTCTTCTTTTGGGCTGCTCTTCCCTCATCTGTAAGGAAAGGGCTGGTGCTCTATTGGCCACAATGAACCAGCGTCCAGAATGCACAGGGCCACTTCCTCTCCTGTCTGCCTGTGGGACCTAGCTGTGGGACCTAGCTGTGGGACCCTGGGTTCCTGGCAGAGGCTCAGATGGTGCTGAGTTCAGTTCAGTGGATCTGCTGAACACTGTGTGGCGAAGTCGGCTTACATGACGGGAGGGTTAGCACCCTAGCCAACTCCTCATGTCCACTACCAAAGCCCGGACCTGTAGCCTGTCTCTCCGGGGGCTCCTCATGGCCTTGGCTCCAAAGGTGCCCACACTCAGCCCTTCTCTTCCCTTCTCCATTCCCTCCCCATGGGACCCGCAGGGAGCTCTAGCCCCACCAGTCCCCGCTCGACACCTACCACCCAGGGAACCACTGCCTTGTGGGTTGGCCTGCATTGGTGTTTGGTGAGGAAATGAGGAAGGGCTCCTTTGTGGCTTCCCCATCACCTATGAGATAGAGTCTTGGCTCTTGCAGATTTGTCCTACAGTCCATTTCTTCTTCCCTCTAGCCACTTCCTGCCTTGACCTTTGCACAAAGCTGTACTGGGAGCGGGAGGGGTCAGGTGGGGGCCCACATAGACTGCATCTCTGGATCCTATCTTGTCACTGTGGTCTGAAATGGCTGCTCCTGGCCTAGCTGCCTCCCCCACACCATTGTGTCTCCTCTGTCCGTGCACCCATCACATCTGTGTTTTTTTCCTCGATTCCAGTCCGTGTGTTTCTGGTATGAGGGCTGGGGAGAGGGGGACAATGGTACTTCAGTCAAATAATACTTTTTTTTTTTTTTTTAGCAGCTGCACACGATAAGCATCCCGCACACATTTGACTGAATAAATAAATGGATTAAATAGGTCAGTCCAAGAATAAGTGATTGTGGGCCATGGGGAAGATATTGCGTAGCTCGAGACATTTATCGTCAAGATGAAGGGACCAACTTGGGACAAGTAATAACAGAAGTAGTCTGTTGGGGGCTCCTGAGGGGCATGGCTCTTTCCGGCCAAGAGGTAGGACTTGGTTTTCCTGATTTGTTGACGAGCCACGCCGAGTATTACAGGGGAGAAGATGGAGTGGAAACTTCTGCTTGGCAGGCAGTGTGCCTTACAGGGAGGAGGGTGGGCCCTGTGGGTCCTTGTCTAGGTTGGAATCCTTATCTTGCTGTTTTCTAGATATGAAATTGTCTCCACCCTGGTGTGTGTGCGTGTTTGCTCACCTGTGAGGGGCCAGCAGGTGTTTTGGGGAAAAGGCTTTCTCCACAAAGTGAGGCTGGAGAATCATGGCCAGTCCCCCCATGCATCCAGCCCATCCTGACTGCTTATCTGAGTCAGAAAGTTCTGAAATCACAGTTACAGATAAGCAGCTTTCTGTGCTACAGGACATGTCAGAGCCTTTAATAATGGGGTGGGGGGACGGTCCAGTGAATCATCTTCAGCATGTGTTGTGTGGGATGAGTTCCATCATGTAAATTTAGCAAATGCAGAGTCGAGCGGAATGAAAGGTAGGCTAATTGGAGTTCTTGTCGATACCTTTCCTTTGCTGGCCTGCTTCAGGAGTCTGCAAGGGGAACAATGTGTGCGGATTTTCCAGAAGCGTTTCATGGAAGTCCTCCGAAGCTAGTGTTTCAGGGATGATGCTTCGGGAATCTCCTGTGTGTGGGGCACGTTTGACCTGTGTCTATGTGTGGACGCCTAGCAAGCCCTGCTGCTTAGCCAGGCAGCCCTGGGGCTGGGCTGCAGTGGGGGGGGGGGCGCTGGACGGAGTAGGCACTCCCCATGCACCAGGCAGGGGCCACACTGGTTTTCTAGCAGGCTTTATCAACATCCCCCTTCTCACTGGGAGTCCATACCCCTTTGTCCTTTCTTCAACAGTGGAAAATAATAAGCAGTTCATGCTTATCCCTGGATTTTAGAAATCCCATAGTGCCCAGGAGGGTTTAGTACGTGGCTTTCAGAATGGAGGCCTACCAGGTACTTTCTGCTGGTTTGGAGGAACCGCTGGAGACGAAAAGAGGTAGCAGATCTGCTGGTAACACCATGAATTCTGCTGGGGCCCCTACCTGATTCCACAAGGAATGTAGTGACTGTTTTTTGGTGTGTTAAACCTCGTATTTTTTGATTGTAGATTCACATGCAGTTGTAAAAAAAAAATAATAATAATAATATAGGAAGATTCTCCTATACCCTTAACCGGGTTCCCCTAGTAGTAACATTTTATAAAACTTTTGCAACTAGGATACTGACATTGATACAATCAAGGCAGAGAACCCTCCCTCTCCGGAGAGACCCTCATTTTGCCTTTTCGAAGGCTCCCTGTTTCCCTTCTGCCCCCACACCCTGGGCAATGTCTCATTTGCTCTCCATACATATAAATGCCATTTAAAGAATGTGAAGTGCGTGGATTCACACAGCATGGAACCTTCTGGGACTTTTAGGCAGCCTAATTCCCTAGAGAGCCATCTAGGTGGGTGGGTCCGTCAGTAGCTGCCTTGTGTTTATTGCCGAATAGTGATAGTACGCTGTGCTGTGATACGGGTGTACCACACCTTGTTGAGCCATTCCTCTGTTGAAGGACGTCTGGGGTGTTTCCTCATTGGGCTGTTAAGAATAAAGCTGGTACAAGCGTTCACACGCAGGCTTTTGAGTGAACATCGATTTTCATTTCTCCGGGGTGTGTGCCGTAGAGTTGCTGTCTTGTGTGGTAATGGTGCATTCAGTGCTCCAAGAAACTGCCATCCTTTTCCAGGTGGCTGTACCATCTTGCGTTCGCACCAGCGGCCTGTGAATCATTGGGTTCTCTGCCTGCAGCCAGCGTTTGGCAATGTCCTGTCTCATGCCCATTTCCTAATTGGAACCTTTGGTTTTTATTGTTGAGTTTTCAGAGTTTTTAAAAAATATATTCTAGGGGCACCTGGGTGGCTCAGTGGGTTGGGGCCTTTGCCTTCAGCTCAGGTCATGATCTCAGGGTCCTGGGATCGAGCCCCGCATCGGGTTCGCTGCTCAGTGGGGGACCTGCTTCCTCCTCTCTCTCTGCCTACTTTGATCTCTGTCTCTCAAATAAATAAAATCTTAAAATATATATATATATAAATATACGTATATATAATATATATCCCCTATCTAGAATATATATGTATATGTATCCGTATATATATATATATTCTAGATAGGGGATCTTTGTTGTATGTGTGGCTTGAAAGTATTTTCTCCTGGCCTGTAGCTTGTCTTTCATCATAGCAGGACCTTTCCCAAAGCAAATGTTTCTAATTTTGATGAAGTCCAGGGTATTAATTTGTCCTTTTTTTTGGTTTGGGCTTTTAGTGTCAAGTCGAAGAATTCTGCCTAGCTTTAGATCCCAGAGGTTTTCTGCGTTTTCTCTAAGTTTGTAGTTTACATCTTACATCTGGATCTGTGATGGTAGTTTTTTTGTTTTTGTTTTTAATCTGAAGCGAAGGAGGAAATTGAAGACTTGGTCTCAAGAAAGAAACTGAGCTCCTGCAGGAAGCTACAGCAGGCAGGGTGAGGGGATGGTGTGGTTGTGGGTACAGAGCAGGGGTCCTGGAGGCCGTCCCAGAACAGTGCCTGGAGGCCATTTGGACGTTACAGCAGGTGTTGCCATCTTCAGGGGAGATAAGAAAGACTGTGGCAGAAGACAGGCTCCTTAATCCTACTGTACACATCCTTAACCCTCCCCAAGTGCAGTCAGATCTATATTGGAGGCTTGGGAAACTGTATGCTAAGAGAGATCCTGAATCGTTTGACTGGGGGATCAGAAGTCTTCTAGGTGAGGCAGGAAGCGGGCCTGGCCCTGGTTTTAAAGGCACACCAGTGGTGTCGCTCCCAGAGCGGGGAGAGTCTTGTCTTGGAGACTGGAGCCCAGCGCAGAGGTAGTCTCCTCTCCGCGAACCGCAGAGCCGCCGGCAAGCCAGCTTGGAAAGCACTGGGGATGTTTTTACCGCCGGCAGAGGGAGGGTTCCTTCTGTGGCCCTTGTGGGGATTTCAGGGACTCCCACAGACCCATCTCTGTCCTCGTAACCACAGGCTGTATGATAAAGCCTCTCGGGCATTTTCCCTTCAGAGAACAGCACGGCCTGGGGTCCAAGGAAAGCAGGGCTTGCACGCTGGTTGGGCAGGTGACCTCAGACCAGGACCTTACCTCTCGGAGTCTGGCCTAACAGGGGCTCCTGGTGTTGTAGAGAGCAGTGGGTGAACAGGTGCCTGCTCCCTGGAGAATGCAGGGTTTTGGCTTATCCTCCTTAACTGCCTGAGGAACTAAGTTGCTCTCACCCCTGCAGGGGCCACTCCAGTGGAAACTGGGCGGGCCGCCTGGGCCCTGTCGGCTGATAGCCTGGGAGGTCCCTGTGTGCCTGTGGAGGAGGGGGGGCATGCGCAGTGGCCCACCACGGGCTGGTGCCCCTGTGTTCCCCGAGTGTGTGGAGTCAGGTCCACCCCTGATTGAAGCAAAGGGCTGGGATGTAGCCTGGGTGCATGCTGAGAGGAGGTGGGTGGGTGGCCCAGGGCACTGTCCGGAGCAGTCCTGTTCCCCAGGAATCCTCCTGCCTCCTTCCCTTAAGATGCAGGTATCACATGCAGAGGAGGAGAGTGGGGTCAGGTCCTAGCTGCCCTGCTTCTGCTGCACTGACCTCCTGATGCCTCAGCATCCGGATCTGCAGAAGAGGGGGGCAGCATCCATCCCTCGGGTGTTCCCCAGCTGGGCTCCTGGGACGGTTTGAGACCCTTCTTCCTGCTGCTGTGGCCCGTGCTGCTCCTGCCCCCGTGGACCGAGGAGGGTATGCGGTGTGCCTGTGGGTGAAGGCCCGGGGAGAGTGGAGGCCCTAGTGGCCCGCAGGGTGTTGGAACTAGTTCTACGCGGCTGCAGAGGCCCCAGGGCACCATCCTGGCTCTAGCTAGGAAGGCTCTTTGACGTCTTCACCACTTGGAGCCGGCTGTGTGCCCTGAGACTGAAGATTCGGGGGTCTGTGAGGAGACCCTGGAACCCTGCACCATCCCTGCCTGGAGGAGGAGGTATGCCCGGTGGCCCACCCTGCCAGCGCCCCCAGGAGGAAAGGCCATCACCGCTTAGGCCGGGCCCTTGGCGCCGTTCACCCCAGGACACCCTCTGCCTCAGAGCTGTTGTGCAGGCCTGGACTTTCTACACTGAAGCATCCAGTCCCAGGGTTCAGTGTCGGAGTTGCATTGACAGCTTTGTAAAATAACAATTTAGTTACATAATATGCACATGAAAATCACGTGCAAAAGAGAGGAGAGCAAAAATTCCATCATCCACCTACTGCATCCAGGGCAAATGTACTGTAGGATTTCCTACCTTTTTTCTGCAGGCGTCTTTGGAAGAGTGGCAATCCTGGGAGTCGGTCAGCAGGACTCCCCGCCTTTCGCTCTGGACTGGGGTGTGGACGGGGTCCTGAGTGCAAAGTACTGCTCAGTGCCCAAGGCTGAAGTGGGAGGGCAGCCACCAGAACATTCACTTTAGTTCGGGAATTGTAAGGTTCCACTTGCAGGTGTCCCCGGGTGTCTGAACGAGGAGTGTTCTAGGAGACCTTTTGTAAGCTAGAATGGCGTACAGCAAAGAAGCAATGGCCGATTTATTTGAGCACAAATCAGTCTTGGGGTTTCTGTGGCTTAGCAAGAACAGGTGCTGCTGCAGGTAGGTTTTTCTTAAATACGAAACGGCATAACCCAGACTTTGGGACAGCCAGGGAAACCTGCGTTCAAGTCCCGGATGGTGAGGTCTCCCAGGGGCACAGAGCACTGGCTGGTGATGAAGCCTACTGGGGTCGTAGGTTCGCAGGCGAGCTCCCCCCGGCTGCTGACCAGCATGTACTGCGGAGAAGGGGTGCTCACTGTGTGCAGTGCTGTAGCTGTACCCTGTCATGTGGCCGGGCAAGGGGGACGCGGGCACCTTGCCCTCCTGGTGTGGAGACGACAGTTTGAGGGGAACTACCCATTGTGGCTTCTTTACACCCTCTCAGAGGAGCTGAGTAGATGCCCTTTGTTGAAGGTTTCTGGGACTGGGGCCTGGTCTGGATCCTCCCCACTGCCATCTCTTCACCTTGCCCACCTTGCTTTGCCAGCCCCTCGACTCTGGGAGACCTGTGCCGTTAGATGTATTGATGGATGTAGGGGAAGATAAAGCTGAGAGAGAGAATGGAGAAGCCATGTTGGCCTTGACCAGTAAAGAGACAGTTTTGGCTTTCCTGACCCGGGGGATGGTGCAGGGGTGCTGTGTAGGTGGGAATTTCGAGTGGAGGGGTTCATTGTTCCCAGCTTTCCATATCTTGGCTCAGCTTGGTGCCACTGTGTGCTGCTCAGATGCCCAAACAGGTCACCTCCCATGCTCAGTGGACCGACTCTCCATGCCTTGACCGTCCCCTGGAGTCCCCACGCGTGTTAAAACTGCACAGCCTTTCTCTCTGGGGGGTGCAGTCCAGCTGTGGTTTGGAGGTCTTCCTGAGGTCACTGGTGTCCTATAGGAGCTCCCCGAGTTGAATTCCTCCTCACCCTTTCCCCTTGTGGCCGAGGGACAACGGGGAACTTGGGTAGGGCTGCCCCTCACTGCTGCCAGGTGTGGGAAGGACGGACTGTTGGTTGCTGAACGCTAACCTGGCTAACTGGTCAATGTCTGCTTTTGGTCTTAAATTGGAGAAAATGCACAGTTAACGTAAAAGTCCATTTCATTCAGCATTTTCTTTTCAATATGACAGCTTTTCTGCCTAATGAATTCCAGGCTAAACCTTTAATTTTATTTAAAGATTTTATTTATTTGACAGAGAAAGGCACAGCAAGAGAGGGAACACAAGCAGAGGGAGTGGGAGAGGGAGAAGCAGGCTCACCGCCGAGTAGGGAACCTGATATGGGGCTCGATCCTAGGACCCTGGGATCATGACCTGAGCCCAAGGCAGAGGTTTAATGTTCGAGCCACCCAGAAGCCCCTAGACCTTCAGTTGCTTTACAAAAAATTTTTAATTGGATGTTTGGTTTTGCCTCAGTCTTTTTTTTTTTTTTTTCTGAATAATGTTCTTTTGTCCAGGTTAGTGGTAATGAATGTGGGAGACTGAACTAAAGTTGTAATTCATTTGTTTACTCAACAAATATTTATCGAGCCCCATTTATGTTCCAAGCATGGTTCTGGGTGCGAAGGATATAGCAGTAAAGCAGATTGGCTCAAAATTCTAATTACGTTCTAATGATGTAATGACCTCGGGACTACTTAATACCTTAGGAGGCTTTGTTTTGATCTGTTTGTAATTAATAGACTATTTGAGCACTGTTAGGTTTACAGAAAAATTGAGACAAGAGTACAGAGACTTCCCATATACTGCCTCCTCCAGTTTCCACCATTAACATTTTGTGCTAGTGCAGTACATTTGTTAGACTGGATGGACCAATACTGATACATTATTAACTAACTCTGTAGTTGATGTTGGGATTCCCTATTGTGCATTCCTTGGGCTTCCGCAAATATTCAGTGACATGTACCCACCATTACAGTACCGTTAAGAATAGTTTCACTGCCCTAAAAATCCCCTGGGCCCCACCTGTTCAACCCTCTCTCCCCGTAACCCCCAGCAACTCCTGATCTTTTCCCTGGCCCCTTGTTTTGCCTTTTCCAGAATATCCTCTATTGGACTCATAGAGTAGGTAGCCTTTTCTGATGAGCTTCTTTGACTCAGCTAGGTACGTCTCCTTAGGAGGTTTCCTGTTTGTTTGTTTGTTTGTACATCTTGGAATGGAATGCAGAGCCTGGTAGTTTGGATGGGGATTCTGACAATTTACAGTCCTTCATCAGCTGGGTCACTCTAGACATCGCCGAACGGTGGTGGCTGATAGGACCATGCATAGCTTTCCCCGTTCCCGATCTTAGGCTTCCGGCTTGCTGTGTATAAGGGTGGGGGAACCCCGTGGGCTCTGCTGCATCACACTGCCCAGGGCCACCCGCTCCCAGGGGGATGGGACGTCATATCTCTTTTCAAGGAGTTAATCAAAACCATTCATCGAAGACCCCAAGGGGAGGGTGACCCTAAAGGAAGTGAAGGGGTCAGGAGGTTGGTCGACACAGCCCCGTCCTGCCTTCGGAGGGGCTGACCCCGCCTGCTGGAGGCTGTTTATCCTGCCACTGGGCTGCTCTTGTTTTTTTATCCCATCTCCACCTGAATAAACAGATCGGGAATGTCATCTGCAGCCAGGCTGAGAATCTGCCAGAATTCCCCAGGGAAGTGATGATTCACCAGCAGCCGTGGGGAGGGGTGGGCGGTGAGGAGGAGGACGAGGAGGAGAGGAGAGAAAGAAACCTGCGTGTTCTGATTCTCATTTCCTGCCCAGCAAGCAACCTCAGCTGGACCGTTTCTGAGGCGTCACCGGTTTCTTAGAGCAAATTGTCAATTTGTGCAGTAGAACAGATGGTTTTGGTTTTCATTCTTAAGAAGGTGAATGACTGTAAAGCAGGCTGTGGTGGGGGGGGGGATGTTTTGGACGGTCACTCTGGGAGGTGGGACGTTTCTTCACAGTGGCCCAGGAATCTCTTCTGGACTCTGTTTGTGCAGCCTCCTTATCTTTGTGTTTCAAGTTGCTCATGGTGTCGATCCTGGCACACGCAGTACATTATTTCTTGCCAATTTGGGACTAGGAATTATTATTTTTTTTAATCCTTTCCTTTTTTGGTGCTGTTTAGGCCCCCACTTAAAATCATTCTGTTGGACACCTGAACAAGATTAGATTGAGCTTGGCCATGCTCTGCGGCCCCAGGCTGTTCCTGATGCTTTTCGTGGCGGGGACAGGTGCAGGCAGAGGGACGGGGAAGGCTGGTGGTCTCTGGCAGTGTGGTTGAGTGAACCTTTGGATCCAAAGGCTTTTTCAGATACATTTCAACTCCGGGGAATTTGGTTTAAAAGAAAATGAGCGGTGATGGCTGAGGCTGAACAGATGTATGCCCTGAGATTGTGCGTCAGTGCCACGCCTAGACGTAGACACCTGCCCCAGGTGCGTGCACATAGGCGCCCCATGACACACGCCTGAGATGTGTTCATAGCTGCGATTGTTGCGGTAACCCGAACTGGGGATGGATGATGCAGTGCCCATCAACAGTAGGATGAAAAATCAGTTGCTGGCCACTCCCTAGAAATACTATACGGCGATGAAAAAGAATTCACGCCAGCTCGTGCGACAGCACAGATGAGTCCCGTGAGCAGAGTGCCGAGTGACCGTGGCCACATACTAAAGCCAGCGCCCGTCTGGAGCGAGAACGTGTGTAGAAGGCGCAAGAGTAGGCAGGATTCATCAGGGTCGTAGGGTGGTAGAACAGAGCTGTTCCCTTTGGGAAGAAGAACCGCCAGGAGAGGGACAAGAAGGAGACGGCACATGTCTGAATCGCGATCTGAGCCGATGGTAGGTACGTGGGTGAGCACACGTGGTACCAAGGCACTGAGCTCTGCACTCAGAATGATGCACTTCTCCAGAGGCCTGTGGTAGTGCCATGAAAACCTTTGCAAATGAATACAGCAGCTGCCACCACTGGACCAAATGGCCCCTTTGGTAGTGCTGTCTTTTTCAACAAAGGAAAAATGATTATCTTCACCTGTATTCTTGGAATGATTAGCATCGTTTGGCGCTTGCCATAGTACACAGCCAACCCTCTCGGGTAGGCATCAGCGCCTCTCTGCCCTGCACGGAGTTTTCCACTAAATCAATAATAACGGGGTCACCTTCTGTGGGTTCCATGTATGGGCTGTACAATAACTCGTAGCCCCAGGCAACCCTGAAGGCTGTGTGTGCGTCTTCGTCCGTTCTGGTCCAACCTTCAAGCGCCCGCTGTGGGGCTGCAGGGGCTGGAGTGCAGAGCTGTAGAACAGATTCTGGGGCAGCATGGATGGGCCGGGCGTGGGGTGCTTCTGGTGCTGGGAGCTGGCAGCGTGTGAGCAGGAGGACGCTCGCAGGATCACTGTGGGGAGTATAGGGCAGTGGTGGTGGTGGCAGGTAGAGGACTTTCTTCTCTCTCTCTCCATTTTAGGGTTAGACCATGTGACATGGTTTCTTAGAGGTTCATACAGAACAAGGTCTGGAATTTGAATTTTGCTGGTTTTGTTAGACCTTTTGAAAGTTTGATGTTGAGATAACGTGGAAGACATGCTACGCGTAAGAATCAACACTCTGGGAGTTGACAGTGTGGATTTCTGGGAGTCTCCGTAATTCTCTGGAAGAGCCGCAGGGCTTGCCTGCTTAGACGTAGGACTGTGTGTTGGCCGGCTTCCGCGTGTCTGTCTCACTGCAGGAGTGGGGAGGAGTGAGGATACACAGGATCTCCCGTCTCTGTAAGATCACCCCGCTTGCCTGTCTGTCTCCACTGGTTCTGGACAGAGTCCCGGGTTGTCTTTTGAGGGACGTAATAATGATGAAGACTTACATCCCACTTCCCTGAAGCGGTAGAGAAGACGTCAGTGGGAAAGGGTCTGATTAGTGATGCTGACATGGGCACTTGGAGGAACGCTGGGAGGGTTCTCTGCTCTAGAGACACCCTGAGCGCCATTTTGCAGGTTGTTAAACCAGATGCAGAAGGTGACTTACAGACAGTCCCAAGGCTGCATGAGAGCTAGAATTCGAATCTGGGTGACTCCCCCACCAACCCAGACTGGTTGCTGTAGTGTAGACCAGGGGTCAGTGAACTGTGGGTCAGATGTGGCCCACAGCTTGTTTTTGTAAATGAAAATTCATTTTGTAAATTCATTTGTAAATGAAGTTTTACATTCATCATTACATACATTTACATTTATGTATTGTCATATTACACTCCATCATCAGAGTCGAGTACTTGTGGCAGAATGCATGATGCACAAAGCCTAAATTACTTACTATCAGGCCTATTATCGAAGACGTTTGCTGACTCCTTGTGTAGACAGTAGGTGCATAATGTCAGGAACCAGCTGTAATCCATCTGACCCACCTTGACCCTGCTTCCTTTGATCTCCTTTCCCTTTCTTCTTGGCTGTTGTCCGTGACATGAGATCTTTTTTACCACCAATGGGAGTACCTTGTAAATGAGGCTTTCACAGACCCACAGTGGAACAATCACTTATGATAAAAAGTTTTAAATGTTGGTTTCAAATGCCTCTGTCTGTTTTACTGTCCAATTTAACATCAGCTCTGAAAATGTAGCCAAGTGGAGAGAGCTTATCTTGCCTGCCCTCCGCCTTTGAAGACTGATTTTATTTTTGAAGCCTCTAACAGGTGTTGGTTTAATAGACTTGTGCTGTATTAAGTTCTCCTTGCCCTAGAGGGCAGGCTGGGGGGTAAACCAACACTGGGTGGAGGCTAGTACCGTGATCCTTGCACCTTCCCCAGACCCCCAGCCACAGAACCATTCTGATTTGGTTCAGTGGCAGAGAGAGGCTGTGTATTCCTCCACAGCTCTCCATTCCCTAAGAATAAAGGTAGCAGTTCCAACTTCCAGTGCAGATCCTTAAAAGACACGATCTCAAAGGAACTGGTTTTTTTTTTTTTCATCTGGAATATCCATGAGTAAGACCTTGAGCTTCCTCTGCCTTGTTGCTGAGATGGGCTGCACGAGGCCTTCTGCACATTGGCTGTTCATGCAGGCCTCCAGGAAGCTGGGACAAAAGCGAGGCCTCACGGAGGCCAGTTACGCAGACCGCTCTGAGGTGACCAGGAAACAGCCAGCTAGCATTCAGACCTAGCCAAGCTATGCTGAAGATTTATGGATCGAATCCAGGACAGTGTCCTTAAAATTCTGCTGGGAGAGCCTCTCAGTTCATGCCAGATAGTCCTGCTCCCCTGAATTCGCATTCTGGTTCCTCTTGCTTCCCAGCTGTGCGACCTCAGAAGAATCCCAGCAGGTCTCCGAGCCTCAGTGTCTTCAACTATGAAGTACAGAGAATAGTGGTCCGTAGCTCCTTAGGTGGCTGTGTGATCTCCCAGAGGCTTCATCTGTAGTTACTGGTCAGCTGTCGCTAGCAAGAACTTGAACAAGGATCTAGAAATTAGCAGGATAAGCGTGGACCTTCTTGGGAGTGGACAGTTAGTTACATTAAAGGAGAGACCTGATGATCACCTCCACGTTGCACGACGTGGCATTAAAAGCAGGGTCTTGAAAGTGGACCGACTGTCTGATGGAATCAGGGCAGCAAACACATTTTCACAGCTGTCTCCTCTTAAGGGGGTGGGAGGGCTTCCCCTGAATCCTGGCTCTCCGGCCTCTAGCCTTTATGGGTGGGTGTGTGGAGCCCGTCTCTTGGACAGACCAACTTCCCCGGATGGGGTAGAGTGTGGTGGGCTGGGGCCGGACGGGGGGTGGGGATGCACATAAGCCCCGCTCGCTGCAGGAGTGAGGAGGGGAATGCCGTGCGGCTGGTTGGGGGTCCAGCAGGTCTCTGGCCGCCGAGTCCTGCAGAAGCTTTCGTCTGGGTTTTGCTTTGAAGCGCAGCTGCCCACGACAGCCCAGTCTCCCCGTGGCTGGGCGTGAAACTCTCCAGCTGGAGCACACTTACTTCCTGCACAAAGGGAAGGCTGAGAGCTCGGAGTCAATGCTTTGTTCCTGAGAGAGGAGTCAGGCCTGCCCGCTTGCCCTGAAATGTCGCAGAGGAATGGGCAGGAACCAGTCATTCATTAATTTGGTTCATTTATTCTTTTGCCAGAGCATTTCCCACAAGCCAGATCCTGAGCCTGGCTCTGAGGATACAAATATAACCAACAAAAACAACTGGTTTTATTGAGCAAGTGCTTAGTGATGGGTCCCATCACCCATGGGGCAGAGGCACGTCCCACCTCACTGTAGAGACGAGGTTCCTCTTGAGGGTCCTACCTGCCCGTTGCCTCACTGGGATTTGAACTCTGGCAGGCCGGGCAGTACTCCCGGCACGTTCTTCTGTGCTGTGACAAGTGTCAGCCCAGCAAGAGCTCCTCACCTTGGGTGGAGTGGCCACAGTCCACAGAGATGTCTAACACAGTGTGGTTCCTGCAGTGTTGGGGCTGGGGGGGCTAGAGTCTGTGGGAGCACAGAACCGAGCGGTCAGTGTTCCAGAGCACGGGAGCTGAGGAGGGATTTGATCAGGGCTTTGGGCTAGAGTGTAGAGCAGGGAGATCCGTCCAGGGGGAAAGGCCAGTATACCCTTGGCAGCTGGGACCAGCAGCGTTGGAGCCCAGAGGAACCCAGGGAGTCACTGCGGGCTCGGTCCCCTGTGTTGTCTGGGCAGCTGGGCTGCCTCGGGGCCATTGACGCGCTTTCTTTCCCTCAGGTTCCGGACTGAACGCCTCTGCTTGCATGATTCTCTTCTGCTTAAATGCTGGCAAGCCCCAAATCTGTTAGATCTGGAAATTTAACTGGTACTCATTTTTTGTGAATCACCAGCACATATTTACTGAGCACCCGTTCCATGCTCCTCACGATTCCAGGGTGGGAGACACATTAGTGGGAGGAGCAGACTGGCATCTCCACCGCCCCAAGCCATAGCCTGGTGGGAGAGAAGGTGTTAGATTGGAAATAAGCACATTACTGGATATATGAGGTGATAATTAGAGCTTTTGAAAAAAATAAAGCAAGCGAAGAAGTGAAAAGTGTGCCTTTGTGCATGTGTGTGTGTGTGTGTGTGTGTGTGTGTGAGAGAGAGAGAGAGAGAGATAGAGGGGGAGAGACACGCATAGGGAGGAGGAGCCTGTGGGTTCAGAGAACCTGGCCCGGTGTGTTCTGTTTCAGACCTGCTTTCTGTTCTTGGGGATATACAGCCAGAAGTGGCACAGATGGGTCGTGCGATACTTAATTTTTTGAGGAACCGCTGGACCATTTTCTTCAGCATGGCGCTGGGGTTCCCATTTCTCCACATCCACGTCCACACTTACTTGTGTTTTTTCAACAGTAGCCATTGCATGAGTGTGAGGTTAGTGATGGTGAACATCTTCTCTTTGCTCACTGGCCATTTGTATGTCTTCTTTGCAGAAATGTCTGTTCCAGTCCTTTGCCCATTTTTTAAAATTAGGTTGTTTGGGGGTTTTTTTGTTGTTGTTGTTGAGCTTTAGGAGTTCTTTATATATTCTAGATACTGATCCCTTATCCGATAGGTGATTCACAAATGGCTCCCCCATTCCTTGGGATGTCTTAGCAGGATCTCTCTGGACACTGTGTTGTTGGGAGTGGACTGTGAGCAGACAAGGATGCAAGGTGTAGCCACTAACCTGCTAACCCGGTTACCTTAGTATCTGCAGACTAGAACCTTGAGCATCACTGTTTAATGCAGGCCCCAGCTGTGCTCTCCAGATCCCACGGGCCCCTCTCTTACTCTTCTCTTGTGTCTGTCCCCGTGTTGCTGCCCCCGCTGTCCCAGACCGTGGTGACATGGAGTCCCTACTCCCCAGGTTGGCCGGGGAGGCCTTGCCAGCGCACTCTGGTTTGTGTCTTCCCCGTGTCCACCTCCTGCCTCTGGCACTGGTCCCCACAAACTGCTCAAGGCATGGAATTCAGTGCTTCTGGCACAATTCGTCCCCTGTGCCTCTGTTCTCCTCACTCCCACCCTTGGTTGTGTCTCTTCCCCGGGGCTGCCTTTTTGGCCAACGGGGGATGTCTGTGCACGTGGAAGAGCCCTGTGTCATCTTCGCGTCCTTCCTCCAGAGTGGGCCTGGGCCACCCTGGGGCCCAGAACACGTTGAGTCCATGAATAAACAAGGGAGACCAAGAAAGGTAGCAAATGAAAGGCAGAGACAGAGGAGAGAGACGAGGCGCCGTGGGAGAAGTGTGTGTGGAGGGGCCTTGCAGCTGTCCTGTGGCCCCTTCCTGTGTGTCCGGGCCCGTGTAGCGTGACTTGGGGCCACCGGTGCTGCGTGGCTGCTTTTCTCAGCCTTTCCTGGCTCCCCGGTCCTGCACTCACAGTTGCTGGATGAGGTTCAGCGCTGCTGCCTTTATTTCATGTTCTTTTCCCATACTTAACATAATAAAGGTTTTCTTTTCTTTTTTCCTTTTTCTTTTAGAGTCCCCAAACTGAAGAGACCGTCTTTATTAAGAACATAATAAAGAACTAAAAGGAAGTCACTTTGTGGGGGGGGCGGCGAGGGGACGCGAAGGGAAAAGTGGCCTTTCATGCTGGGGAGACTCCCCCGTGTGCAGAGCCGTGCCCTTGGAAATGGATTTTTGGGTTCAGGGCCTGGGAGAGTTGTGAAAAAAACAAAGGAGTGGACAGGCTGCCCCAGAGCTTCTGGGAAAGAGAGGCTTGTTTATGCCTTTTGGAACCGATTTGGTCAAGTGTTTGTTTAAAAGAGATGCCACTTGGTAAGCAACGCCTGGCTTTCTTGTGTTGTGTTCAAGAATGCTTTGATTGGCGAGGGAGCCTGACGCTGTTGACTCAGAAACTGGCCCGTGTGAGCGCTCGGGACCCGAGGCCCAGCTCTACCACCTGGCCCATCCTGAAGTATCTGAGTATTGGGATTAGGGCCGCTGTGGTTTGAATCTGCCCAGCGGAGCCAAACCCACAGTGGGGGAGCCTCCAGCCCTGGTTAGCACTTGTTGTCTTTCTCCTGGTTAATAAACTCCCCTCAGTCGGTTAGACTGGGGGCTTTCCAGAAAGAGGGCTACAGGTGTAATTAAGTCTAGTGGTAAAATGCCTTTCTCAGACAAGGGTTAAGCACTGGGCTTAAAGTCAGCTTTTGTGCAGTTTTGGCTGGGCGATCCACGTCCCTGAAGGGGTTGTGACCCCATTTTCCATAAGAGGAGCCCAAGGAGCAGAGCTATCAAGGGGGTAGGGTCAGGAGGGTATGAGGGTTCGACTCCATGTAGAACAAGCACCAAGTTCATGTCCCCCCCTTAGGTTGTCAGAAGCGCGTCATTTAAAAAAAAAAATCCCTTGTGCCTGTCTTCATGCCTGGCAAAATATGAGGTGTGTCATGAGGCACTGAGTTGGATTAGACCTGAACTCTGGGCTCTGATGCCTGCAGTCCAGTACGTGATGGGGCTGGGCTCTGCTCTGAAGGTTCTAGATGGGAACCGCCCCTGGAGCTGGCAGATTTCACCAGGCACATTCTTCATGGGAACATGCACTGGTGAGTTCTGAATTCTGGTCTCGGTGTTCTCCACATGACATTCATGACCCCTGTGTTCTCGTCCTTGGGGAGAGTAGCCTAGGCTTTGCAGTTGGGCAGACAGTCTAGTGGCTGCCAGAAAATTCAGTTCTCTGTCGCACCAGCCAGCAGGTGGGAACTTTGCGGAAAACAGAAAGGGAGGCATCATTTGAAGAACACCACGCCTTTGAGAATTTTCTGAATCTGCTAGAGAAGGAGATGTCTGGAAGAAACGATGGGGAAAGTGTTGTTTCTTTGCAAAGAGACCTGTTTGAGTCCCCTCCTTTGTGTGTTTCAGGCAGCACAACAAGATCCGCGGCGTGGAGGGGAGTCGGCTGCAGGCTTACCTCTCCTTGGAGGTGCTGGACTTGAGCTCCAACAACATCACAGAGATCGGGAACACCTGCTTTCCGCATGGGCTGCCGCTCAAGGAACTGTAAGTGCCCTGCTCTGCCGTCGGCCCCCTGGGGGTGGACGCAGAGTGCGTGGCACCCACCCCCCAAACCGTGCCTGCCGAGTCTCAGGGGGTTGGGCGGGGGACCCTGGTCCGCTGTCTCCTGTTGGCACTTCTGCAGAGCGTCTCCTCACGGAGCAGTGTTCGTCTGCCGGCACCGGTGGCAGCCGAGGCAGGGAGAGGCAAAGGAGTCTCCCAGACCCACCACTTGGGAGAGCCGCTAGCCCCCAAGGACTGGTGCCGAGCTTGTCCTCACATCCTGGGCTGCTCCCAGGAGAGAAGAAGGTTCGGGGGGCTTAGCAAATGGCCCTGCGGGGAGGCCTCCCTGCTGAGGCTGATTGTCAGGCACCACCCTCCTGAGGCCTGGTGCAGGGGCTCTTCCAGGGGGCACGTATGCCCTCGTGCGGTTCCCAGGACCTCTTAGGTCTCTGTGGGTCTGCGTCCCCTTCACCCGTCCTCACAGCCCTTCTCACACCCAGCAGATGGGAGCAGGGAGGAAGCGCCGTTCACACCTGTTGAGCTCGCTGCTCGTTGGTAGGGAAACGTTGCTCTGGGGAAGAAACTAAAAACCCAGGCTCCAGAGGTGTCTTCCGATGACATGATAGCTTTCACTCGCTGTGTCGTGACCGGTCCTGAGTCATTTGGGGGGGCTCATTCATGAGGCTCATTTAGGGGTTGTTTTGACCCCCTCTGTTCAGGGAGGCCAAGGCCAGCACATGACTTGTCCAAGACCCCAAGGAGGGGGAGTGATTTCTTTCTTAGGCAGCATCAAGGCCGCAGAATTGGAAACGGGAGGCGCCCTGGCCTTTGTGAGGCCGGGGGACAGTGCTGCACCCCCCACCTGGGGCCTTCAGAGGTGCCCACTTGCCACTTGGACCTCCCTGGCTTGGGACAGAGAAACCAGCAGCCACTGAACTGAATGGCACTGACCTCCTTCTGCACGGAAGCAGGAGGGCCTTGCTATCTTGGCCGCTCCTGGCCAGTGTGTCTCCCTGACACAGACTGTTCTCTGCTGTGGAGTGTCAGGAGCGAAGAGTGTAGCCCTGCTGGCACGGGGTCCCCGTGTGCCCGGGCCACGGCCTGAGGGAGAGGCAAAAAGTGCCTCATCCCCTCCTGGCTCTCTGGAAGCAGATGCTCTCTGGTCTTTTTCCTTTTTTGTTTCAGCCACAAAAAGCAGCCTTTGTCCAGGGAAGGCGGAAGGAAAGGTTGTAGTGGCAACTTCTGAGAGGAATAACATATTGGTCTTCCCTTTTCTGTTTCTCCTTCTTTCTGTGTGTTGGCGGAATGTGCGCACAGGTGGGACCTGTATGTTGCCGCACACTCTGAGGGGAGGTGCTGTGTACGTGCGCAGTCTGAGTGGACATCCCGTTACAGAACTGCCTGTTGTCCAGAGGGACCCCGTGCAGGTCTCCTCAACTAGTGTTTCTTTGATACACTGGAAATGATTGAGATGAATTGGCTTACACACATTTATAAAAGTATGTGTGTGTATATATTTATATATAAATATACATAAAGTTGTATAGTGAGAACCGCCATAAAATTTAAGGCTGATGGGGCCCTTGGGTGGCTCAGTCAGTTGAGCATCCGACTCCTGATTTCGGCTTAGGTCATGATCTTGGGGTCATGGAACTGAGCCCTGAGTTGGGCCCCCTGCTCAGCAAGGAGTCTGCTGGAGGTTCTCTCCCTCTGCCCCTCTCCCCACTTAGGCACTCTATCTAAAATAAAAAAATAAATATTTGAGTAAGTAAATAAAATTTAGGGCTATTTCCCTACATTAATAGATCTGTTCTGACCTTGCCTGGAGGTTCGCTTTCTGATTCTAGGGTTTTTCTTATCAGCTTTGAATCCTCACTCTTGGTTAGTGGGTACTGGGGGAATCCCGCAGGTAGCTCTGGAGACCGGCCCTGTGCACAGCCCGGCTGGACTGTGAGGGTGCTGGGACGAAGGTCAAGGACACTGACCCCTCCCCCACAATGGAAGGCAGCCCCAGTGACATGTCCATCGAGGCCCAAAGTGGCCAGATTTCCTGGCTCCCCTGTCCAAGAGTAAAGATGATAAGTGTGTCATCGGAAACTGGTCCCTCTGGGTGTGTGCTGGCTTTTGTCCCCAGCCCTACTAGTGTCTGTGACAGAATGAGGAAGGCCCCTACTGACCCCTGTGTTCTCTGTCCTGCGCCGGTCCAGCAACCTGGCAAGCAACCGGATTGGCACCCTGGAGTCGGGAGCGTTCGATGGCCTGTCACGGTCGCTGGTAATGCTTCGCCTGAGCAAAAACAGGATCACCCACCTTCCCATGAAAGCATTCAAGTTACCCAGGCTGACACAACTGTGAGTATCAGAACCTGCACTTTCATTAAGGTGAGCCAGACCTGATGGAGGCCAGATGTCCCCACGGACCGTGTTCCAAATGCAGCCCCTTCCTCACCCCGCCTCCGTCAGGCTCTGCGTAAACTATCCTTAATGGCCCTGTGGCGACACCTAATAAAAGCAAATTAGACGCTGGGTCTGGTGCCTGTGGGCTGCCTCAGGTTGTGGAGAAACCAAGATCCACTGAGGATATACATGCTTGTCCTCACTGGCACGTTCCAAAATGCAATGCAGAATCCTGCTGGTCGGCTGATCCTGGCTAATGCTTATGCTCCCGGTAGGGGCATTTGTCTTGGGGGGTGGGGTGGGGTGTGTGTGTGTGTGTGTGTGTGTGTGTGTGTGTGTGTAAGTAAGTTAGTTCCCATAAAATCTGTACTGTGGATGCTATGGTGTCTATCAGCAGTCTGAGAGGAAGAAGAGGTGAGCCATCGTCTTGCTGATAAATATTACAAGGTAGTTGGTTTGGTTTTTTGTTAAGAAAGGATTTGTTTTGTTTTTGATATCCAAAGCTGAGTGCACTCCTAGGAATGCACAGGGTTTGGATTCAAGAAAACCTATTTCTTGGAACCCAGTGGATCCTTTGCTCCCTGGTTTTTTGTTTTCTTGTGTTCTCTTTGTATGAGAAGAGTGTCTCTCGGGAAACGAAGCCAGCACCAGAGACTGGGTTTACACAGAACACAGGAGTTGCTCAGGGCTAGGTTTGGCAGCAAGACAGGGTGCCCTCCCCTCCAGTGCTCTCACGTCTGTGCTTCCCTCTCTCTCTCTCTCTCACACACACACTTGCTGTCACACATACACACATTCTCACAATACGCTCATTCACACTCCAGCACACACTCCTACACACTCACTCTCACACACACATCTGTGTGGGAGAGCTCTGGTCTCTTCAGCCCTGGAGAAGGTCTGTGATGCTCAGGATGTCATGTGTGGGGCATCATCATGAGACACTACAGAAGTATTTGGGGAAAACCAAGGGCTTTCTGGTCAGCCCTGTGTTTTCCCCTCCCCTACTCCCAGTGTTCCTAATGGACCCAGCCCACCCAGATTCCTGAAATCTTTGGGTGCACTGAGGTTTTATCACACCAGGGTTGGAAGCCAGCTGTGTGAGCTTCCTGGTGTGTCAGCTCCCCTCCTCCCCCACATGCACTCACTCCTCTCCAGCGGTAGAGACCCCATTAACGCCTCCAGTGGAAACTGCCATTGCTGTCTGCTGTCCAGTGGTTAGGTTTTTCCCGGGTCAGGGCATCTGGTATGGATTTCTGTTGCTGAGCTAAGAGATACCTCACCTAAGACGTCCCTATCCTGAGTCATGCCCACCTCCTCACTGCAGAGTCATGGGTCAGTCACAGGGAGGCATGGTGGGACTGGCTTCTGTGGAACCCCGTGCCCTCTTCCCTTCACGAGTCATGGCCCGGTCCCTGTCCCTGGCTGCGCCGCGGGCAGGAGCAGCTGGAGGACACTTGGTGGGCCCCCGCAGTCCGTCTGGGCTTTGCTGGGACATCCTCACCATGGTTCTCCCTGCTGGCCAGGAACCCAGCCGGGCCTGCATGGGAACGGGTGTAGGCAGGGAACATGTGCTGTGTGACCTCTGAGCCCAAGGCCTTCCTCTCTTTAGGGACCTGAATAGGAATCGCATTCGGGTCATCGAGGGCCTGACGTTCCAGGGACTTGACAGTCTGGAGGTGCTCAGGCTCCAGCGAAACAACATCAGCAAGCTCACGGACGGGGCCTTCTGGGGACTGTCCAGGATCCATGTGCTGTAAGTGCGGTGCTGGGCTCCTTCAGCCCCCTGCCTCGAAGCGTCACTGAGGACTTCTGCTGGGCCTGGCTCCCTGCCCTCTGGGTCTCGGAAGGCTGGGCCCCGCTCAGTAGCTTTGGTGGCTTTGCCCAATCTAAGAGTCTTTTTCTCAGAGGTGAGGAAAGTCTCAGGGGAGTTCCCGTGGGTCTGGTCGGGGAAGCAGGCTGCTGAAGGCGGAAGACAGAGCCGGTTAGCTTGGGCTCCTCTCCCCCAGCGTGTCCTTGGTGGGCAGCGGGCCGCAGAGTGGGCCCCTCCCACCGGTGGCAGGAAGGTCCCTGTCTCCCTGTTTGGGACTTGACGTCTGTCTGGATGTGCAGGTGGGCCCCCAGTGTCGAGTTCCTCCCGGGAGATTTATTTATGTTTCGTGAGCTTAGCAGGCCCTGTGGTGCCAATGTTCCACTTTTTACAAGGGAGCCCTCCCTCCCGCCAGACGTGTGGGCCGCAGAGCACGCCCGCAGGCTGAGTCCCGAAAAGCAGCAGCAGGAAGGCGTGTGGAGAAGGGCTGAAAAGGCCGTTACCGGTCTTCCATTTTTTAAACATCTAAATGAGTTTTTCAGTGGTCAGCAACATATACTCGTGACTGAGTACAGTCAGAGAGGACAGAAACGGGGCCTTGGACCCTCTCCCCCCAGCCCCTCTTTACCCCACTTCTGCTCCCAAAGGACAGTCTCTGGTCGTCCTTTCCTAGGTGGTTTTTCTTTTTTTTTTATTATTTTATTTTTAAGCAATCTGTACACCCAGCGTGGGTCTCAGACTCATAGCCCTGAGATCAAGAGACGCCTGAGCCAGCCAGGCGCCCCTCCTTGTTGGTTTCCACCCATCTTGGTGGGTCAGCTGGAGACTTGTGTTACGGTCAGTGATGCAGCTTGCTCAGGAACCCCACATGTGTGTGTACACGTGCACGCCCATGCGCACACACACCCTCTCCCCTCCAGGGTCTGTAAGTTACATCGCTGTGTTCATGTCCTCTGTGATAGTTGCAGTGGAAACAGGAAACAAAACCCTGCATCCCGTCTCGCAGCTCTGTGTCCTGCTCCGTATCAGAAGCCTCTCTGATGACCTCCCTCCCGCCCATCCCCAGATCCACGTACTCAGTGAGATGAGGGCATCTGCTAGCTCTGCGGTCTTCATTCCCCCTCCCTTCCTGGCCCTGGGGGTTCGCCGCACGTCTCTTTCTATCAATTCAAAAGCACTTTTACTTGACCTCCTTAAATCTGTTGTTTTGAACTTCGAAATCCAAGTGGTTCTGTGCTGAGAGTTAGAGAGTGGTTCTGTGGTTCTGTGCTGAGAGTTAGAGAGCTCCCAGAAGAAAATGGAGTCAGTCCGTGCCCTTTGGTTTTTGTTGAGCGCATTCATACACGTCGAGGGTCATTTATAAATGCGCTCACATTTTGAGCAGAGGCAGAAAGCGAGACCGACAAGAGCAAAACCTCGCGGCCCACAGGCCTTGTAATAGGAACATGGGGCAGCACTGGAATTAGAGGCCAGTGTGCTGGGGCTGTCCTGGGCTCAGGCGTGCAGGGTTGGGAACCAGTGTAAGAATGTCCTCACTTGGGCACCTCGGTGGGAGCAAAGCCCTCCGCACTGTGCTGAAATCCAGGCCTTTTCCTGTTCGCTTCTCGTAACGGCCTTGTGAAGTTGCTACCCTCGGGTCTTTCCATCTTACCCAGTTTTAGCCCCATTCGGCCAGTAAAGTGGCAGAACTGGGATTTAAATCCAAGTAGTCTGACCCCAGAGCACAGGTGTGTCTCCAGGCACCACGGTCCTGAGCACTGACTTGGAGGGCCAGGCCTGGGTTTGAACGCCAGCCCCTCACCGCCTGCACGGCTGCACAGGGATTTTTGGACACGGTATCTAACTTCTCCCAGCCTCCGTTTCCTTATCTCTAAGAGGGGGACACAAGGTACCCCTCACCTTCTCTACTTTCTCTTCCTTTTAGGGGCTCAGCTGTTGCTAGGCCTTGTGCTCAGAACCCTTCTACCCAGTTGGGTGCCTGGTTCGCTTGTCCTTGGCTAAACAGGTCACTTCAAGGAAGTCTCCCCTTGCCCTTCGAGCTCCCAGGTTGGCCCTGCCACTGAGGGCCATCTGCCGGTTGGGTTGGCAGGTCCTCCCCCACGTCTGTCCCAGATGCGCCCCCAATCCCCCCGCCGTCAGCCTCTCACACACCGCACCGCCACCGTCGTTAGCTCCTCAGGGCCCTTACCCCTGCGCTGTCGTTGCAGGCACCTGGAGTACAACAGCCTGGTGGAGGTGAACCGGGGCTGGCTGTACGGCCTCTCAGCCCTGCACCAGCTGCACCTGAGCGGCAACTCCATCACCCGCATTAACCGTGAAGGCTGGAGCTTCTGCCCGAAGCTACACGAGTTGTAAGTGTCCCGCCTTCACCCTGCGTGGAGAGACGGCCCGTGGTGACCCTTCCAGAGCGGTGGCGCTGCTGGGGTCCAGGGCCCAGCGGCCTCGACCAGCTCCGACAGGGCAGGGCACTCAAGGGCAGGCACCGTGCAGCCTGTGTCGGGGGAGGACGGCCCCAGCCAGGCCCAGTGCGGAACTCGGCGCTTTGAGCTGGACACCCTCCTGAGCTCCTCTCTGCACCCCTGCTTCTAGATGAGCTGGGGCTGCGAGGATCCCTGCAGGCAGCCTGCGTCCCTAGGGCCTTCTAGGCCTTGGAGAGGGTTCCAGAAGGGAAGCCTACATGGGTGTTCTCCTTGCAGATGTCTGCAGGGCTCTCGTCCATTGGTGTCTCCACCCAGGGACGTGTGTGTCTCTAGTGACAAGGCTTATTGGGGCTCACACAGAAGGGACCGGAGCGACAGTGACACCCTGACAGTGGGAGAACTGCATGGTCGGGGCGCCCACCTTCCTTCCCTTAGACACATCATCCCAGCCCTTGATCTCTTCCCTGTCCCTGCTCTGTACTCCTGCGGCAGGGGGCGAGCTGCCTGTGCTCCTCCCTGCACGATGTGTGGTCCCTCCTCCCTTCCGGACACCCCCAGACCGGGCTGCGGGCCGGGCCTAGGGCCTAGGTCATTGATGGTGACCTACCCGCTCATGGCAGGAGGGCCTGGCCATGGTGCGGTGTCCATGTGTCACTGGTGGCCCCTGGAGGGCACGCTCCTGCTGGTTTGTTTCTGACCCCTGCAGAAGATGGGTGTGCTATTGGAGGAAAAGAGTAGCTCCTCGCTGTATGGGCTCCTCCCCTGTGATGCCCTCCAGGTTTATCCGGTTCCAGCTTAGTCCATTGTGTTTGTGTTTATAAGAGGGTCGGGGTGGGTTTTCTTTTTTTGTAGGCTTCACTGTCGAAGATTCATCCACTGAAATGAAAGGCTCTTAAAAGTGCCAGTCCTCTGTCTTGTCTCCCTCTTGACCTCACCAGGCCAGCAAGGCGATGTTTAAACTCAGTGTTGAGTCTTGTGGTGGTATTTTTCTCTCTTTCTCTGTGTTTCTCTGTACCTGTGGCACACTGGCTTGGATTTCAAATTTCACTGAGCCTGTGATTATCTCCTATAAAAATCCATGGTCCCGCCTCTTTCCTTTGACATACCCTCCGTGGGTGCGTGTTGTTAACCTGGTGCATGTGGCTTCCTGGCCCTTCATGGCAGTGCGGCTGCCTGTTATTCTTACATGGTATGGATGGCTTCTGGCCAGCTCTTGGCTCAGGCTTTGGCCCCCAGAAAACCCCCCAGTCTCCTACTTGGTTGCTGTCCAGGCCTGGGAACCATGAGGGAGCGAGAGAGGCCTTCTCCGTCCCCCGTGCCCGAGCCAGGCCCGTCACTGAGTGAGGAGCAGTGCTCGGTCTGGCCAGAGGCCCGCGCACCGCTGATTTTGAGGTGGTGGTGAAAGTGTGTCCCCTGGGCCCCTGTCTGGCAGGTAGGGCAATGTAAGCTGTCGTCTGTCCCCGTTACCAGGGGCAGAGAAGGTCACGGAAATGCCTCAACCGCCTATCAGTTTTCCAGGCGTCCAGGAACCTCAGAGGCAGGTTAGGATAGCTTTCCAGCGTTTCCGGCCCCTCCTCTCAGCTAAATTCTGTAATTGCAGGTGAGGATGTAGTTTTGACCACTTGCCAGGTCCTTCCAACTGACAGACACCATGACTTATTTCCCTAGGAGGGAAGGAATGTTACTCCTGCCACCTTTAAAAACCCATTAATCTTCTCCGAATTTTTTGTTTTGTTTTTTGCTGCTTCTCGCCCCAGCCCAAATTTCCCATTTTTTCAACCATGGAGGACAAATAGGACAAGTGGCCAATCCAGGGCCGTGTGGTGGCAGAGGTGCAGGAGGGCGTGCTGGGAGGAAGGTTTGATTCTGGTGCTGGGGGACGCTGTGGGATTTGGGTCTGTCCTGCTCACAGTACGAGGGGGCATCCTGCTTGGAGGCCGGCTGCGGTGGGGGCATGGAGACGGGAGACTCTTTCCTGGGAAGGCCACAAGTTGTGAGAGGCGGGCTGGGTCCACGCAGCAGCTAGTGGTGCCCTCTGCTGGCCAACGTCGGCGGTGTGACTGGGCTCCCTTGCTCCCGACGCTGGGGAGGCCCCATCCTGAGCGGTTTCTGATAGCCTGAGTCCAGGACCCCCCGCCCTGTCCCCCAGCCGTGCACCACGCCATGAGGGATTGGAGCCTTCAGGGGTCTCGTGTTGTATGACCTTGTGTCATCCTCACAGCTTCACAGGCCTTCTGGTCTCCGGGACCTACACAGATGTTCCAGGAGCTGGGGGTGGGGCGCTGGGGGGTTTCTAGCTGCACGACCCCTCTGGCCCTTGGAAGTGTGGTGAGCCTGCCAGTGTCCTCTTGGCCCACCAAGACCCTGCTGACCGTGGCTCCATGTTCAGGAGTGGGCAGGGGCAGGGCGTGCCCCGGGGACGCGACAGTGACGATGTGTGCTTCCCTCCCTCCCGCAGGGTCTTGTCCTTCAACAACCTCACGCGGCTGGACGAGGAGAGCCTGGCCGACCTGAGCAGCCTGAGCGTCCTGCGCCTTAGCCACAACTCCATCAGCCACATCGCGGAAGGCGCCTTCAGGGGCCTCCGAAACCTGCGTGTTCTGTACGTCGTTCACGGGTGGGGGGGTGGCTGACAGAATGAAGGTGTCCCCCACGGAGCCAGCCAGCTGCCTTGTTGAACTCCCTTCTCATTGCTCTCGAGTCAGAACTGGGTCCAGAACTGACCCACTACGTGTGGAGAATATCACACATTCATAGAATTAGCTGAAAAACTGGTTGAGCAGAAAAATATCTCAGTCCCCCCAGGGTGGCGCTGACAGGGTGACAGTGGCCCAGAACCTTGCTGTTACCTGCTGCGCCCCTGGTGGGATGCTTGGGTCCCGCTGCTGGGAGCAACACGGCCGCCGTGTGCTCCTTCTGTCTCTGGAATCTTCCCCGCGTGCTGTCAACACACTCTGGGTCCAGGAGGCCCTATTTTAGGAGCGGCATTTAGGAAATCTTGTGTCTTTCCCTGAGTTTCAGTAGGGTCACTTAACAAAGTAGAGGCAACAACATCATTTAAGTTCCTTACTAGGTAGGGCTCCCAGATGTGGCTTCAGGATGCTCTTCTAGGAGTTAAAATTTTTCCTTTGTTGGCTCCAGAGAACTTCCAGGCCACTCTGGGCATTCAGCCCCCAGAGAGGGGTGGACGGTTTCCGCCGGACAGTCACAGTGGGATTCGTAAGCCTCCTTCCCGGCGTGCCCCACTGCACAGAGGGCCTGCTCTGGTGTGACAGGGAGGGAGGCCTTGTGCACTTGCACCTGGCCCAGACGCCAGCATCAGCTTCAGTGCTGGGCCATTGTAGGGAGTGTGAAAGAGCCCGGATGCCAGGCCATTAAAGCTGAGGTCAGCCAGCCTTTGAGTGCTTGCAAGGCCCGAATAACAAGGCCGGGAACATTCAGGCTGAGCCAGAAAGAAGAGAAAAGCTTTGGCAGCCAGAGCGAGGAGACAGGCACACACAATGGCAGCTCTGGGTCCCCGGCTTTTTAGTCTGAACATAATAAGGAGAGACCCACCGACAGGAGGGGTCCCTTCCAACAGCAGAATCTTGGCGCTCTGAGCTTTCTGCTCTAAAATAAAGGTCAGAAGGAGCACTGCACTTCTCAGGCAGAGCTCCCCTCCCTCCTGGCAGTGCTGATTTCTCACGAAGGCTCTCACGGGACCAGGAGCAGCGTCCCTTTCTGCATTGGAAAGGGTTTGGGAAAGGAAGACGTAGGAACTCAGAATCATGGGTCCCGTTGGAGGGGCTGCTGGTGGGGCAGAGGGGGGGCCTGGTCACCAGGTGGGAGCTTTGCCTGGCACTGGGATCTGCCCTGGAAGCTGAGGGAAGGAAGCTGAGTCATCCGCCTTGTGATCTGCATTGTTGGAGGAGACTGGGCTGAGAAGTTGGCCTCATCCACCAGCCCTGGCAAGTGGGTCACAAGTCTGACTCAGCGCCCAGATGTCGTCCCTGGCTCCAAGTCAGCGCCTCTGCAGGCCCTGCGAGGAGGGACGATTCCAGCCTCCAAACCTACTTCCCAGCATGGAGTGGTCCTAGGGAGGACCCTGTGCAGGGGACTCCTTCACTGTCCCTTTCCTCTGTGTGCCTTGGGCCATTTCTCAGTCAAGTCTGGGAAAGGGACTCTGGTCAGTGTGAGAGCAGACAGGAACCTTAGAGAACCTTTCAGGCTCATTCTCCGTATCCATGGTCAGATGCCTGCTCTGGGGGGGTGGGTTCCCATGTGCTATCTGCACCCTCTTCCTGCCTTGGGCCCTGGCCCTACCCACATGGGAGCAGCCCGGGGAGCTGGGGGGGGGGGGCTCCATCTTTGAGGTGTGCGTCTGCTCTGGGAAGGCTGGGAACACCAGGCCACGCCATGCCACGAGGTGTGTGGAATGGGCTTTCTGGGGCTCAGTGCTTACCCTTGTGCCAACCATACGTTGTAGCTGGGCACCTAGAATCCACCCGGATGTTTTTAGCTTCCAGGTGGCCGAGTGGGTGTCTGTCTGTTTTCCCACTTGTCGTTAAAGAGAGTTGAGAACTCAGGCTGGATGGTGAGCTTTCTTTCTGTCTCCTCCCCAGGGATCTGGACCATAACGAGATTTCCGGCACGATAGAGGACACCAGTGGCGCTTTTATGGGGCTGGACAATCTCAGCAAGCTGTGAGTGTCTCTGAGCTGTAGCTTCTGTGGGGCGGGTGCACAGCGGTTCTGAGGCTCCCCCATGCCTCCTTTGTTCTGGGCCCAGCTGGAGCAGGGCTGGCTCACATATATCTTCTTTTGTTTGGAAGAAAAGTCTGAATAAGGGAACCAAGGCATCCCAGCCTTTCTCTGGCCAGTGGTGTCCTCACTGCCCTGGGTGGTGGTTTCCCTGGGGCTGAAGACTAGTATTCAGAGGTCTGTTAGATTTTCTTTCCTGCTGAATTTGTGACTGACAGGAAAACAGCTGAATTTTTGGTCTTGCTTTTGCACAAAGTCTTGCCCTCCTAATTCCTAGAAATTGTGTGAAATTCTAAAGCCAAGAACCGTTCGTGGTTTGGAGTCTCTGGTCAGTACTTTTGTTGTCAATCGTAACGTTAAACAGAAACAATCATTGCTGTGAGTTAATATAACAGCTATTTTTTGAGGTTTCTGGTGTTTTTATTTGAAGCTCCTAGAGTTTGTTACTTACTCTGCAGGGCATGTACATACGTGTTGTATCTAACAACCTCCTGAGTGCACGCTGTGTTAGGCCATTGTTCTGTGGTTGAGGAAGCACAGGTGCAGGGATGCTGCCCCAGAGCACACAGCAGGGAGGGTCAGTACAGGCTCTAGAGCTCACACTGTTCTCCCTCATCCCGCCTGCCTGCCTTCGTGTGTCACCAGCCATTCCTGCATGTGTCCCACAGGGACCCTCCAGGAGTGGGGATGGGAGCAGCCATGACCACTGACTGGAAGCTCAGAGGGAGGGCTTCAGGCGGACAGGAAGAGTCAGTCCCCACTCCATCTCCGCAAGCCTTCTTGGGTGACAGGGGGAGCAGAGTGTGTCAGGCAAACAGCCCAAGAGCCGCAGTGGAGCGTGGGGTTCCAGGAGAGCCCTTGGCGGTGGGGGGAGTCTGAGGAGTTAGAGCTTCACACTGGTTTTGAAAAGTGTGGTTTTTACACCCCTTGTAGACTCGGAGCTCTGAGTGAGAATCTGCCCTCTTGGCTCTCTCACAGTTCTCTCTCTCCTTGAGCATCCTGTATTCTGACATTCTGACAGCATGTCAAAAAGTCTGTCAGTCTCCTTTTCCTTCCCTAAAAACGTGCTCTGTCTTACCCCCTCCTAGGCCCCGTACCTAGGAGGCCGGGGAACAGGCAGGACAGCACCGTGGTGGAGCTGCTGGGGCAGAGCACGCCCACGTCCTGCGGGGGCCTCCCTCTCTGACGCTGGCCTCTGCCCGAACTCATGGATGTGGGGGGCAGGGGCAGCACGGCGGGCAGCGCCACCAAGGCTTCTGGGGGGTGGGTCCCTCCATTGGAACTGGGAGCCACTTCTTAGGTAGCGTGACATCCACGAGGTTCTGGTGTGTGAGCACAGGTGGTCCGGGGTTGTGCAGAGCGCAGCCTGTGTCTGGAGCCCGGTGCTGCCTTCCCAATTGCCACAGTCTGTTCCCTGGTGTTTTCTCTCCTCCCCGCTGGACTAGGTTCAGCACTTCTGCTTTAAGTCCTAAGTCCGTGTGCCTTACTCACCCCGTGCTGTCGGACGCAGGCTCCCTGAAGGCAGCGGCTTCCACACTGACCTGGTCCTAAGACCCGGGACCTTGTTGGAATACGCCGTCTCCGGCCTCCTCCCACCCAGCCCTGCTGAGCAGAATCTCGGGGCTGGAGGCTCTGTTCGTGTGTCAGAATGAAGGCAGGAAGCAGACAACTGAGGGAGATGGGGACAGGAATTGTTTAATATGATTAAATACATGCACTTATTTAGATGGGATGGTCTCATGGTTATGTTGAAGAAGGAAAAAAAGAATCCTCTTCTTGGATGAAGAAATGAAATGGCGTGATGCCTGTGACCTAGATCCCCGTTCAGCCAGCCAGGCTGGGCCAGGGTGCGGCAGTGAGGAAGTGAGCCTCGCGCCGTCGGGGGCTGCGCACAGCCGTGTGAGGGCTCCCTGTGGGCTTCGTGACACTGCGCCACCTGCCCATGGTGGTGTGTGAAATCTTCTCCATTAAAGCAGAAAAAAGGAAAGCCCACACTTCGCCGCAGTCCTGGCGCCCGGCACTGGTTAGAAGCCACTCCACAGGGTGTGTGGAAGGTGTCAGGGAAGTGCTTAGTGCACGTGCGAAGGAAGGGGCCCGCCCGGCCTGGCTGTCCTCCTGACTCGGTCTCCTGCCTAAGAAGCTCGGCTGCTTGCCCGTGGCAGAGAGACGTGTCCACGGCCCCATGTGGCCCCGTCCGAGCGGCTGGTAGGCAACGCGCTAGGATCTGTCAGAAGCCGGGAGTGTGTTCTCACAGAGAAGGGCTGCCATCATGTCTCTGTGGGGCTGCGCTCACCACTGGGTCCCTCTGACCGGGTTCGGGCTTGCCTTTCGAGCACGTGCGGGTAGGTGTTCAGGGACCTGCCTGGCAATGGGCAGGGAGAACTTCCTGCCTCCGCCCAGTCAGTCAGGGGAATGTGAAGAACTGGACCGTGACACCAGCCTCTTGATTCCGGGGAGGTAGGCTGGGCCTGGGTGGGTCCTGCCCCGCGTATCTTCGCAGAGTGATGGCAGCGCCCACGGGGTGCTGTTCATTGTCATGGGTCTGCGGGGTGGGGGGGATCAACAGGTCACGGCTCCTCTGGGTCAGTACAAGGACCCACCTTAGCAGTCTGCCGGCATCTGCGGGGCTGTGTTAGCAAGACCCGAAAGGCCTCTGGGGACACTTAGCCATGCTGAGAGGTTGTATAGCTGACTTTTGGGGTCACTCTCTGCTCTGAGGGGGGGGCATGGGGCAGATCAGGCCTGCAGTCCCTTCTCTGGGAGCCCTGGATCAGGTGTAGCCAAGCGTCAGCCACCGCTCCCCTGGGGACAGAAGGAACCTCCCCCCTGCCCGTGGTCCCAGCTTGCCCTCTCCCCACAGCCACCCTTTCTTGGAGCTGGCCCAGCCTGCCAACTTGAGCTCCTGCCCCCAGAAGTGCGCCTGGAGATTGTAAGGGGCTATTTTAATCCACCAGCAGGGTCGTTAACCCCCACATAATTGAGAATTTGTTTTATTGCTATTGTTACCATTAGGAATAACGGGCTGCCCTCCCTGTAAAAGAGGTCAGCGTGACTAATGTGTAATGAAGGAAATAAAGGCCAGCTTTCTCCTGGATGTAGTTTACGGGAGATTTCACTAAACAGTTAATACGTTTTACTGGGACCTGGAGCACAATGACCCAGCCTGGGGTACCCAAGGAAGCGAGAGGTTGGCAGGCGCTCGCGGACGCCTGTGCTCGGGGCCCCGCGTGCTGCTCCTTGCCGGGCGGGCGCTGGGGTTCGGGCAGGCAGGCCGTGTGGCCGGCGGGTTGCTGCGTGTCGGGGTTACTGGTTTTGGAATGAAAGCTTGCAGGGCAGACAGAGCGCGTGTGGAAACCCTTTCAGGAGGAGGCTGTTCTCACATTCACCCAGGCCGCCTCCTGGAGAAAGAGAAGCCGAAGGGGTCTCTGGCCTTTGTGACCCTCCATCCTCCCAGCGGCCGGCCGTGTTTGAAGCCAAACTCAGAGCTGCTGGTTGGCTGCTTGGGGGAGGCCCCGCAGGGAGGAGTCTGTTCCTCATGAAATGGGGGGACCTGGCAGCTCCCGTGCTCGCCCTGCAGGTGTCCGTTGGGTTTTCAGTGCCCCCCATCCCTGAGAGTAGGGGAGGAAGCTCCTCCTCCCGCAGCTCGCGGCGCTGGCTGGGCCTGTCCGTGTGTGGTCCCGTCTCCTGGTGCTGGCCGGGGGAGCCCTGCGCGGTTGCTGGAGGCTCAGGGCCCGGGCAGCAGGTCGCATCTGGCTGGGACCTCTTCGAGGCTGCTTTCAGGGCAGGGCTGGCGGCTGCTGTCTTCCCTCACAGCCTTCATGCAGGTTTGAGGTAGAGCTGGCCCCCAGTGGAGATGTCTCTCGAGTTCTCGGGGCGGGGGGTGGGGATCCCAGACAACACCTGTGCTCTTCCATGGCTGGCTACCGTGTCCACCTGAGGAAGCCCTCCCTCCCTGAGCTGGAGATTCAGACGTCGCAGCAGCCCCCATTCTTGACAGGCCCTTTAGATGCTCCTGCTGGGCATCAGGCGGGAGAACCCACGCACCTGCTGGCACAACCAACTGGGGGGTGCTCGCTGAGAGGGTGTTTCCTCTGCCTGCAGGAGGTACAGGGCATGCCCAGCTGACCTGTCATCAGAGTGTCACATAGTGAGGAGGGCAAACTGGAACCTTAGTTCTTTTCATTCCCGGTGTCCAGCCCACTGTGTCCCCCATCCCCACAGCAGACTGTCCTTTGGATTACACAGCCCAGCAGAAGCAGTGTTCATTCACTCCAGGTGTACTGCAGGGGGCCAGATTTTGGCTTCTGGGAGAACTTGGGGTAGTTACTCTGGAGGTTGTGATTAGAATTGCTTGGAAATAGGAGCCCCTTCTCAAGGGTAGGCAGTCCAGGGGTACACGGATTCAAAAACCTTGGAATTGACCTTTGAGGACCTGTTTGGGATTTAATGAACCTAGGGCATCATTCAAATTCTGGACTCAACAACAAGAAATCTGGGCCCTTGCTTCAAGGGCCTGCCCTGCACACCCTGAGGGGCCTTCCCAGAGGCAGGGGTGCAGCTGATGGTGGCTGCCTCCTGGCTAGTAGGGTGCGTGTCAGCTGCAAAGAGCTGGGGAGCCATCAGGATGGATGCCCGTTTTCCTGCCCTTTTCTTGCTTCCTTTGGGAACCTTTATCCCCGGTTTGCAGAAGTGGGTGGTAGATCTTAGTTCCAGAGACTATATTCCCTCCCCTGACTCTGCCTCCCTCTCACTAGCACAGTAACCAGTCCCCTCTTGCCTGTGAGGCTCTTGGGTGGTCGCCAGAGACAGCCTGGGCCGGACAAGGGGATTCCCACTTAACAGCCCAAGGAGCCTTCTCAGGCGAGACGGCGCATGCCCCTGCGACCTGTCGTCACTGTTACATTCTAATAAAGATGAAAGTATTTCATTTCAGAAAGGGGGAAGGCCTGCATGCCTCAGGCCCGTAATCTGAGTGCGGGTCGGATTTCCACCTGCCCCTCACGGGACAGACTTATCAGACGGCACTGCTCTAATTGTGTGTTCTCTCCCTCCCATTCCTCCCTCGTGTCTTTTGTTTTTTTGTTTTCTTCCCCATCTCTGGATGTTTGGAAATGGCAGAACTCTGTTCGGAAACAAGATCAAGTCCGTGGCTAGGAGAGCCTTCTCAGGACTGGAAGGCTTGGAGCACCTGTGAGTATCTCGCCAGACCTTCCCTGACCCAGAGGCCTGCCAAATGCGGCTGCTGGGGAAGTCTGCTAGCAATTTAATCACGTCTTTGTAAACCGAGAAACAGCCTATTTGGAAACGCCAGCTGCTTCCTTCTCATTATAAGTCAGCTTCAACTTCGGCCTTTATTTTGCCCATGCCAGGAACAGTCACAGAACATATGGCCAGTCAGTGAGCGCCTAATTAACGGGGCTGCTGTTTGGATAAATACTGCCCCCCACCCCACCCCGCCCCTGCCCTGCCTCCCCACGGCAGGGGCCCTCCACACCTCAGTGCAGGCACTGTGTCCCAGCCCCGGCTGACCGCACCACGACAGTGGCCTATCAGTGCTGAGCACACTGTGGGCTTAGCTGGGAGGCTTTTTACTGCCCTGGTTGCCTCTGGGAGGCTGGGGGGAAGAAGACGGAGCCGGCCCAGGGACGCTCACGCTGTCACCATCCAGGGAAGATGCCTCTAGTACTCGATTCTTGGTCTGTTTTGTCTGGGAATCAAGCTTCACCTGAATTCTGTTGGGAAAGGTTTTGCCTGTTGACTTGGTGAGCGGGCCTCAACCCAGCTTTGATGCTGCCCTCAAGCTCGTGTCAGCGTCCGGGAGGGGACAGCCATGTAGAGTGGACTTGGGACACGGTCTGGCTAGTACCTGGTGAGAGCAGGACCGTCCTACAAAGTCCCTGAGCTTCTTGGCTCAAGCACGTAGCTGACTCGGCAGAGGGTGCCCAGCGTCGGTTTGGATGAGGAAAGACTGTTCTTTTGCAGGAACCTTGGAGAGAACGCAATCAGATCTGTCCAGTCTGATGCCTTTGTGAGGATGAAGAACCTCAAAGAGCTGTAAGTACCTGGGATTCCCTGGCCCTGGTTAACATGGGCAGAGAATTCAGAATGAGAAATGCCTTAATTCTGCGATGCATCGATATATATACCAGATGGGGCCGTTCATATGTGTGTAGGCCCCTGGGGGTGGCTTCTGGATTAGGGTCAGCACACCTGGCCTTAAAGGGTCACATAGTATTGTCAGCTTTGTGGGCCAGAGGGTTCTGTCACAGCTGCTGTACCGTCATCCTCATAGACAGCAGCCATCAGTAACACCAATGTATGGGCGTGGCTGTGTGCCAATAAATTCTTATTTACAAAAAATTGGGCCTGCAGCCTGTAGCTTCCTGACCGCAGCTCTAGAGGACGAGAAATGAATTCTCTTTTAGAAAATGGATAATCATTCCTTTAATGATGTCAAGGACAATTCTCATGCTCCTTTTTAAAAATAGAGCAGCTCTATTGACAGGGGCTTCCTGAAAGAGCATGTTGGCGGGGAAGCGAGGCCGAGATCACGGGTGGGACGGTCCCAGGAAGCTGTGCGATCAGTGAAATGGCGCCCAGCCCACATCTGCTCCGGGGCCGCCGCAGTGATTCGTGGGCAGAGGTGCTGCCACCGTAGACCCTGACCATGGGCCCCCCGGTGACAAGGGTTGGAAGAGCTTGCTGGCGCCCTCGTCTGTGGCCGAGGAGCTTGTCTGGGTACTTAGGTGGCAACGTCCATGCTTCCTTTTTTCCTCCTATACGTTAATCCAGTTCTGCAGACAGTCTAGCTGCAATTTTGATTTCTGAAAGATTTGGCTTTTGGTCCTGGAAGTGCTGACAGAAGGGTAGAAGCCCAAGGGTAGCCATGTTTGCGTCCTGACCTCATCCTTGTTCCTGAGGCAGTTCCTGCTGGGCCCTCGGGAGAAGTGGGGAAGTAGGAAGGCGTAGTCCCCGCACTTTAAAAGGAAAGCAGGCCCCTGATGACACTCCTCTGGATAAGTGAGGGGAGGAGAGGCATTTCAGGCACCTGCCTTATGGCGTTTATGTAGCTGTGAGATTCAGGCCTGTTGAGTAGACATTCTTTCTTAGAAGGGTCATGATCTTAAAATGGTGAGTGTTCACTGTGCATTTCTTTCAACTTTTCTTTGAAACTTTTAGTAACCTGATTAAATGGGAAGAGGGTATTCTGGGAGAAAGAGGGAAGGGCAGAGAGATTTTCCTTCTGGCCTCTGTAAAAATGGAGGTTTCCTGAAATACTTTTCTAGTTGGGAAGAACTGGCCCCTTCCAGGTGCTCGGGACCCCCCCTCCCCCAGATAAGCCTCAGCGTGCTTCTGGAGGCTCGGCCTTGACTGCTGCCTGGGTTTCCTGCGACTCGCTACATGGACCCAGTGTGGCTGGCCCAGGGCCCAGTCCTCTGACGGGAGAAACGGTTAATTCCACTTGGTCGTTTTCTTCCCCCCATCTGATCAAGGCAGGTTGTACCGTGTACTTAGTCATGCTCTGGGTAAATTTCCATAAGCGATGATTAGAAACACATTTTGACTTGGAATCGTGAAAATGCACTGTAAGCCAGCAGAGTGATGGGATGGCTGGAGGCGGGAGTTGCGGAAAGCGGTGTCTGTTAGCAGCTGACAAGAAGGAAGAGTAGTGGAAATCTGCAAAGCCTTGGGGTTGCTGGCTGTTCCCAGTTCCATCTTCCAGCCTCACTTTTGTCTTTAAAGGGGTGTGTGTGGTGGCAGGGGTGTCCGGGGTCAGTGTCCTTTCTATCTGGCTGGACTTGCTCTCCATCTGTCTTGTTGGTCCTTTTCTTCTTTAGGAAGAGCACTCACGCATGCACGTGAGAACTGTGGGGAGGGGAAGAGGGAGAAGGAGAGCCTCAGGCAGGTTCCACGCTCAGCACAGAGCCGGACACTGGGCATGAGATCATGACCCGAGGTGAAATCATTCAGACCCGTTGATTAACCAGCGGAGCCACCCAGGCACCCCCGGTCTTGCTGGTCCTGACTCACTCTTCAGGAAAGTCTTCTTTCTTCCCCCGAGTACCTTCTCCGTGCCGAGGTATTGTCTCCTCTGGTGAGGTGGGCTTCACTGGAGAAGGCAGGAAATCCAGAAGCAGGCTAGGCCAGTGCTATGTGGCATGAGGTATAACTTCCCACACACGTTTCTGATTGGCAGTAAACGTCAGGTTTGCTTTTCTCACTTTGTTCCTGTGGCTCAAATGAAATCGGTCCCTGTTCTCCACACAAGTGCATCAGGTCTCACAGTAACAGCCCAGTGTCTTCCTCTAGACTTCACTCAGGCTTTCTGACAGCAGGAGAGTTCCTCTCCGTGCTTCACGGGCGCAGCATTTTCGGTGTGTGGTGACGGCCCTTCCGCCCACCACCCACAGCCCCCCCTGCAGCAGCTGCTGGTGTCCTGGGCCGGTGGGAGTCAGCCACTTCCTCGGTCATGGCCGTGGGAGCCCTCCTGCCACCGGACTAGCTCCGCAGGTAGATACCTCAAAGAGCAGAGCCACCCAAGCAATAGAGCCACCCAATCAAGCCACCCATCAAATACAAACACACAGATCTTTTAAAAAATAAATAAATAAAATCCAATGCTGATTTAAAGGTCAGATGTGGGCAGACATCCCAGTTAGAATGGCTTTGAGGTCATTTGTAGCAGTCTTTGAAAAAGCACCTTCTAAAAGTATTTTAATATGAGATAGTTAATGTGGGAACCACAAGGACAGGACGGAGGAGTAGATTTTCCTGAATTTAGCTAGCAGGGGTTCTCTGGCTTGCATGTCACTCTTCCCTACTGTTTACTAATTTGACCGTTCTCTCAGAAAGCGCGTGTGAAATAGAGGAAAACCAGAAGCTGGCCCGTTTGATGTCATGGTTGACATGTGGGGAAACTGGTGTGTGGAGGAGGTTACTGCTCTCATATTGGCCCACGTGATGCTTGTGGACTTTCTCAGTATACTTGTGCCCCCTCTTGTCACCGTGTACTAGAGGCAGCTCATGACAGGGGAGCCCATGTGTTTTCTCCCTTGGCCCTGTGGGGTGTGGGCTGGCCTCCATCACTGAGCTCACGGCCTTGAGGTCTTCCAGGAACAGGGCAGCTAGACTCTTCGGTTGACTTATCTTCAAGTGACTCCCCAGGAAGGAATGTCCGCTGAGATGGTGATTCCGATTTCTGCTTGAAAAGCTTATCCTCAGTTGCTGAGAAATGAAAAAGAAAATATTCTCTGTTTTGGTTGGAACCTCACAAAACCAAAGTTGTGCATTCTCATGCTCCCTGGGCAGTGGCAATTAACTAACAAGCACTGTTTAGGGAGCGGAGTCCAGTTCTGCAGGCCTCCTGGATCGCGCTGGTGCACAGACAAATACACAAACAAGAGGGAACCACGCTGGTGAGACTTAGGTTTTGGAAGTAAGAAAACAGGCAGCTGTGCCAAATAAAAAACCAACAGCAATGTAGAAAAGAACGCTTCTCGGAACTTGTTTCAGATTTAGATCAAAGTCTCAGACTGGGGCTTATCAGGAGAGTGGGAAAAAGCAGGGGGACAGGGCTCCTGTCTCTGTCGGACAGCCAGAGGCTGGAAGAGGTTAGATGGTGCCCGCAGGGTCACGTGAGAGCAGTGAGTGCCCGTCTCTGCGCACACGTGCACTCGGGGTTGTGCTCGCCGTGGGGCCAGCCGTGGGGTCAGTAAGGCCCGCAGCGTCCGCACCCCCCGGGGGCTTGTTAGAAAGGACAGATCTCGGCTTCCACCCCAACGTCCTGAGCCCGACCTGCATTTAGTGAAAATCTCCAGGTAGATGGGACGTCCTGCTCTAGGTCACTGGGGAAGAATGGAGAAAAATCTTTTCCCTTCCTAGATTGCTGGTGTTAACAGCAGAAGCTGACCAGGGGTGACAGAGGGACAGAATCTGTACAGCAACGGGATGTCCCTGTCTTGAGGTCACACATCCGACATCCCTTTTGTTTCTCTTTCAGCCACATCAGCAGCGATAGCTTCTTGTGTGACTGCCAGCTGCAGTGGCTGCCCGCGTGGCTAGTGGCCAGGATGCTGCAGGCCTTGGTGACGGCCACCTGTGCCCACCCAGAAGCGCTGAAGGGCCGGAGCATCTTCTCCGTGCCGCCGGAGACTTTCGTGTGCGGTAAGACGGCCTTTGTGGCTTTTTTCTCACGAGGGGCCAGGAGGCCAAGGAGGAAGCCCTCCGTATGGGAGTGACTCCTGTGAGCAGAGGAAACCCCAGTTCCTGCTTACCGGTCAGCCATTGGGTGCAGCCGATTTCCCACGGAAACCACACATAGTATTTGCTGCAGGGATGCCTCATTCTGTGGTCCTGGGAGGACGTGCCTTTAATCAGAAGGGAGCCTGGGCTGGCTCAGTTACAAATCAGAATAATCAGTTATTGGAAGAAAGTTGTGTTGTCTGAAGACGGCTCCGGTGCCCAGGTTTAGCTGTGAATTTACTCAGTGTAGGAAGCTGGGGTTTTAATGTGTGTTTCTTTCCAGCCCCAGGAATGAAAGGTTAAACACAGGAAGAACAAGTCTCATGAGAACAGTTACTGTAGTAAAAATAATTCCTTGTTGTTGACTTGCACTCTGGCTGTTTCTCCAAACCACTGAAGTCTGCCCTTGTAACCTTATACTCTTTCTTCCTTCTGATTGTTGGAACACGGGTCTCGCCATCTTTTTTTGACCAAGGGTGCTCGGAATCCCGCGTTTGGTTGCACAGAGCATAGAGGCTGGCCGGCTGGGGACGGGGCTCCTGGTCTCTAAGCAGGAGGGAGGGTGGGATTCGCAGGCAAGATGGGAGCTTGGGAGCAGGCGTGAGTCCCTCCTGCCTTTTGTCGTCCTGTCTGCCCCCTGCCTTGGGTGTGATGATCCCAGCTGGGAGCCACCCTAGCAGTGTGGGGACCCCCGCAGTCCACTTCTCCACCCTACTTCTCAGGCAGAGCAGCAGCCAGGGTGCCTCTTGCAGTCCGAACACAGGTGCCCCCCTTCCATGCCTCCGCCCGCCACCACCATCACCACCGCTTCTGAAAGTGGGCTTACCCTCCCTTGTGCTGATCCAGTCCAGCAAACAGCCCTGAGAACACGCGGTGCGGGACAGGCCTCCGGAATGAGCTTTCCTCCCGGCTCAGCGTGCGGGCATGTCTGTGCAGAATGTGGAAGTGCATCCAGCTCCCGTTCCCAGGGACAGAGCATGCAATCTGCAGTTCACCAGGGACCTGGGCCTTGACCATTCAGCTGTTAATCAACCTTTCTGAAATGGAGCTTTCTGCGCCTTCCTCCCTTTCCCTGTCCCAGGGCATCATCTTCCCCTTTGGATGAGCCACTGTGGGATGTGGGCCCTGCTGCGCCCAGCCTCCGGCCTGTGGCCCTGGCGTGTTCTGGGGTGTTCTGAGGTGCAGCAGCCGTCTGTGCCACACTGTCGCTCAGGCTCGTGAGTCTTCCCCCTCTTTATAAAATGGAAAAACTGCTTCACACCCACGAGCATTGCATCAGAAAGTCAAGCAAGTGTTGGTGAGGATGGCACGGTGTCCAAACCCTCCTGCGCTGCTGGTGGGAATGGAACCCGGCGCAGCCCCTTTGGAACACAGTTTGGGAGTATCCCCGACAATTAAACATAGGATAACCTCCTAGTTATGTACCCAGGAAAAACAAATATATTTACATAAGACCTGGACACAAATGCTCGCGGCAGCATTCTTTGTAGTAGCCAAAGAGTGGAGAGACTGCAGGCGCCCATCACTGGGTGCACGGATCCATACACAACAGCACGGCCGCGCTCTAGAGCATTCCTGGGCCGTGGAAAGGGACCGTTCGTACAACAGATGAACCTTGAAATATTTGAAGTGAAGGAAGCTGGTCACAAAAGACCAAACCCTCTGATTCCGTCTACATGACAAGTCCAGAAGGAGTGAGTGTCATGTCCAGAATAGGTCCCCATTTAGGGGCCACTGCAGGGATGGTAGAGAGGTCGGTGACTACTGGTGGCTTAGGGTGGAGAGAGAAGGGATGATAGTCGGAGGGTAGGGAGTTTCTCTTTGAGGGCAAGAAAATGTGTTTATATTTACCGTGAAGATTGTTGTGCCATGATTCTGTAAGTCACTGTGTCAGGTCAGCAATCAGTCTGTAGAATACTGAAGAGTTGTATGACCCCACTACCATCTACCTGATCATTCTCATCACCTGTAAGAGAAACTGTGTGTTCACAGCACTCACACCCTATGCTCCCCTGTCCCTAGGCGCTGGCAGCCATGACTCTGCATTGTATCTCTAGGATTTATCTGTTCTGGATGTTTCATATAAATGGACTCCTATAATATATGGTCTTTTGTGACTTTTTTAACAACGTAATTTTTTACTATGTATCAGTACTTTTTTTGGAAGAGAGAGAGACCGTGAGCAAGTCATGAGTCCAGGGTGAGGAGGGGCAGAGGCAGAAGGGGAGAGAGAATCTGAAGCAGGCGCCATGCCCAGCACAGAGCCCAACACGGGGCTCAATCTCATGACCCTGAGACCATAACCTGAGTCAAAATCAAGAGTTTTACTTCTTCCTTTCCAATCTTGATAGCTTTTATTTTTTCTTGCCTGATGGCCATGGGTAGAGCCTCCAGTGCAGTGCTGAACAGAAGTGGTGAGGGCAGACATCTTTGTCTCTCTTGAAGTGGGAGAAGCATTCAGTCTTTTACCATGAGATGTGATGTTGTGGGTTTTTCGTAGGTGACCTTTTTCTGGTTGAGGAATGCCCTTCAATTTGTAATTTGTTGAGTATTTTTATCATAAAGGTGTTGGATATTGTCAAATATTTTTTCCACATTTGCTGAGGTGATGATTGGGATTTTTTCCCTTTATTGATATGGTGTATTACGTTGATTTTTGGACATTAAACCACACTTGCATTCCTGGGATAAATCCAGCTTCATCATGGTCTATAATCCTTTCTGTACGTTGTAGGATTTGGTTTGCCAGTATTTTTATATTGTTGAAGATTTTTGCATCTGTACTCATAAAGATCTATAGTTTTATTTTTGTCTAATTTTATTATCTGGGGATACTTGACTCATACAGTGGAGTCTAAAAATGTTCACTTCTCAACTGTCTTTTTGGAAGAATAGGTGACGGATTAGTGGTAATTACTCTTTAATTTGGGGTAAAATTTACCAGAGTAGTCATTTGAGTCTGGACTTTTCTTTGTGGGAAGTTTTAAAATTATTTATTGTGTTTCTTTACTTGTTACTATCTATTCGGGTTTTGATTATTCTTGAGTCAGTGTTGGTAGTTTGTATTTTTCTGAGTTTGTATGTGTATGAGGTTTTCTTGTTTGTTGGCACACAGAGGAGTCATAGTATTCTTATTGATGTCTGTAGGGTTAGTTGTAATGTGCCCTTTTTTTCCCCCTAATTTTAGTGTTTGAAGTCTTCTCCTCACTTCTCTACAAGTCTACAGTTTCTTCAATTTTGTTAGTATTTTCAAAGAATTAACTTTTGTTTTCATTGATTCTTCCCCCCCTCTATTTTTCTCTTATTTATTTCTGTTCTAATCATTATTTTCTTCTCTTCGGTTTGGATATAACTTGTTTTTCTGATTTCTTAAAAATGATAATTTGAGATCTTCCTTAATGTAGGCATTTACAGCTCTAAATCTGTCTAGAAGCACTGTCTTAGGCTGCAGCATTTGAGTTTTGGTATTTGTCTTCACTTTCATTCATCTCAAAACACTTTCTAATTTCTCTTATGATTTCTTTTACTTACAGAAGTACCGGGTAGTTTCTGAAAATTAGATTCCCAGTATTCCTTCTGATACTGATTTTTTACTTCATTTCGTTGCCATTAAAGACACTTTGTATGATTTCTGTCTTTTTTAAATTTATTGAGCTTTGTTTGTAGCCTTACATACGGTCTCTGTTGGAGAACATTCCATGTGCAGGGGAAGATGTTTATTCTGCTGCTGTAGGGCGGAATGTTCTGTAGATACCTGATAGGTCTGTTTGGCTTATAGAGTCATTCAGGTTTTCTCTTGCCTTGCTGGTCTTCTGTCTCATGGTTTTATCCGATCATTGAACATGGAGTATTGAGTTCTACAAACTACTGTTGCATTGTTCATTTCTTTCTTCAGTTTTGTCAGTTTCTGCTTCTTGTTTTGTGGAGCTTTGTTAGGTGCGTATATGTTTCATGTTTAGGTCTTGGGATGGACTGTTTTATATTATAAAAAATGACTCTTTGTCCCTAATAACCATTTCTGTCCTAAAAGCTATTTTATCTGATATTGGTATAGACACTGTAGCTTTCTTTTTGGCAACTATTTCCCTATTTGTGACCTTGAATCTAAAGTGTATCTCTTAACAACAAGAAAGCATGTAGCTGGGTCATGGGTTTTTTTAATCCATTTTGGAATCTTGCATTTTGACAAGAGGGTTTAACTGATTTGTTTGATGTAACTACTGATAAGACAGAATTCACGCCTTGCTATTTGCTTCTTAGGCATCTTTTTTGTTGTTGTTGGTCCTGTGTTTCTTCATTACTGACTAGTTTCGTATTAGGTATCTTCTGATACACCATTTTAATTCCCTTCTGTTTATCTTAGTATTTTTTGAGTTATTTTTTTAATGACTGTGTAAGGACTATAATTAACATCTTAAAACAATCTACTTCAGATTAAAAATGAAATTAACTTCAGTAGTATGCAAAATTTTGCTCCTACTAAGCTCCATTTGTGGAGACCCTCCTTTGTGGTATGGTTGTCATATAAATTACACCTTTATTTATCATAAGCCTGTCAACACAGTTTTGTGATTATTGCTCTGTATAGTTGCCTTTTAAATCATATAGAAGAGCATTACAAAATTATACTGTACTTGCATACTTATATATGTAGTTACTTTAATGCTGTTTATTTCTTTGTGTGGATTTTGGTTACTATGTGTCCTTTCATTTCAGCCTGAAGGATTCCCTTTAGTATTTCTCGTAGGGCCAGATCTGGTAGCAGCGAATGCTGTCAGGTTTTTTGTTTTTAAATCTGAGAGCGATTTAATTTCTCCTTCACTTTTGAAGGACGGTTTTGCTGGATACAGATTTCGTAGCTGACCAGTCTCTTTCAGTGCTTTGAAAATATCTCCTTCCTCACCTCCATGGTTTCTGATGAGAAATCAGCTGTTCATGTCACTGAGGATCCCTTCTGTGTTGGTTGCAGCTCTCCTGTTTAAGATTCTTTGGCTTCTGACAGTTTGACTCTTAAGTTTCTGGGTGGGGATCTTTGACTTTATCCTTTTTGGGTTTGTTGAACTTCTTGGATGGGTAGGTCCCTATTTTTCACCAAATTTGGAAGTTTGGGGCCATTATTTCTATACTGTTTCCGTCTCCTTCTTCTTGGACTTGCATTATTTGTATGCTTTGATGCTTTGATGTCCCACAGGTCTCTGGGACTGTTCTCAGCTAACTCCACGGCTTTCTCTTTCTTAGACTGGATAGTTTCGATTTCACCAGCCCTTCTGCCTGCTCAGTGGAGCTATTTAGACCTTCTAGTGAATTTTTAATTTCAGTTATACTTTTAAACTCCCAAAGTTATATTTGGTTTACTTCTACAATTTCTAATTCTTTATTGGTGGTGTTTGTTTGGTGGGAAAGTATTCCAACACTTTTCATATTTTATAAAGCCAATATAAAGTTTTCATTTAAGTCCAAGATCTAGGCTTCCTCAAGAACAGTTTCCATTGACTGCTCCCCGCCTCCATTTCTTTGTAGGTTTTATAGTTTATTGGAAACTGAGCCTTTAAAATCATGTGGCAACTCCAGAGATCAGATTCTCCTTCCATCTTGCCCCTCGTTTGCTGTCGTTCTGTTTATTATGATTTGTTGAGTGACTTTCCTGGACAAAGACTGTAGTCTGTTCCATGTGGCCACTGAAGTGCCCCCTGGTTTGCTGATGACTGGACAGAGACTCCTTCAGTCATCTCAGAAGGTCTCCCATCCTTTGCCCAGTAGCTCTGGTGTGCTGAGGGCATGCGGCCACTTCTGTTGGCACTGATCCGCAATCACAGGTGGGAAATGAGGCTCCTCCCAAGGTTTTCTTGGGGAAGGCAGATAGGCCTTCTAGAGCTTTAGGAACATGTGGGACCTTTTCATTGACTGCTTTCTTTTCCTTTTTGGTTTCTGGGCCAGCCTCCTGTGGGCTCCAGAGGATACTGCCTCACCTCTAGGGGCTGCTCATTTCTGTCACGTGTCCTAGGACCAGGGCTTCCTTGCTGAGCCCACCGCATCAGGTCAAATAATGCCAAAGGATGGGGTCCTTGTGGGGGCTCCACAGCCATTCTGCCCCTCTCGGTGGTCACTAGGCTGCCAGGTTTTAAGGCTACCACAAAGCTGGGCAGAGAAGCATGGAACTTAAGCTGAGTTAGATGCCACAAAGCTCATGTTCCTTCTTGAGATTCAGGCATTTTCTTGAGTCAACCTTCCATAAGTTGTTACAGCCTTCCAGAATTCTGAAAAAGTTGATTACAACCATTTTTGCCAGTATTACTGTGGTTTTAATTGAGGTACAGATTTTTGGAAGAGTTTGTCTCGTGTTCTGGAAGTGCTTCTCACTCCCCACCTCTTGGCGTGAAGTTGGTGGGTAAGGTCTATGCATTCCCGACTGAAGGTTCCTCACTGTTAGTGTGTTTTGTAAGATGAGCAAGTGAAGCAAACTGTGGTATTCTCCCGGAAACTCCTGAAATGCCTGCTTTGGTACAGGAGCACTGGCGGATGGGTTTGTAGTCCAGGGGTGTGGTCACAGAGGTGATCCCGGCTCAGGGGTTTCTCGTCGGAGAAGGCCAGAAATCCCGTTCGAGTCGCTCGCAGTGTCTGGTGGAGCTGAGGGCGAGCAGATACCCTGCAAGACGCGGTCCCTCTGTGTCCGGAGAGCCTGGGCAGGAGGCTCTTCAGTGTGGCTGCCCTCTCCGCAGATGACTTACCAAAGCCCCAGATCATCACCCAGCCGGAGCCCACCATGGCCGTCGTGGGCAAGGACATCCGGTTCACGTGCTCGGCGGCCAGCAGCAGCAGCTCCCCCATGACATTCGCCTGGAAGAAGGACAACGAGGTCTTGGCCAACGCCGACATGGAGAACTTCGCCCACGTGCGCGCGCAGGACGGGAAGGTGATGGAGTACACCACCATCCTGCACCTGCGCCGCGTCACCTTCGGACACGAGGGCCGCTACCAGTGCGTCATCACCAACCACTTTGGCTCCACGTACTCGCACAAGGCCAGGCTCGTTGTGAACGGTAAGGCAGCGCTCCTCACGCGGGTGCAAGTCCTCTAACGCCGCGCGGCTCTCCATGACCGTGTCAGAAGGATGTGGCCCCGAGACGCATGAGCCTCATTGGGACACTGGCGTCATGGATGTCACTGGTGTCATTGGTGCCTGGGGGGGCCCCAGAGCAAGTTCTGGAGGTTGAAGGGTTGTTCTCAGCGATTTACCTATTTCTAGTGACTTTTTAAAATCCAGTTTTTATGTTAAATGCAATGATGGGCCCAAGCCTCATATTTTTATCCATTTATTCTCCACAAACCATGATGTCCGGCGTCCAGATTCCCAGCATACCCGACTGTGGGGAAACTCCTGCCCTCTGAGCTTTGGAGCCTCTCCAGGCGGCTTTTCTCAGGGCTGTGGGCCATCAGTTTAGGGCGGAAGAGGAGCCCACAGCTAGCGTGGTTGAGCGCCCCACCACCGTAACCTGGCTTTTAAGCCTCCAGTTATTAAGTGCTAGAACCGGGGTCCCGAAGCCCTTAAAGGCCGCCGGAAAACCCATTCTCTACCCCACACGTGGCCTGTGGTCTTGGCTTATTCTGACGGAGTCCTCAGTGTCAGAAGCTCCGGGACCTGTGAGACTTGCTGCCGAACTAAGCCCGACGGGAACCGTGGTGGTACCCTGGTGTGTGCTGGCGGCTGGCTCGGAGAGTGTGGCAGAAGGAAGCTGGCGGACCGCCCCAGCTGGCGAGCATCCAGTGATGGGGCCTGACACCGCCTCTCTGCCTCTGCTTCCCCAAGAGGGAGGGGCCCTCCCGTTGCCCTGCCCAGGGCAAGGGCATGTCCTCCTTCCCCGTCTTTATGTCCTGTTGGAGCAGATCCCTGTGTCTCCCGGGCTCTGTTCTGGTGGTTAACGAAGGCAGGCGGGCATCAGTGCCCGGTATTTATGGGCTGTCCCCCATGGACAGATGGCCATGTGAGGGGGCACTAGGCAGCCTCGGGTTCACAAGAGCGAGCCACGGACGGGAGAGGCTGGCCATTTGGGGGAGCCAACTGCTCCTCTCCCAGGTGGTGGGAGCAGGTCAAGACAGACGCCGGCACAGACGGTGGGGAGGGGACAGACACCCACCAAGCGGGAGGGCTCTTCGCCAGAGGACTTTCCTGGCTTTTGCGTCCAGCTCTTCCTTCCCACAAGCCTCATGGTCTGTATTTTACAGTGTTGCCGTCCTTCACCAAAATACCGCATGATATTGCCATCCGGACTGGCACCACGGCCCGCCTCGAGTGTGCTGCCAGCGGCCACCCTAACCCGCAGATTGCTTGGCAGAAGGACGGAGGCACGGATTTCCCCGCCGCACGTGAACGACGCATGCACGTCATGCCTGACGACGACGTGTTTTTCATCACGAATGTGAAGCTGGAGGACATGGGCGTGTACAGCTGCACCGCCCAGAACTCGGCCGGCATCGTTTCCGCCAACGCCACCCTGACTGTCTTCGGTGCGAGCGCTCACACCCTGAGTCTAGGCGGCCACGCATGCACGGAGGGGGCAAGGGGTCACCCCTCCTGGGCACCTGGCAGTGGCCGAGTGGGCTGTGCTGCTTACCTTTGCGTAAAATGTTCAGGAAAATGTTAGAAAGCAGCTCAACAAGTGGTTCTTTTTTTTAAGGGAATATTTTCTGTAGGGCTTTCATGGAACATTCTCAGACTGCCCTCTGACTCGGGCTGGATGGGTGGGCTGTCCGGCCGGAGACACACACAAGCCAGGCACAGGACAGGTGGGGGAGAGAAGGGGCTTCTCTGTGGCTCAGGAGTTACTCCTCCTCGTCAGAGCTACCCCCAGAACGGTCAGGATATGGTCAGTGTCAGGTCTCCCAAAAAGCTCTGATCAAGATCTGTCCAGAAGGCAGGGCAGACCCCTGGACTAACCATCTCCTCTGACTTACTGCAGAAACCCCATCGTTGGTGGTGCCCCTGGAAGACCGTGTGGTGTCCACAGGAGAAACCGTGGCGCTCCAGTGCAAAGCGACCGGGAACCCTACGCCCCGCATCACCTGGTTAAAGGGGGGCCGCCCCCTGAGCCTCACTGAGCGGCACCACTTCACGCCCGGCAACCAGCTGCTCGTTGTTCAGAACGTGGTGGTGGAGGACGCGGGCCAGTACACGTGCGAGATCTCCAACACCCTGGGCACGGAGCGCGCGCACAGCCGGCTGAGCATCGTGCCCGCCCCCGGCTGCAGGAGGGACGGCAGCACCGTGGGCATCTTCACCATCGCCGTGGTGTGCAGCATCGTCCTGACGTCGCTGGTCTGGGTGTGCATCATCTACCAGACCAGGAAGAAGAGCGAGGAGTACAGTGTCACCAACACAGGTCAGCCACTGCTGGCGAGGAGGCAGAGTGCCTCGGGCCTGTGCATGGCAGCCACGTGCTGGCTTGTCACCGCAGTGACCTCCTGGGGTCATGCCTCTGCTTGTTCTGGCTCCCTCACCGTCCCTGTGTGCTTGCTCACACTCTCTCAGACCTCCAACAGCTGTGTTTTTTACACCCAGGTGGAAAGTGAGGCTGAGCTGGGCCCCCCAGACCATCTCTCTGCACAGCTTGGGCGGCTGCTGTTGGGAGAAGCTTGTGTCTGGGCCTGATCGCAAATGGATGTTGTCACGTCTTGTTCCCACGGAGGATGGGGACACCTGCTATCTGACTGTCCTATCTCCTTGCAGATGAAACCATCGTGCCACCGGATGTTCCAAGCTACCTCTCGTCTCAGGGAACTCTTTCTGACCGGCAGGAAACTGTGACCAGGACTGAGGGTGGCCATCAGGCCAACGGGCACATCGAGAGCAACGGTAAGCTCAGAGCCCAATGCGACCCTGTCCTCAGGAGCCCCCCGCCCCCACCCAGGGCAGGTGCACGGCCTTATGCTGAGCGCATCTGACCTTGAAGGCTGGCAGACTGGAGCCTTCTGTTGGGGTTTTTTGGCCCTACCCTGTGCATGTTCTCCAAGGTTTTAAAAATCCAACCCCCAGAAAGTGGATCTATTGGGCTCAGCATCTCCTGGTCAAGATAAGGTAGGATTGAATAAGCTGCAAAGGACATTACAGGCCCTGAAACCAGTCCATTTGTTGAGTAAAGGCCGGGCCCAGGCCTGCTCTGTGGTCCAATCTCTGCTACCAGAAAGCTCACCCAGGGTGAGCTACCGCTACCGGGGAGATTGAGTGCTTACGGGGGGCACGTCTGTCCTCACAGGAACCGCTCCCCGGCACAGCCTGAACACTGAAAGGCCTGCCTGAGGGGGTGGCTTGTGTTACCAGTGCTCCTTGCTGGTCAGCAGGCACCCACTTTAAAGACCATTGTCAAGAGGACTGTTCGAGTAGTTCCTGCCGCTTGTTCCCATCAAGCATCCTCTGCCCAGCTAAGCCCATCGTTTCTAACTGAGGGAATCTACTGCAGGTACTTGTCCAAGGGACGCCAGCCTCTTCTCAGAGGCGGACGCTCACGGCATCACGTGCCGGCAGCCGAAGCTGTGCGGGGGCTCGAACCAGGAGCCCTGGACCGTGATGGAGAAAGTGCCGCAGGGGCCGGGACCACAGAAGACGGGTAAGAGCTGCTCTCCTCGGCAAGAGTTTTCAGTTCTCAGAATCAAAATTCAGGTGGACCTATTCATGAAATGAAAGCAAGAGATGCGTTACGGGTCTAGGACTGCCTCAGAATCTGGTATTAGGTGTATGAACAGGAAGCTGGGGCCTAGCTCTCCTGATTCCGAGGTAGCAGGGCTCTTACGTCAATCTGTGGGGTGGTGAGCCTGGGCTTGAACTTTCCAGATTTGTAAAGGGAAAGGCCAACCTGAAGCACCTTTTCACCAGGCCTATTTTTGAGGCTGTATTTCTAATTACTCTGAAGACTCCTGACAGCACGTGGTGGGTCATGCGGTCGGATTTTTTTTCTGTGATGGAAGAGTAGGACCACTTTCTCTCATGAAGCAATTCCTCTGAACGGTTGAAACATAGGGGCCCATTCTTCCTTAATGGCTTGGTATCTACCCAGTCCTCCTCCTGTGACCATGCCTGGGGGAGAGGGGAGGTTTGAGAGAGGTGGTCTAAGCAGGGCTGTGGCCTCCCGGCCAGGGATGCAGCTCTCTGTTCTGGGCGGGGATGCACAGCTCGGGGGCGGTGGCTGTGATCCGTCTCTGCTCGGTCCTGCAGAGCACGGTGGCCCGGTGGCATGCGGGGACGGCAACGCTGGTGTGGACGGTTATTCCAAGGAGCAAGCTTTCTATCCTCCGCCTATGAGCAGAGAGAGTACACAGCCAGGCACACTCAGTAGCCAGGAGCCCGGTCAGACACACCGAGAACATTCTCTGCCGCCTCTAACCAGTGGGACTGCTGACGGGTCCCGCGCCGACTGCAGGGGGTCCCTCTACCCCAGCAACCACGACAGAATGCCGACATCCTTGAAGAAAAAGCCACTGGCGCCTCCAGATGGGAAAGGTAGACGTTCACGACCTTCCAGGGTGGCGCCCGCGGCGGGGTGGGGACGGGGAAGAGGCCAGCCTGGAGCTCTGACGCGGCCCCTCCTTTCTCACAGGGGCCTCTCCGTGGACTTTGGCAAGGTTGTGTGAGCCGGACTCGAGAGACCTCCAGCCTCCCTCGACATTAACTCCGGGCAGTCCTGAGCTCTCTGACGTCCCCAGCGAAGGCCAGCACTTGCTTTCCAACGGACACCTCCCCCAGGTGTGCGACGCCAGCCCCGAGTCCCCAGCGCTGACAGGACAGCCTCCAGGGAAGCGGGGCGCGCCCCTGCTCTTTCCACCGAAGATCTAGGCTTGGTCTACCTCAGCTCTTGTGTCCGTCTCTACAGGAAGGAGAGGTAGTAGGAGAGGCTGTAAGGAAGCTTGAGTTCAAGCGTCACTGATGTGTACAGAGTTTTTAAACTTCCATGTGGAGTGTCCGTGGTTTAAAGGACTTGCAGCTGAAGCCCAGAACCGCAAGAGGCTGTTGTGTACAAAAGCAGAAAAGTATTTGATACCCTTGTACATAAGAGTTTTCAGAGATTTCCTATATATTATATATCTTTTGCAGAGGCTATTTTAATCTTTAGTGCATGGTTAACAGAAAAAAAAACGTACAATTTTGACTATTATTTTTCGTATCAGGTTGCTGTTTAATTTTGGAATGGGGGGGTGGGGAGAAGTTCTGGTGCCTTAATGCATGGATGGAATTTGTAGAAGCGAAAAACCACATTTGCTCCCAGGAGTTTCTGGAGGGCGGGGCGGAAGGGAAGTCCTGGGGTTTGCCTTGCACTTCCCGGGACAGCCCCCGAGGATGTGGCCCAGCCCAGGCCCTCCTTCGTGTGCATCGGCTTTCACTTCCCGTCAGTATCACTCACTGGGGATGCTCGCGCAGCTCGCCTCCCTGCGGTGTCCTGAGATGCCCGTGTCGCCCTGGACCTCTGCCCTCCAGGCTTTTGTAAGTTGGGAGTTCCTTGCCAAGCAGAAGGGAGGGTTGTTGATCCACCGCAAGCCTTTGTTCCAAACAACGAAGCACTGCCTGCCTTCCTTCCCTGAGAAAAGCAGATGTGGTCGTCCGTCTCACTCGATTGTCCTTTGAGGCTTAATTTACTAAGATAGAGGCTGCTGGTGTTGGTACCTGTGGACTTTTCAATAGTGATGTTTTAGTTCAGCCAATAGCATTCATGTGACATTGACCATGGGGGAGAAAAAGGGTCGAGTCCCTCCTTTCCAGGGCTAGCTTCTCTCTGCTGAGGATCCGGAGCATGTCTGTCCACGTCCTTCCCTCACACAGACAGATCCGGGCTGGGGCTTTAACAAGTCGAGGCCCCTGGCTGGGGTATATTTGCACTTTCGAGACCTGTAGCTAACCATCTTGTGAGTGCCAATGTGTATTTCAGGAAAAATTACATTGAAAACAAGGTCCTTAAAAAATCTCAGAAAGCAAGTTCCTTTAGCCCCAAAGCTGAAGGTACAGACTGACAAAATGGTAAAATTGTACTCTCCAGTGTCCTCACTGTTCTAAAAGGTAAGCACATTTAGAATTGTGTTCTCAACAGTCAGCTGATTGTTACTTCCACAAAATATGTGAATTTGCTGCTTCTGAGAGGCAATGTGAAAGAGGAAGTATTACTTTTATGTACAAAGTTATTTATTTATAGAAATTTTGGTACAATGTACATTGAAAAATATGTAAAATACTGAAGTGTCAAACAGCATTGAAGTGTCTAAAATAAAGGTTCATTTATAAATGTTGATTGTGTGGCTGTGGGCATTCTTCTACCCACCGTTTCTCCCCCTTCCCTTCCAGAAACTCCCTTAAAATAAAATGCAGTTATGCTGCCTTTGTTTTCCCAAAAAAGGGGAAAATTTCTTCTCAGCAAAGCAAAATCCTATACTTCTTTGCTGCAGGGAAGATACACCGCCCCTAGATTCCTGAGATTTCTGAATTCTAACACCTGGAGCATATTAGTCAAGCTCCGCAACAGTGACCTCCCCATTGCAATTTCCAGCACTGCACAACAACCCTTCCCAACGGGGCACGAAGATGCTGCGCTCGGTCTCCCAGCCGGCCCCGGCCCCCCCTTTGGGTCTCACGTGGAGGAGCGTGGAGTGGGGCTCAGGTCCTCAGTGGGCCCACCACCCCCTCCTGCGCCGAAGCCAGCCAGTCCCACCGAGGCCTGAGCAGCAACTGCTTGCTCTCTTGCGCACACCACGTGGGCTGCCGGACGCTTCTCTGTAAAATAATACAATCGTGTTTTTTAGGGGAAATCTGGGGGTAATTAAGAACAGCAGCCTGGCTGCCCAGAAGAAGGCCTGCCTGCACCTGCAGGTCATTGTTTCTCAACAAAGCCCTAAGCTTCACCAGGGGGAGACACCCAGCCCCGGGCCCCACTTTCCCTCTGAGTCCCCTTCCTTCCTGCTCCCGGTCCAGCCCCACTGTCTCTGCCTCCCGCGCTCGGTACGCCAGCGGGGGCAGGAAGTGCGAGACCAGCTACAGATCAAATGAAGGCTCCAAGCAGCCTGGACTGAGCATCGGCACGTGGCTTTATTCGGGGGGCGGAGGACAGGGTTGAGAGTACCGCTGTGGCCAGGGTTCCGTGTGAGCGTGCCAGCCAGACGACAGCGGGGAAGACACGTTCTCAAGGTCCCCAAGGTCCCCGTCTTCACACACTGGAGCCTGGGGCGGAGGACCACACGGCTGCTCCCGTGGCGTCCTTTTTCTTGAGAGCCGAGCAGGGGGCACCGTCCCTGCTTCAGGGCCTCTCTCTGCCGGCTTCCCACAGCAAGCTGCGGGTTTGCTCGTAAGCACCAAGAAAGATGAAACCTCCCAGGCTGATGGCTGCCATTCGAGGGAAGACACCTGCAAATAATCTGGGCAAGGAAAAAGGCAGGAGGAAAGATTCCTTTCAAATCGGTGTGTGAAAAAGGTTAAATTCCAACACCCACAGCTTGCTCAGCTCAGCACACCACGCTCATTAAACTCCGCACAGCACTTAGAGCGTGCGCTTTTTCCTTCCAGAATGGCACTAAATTACATTCCCAAGTAGACTTGTTGAAGTCTGGGCCCAGCTGTTTGTTGGCTAACGTGGCTAAATACCAAACAGCTTACTCGTGAGCCTTGCAATTAAGTCCAGTAATTAGTCAAGAAAGACTAACTCTGTCCCCACAACAGGACTGCTGAAAACGTCCAGACCGCTTCTGTCTGTGGGAGAGGGTAAAATGGACTCCGCTAAAGCAGTCCAGGGTCCGACTCCGGGGCGCGTGTCCCCCCCCCCCCCCCACCCCGCCAAGAAAGGAAGGCAGGCTCCGGGGCCAGAGGAGCTTTTCCCGACAGCTCTGCTGCTCCTCCCAGGCCTTGGTTGCATTTTGTCCTTAGAGGCCCACAAATGTGATGCCACAACAGGAAAGCGAATCTCCATGCACTCCCTGTTTGTCTTCTCCCCTGAGGAAGGACCAGAAAGGCCACAGTCTGGGGACAGCACCTCCTCGAAGGTGCAGTCCCAACGCACCCCACAAGGCCGGTCGGAGGAGCAACTTCAGAAGAATCAAAGGCAAAGAAAAAGAACAGTATTACTGGGGACGCAGACCGGAGGTTCACTCGAAAAGCCAACCTGTGGCTGCGCACGGGTCTGTTCAGAGACGGTCCTCGCGGCACTGCCAGAACCAGCGCGACCGCACAGAACCTCCTCGTGGGCAGCCCACGGGGGCCGAGACACACACCTGCGTGGCGAGTTCTGCCACAACTCCCCAAGCTGTACGCGTGAGCACGGCAAGGAGGTGAGCATCTATTCCAATACCTCAACCTCCTCTGGAGGGCAAGACTAGAAACATTCCCTGTCTTTCCAGGACAACTGAGCCTTTTTACCAAGAGTATTTTGTAAAGCAGTAAAAATCAGGACAAGCGGGTTAGCAGTGAGGACACTTTAGATCCAGTCTAGGGAAGAAAAGTGAAAATGGCCAGGTTATGTGAAAAGGACATAACCTCCAAGAGGAAAAACAGCACAGTAAGCTCAACAGGGACCAGCCAAGGGAGCGGACAGAAGGGACCGCCCCCGCCCACCCCCTTGTCTTTGCATGGCTGCCGGGACAGGTCATGCACCTCCCCTGTGAGGAGCACTCAGCACTTCTGAGGAAGACGGACTTAGCATTACGGGGCCCTTTAGTTAGGGAAGTAGGGATTGAAATCATTAAAATACTTCAGATGAGAACCTCTTGTTCTTGTCCAGAGGTAACCATGAAAACTATACAAGGAGAAAAGTCGTTTAGCTCGGTGTCATGCACCCTGTTTTTTGCAGGAGGTGGTAGGTGAGGACAGACACTCACCCATTACCGCTCAGAGGCCCCTGGGACCTTCTGGCCTGACACACAGCTGACCCTTCTTGGCCCTACCTGCACAGAGAAGGGTGCCAGGAGGGAGGTCAGCAGAAGACCACCTGTGCCATGAAAGCCAGCCAGCCTCCCTCCCTCCCATCCCAAGCAGACATTTCTGAAACCTGTGCCTTGGTTCAGCTTTTGCTGCTGATGAACTCCGCTGCTCCTGGCAGGGGCAGATGGAAGCAGTTTACGGTTTCACTAGATGACAATTGGATCTATTAACCTAATTACAGCCTTACGGCGGAGTCATTTGTGCAGTGGGAGCCTGGAGCAGAGGGGGCTGTGTTCTCCGGACCGCGGAGCACACGAGGGAACAAATGAGCAAACGGAGGGCACAGGGCCCGGCGGGGGTGCGCACAGGCCCCACGGTCCCCCCATGAAGGGCGTGGTCAAGGAACACAAAGCCAGTTGAGGAACAGGACAAGGAGGAAAGCGCAATGCAGGAGGCGCAGGCTTCCCCATCTGCTTCCCGGCTGCTGGGCTGAAAGGGCGTGTGGCGGTTCTGTTTTGGGGAAACCAGTTGGCTTGAGAGCACATATCCCAAGTAGGTGCCAGAACGTGGTCTTCCCCCGTGAGAACCAACATGCAGAGACCGCAGCGTCCCCACTCGCCCCCGAGAGGCCAGCACCGTTTCCCTGCAGGGTGGGAAGTTGCAAGTGCGAGGCCACGGAACACTCCAGAGACGCACAAGGGGGCTCCAACGCGGCGGAAGGGCCCGTGGGGGCTGTGTGAGAACCAGACAGAGGAGGCAGGCCAGGGCGCCCAGGAACGGTTTTACAACAGCGGCCCATGTTTGCAGAGACTGTTTTGTTTTGTTTTGTTTGCGTTGAGTTACAATTGTGTTGTCAAATTATTTGGTGTCTCTTAGCCCCCTGTTAGTAGGAAGCTAGTGGAAACTAACATTTCTCAATGACCGGTGTGGCCGCTTGGATACTCTGAGGACCACACTGTGCATACTCGGGACAGCCCAGACTCGAGATGATAAGCCAAATTCCCAGTCACCTTTTCAGGGCTGACAGTGTGGACAGAGGAGCCCTGGGCATGTTTAGGTCGCCTGTCCTCTGCCTCTAACTCTGGTGTCGCCCAGTTACACCACACCGAGCACACAGCACAGTGGGGACCGGGGAGGATTTGGTCTTGATCCTGTCCTCACAGGAATTCCTTCTCCACAAGCTCTCGGAGGCCAGGCCCATCCTGCTGTACCCGCATCCGGCCGTCATCTCAAGCAAGGCCGATGCACTGCAGCCCACACCGACCCCACAGAGCTAAATCAAGAGTGGCGGTCTGACCGGTGCTTGCCATAAAACCCAATAGGAGCCGCAATGAAACAAAGAGGGCCGTAAAATTCAGCATTTTGACTTGATTATCATCTAAAAAGGCTACTACACGAAACATCTCTGTGCAGCTCAAAACTATCTGAAACACTGAGAATCTTTTACCTGCTACTAAAAAGTGGCTTTAGAGCCTCTTTCTCTCACACCATTTCATTGTTCAGGTGAAATTTGTGTCAAAACCAATGTGTCTGAGGCACAAGCAAGCAGACTCTCACTTACGCGGTATTGACTATAAGTGGCCCAGGGGCGCCCGCTCTGCCACTCCCTGCCTCACTCATGCTCAAGCGCTCCTTCCCGTTACACCCACTTCTTGTCTTGAAATCCTTAAGCCCATCATCAGCGGGCATCAGTCCAACAGAGCTGGCCCATTCAACAAAACCACCCACCGGGACCCACTTTTCAATTGATCTACCAGTTGGAAATTCCAGAGAATGGGGCCATTCTCCCGCGAAAACCTCACCTGGGTCCTCACCAAGAGGCCTCAAGTTGCCCAGCTATCTAGTGGCCAAAAGAAAGACCTGTCAAATGCACACAACCCACCAGTCAGTCATCGCCACAGCCCCCGGGGAGAGGTGGTGGCACTGCCTCGCACAGCTGTCCCCACCAGCCACACCCTGCCACGACACTACCCCCATCGCCACCCTCCAGGAGGCAACCATGGCTCTGCTCTCCCAGGAGGACCCCTGCTAGGTCCTTCCAAAGCGCACACTGTTGTGTCGCGACCCATCCAGACCCCAACATGGAGACGTGTACAGATGGTAAAAGCAACATGAAAGCACGTTCGCCAAGGAGGCATTTTCGGACATGGTGTTTGGAGTCTGGGGCACAGAGCACAGTAGAGAGCGGGTTTCAAGTGAGGTGCCACACACAGGGGTGTGGCGAAAGTAACTGCTACTGATCATAGTGAGAAGTCTCCCCAACGACAAGTGCTTTCCTCTAAATGTCACCCTCGCTCGCTTGCATTCCTGCATTCCGTAACTGGAATCCTGTTTGCTCAGAGCTGCTGCCCGGAACGTGGGGGGCGAGGGGGGGGCGATGGTGGGCAGGCACATGGGTGTCCTCCAACATCCAGACGGACAAGGCTGGTGATCACATGGCTAGACGTTGCATCAACTTGGCCGTGCCCTAGCATCTCACACGGGCAATGTCAAATATGTTGGTGCAATGTAAATAAAGAGACCCAACCAGGACGATTGGAAGAAAGGAAAGGGTTTCATCCCGTTGAGGTTAAGGCAGGAAGAGCCCATGGAGAGGCGGAAGGGGGGTTTCACCTTCCTGCATGTGCTTACCCTGACAGCCCATGCGTCCGCCAGACCCCGTGCAGCGCAGACAGTACGTTCCCACTAGCGGTGCTGGAACCAGCCTGTGTGACAGACAACAGACGAAGCCATTATCTTATGAAATTCCCCAGCTGATCCTCAGGGGGCGGCTCCCAACAGCCCTCTGCTCGGACAGTTGGAAACAGAGTGGGAGCTTCTCCGGAATCAGGACTCCTGGATCTGGATCACACCAGACCAGAAGAAGCCCTTCCGTTCCCACCCACAGGTGAGCCCTGACGGACAGGAAGCTGCTCTCCTAGGTTCTCGCATCAAACTGGACGCAGAGCTCGCCTCGGTAATTCACCAACTGCTGTCTCACGGGACAAAGACTGAAAGCAGAGTGACCGCATGGAGAAGACCAGGCACTGATCAGTCTATGCGGTCCAAACTTGCCGAAGTAGCTAACAGACACGTTTAATAAAGAGCACTATGATCCATTTAACACAGGAGCGGTTCTCTCGGGTTTGGCCTTGTCCACCCACGTAACAGAATCCCGCACTCACTGTCCCACTTTTCCCTAAGGGTAGGACGTTTTCTTCTCTATGGTTGTGCCCCAGATGTTATGCACATGGCATTCCATGACATCTTGGTCTAGCTTTTTCCATAACAATTTCTTTTTTTTTTAATTTTTTATTTTTTTTTAAAGACTTTATTTATTGATTTGACAGAGAGAGATCACAAGTAGACAGGCAGGCAGAGAGAGAGAGAGGGAAGCAGGCTCCCTGCCGAGCAGAGAGCCCGATGCGGGACTCGATCCCAGGACCCTGAGATCATGACCTGAGCCGAAGGCAGCGGCTTAACCCACTGAGCCACCCAGGCGCCCCACAATTTTTCTTTTTAATGAAAAATGTTTTTAAACTGTGACAACTGTCCTGATGGACCCAGTGAAGGCCAAACGCGGTGTGAGTTCGGCACCTCTAGCCCACCTGCTGCACAGCAGGAAACGAGGCAACTCTGAGCCTCATGTCTGTGGGCCGTGAACATAGAGCAACCTGGAACATGGCATCACGGCCGAGGCCCTCCAGCAGCCCTGCTGGCTTATGCGAGGCCAGTGAGCATGATTTCGGGAAGGCGGGGTGCCGCACAGATGCCGCTCACGGGGACAACGGCGGGCACCCCTCACCAACGGCCATGTCCAGCCGGGCGCAGCAGGCTCACATCGCAGTTGTGTGCTCGCAATACGCACGAGCCCTGGGGGGAGCACGGACAAGCTGTGTCCGCGTGATCTAAGTGTTAGATTAACACTTACCTTGGCCAACATGATTCTTGTTTTTGCCACATCCAGAGGCGTGGTGACCGCAGCTGCAAATCCACCTGCGCATAGAAGACAACCCGACAGGTAAAGGAGGGATTGTTTACGGTATTACACAGTCTTTTATTTTCTCATTCCTCCTAAGTCTACTGAGATCACTCCCTTATCATTACATCCACTGGCCTGACTCGAGAGGGCGGGCGCACACGTGCGAAACCCACATGCCCCGTGGCTCTCATAGTGATGGTGAAAGAGAGGACAGGATAATGCTTTACACACTCAAGCGGGGAAAAAGGCCCCATAATTTATCTTGCTCAACAGACCTGTGTGTGTGCACGTGGTTGTGCGTCTGTGTTCAGACACACACTGTCCGTAGGAGAGGCTCGCTGCTTCCAGTGACTCTCAGAGGCCCATGGCTTCCGGGGACACTGTTTTTGACCCAGACTCCAAAATGCTGCTCTTTTTTCTGGTCTGAGATAAAATGGGCAAACAGAAATATGCATACTGCTGCAGGGACTTTCAGTATTAACAGCTCAATTCTTTTAAAAGGGCAAAGTTTTCTGTCTTTGCAGGCTTCAGAGAACAGGCCAGGCCAAATAATGACATTTCTAGGCCCCCCTCTGCATCCTGATTCCACAGGCACTTTGCCCACAGCTTCCTTCCCACCTTCTCTTCCACGGAATACCATGACTGCCAAACTGATATTTAGAAAATCCACACATTGTAATATCCATACCTACGGACAGAGGAATTCGAGACTTTTTTTTTAAATAGAAACCACAGTATATGTTGTCGACATTTTATTTAGTGTTATACAAAGATGTATTTTAAACCCTAAGAGGCCCTGAGGAGATAGAAATAATAAACCCGAAAGGGCTTTCTCAAGACTTAGCTTCCGTGAGCTGGGCTGCAGTTTCACAGGGGGCTAAACACAACACTTGTACGAAGGATGCTCCAGAAATAGCACGTCTCCCCCTGAAGTCTGTGGTGTGTGAAGGTCATCTGCTCTCTGCCAACTATCTTTCTAAACATGTTGCTGAAATAAGATCCTCACGCTGAACTCTGGCAGCAGGCATGAGTGACTTTTTGAAAGATGTACCCATTTAACGCTTTTATGCCCCATTTCTGGTGACTCACAAAGGACACACCCCTTAGGGCTACAGATTATCAATGACATGAGCCCCATTTGCTTTAGCCATTTTTGTCCTAAGAACATGTGAAACATTTTCCTCCAGATTCAGAAGCTGCCTGAAATTTAGGTACTTACTCAACTTCAGGCAATGAATCTGTACTATCCCACCCCAAACTCCCCACCCCAAATCTGACAGTGTTTGGCTTTGTGTCCTTCACTAGGTGCAAGGGTTTGCAGGGCCCAGCCCAGAAGAACTCTGGAAGAGTCAGAAAGATCAAGCCTTAAATCCCATGCTTAAATACAGTACTTCTTCTCTAGGTAAAGCACCCTACGAGACACGTACTTCTGTAACGGCTACCCTATGCAACCGGCGGGGGAAACTGAGCCTCAGTGAGGTTACAGAACTCACAGACGGTTTTAGCGCAGAGCTGAGACGTGAACTTCCCTGACTCCAGACCATGAGCGCATGGTCATTGAGGCCTCAGGTTTCTTCATCTGTAAAAAGCAGGGAAGAGTATGACACAGGCACTAAGTAAGTCTGTGCCAAGTGTCTAGGGTAGTACCTGGCTCTTTCCTGCAAGGGCAGAGATAAAGTGTGATTTTCCTTCATGGCTCTAGCCCAGTGCACATAGCAGACACTCAAAAATGCTTGCCAGGAGCCCGGAACAAGCATCTGTAGTTTTTACAAACCCGAGGTTTTAACTCGTCCTCTAAAAGAGAGGAGAAAGGGGAAGCTCAGAGTGGATATTTGGGCTTACTCTGTAGCCGGCAGGGGGACTGCAGCAGGCACCGTGGTATCTTCTGTGCTTACGGCACACGAGACTTACGGCATCTTGTGTGCGTGGGATTACTCCACATGGCAGACAACTTGCTCAGGGCCACACAGTATGGAGCTGCCACTCAATGTCACGAGCATCTTAGCTCTAAAAGTAGTGCTCCTTGACCACATAACTGGTATGTGATAAGACATACAATGTGCCTGATTGTTAAAACTCAGAAGTGCATACACCATTATCCTATTTGAAAATGTTCATAAGCTGGGGGTCTTGGTGGCTCAGTTGGTTAAGCGTCTACTTTCTGCTCAGGTCATGATCTCAGAATCCTGGGATCAAGTGGGGAGCCTGCTTCTGCCTCTCCCTCTGCCCCTCCCCCCAACTTCTCTCTCTCAAATAAAAACCTTTAAGAAAAAAAGAAAAGAAAATGCTCATAAACTTTCCTAAACCAACTCTGAAGACTTACAAGTTGGTGAAGACATCACTGGTCTCCTGACTACTCAGGCTTTCCTCACTTACCTATGTTGAAAAGTATGTGTCTTCTCGTAAACATGGGTACGGTGCACCCGACATGACTTGGTCCCTAGCTATAGTGCACCTGTCCCTTACTGTGGCTGCCTGCCAATGTGATCTTATAGACTGCCGCTTCATATGGGTAATACGAAGAAAATCCAAGACAAAAACAAATACACTTAAAGAGGTCCCAATTTTACTATGACGGTAGCTGCATTTTATGAAAGTTATCAATAAATCAATTTTAATGTCTTCACATGTCAAGAACTGCTTTACTACCCAGCCCTCGCCGTGCTTTTCCCCTCGCCGTGCTTTTCCCCTCGCCGTGCTTTTTATGAGGCTGCAAAGGGGGCCTATGAAGATCATGTAATATGGGTGACAGTGGGGAGGGGGCTGGGGACCTGCGCTTTTGGTTAAAATGCAGTGATTTTCTGCATTTTACTTAAGGAAACTGTAAACTGCTGGTAATAAATACGAGGAACAAGCTAACATATTAGACAGGATATAATTATTCGGTGCAACTGTAGGCTGCCTATGTGCTTGCATGGCGTCACAACTGAAGCAATTTTCTACAGGTTCCACAGACGGAGGCTCTCACAGAATGTCAGGCCAACTGCTTTCAGAGACCAGGTTCAGGGGAAACTGGGAGCTTACAATAAAATGACATATCACATGTCCTTAGGGAACAAATGCGGGTTCGTGACCACCCCAAACAAAGGGGCCACCTTCCTCCAACAAGTCTGGAGCTGTCGCACCCCAGCATGCGCCTCGGGGGTGTCATCTCCAAACCAGCGGACAGACACACGGGGCTACAACAACAGGGTTTTTGTGTGTGTTTCAAGGTTGTGCCAGGCCTTCTCATTTGCTACCCAGATAAATCCGTCACCCTATTCTGAAATTTTTTTCTCTCCTTTTTATAAAAAAAAAAAAAAAAAAAAAAAACACCAAAAACTCATTTTTTGAGTGTAAGAGCGCATGTGCCCAAGCGCAGGGGATGGTGGGGAGCAGGAGAGGGAGAAAATCTTTAAGCAGACTCCCCACAGAGCACGGAGCCCGATGAGGGGCTCTATCTCATGACTCATGAGATCATGACCTGAGTTGAAACCAAGAGTCGCATGTTTAACCGACCGAGCCACCCAGGCGCCCCATATTCTGGAATTTCAAGCCATGAAAATTATCTCTTTTTCTGTCCCTCCCACTCTTTCAGTCCTGCTCCCTCTTAGAAAATGTAAGCAGCTGTTAATTATGAGAAACTGACCAAAGAACACTAGAATATTCTGCACATATCACTATAGTAGCAAATGTCATAATTACTTAGGTTGAATTGTAGATTTATATTTAAAAATTAACTTGTAGTGAGAAAGTTGGCAAAGTCATCCCCCCCCCCCGCCCGCCTTGTTTAACCTCTGACCAGAAGCCAAGGGAATTTCTGAGCATGACGAGCCATCAACACCTCCAATCTCAGGGGACATTTTTGGATATTTGTGCCAAGTAGTTTATAAAACAAGCATGGGCACAGAAAAGTGCCAAAGATAGCACAGAAAATGGTTCATCCATGATGATTTAACTATTTTAAAACTGGAAAAGTGCACAAGGATGAACAATCTGATTTCTGATAGGAGGGCGAGTCTCATCACTGCCTTTGTGGCTAAGTGAGGCTGGAGAAGCTGGGCGGTGGGGGGAGGCCCTGACGTTCTAGGAGGGCGGCCGGGGGCAGGAGCCGTTCCTCCACGGGGTGGAAGGCGCAGCGGCACCACAGACTCCCACCGGCTACCACTTTTTCACAAGTTGGGGATATTTTTAAATGATATTTTAAAGGTTTTAGAATAGTTTTAAATCAACATAGGTTTTCAAATCGTAATTGTATGCCTCACGATCAACCTACCAACTGAAATTTTAAAACGAAAGGGATATAAACAAAAATATACTTGTTTTCTCGCTTGCTAAGTACATGTGGATCTACATGCAATGGATTTTCGCAGACGCTGACAAACTGCTTCACTGACCAGAACCTCAACTGAAGAAATACGGTAGTGCGCACGGAGGCGTTTCTAACTCTCCATGCTACCGGAGGTCATTACGTACGGACACTCTATCAATAGGTTACTCTCTCAGTGAAACTGTGAATAGGAATCAGTGCGATGACAGCTTTTCGTTTTCTGGTTGTTGCTACTGCAGCAGAAATCATACCTCTCATCGGGCAGTTCGGTGTCACGGGGTACAAGGACTAATACACACCCCACCCCACTGATGCCCGCAGTGGTCCCCGCTCTGGCAGGGAGGGGCGCGTCTATGTTACAGGTAAGGAAACCAGTGCTCAGGAAGGACCCCAAGTCTCATTCCTTAGCTGGGGGCACAGCTGAGACGGGACAACTCTGTGAGTCCAGCAGGTGGGCCCCCGCCGGGTCCATGGCTCTGGGCCAGCCCCTGACTGCACCACCCTGCGGCTTCCAGCAGTCCCTGGAGCAAGCGCGCGTCGGCTGCACACCCCGGACCAGCCCCAGGGAGCCTACCGCACGGTGGATCGCGGGTGGAAGTCTCTCTTTCCCTGCTTCTAATCTAAGTGCTTATTACAAAGCATTATTCAGAAAAAGACACTGTAGCGAATGCACATTTCCTTCATAGAAACAATGCTTGTAAGCAAATCTTTGAATTAGCTACACTTCAGCAAGGGACCAGAGAATACATACTTCTTGCTTCATTCCCAGGGAAGTTTTATGGTATTGGTAAATTTACAAAGTGCCCTTCCTTATCCAGGGTGACTAAATTTCCATAATGCTCACTTTGTCCCCTGGAGAGAGTAAAAAAAAAAAAAAAAAGAATCACACATTTCTCTTAAGGACTAGGGAGTAAAGACTCTTGACCTCTGGAAAGTGAATCAAGACCACCTACTCGCTGAACACAGCTAATGACGAAGTGTCATATGGAAACAATTACTCATCATAATCAGTCTGAGCTGGCTTCATGTCTAGAGGCAAGATCCTTCTTGATTATCAATTCTACAAGTCGAATGGGTCCAACCAACTATTAATAAAGAATCCTATAAAATACATGTTTTCTGTTCTCCTCATTACTACAGCCAATAAAACCAATCCAACAACCATGAGACAAACTGGAAAAGAATTATTTTCTAATAAAGTTGACATCCTAAAACTACCTATTTACTGGTGGCTACACATCGAAATTAGCAGTTTATGGTTTCTGGCAAATCTCCACTTCAATTTATTTCAACTATAATTCTAACTTACCTTTATTTGCAACTGCAAAATGCACTTCTCTCTTTGACTGCTAAAACTAGCACTTACCTAATTTTTTAAAGCACCTGAGTTCTTTTTACAACCTCACTGGAAACTGCACACGACTTAGTGATGAGTAACACAGTATTGCATATTGTCACTTTGCTCTTGGTTTAATGTCTAGAAAATGCCCAGATGCTTCAATCTCCACCTTTCCTCCCCAGACCCTGTTGAGCCGTCGGTAAGTCTGCTGAGCAGCCTCGCTCTCCTGACAGCAGTTAATCGGCGGCGCTGTCAAACACGTCACACAAACTGTGAATCATTGCCTTCTGCAAAAATCACTGAAACCCCCAAAGCAGGGCTCCAGGCAGACAGCTGCACAGTGAGCCCCGCACCCACGGCAGGTCTCTGCCCACAGAGGGCTTTACAAATCATCTTTAAGATAATCCAAGCGCCTGAGTGAAGGCTTTAATAAAGATAAAAAGAAAAAGAAAAATTTGTCAAAAACAAATTGGTTGTCTTTCAAACAGACACCTTTTAAGCATTCAGGGTTTTTTTCCCCCTAAGACACACTCTCGTCTCAAACAACTAGTGGAACTCTCCTCATCTAAACAATCTGGAATTTCTAAAGAATGTTGTTTTTGCATAGTTAATATTTTCACATTTTTCTCCCCCCTTTGGTCTTTCCCAGTATAATATAATCCTTTGCACCTGCAAAAGCTCCACAGACTGCTGACTGCCAACAATCCACCACACGATCCTGCCTCCAGGACCACAGGGCCTGCATTTAAGGGGAAAGAAAAATACAAGTTATTAAATATTTGAATTTATCGGAACCTCCTGTGGGTTAGCTCTGGGGATGGGAACTTAAGTGAGAAGCTATTTTGGTGACATTCCTCACTGATGACATAAGTGACTTTCCCAAGGACTTGACTGCATTCTAAAATAAGTCAAAGAAACAAGGGTGACAGCTATAGTCAAGGGCTCAAAGGAAACAATTTTCAGGAAATACGTAGGATATATACACACTTGTGCCTATGTGTACAAATCAAGATACAACTCTAAGACAATGTAACATTTTAAATATTTCCCATATGTTTCTGAATATATAAGTAACGCAATTCACGAGTTAGTCCAAAGCAGTGTCGGCCACATTCCTCAGTTCTTTTTTTTTTTTTTTTTTTAGTATTTACCCATATTACACGTTTGAAAGATGCTGATTCTGTTACATAAGTCTGGGTTTAAAATTTGTCAAAACACTTTTTTGCCCTGTTCACGACATAAGTTGAGGATTATACAAATCGATCCCCATCAAGTTGCAAACTGGGCAAAAAGACAGCAGAGACATGGTGCCTTGCTCACCAAGAGCGGATGAACCAGCAGAAGACAAGACACAGTGGCACCAGATGGTGAACCAGGCTCTGAGTCAGGCAGTGTCTAGCCTCTGAACGCGCTATAATACCCAATCCTCACAACAACCCTAAAAGTTGGGCCCTGTTATTACCCACCGTTTACCCAGGCTTTCTAACAGCAGAGCTCGCCCTCCAGTTTTTTTGGTTTTATTTTATTAAGGTGTAAGTATGTGTCCAACTATGTCCAATGAACTACACATATTTAAAGTACGCAGCTTGCTAAATCTGGACACGTGCCCATGAAATCATGGCCATAATTAACACAGTGAACCCATCCATCAGCCCAAGCATCCTTCTCTGTCCTTTCTCTTTCCTGCCCTTCCTCGTCACACCCTAACTCATCTGATCTGTCGCTCGAGTTTGATTTTTCCAGAATTTTATGTAAGGCAAGTGGACATTATTTTTTTAAACCTGGGTTCTTTCCTTCAGAATTCTCGTAAGATTCCATGTCGCCATCTACACTGATACTTCATCCCTGTTTAACGGTTAAGCAGTACTCCATTATACAGAGAGATCATCATGTGTTTAGGTCTCTGCCTATTGAAGTGCATTTGGGAATTTCTCCAGTTGCTGGCTATTACCAAAAAAGCTATTACGACCATCTACATATATGTCTTTATAGGGACAAATGCCTTCATTTTTCTTGGGGAAATCCCTAGGAGTGAAACAGCTGGATCTCATGGTAAGAACATGTTTAACTTGTTAAGAAACTACAAAAGCATTTTCCAAATTGGTTCTACCATTTCACATTCTGACCAGTTCCAGTTTCTCCACATCTTTCCCAACAGTATTATTGGGATTTTAAAATTTTAACCATTCTAACAGGTGTGTAGTAATATGTCACTGCAGGGTTTTTTTTTAAGATTTATTTGACAAACAGAGATCACAAGTAGGCAGAGAGGCAGGCAGAGAGAGAGGGGGAAGCAGGCTCCCTGCTGAACAGAGAGCCCGATGCAGGGCTCCATCCCAGGACCCCGGAATCATGGCCTGAGATGAAGGCAGAGGCTTCAACCCACTGAGCCACCCAGGAGCCCTGATGTCACTGAGGTTTTAATTCATGTTTTCTTAAAGACTGATGTTGACCTTCTTTTAATGTACATTTATGCCATCCCTGTATCTTCTTCCTTTTTTTTTTTAAATTAGGGTTCACACCCAGAGTGGAGCCCAATGCGGGCCTTGAACTCACAATGTGGGCCTTGACCCTGAGGGTCAAGACCTGAGCTGAGATCAAGAGTCAGATGCTTAACCAACCAGGTGCTGCTCCCTAGATCACCTTTAGTGAAGTGTCCGTTCAAATGTTTTGAACATTTTTTTGAATTTTCTTCAGTTACTGAGTTTGAGAGTTGTTTATATATTCTGAATACAAGTCATTTGCAAATATTTTCTCCTAGACCATGCCTTCTCATTCTCTTAACAGTGTCTATAAAAGGATAGAAATATTTTATTTTGATGAAGTTCAAATTATTTACGGATCTCACTTTGGTGACTCATCTAAGAAATCTTTGTCTAACTCAGGCCTTAATGCACCCGTGTTTTCTTCTAGAAATGTTTGGTTTTTAGGTTTTACATTTAGATCTACCACTCATTTTGAGACTGTCCGTCCCACATTTTATAACTTGGCTCCTTTGTCATAAATTAATGAACTGTATTAACTTCTAAACTCTCCTTTCTGTTCCACTGATCTATGTGTCTGCTTTAATGCCAATACCCTATTGTTTTAACTACTACAGCTTTGTAATTTAGTCTGAAATCAGAGAACTTTTTTTTAAGTCCAACACCTAACTAAGCAAATCAGACATATAACAATGCGTGTTCTCTGAGGTCTCCCAACACCTCCTTCCACCTAACTGATGAGAATGATTACTCAAAAAGTATATTTATTAAATTCACTAGACTAAGAGTGCAGCTGCCAAATGGATTTTTGTGAACAACTCAGGAATGGAGAGATGATAAAAAAATTACACACAGCCTTCCGAAGACAGTCTTGCCATGAGTGTCATACTACTGGTATCCTTTCAGTGAATGCTTAAATGTTTGCAAACATCTCTGTGCTTTTGCAGAAAGCATCATTGTCTGTGTAGCTTATACGAGCACTGGTGACAGCATAAGAAACCAAACAGGAGACCATCATCTTTTTACTTTTGAGATGGAAAAATGTATATTCTATCGGGCTATACAGCCAGTTCTATAACACCATTACTCACTTCAGTGACTTTTTAGAAAAGGAATGTGAAGCCTCCACTGGACTTTCAGTAATCACTGAAGGCCATCTTCCGTTAATCTATGGATATCTTTGAGCGCTCCGAAGAGCGGAGGTTCACTTGAAACAGACTTAAATACTAATGATTAGGCTGAGTTTATAAGCAATAATAGAGAACTACTAACATGTCAATTACATGTCACACAGGAGGGGGTAAAATCAAAGATATTATGCAATTCATCAATTCAACATTTACTGAGTACCTACTGGGTATCAGGCACTTTTCTCTTTTCTTTTTTTTTTTTAAGGTTTAAGTAGACTTTATTGTTACAGGAGGGCCCTACTGAGCAGGGCCTCATAAACCGATATACGTGGTCCCAGGATGTCACCATCGAGAAATGGAAAGGTCACGATTGAGGAAGAGGTCACTGTAACTGAAGGACATGATCCGGCCAAGAATAAAGCAGACATGATCAGGAGAGGCCACGGGTGGTCAGGTCACAGGGTGAAGGACAGGACTGCCCCCTTCACTCCCGCTTCTTGTAGCTCTCCAGATGCGACAGGACCCAACCCATTGGCAGGAGGCAACACAGGAAGCAGGCGGTGAGCCCAACAGCGACATCCATGGTCCCGAGCTCCTCCCATGGCGGCTTGGAATGCATCTGGGCACACTGCACTGGGAGCCTCCGGGTGAGACCCGTCAGGCCCCTCAGCAGCTGCATGGAATGACCGCAGGCGCTTTTTTCAAGGGGAAAAAGAACTGCCGTCCCTAGGTCTAGTATTTGACAGGGATACAGAGTGGGCAGAAGAGGGTGTAACAGAGGGAGGGGAGGTGATGGAGAAGGTTTCACGTAAGTGCCTGCTCTAATCTAGGAGGGAAAAAAATTGGTGGGGGGGGCACCTAATCAAAATGCTCGGACAGCCGAAGACACAGTTTAAAAACAGAATCTCCATAGACAAGCGTAACTTTCCACTATCAACCTGGCCAGAATAATTTCGTCTAAAAATATATAAAGAGATCATTTCATATTTGAAAAGAAATCTCTAGAGCCAAAAGGTTTGGAATCAAGTCAGAAACTTCAGGAGCAAACACAGCATCAGAGAACGTAACAGCAAGCACAATAAACACTTCTCTACAACCTACGTGGATTCTACGCACTAAACACTGCGCACACATTAACTCAAGCAACCCCATCTACAATCTTCTGAGCTACGTGACGTTTTACCTTCATTTTATAGTCGGGAGGTTAAGGCTCAGAGAAGTTAAGCAACTTGTTGAGTTGTAACAGGCAGGCAGCAGAACTGAAACGTGTCTGAGACAACGTGGTACGAAGTATACACACTTGAGGACTTGGATCTATGTTTATAGTTGTGGCATAGCAAAGAGAGCAGCATTTGTAAGACACTTTACTTCCACATACATACCAGAAGTTCTTCTGGAATGATAGTAAGATATCCAAGTGAACGAACAAACTGGGTCACTGCCCCAAAACCACCTGCAAAGCAAAGTTTTGAACCAAAAAAATGGACAGAACGAAGACTTTAGTTAAGCTTTCCCTTCTGCCAGACCATGGCTCTAGTAATATCAGCAAGTGGCTAAGAGGCTAAACGGGTTCCTCCTACAGAACTAGTTTTCATAACGGCAGGTGGCTTTCCCTACCTGACAATCAGCGATCATTTACATACACAGGCTAATGGTAGTTATAACGGCAGCTGGATTGAAAGCAATCTGAGATGTGTCAAAAGCACGAACTTTGTGTGGGTTATATGTTGTGTGCCTAAGCTGTGGTTCGTTGAGATATTAAGATACCTGCCTTCTTGATGAGTCAGGTGGTGAAGATATTAAGAATTTGTAAGAAAGGGGTGCCGGGGTGGCTCAGTCGGTTACAAGTCTTTCTGTAGCTCAGGTCATGATCTCAGGGTCCTGGGACTGAACCCCACGTCAGGCTTCCCTGCTCAGCAGGAGTCTGCTTCTCCCTTTTCCTTTGCCCCTCCCCAAGCCTGGACACACACTCTCTCTCACTTTCTTGCTCTCAAATATATAAAATCTTTAAGAATTTGTAAGAAGGGGGGCATCTGGGTGGCCTGGTTGTTAAGCATCTGCTTCGGCTCAGGTCATGATCCTGGGGTCCTGGGATTGAGTTCTACATCGGGCTCCCTGCTCAGTGGGGAGCCTGCTTCTCCCTCTCCAGCTCCCCCTGCTTGTCTTCCCTCTCTCTGACTCTATCAGAAAAATAAATAAAATCTTTAAAAAAAAAAAAGAATTTGTAAGGAAGTCTTTAATAAATGTGCTGACAGTTAAAGGGAAAGAAATTTCATTTATTATTTTTTAATGATTTATTTACTTAGGAGAGAGAGACAAGAGCATGGCAGGAGGGGGAGAGGGGGAGAGAGAATCTCAAGCAGGCTCCAAACTGAGTGCAGAGCCTAACGTGGGGCTGGATCTCACGATCCTGAGGTCACGACCCCAGCCAAAACCTAGAGTAGGACGCTCAAGTGACTGAACCATCCAGGCACCCCTCATTTATGATTCTTGATCAAAAGCAAGATGGGCTCAAATGTTAAGTTGCTTAGTAATATTTAGGATTTATAGATAAAAAGTATTATTTTGGGGGTAATATGGCTAAATTTTACTAGAGGAATTTTTATTCTGATTGGGCATTCTTTGAGCTTTCTGGATCTGTGGTTGGATGCCTTTTATTAGCTTTGGGTAGGGACAAAAAGTCCCATTTTGTTAACATATCTAAATGTATCACTAACAGTTAAAATAAAACAAATTACTGCAACTCATGCTCATGATATAGATTGGGAGTCAACAAAAAAAGTTATGCTTATTTTTAATTATTCTGCCTGCAAAGGCATATTTGGCTGGCTATATTTAAGTACAGAACAACTGTTTTAAAAGATTTTTATGGTTAAAATGAAAGAATTGAAGAACTGCACCGATAAGCCCCATTTATCTGGGAACAAATCCCCTGGCAAGCCTCTAGACCTAACACCACCAGAAAAATATAAATCACAATGAGTCACTGCTTTCATTAACTTTCAAAAGTTGTCTCACCTCAGCCCTAATTCTCTAGGATAGGGAGCTCACCACCTTCATCTCCAGAATCCCAGAGGGCCATGCACAATTCTTCATACAAAGAAGGTGGGCAAGGATTTGGTACCTCGCTGAGGACCTACAATGGTAAGCAGTGTCTGATAACTGCACTGCGTGTAAGGAACAGGGGAGGATGAGAACTGGGCAAACATAACCCCAAATTTTTGTTCTTGGCTCAGCAGAAAACAATTTAAACCAGGAATGGCAAGTAGGTTGCACCTCTGTAACTCAAAGTGAGGTAGACAGGCTTTCTGGCAAGCTGTGCTAAGTGGTTCCAAGGTTCTGTTTAGGTTCAGCTGGATGGAGGGCTCCGATCAACTGAGGACGTCTGCTGAGACAGAGTGGCTGGAGCAGTGGCCACGCCAGCCCAGGGCAGCGTCAACCCAGACAGACTAAACAAGCACCAAAAATGCTCACAAATAACCAGAAAGCAAGTCTAAAAAAAAAACAAAAACAAAAACAAAAACAAAAACAAAGCTAACTCCTTTTTTCCCATTTTTCAGAGGAGGTTACTTGTGAATCTAGAGATGGGTCCTTTGAAGTCAAATACTGCCAAAGTTTTCTATCTGGAAAGGAACTGGAATCATTATAGGCATTTTTTGAAGAGCTTCTGAATATATATCTATGTCTGATAATTTGATTACACTAAAGTCTGGCCAACTCCCCTCTTTTCTCACACTGTCTCAGCCAAAAAAAGTCAATATGACTCATCACAGTCATCTTCTATCTGATCCTATTTATCTCACAAACTTGCCTAAGTAGGAGATAAATGTAGTAAAGTCAAGAAAATAAAAGAAGGGACGCCTGGGTGGCTCAGTGGGTTAAGCCTCTGCCTTCGGCTCAGGTCATGATCTCAGGGTCCTGGGATCGAGCCCCGCATCGAGCTCTCTGCTCAGCAGGGAGCCTGCTTCTCCCTCTCTGCCTGCCTCTCTGCCTACTTGTGATCTCTCTCTGTTTCAAATAAATAAATAAAATCTTTAAAAAAGAGAGAGAGAGAGAGAGAGAGAGAGAAAGAAAGAAAGAAAGAAAGAAAGAAAATAAAAGAGTAATCCTGGTATGCTTTTTATTGTTTTTGACAGAGGGTCCTGACCCCCTCCCCTTTAAGCCATGGCACTGGTGAGGCAGGGTTAAACCTGACCTTCAGTAACGGAACCTGCATGGAATGTGCTGGGCCTTGTCATCACTGCGGCTTCTCAACTGCAGGTACCGAGGATGATGGGCACCCGAGTGCGCAAGCTGAACGAGGGTTGGGGGAGGAACCCAGAGTTCCAGAAGCCACACCCTTTCTGCCACCCTCGCAGGGCCCTGGCTATAGAGGACGCTTGTCCTCCTTAAGTTTTCCATGATGTCTCCTTACGAGGTTTTCCATGATGTCACTACCTGCCTTGGACAAACTACACAAAACAAGAACTTTCTAAACATTTTGCTTAAGATTGAATCCCACTTAAAAGGAGAAGGAATTTTTTATTTTCCCAACTCCCCTAGTATGGAATCTCTCTCCCTCTACCTCAGTAACCTTAGAAACAAGAAAATGTCACTGATTACTTTACAAATTGAATCAAATAACACTGTAACATTCTAATTTTTCTTTTTGCACAAAGTGTCCCGTATCTTCCATGATGCAAATTAAGAACTCAAATGCTCTTGTAGTTTTGAACTGTTCAAAGATGTCTGTTTCATTGTGTGACTTTACTAAAATCCTTAGCAAAAGTCCTTATCATCTTAGACTCCAACTCGACTAGTGGCCTGGACAGAAAAGAATTACTTTGCTCTTATTTTCAGGTGTTTTCTTCCCTTAAATATGCGTTAATATTTAATTTAGGGTACAAGCTTAGTGCAGCAAAAATCACATACATACGCACTTTCCCGCTTCTCATTCCCTTCTCCATCTTCAGGATGCCTTTCTTAGGAATCTCTGTTCTGATCAAACATGTCTGTGCAGACACCAGAAATCAAATGGTGTACACAGAGACAATGAGCACTGAGCCGCCACTACACTATTACACAGACTGCTGAAAAGCATGGGAGAATTTTGTTGTGGGTAGGGGTGGTGATGGACATTTTAACTATTATCAAATTAAGAATCAAGAACAATAAGCAAGTTACTTACTCTTCAACTTGAATAAAAACTGCTTTATACTTTTTAAAATATTTGCTTAAAAATACAGAGTACACATGAAAAATCTAAGTCAGTGCTTTATACATTGTACTATGACTGAAAGAATAATCCGCTGGCCTCTGATTTCTAACACGAAGCTATGATTTCATCTTAAAAAATCATCAGCATGGTGTCATTGTTTTACATAACCAAGATGATTTTTTTCATTTTGCTTCAACAGCTGCATCTGAACTCAAAGCCCGCATTTCTCCTGGTTACTGCTGTGCAACTATTTAGAACTGCCGGCATTCTTTTTTTTTTTTTTTTTTTAAGATTTTATTTATTTATTTGTCAGAGAGAGCGAGGGAGAGAGAGCGAGCACAGGCAGACAGAATGGCAGGCAGAGGCAGAGGGAGAAGCAGGTTCCCCGACGAGCAAGGAGCCCGATGCGGGACTCGATCCCAGGACGCTGGGATCATGACCTGAGCCGAAGGCAGCTGCTTAACCAATTGAGCCACCCAGGCGTCCCTAGAACTGCCGGCATTCTTAACAATCCGCTAAGGTGCACTACACGCTTCTGTTTGATATTCAGATGATACAAAAACTGTAACACTCTTACAGGGAATTTTATCGTTTCCTTCCAAAATATGCCTACTGCCTCCCTAAAGTTCAGTAAGAGTCACCCTGCATGTTATAGCTGTGAACATCCTTCTAAAAGAAATTATAAATCACAGAGTTAACGTATACGGTTATCCAACTTTGCACTGCACTTGAAAAAGAACGCATGCTAACCTTCAAACAGTTAGTGAATTGTTACAAACACCTGCTGGGTAAAAGACCTGTAAAACATATAAACATGAATATGAGTAATCAGAAGACAAAGTTGCTCCCCGCAATGAGCAAGGAGCTGCAAGAAATGAAACACAGACATGTGGGAAAATGTGGTCTGGCCGCACTCAACACCACGGGCTCCCCGTGCTCACCCTCGGTGGGTCACAGAGCTGACTCCCGGAGCGAACACTGCGCAATCCCTGCCCAACGACAGAGCCACGGACGCTGAGAGAGCCGGTCTTAGAAATACAACAGCCAGTGTTTTTAAGCTTTACGCTAACAAGTTAAGGAATCAACACAACTTGCAGAAATGCCTAAATAAGCAGATCCGACGTAACATGACCTCAACTTTTTACCAGCCGTTGAGCTCACGAAACTGCAAACACGTTACTGAAGACATCACGTGTTATGTGCACGGCTACATGTAAAATGGCTCAGCGCATCAACTCAGCATTCAGACTGCCTGGGTTCAAACCCTGGCTGTCCCCTCTAGTATTTAAAACACCTGTGGCCTTGGGCAAGATGCTCGAACTCTTCCTCAGTTTCCACACCTACAAAATGCAGACAGTAACAGCACCTGTCTCAGAACCATCCTGAAGATGAAGAGGAGATAATCCGTGGGAAGCGGTCAGCATGGCACCCAGTATCCCGTAACTCTGAGCAGTTCAGTCCTATGGTTGCTTTTATTACTAGAGTTACGATCACTAACAATGTTATATGGTGAAAGGGTGCTGGACAGGAAGCCAAGACTTGGACGACCAGATGAAAGACAACCTCTCCGAACCCCCTCTTTGTTTAGTGGGGGTGACCACGGGGCCTCCCACCCTGGGTTGTGCATGATGTGGATGAGATGGCTGGCAGACGGTATCTGCTCAGCACCAACGGGGGTCTTTTCTAAGGCTTTAGGTGATACAAGGGCATAACTAAAGACACTGTTACAATGCCAGGGAGGGAATAAACAGGTGCTATAATTACTCAGGAGGAACGGGGAGAAGAGACCTTCGAAGAGGGGTGGAAAGGGCATGTCCCTCTGCAGTGACACGTGGTCTAAGGCCTTGGGAAGGAGGAGGTGGCCATGAGATAGAATGAAAGCTAACAAGAAAAGGCATTTTCAGGGCGCCTGGGTGGCTCAGTGGGTTGAGCCTCTGCCTTCGGCTCAGGCCATGATCTCGGGGTCCTGGGATCGAGCCCCGCATCGGGCTCTCTGCTCAGCAGGGAGCCTGCTTCCTCCTCTCTCTCTGCCTGCCTCTCTGCCTGCTTGTGATCTCTCTCTGTCATATAAATAAATAAAATCTTTAAAAAAAAATAAAAAAATAAAAATAAAAATAAAAAATTAAAAAAAAAAAGAAAAGGCATTTTCATCACTCCTCTTCACCTCTCTATCCCCAGACCCTAGAAAATGCCTGGCACGCAGCAGGCACATGACTGAGTAGTGTTCAGTGTGACAGTGTTAGAGGGAATGAATCCCGAGTATTCCTGGCAGAGAGCACAACCGACGTGAGGGTCCTGGTTAGGCAAGCACCACCCTCATGTGTCCGCAGAGAACCGAAGGGAGGCAGCAGGGCTGTGCGAGGAGGCGGTATAGGCTGGAGTGCATTGGGAGTGCGGTAAGGGATAAGATGGGTAAGGGAGAGGGGACCAGGGGACAGAGGACTGTATCAGCCATAGTTTAAATGCTAGGTCTTTTTCTTCTTTCAAACAGATGCCACCAAAGGGTTTTGCAGACAGTGGTACCATCTGATTTATTTCATTAAAGAGCACTCTGGCTGCTGTCAAGAGAGGACATTCTAGGGAAGAAAGAATGGAAGCAGGGAGACCTTCTGAGGAGCCAAAGCCAATGTACCAGCTGACGCAGGAGGTGTGTCAGAGGCTTCAACGCCAGCAGCGGACTTGCATACAGGCTGGGTCGTGTTGAGGGGTAAAGGAGAACCATGGAGTAACCGTAGCTTTCTACTTTAGCGAGCAACAGATACCTGCGCTAGTTACGGAGACGGCAACCACAAGGAAGGAATGGGCTGGGGAGAAGGAGAATAAAAGCCAAGAGTTCTGTCCAAACTGGATGGCCTGAGACACCCTGAGCAAGAATGTCAACTAGGAAGCTGGTTGCACGAGGCTGTGACTTGGAGGAGGTGGTCTGTGACAGAGCCATAAACGTGCAAGTCACCTGCAGGAAGACAGTATCCAAAGCCAAGGGGACAAGATGAAATAATAACTGATAGGTCTTTGTCGGGTAATAACCATGTAATCGATCATGTTTCTCTTCTGGTTGGGCTGCCAGAAAGTTCCAAACACAACATAAATTTCAGGGGGAAATTATCGTCTTATTAGAGATTCTGGATATGATAATCTACCCCCTTTTACTTTTCTTTTTCTTTATGGTGTCTAGTCTTCTTTCGTGCAAACTCTCGGTCTACGTACTGTGAGATAGGAGAACCAGAAGAAATGAGGCAGTACAATGACGTTACTGGGGGAGTCAGGGAGACTGGCTCCCACATTACCTTGAGAAGTCTCCAATTACAGACCCAAGACCTTAACATTATCTGGCACTCTGTGCCTCTCTCAACGACTCCAAGCTCCTCAAAAGCATGAACCCTCTTACTCGTCCTTGCATTGCTATGAAGGGACCAATGTCCAGCTCAAGAGTACGCAGGCACTACATGGGGTGTTCCCAACATCTGTCACAGATCTGTAAATGCAGGGGGGGCTGAGGCCTTGCTCCAGTCCTCAAAAGCTGAGGTCTAAATTGTTTTAAAGATAGCATAGTGTGCGATTAAACACCAATAAGCAATGCACACAAATGTGAGGTAAGATAGGGTAAAGCTTCGGGGCCTGGATTGGAAGACTTCATGGAAGGAAAAAAAAAAAAACAAAAACCCAAAACTGCACTGGCTTTGGAAGATGCACAGTGTTTGCACATGTGGAAGCACACTTCAGAAATCAGCCAAGGAACAGAGGCAGTGAGGAGCCCATTCTGGCTGGAGGGAAAGAATTTTGAAAAAGTATGGGGAGGGGGAAGGGAGCTGGAAAAAACAGTGAAGGACACAGTGTGGACATGCCCCTTCAGGAAGTTATACATTTCCGAGATCTTCAAAGAGATGTTTACGGAAGAGCACACAAATTCAATGGGTAGAATGGATAGGAAAGTAGAGAAACTGTCAGGATTTAGTCTAGGCTCACGTTAATAAGAATCTGATAAAAAGGAGGCTACAGGTTCCAAAAAGTCAGAGTCCACCAAAACTTGGTGAGTGATGTGATATGTATAGAGAGAAAGAGATCATGAGATGATTATTCAGGACTTGAGACCCACCAAGTCAGACTGTAGTGTGATTAACAGAGACAGTGGCCGCAGGAGGAAGCAATTTCAGAAAAAGAGAATACCTTTAACGGAAGGCAGAGTAAGTTTCAGAGGATAGCGGCCATTCTGTGTCCAGGCTCCCCCTTCCCCTTGCAGCATAATGTGTACACAACCTGCTCAGGTTTTTTTGGAGAAAAATCATCTTTAGTAGCATTCTCACATACACATTAACAGAGTTCTTCCACATGCTACAATCTCTCTGTGGTTGCAAAAGCCAACTTGAATGGATAAAATCATAAACATAAAAATAAAAGAGGTGGCCACAATGGTCTACTTCTACAAAGCACCGTGAGTTCACATTTAGATGTTTAAACAAAAAACCACTATGTGAGAAGATGCTCAGCCTTGCTGAGCCGTAAGAGAGCTGCAAATTAAGACCACAGTGAGATACTGGAACACAATTATTAGAACGGCTAATGACGTTTCTTTAATGACATAACAAACGATGACGTGGCGGGAGAGCACCTGGAACACACTGCTGCAGAAGGGGACGGCCACTTCAGAAAACAGCCCGACAGCTAAACTTACTAACTTGCTAATTAAACTTACACTTTTCCTATGACCTCACTCCCAGGTACCTACCCAAGAGAAACAAACACACGTCCCCATACAAATACCTATATGCAAATTTATAGCAGCTTTATTCATAATCATAAAAAACTGGAAACTCAAACGTGTATCAAGTAGTAAAGGGCTAAATTAAGTGTAGTACCTCAGTATAATGGGATACTACTCGGTGACAAAAAGGAACAAACTACTGGTGCAGGCAAAAGTATGAATGAATCTCATAAGCATATTAAGTGGAATAAGCCAGGCACAAAATGCTACATGGCATACAATTCTATTTACATGATATTCTGGAAAAGAGAAAACTGTAAATAGTCTGTATTTTGGTAATGGTGGTGGTCAAAACTCATAAAAATGTACATTCACAAAGGGTGAATGTTCCTATACCAAAATTACCCAATACACCTGACTTAAAAACAAAAAACAAAAAACTACAGCATGCTGCTGCCACTGTTTCTTTTAATCACACTAAACTAATCTGACCTGGTGGGTTTCAAGTCTTGAATGATCAAAAAACAAAAAACTACAGCATTTTAGCATGCTCAAAGCCAACTGTTAAAATGTAATATTATTATTTATGATTGTTTTGAAAAGTTCTAGATATTTCTTAACTAGCTAGAATGCTACAAATGTCCTTAATGCTGAAAAGAAGCAAACCCCATGCTTTTTCCCTCTTCGGGCCTCAAAACATTCCTATGCAAAGATAGAGCGTAAAGATGTTAGCGAGTGTGCAGAAGCTGCGTGAATGCTGGTTATTGAGACGCTAATAAAGCAAGTCTTGTTTGCTGGACAGCTGTTGGCTCCATTGTTCTTTGGTCACACACAGAAAAGGAAAAGGAAAGCTGTTATGCTCATGGAATGTGACCTTCTCATTGGAGAGCTGTTACATCATGCTCAGAAACACTGCCCAAGACATCCATCTTCACCATGTACCACCAAGAAAATGGTGAAAACAAAAACAATGAAAGACCCAAGAAGCTATATGTAAAGTCTATTGATAAAATAAGCTGTGCTACTTAATACTTAAAATCAGATCAGTTGTGAGACATATTGGTTGATATAGAATATTCCAGAGTTTCTTTTTTATGAGTAATGTTTTGTCTCATCTTATTATCCTTAGCATATAAACTCCTAGTGCAAATATTTTTTTTAACTTTTCACAAGACATTTTGTATGACCAGGCTTTGATTACTAATTTCATACAATTATGAAAGTAATTACCTTTGTATTATCAAATGCCTACCTAGGCACTTTGCCATTTTGCAGTTTGGTCATTTATAAACCATTTCCACTCGGACAGGGTTTTCAGCTCTTCTGACCAGTATGCACAGCGACACACACATGTTACATCACAACCCAGTACTGAGATGCATGTGCACATGTGTGAGCAACGCTGAGGTTTTACAAAAGAAGACTTATCCTGACCACGTAAGATGTTCTCTATTATTTCCATTCGTACTGGTCTTTAAAATGCTGTAAAATAACCACACAATCCATATCATGGCCCGCCCTTTTCAAAACCATTGCCGCAGAAGATTTTAAAAACATTTCATCATGTTTTAAACACAGGCTTTTAAAAATTAATCATCTGTTTTGAAACAAACGAGTGACCTTCCCTGAGGCTGACTCACAGTCATCACACTCTGTTCCCCCTGGGGAATCCCACGCTTGGCTGGCGTGAGCAACAGACATGGAAGGGGCGGTCGGGAGCCAGCCACTACAGGTGGGTGGAGGAGCCCTCGGCAAGTGCAGGCCTACAAACACTGGGGGGCCTTGCTTTCTTTCCATTCGCACACGTTGCTATTCCTTAACCTCTATACACGCGCGCGCACACAGAATGAAATACAATTCAACCAGGAAGAAAAAGAGTTGCAGGAGAGAAGAAAGTACGTTTTTCCTTAACATCTGTGGACTTCAGTCATGCCTGCTGTGTTCGTTTCCAGTACCCTGGGTATCAGAACAAGTTTAAAAGACTGAACTGGCATGTAAATCACAAGCAGAAAGTATTTTTAACTATCAAGAGTTTTGAGTTTTTAAACTGTTAGTCAATATTATATTCTGCTAATCCACACTGAAAATGGTGGGCATTTATAATAATCAGAGAGACATTTTACATGAAGACTGAAACTTACTTTTAAGGACTCCCACAAGGGAAACTGGACCAATGAGAAAGGAATCTGAAAAGAAAAGAAAAAAAAATCAAATAAATTAGGTAGGAAAGATCAGTTTGCCTACGACTACTATCATGAACCTATAATTACTATTCAGAAACCTTAGTTCATTTTGACTTTATGTATGTAATAAAGCTAACATTAAATTTATAGGTACAGTAGACATAGTTTTCAAAAAAAAAAGTTAAGCGGCAACTGCCTGTAGACTTCTATGAACTCTCTGAGCCCAAGAGACATAAAATGATGGTGCAAATCCCTTTTGAAACAAAAAGAGAAGCACGATACAGAGATCTGGCTACCAAAATGACAAAATAAATATTTCCTATCATAAGCAATAAAGACTTTAAAGACCTGACATTTTTCTGCTGAAGAGCTAGAGCTGTCTACTCCTTAGGAGGCCAAGTGTTAGAGTCTGAAACAGAAACAGGGAGAAGGAGGGAGACGAAGGGGGAGAGGGAAGTAGAAGGATCAGGGTGAGGGAGGAGGAGACAGTGGAGGGAGTGGAAGAGGGAGAGAAGGAGCAGAAGGGAAGGAAGAAGAGAAGGGAGAGCAGAGGAGTGAAAAGGGAGAAAAGGGGCAGAGAGGGAGAGAAGGACAGAGAGAAGGAGAGGGAAAGGGAAGGAGTAGGGGAGGGGAGCAGTAGAACAGTAAGGAAGACTTAGAAAGGGGAGGCACGGGGAGGGATGGAGCAGGCAGGAAAGAAAAAGGAGGAGACACTTAGAAGAGGAGGCTGAGAAAGCGGCACAGAGGTACAGAAGAGCCAGTGCAGCGTGGGTAAGGAGTGCAAGAGCACAAGCGGGCCAGTGGGGTCCCCAGGGTAAGCTGGGAGAGGAGTGGCAAAGGGGATGAATGCTAAGGACCCTGAGCACACCGGGCAGAGTATCTGCAGGCAGCTGGTTAACAGAAGAGCGAGAACTACCAAACCCTTCTCATGCATCGGGCCCTGTGCTAATGAGCACTTCCGGAGCTTTATTCCATGCCTCTCCAGCGCCCTGTAGGACAGTTAGGTATGATCACTATCCCCACATTACAGATGGAAGACAAGGTGCGGGGACAGGGTGTAAAAGACACCCTATGAAGCCTGGACAACCTGACTCCAGGGCCTGTCTACTACTCTACCGAGAAGACATCTAAGTTCATTTATCTGAACATAAATTCACCCCCAGTAGACTCTATTTGCTTCCTAGGACATCTTCTAAAATTTGAAGACAGAACCGCAACCGCACCTCCCTATTTCCCAAGACAAAATACCCGAACTCCACTCAATACCACCCACTTGCCTCTGTGATATCCAGTCCCTGGCCAAAAGGGCCGTGCGAGTCATGCTGCTCTGAGCAGGCCCCGGCCCCGCCCCTGTTCTCTGTGTTCAGCTCAGCTGCCAGGGAAAGTAAAACCCGGACTCTGAATGTTATCGACGTGCATACGGTGTGTGAGTGCTTGAAGCGTGTGTGCGCTAGAGACCACGATTTGGAAGGCATTAATGGACATTCACACGAACCAAGGGCATTAAATTACTTCTGAAGCATCTATACTGAATCACAAATTAGAAGTCTAGCACCATCTGTCTTAGTCTGCTGGAGCGAATGATGGTCCTGAGCTTGAGAGGGGACACAGAAAAAAAAAATCTGTCTTCCCTTCAGGTAGGAAATGGTAGTAAGAGAAAAAAAATCAATGGCAATAGTCTAGTCTAGGCTGACAAAGTAGAATCTCAGAGAAGTCTACGGTTTGCTGTCTTCACAGTAGGCAGCACCCCACCCTACATGCAAAATTCCACAAGAGGAGTGAAATTTAGTGTTTTTGTCACCAAAATGTGAAAGCTTCTGACAGAAAGTCCATTCTGAAACTAAAGTTCAATTAAATTAACTATATATACCCCCCAAACTGACAGTATAATAGTTTTCTAAAAGGTTTTCAAAATTTCAAAAAAAAAAAAATATATATATATAGTATATAATAACACATCCAAGAGGACTAACAGGTACTAGGATTATAGATGACTTTGATTTTCTTTGTACTCTCCCCTCCTGGATGTAAATTCATCACATTTTAACAAGAATGTAAATATTTCATATTTATAAGATGAAAAAAGGCCTTATACCTTATTGTAATGGTCCGTGGTAGCTTTCCTTACTTCGTGATTAAAATAACCAGGGGTGCCTGAGTGGCTCAGTTGGTTAAGCATCCGACTCTTGGTTTCAGCTCTGGTCACGATTTCAGGGTCCTGGGATCTAGCCCCACATCAGGGTCCTCACTCAGCAGGGAGTCTACTTGAGATTTCTCTCTCTCTCTCTCTCCCTCTGCCCCACCGCACCCACCCCTGGTGGCATGCACTCTCTCTCTGTCTCAAATAAATAAATCTTTAAATATAAATAAATATAAATATAAATAACCTGTGAAATGTTATCTGCACTTTTTTAGTACTTAATAATATTGGATTTTGAATCCCGTAGACGAACATTTTTGCCAATTTTGCCCATTTTCCTCTATGAAAAGCTATTCATAAAACTGTTCCTTCAAATTTAAAGAAGTGATTTAAAAATCACACAGTTGGAATGGCCCAACTATTCCAGAGGGTATTTATCTTAAAAAGTGAGCCGACAGTAAATCCCAGCTTTACTCTCTAAAACGAGATTAACTGACAGTCTAAGGTAATTAAATGCACTGTAAATGCTCGAAATAATTAAATTTATTTCTGGTTTCTGGTAGTGAAATATCCCTCGTAAGATAAACTCCTGACGGATAAAATTTTTCAAATATTCCTCAAGTCAAAATCCTATTGAATGCTTTCTGTCATTTACAAGACGAAGAAACAATAATGAAAATGTGTTCCACACATGTGGAAGGAGCACTGCCAGCAAGTATGGCTCCACGGCTTAAACAAACACTTCTCCCAACTTCTACAGAACATGGGCCTGTCAAAGAGCGAGCTCCCGCCCCGTGTCTGGTTTGGAGTTACATAACAGTGATGTTTCTTCAAAATGCGGAATTTTAAACCCCAAACAGATGTAAGCTGTTATTCTAAAATGTTTTATAGATGAAGAAAATGAATAGCAGCACTCAGAGGTCTTATATTCCAAAACACAACACACTCCTTTTATTGCACCCAAAGTTACAAAATGGCTCACTGTTGTGACCTTTTTAATGCCTCCATTTAAGATATTTTGTTTTAATAAGGTTGTTACAACCCAGGGCACTAATAAGTGAGCAGCAGTAAACCCAGCTACCATCAAAGAGGCAGATGCAGAGGGGGGAAAAACCTGCTAAAATTCAACATGGATTCCACTTAGTAATAAACACAGCAATAATGCTGTACAATGGTGCATGTGAGGATTCCATGCGCACTAGATAAAATTAATATAGGTGTGGTGAGAAAGGGAATGACGTGTTGGGCATTACTAATGAAATAAAGAATTTACAAAATTACATTATGAACATGCTTTACCTCTCTAACTATTGGACCAGACTCATCACTGAAGCCAATCAATGCTTTTAACCCAGTGATCTTAAAACAAGTGCCCGTAACCTTACGGTTCTTAAAAAATAATGAAGTGGTTTTTAACAAACAAAGGGGATATAAAGATATTATTTCTAAGGCATTACTTATCTGTAAAATTCTATTTTTCAATGGAAAAATCACATTAGAATATCAACATTTTAAAAATAAGACTTGATTAGAAGCCACAATGAACACGCTACCATGAATGCTCTAGAAAGCATAAGAACAAGAAAGTATATTTTTAAAAAAGCTGTGAAACCCATTGTTCCTTGGCAGAAATAACCCCAAATTCCCTAGCAATGAGACAAAAAAACAAACAAAACAAAACAGAAACTTTTTGCTAAGACCTCGAATAAGAAAGGGTTTGAAGTATAGCATGGGATTGGTAGGCCTGCCATCGCCCAAGAACTGGCCTGTTCCAATTTTCAAGGGATCCTACAAGTGACCCACGGAGATGTCCCCTTTTTATTGCATTACAGTGTCAAAACTTCTGTGATTCATTTAGGGTTTTCCACTTCAGTGCTGCATCGGTAACAAAGCCCTTCTCCTCTTAAACACACTGTGCCTTTTCCCATTCAATCCCAGGGTTAACGAAGGACAAACCAAGTTGAAGACCTAAAAACCTGGTACTCCTAAGTGACTATTGTTCCAAAATTCAAAATTAAACAAGTGAGAGCCATTCAAATCTGGTCTGCTAGCATTTGACAGGACAGGAAAGAATTCCAACAGTCAATATATACTGATTTTTCAATCGAACAACCATAATCCATTTATACACACTGTGTTTGGAGAAGAGAATGTCTACCTTCACTAATTTGCTGCTAGTAATTAGGAATTCTATTGATATTTTTTTGTAACATTAACATAAAAGTAGGGAAAATTTACAGTGAATTATTCCTTATGTTTATAAGAGATATTAGAAAGTCCTAAAATACCTTTTCAAAAAAAAAAAAAGCACAAAATAGACAAAAGAGTATCAAAATCTAATACAGAAAAGGAGATGTGTGTAAGTGGTTTGACTCTTGAGCAAATCTTTTAGAACTCAGCCAGGAGCTCTAAGGATATCACCAATCACTAATTCCATGTGCTGGGCACAGCAAGTCCTCAATAAATGTTAGCACTGAAGGTAATGATTTGATTTTCTTTCTCTGCATTCTACAGAATCGTCACAGGAATTGTGTCTGGGTGGAAGGCACTCCCAGGACATCAATGTACATATGAGTGGGCCAGTCACACGGCACCATGATACAGCGAAGATAAGAGCAATGTCAAAGTAATCCATGGTCCACTATACATCTAAAGTCCTAAAAACAAGTTTCACTGTTTTTACAAAGTGGAAAGTATATATATTTGATGCTACTCCTGAAAAAAAATCTCATGAAGATAAGAACACAAGGGAACTTCCTCGATCTGATAAAGGACTCCTGAAAAATCCATAGCTAACACCATTCTTCAGGGTGAAAGACTGAATGTTTTCCTCTTAAGATCATTAACAACGCAAAGATACTCACTTCCATTCAACACTACACTGGAGGGTCTAGTCAGTGCAATCAGGCACAAAAACAAACAAAAAAAAGGACAAAAAGCATAAAAACTGGAAAGAAGTCCTTATTCACAAATGACAATTAGCCATGCTGAAAATTCTAAAAAATCTTAAGGAATCAATATACAAAAAAATATCAATAGAATTCCTAATTACTAGCAGCAAATTAGTGAAAAACAAATGCTTTAAAAAAAATCTGCTTAAAGGTGAATTAAAATTGAATTTAGGAAAAAAGTTAACCAAAGATTTATAGGACTAATGTACTAAAAGTGACCAAACAAGGGCACCTAGGTGGCTCAGTGGGTTAAGCACCTGACTCTTGATTTTGGCTCAGGTCATGATCTCAGGGTTGTGAGATCGAGTCCCACTTCAGGCTCCACATTCAGCAGGAGTTTGCTTGAGATTCTCTCTCTCCCTCTGCCCCCACCCCCTGCCCATACTACCCTTCTCTCTAAATAATAAAATCTAAAAAAAAAAAAAAAAAAAATCAGAATATATATTTTTTTAAAACTCCTATAGCTCAACATCAACAAAACCTAATTTTTTTAATGGACAAAGGACCTGACTAGACATTTCTGATGAAAAGATATATAAATAGCCCACAACCATATGAAAAGATGTTCAGTATTACTAATCATTAGAAATGTAAATCAAAACCACAATGAAATATCACCTCATATCCAGTAGGAAATTAAAAAGAAAGAAAGAAAGAAAGAAAGAAACATGTATGGACAAGGATATGGAGAAAATTGAAACCTTTGCACACTGTTGTTGGGAATGTATGATGATGCAGCCATTTGGAAAACAACAGAGAGTTCCTCAAAAATTAAAAAACAATTATCATATATGATCCAGCAATTCCACTTCTGGGTATATACCCAAAATGACTGAAAGTAAGGTCTGAGAGAGGTATCTGTACGTTCCAGTTCACAGCAGCAATGAAGCAAACTAAGCGTCCATCAATGAATGGATAAAGAAAATGTGGTGTGTGTGTGCATGTGTATTTTTAAGCCTTAAAAAGAAGGGAATTCTGACAAACACTACAGAATGGATGAGCCTTGGGGACATTATACTAAGTGAAATAAGCCAGTCACAAAATGACAAATACTGTCTGATTCCACTTATGTGAAGAAGCTAGAGTAGTGAAATTCATAGAAACAGAAAGCAGGATGGTGGTTGCCTAGAGACAGGGAGAATAAGGAGATGGAGAGTTCTTGTTTAATAAGCACACAGTTTCAGTTCTGCAAGATGAAAGTTTTGGAGACCAGTGGCAAAACAGTGTGAAAATACTTCACACAACTGAACTGTATACCTATAAATGTTTAAGATGATAAATGTTACATGTATTTTACCAAATTAAACTTTTTGAAAACTTTTAAAAGGTACTATTAATGAAAAGGCAAGCCACAGTGAAAGAAAATATTCACAAAACATGTCTGACAAAGGACTTCTATTCATAATATAGAACTTTCAAACCTTATTAACTAAAGAAAGGGGGGGGAGAATCCAATTTTAAAAATGCACAGAAGACTTGCACAAGCTCTACACATAGAAATATATACACAAATTTCTAACATAAGCAAATGAAAAGATACTCAAATTCATTCATCATCAGGGGAATGTTAATTAAAACACATTGAGAAAAAAGGCTGGTGATTCCCCAAAAAGCTAAACACGGAATTACCATACGATGCAGCATTCCGTTCCTAGGTATAGAGGCAAAATAACTCAACTCTGGAACTCGAACAGATACTTGCATACCAATCTTCACTGCAGCATCATTCACAATAACCAAATAACCCAAGTGTCCATCAATAAATAAACCAAAAAAATAAAATGGGTGTTACCCATACAATGGGGTATTACTGTGCCATAAAAAGGACTAAAGTTCTGACACAGGCTACAACACGGGTGAACCATGAAAAGATCATAGTAGGTAAAATAAGCCAGACACGAAAGGACAAATAATGTATCATCACACTTATATGAAATATCTAAAATAGGCAAATTCGTAAAGACAGAAACTAAATTAGGGGTTACCAGGGACTGGGGGGAGAGGGCAGCGGGGAGTTCTTACTCAATGAGTACAGAGTTTCTGTCTGGGGTGTTGAAAACATCTTGGGACCAGGCAACAGGTAGAGTTGCACTAGTGTGTGAATGATACTGAAGTGCACACTTAATGTGGTTAAAGTGACAAGTGTTCTGTTTGGCCTACTTTATTTTTAAGATTTATTCATTTGACAGAGAGAGAGAGAGAGGGAACACAAGCAGGGGGAGTGGGAGAGGGGGAAGCAGGCTTCCCATGGAGCAGGGAGCCCAATGCAGGGCTTGATCCCAGGACCCCGGGGTCACGACCTGAGCCGAAGGCAGACACTTAACGACCGAGCCACCCAGGTGCCCCTGTTTTGTCTATTTTAGGACAATTTAAAAACTATTTTTCAAAATGCACACAATGATAAGCCACTGTACAATCAGTAGTAAGTTGAAATCAGAAAGACTGACAAAACCAAATAAGGGTGAGGATGTATAGCAATCACAACACTGTGTTGCTGGTAGGAACTTAAAATAGGACAATCACTTCCAAAAGGGATTTGCTACATTGCTGTTTGATCCAGAAATTCCACCCCTAGGTATTAATCCAAGAGCAATGACAGTATAGGTCCACAATTAAAGTGCCATGAATGTCAGCGCAGCTTTAATCACAACAGTTACTGTCCATCAACAAAAGAAAGGCCATATGTAGTGTGGTATAGTCATATAGTAGAATACTGGCAATAAAGGGGAAAGAACAACGGACACTTGCTATGACGTTAATGTCCCTCACACCTGGTCTGCTCAGCAAAAGAAGCCAGACATAAAAAGAGTTCATACTGTATGGTCGTTTTTAGATAAAGTTCTAAGAAAAGGCAAAACTATCCCAGGTAGGCAGACTGACTGGGATGGAATACCAGAGAACATTCTAGGGTATGGAAATACTCAGTATCATAATAGTGATGTGTGTTACATGAGTATATCCACCCCTCCAAAGTATACAACTATCATTTGTGCATTTCAATGGATACAAATTTAATCTAAAAGTATATTATAAAAAATAAAACAGTAATCCAAGTAGAGCAAGTGGTGATACAGCTGAGCAAAAATGGCAGACTACAGATACCTGCTGAAGCCTAGAGATGGGCACTTAGGCTTCCTTATACTATTCCATTCACCTTGTGTATATTTTAATTTTCCCATAACAAAAAATGTGTACAGGTAAAGCATGATTACATTCTCATTCTTAAAATTCATACATAGAAGCCTAAAACACAAGGTCAAAGTGAGCTCCTTAACCTCCATTTAACCAAACCTAACTGACATTTGAGATGTATCTTCTCATTTATCCCAACATACTTTGTTTTGGTTTGGGTTTTTTCATTGAACATTAATATACAGAGTTCTAAAATTTGATTTTTCTTCTAAACAATATCAAAGAAATATTACCATATTCGTTAATATAAATCTATCATTTCTGACCAATGCATAATATTTCACAATATTCATCTCCTGGTGATTTATTTTCTAATTTTTCTCATAAAACACTACTTTTGTTTACTTAACATTTGTAATACACAGCGGATTCTAGACATATCCCACAGACTGAACAAACCTATGATAACAGATAAACCTATGATAACAGGATTAGGAGATGAAGGCCCAACATTAACCCTTCATTAGCACAATCATCCTTAAAAACGCCCAGGGTTAACATTCAGGTCTCTCAGGACACAAAGAAATCATCTTTTAGGTATCAAGTTTAATTTACCAAATCAATCAAAATGAAAAAATCATAAAATTTCACTGGCTTTTACACTGCCAGAAGTGATTCTAACACACTATTCCACACTCCTAGGCAAATGTTCAATACTTGCATTAAGGTTGAATCCTGCCTCCAGAGGTCTGTAAACATTGCTTCCACGGTGGGATTATGGTACCAAGAATTACCATGACTAAGTAAAATGTAATTCTGAGGTCATAGGTAGATGTAAGTTGTGCCCTATCTAAAAAAGAGGAACTATTTTTGTCAATTGGGATTCTTAAGAAATAAAGTTAGAAATGCTTTTAAAAGTTTTCCATTTAGGGGCACCTGGATGGCTCAGTGGGTTAAACCTCTGCCTTCAGCTCAGTTCATGATCCCAGGGTCCTGGGATCAAGCCCCACATCTGGGACTCTCTGCTCAGCAGGGAGCCTACTTCCTCCTCTCTCTCTGCCTGCCTCTCTGCCTACTTGGTAATCTCTGTCAAATAAATAAAATCTTAAAAAAAAAAAAAGGTTTTCCATTTAGTGCAAGAAAGTTAAAAAAAAACTATCTTTTTCTTTTTTAAGATTTTATTTATTTATTTGACAGAGAGAGAGATCACAAGTAGGCAGAGAGGCAGGCAGACAGAGAGAGGGGGAAGCAGGCTCCCTGCCAAGCAGAGAGCCTGACTCGGGGCTCGATCCCAGGACCCTGAGATCATGACCTGAGCCGAAGGCAGAGGCTTAACCCACTGAGCCACTCAGGTGCCCCCCCCCCCAAAAAAACTATCTTTACATAAACACACACACATATACATACAGACACATATATACTGACTGATTCCTTCACGATGCAATTTATTTTCATTGGCTTCTTTAATGAACTGTGAGGATCACCCCACAATTCTTACCAGGATCACTCAGCAATTAGTGTGATTCTTATTAATGAAACCTGAACTTCTCCTCTGTTGTGTAAGAAGCAAAGGAAGAAGTTCCTTTTCGGTTCTTCAGAGTCATTTCCAATATGCTAAGCTGTGTTGATTTAAGCCTTCTAAGAAAACAGCCGAGAGTAGTTGAGAGAGGTGCTTAAGACTCAGAAATTTCACAACCAGAATTCCTGTCAAGATGTTAGAACTCTGGCATAGGGTCAGGAAACAGATGTTTTCGGTTGGAATTTGCATGCAACTTTAATCCCTTACAAAACATAATCAGGTTGTTCTTCAGATTTTTTTCTGTGGCTGAGAACAGCATTCACACGTATAGTCGCTTGGCTTTCCCGCCTATGACTCCATCCCTCCCTTTCAGTCAGCCCGGCTTAGCTCTTAGCTCAGAAAGCAAAAAAGGAAAAAGTTGTAAGCAACCCCTCAAGCACTCCTACAAGAGAAGGCAGATTATTTATTATTCTACCAACTGTCCTCGTTAACTGAGGCACATGCTTATTTTCTGGGTCTTCCTCATATCCGAAGCAATCTGTTTTTTAGTAATAAAGATGTTCTAATTGCTGGTTTCCCAAACTCTAAAAAATACAAATAAAATAAAAAGATAACATTTAAAAGACCAGCCAAGAGCAATAAACATCTCACCTAATATTTGAATTATCTGTTCAGCTATATCCTTTGGGCATCTATGCAGAATTATAACTGGAAAGAATGATAACGAAATAAAAAGAGGTTTGCATCGTGGTTAGGCCGTGTAGGTGGCTCCCTCACTCCCTTGCTCCCTCCCCCACCTACCTACCTTCCTCTCTTGGGGACTCCCCTCCCCAGCCTCCCCAGAATAATGCAGTAGGAATAAACACATATTTGAAAGCAGCCCCATGAACATAAAATGACAACAAGGAGGCTGAGCAGTAGTGTGGCACTGACTAGTTTACAAAATGGTCCGAAGAGAGGAGGAGGAGCTGCGGAGCAGAAGAGAAGAGGATGGTAGCTTGCTAAGGGCAGGAAGGGAGAGGTGTGTCTGCCTTTCTCCTCACTGCATCCCTGTGCTTGGCAGAACAGGGGGCTCAGTAACTATTTATCACATGAGTGACTGGAGGAAAAGCAAAGGAATGGAAGAGAAGGTAGGCCAAAAGGCTGGCAGCAGAATTAGAGTAAAATCCAGCTCAATAAATGGTTCAATAAATACTCTTTCCTTTTATCACTACTGATTTACAAATATTTGTTCGAACAATGTGCTGAGAGCAGATCGATAAGGGGAAAAAAATGGTATCAATCAGATGCGAAAGAGATAAAATACAAAAGCAGATGCCATTAGTTTCATCTGTTAGTTAAATCAAAAGTCAGATAAACGCATATATACACATCCCAGGAAATAAAAGCTTCGCATAGCCACTCTACAAATGTACCTCGAGTGAACTCTTATTGACTTCCAGCAGAAAACAGCATTCAAGCCCAAGTGGTAAGAACTAGAAATCATCTACTTTGTACAATTAAAGAGAAGCCATGCTTCCAGAAGAGTAATTCTGGGTGGAGTTTAAGGCATCATAATAAACTGAGACAAGGCACTGCCCCTAGTTTTCTGGTTTCCTTATTCTCAGTTCTGTTACATGTGTGGAGTCCTGTAACTGTGAACACTCCCCACAGGTAGTTTGTGTCTGACCCCAACCACAGTACCATTTTATGCATGTGACCCAATTAAGAGAATAATTAGGAGAGACAGGAAATAAACCATAGGGTCTGATACAGACTTTTTAAAATGATGGATAAAAATAAATATTCCCTAATGAAAGGAGGAACAAGAAACTTGGCCAGATTTTACCCACTAATTGTGATGCATTACCAAAACGACCCTCAAACCCCAGTGGCATACATCAAACTTGTTTCTTCCATTCACATTACATGACAGCTACAGGTTGGCTATGGCTGCCTTGAGGCTGTGGCTTTTGCTCCATGTGCCTTCTGATTCTAAGACCCGATCAGAAGGAACCACAACTCGGACATGCCACTCTCAAGGCAAAAGGTAGAAACTGAGAGGAAGTTGTTATACCTCTGATTCAGAGCTAGAATACGTCACTTCCACATCAGCTCCACTGATTAAAACAAACCATAGTACCAAGCCTGACTATGGGACAGGGAGACACTGCAAATCACTCAACCCTCTTACAAGGAAAACAGCAAAAGTGGAGAACTATAATTTATCCACATTACCTTCCAACTTCCATGTCTAATGCTTTTCTCTTTACTGTTGGTTAAGTCTAGGCCAAAGCATATATCCAAAGCCATTAAGTGAATGATAGAATAAAAATCCAGGGCCAAAAAAGATTCCAGGAAGATGATGACGTAAGCATAATACCCCTACTGCCCGTGTGTAACACACACTACCATTTTCAATCCCTTTGTTGCAATAGATATAGGCCTGATAAGATTGCTGGAGATTGCTAAATGGAATTGAAGGCTTAGGAGGAAACTGGAATGTGTGACTTTAATTTTTCTAGGAACTGGGCAAGTACCCAGAGTCAAGCCTCTTGGAACCTTGAAACAACAACTGTAAACTAATCGTTCTAGAAAAAGCTGGGTCTGTGGAGATCTGATGACCCCTGGGTGGGGGACAGATCTCCTGAATCATCTGAGACCAAGACCGGAACCGGGCCTTTAGGAGCTGACAAGGAAAATAGGACAAAACCTAACAAGGTTGAGCATCTGGAAAGACAGTTACCATCCAGGACAAAGGGAGCAAACCCACAACTAAAAAGAGATGTTGGAAGAGTAAGAGGCCAATAATGGTCAGAAAAAATAATAGGCTAACTGATGGAGACTTAACTGCAACAGAGAGAAGCCTTCCTCCATCTAAAAGCACAATTTTCCAAATAAACCATACAGCAGATTAAAGGAAGGAAAGAATGGATCATGGCAAAAGTCCAAATCTGTGATCTGAAAGATCAAATGGAAAAAATAGCTCAAAGCAACAAAAGAGAAATCATGATAGAAGAGATAAGAGACTTGGAGGACAGAACTAATGAGATGAACAGCAGTTCCAGCAGAAAAAGATGAACAGATAGTAGTGAGGCAATAAAAAAATACATAACAGAAGATATTTTGCTTGGCCCAAAGAAAGACCTCAATCTGCAGATTAAAAGAGCTCATTTTATTCTAGACACAAACCAAGGCATAACTTAGTAAATGCCTGAACTCTGTAAGAAAAAAATTTACAAGCCTGCAGGTGGAAAGAACATATTCCTTACAGAAGGGAAAGCTCAGAGAGCTACCAGAATTTCCCACCTGCAAAATCAGAAGCTAGAGCAATGATTCTAAAAACTACTGAGAGAAAAATGGATACCAAACCCTATACCTGGCACCTGGCAGGAAACAGTGCAGATACTCAAAAATGTGCAGGGAAAAAGTAAAAGAAAAGGTAACCCTTAATGGAATAGAAACGTACAGTAGAAATTCCAAAGAAAGAAAAAAAAAAAAAAAAAAGAAAGAAAGGAAAAAAGAAATCCAAAATAACTTAAAAAAAAAAACCAGCAAAAATAAGAAAAGGTTAAGGAACAACAGGTTAAAATATATAATAAATGAAGAAAGTTAAAAGAAAAACTGTTTATACAACAGGTGAAGAAAGTAAATTATGCCATTAAAAAAAAGACCTAGTTATATTCTGGTAAAAGAAATACTCTGTTTAAAATAAAACACAATGATACAGAAATGTTTAAAATAATAGGACAGACATAAAAACTAAGTTTAAAGATTAAAATGAAGAAATGGGATTTTTTTTCTTTAAACAATAAGTAAAGGGCACTTGGTTGGCTCAGAGGGTTGACTGTCCAACTCTTGGTTTTGGCTCTGGTCATGGATCTCAGGGTCATGAGACCAAGCCCCATGTGGGGTTCCAGGCTTAGCAGGGAGTCTGCTTGAGGTTCTCACTCTCCCTCTCATTTTGCCCCTACCCGGATCTCTCTCTCTAAAAAAAAAAAAAAAAAAAAATCTTCTTAAAAAATGCCCAGAAATAAAGTTGACAAGAGGGGGATATGACCTATAATATCTAAAGAAAACTATAAAATTCCATCAGAAGACATCAAACAAGATCTGAAAAAATGCACAAACTACACTGCATTCTTGACAGTTCTCCCAAGCTTAATATATACTTTAATTCTTCCTATTATAAAGCTGTCTTTTTAAAAGCTGTATATTGACCTTAACAATTATACAGAAGGATAAATGCCCATGCATAGCCAAAAATTTTTTTTACCACGAATATTTTTAAAAACAAGAGCAGTAACTTTCAATATGTGTCAGAATTTAACTTATGAAAAGATGGGGAAAGTTGCTAGCATAATATACTACAGAAAACTAGAAGAAAATAGAACCCTGTCTTACTCCAAGCACAAAAAGTAAATACCACACAGATTAAATGTTAAACAATCTGTCTTGTTAATAACCTGCCAGGGGAGTAGGTAGTGGGATGGAGTAACTGGTGATGGGCATTCAGGAGGGCACCTGATGGAATGAGCAGTGGGTATTATAGGCAACTGATGAATCACTAAGCTCTACCCCTGAAACTAATAATACACTATATGTTAACTAAATTGAACTTGAATTAAAAAATAATAAGCTGCCAGAAAATCTAAGAGAACATATGTACATTATACAACAGAGATCTTAAGCCCAGAAGCTATAAATGAGAAGACACATTTACTACATGAAAAAACTAACCATTTCTACAGCAAATAATGCAAAAAGCAAAACAAGAGACAATAAATTTGGAGAAAATATTTCCAATATACAAGACAGAGATTTAACAGTTACAAGTACAAACACCTCTTATTAACTGACAAGATGAGTATCTGGGGAGGAGGACAGAAAGGGGGCAAATTTACAGAAAAGCAATTCCCAGTGGCCACTGTCGTCAACAAATAAGTCACACCCAAACTCTGTCAATGCAAAGTGAACTACAAAGGAAGTACTAGTTAACATCAGTAAGAACAGCAAAATGGATACAACCTGTTCTATTGTAGACAGAAATGCAAGGAAAAGGGTCCTCTCAGACACTGCTGGTGGACGCGTGAATTGCTAGCTTTTAAAGAATGTTATAATCTACAAACACCTATTTTAAAAACATATCAGATACAGCAAACCCACTCTAAGAAATTTATTGTACAGAAATAAAGCATTTCTGTATAGGGAGGTTTACTACAAAACTATTCATATCGGCTGACACTTAGAAGCAATAGGGAAAGAGTTAGGTACATTAGGTACATTAAAACAATCCTCTACCACAGAATAGTTAATGCAGTCGCTTAAAAGAATGAATTAAACTGTAACAGATGACATGAAGAGACTTCTCTAGATTTAAGGCAGAAGAACAAAACATGGAATAATATAGATCGCATAAGCCACCTTTTACAAAGCACAAAACAAAGACTGTATTTAGATACAATTATGATAGTGTGGGAGCAAAAGTATACACGCACGCGCACACACACACACACAAATACATACATATTAAGTTATTAATTGGAATTATGGAGGGTGGGCAGAGGGAGGGGAAGTTGAGTAAAGAGGTAAAACAAACAAAAAAATTTTTTTAACCCAACCCATAGCAGGTATGATATAATCATCCCTAGACACTGTTTTTGTTTATTTACATGAATATGTGAAAAAATTAGATAATTTAAAAAGAAAAAGCTAGAAGGATAAAGTAGGATACAATTTTAGAAAGTCTGAGATGTCAGAAAAATAGTATGCTAACGTCATTAGCCATCAGGGAAATTCAAACCAAAACCACACTGCGATACCACCTTACACCAGTTAGAATGGCCAAAATTAACAAGACAGGAAACAACAAGTGTTGGAGAGGATATGGATAAAGGGGAACACTCTTACACTGTTGGTGGGAATGCAAGTTGGTGCAGCCACTTTGGAAAACAGTGTGGAGATTCCTTAAGAAATTAAAAATAGAGCTTCCCACGACCCAGCAATTGTACACTACTGGGTATTTACCCCGAAGATACAGATGTAATGAAAAGAAAGGGCCATCTGTACCCCAATGTTCATAAGAGCAATGACCACAATCGCCAAACTGTGGAAAGAGCCAGGATGCCCTTTAACAGATGAACAGATAAAGAAGATATGGTCCATATATACAATGGAGCCTCCATCAGAAAGGATGAATACCCAACTTTTGTATCAACATGGACAGGACTGGAAGAGATTATGCTGAGTGAAGTAAGTCAAGCAAAGTGAGTCAATTATCATATGGTTTCACCTATTTGTGGAGCATAAGGAATAACACGAAGAACATAAGGAGAAGGAAAGGAAAAGTGAATTGGGGTAAATCAGAGTGGGAGACGAAGCATGAGAGACTGTGGACTCTGAGAAACAAACTGAGGGTTTTGGAGGGAAGCAGGGTGGAGGAGGATGGGTGAGCCTCATGTATTAAGGAGGAAATTAAGGGGGCACGTATTACATGGAGCATTGGGTGTGGTGCATAAACAATGAATCTTGGAACACTGAAAAAATAAAATTTAATTTAAAAAGGTGAAGCACAGTTTAAAAAAAAAGAAAAAATAGTATGTTAATTAAATATAATAATAAAAAAGAGAGAGAGAGAGAGGCATTCACAACCAGAGGAGGTGACCAGAACTCTCAAAACTGTCCAGGTCAGCAAAAACAAAAAATGTCTGAAAAAGTATCAACCTAGAAGAGCCTACAGACACATGACAACTAAATGTAATGTGATATCCTGGATGGGATCCTGGAAGAGAGAAAAGACATTAGGTAAAAACTAAAGAAACCTGAATAAACTATAGATTTTAGTTCATTACAAGGTTATCAATACTGGTTCCTTAATTGTGACAAACATATCATACCGAGTATGATATTAATAACAGGGAGAGTAGGGTACAGAGAATATGGTAACTCTGTATTATTTTGTATTATAATTCTATAAATCTAAAACTATTCTAAAAAATACAGTTTAGGGGTGCTTGGGTGGCTTAATCAGTCCTAACTCTAGATCTAGGCTCAGGTCATCATCTCAGGGTGTGAGACAGAGCCCTGCATCAGCAACACTCAGCAGGGAGTCTGCTTCTCTCTCTCTCTCCCAACCCCCATCTCTCCCTCTGGCCCTCCTGCTCATGCTTTCACATGCTTTCACTTTCTCTCTCAAATAAATAAATAAATGCTTTAAATAAAGTTTATTAAAAAATAAATAATACTCAACTAAGCTTTTTTTAAAATAAGACAAATTATCCCTAGAGTGCCATAAGTGGACATCATTTGAGGGCAATAAGAATTCAATTGTGTTATAAATTACAACTCCATAATTACACTAAAAAGCACTGCTTTGTACACTTAAAAGGAGGAATTATAATGGTATATAAACTATACCTTGACAAAGCTGCTAATAAAAAAATCCTTACATAAAAGAAGTTAAAGATTATGAAGATATAAAGGTTATTAAAATTTTACTTGCATTTTGGAGCACAATAGTAACCAGAGAGAAAAAAAAATCTGTATTTTTTTTTTCTTCTCAAAGAATAAAGATGACCCCTCTCAAACACATGTTAAAGCCCATATGCCTAGAATCAGCCTTTTATTGCCCCTGTGGAAAACATCCTTAAATGAGAAAGTATATTATTTGATAATTCTATTTCACATTGTAATTATAACATTTTTAAAAAGATTTATTTATTTGAGAGAGAGAACAAAAGTGGGGGGAGGGGCAGAGATAGAGGGAGACAGAGAATCTCAGGCAGACTCCCCGCTGACTACAGAGCCCAATGTGGGGCTCAATCTCATGACTCTGAAATCATGACCTGAGCTGAAATCAAGAGTTAGATCCTTACCAAATGTGCCACCCAGGTGTCCCCATGATTAACTTTTTTTTAAAATTAACATATAATGTATTATTTGTTTCAGGGGCACAGGTCTGTGAATCATCAGGCTTACACATTTCACAGCACTCACCACAGCACATACCCTCCCCAATGTCCATAACCCAGCCACCCTATCCCAACCCTTCCATCCCCTATCAAGCTTTTGCACAGCAAAGGAAAGACTCAATAAAACCAAAAGACAACTGACAGAATGGGAGAAGATATTCGCAAATGATATATCAGATAAAGGTCTAGTATCCAGAACCTATAAAGAACTTATCAAACTCAACACCCAAAGAACAAATAATCCAATCAAGAAATGGGCAGAGGACACGAACAGACATTTCTGCAAAGAAGACATCCAAATGGCCAACAGACACATGAAAAAATGCTCCATATCACTTGGCATCAGGGAAATACAAATCAAAACCACAGTGAGATACCACCTCATACCAGTCAGAATGGCTAAAATTAACAAGTTAGGAAACGACAGATGTTGGCGAGGATGCAGAGAAAGGGGAACCCTCCTACACTGTTGGTGGGAATGCAAGCTGGTGCAGCCACTCTGGAAAACAGTATGGAGATTCCTCGAAAAGTTGAAAATAGAGCTACCCTATGATCCAGCAATCACACTACTGGGCATTTACCCTAAAGATACAAAAGCAGAGATCCAAAGGGGCACATGCACCCGAATGTTTATAGCAGCAACATCCACAATAGCCAAACTATGGAAAGAACCTAGATGTCCATCAATAGATGAATAGATAAAGAAGATGAGATATATATACACAATGGAATACTATGCAGCCATCAAAGGGGAAATCTTGCCATTGGCAATGGCGTGGATGGAACTAGAGGGTATTATGCTTAGAGAAATAAGTCAATTAGAGAAAGACAAGTATCATATGATCTCTCTGGTATGAGGAATTTGAGAGGCAGGGTGGAGGGCTGTGGGGTGTAGGTAGGGAAAAAATGAAACAAGATGGGATTGGGAAGGAGACAAACCATAAGAGACTCTTAATCCTCCATGATAAATTTTAATTAAGTGGTTTCTAATATAAAATCTGGGACATATGCTAAACCTACACAGCTATGAGTGAAATAAGTCAATCAGAGAAAGACAATTATTATATGATCTTCCTGATACAAGGAAGCTGAGAAGCAATGTGGGGGGGTCTGGGCGGTAGGAAAGGAATAAATGAAACCAGATGGGATCGGGAGGGAAACAAACCATAGGAGACTCTTAATCTCACAACAGAAACTGAGGGTTGCCGGGGGCGGGGGGGGGGGGGGGGGGGGTAGGGAGAGGGTGGTTGGGTTATGGACATTGGGGAGGGTATGTGCTATGGTGAATGTTGTGAAGTGTATAAACCTGGCGATTCACAGACCTGTACCCCTGGGGCTAATAATACATTATATGTTAATAAAAAATAAAAATTTAAAAAAAAAAACCTACACATCTACAATAGGAGTCAATAAAGTGACTAACAGTTAAACATTTAGTTAAATAATTAAAGCTATTTTTAACAGTGCTCAAAATGAAAACCCTTGAGACTGAAGTTACAAAATAAAATACCACTGAATTATCTATAAATATAAACACTCAATAATAAACATTTTATAATTTTTTTTTAAGATTTATGTATTTTAGAGAGTAGAGGGGAAGGGGCAGAGGAAGAGGGTGGGACGGAATCTCAAGCAGACCCCACGCTGAGCACAGAGCCTGATGTGGGGCTCAATCTCATGACTCTGAAATCGTGACCTAAGCCGAAATCGAGTTGGCCACTCAAACGACAGAGTCACCCAGGCACTCCAGTAATGAGCATTTTAACAAGAGACTTTCCCCTTAAAATGTTCCATATATTGAAATTATAAATTATAATAAACTTAACTAAAAAAAACCCTAAACTAACTAAAAAAAAAACTAAAAAATTAACCAAGAGGGGCATCTGGGTGGCTCAGTCAGTTGAGCATCTGCCTTTGGCTCAGGTCATGATTTTGGGGTCCTGGAATCAAGCCCCAGGTTGGGCTCTGCTCAGCCAGGAGTCTGTTTTCCCATCTCCCCTCCCTCAGCTCCTCCAGCCCCTCTGACTGCTCTTCTTTCTTCACAAACCACACCCTGTCTTTCAAACCAACTCACCAAAAACTCCTGAAGTCGAGTCCACAGGAAGACTGGGAGCTGGGTGGGCTGGGGTGGGGTAGAGTGTCTTAATGAATCAAAGCTCCTAGAACAACATTTGGCATATAAGGGGTTCTCAATAAATGTTTAAGCAAATGAACAGATCTCAGAAAAGGCATAGGAAAACAGAAGGATAAAATGCTTTACTCTGGAAGCGACCAATTCTAGAAGCTGATTCATCTCCATCTCAGTCAATATTAAAATAAAGTGGAAAAAAATAAAGATGAACAATCTGTCACAAAATAGTAAAATAGATTGGCTTCTAGTGGTTTTCTTCTTTCATTTTACTTAATTTCAAAATGTAATAAATATTCAATTCCTCTATAACAAAAAAATCCTTCAAAAGCCTTAACGGAAAATCATCCTAATTTTGTCTAACTAACATTCTAACATTCACTCTTGGGGGCGGGGGTGGAATGAGAAGAAGGGAGAGGGGTTTTTTTGTTGTTTTTTTTTAAAGCAAATTTACTGCAAAAGTTTGTCATTATTAGAATGGCATATGACATGGCTTGTTCCCAGGAGAAACAATCCTTTGCTTTCAAATTCAGTACCACTTAGATGAATTTAACTTGAATGCTTTCTAAACTGTTTGGTTAACAAAAGTATGCAGAATTTTAAGAAAATGAAGAGTTTTTAAAAACTATAGAAAAACCCCAAAAGGAGGAAATGTGTAAAAACAAATTATGATATACATGCAAAGTAAATAACAAAAATTGGCAATCTTTGATAGAGAATTTCAGTGACAATACGGAATTTCGATGTAAAATCAAAAAAGGCACTTCGCTTCCATTCTTCCCATCTTTAAAATCAAGATTAAGAATAATAATGACAAATTCTTAGTGCTAACTAAGTGCCAGGCATTGTTTGAAGCATTTTACATACTTTACAAACAGATTACAATATGTAACTAATCCTAATGCAGCTCAACAATAATTGGTATATATTTTGGCTTTCAAAAGAGGTTAGCCAAGAGAAGATAATAATACTGTACATCACCTGCTCACAGGGTAATTTTTCCTTAAAGACAGTCTTTTCTCATAATCCAATAAGGAAATGGTAATGTTTTATTAAAACATTTTAAATGGTGCCATTTAGACAACAAATGGAAAATCAAGGATACAAAGGTAAATGCAAACAATTAGAAAAGAATAACTTGGAGAGAGAAACAAAACACAACTGTGTGTGTTCTAATGACACGCAATTTTTATTGGTTAAATAATGTATAATACTCTTAATATAATACACCTAAGCTATTTCTTGAACACTGATCTTTCTTCAAGGTAAAACTTTTGTAATACAGTAGATGACTTTCAGAACTCTACATGAATGGAAGGAGTGTTGAACAGGAAACACAAGTGGCCTATTTTTGAGAATTCCATTGTTATAGAACACAGGATAGCAGCTGTGGAGGCCAAGAAAAATTAAGGCCATCCCACCTCAGGTTTAGCCTTAGCTTAAGTACAGCCATCTAGACCCCTGTGCCCAAGGGCTGAACTTTCCCTTACTTTACTTTAGTTTCAGGAAGCTCCTCCCTACTTTAGTTCTAAGGACCCCCACCCTGCTTTGGTTCCAGAGACCCCCACCCTGCTTTAGTAACAGGAACCCATAAATACCCCTGCCTTAACTAAGCTCTGGGTCCAAGTCCCTACTGCCCTATGTCCGCTATACTTGGGCCCAAGCTTAAGCTTGTCAAATAAACCCTCCTGTGATTGCATCGGTGCTTGGCTCTTTGGTGGTCTCTCGGAGGCAAAAACTCGGGTACAACACAACAAACCATCTGAAAATGTTTGAGCTGTTCAGAAATACACATAAGCCACCTCTGATCTACTTCCTGGTAGGTAAGGTCTTAGCCGATAGGCACGGAGTTTAAGATCACTGAAGGCCTAACACTGATTCATACCACGAGTGCCTCACAGAGTGGTGTTTCATACCAAATAATATTTCAGAGGAAAAAGGGTTGAACTCCAACCAAAAAGAAGTACTTTTTTTTTTTTTATGAAGTAAGCCAGTCTTTGAATTTGCATCTTAATAGGGCTTCTCATTCTATTCTATTAATAATGGTGTGGAAAGAATGCAAAAGCATCACAATACTGAGAGAGATCAGCATGATTAAAACAATCTGTGAAATTAGATGTCTTAGTCTAATCCAGTCTCCTTTAACATCAATAACACTTACTGAAGACCCATTAAAATATGTCCAGAGGGAAGACAGACCCTGGGAATACAAGGATGACTAATAAAAGGTCTCTGGCTTCAAGGAGCCTACAAACTAACATTCTTCCCTCCCCCCAATCTTATTTAATTTTATTATTTAGTATTTTTTATTATTAACATGTAATGTATTATCTGTTTCAGGGGTACAGGTCTGTGATTCACCAGTCTTGCACAACACACAGCGCTAACATTCTTAAAAAATATTTATTTATTTATTTATTTATTTATTTATTTATTTATTTATTTATTTGACAGACAGAGATCACAAGTAGGTAGAGAGGCAGGCAGAGAGGGTGGGGGAAGAAGGCTCCCTGCTGAGCAGAAAGCCCAATGTGGGGCTCGATCCCAGCACCCTGGGATCATAACCTGAACTGAAGGCAGAGGCTTTAACCCACTGAGCCACTCAGGCACCCCAGGGCTAACATTCTTAAAAAGTGTTTCAAGAACTAACCCTAACCAATGCTTCTCTACTGAATAAAAGTGACCGGCTCCATAACCCACGATGATCACAGGGCCTAGTCGCTACAGCAGCTGAACGGAACCTCACCTGAAGCACAAGAGCGTATAGGTGGGGGTGGCTGCCTTTCCTTCTTCAAAAGGCTGAGAACACTGGTGGATACTGGTTCTGTGGAGCACCCGTCCCCCTCCCTGCAGGACACACAGCTACAGAAGCAGCTCCTTATTTCAAGAAGGTTCCTCTCTGAGTACCAGTTCTGCCGTGCCCCTTGATAAGGAAAGCCAGATCCTGGATCTAGGGAGGATAACCATCCTATTTTAGCTACTAGTTTAATAACAAAGAGGAGAACTGGGTTTGCCTACGTGTGTGCAATTCTTACCTCTGCACTAGGCAAAAAAGAAACTGAGCCACTGGCACTGTGGGGTTGTTTAGTAACTCCAGTTCAACTCTGACCCCCCAAATAAGAAAGTTCTCGAACAACTAACATTGCAAAAAAACCTTACAGAAACTCAGGGAAAGGGGACAGGTGGGGATGGGAGATACATATTAGTTGGTGTACAAGCATAAAGACCAAAGGCTTAAGTATTTATTTGAGAATAAGTGTCAATTACCAAAAATTCAAAACCCTTTAAGACATATTGCTGTGATGTACACCGGATGAAATATCCATTTTCTATTTGTATAAGCTATAAAGCTGAGCTGAATATGCAGAACTAACCAAGAATTTGACTCTTGATATACAAATAATACTGTAAAGCAGCCTTGTTTGCCTTGGGGGGGGGTTGTCTCATTTTATTTCATTATTAAGCCTCTTCAACCTTACTATACACTCAAACATATATGCTGGTTTTAATCCAACAAGTTTCTAAGTGTAGAATGTGCTAACATAGGGCCTAGCAAACACTAGGTACTGGATTTAAATCCTTGGTTTGCTACATCAAAACCATACACGTGCCATTCTTCAGAAAGCTCTAGAAAACAGCACTATCAACTGCTGCCTCGCCTCTCTTCTGGTTGGTGTTTCTGATGCAGACCCCCTAAAGAGCCATGACTCTCATGCCTTTGGAACCTTCTCAGTGAAGCTCCATTTTACGTGGGGTTAGGCTCTATGGGTCTGTGGGTATGTCACATTACTCTAGACTCTCCTCCAGTCTAGTCTAGGCAGACTTCTTACCAGAAACCAAGGCAACTCAAGACAAAAGAGAACAAGCAAAGTCTGGGTTCTTTCTTGGTTAGGAACCAAGGGCAACTACAGCATCTGTGTTATGGGCCAGATGGATGCGTGGACACTGTGAAGAAACAACAGAGTTTGCTCCTTCCCGTTGTTCTTACCACGACACTACATAAGGAGTCAGTGCTAGCATGTCCAAGAGCGAGAAAGGGAGAACAAGACATTCCCACAAAGAATGTCTTTATGGGTTTAGGGGTAAAGGCACAGAAACCACTGAATAAAACGGGGTATTGGGGATAGAGACCCCGGGTGAAGCTAACCTATTTACAGAGTCTAAGCCAGTGTGGAAACAGTCCCATGTTAATAAGTACTAGAGATGGTGATCCCATCTTTGGAGAACCCTAGCCTCTCTGTGATATCTGGAGATTTTCTAAGCACTTCAACCATTCTGTAAGTATTAACAGCCAACCCTTTCCCTGTGGCATAGATTTCCTCAACAGTCCTCTGTAATCATACCATTTCACTCATGAAGCCTAGTACACATGATGTGAACACAAGAATAGCTTTTTTTCTTTTTTAAGATTATATTTTTTTGACAGAGAAAGAGAGTACAAGCAGGGAGAGCAGCAGACAGAGAGAGAGGGAGAAGCAGGCTCCCCACTGACCAGGGAGCCCAATGCAACATTAGCCGAAGGCAGATGCTTAACTCTCTGAGCCACCCAAGTGCCCAAGAATAGCTTCCTTCTTACAGGAGGTCAGTAGAAGACTCGAACAGCCTTATAGGTCCCAAATACATTAAGAATCAGATTTCCAGATTTCCACATAAGAGAGGAATTTAGAGACAACAGACTACTATTCTCCCACATCCTTAAAGAAAGAATAAACCATTTTAGTGGGGAGTTTCATTTAAATATAAAATAAAAATATAATATCAATTAAATAACATACACAAAAAGTCTCCTCTATACCAGGACATTTAAATAAAATCACAACAAAATTTTGCAGACAACACCTTCTCTATCCCACCCTAAAGAATTTACATGAGCTAATATAAAGTTGTTAAAGGAACATACTGACTTTGAAACAGAATATGGCTTTTCCTACACACCAGTATTTTAAGAATACTTAGATATGCTAAGGGTACTAGGCCTGACCTACTGTTACATTCCACAGAGGTGGTTTTTGTCACTCAATTATACAAAACAGTATTTCTTAGAGTGGATGCTACAGTTTGAAGATGAACTTAAAACAGAATTTTCACTAGAAATATGTGAAACAGAACAATCTCTCCAACAAGAGAAGAATAACAAGTAAATGACTTTTTTGGGAGTTATAAACTAGTTGAACCCATTGGCTAAGAGTTCAACATATCAATTAAGTTAAATACACATCTTACCCTGTGACACAGCATTTCTACCCCTACCTACGTATATACACAAGAGAAATGAGTACTTAAACTCACAAAAAATCACATTCTAGAGTGTTCGTATCAGCTTTATTCATAATACCAAAAACTGCCAACAACTCAAATACCTACCAACAGAAGAAGTGATGTGTAAACTGCAGAATATTGCTATAAAGGGATAATAGAAAACAAATTAAAGAAGAATTATACATAAAATGTGGCTGAATCTCCGTGAAGAAAGGGTGATAAAAAGAACACATGGTGCGGCACCTGGGTGTCTCAGTCAGTTAAGCGTCTGCCTTCGGCTCAGGTCATGATCTCAGGGTCCTGGGATCAAGCCTGCATCAGGCTCCCGGCTGGACTGGGAATCTGTTTCTCCCTCTCCCTCTCCCTGCTGCTCCCCCTGCTTGTGCTCAGTCTCTCTCTGTCAAATAAATAAAACCTAAAAAAAAGAACACACAATGTGTGATTCTATTCACATGAAGGCCAGGAACAGATAAAATATCGATGACGAGGAAAGTCACAACAGTGGTTAGTTAACAATAGGGGAGAGAGGATTCAAACATGAAATAGGATGGGCCCAGGAGCTTCTGAGTGATGAAAGTTTCTTATCATGAACTGGGTAGTGGTCACAGGGATATGTACGTTAAGCACAACACAGTGAGCTGTACACCGAACAACTGTGCACTGGAGAATATATAAATTATCCCTCAGGAAATATATCGATACGGGCCTTTTCATAAAAGCAAAGAAAGAAATAAGGGGGATGGAGGGGGAAATGATATACTACGTAAAAATATAAAACCTCCATATGGAACACAACGGTCTTGGAGAAAAGTAAAAGGCAACTGACAGAACTGGGTATATATTCACAATGAGCAAGACAAAAGACTAATATCCCCAATGTGCACCTCACCACTAACACACATCCACATTCACACAAGAGTAAGTGCGTCTCAGACATAAAATTAACAAAGGAGGTCAACCAGAAATTCTCCAAAGAAGCACTAACACTCCAACCTAAATCCTGAGCAGTCACCTCAAGCTCACCAGGTGCCCCACCAAGTACGCCCTGCAACGAGGCCCCAAAGCAGCCGACCAGAAGGCTGCCGGCTATGCCACGTAGAATCGGTCATTTCCTAGTAACGAGCTGCAGAAATCCAACACGTCAGCTTTCTTTTCCAGCAACTCCCCTCGTGGCAGATGGCATTTTCCTAGTATAATTACAAAACTGAGCAAGGACTTCTACCTCCATTAGCGGCAGCCAACCTTGGCCTGGGATATGGGTAAGTTTTGTGCCTGTTCTGATCAATACCTGTTCTGATCCGCTCACGGAAGTTCCAGAGCACAGATGGGCTTTTCTGGGCACTCCTGCTCCACTCTCAAATCCTGGGCCACAAGGGACTCTCTCAGGTCTTCTGCCCTGCCCCCCCCAATCCTTCTTTTAAGTGGCTGGGCAAGTAACATAAGAAATGAGCTGAATGGGTCAGGGTCCTGGGATTGAGCCCTGCGTCAGCTCTCTGCTCAGCAGGGAGCCTGCTTCCTCCTCTCTCTCTGCCTGCCTCTCTGCCTACTTGTGATCCCTGTCAAATAAATAAATAAAATATTTAAATAAATAAGTAAATTAATAAAAAGAGAGAGAGAGAGAGACCATGTCCTAACACATTTTATGAGGCCTGAATTACCCTGACACCAAAACCAAAGATATTCTGACAAAAATCTACAGATCAATATTCTTCATGAAGACAGACGTAAGAATTCTTAACAAAATATTAGTAAGGCGAGTCCAGAAATACCTGAAAATGATAATAAAACATGATGAGAAAGTGATCTCTATTCCAGGAATACAAGGTTGTTTGATCATTCTAAAATCCATGTAATTCGCCACATTAACACAATAAAGTCATGATCATCTCAAGAGAGTCACGAAAAACTTCTGAAAAATTAAACAACCGTTATAATACAAAAAGTAGCAATAGTAAGTAACTTTTCCCACCTGTGTAAGGACACCTATAGGAAGCACACAGCTGACACCATACTTATTGGCAAAAGACTTCATCCTTTCCCCTGCCTGAGACTAGGGAGACAACAAGGAGGTCCACTGCTGCCACTTCTATTTAACATTTTACTGCAGGGTCTAGCAGATATAGTAAGGCAAGGAAACAAAAAGAATGCATATCAGATCAGGTAAGTACAAAAGTAAGAAGACTGACAATACTAAGTGTTAGCAAGGATACAGAGCAACTATTAACTCTCAGTCATAGCCGGTAGAAATATAATACAGTATAATCACTTTAGAAAACAGATGGGCAGTTTCTTAAAAAGTTAAACACTTGGGGTGCCTGGGTGACTCAGTGGGTTAAAGCCTCTGTCTTCAGCTCAAGTCATGTTCCCAAGGTCCTGGAATCGAGCCCCACATCGGGCTCTCTGCTCAGAGGGAAGCCTGATTCCTTCTCTCTCTCTCTCTCTCTGCCTGCCTCTCTGCCTGCTTGTGATCTCGGTCTGTCAAATAAATAAATAAAATCTTAAAAAAAAAAAAAAGTTAAACACTTGGCCCCTCTTCCTCACTTCCAGGTATCTGCCCAAAACAGTTAAAACGAACACCCACACAAAGACATGCTTAAGAATGCTCATAGTTGCTAATTTTTTAATAGCCAAACACTGACAAAACATATGTCTAGCTATAAGAGATTGGATAAACAAACTGTGATATATTTATACAACTGGATAGCCCTCAACAACAAAAAACCGAACTCTGAAACATGCAACATGGATGAACTTCAAAAGAAGTGTGCTATGCAAGTGAAGCCAGATGCCACAGAGTACATATTGCACGATTTCATTTAAGTTCTTTATTTTTTTATTTTTCTTCATTTAAGTTCTTTAAAACACATGCAGGCTCAGGGCGTCTGGGTGTTGCAGTTGGTTAAGCAACCTAACTCTTGGTTTTGGCTCAGGTCATGATCTCAGGGTCAGGAGATGGAGCCCCGTGTCCAGCTCCATGCACAGTGTCGAGTCTGCTTGAGATTCTCTCCCTTTCCCTCTGCCCTCCTACTCATGCTCACTCTCTAATAAATAAATAAATCTTTGAAACACACACACACACACACACACACACACAGGCTCTAAAGTGCCAGGTGGCTAATTAGCAGTTACACAGGGCTGAGGCTGGGGATGGAGATCTGACTTGAAAGGACACAAAGGAACTTTTCTGGGGATGATGAAAATGTTCTGTATCAGGGACTGGCTAACTACGGCAGGTAGGCTGGCTGCCTGTTTTTGGTAAATCAAGTTTTACTACATCACAGCCATACCTATTAATTATGTGTTGTCTATAACTGCTTTTTTCACTATAAGGGCAGAGTAGAGCAGTTACAACACAGATTTTATAGCTGACAAAGTCTAAAATATTTATTACGTGACACTTTACACAAAAAGTTTGCTGATACCTGTTCTTTATCTCTATCTTACTTGGGATGATAGGTTACAAGGTTGTATGAAAATGTCAAAACACATTGAACGGCATGCTTAAAACAGACATATTATAGGGGCGCCTGGGTGGCTCAGTTGGTTAAGCAACTGCCTTCGGCTCAGGTCATGATCCTGGAGTCCTCGGATCGAGTCCCACATCGGGCTCCCAGCTCCATGGGGAGTCTGCTTCTCCCTCTGACTTCCCCTCTCATGCTCTCTCTCTGTCTCTCAAATAAATAAATTAAAAAAAAAAAAAAAAACAGACATATTATAGGTAAATGACAGCTCTATGAAACTGACCTAAAAGTAACAAGTACTTTGAAGAGACTAAATCATAATGTAAAAGCAAAATATTAGTCCCAGAATTCAGCAAAAAAAAAGGGGGGGCAAAATTTAAGCAAAAGAAACAAAACTGAGCTATAAACAAACTTTAACAACCAAAAATAGTTTTTAAATATACTGCATTACTTTAAATATAACGCATTACTTTATTTTTAGACCAGAATATCACTTTCATTACAGTAAAGCTGACTGGAAAACAGGGTTGTAGATTAGCCAAAACCTGTTAAAGGCAAGAAACACAATTCCATGTGCCTTCAATTAATTCTCTTTGTCTCATCATCCCTTCTGTCCTCCCTCACCCCCCAGGTCATGGCCCACCTGAGGGAACAGACACATTCACACACACTCTACATCATGTCATTCCACCGCAGAGAGGGAAGAAAGCAGCAATGTCCGCTTATGCCTAATCCTAATGCTTAAAGCAGCTACTAGAATAAAGGCCTACTTGGAAAGCCTCATTTTCAGTAGAATCTTTTGTAAAGAAGTGAGTTTATAATATTAAATTATTTCTGAAATGGTCATTTTTATGTGGTTATAAACCACAATAATCAAAAATCAAGAAGGTAAGAAAGAGCTCAGGAGGAAATTTGTTCCCTTCCCACTTAACCATAAAACTTGAGTAGAAATACACTATGAAAAACTTGCAGAAAATTGCTTACCAAAAAATGTGCAATTTTCAATCATCAACAGACACTCCAAATGACTGGTGCATGGAATGAAAAATTCCAAATAGTAACTGATAAATTACTTCACACTAAATGCTAAGCTACGAACTGACTTAGAAGTCAAAGTCACGGTATATGTTTAAACTTCTAATTCCAATACAACATTCATTTGCCCATGCTTATTTGTTATTGAAACCACATGTTGGCACTGAACCATTTTATGGTTCATTTGAGACAAACATGCAGAAAATTGTGGGAAACAAACAGAGCCCCAGGAGTCTGTCAAAGACTAGACACTCAACTCCAATGCAACTTCAGTCTGGAGGCTTTATGAAGCCTAAGGTAAAAAGCCCATCCATGAGTGAGGAGAGATTTGTCTCACCAAGAAGCATCTACTGCAGCTGTGAAGTGCAACCCCTGACCACGTTTTCATTTTAAATCCACAAATTGCAAAACATAGATCCCATTATTTAATGAGAGAATGTGTGCCCAAACTTTACCATTATCTTCAACTAGTCATGTATTGAAACACTGTAGGGTAAAAATGTCCCTTAAAAAAATCTAAAGCATGTTACCAAACTAGTAAAATAATACTGATACAAATAACTTCCTTGAAAGACACTTGGCTGTACACTAAAGATGAAAACAGAATCATCTCAGGGCCGCCTTCTGTTTTCAAAATTCATTTCAGACAGCCATGTGTATTTTTTTTTTAAAGATTTTATTTTATTTATTTGACAGAGAGAGATCACAAGTAGGCAGAGAGACAGGCAGGGGGGGGGGGGGAAGCAGGCTCCCCGCCGAGCAGAGAGCCTGATGCGGGGCTTGATCCCAGGACCCTGAGATCATGACCTGAGCTGAAGGCAGAGGCTTTAACTCACTGAGCCACACAGGTGCCCCCAGCCATGTGTATTTTAAAGCAAGTTCCTCCTGCTAATTCCGAATTCTAAACAGCCTACCATTGTCAAAACAAGGCAAAATGCAAAGCGGCGGACAGGAAGCTAAGTAACAAGAAAAGTGTCATAAAATCCCACAAGGAAAAATTTTTCAAAAACTTAAATCCATGTTTTGGCATGATTTCCACTGCCCCCTAAGTCAAATAACAAACAGCTTCCCTTCTCCTTCCCTGTAATTTACTCTGCATACCTGTCCCCAACCCAGTACCCACACTATTCAAATGATGGAACCTTTAAAGCAGTTCTGTAACTTGCTAGGCATCCTGAGAAACAATTCAAAGACGCAAATCCCTGGCTGAAGGACTTCTCACACTGGAGGGGACACCGAACAGACTCTCAGCACTCCCCAGCAGAGCACTCTGGGAGCCCAGAGCCAGAGGGGGTGGGGGGAGAAGGAAAGCCTTCCTAGAATATGCATAGACTCTTCCTATGCTCTCAAGGACCAGGGAAGTACTCTAAATGGGCGGAATGGTCTACGCTCTAGCACGCATCATAATCATTTGGAGGGCTGATTAAAACACAGACTCTGAGCCCTATTCCTAGGTTTCTGATTTAGGCAGGGCCTCAGAATTTGCATTTATACCCAGTTCCCGAGTGATGTTGATGCTGTTGGTCAATAGACCACACTCTGAGAACCACTGGTATAAGCAGATGTGTGTGGCCTGTTTACAGATGCCCAGCTAGTTCCTGTGGTTGGAATACAATTAGCATTAATTTGTAATAAATTCCTTTTTCTCCACAAAGAATGTGTCCACTTCATTAGTTTCCTCTTTTTTTTTTTTCCCCTTTTTAGGGAGGCTATAAACACTTTAAAGATCATGACAACTGGGATAAAAATGACCCATGTTGGGGCGCCTGGTGGCTCAGTGGGTTAAAGCCTCTGCCTTCGGCTCAGGTCATGATCCCAGGGTCCTGGGATCGAGCCCCGTGTCGGGCTCTCTGCTTAGCAGGGAGCCTGCTTCCCTTCCTCTCTCTCTGCCTGCCTCTCTGCCTAATTGTGATCTCTGTCTGTCAAATAAATAAATAAATAAAAATCTTTTTTAAAAAAAACCTTTTAAAAAAAAAGACCCATGTTAATATATAAAAGAAGTAGAGGGTATGTTAACAAATTTTTTTATTAAGTAAAATATTTTAAATTATAATTTTTAAAAAATGGTTGAATTCTGGGTATTTTTTTTTAAAGATTTTATTTATTTATTTGACAGAGATCACAAGTAGGCAGAGAGGCAGGCAGAGAGAGAGAGGGAGAAGCAGGCTCCCTGCGGAGCAGAGAGCCCGATGCGGGGCTCGATCCCAGGACCCTGGGATCATGACCTGAGCGAAGGCAGAGGCTTTAACCCACTGAGCCACCCAGGCGCCCCGAATTCTGGGTATTTTTAAACAAAGCTTAAAGCTTTCATAAACAAATTATCTTTGATTTACTTCTAAACATCTAAGTGGCTTAAACCACCTCATACCTACCAGGATGGCTATAATCAAAAATGACAAACACTTAAGTGTTGGAGAGAAACAAAAGCTCTCATGCACTGCTGGTAGGAATGTATACTGGGGCAGCCATTGTGGAAAGGAGGCAGCTGCTCAGAAAGCTGAACACAGACCCAGTAATTCCACTCCTCGGTATATACCCAAAAGAATGGGAAGCGGGGACTCAGAAACTTGTACACCAACGTTCACTGCTCACTGCAGTGCTCTCAAAACTCACAGGCTGGAATCCTAATGATTGTGTCAGTGGGGTCTTTGGAAGGCGATGAGGTCATGAGAATTGTACCTCATGAATGGGATGAGGGCTCTTTTAAAAGAGAGTCAGTCCACAGTACTCCCTCCTCCTTCCTCCAGGTGAGGTGACTACAAGACGTTTGCTACCCAGAAGAAAGCTCTCACCCGCCCAGCCTGGTACCCTGATCCTGGATTTCCAGCCTCCAGGCCTATGAGCAATACATTTCTCTTGTTTACGGACCCCCAGTCTATGATATTTTGTTAGGACAGCGCTAACGGACAAAGACACTGCAGTATGATTCATAACAGCCAAAAGATGGAAGCAACAGGGGAGTGAATACACAAAATATGCTACATACATAAAATGGAATATTATTTGACCTCAAAAAGAAACGAAGTTTTGATACATAAACTACATCATGGATAAAGCTCAAAAACACTCAAGTGAAATAAGACAAGCACAGATAACAAATATTTTATCATGCCCTTATGTGAAATATCTAGAAGAGGCAAATTCTTAGACACAGAGAGTAAACTAGAGCTTACTAGGGACTGGGGGAAGGGAGAATGAGGAGTTATTGCTTAATAGTTATAGAGTTCATATTTGGGGTGATGACAAAGTTTTGGAAATGGGGTAATGGTTGCACAATACTATGAAAGTCATTTATGCTACTGACTTGTACACTTAAAAATGGTTACAATGGCAAAGTCTGTTATATATATCTCACCATTAGCAAAAAAGGTTCAGGGACTCCTGGCTGGCTCAGTCAGTTGAGCATCTGCCTTCGGCTCAAGTCAGGACCCCAGGGTCCTGGGACTGAGTCCCACATCAGGCTCCCTGCTCAGTGGGGAGCCGGCTTCTCCCTCTGCCTCTGTTGCTGCCCCCTGCTTGTGTTCTCTTGCTCTCTTTTCCAAATAAATAAATAAAATTTTTAAATAAATGAATAAATAAATAAATAAATAAAAGTTCAAACAGTATAATCTCAATTTGTCCTAAAAGCCCACTGGAGATTAAGTTGCTGATACCAGTACTTTGATGTCAGTTTAGCTGAGCACATAAGTTATAAAGATGTGTCATCCGTGGTTCCCTTTGTTCACAGTACTTACATGTTAAGAAAATGTGCTTATGGGAAAATAAACAACAGTTTTAATAAAATTTATGTCAAATAAGCTGTGAAAGACAGCAATAGTTCATAAGAACTAGCTCACTAATCAGATGCCAGGAAGGTACAAGAATGCTGGTGGAGTCTTGTTTCACATAAAAATGATGTAATTTCATTGTACCAAAATCATATGAAAAATGAACTGCCTAATGAAAGCATATAAAGTATTGTGATGAACATACCAGCTAGATGCACCATATATCAGAATGCTATCCTTGACCCTAATTTCTATTTGTTTAGCCATAATATGAATTTCCAGTTACATACGGTCTCACTTGCTTCTGGCACCTCTCACTTGCTTTCAATAATATGAATACTTTAAAAAAAAGAGAAAGAACTGCATTAGATGCAAATGATGTAATGTGGTTTCTGCTATTTCGGAAATTTGTGATAAGCTGTGAACCTAATACATGCTCCTACCTCACTCACTTGGATTCTACAACTTCTCACCTGTTTTAAATGATCCTGGCTCTTGATTTCCTACCTCAAAACTGTGAGTTCCTTGAGGGTGGCTATGACTCTGCCTTCTTCTACTCACAGACTCTGGCATATAGGTATCAGTACTACATGAAAGTTTATAAATATAGTGGCAGTCACCATGGGTGGGGGAGGGTAGGGATCACTCAAATTTATGAGTCTAAAAATCCTTCTAAGCTTAATACATAAACTTAATGTCTGTTAACAACATCATAGAATCCTAACCAGTAAATAAATAAATAAATAAATAAATAAATAAATAAATAAATAAATAAAAGTTTTAGAATAAGAATCTTTACCAGGAGTCTTAGTTTTTATACCACTGGCTAAATTTTTCAATCACGTTACTCTCAGAGAACCATCTTAGAAGAAAAATACCCCGATCCACTTAAGAAAAAAGGCATGTTCTTGGGTGTCTGGGTGGTTCAGGAGGTTAAGCATCCCTCTAACTTGATTCTGGCTCAAGTCACTTGTCAGACTTCCTGATCAGTGGGGAGTCTGCTTGTCTCCCTCTCCCTTTCCCTTCCGCGGGCTCTCCCTCTGTCCTTCCCCTGGCTCGTGCACACACTCTCTCTCTCTAAAATAAATAGATGTTAAAAAAAAAAAAATGTGTTCTCATCTGTCTGTAAATTATAGTAATACATTTAATAATGGAAAAGAACTCCATCCCCTTTATCTGGATACTGCTTCTCTAAACATCTCTCGTCCATGAAGCCCAAGAAACTAAAGAAGCTTATGAATTATTATTCTGGGGAAGGGGGATGAAGATCATTTGGAAATAATTTTGGCTTTTGACAGCTGCAAGTGTAAAATTTAGCTCCTAAAAAAATTGTTAGTTGCTTAATAAAAAATCCCAGGACTCTAACAACTAATACCACTGTTATAAAAAAAAAAAAAAAAAAAAAACTGTGTGGCGCATAAACAATGAATCTTGGAACACTGAAAAAATAAAATCAAATTTAAAAAAATAAAAATAAAAACAAAAATAAAAACCAAGATGCACTTTTTAGTGACAAAACCTCTCAAGTTTCTTAACATTATGGCATAAAATGTAGATAAGTCTGTCAGGTCTTTTTAGCTCTAAACAATCGTAACCCGTGCCATGATCTTCTTCCTGATCCTAATATATCAATCCAGCCCCAAGGAAAGAAACTTGCCCATGGCCATATGACCTTGGGAGAGTGCCCCAGGCTTCGGATGGGATCACAGCCCTGGCTGACCCTTTGACTGCTACCTCATGGGATCCTGAGCAGAGAATCCAGCCTCACTGCCCAGGCTAGTCTAAGGAACTGTGGGATAATACATAATGCATTGTTTTAAGCCAATAAGTTTGTGCTAATTCACAATATAGCTATAGAAAACTAGCACAGTCATCTAAAGCACCTCCAATGTTCCCTGAAGTGATTCTGATGTTCATGGACCCCTTACTGAAGTCCTTCATTTTAACAGGGTGAAAACTGTGGGATATTCTGGTTTAAAGATATTGACTATTAACTTTTGACCTTCAGACAAGGGGATAGCCAAAATAGTGTGTGTGTGTGTGTGTGTGTGTGTGTGTACGCGCGCGCATGTATACACACACACACATATACAGTTAAGGTGTCAGAAATCTTACAGTACTTTCTGTCTTACAGCCTAAATTTTATCTAGAAAGCATCTTGATCATTATCTGATACAACCACCTCATTTACAGATCTGGCACAGAGAGGGCCCTGCATGTCCCGGGCTCCCCGAGCTCCCGAGCAGTATGAATACATTCAGCACACTGGGGTAGTCCTTCAGAAGTCTGTCAGGCAGCCTGCTGTTAAAGACATTAGTAGCTGGGCTTGACTGTAAGGGCGGGGGGAGAGAGAGAGAACCTCTCCTCTCTCTGCTACTGCATTAAAAGGCCAGCAAAATAAACACTGCATGTTTTAGAAAAGTCTATTTGAAAGCAGATGCTAGAAGATTCAAAGGCTAAAAGCAGCACCAAAGATATCAATGGTAACTAGAAAACAGTAACTACTGTATTATAATAATGTCTTCTGTATCTTTAAAGGAGCGGTTCTCAGCCAGAAACAATCCCCCCCACCCCAACCAGAGGACATCTGGCTGTCACTACTGGGGGATGAACCGCGTGCTTCGCTGCGTGCTTCTGGCATCTAGCGGGCAGAGGGCAGGGAAGCCGCTGAAGCTCTACTGCACAGCACAGCCCCCACAGCCCGTCCTTCATCAGGCCCCGAATGTCACCCATGCACAGGCTAACAAGGCCTGCCTCTGGACATCACAGCTGTCCCTCTTTCTTCCTGTTGATCCCTTCACACTGTGACTTACCTCAACTGTGCTCCCCTGCACGTTCAAGACAAAACTCTTTCACATCCCAACTTTCTGTGGCTTGGGCTTCAATCACTTGTGCTTTGGCTTCAGCTTAAACACAGGCTGCATTTCTGCTCTCTCATTTTCAGAAAGTCATACCCTGTTCTAATAGCACAGACCCACCTGCACAGCACAATGACAGGCAAAACCAAACTATTATGTATACTTAATTTCAACAAATTCATGTTTTATAGAGCAATCAAAATGTGGTAACCTATCAGTGAAGGGTCCGTGGATATGTGAGTGTGCCTATCACTGCCTTGCCTAAACTGCTGGCAACAAATAAGTATTATGCGGCCCAAAACTAATGATGTGAATGGTCAGAGGGAGGAAGGTGTCAGAGACAACGGGGAGTGGTAGAGACGCTGGTGATCTGGAGGGCAGGGCCTATAAGGAGGCAGCTCTTACTCAGCTCAAGCCCACTGATGCCACACAGGAATGTAGACTAGATACTGCCAGATACTCTGATTTTTCCAAGAAAAGCTGGATATCTAGAATTGTGTTGAAAACCACTCAAGTTTAAGATGTTGGCTTACAGTTTGAAAAAAACAAAAAACAAAAAAACAAAAAACTTCATGGCTCCAGGACTTTGGCCCCTTCTTCGACATTTATGGTCTGGAAATTATAATGAGGGCAAAGGAAGAGGCTCCAAAAAGATCATATTCAGGGTATACTCAGTACATCAGGTGGAGTACCAGGGACACTCGGGATAAGCCTAAATGATAATGTCCTTGGAAGAGACCAGCAAGTTTTAGGACTTGTCGGCCCCAATAATAAGGACAACATCATGAGGAAAAACAACAACGAAAAATCAGAACAAGCAATTTCTATAGGGCTGGATTTCAGACACTCTCCTAAGGCAGTTTATATGTACAAACATGTCATCTCAACGACCTTATGAGCAGGTACTATTATTCACCTCACCTCACAGATGAAGAATATGAGATCAGTGAGATTAAACACTTTGCCTAAGGATACAGGACTAGTAAGTACTAGAGCTGAGATCTGAACCTAGACAGGCTACCTCCAGAGGCCATGCTCTCACCCGTCTCCTTTATCATGATTCCCAGGTTTACGTCCGTAGGCATTAAACGCTGTCTCTCTGACCATCTGTACCTATAGGTAAACCATGTTTCATCAATCTAAGTTCTTAATGGCAACACTTAGGTAAGAGCTAACATGATGCTCAGTGTACTGCCTAAACATGTGCAAAAGTAGAAGCATTTTTTCCAAAATGAAAATGTTAACCCCTCTCTCTAGAAATTATGTAGGTCTAACAAGACTAAGTGCTTGTTAGTTGGAAGTCTTACCTTCCTAATCATAGTTTGGGCTTCTGTTTACTTAAGAATACTGACAAACAAATGGAGATGTCATACTCTCTGCTGTTTAAGTCAAAAGACATAAAAAAACTGGCCCTGCCCTCTGACCCGAATGGGAACTATGGCAAACAATTCTACAGCCCACCAAAGATTTATGGAGTAAACTTGTCCTACACATGGCAATTCACAAATGGTACACATGGTACCATCGTTACCAAAATTCCTTTAACTGTAAGTATTGGAAATCCCTAACAACTTAGCAAGCAAACTTATACTTCAAAACAGCTAGGATGTAAATTAACTTCACATTTCATTTCATTATAAAGCAAGAGTACTTGCTATAACAAATTCTGTGAAGCTGGTAATTCTGAGATGAATTTTAAAAAGAAAATCCTATTTTCCTCTTTAACAGGGGAGTGCTGCATTTGCTCTTCTTGAAGAACCCTATTTCCCATTTCAGAATCAAGAGCCCTGAAGAATGAGTTCTGTCATTTTATTCTTACAGATCAAAAATTGGTCCTGTATTATAAAAATTTACAGACTATTCAGAGATAAAAAGGACCTTGAAGCATTTTCAATGCTATGACTCCCAAATCGGCTCAGAAATCCAAACAAAATCTAATTTAAAAATAGAAATTTAACTGGAATGAACTCTGCACATTCAGATAGTGTAAATACAGAGTAACAAATGAATTTAACAAGATGCTAAAATACAATATTCACATGCTAGCCATCATTTTGGAGAAGGTACTAAAAAAATGAGCCCATCTCACTCTAATATATGTTGCAGTCCGAAACACTCGTATTTCCTACTTTCTCTCTAATTAATAATGCTGTTACAAGTTTTCTGATGAAGCAAAAAGAAAAAAAAAAAAAACAGTCTCTCAGAACACCAGGCAAATATGCATAAATCACGGTGGTACTCCCAGGAGGATGTCTGAAACAAACAAAAATAAGCACCAGCGACAATAAAACAGAAGGATTCTCTAAGAAGCAGTTCTTAGATTTTTACTGTTCGAACTGTTAAAGATGAACAGGAAAGGATACGTGTAAAGCAAGAAAAAGTTTTACTTGACACTAACTCAGTATTTTAGAAAAGCATAAGCTCAGATCATATCACCAATGTTAACAGAACAAAATTCTGGGCCTTACATAAGGTCCCCCAAACCACAATCAACGGCCCACTCCAAGTGCTCCTTGTCACAGAGAACCATAGTGTAACAAACAAACAAAACATTTAACCTAAGCTAAAGTCTACTGGAGTTCACTACAACAGGATTTGAGCTATAATTAAATTTGATTCGTTTGGTTCAAACCTCAAGTTCAAAAGAATTATCAGCATGAATGGATGAAAAGCCCTTTTACACGGGCATTCTGAAAATATGAAAAGGGCTGACACAGCAAGCATCAAAGACTTTAAAAGCAATTGACCCTTCCCAGAGCAAAGGAGAAATGCTAACAGCTGAAACTCAGATGCTGCGTGCAAAGAAAATAAAGTTCCAGATGGTTTAAAAAGCTGGGGATTTTATTAAATATTAACTGCTATTATTCTAAACTGGATTTTGCCCAGGGACGGCCAAATGTGTCATCTATAAAACGTGAAAAAGAAGTCAGATTCCACCCTCTTGAAAAACTGAAGCAAATAAATACTCCCCTTATCAAAAACTGTTAGCCTCTTAGGAGGAAGGTGCTCAAGAACTTACAAGACATTCAAACAGCTGTGATGTTTAATAAAAGAACAAAACACAAAACCACCTATAGCCTAAAAATCCAAACCTGTTTTTACAAAAAAAAAAAAAAGAATGCTTTGCAGAATTTATCATATTTACTACTTGAAGACCGTTAACTCTCACTCTATTATAAAGGACTGTTGAATACACACATACACACACACCTATACAAACACACTCCCCCCACTACTTTGTATTTTTGGTATATTTCAAAAGAAAAGTAAAATCAACCAGTGTAGTAAATTCAGCCTGTAGAAGTGTGACAGTGTCCAAGGGTTAACAGATTTTAGAAGCACTTAAAAAACAGTATTAGAGAATTATGTATGTAAAATTCATTAAATGCACTGTTGAAATACATATAATGGAAATGTGTTTATATGTATTCACACACACACCAAAAGGACTGTGTGAATAAATGTATAAATGCATATATAATATAGTGCACCTATGTGCACATTGTACATATGTGTACACACACAAAACCACAGGTCTCATTCCAACGAAAGGAAGTTAGTTTATAGGAAGTTCAGGTTATGTACCCTGAATTTATAGACTGTACCTTTAAGTGAGTTTTTACATTAAAAGTTTTCTCTTCAGGACTGGGGGCAGGGGAAGGCTGTTTCTCATGAGATAGAACCTTCTGTGCCAAATGAAGCAGGTGTGAGATATCTCAAAGATGAAAGCAATTCTCCAAATAACAGCGTCATCTTGTAATGCTTTCTTGACATGTGCAATTTTGCTACTCCTCTCTTTGAGATTTAATACAAAGCACTATGTTTGTGATCTTTCCTAATGTAACTGAGTAATCTGATTGGTGCTCATTTCCAGTGGTTTTTTGCGGTGAGAAAAAAAGTCAGTTCAATGTTGATTTCACTTAAAATGGTAAGAAGGCAGCCACAGCAGACAGGCTACTGTACCCCCTAAATGCCCTTTTCTTAAAGTATTTACTTTACAAGCAGAACAACTGCTGATGGGTTTCTTTCATTCTGATAACCATTTCAAATCATTAGTTTTTAAAATGCCTCAAGGTCCCACCTAAGGAAAAAAAAATTCCATGAAGAAATCGATCATATTGTTTACTTTTTAAATTTGTTTTAAAAAATCATGCTGAAAGTGACATAGACCTATTTTTAATAAGTTTGTCATTATATTAAAATTCATACATGGGGCACCTGGGAGGCTCAGGGGATGAGTGTCCGACTCTTGATTCTGACTCAGGTCATGGGCTTGGGTCGTGGGGTCATAAGGCGGACTTAATGGGGAGTCTACTTGAGATTCTCTCCCTCTACCTCTACCCCTTCGCCAACTCAGGCATGTGTCCGCAACACTCTCTCTAACAAACAACATGTTTTTAAAAATTTATACACAATTTTTGACAAAAGGTTTTACTGGAGAAAAAAGATAAAATACTAGCCACTGGCTTCTGTAGTAATATCCAACATTTCATTTTTCTCCTAATTTATTAAATGGTTATAGAATTTAAATTTTTCTTTACTTCAAAACAGAACAAGAAAATCTTTTAAGTGAACTTGGTCACCCAGTCCAGTGTTTCTCACACTTGAGTGAGCACCAAAATCACCTGGAGACCTTATAAAACAGGTTCTGTGCCCTACCCCCACAGCTTCAATCCTTAGAATTTGTAATCTCCCAGGTATCGCTCCTGCTACTGCTGCAGGGACCATACCCTGAGAACCAATGATCTAGGCAATATTTTCTGTCTCTCAATAATCAGCTAAGTGGGTAAAAGGGGAAAATGAACACTGAAACATGGTATATGGTATACTATCTTTAATAGAAAGAGACTCTTAATCTTAGAATTAAAAAGTTGGCATAAAGAAAATTTAAGCCAGGCAGATTACACAGGATCTCATTCAAGATTTTGTAGAGAGCCAGATAATTACCATTTTAGGCTTTGTGGGCCACACAATCTCTGTCACAACTACTCAACCCTGCTACTGTAGTGCGAAAGCATCAGAGATGAGATGTATATGAATGAGAATGGCTGTGTGCCAATAAAACTTTATTACAAAAATAGGCGGTAGTCCAGATTTGGCCTGCAACTTTGCCAACCATTTTAAAAATGGAAAAAAAAAAAAAAAAGGCCAGTGCCCAGGGAGGTTAAACAACTTCAAAAGGCACAAGATGATAAGTGGCATATTTACAACTAGAACTTAGGTATCTTAATGCTTGATATAATAAAGAAGTTACTGTTATAGTACCATTTTGATAAAAGCCACAAATGAAATGTCTTGTAAAACCTTATGTTATTTAGTAACCAAAAAGCAGAAATGACTTTACTAAAGAATATATGTAATACTCTCTAATTAATGTAAGACATTATTTTTAGTATTTCTAATATTATTTCTAAACAAGAGGCTTTACACCCTAGAGGACATTCCCAGCACTGACACATGGCGTTCTTTTATCTGACACTGTGCTGGAGGCAAGGCCCAAGAGCCAGTCTTCTGATTAGGGACTGTGAAAAATGGGACTCCAGGGTCTCTATCTCAAGTCTTACCATCTTAGTCTTTCATGTTTTTCGTTCTATCTTCCAGTCACTGAATGCCATTCCACACAAAAATTATTCCCAATGATATTAAAGCTTTGTCAGATGATAGCTAAAAGACGTAGTAAATTATGAAACCTAAGTTAAAAACAATGTTTCGTGCAGACTAGCAGGCTTGCTCTCAATTCAAGTTATTAGTTATTAAGGTTAAACAGGATATTTAGCTAATAAAAATAAAGCAGAAAGGTTTCTCTTCACCATGGATAGCTAAACATACGTAATTATGCATATATACATACACACACACACATAAGCGGTATCTGTGTCTATGAACGCATAGTCACACACACACTCTTCATGCCTGTATAACTGCCTAGGCTTTTACTCTGCAAACCGACATCTGAATAAGTGAATCTATTTTAGCAATAAAGTTAATTTTATGCATTGCCTTATCACTACTTATGCCAGTTTATAAAAAAATAATAAAGCCTGTACACACATACTATGAAAAATGAAACAGTCCAGCTTTACCTATTGAACACAAACTCAAAAAAAAGCTTTTCTAAAATTGTGTATAACCAATTCAGGATAAGAATGATGAGTCTTAAATCTGAGAAAAAGTTTCAGACATGTTTGATGTATCCTGAACCATGCGTGAAAAAGCATCTGTTATTTACAGATCAAAGCAACCCTGAGTATCCTAAAACAACTAGTGAAAAATGCCCAAATCTAATTTCATCCCTGTCCACATGCTTCTTTGAACTAATAATTCAGAGAACTGGTCAGGATGTTGAACTAATTAGCATGCTTAACGCTTGACAATTTTGATGGCTACAATTTTTTAAGAACCGAATGTAAAAACTAGTTTTCAAAATGCACACATAAGCAAATCTGGGAAACTGTGAAGGCTAGCCCAAGCTAACAAAGTCACATAGGTTGAACAATGCCTCAAAAAGTCCCCAAAAGAGGGAGGAGTCAAGATGGCGGAGAAGTAGCAGGCTGAGATTACTTCACGTAGCGGGAGATCAGCTAGATAGCTTATCTAAAGATTGCAAACACCTACAAATCCAACGGGAGATCGAAGAGAAGAAGAACAGCAACTCTAGAAACAGAAAATCAACCACTTTCTGCAAGGTAGGACTGGCGGAGAAGTGAATCCAAAGCGACGGGAAGATAGACCGCGGGGGGAGGGGCTGGCTCCCGGCAAGGGGCGGAGCAACGGAGCACAAAATCGGGACTTTTAAAAGTCTGTTCCGCTGAGGGACATCACTCCAGAGGCTTAACCGGGGTGAAGCCCACGCAGGGTCAGCGTGGCCTCAGGTCCGCAGGGTCACAGAAGGATCGGGGGTGTCTGAGTGTCGCAGGGCTCACAGGTATTAGAACGGGGAAGCCGGCTACAGAGACAGAGCCGAGGAGTGACTTTCAGCTCGGGGTTACCTTGAACCGGTCGCAGGCTCGGTCAGCTCGGAGCGCGGCCAGAGGCCAGGGTGCAGGAGTCATTGGGTGCTGTTCTCTGGGGGCGCACTGAGGAGTGGGGCCCCGGGCTCTCGGCTCCTCCGGGCCGGAGACCAGGAGGCCGCCATCTTCATTCCCGCCCTCCGGAACTCTACAGAAAGCGCTCAGGGAACAAAAGCTCCCAAAAGCAAACCCAAGCGGATTACTCAGCCCGGCCCCGGGTAAGAGCGGTGCAACTCCGCCTGGGGCAAAGACGCTTGAGAATCACTACAACAGGCCCCTCCCCCAGAAGATCAGCAAGAAACCCAGCCAGGACCAAGTTCACCTACCAAGGAGTGTAGTTTCAATACCAAGGAGAGCGGCGGAATTCCAGAGGAGGAGAAAGCAAAGCACGGAACTCACGGCTTTCTCCCCATGATTCTTTAGCATTGCAGTTAAATTTTTTTTTCTTTTCTTTTTCAATTTTTTTTCTTCTTCTGCTAATTTTTTTTAACTTTTACCCTTTTCTTTTTTAACATTTTTTAACTAGTTTATCTAATATATATATATTTTTTTTCCTTTTTATACTTTTTCTTTATTGGTTTTCTTTTTTTAATTTTTTTTTCTTTCTTTCTGAACCTCTTTTTATCCCCTTTCTCCCCCCCCACGATTTAGGATCTCTTCTGATTTGGCTAAAGCATATTTTCCTGGGGTTGTTGCCACCCTTTTAGTATTTTACTTGCTCCTTCATATACTCTTATCTGGACAAAATGACAAGGCGGAAAAATTCACCACAAAAAAAAGAACAAGAGGCAGTACCAAAGGCTAGGGACCTAATCAATACAGACATTGGTAATATGTCAGATCCAGAGTTCAGAATGACGATTCTCAAGTTTCTAGCCGGGCTCAAAAAAGGCATGGAAGATACTAGAGAAACCCTCTCGGGAGATATAAAAGCCCTTTCTGGAGAAATAAAAGAACTAAAATCTAACCAAGTTGAAATCAAAAAAGCTATTAATGAGGTGCAATCAAAAATGGAGGCTCTCACTGCTAGGATAAATGAGGCAGAAGAGAGAATTAGCGATATAGAAGACCAAATGACAGAGAATAAAGAAGCTGAGCAAAAGAGGGACAAACAGCTACTGGACCACGAGGGGAGAATTCGAGAGATAAGTGACACCATAAGACGAAACAACATTAGAATAATTGGGATCCCAGAAGAAAAGGAAACAGAGAGGGGAGCAGAAGGTATATTGGAGAGAATTATTGGAGAGAATTTCCCCAATATGGCAAAGGGAACAAGCATCGAAATCCAGGAGGTTCAGAGAACCCCCCTCAAGATCAATAAGAATAGGTCCACAGCCCGTCACCTAATAGTAAAATTGACAAGTCTTAGTGACAAAGAGAAGATCCTGAAAGCAGCCCGGGAAAAGAAGTCTGTAACGTACAATGGTAAAAATATTAGATTGGCAGCAGACTTATCCACAGAGACCTGGCAGGCCAGAAAGAGCTGGCATGATATATTCAGAGTACTAAACGAGAAAAACATGCAGCCAAGAATACTATATCCAGCTAGGCTATCATTGAAAATAGAAGGAGAGATTAAAAGCTTCCAGGACAAACAAAAACTGAAAGAATTTGCAAATACCAAACCAGCTCTACAGGAAATATTGAAAGGGGTCCTCTAAGCAACGAGAGACCCTCAAAAAAGTAGATCAGAAAGAAACAGAGACAATATACAATAACAGTCACCTTACAGGCAATACAATGGCACTAAATTCATATCTCTCAATACTTACCCTGAATGTTAATGGGCTAAATGCCCCAATCAAAAGACACAGGGTATCAGAATGGATAAAAAAAAAACAAAACCCATCTATATGTTGCCTACAAGAAACTCATCTTAAACCTGAAGACACCTCCAGGTTTAAAGTGAGGGGGTGGAAAAGAATTTACCATGCTAATGGACATCAGAAGAAAGCAGGAGTGGCAATCCTTATATCAGATCAATTAGATTTTAAGCCAAAGACTATAATAAGAGATGAGGAAGGACACTATATCATACTCAAAGGAACTATCCAACAAGAAGATCTAACAATTTTAAATATCTATGCCCCTAACGTGGGAGCAGCCAACTATATAAACCAATGAATAACAAAATCAAAGAAACATATCAACAAGAATACAATAATAGTAGGGGATTTTAACACTCCCCTCACTGAAATGGACAGATCATCCAAGCAAAAGATCAACAAGGAAATCAAGGCCTTAAATGACACACTGGACCAGATGGACATCACAGATATATTCAGAACTTTTCATCCCAAAGCAACAGAATACACATTCTTCTCTAGTGCACATGGAACATTCTCCAGAATAGATCACATTCTTGGTCCTAAATCAGGTCTCAACCGTTATCAAAAGATTGGAATCATTCCCTGCATATTTTCAGACCACAATGCTCTGAAGCTAGAACTCAATCACAAGAAGAAATTTGGAAAGAACCCAAATACATGGAGACTAAAGAGCATCCTTCTAAAGAATGAATGGGTCAACCAGGAAATTAAAGAAGAATTGAAAAAATTCATGGAAACAAATGATAATGAAAACACAACGGTTCAAAATCTGTGGGACACAACAAAGGCAGTCCTGAGAGGAAAATATATAGCGGTACAAGCCTTTCTCAAGAAACAAGAAAGGTCTCAGGTACACAACCTAACCCTACACCTAAAGGAGCTGGAGAAAGAACAAGAAAGAAACCCTAAACCCAGCAGGAGAAGAGAAATCATAAAGATCAGAGCAGAAATCAATGAAATAGAAACAAAAAAAAAACAATAGAACAAATCAACGAAACTAGGAGCTGGTTCTTTGAAAGAATTAATAAGATTGATAAACCCCTGGCCAGACTTATCAAAAAGAAAAGAGAGAGGACCCAAATAAATAAAATCATGAATGAAAGAGGAGAGATCACAACGAACACCAAAGAGATACAGACAATTATAAGAACATACTATGAGCAACTCTACGCCAACAAATTTGCCAATCTGGAAGAAATGGATGCATTCCTAGAGACATATAAACTACCACAACTGAACCAGGAAGAAATAGAAAGCCTCAACAGACCCATAACCAGTAAGGAGAATGAAACAGTCATCGAAAATCTCCAAACAAACAAAAGCCTAGGGCCAGATGGCTTCCCGGGGGAATTCTACCAAACATTTAAAGAAGAACTAATTCCTATCCTCCTGAAACTGTTCCAAAAAATAGAAATGGAAGGAAAACTTCCAAACTCATTTTATGAGGCCAGCATCACCTTGATCCCAAAACCAGACAAGGATCCCATCAAAACAGAGAACTACAGACCAATATCCTTGATGAACACAGATGCAAAAATTCTCGCCAAAATACTAGCCAATAGGATTCAACAGTACATTAAAAGGATTATTCACCACGACCAAGTGGGATTTATTCCAGGGCTGCAAGGCTGGTTCAACATCTGCAAATCAATCAATGTGATACAACACATTAATAAAAGAAAGAACAAGAACCATATGATACTCTCCATAGATGCTGAAAAAGCATTTGACAAAGTACAGCATCCCTTCCTGATCAAAACTCTTCAAAGTGTAGGGATAGAGGGCACATACCTCAATATTATCAAAGCCCTCTATGAAAAACCCAACGCAAATATCATTCTCAATGGAGAAAAACTGAAAGCTTTTCCGCTAAGGTCAGGAACACGGCAGGGATGTCTCTTATCACCACTGCTATTCAACATAGTACTAGAAGTCCTAGCCTCAGCAATCAGACAACAAAAGGAAATTAAAGGCATCCAAATCGGCAAAGAAGAAGTCAAACTATCACTCTTTGCAGATGATATGATACTATATGTGGAAAACCCAAAAGACTCCACTCCAAAACTGCTAGAACTTGTACAGGAATTCAGTAAAGTGTCAGGATATAAAATCAATGCACAGAAATTAGTTGCATTTCTCTACACCAAGACAGAAGAAAGAGAAATTAAGGAGTCCATCCCATTTACAACTGCACCCAAAACTATAAGATACCTAGGAATAAACCTAACCAAAGAGACTAAGAATCTATACACAGAAAACTATAAAGTACTCATGAAAGAAATTGAGGAAGACACAAAGAAATGGAAAAATGTTCCATGCTCCTGGATTGGAAGAATAAATATTGTGAAAATGTCTATGCTACCTAAAGCAATCTACACATTTAATGCAATTCCTATCAAAGTACCATCCATTTTTTTCAAAGAAATGGAACAAATAATCCTAAAATTTATATGGAACCAGAAAAGACCTCGAATAGCCAAAGGAATATTGAAAAAGAAAGCCAAAGTTGGTGGCATCACAATTCCGGACTTCAAGCTCTATTACAAAGCTGTCATCATCAAGACAGCATGGTACTGGCACAAAAACAGACACATAGATCAATGGAACAGAATAGAGAGCCCAGAAATAGACCCTCAACTCTATGGTCAACTCATCTTCGACAAAGCAGGAAAGAATGTCCAATGGAAAAAAGACAGCTTCTTCAATAAATGGTGTTGGGAAAATTGGACAGCCACATGCAGAAAAATGAAATTGGATCACTTCCTTACACCACACACAAAAATAGACTCAAAATGGATGAAGGATCTCAATGTGAGAAAGGAATCCATCAAAATCCTTGAGGAGAACACAGGCAACAACCTCTTCGACCTCAGCCGCAGCAACATCTTCCTAGGAACATCGCCAAAAGCAAGGGAAGCAAGGGCAAAAATGAACTATTGGGATTTTATCAAGATCAAAAGCTTTTGCACAGCAAAGGAAACAGTGAACAAAACCAAAAGACAACTGACAGAATGGGAGAAGATATTTGCAAACGACATATCAGATAAAGGGCTAGTGTCCAAAATCTATAAAGAACTTAGCAAACTCAACACCCAAAGAACAAATAATCCAATCAAGAAATGGGCAGAGGACATGAACAGACATTTCTGCAAAGAAGACATCCAGATGGCCAACAGACACATGAAAAAGTGCTCCACATCACTCGGCATCAGGGAAATACAAATCAAAACCACAATGAGATATCACCTCACACCAGTCAGAATGGCTAAAATTAACAAGTCAGGAAATGACAGATGCTGGCGAGGATGCGGAGAAAGGGGAACCCTCCTACACTGTTGGTGGGAATGCAAGCTGGTGCAACCACTCTGGAAAACAGCATGGAGGTTCCTCAAAATGTTGAAAATAGAACTACCGTATGACCCAGCAATTGCACTGCTGGGTATTTACCCTTAAAGATACAAACGTAGTGATCCGAAGGGGCACGTGCACCCGAATGTTTATAGCAGCAATGTCTACAATAGCCAAACTATGGAAAGAACCCAGATGTCCATCAACAGACGAATGGATAAAGAAGATATGGTATATATACACAATGGAATACTATGCAGCCATCAAAAGAAATGAAATCTTGCCATTTGCGACGATGTGGATGGAACTAGAGGGTATCATGCTTAGCGAAATAAGTCAATCGGAGAAAGACAACTATCATATGATCTCCCTGATATGAGGGAGAGGAGATGCAACATGGGGGGTTAAGGGGGTAGGAGAAGAATAAATGAAACAAGATGGAATTGGGAGGGAGACAAACCATAAGTGACTCTTAATCTCACAAAACAAACTGAGGGTTGATGGGGGAAGGGGGGTTGAGGGGGGGGGTGGGATTATGGACACTGGGGAGGGTATATGCTATGGTGAGTGCTGTGAAGTGTGTAAACCTGGTGATTCACAGACCTGTACCCCTGGGGATAAAAATATATGTTTATAAAAAATAAAATGAATAAAAAAAAATAAATAAAATAAAATTTAAAAAAAAAAAAAAAAGTCCCCAAAATGAGTGCCACCTACTAAATACTTTCCATCTATGAAATGGGATGTAAATGGTTTTGGGGTTTTGATTTGTAAGAAATGCATTCCACGACTTTTTTTTTTTAATCCAGTCATTTTTTTTTTAAACAAACTCAGCATATATCTAACTTTATTTCAACATAAGGTATAAAAGTGTTCCTGATGAGAGATTAACGTTTTTTTTTTAACGCCAATGAGAGTAAGTTCATTCAAGATTTTTCAAGTGAAATCCCACACATTAAGAGCCAAGAGCAAAGCCTATGCCTTTACTGTTCGCATAGCTGAGCCTCATGGACACATTCGTTACCCAGATTTTCCTAACATTTATTTCAGGCAATCAATGAAACACCCACCGTAAACAGGTTACTGAGAATTAAATGGAGATTAGCCATTAGATAATACCTCCAATATTTTTTTTTTTTTGGCCTACTACCAGGTTGATTTTTTAAAAATTCTTCTATTTAATAGTGAGATGCTCTAAGTAGACCCATTCCTTTAATTTACATGAGAACATTACATAGAGCCTTCCCAGCAAATCCCACCTTGGCGTGTAATTCTACTTTCGCCTTCTAACTTGAGGCAAAGGTCAGCTCTTAAGGGGGGAAAAAAAAAAAGGAATGAACAAAGATCCCAACCCCAAAGGGGGTTCATCACATGTGATTACAAGTCCAAATTCGGTGTTTTATTACCACTTGAAGTACAAGGTAAAAAATATTCTTTACAAGGCAGTCGGCACACTTTTTATTAAATGCTTCCCCATATCAACACATCAATTCCATGACTCTCCTCTTCCTTTTTCTAAGTTTTATAAAAGGATTACCTGAAACTGAATTCATCCAGGGACAGGGATTCACTCCCTGACTTTTCACTTCTCTCTACTCCTGGGAGTACTTCAGCATTTTCACTAGTATTTTCAACCACTGATGATCTGCTTCACAAACGCATACAAACGCTTGTGCACACAAGTAAAAGGAGATCTCAGATCATGGACTCTCTGATGTCTTCTGTCTTAGCCACACTAAGGGCTCAGTCCATAGCTCTGCTCCGTCCATAGCTCTGCACCCCGCACTCAGTCTGTACATGTTTGCAGGGATGCAAACCCAATGGGTAGCCACCCCAGTCGCAGTATTTTTCTCACAGCCACAGTGAACTTCTTCTGAGCTACAGGATACAAAGAAAAATTCTGGGACTTTCACATTAAAAGCTTCACATGAACTCTGAGGTTTGCACACCTGCCATTTTGGAAGGCCGTGCTAGACTAGGAGTCACGGAGTCTAGTTCTAGGTTTATCTTCACCAAAATGAGCACAGCGATCTTAGTAAGCCCCATGAGCGCTTGTATTCTACGGGGCATTGTAAAAAGGACAACTCTCAAAGAAAGATGCTTCATGCTCGGAAAGATAAAATACACAGCACCTTTGCCTTCTTTAAGTAATAAATGTCAAGATTATTTATACTCTATGGTAATATAACAGCAATTAAAAAAGAAAAAAACAAAATAGTGGTCCAATCCATGCAAGGAAGTAATAGTAACTGGATGTTAAATTAAAGTTGGAAGGGAAGTGAGCTTCCATCCCACTGATGCATACACATTAAAGGTAGATTTAGAGAAAGTAGATTCTTCTTAGAAAAAATGGAAGAAAAAAGGTAAAAGATACTTAAGTTTGGAATGTTCTATAAGTCAGTTTTTCCTAACAGTTTTGTGGTGTGTGTGTGTGTGTGTAGACAATGTCTTGAGGAGAAAAAAAAAAAAAAAAAACGATGGAAGACATGTAGGTTTCAGGGGTTTTCTTAGACAGCTCTTCCTCTCCGTTAAAGAAAGAAACAAAGGGAAATGTCTTTGAAAATCAAAACACCATCTTTCAAGACTGGGATGGTCAAAAATATGAACACAAATACCTGAGTAAGAAAAGAAAAACAAAGACTTTGCTGACACATAGCAAGGAACCAACACAAATTTGTTCTAGATACAGACCCACACAAATACGGCTGATTTTTTACAAAGGTACAAAAGCATTCCAATGGAGAAAAGACAGTACTTCAACAAATGCTGTTGGAAGAGGACATCCATATGCAAAACAACAGTGACCTAAACCTCACCCCTTAAATAAAAATCAATTCAAAACGGATCATAGATGTCAATGTCAAACATAAAACTCTAAAACTTGTATAACAAAACGGGGGGGGGGGGGGAGGTGCCTGAATGGCTCAGTTAAGAATCTGTCTTCTTTAAAAAAAAAAAAAAAAAATCTGCCTTCTGCTTGGGTCATGATCTCAGGGTCCTGGGGTGGAGTCCCATGTGGGGCTCCCTGCTCAACAGCAAGTCTACTTCTCCCTTTACCTCTGCCCTTCCCCCTGCTCATGCTCTCCCTCTCTCAAATAATAAAATCTTTTAAAAAGAAAAGAAAACATAGGAGAAAACCTTCATGACTTGGGAGTTGGGTAGAGTTCTAAGAACTGACACCCAAAGCACAATTCATAAAAGAAAAAATTAGTAAATTGGATTTTGCCAAAACTTAAAAGCTTTTGTTTTGTAAATAATACTGTTCAGGGAATGAAAATACAAGCTAAAAATTATCAGAAAATGTCTGCAAATAATCTAAGTTACAACAGATGAGTGTCCCAAACATAAAGTACTTCCAAAACATTATAGTAAGACACATCCCAATTTTAAAAATGGGCAAAAAAAACCTTGAAAAGATACTTCACCAAAGAATACCTAAGGAAGGCAAATATGCACATGAAAAGATGTTCAATGTCATCAGCCAGTAGGAAATGAAAACTAAAACCATTATGCGATATCATGAGGCACCTATGAGAATGGCTAAAATCCTGCCAAAAATAAGTACTGATGACTTAGAGCACATATTACTAGTGGGAATGCAAAATTGTACAGCCACTACATAAACTTCTTATAAAGTTACCAAAAACTTACCATCAATACCATTTCTGATTTACCAGCAATCCCATTCATGATTATCTACCCAAAAGAAATGAAACTTCTGTTCAAACAAAAACCTATACAAGAATACTGATAACAATTCTTTTCATAATGGCCCAAACTGGAAAGAATTCAAGTGTCCTTAGATGGGTCAATGGTAAACTAATTGTGGTGTATCCAAACAATGTAATAATTAAAGAGAACAAACTACAGATACATGCAACAATTGGGTTTGACTCTCAAAGGCATTATGCTGGGTGACAGAAACTAGTCTTAAAGGTTGTATACTGTATGATTCCGTTTAAATAACATTCTCACCAAGAATAAACTACAGTGATGGAAAACACATCAGTCACTGCCAGGGTTTACCAGTAAGGACATGGATAGGGCTACAAAAAACAGATAGGAAAAGGGAGTTTTAGGGATGATGGAAATGTTTTGTACCCTAATTGTACTGGTGGTTATATGAATGGATACATGTATTCAAATTTATTTTTCTATACACCAATATAGTCAATTTTAACAATATGGCAACTTAAAAAATAAGCAGTAACTATTTGTGTTCTTGCCTGAGATAAATATAGAGAAGAGGGAAGGAGGCATAAAAACAATGCATTTCAATTAAAAAAAATTTTGTCTAATAAAAATGCCTAGATGCCATAATACACCTAAAGTCAACATCTCGGTTTATAAATGTCAGTCCCTACGAAAAGCAATCAAGGGCTCCTTTGAGAGGGTTCTTTACAGGACCATGACACCCTGTTACAACAATAAGGAAGTTCTTCAAGATCAACCAGGGTGGGGGGAATTTCCTGAGAAGAGCAGTAGGCCTGAAGAGGCTCCCGCTGGCCAAATTTGGGACAGTCTGAGCATCAGAAAAGAATAATGCTAATGGCTTATAGTTATTGAATAAAAAAGAATCTATGACTAATTGTGATGGTTTCACATATCTATGAATAAAATAGAATGCAAAGAATTATCACTTTTTTTTTTAAAGACTTTATTTATTTATTTGACAGAGATCACAAGTAGGCAGAGAGGCAGGCAGAGAGAGAGGAGGAAGCAGGCTCCCCGCTGAGCAGAGAGCCGGATGTGGGGCTCAATCCCAGGACCCTGGGACCATGACCTGAGCCGAAGGCAGAGGCTTAACCCACTGAGCCACCCAGGCACCCAAGAATTATCACTTTAAATGAGTGATTTGTATGGTACATGCTAGATCTCAATGAAGCGGTTAAAAAAAAAAAAAAAAAAAAAAAAAAGAATGCATGAGTCCATACGGCCACCTTTAAAAAGAGCTGAAGGCTGGGGTGAGGAGCAAAAGAAGAGTAGAAGAGGAAAGCTGCATTACATAAGACTGCAAGCCAGCAAATTCAGAGAAAAATGACAGTGTTAGGAAAATTATCATTTTGCAATCACCAACGTAATAAACACTTCAGGCAAGAAGCATCCACAGATGTTATAAGTACTGGGTGAAAGATTATTGGGGAACAGGATAATCACATAGTCTCAAAACATTACCCCACAGATTACTTCCTAGGAACAAAAGAGAACTGAACCTTTAGAGCTCAGAAAACTAGAGCACACCAACTTAACGAAATGGCTCAACTTGGCTTCACCAACCAGGGGACAGCACGGGTCTCATCATACAATGCAAGCTGAAGCCCTGACGCCATCCATGCAGTATTCAAGCACACACACAAATTTTTCAACCAGAGCCTCGTCACGAGGAAATGAGACAACCCAGATTATGGGACTGTTCACAGAACTCTGCAATCACGTCAACATCAAGGAGGGAGGAAAAAAAGTTTGGGGGAACCTAACAACCAAATGCAGTGTGCCATCCTTTATCGGATATTAGAGGAAAAAAGTTATAAACTTTTTATTATTGGGACAACAGTGAATACTATAAAACTCACTATACATTAGGTAATTAATTAATTAGATAATTAACATATTAATGTTAAATTTCTTGGGTATAATGGTATGATAGTTAAAAGAAGCATAACAAGGAACACCTGGGTGGCTCATTGAACTCTCAATTTTGGCTTCAGGTCATGATCTCAGGGTTGTGGAGATCAATCCCAGCACTGGGCTCAGTGGGAAGTCTGCTTGAAATTCTCTCTCTCTCCCGTTGCCCCTCACCCAACTCAAAAAAAAAAAAAATTTTTTTTAAAAAGAAAAGCATATCTCTATTCTTTTTTTTCTTTTTAAAGAGGGGCAGAGGGGGAGGGAGAGGGAATCTGAGAGGGGCTCCACACCCAGTATGGAGCCCAACATGGGCTTGTTCTCACAACCCTGAGATCAACCATGACTCCATTTTTAGGAGACATATAAGAAATATTTAATGATGAAGTATCAGGTATCTGCTACCCACTTAAAATGTTTCAGGAAAAAAATAGAAAAAGAAGGCTACAGCAGATAAGGCAAAGTGTTCATCACTGAATCCTGGAGAAAGAATATATATTTTAACCTTTCTCTAAATTGTAATTTTTCAAAAGAAAAAGTGGGAGAAGAGGAAGAAAAGAAAAAGGTGCTACCATTCACTTTAAAACCTATTCATTCGTACTCCCAACAAAGAAAAGGAAATATGTACATTAAAAAAAAAAGCCTAAATGTTTTAAGAATTCAGCCCAACTCTGCCATCTATGAACTGTGTTATTTAATATAGACCAAGTTACTTACACCACTGAGTATCTGTTTCCCCAGTGGTATTAAATAGGCAAATATCTGTTAGTTCATAAAATGGCTTATAAGATACTAACAACTCACTACTTACCAAGAGGTTACTATACTTGTACCAGGCCCTTTGTTTCATGTTCTCACTTGGTCAAAACTAGTCCAAAACTTAGTAGTTGAGATGTATTATCTACACAACATATAATTTTTTTTTCAAATTCATATTCAATGTCTGTAGGGATGAAGAAAAGAACCTTTGTAAACAACTGTGTGAACCAACAGATAATTGGCAAAGAGCGTAACTTTCATAAGATCTTGGTTGCTCAACAGAAGACATATCACAACTCTAAGCACAGACATTACTGATATCATTCTACCAGGCCAAAGACATACTTAATTTACCCTATAAAGAATAATAAACTTCATTCCAAAGTGATTTTTTTTTAAAGACTTATTTATCTGAGGGAATGTGTGACAGAGCATGTGTGCACCTAAGTGGGGAGGGGGCGGAGGGAGAAAATCTTCAAGCAGACTCCCCGCTGAACCCAGAGCCCCATGTGGGACTGGATCCCATGACCCATGAGATCACAACCCGAGCCAAAACTATGAGTTTGACAATTAATCAACTGAGTGACCCTGGAGCCCCTCCAAAGTGATTTTTAACTTGGTTATTATTCCATTCTCCCAAACAGAAATATGGAGTAATTCACAGATAAATAACAGGGAAGATCCCCAACATGTGGATCAAGGCAAAAGCGAGCTTTATTAGAATACTTGGTATCGGATAAAAATACATTATATGTTTATAAAAAAATAAATAAATAAATAAAAATAAGAAACTTAAAAAAAAAAGAATACTTGGTATCAATTTAGAAGGCTCCTACACCAAACATAATCACTTACTTCCGAAATATAATCAGGATACACACTAAACTGATAAGATCAAAATACTTCTCTAAGAATCCTAGTTCAACGACATAATTCCTTTCTACTTAAAAAAAAAAAAAAAAAAATCCAGGAAATACTCCTGACACCAAAGAATCGTTATGAATGGTTATCACCAAATGCTGTTAGTAAATACCTTTGTAAATTTTATTAGGCACTAATAGTTACTAAAAGGTAGTTATAGGACAAAAAAAATCAGGATAAAATAAAGGCCTTAAACAAATGAACTACATCTCTCATTCATTATGCCTTTCATTAAATGAGGACAGTTAAGGCATCGGAGATGTAAGCTTGTCAGAGGGAAAGCTGTGGTAGAACTGAAGCAGGCTGGCTGCAAAGCCCAAACCCAGAACCACTATGCTCTAACACTCTGAGGGAGCAGCAAATCCAACCCAGGAAGGCAGTGCAAAGTCCAGACACCGTGAGTGACCACACCAGGTAAGCACAGAATGATAGAAGATTCCAAGCTTCCTAAAGGAAAAAGTCAGTACAAGAAACAAAACGATTTTGAGGTTGTCACACTTCAATATATGAAAAAGGTAAAAAATGCACACCCCCACCAAAAAAATAAAAATTAGAAACCTCAAAGAGAAAACCCAAAAGTCCATGCCCCAAAATGTTCAGCAAATTAAAATATGAGATAAACTTTAGCAACTGGGGCACCTGGGTGGTTTAGTTGTTAAGCCTCTGCCTTCGGCTCAGGTCATGGTCCCAGGGTCCTGGGATCGAGCCCTGCATCGGGCTCCCTGCTCAGTGGGAAGCCTGCTTCTCTGTCTCCCACTCTACCTGCTTGTGTTCCCTCACTCGCTCTGTCTCTGTCAAATAAATAAATAAAATCTTAAAAAAAAAAAAACACCTTTAGCAAGTGATGGAGTGCAGGAAGACAAGTCTATTTGAAACGTCTTTCCGAGTGACACAAGACCAATACTAGAGGAAATGCGGGCGCCGGGTGGCTCAGGTGGTTAAGCGTCTGCCTTTGGCTCAGGTCATGATCCCAGGGTCCTGGGATCGAGCCCTGTATCGGCTCCCTGCTCAATGGGGAGTCTGCTTCTCCCTCTGCCTCTCCCCTCCTACCCCTCCCCCTGCTTGCTCTCACTCAAATAAATGAAATCTTAAAAAAAATTTAAAAAAGAAATGCAATTGACCCTTCAAAACACAGGTTTAAACTGCATTGGTCCCACTTACATGCAATTTTTTTAATATACATAAATACAGTACAACACTTTATATGTACTTTCTCTACCTTCCGATTTTCTTAACGCTTGCTCTTCTCTAGCTTACTTCCTTAAAAAAGTGTAATACATAAGACATGTAATAAATAAGATATGTGTTATCAGTAAGGCTCCTGGCCAACAGCAAGCTATCAGTAGTTGAGTTTTGGGAGAGTCTAAAGTTATATACACAATTTCCACTGCACAGGGCAACAGCGCTCTTAATACCCACACTCGTCTGAAGGTCAACTATACAACCCCAGCACACTACTTGGCCAGGTGATCCTTCGTGAATTCTCAAATAACACTAAGCATTCACCATGTTCAACTCTGAAAATCAATCCAGAAAAAAATCACTGAAGAAGTGACGGTGGATGAAGGACAAGGTGAAACGGACAGGCAACTTGACCAACTGGAGTAAAGTGCAGCGTGAGAGTCATTCCAGAAAGTGGAATTCGAAAGTCAAAGAGGGTTAGGAGGTAAAAAGAAGTAACAGCCTCAACTCAAACAGAAAGTTACAAGATACTGAAAGTTTGTCGGATGAAAAACACAGACACAAATACGTGACCTTAAAGTTTCTAAAACAACCAAAGTAATGAAATTTATGGAACCGGAATGCTACAGGAGGTATGTTTGGGGAGGAGCATAAAGCCAGCTAAACCACATATTTCATTCCAAAGAGTCAATAGATTGTATCTAAGGCTGACAAATTAAGAAACAATTGTTTAAATATATTATCCAGAAATATGGATATAATAAGATGAAATAAGCACAGAAACAGTTTAACACAGAAAAGAGGTTATCTCTAGAGAGTGAGACTGGAATGGAGATGGAAAGATAGGAGACTTCTGCTTCTCAGACTATGTTCCACACTGTTGAACTTGTTACCAATTCCAGGTAGCATTAGTTGGATAAAAATAAAAAATGAAAACAGAAGTTTTAAGTTTAACTTGTCCTTATTTTAGAAGATCACTTAAAAAATAAAGTATTTCATTCAATGTCTTCTAGCGTTGTTTTTCAGCTTTCTATCTTTTTAAATAACTTCCAGACATCCATACATGTCACTAACATAGTACAAGGAGTTCACATATACCCTGCAGCCAGCTTCCCCTGATGTTAACAACTTAAATAACCAGAATATGATCATTAAAACCAGCTACTAATATTTCAGCTACACTAGTACCTAAACTCTACACTTTTCCTGAATTCCACCGGTTTTCTTTCCTTCTACCGTTTCTGTTCCAGAGTCCAGTCCAGCACCCCACACTGCACTCATCTGTGTCTCCTGCTACATTTGACAATTCCTTCATCTTTATTTTTCTTTTTTTTTTTTTTAAAGATTTTATTTATTTATTTGAGAGAGAGACAGTGAGAGAGAGCATGAGCGAGGAGAAGGTCAGAGTGAGAAGCAGACTCCCCATGGAGCTGGGAGCCCGATGTGGGACTCGATCCCGGGACCCCGGGATCATGACCTGAGCCGAAGGCAGTCGTCCAACCAACTGAGCCACCCAGGCGTCCCTCATCTTTATTTTTCAAGATCTTGACAATTTTGTACAAGTCTCTCCATTTCAGTTTGTCTGATGTTTTCTCATGATCAGGTTTAGATGATGCATTCTGGGAGGCAGAAGATCACAGCAGTGGTTTTGTGCTCTTCTGGGTGCATCATATTGGGGGTGTTGGGTATCAACAGACCTTGTTAGTGATGCTGTTAACTTGGTCACTTGGATGAGGGATCATCTGTCAAGTTTTTCAACTGTAAAGTTGGATACATAATGAAGTATTTTTGAATAAAATAAGGTAATGTGTAGTATTTGCTTCAAAATAATGTAAGGAGAGGGGCTGGGTCTGAGTACAGATGAAACAATATTGGCCAAGAGCGGATGCATGCTGAGTGACGGGCCCACAGAGGTTCATTTTACTCATCGACTTTTGCGTATCTTTACATTTTAACATGACAAAGTTTTAAAACTTCAAACCCAAATTAAAATCTATGCGTACATTTATCCAAAGATAAAACAAATCTATTTATTTAGGAACCTTGGATTGGAAAACACTATTTATGCTTGGATTTTCATTTCTTAATTTGAACTGTTCTTAAGGGTACCAAAGCAATCACCTCAGCAGTAGCTTTCCCAGTTCACGTTAACTGTCTGCCGCCAACATTTAAAACACAGGCGTTGTGCACCCTCTAGTGGTTATTCTGAATACAACTTCCGTATCCTCAAACTCCACTTAAAAAGCCAACTGTTTCACAAAGGAAAAGAAACAGCTTACTCTCTCTCCACTTTCTCCTTCTCCACTCGCCAATAAATTATCTGTTAATTACTTAACTAAATACCAAAATCATTTCGATGCCAAAGATGATCAACTTTTTCCCACTACTGTGTTGTTTTCTCAGAACACATGCTCAAGTGCGTGGAAGAAAGAGGACAGAGTATGAATTCAGTCTAAGCATTTTTAAGCCATCTTCACAAAGACTAGATGAAGGATGTTGAAACCCTATTAATTCCAACTTAGAAGCATCTGGTTGTGTTCTACTTGTATATATGGTTCCATTTCTACGTTTCAGAATCCTAACCCTCAGAAATTGTGCTCTACTTCAAGACAACAGATTTGTTTCAAATCACTTTATTTTCCTGGTTTACTGAAAAATTCCAAGAGGAATGAACAGTGAATTTATCTGCAAAACATGAGCAGGAAGCAGAGTGTAACCAACCCATCAGGCTTTGGATCACACAGGCATGGCCTCTGCTTCCAGGCCTGCCACATACTCCCTGGCTCAGCTTACTTATCTATAAAACAGACGAGCACCCTAGAGTTTTAGCTGCAGCTTAGAAAAATAGATGTGAAGTACATGATCAGAATTCAAGTTGTAACTATTAACATCATATAATCCTAAGGTAATGTGCAACCAGGAAGTCAAACACACAACTATTTTTTATATGTTTTCAATCATTTTCATCCTTTAAATGGCTCCCTTCAACCACAATACTTGAAATACTTATTAAGATTCTAGATTTTTCTTTCAAACTTAGTTTTCTTAATGTTGTTCCCTAATTTTCCTTATAAGATAATGTGAGCTCAGACATTATTATACACTACTCAGAATCTCAAGAGTAATTTCTGACCCACAGTGTTCAGTGTATGGAATTTGCCTGTGTCTGATGAAGGATTTTCTTCATAAGTACTATCCTTGCTATTTCCTACATCATTTGAAAAAAGAGTTTTAAATACATGAAATATTCATACAACAACCCTTAACTAGAAAGGACAACATCAGAATAAAAGCTATTTATGGAAGGCACAATATACCAGGAAATATGGTAAAAGACAAGAAGAAAATGAACCTCATTTGAAGTGCAGAAAGTTTACATGGCAAAAAACCACTACCTTGCCTGGGAATTAAGTGAGGATTCCACAATTCTTGCCAAATCCAACTTAGTCTGAGCGTCTGCTAGAGATTTTAAATATCTAAGTACTTTAAAACCAGTCTGCTTCTAAGAAGTAAGTATGATTAAGTCACTGATCTGTCCATTAAGTATCTTCTGATGCGCTACATAGCAAGCAGTCTTCTAGGTGCTGAGTTAACAGAAAGTAACCAAACAGACAACAGACACTTGGCCCTCACAATGCATTTATTTTTGCTGGGGGAGGGAGGTAGATACTAAGTTTATAAATAAGAAAAGATTATTTCAGATAAGGATGCAATGGTAGGGTACCAAGTCAGGGCTTGGGGTTGGGGGTGGTGCATTTCAGCTAGAGACGTCACAGCAGACCCCTCAGAGAAGGGACAGGCAAACTACTGCCTGATGGTTAAGAGCTGATCATGCAAACATATAGGATAATACGCACTTGTGAGCTACCGTCCTTTCGGAGCATCTCAATCAAAGCAGATTCTCTAGACTTAGTTCTCTAACTTTTCTTTTAAAGTCAGGTAGGCTCCTGGTTGCTGAGAACCTATTTTCCCCAAACTCCTAGCACTAGTGCCTACTTAAAGGTATAAGAATCAAAGAAACCTACTACTAATTTGAAATACTTTCCTCCCTAGAAAAATTTATTTGCGGGGCACCTGGGTGGCTCAGTGGGTTAAGCCGCTGCCTTCGGCTCAGGTCATGATCCCAGGTCCTGGGTTCAAGCCCCACATCGGGCTTTCTGCTCAGCAGGGAGCCTGCTTCCTCCTCTCTCTCTGCCTGCCTCTCTGCTTACTTGTGATTTCTCTCTGTCAAATAAATAAATAAAAATCTTAAAAAAAAAAAAAAAGATACATGCTCTTTAAAAAAAAAAAATTATTTGCATATAAAATGCAAAATGCACAGCTGACCACAGGGATTCAGATCATGGGCTCTGGAGTGCTCAGTTCCCTTCCTTACTTACTGGATCTAAGACTTTGAGTGAACCACAACCTTAGCAAACCTCAGTTTTTACAAAATAGGGATGTTGTGGATTATTGGGAGGATTATATGAAATACTGCATGTGGGAGCATGTGGGTGGCTCAGTTGGTTAAGTGTCTGCCTTCAGCTACGGTCAGGATCACAGAGTCCTGGGATCAAGCCCTGCATCAGGCTCCCTAACAGCAGAGAGCCTGCTTCTCCCTCTACCACTCCCCCTACTTATGCACTCGCTCTCTCTCCAATAAATAAATAAAATCTTTAGAAAGGAAGGAAGAAAGAAATACTGTATGTGAAGAACTTAGCACCAAAAATGGAACAGGTTAAGTACTTAGGAAGCTGATTTATATGTATTTTTAAGGGAAGTGTCTACCTACACATATCAACAGAGGTATTCTGAGATCTTTACTTTAAAATCAAAACTGTATAAAAAAATAAGTAACTTTGAAGTAAACTCTCATTTTCAGAATAATTACAATTCAGAATTACAAAGGGACCACCAGTGTTTTTTAAATAAGAGCTTCCACAATGGTGCCCAAAAAACAAAGGCAGCAAAGACTAAGAACAGGCATTACAGTTTACAGAACAGAATTAAATGTCCAAAAACTGTGGTCCAGATAAGTGCTTTGGACGTCCTTTAGAGGGAACCCAAGTACAGGACGAAGTGGGAGGTGTTATGATATGGTTTCCTTTCTGAAGAAATGGAACTTGAGCTAGGAAAACATGAGCAGCCAGAATATAGCAGACACGGCAGGGTGACTCAGTAACAGCAGTCCCAACCCCAAATGCCTGGTTTCACCTCCTACACTGAAAAGCTCCCTACATGTAACTTTCCACTCCCCATTCAGCTCAGGAAAGCACTAAGACACCTGGCCCAAGAAAGCTCTGTTTTCCAAGTACATAGAGTGATAGGCTAGTACTGCCCCCAGCCCTTCCCCAACCTTCATGCTTGGAAGGGGGCCGTGATGCCTAAAATGGAGCAGCCATTTTAAGACCAGGAGTAAATGAGCCACAGTATTAAGGTCAACCAAGAAGAATGAAAGAGGCTGTTTCCTGTATGCTCTCATCTAACCAGTATACCAGCCTCAGACTCAGTGACTCCAGATTTCTTATGATAGAGGGAGGGGGAAAAGCCCTTATCTGCAACAGCCAATGTAGTCAGATTTTCTGTTATTTGCAGCTTAAATGCGATCTACACTGACATACAAAGATGAAGAGGATATCTCATAAAGGATGAAAAACACAAACAACAACGAGAGAGAGGTCCTTCAACGTAACGGCTTATGATGTTACCACTTAAAAGGAAAAATTAAGAGATCGTTACTACCTTTAACCAGCAGCTTTCTTATGTGCATACATGGAAGAGTCAGTACACTGCATTTACATCCCAGTAAACCCTATACACAGGAACTGGTGTCCCTTCAGGATAGCATGGCCATCGTGCAACAATGGAAACAGGCAGCATTTTCCAAACTGCACAGAGCAAAGGAAATGTGTCCAAAGAATGAGCAAAGTAAATAGCAGCTGGTTTCTTGTAAACAAAACATGAGAAAATATGCACTGAAGGGCTGGAGTAATTTTTCTATATTAAGATAATTTTACTAAATTGTTCTTTCTGAAAATGTTTGTTTATTTAAGAGATGATGAAAAACTGCAGGCTAAAATCCTTATTTGAGAAGTAATAATTTTAGGTTCTCATAGACTGAACCATCACTCATTCTTCATAGAATATCTCCACAGTATAGTTATAATAATGTAAATGCAACCAAGGGACTCATTTTATAATCCTCTGTGATTAAAGAGGGTATTTCATTTTCATTTGTTTAATATTCCCATTAATAAGAATGTCCCGTTACACATCTACTGAAGGCCTGGACAATAAAACAATGGAAAAATTCCAAAACCAAACTGACTTTTTTTTTCTTTTCCCATGAAGCTAACATTATGGAATTTTAACAGATGTTCTGTTTGGTCATGGTTAATTAAAATGAATTATGTAGGATTAAAACAGGGTTCAATATGTTTGCTTTGGAGTTTAAGTGAAAAACTTAAAATTTCACATTCAAAGTTTGGAAAGATTTATAATCACCTTTTTCCTTTTCAGTGGAATTACTCAGATGTGGAAAATAAGTAAATTATTACAATTAATACTTTTCTGATGAAATCAGGCTTATAACAATTTTTTTCAAGGTTTAAGAAGAATGAAATCTTGGAAAACTATATATTCTTTGTCATTTCGTCAGCTATCTAAAGCGAAGGTCTCCTAATGGAGTGGATCAAAACGCTGAGCCACCACCCAGCCTAATTCCCGGTCCCCTCAGAAGAGCCTCAGCACTCTGAAGGGGTCAAGATGTCCAGCAGCATCTGACTAAAAATTACTCAGACTTAAAGGAATGGAAAAACCAACAAATATTTCTTGAGTGCTAATTTCGTGGAAGGCATTATGCTACGGCCTGTGCATGCTACAGAGAGGCAAAAATCCAACAGCTCTTTCCAAATTCACAGGCATAACTATACGTAGCCCAAAAGAACTGAAAGGTAAGGACAGACCACAAGAGAAAGAAGGAAATCAAAGAAAACAATTTCACACAAACATACACAGACACACAGCAGCGACATCAGGAGAAAAAAAGCCTTTCTTATAAGCTAGGACTGTTTTTCTCTTTTTACGGTAATGAAAGCAGACAAAGGCTAAAAGACCTTAAATAAGTAACAGAAGTTCTAGCTATAGTTGCTTCAAAACATCTTTCCATGGAAAACATTCAACTGTTGCAATCTCAGTGAGAAAGTCTTCCTCTACCTGGAAATAAATTCCAGTAAATTATCAATGTGACCCAAAAGAGAATAATCAAAAAATTGTTCCAACGTATCTATGTTAGTAATTCTGACCAACTCAAACACCAATTAGGGCAACTTTACATTATCATAACCAGTTTGTTGTTTTTCCTACAGAAGTAGCCAGTGAACATGAAATCAGCCTCAAGTTACAATTTGTTTACTGAGTACAAAATTCCTCTCTACAAGACGTTTGGATAAAACGCTCTCCAATCGCAGCCCAGGAGCTTTACAAGTAACACCAACAGCTGGCCTCTAACTCAAACACGACTGTTACTCATCATCATGAAATGGCATTCGGATGTGTGAATAGAGATGGATCACGGTTGTGTGGCTAGTCAAGGACCTCACAACCCAGAGCCGGGTTTCTTCGTCCGAGTCCCCTGGCAGACCCTATTGCTGTAATACCTCTTTCCTGAGACTGCTGGGAGATTTCACCGAGAACAGTCTATGTGAGGTTTCTAGCGCAGATGGGCAAATGTGGGCTCAGAGAAGTTAAGCAACTTGCCAAGAGCAGACAGCTGGCTTGGGGCAGAGGTGCCTTTCACACTTAGGTGTTACTTCCTGTCCAAAGCCCTTCCGGTTACTAAGCATACAAAATGCACCTCGTGTGACGGGCTCTGGAGAAAGCCCTTCACATGGATCTCTCCATCTCATTCACACAGGGACTTAAACATAATCTAAACAATTGGTTCACAGTAAAGGAGATAAAGCAGATCTTGGATATATGCTCATGCGCTCAGGCTCAGATTTACAGATATGGTGAGATTAGCTTTCCACTCTCAGATTGCTGGTACCGTTGGTAAGGCAGAGCGGAGGAGCTCCCGCACTTCTGGCCCAAAGGTCCACTGCTGTTTCCGAGTAGCGCGATGCGGCCACAGGCATCAAAATTACGAATGCCACACACCGACAGCCAAGCAATCTCGCTCTGGGAGTTTAACCCACCAACATCCTCGGCCATGTGTGGAATACACAAGAACGAGAACACACTCTGCGGCACGTGCGCAGTGTCGAGCAGCGAGGAGCCGGCTCAGCAACCTGCGGCTCATGTGCACGGTGGAGCACTCTGCAGTCCTGACAGCGATCTTTATGAAGTGACCAAAAATCACCTCCAAAATATGCTGGCTAAAGAAACAAACAGGCAGCGAAGCACCTAAGACAGGGTGTCTCTGGTAAGACACAGTTGACATTTACAGAACATTAAGAGTTAGAGGGGCAAACAACAGAGCTGGGGTAGACGCTGAAGGGCAATCCCGAGGCTTGATTCCTAAAGGTCCCCATTTCCAGCCGCCACATTAGGGGGAACGCTACTGTCTCAGACAGACAAGAAGTAACCACATGAGAAAAGCTGCCTTGTCCACCTGAGAGTGAGCTTTGCCAGCAGTGGTGATTTGGGCGGGGGGCTAAAGGGACGGATCTAGGGCTTCGATGAACTTACAGAACAGGCTGAGAGATGCGTTTGGCCTGCCTGATTCTGACTGCGTGTGTCACAGTTTGTAGAAAGACCTGTTTTCACTGAAACCTGGGCGCAAAACTGTGGGGAGAGGGGAGGTCATCCTCACCCGTCTCAGCTCTCTATAGTGGCGACTGTCATCTACCAAAGAGAACCCGGGAGTCATTCACGATCACAACGGCAACAGGCTGCCACTGAGGGAGCTCCAACCACCATCTTACCATCAGATTTATGCACACGGGAGTCAAATGCCAGTAATTACTTCCCTAATTCTGGGGGACACGTGCCAGGCTCTCCCAAGGCCCTCTCCCATGTGCGGGACTCCAGTCCCCTGGCAGACATCCAGCTCTGGGGAGAGGCCCAACCCCTCCTCCAAACAAACACCGCACCTGGCTGAGTGCCTCCCTGCAGCATCCTCACTTGGCAAGAGGGAGAGGGAAATCACTCTTGCCTCTTCTGTGGGCATGAAAACGCCACTGCAAGTGAGCTTGGCAAGGTATGCAGGTGCTTTCACACCCTTGTGCTCTTGCTCATGACGTTACAGCTGCCTGCCTCCTAGACTGTTTCTGACTGCCACTCCAAGAATTAGGCCAACAATTCATCTGCATTAATGCAACAAATACCAATTGAGTATATTCAAGCACTGCTTCCTCTATCATCTCAGCCACCTTTGGTCCTACAGATCACTGTGGCACCATGACTTGTCTACTCCGAGTCACTTCCCCACAAGAATGTGAATCTTTGAGGGAAGAATCGTTCTGCATGGTGCCCAACACACAGGAGGCACCCTTAAAATGACTGCTAAGTAGAATCTGTGGATAAAGTGTTATTTGCCAAGCTTCACTTATTCTTACTTCTTTTGAAACAACTTGCGCTTCTCAGCTTTCCTCCTCTTTAGAAGTCCTTCTAATTCACATACAAGATCGTGAGGCTGCTCTCCACAGAACGTTCAGGACAATGGACGCTCTGAAATCTGTCCAGCTAGGAAAGCAGCTGTGGTTTTGCTCTCCATTTCCATCCTACTACAATAACACCACTCCAGCTCAGGGGCTGGTCGCATCTAATTTGGCCAAGATCAGGAGAAAACGAATACTGAAAGGGTGAGGTACAGAGTATAATCCGTTGACCCTGCTTACACTCCGTCTAGAATCCACAGCAACTACAATAATTGAAGTGAACATAAGGGGTAAGCACGTGATCTCCACAAACATCAAATGCAGTTAAAAAAAAAAAAAAAGTGACAGCATTCACAAAATCTAAAGAACACACATAATCTATCTTATACTGCACAGATTCAAACTTCAATCTCATTCTAATGGGCTACCGCTAGGGAGATAAAGCTTGTTTTAAAGAAAAAATTGTACACAGAAAAACCGTATAAGTTTCCTGGTGATTCTCACTACGGCTTCAATGTATTTTCTTATTGAAACAATCAAAGAAGCTCTTGGCAAAAACAATTGGTATTGGTGTCAGAATAATGTAAGAATTGAAACTATTTATAATGTAAAAATTCTGTTTAAAGCAGATGTATCACTTCTTATTTTTCTCATTTTGAAAAGAAGCTATGTTTCATTCAGTGATAATTCTTCTCTCGTTCTATCAGAGAATCTGTACAAAAGCAATATTTCAGCTAAAATCAGTTCTGAAGGATCTTTTATGAATACGTATAATGCAGAAGACCCCAATTAAATTTCCAACGAAGCAATGCCATTTTCAGTAAACAAAGTCATCTCAGTAGGGTCACACTATTTGCAAAAACTGTAGCCTAGAAATTAATTACTAGTATGACATATGTCAAAACAAATTTTTAAAAGACCAGAATGCAGTTGTAACCATGTGTTTTATCTGTTTGTATGCAAAACCAGTATTGCCTGGCATGTAAATATATTCATTTATTCAGCATCTCTCAGAAAAATAAAAAAGGTTCAGTGCCCCCCTGGTTTGCTGTTCCCCAGTGAAATCTGAGTAAATCAGACATTTAGTGAGTCAGAAAATAACTACAGAATGAAGATACAGTGTGGGTGGTATTTTTGAGAGACAGAAGTCACCATCACACAAATAAACTAATTTTAAAACATTCAGTTTTCCTACAAAGGAAGTTTTTCTAAGATCTACATCAACCACACCACCCTACACCAAAGGCTGTTACCTTGTGGAAATCAAAGCTTTAAATAACATGTAACAGTGCTGGTATTTCATAAAAAAGATTGCCGTCTATAGTAAAAAAACAAAACACACAAGAACTACCTGGGAATAAAATTAGGGATTTCAGACAATTTCAATGTTCTGCTAATTACAGCAATATTTATTTAAATTAAAAACATTTTTATAAATGTAAATATTTTAGCACCCAGGGAACTCCCAAGTAGAAAAAAGAATACAGAGCAAGGGTATGCAGATTCCCCTTTGTATTTTCTTTAATAGGAAATTAAGTCCCAATCCTTTTCACAATGTATACATATAGACACACACACACACACACACACATATATATAAACCTATTCTACCCATTCATTAGATATATATGTGTGTGTGTGTATCAAATCATAATCACATTGTACACTTTAAATACCATACAAGTTTAGTTGTCAATTATATCTCAATAAAGCTGAAAAAAAAATCCTAGGATTTAAACTCTTAAAAAAAAAAAATTATATCCCAAACCAGACAAAGACTGTGATAAATCTTGCATAAACCAACTTTTAAACTTCAAAATATTGTCCTCTATGTGAGGCAAAAATTAAGACGTACTTCCTGTAGGAAGATACTGGTATCACTTTGATTTTTCCACTAACAGCAGAAGAAATATACTGAATCCCTGACTTTCTTAGTAATCACAAGTGAAGTGGCTGCTGGGCACACACTGAGCAGCAAGCTGCCCGCAGGGCCAGCACCCCAGTCCCAACGGAACGCCCCAGCTCATCACACCTTGTTATCGGGAAGACAAGAGTTGACCACACGACACAGACTTTAGAGACACTTGTCTCCTCAAGCGCTTCTTTCATCACCAAGTGTTCGTTAATTCAGTGTATTCTGGTAATTAACTTGGTATCTTACCCTTAGCAGTTGTTTCTTACTCTTTCAGCCAAAGCAGACATTCGGCCACCCCAGCAACAACCACACCACAGGCTGGGTGCTGTTCTGACCAGGGAGACTGCTCTTTCAGCAAACCCATTCTGCCCATTCGTTAGATCTAAGAACCAGGATAAGACTAAACAGTATTTCAAAAAGTGATCATCATTTCTCTTAAATTTTTAAAGCAGTTTCTCTGAATAAATTTATTCAACAAAGTGTATCATTCTTCTGCACTTCAATACTGGAAATTGAGTGAGTTACCTCTCTTAAAACTGTGCTTTTGTAGCCTCGATATAATCCTTGGACACCCTGAAACAAACAAAAGGCCAAGAGCTCAGAAAGCTAGAACAGCAGAGAGTTCTGAATGACATTCTCTAGTCAGAATTTTACCTTTGTAACTTCTCTGAAGTCAGAGTTTTAAAACATTTACAATGACCACAGTTCCGTTAAGAGGTTAAAGGTTATAAATTAAAACATACAAGGCTCAGGTCAGCTCCCTTTAAAATAGGAATATCTCTAAAATAATTAAATGGACTACCTCAGTTGTTTTCAACATTTCTGCTTGAAAAATCATACTTAAGATGTTTTAAATAAATACATTTCCAAAAGCAAAGGCATACATAATGCCAATCATCCCTTCACATAAAAACATAATTATATTTCATAGTTTCAATCAGAAGACATCAGAAATTCACTAATAATCCCTCCACAGTGATAAATATCTCTGGACATGCCGTGACTTACTTAACTGTCCACATGATTCACAACAGGGTCCCTTGACTCGACTGGACTGATCTCATGATCCTATGATTAAATATTCAGTACCTCCTCACCAAAGTGACAAAGGGACCATTAAGAAGAATAACTTTTCTAAAACCTAGACTCACTGAAAATTTCCACGTGACTGAGTACTATTTGTTTGTTTTTTTAAAAAGGCTTCTGTAAAAACTACAAGAAAAGCAGCTCAATGGTCCTTTCCGACAGGGCCAGCAAGACTGACTTCTGACCCATAATGTAACATTAACAAGGAAAAAAATAACTTTAATATAAACTTTATGATGCTAGTCCCTACGTCCATTACTACACTTCTCTTCCATGGGTCCTCAAGTTCTGTAGTAACATTTTAATATATCTTTATTCACTTCACATTTTTACGATTTATTTCATGTCTGATTCTGAAACTACTACAGGACAATTACAATGTAGGACACATACACAGTAGTGATACTCGGTATGCGTTGTTCAGAAATTTGGGGGGAAATTTAAAATTAAAATTTGAAAACAAAGAAAAGGCAAGGATAATCTTAGCATAAAAAGATACTGTGACCCAGCATTAAATTTAGCTTTATGGTCTCTTCTAAGACTCCTGGGATAAGAATCACAATATTCCTAATAGCTACTATAAAATCTTTCTCAAAAAGGAAAAAAGTTTAAAAACACATCTCACCTCTTTATATAAGATGTTAGAGAAAATGTGAAATGTTCTTGAAGAAGCAGATACCTGTGCCCTCTGCTTAACAACTTCAGAAGGAACTCGTATCAGGCAGGCAACCTAAAATACATAATTTAATTACATCCTAAAAAAGAAGTAATTTCTATGAAAATTTTAAAACTAGGGTTAAAAGGGGATAATGTACAGGTTCAGTGCAAGATGTCAAAGGTATTTTTTCAGACTAAAAACCTTAGACCCGGGGCGCCTGGGTGGCTCAGTGGGTTAAGTCGCTGCCTTCGGCTCAGGTCATGATCTCAGGGTCCTGGGATCGAGTCCCGCATCAGGCTCTCTGCTCAGCAGGGAGCCTGCTTCTCTCTCTCTCTCTCTCTCTCTCTCTCTCTGCCTGCCTCTCCGTCTACTTGTGATCTCTCTCTGTCAAATAAATAAATAAAATCTTTAAAAAAAAAAAAAAAAAAAAAAAACCTTAGACCCTTAATGGACACGCATTATTTTGTCAGCCCAGAACCTCCCCTCCCTTGTTCTATATCGATCCTCACACCTCCTGCCATGTTGTCTCAAGCCCATCACTCTATAACCCCCTCAAGGGCAAGAAACACATTTACGTGCTCTGAACCCCAATTGCCTAGAACAGCATCAAGTGCTCACATGAAAATAGGTTGAAAGAATGAACCAAAAGGGCTTTTGCTCTATTGTCAATAATGCGCACATCAATGGGCAAAGCTGCTCATCAGCTGGGTACATCTCATCTGCCATCTCCCCACCCACCCCAGCCTCAACTAGCTCCCCACCTCAGAACCCTGACCCTCACCCGCCACCCCCACTGACTACTGCACACAACAACTGAGGAGAAACTCCAGGTACTCCTGGGCCCTGCTCTAGGATTCCAACTGACTAGAATCCTGACTGGTCCATACTCAACACCTGACTGGTCATCAGCCAATATTCTACAATTTTTTTTTAAAGGTTCATTGATTTACTTGGGGGCGGGGGTGGGGGAGTGGCAGAGGGAGAGAGAGAATCCCAAGAAGATTCTGTGCTGAACGCAAAGCCCGATACAGGGCTCAATCCCACATGACCTGAGCTGAAATCAAGAATCTACTGCTTAACCAACTGAGCCACACAAGCTCTCCTCCAGAATTTTAAAAATATTTTTATCTTTGTACTGAACATTAGATTACCTACATACATAGTTACATAGACTTGAAAAAACAAACTGGGATTACAGGTAACATTTCTCCAACTTTTCCGCCTCCCAGCATTTCTAAATTCTCTAAAACCAATAGATATTACAACTTGGTAACTTTCTTTAACATAATATCAAAGGGTAAATATATCTACTCTGGACCAAAGATCTTAACTGAGGGAGAAAATAAAATGAAAGGGCTAATTTAAAATATTTTGGGGGGGCACCTGGGTGGCTCAGTCAGTTGAGCATCTACCTTCAGCTCAGGTCATGATCTCAGGGCCCTGGGATGGAGCCCCAAATGGAGCTCCCCACTTCCTCTTCCTCTGACCCTCCTCCAAATCATGTTTTCTCTAATAAATAAAATCTTCCAAAAATCATAAAATAAAATGTGCTTTTCAATGCAATTCTACTTATTAGTCTTGACAAATATTTATTTTTAATTTTTTTTTTTAAAGATTTATTTGACAGAGATCACAAGTAGACGGAGAGGCAGGCAGAGAGAGAGAGGGAAGCAGGCCTCCTGCTGAGCAGAGAGCCCGATGTGGGACTCGATCCCAGGACCCTGAGATCATGACCTGAGCCAAAGGCAGCGGCTTAACCCACTGAGCCACCCAGGCGCCCTTATTTTTAATTTAGAGATAACTGCATGTGCGCGTGCATGCGAACACACACACACACACACACACACATAGATTACACACCTTACCACTAAGGCCTGAAACTGGGTATAAATCGTGTTACTCTTGGTAAGTGTATAAACTTTTAAATCCATACTTATAAACCAGGACAGAAAATAAAGTTTATTAAAACTTACATGAATCTAAAAGGATAGCTCCCAGCATCTAACATTCATTAAAGAAATCAAAATAAACAAATAAAAAAGGAAAGAGTAAAGAAAGAAAAAGGTTCACTAACTCCTTGTATTTTTCAATTCAAGAGGTCAAGAGTGAAGAATGACCCCAATATGTCAAGAAAATAGGAAATGTCTACTCGTGTGGCTTGGCATAAATATTTATGGAACTTCATGCTTCATAACCCCTTATGTTCTTACATTATGGTTTTATCTCTTAAAAATACAGAAGCAAAACAAAAACTTCGCAAAGGTTCTGGGATGAAAAGCAATCTCGCTAACTGAAGAGGTACAAAGCAGCCAGCACGGTCTCCTGACTTGCGCAGCATGGCGATTTCGGGAGAACAGAGAGGCCACTCTCTACTTCCTCCAGTAACTCTGCTGCCTTCGATTTAGTTTTCTATTAACTCTGATCTTTCTTGGATTTGAATGTGAGCCACAACAGGGTATCTCACTGCACAAGAACAAAAACATGTTATGGGACTATAATTCCAGGAAAGGAAATAATGTCATCTGCGGGTCTCTCAGTAAATCCATTCTTCAGAGCATTCTTTCCTCACAAATCTAGGGTTCAATACTGAATCCATGACACAGCAACAGTGGCATTTTCATTAAACCCAAGAGTCTTTTGTATGTCAAAGGTCTATCCATAGACAAAATGACTAAGGTTTTACATAAAGAAAATACATGTTCCCATCTTTTATCAACATTAAAATGCAGTACTGGCTTCATTAGAATTAAACATACCAAAAACATGATAATTAGATTAAAAATTAGAATGAAGCTGCTACCAAGATTTTCCTTTCTCTGACATACATAAAAACTAAACTGATAGGTTTATTAATTTATTTTTGTAATGGAGAGCTGAATGTCTCCTTTTAGCATTTATTAAACACCAAGATCCAGAACTTTAGGTCATAAGACTAAGTGTGTGAAAAGGAGAAAAACTACCGTGAACTTCAGCCTCCCATTTGGTAACGACAGCAAAGGAGAAAGAGAGAGAGATGCTGCTCAGTCTCTGGACTTTCACCGCCACAGCCACCTTCTGTACCGCACAGCTCACTGCCAGCTTGTCACACTATTACTTCTGACTTTTTAACAATTTTATTTATTCATTTGAGAGAGGAAACACACATAGCAGGCGAGAAGCAGAAAGAGAGGGAGAAGCAGACACCCCACTGAGCAGGGAACCCAACATGGGGCTCAATCCCGGGACCCTGAGATCATGACCTGAGCTGAAGGCAGATGCTTAACCAATAGAGCCACCCCGGCGCCCTCGTCCTCTCACTCTTGAAATGCTCTTCAAGGTCACTGGGCATCACCGATAGTGCTTTCCATTAACATTATATCCTTTCCCCAACTATGCCAGCACAGCTCACAATAACTGACCTGATTCTTATTTTTCTCTGGGAAATCTAATCAACAGCCTATTAATATGCCTCTGATAATTAGAAGCCAATTGTCAGCCTGTTTACATACATAGCAGTCTGAGACAGAAGTTATTGAAGACCAGAGTACTACCTGGCTAAGGAAGCAAGGGTGAAAGTCATATCTTTTGATTATCATCTCCAGAATTATTTCTCGTCAAAGAGCTATCATATTTATATATACCTAATACACTTTAAAGTTGCAAAGCTTAGTATCGGCAAATTCTTCAAGTTCTGACAGGCAAATCTATAGTAAGTGCAACAGAGAAACCTAAATAAGGTGAATACAGCCAAAATTTAATCACAAAGCAAAAGCTGCTTTTGACTTCGCAGAGTAAACGCCAATGTGGCAAATTAATATGAGGGAGAGAAACCTCATGACACCCTGAAAATTTTTCAAATGCATAATTTACTTGTTTTTTATTCCACATTCTTTGTGTAATTCTCAAAACCGTGGGAAGCAGGTTTCCAAATTAATATATATAGTATATCTATTTCATCATTTAAAACCAAAACCCCATAACTGAACAGTTCATCTGTGTGTCAATTCTGCCATCTCCTGGTTACATATGGAATCACAGCAGGTGATAAAATAACAGCAATTTCTAACTCCTAATTTACCATCTTTAGGGTTTAAATTTTATCTATGAATAGGGGAACATAAGTTCATCAAACCTTTCTTACTTATAAGACTCTTCCCACTTACATAAATAGTCAGTAGGCATTAGAAAAAAAAATTTTAATTTTTGTAGCTATTAGTCTTCTCTTGTCTGACAAAACTACTGTCCTTGATTATCTCCATTCTGGACAGAAAGTTAATAGTCTTCTCAACAAAAATAATGACATCATCTTTTGAGGTTTTGTTTCTGAAGGCTGTTCATACAATTTTACACAAGACTTAAGCCTGAAATGGCTTTTTCTTTTTTCTTTTTTTTTTTTTTTTAAGATTTTATTTATTTATTTGACAGAGAGATCACAAGCAGGCAGAGAGGCAGGCAGAGAGAGAGGAGGAAGCAGGCTCCCCGCTGAGCAGAGAGCCCGATTCGGGGCTCGACCCCAGGACTCTGAGATCATGACCTGAGCCGAAGGCAGCGGCTCAACCCACTGAGCAACCCAGGCGCCCCTGAAATGGCTTTTTCAATTTTGTTCCTTTCCATATCAGAAATTAGCCATGATTTCACAGGTGACGACAAAGGTCCCACAGACAGATGCACAGACTGTGACCCACATAAAATCTCACAGTGGAGGAGACTGGCATTTAATGCTAATAGTATTAGTTTCCTATTGCTGTTCTGACAGCAATGAATTACCACACATTCAGAGACTTAAAATAACACAAATTTACTCTTACACTTGTGGAGGTCAGAATTCCAAAACAGGTCTTACTGAGCTAAAAATCAACTGCCAGCCAGGTGAATTTCTGGAGCCTTTCTGGAGGCTCCAGAGGAGCATCTATGTCCTTGTTTTGGGGGGCTACCTGCATTCTGTGGTTTGTGGTCCCTTTCTCTCTTTTCAGGACAGAGTACAGCATCTTAAAACCTCTCTCCCCGACACTTCCGGCATTCCTCTTATAAGGTCATTTATAATTACATTGGACTCACCTAGATAATCCAGGAAGATCTTCCCAACCCAAGATCCTAAACTTTATCTGATCTGCGAAGTTCTTCTTGCCATGCTTAGGTAGCATATTCACAGGTTGTAGGGTCTAGGACATCTTTAGGGGACCATTATTTTGTCTACCACAGTAACCAACGGCACATTTTAGAACTCTGACCTTTTCTTATTTTAAGAAACTCACAACGGGGCAGCTGGCTAGCTCGGTCCATGCAGCACGCAACTCTTAATCTTGGGGGTATCAGTTTGAGCCACATGTTGGGGGTAAAGATTACTTTAAAAAATCTTTTAAAAATAGGGGCACCTGGGTGGCTCAGTGGGTTAAAGCCTCTGCCTTCGGCTCCGGTCATGGTCCCAGGGTCCTGGGATCGAGTCCCGCATTGGGCTCTCTGCTCAGCAGGGAGCCTGCTTCCCCCCACACCCCCGCCCGCCTCTCTGCCTACTTGTGATCTCTGTCAAATAAATAAATAAAAATCTTTAAAAAAAAAAAAACTTTTAAAAATAGAAGAAAAACCCTATAGTGATCAGAGTTCACAATATTACCCGAGTAATACACATCTCATCTCTAGTTTTGCACCACTTCTGCCATTTTAAAAATATTCCATTGAGAGTAGAAGATGAAGGTGCTCCTGGAAGTACGCAGAGAAGCAGCTCTCTAACTCCTCATTCTACAGTGATGTTTTACTGTCCACAGCAGCTGGGAAACCTTCAACGAGTCACTAAAATTCTTTGAATTTTAATTTCTTCATCTTCTGAACGGATTTCCTCCCAAAACTATAAAACTTTGCAACTGTGCCTAATATTGTACTTTCCTTGGCATGGACTGGAACCAATATTTACTGGACACTTTATAGATCAGGTGCTAGGCTGCGTACTTTGTAAGTGATGTGTCACTTCATCCTTAGAAGAACTGTGCGTGGGGTAGTATTAGCCATTTTTTTTTTAAGATAAGGAAAAGAGCAGTTCAGTGAGGTTAAGGAAATGGCCTACTGACACACAGTAAGTAGGCTATTTGACAAGTCAGAGTTTCGACCCTGATCTGTATTACTTGCCAGCTATGAGCCATATACTGCCTCCTTACAGAAGTCCTCAATATATTTTCTAGTTATATAATAAATGTACCCAATTTCCAGTGATAGACATAGAACAGACATCCAAATATTGAAGAGTACACAATTACAAATCAAAGCCATTTTGTAAGAGTGGCACTTAATTCCTTATGTCACCAAGAACCCTAATCTTAACAATAACTGAGAAAGTAAAGGTTTGCCACTGACAAAGCACAGGCTTGCGCAGAAGTGGCTAATTATATCTTCACTAGTTTGGTCCCTTAAAGGGAAGGATTTGGTTTTTCCATTTACAATGTGATGGCAATAACTGATCGAATAACACTCCTGTGGCTTGAAACGATTTCAACTTCATCATCTTACATGAAAATCTTGTTCACTATGCCTGTAAAACTAGCTTAATTTAATTGTGTTCCAAAAAGTGATACTGCTCTTAAACAAAAAGCCAACACAAAGCTTCCCTTCCCTCTTGACCACTAACTAAATAAGACAGTCAATGAAATAAACTCTCCTAGATCATGATTCAATACCATCTGAACCAATGCTGCATAGCAAACCAGGGAAAGAAAACCTATAAAACAGGAAACAATCTGAAGTCTTTAAAAAGGAGGTCATCAAGAAATTGGGGCGATGGGGGTAGCTGGGTGGCTCAGTTAAGTGGCCAACTCTTGATTTCAGTTCATATCAAGATCTCGAGGTTTTGGGATGGAGCCTCACATCAAGCTCTGCTGGGAGTCTGCTTGAGATTCTCTCTCTTTCCCCTTCCCTTTGCACGCCCCCCCACCACCACTGCTCACTCTCTCTCACGCTCTTTCTCTCTTTAAAAATATGTAAATAAATAAAATCTTAAAAAAAAAACAAACACTGGAGGGATGGCAGTACAGACTCTTCTTTATAAAAGCCTCCCTAAAAAATTTCTCTATACATTCATGCTTCTCCTTTAAGCAGGGTCATCATCAGACATGGGTCATGCCATGCCTGGACCGACTTCCAAGCCCTGCCTTCCTTACCCTTCTTCCCCCCTCTGCACATTCCTCAGGCTCAGATGGCTGGGACAGCGGGAAAGCACTAGCGACTTAGCTCACAAGGATCCCTCTGAGAGTTTAAGCATGTGTACCACACACACACACAGAACATAGTAACGAAGGCATCCATAAGAAATATGCACTAGAGGAATGCTATTGGAAGGGCTTTTGAAAGAACTGCCAGCTTTATGCCAATTCTACCTGTTAGCCCTCAAATTCACTTCTCTCTGTGTACACCATGCCTTAGTTGAGGCTCTGCTCATCTCTCGCTCTCCTAGGGCTTCTGTAGTAGTTTCCTCCCCTCCATTCCAACACCACGTCCACCTCCACACAGTAACTAGGACAGGTCCTTAAAGTCCCAACCAATGTTGCCCTTTTGCACAGCCCTTCAAAGAGTAATGGCCAAACTCCTTCCACAGCAGCCCAGGCCATCCAGCACCCCCGCCCTCCTCATTTCATGATGGCCAAGTCACACCTGCACTCCATTTAGAACTTGAAAGTGTCTCATAAGGACTTCTCAGTACCCTTGAGTACCACTCCGTGCACCCATCCACCTAACAATCATACCCTAAAATGCAGCTTGAGGATTAGCTGTTCTATTAGGCCTTTCCTGAATCCACACCCATCCAGACAAAACCAACCATTCCTTCTCTTCTCAGGCTCTCATTGTACCTTGTACTCACTTTTCTTAAAATACCTGTAACCCCTGTGTACTTACACCTTACACATCCTTCTCCACCTGCAGACGGCAAACCTCTTAAAGGCAGTATCACATCTTGTCTTTTTATCCTCAATGCCTAGAGCACAATAAGGACTTTTTCTCTAAATCCATACTTCTAATTAAGGGCAACAGGCATGGCAGGGGAAACAGAGGAGCTGAAGGAAACCGGCCTACATAACAGGAATCAAAGAGGTCCAAGTGAGGAACAGATAGGAAAGGGACAGGCTTTAAAGGATGTCAATGAAAAGTGACTTACTTTTTAGATTCTTGAGATAATTTTTTGTTTGTAGTTCTTACAGTTTATTGTTCTTAGGAGCTATTAAAATGTCTGTGTGCCTCAAAGACTTTAGGGCCTGAAGCAAAAAAAGAAAAGAAAAGAAAAGAAAAGAAAAGAAAAGAAAAGAAAAGAAAAGAAAAGAAAAAAAAAAAAGGTTCCAGGGGAGCCTGACTGGCTCAGGTCATGGACACACGACTCCTGATCCCGGGGTTGTGAATTGAAGCCCCATGTTGGGTGCAGAGATTACTTTAAAAAATAAAATCTTTTAAGGAAAAAAAAGAGAGAAAGAAAGAAAAAAACGTTCCTAGAGACAATAAAAAATAAACAGAGCAGGGCCAAAGGCTGCCTTGGCATAACCCCATGATGCGTGTGCTTAAATACATCAGAAGTGCGTGTTTTGCACTTGGTTAACTAGTTGACAGTGTGGTCTCCGCTTCTAATTGTAAAGCAAGTCTCCTAGCGATACCTGTACATTTCTGCCTCCTTCACCTTTACATACATAAGCAACTCCAACTGCAGCATCACTGCAGGCTTCCTCCTCAGTGAAGAAGCATCCTTCACTTCCGGGGCAGCTGTCCTCTCTTCTACCCACCCTATCTCCGTGGATGGGACATGCAACTGCACACATTTTAAAGATTTATTTATCTGTAGACAGTGTGTGCAAGAAGGGGAAGGGGCAGAGGAAGAGAATCTTAAGCAGACTCCCCACTGAGCAAGAAGCCTGACGTAGGACTACATCCAATGACCCTGAGATCATGCCCTGAGCCGAAACCAAGAATCGGAGGCTTAACTGACTGAGACACCCAGGCACCCCTTAATTTTTTTTTTTTTTTTTTTTTTTTTTTTAAGAAATCTCTACAGCCAGTATGGGCCTGAACTCACAACCCTGAGATCAAGAGTTGCACGCTTCACCAACTGAGCCAGAGGAGGTGCCCCTATAAATACATTTTAAAACATACTAACAACACAATCAAAAATGGCTTAAATCCCCACCTGGAGAAACACAATGGTAACTAACATATGCACTATGCTTTGTTGCTGACAAGCATTCCTGACTCCATCAAGGAATGAACTTCCAAGTAGCCAATTCAATGGGGAAGTTGGGGGGCTGAGGAGGGGGAGGGGAAGAGGTGCTAATGACGTGCTTAATCCATACACTGATAACCAATGAGCCCTGAATGGACTATAGCACACAGGAGGTCCAATGACCTTGTCAGATAGTAGATAAGCTAAACAACATCAATTGCCTTCGCTTTCAAGGGTCTTGGATGGCATGGGCCCCCAAGAAAATGTCAGGCCTGGGTGTAACCCTCACTTTATTCTCAAAATCCAAATCAATATGTCCAAGTGTGCTGCCACCCTCAGAACTAGCCAGTTTCTAAACTAGGCCTTTCAGGAGCTCTGCACAGATCTAACTCAGAGGAAGACACAAGGAACTGCACTCCTGAGCAGCATGTGGCTGGAGTTCCTCGTGCCACTACGCCCAGGAGCTAACAGATTCCTGAGCGTGGGCCTGCTGAACCAACTCAGTCAAAATATGTAGTAGTGGGACATATATATACTTAAATGTTTGATAACGCTAAATCAGTGGTGCTTAAATATCACTGAGCGCCAAAACCACCTAGGAATCTTGTTTAAAATGCAGGGTTCCTAGTGCCGTCTCCAAAAATCATTATTTGTAACTTACTGCCCAGGCCAGGAAGTCTAACCTAGGTGCTCTCTGGGCTACACTTGGAGAGTTACTGGTAGAGGCTGTTGGCAAAGCATCTACAAAACATGATACAATTTATTTACTAGCTTTCTCAGTTGCAAATGAGAATGTGGCCAGAAAGGATAATCAACCAGCATTTGTGTGTATCAGGACATCCACACAGGTCACCCAGGCACACATTAAATTCAGACTGGCTGCATTAGGCTGCAAAGAAATTTCAATATTCTTTTATTTCTGCAAACAACATGAACTTAGGCAAAAGGCAGGATAAGACCTGGGAAAAATCAAATCTTAAAGACTTTAAAAAAAAATCACTATTGCTGTCATGTTATAACATCCGCTGCATTAGAGTAAACCTGCCCCCAACCCTCCTGATCTAATTACAGATTCTACTTCTTGCAGGGCGTCTCCTGTGCCTGATGAAAGCTGAGCTGTGAAATAATTGAGGTAGGGATTTAGAGATTTGGTGCAGCAAACTTCCTCATAAAAATGGCACAGAACGCCTCTCTTACTGTTGTTATGTATCAAATCTTATGTGATCGATTTCACTGTATTCCAAATTACAAACATAAGGTAGAGGGTTGTAATTATAGTTTTATTGATTCATCATTAAGTTTTAATCAAGGTGCTGCTATAGAGAACAGTTACTAGGGCAGTGTGCTTTTGTTTCTCTCATACACTTAAGAGTTGCTAAAACAGGGGCACCTGGGTGGCTCAGTGGGTTAAAGCCTCTGCCTTCGGCTCAGGTCATGATCCCAGGGTCCTGGGATCGAGCCCCACATCGGGCTCTCTGCAGGGAGCCTGCTTCCCCGTCTCTCTTTGCCTGCCTCTCTGCCTACTTGTGATCTCTGTCAAATAAATAAATAAAATCTTTAAAAAAAAAAAAAAAAAAAGAGTTGCTAAAACAACATCTACTGTGTGGACACAGTAGATACCAACAAAATGTGTTGTTTCTAAGGAATCTATTTGCAGTGCAACAATCTTCTATCAAAGTAAATGTTACAGAACAACCACCCAACTGAATTACCTATTTTCTCTACATCTCTAGACCTTTCCAACCACTGACAGCAATGAATGTTTCTGTTTTCCACTCCTTTTTATTCTACCCATGAAAATTTGTTTCTCCTAAACTCACCCATTTCTGGGGCACCTGGGTGGTTCAGCTGGTTAAGCAACTGCCTTCAGCTCAGGTCATGATCCTGGAATCCAGGCATCGAGTCCTGCATCAGGCTCCCTGCTCAGCAGGGAGTCTGCTTCTCCCTCTGACTTCTCCCCTTTCATGCTCTCTCTTTCGAACAAATAAAAAAAAAATTTAAAACAATTCATCCATTTCTTTCTCTGATTTTTAGCAACAACACCTGTATGAATCTGAAACCAAAAATTTATGCTCCATGAAACTGAAACAAGTCACTAAAATCAGAAGGCAGTATATACATTTCTCAAGCATTTATTTATTTTTTTTAAAGATTTTATTTATTTATTTGACAGACAGAGATCACAAGTAGGCAGAGAGATAGGCAGAGAGAGAGAGAGGGAAGCAGGCTCCCCGCTGAGCAGAGAGCCAGACGTGGGGCTCAATCCCAGGACCCCGACGCCGGGCTCAATCCCAGGACCCCGAGATCATGACCCAAGCTGAAGGCAGAGGCTTTAACCCACTGAGCCACTCAGGCGCCCCACATTTCTCAAGCATTTATTAGATACTGAATGGTTTGGAAGTTTTTTTAAGAAAGTGCAAAGATAGGATCGCCTGGATGGTTCAGTCGGTTAAGCATCTGCCTTCAGCTGAGGCCATGCTCCCAGGGTCGGGGGATCAAGCCCTGCTTCAGGCTCCCTGCTCAGTAGGGAGTCTGCTTCTCCCTCTCCCTCTGCCTGCCCCGAGCTATACTCTCACTTGTTCTCAAATAAAGAAAATCTTAAAAAAAAAAAAAAAAAAAAAAAAAGTACAGTACGATAACTGGAGCATCAGAATCAACATTTCCACAAAAACTCTAAAAATCTTTTCAACACATGACCCTGTAACTAAATTTAAATTCAAACAAATCTCAACATCAAGATATGTTTCACCTATAAAGTCATTCTATATATCCACTACTGATCACTTCTCTTTTTAAAATTCTCCAAGCATCACAGGAAATATAAAAAGGCCTCTGATATTAGGCCTCGCCACCTAAGAGACCATAGAGATCCTAAGAGACATAATAAAAATATGACTGTCCCAGAACTATTTATCTCTGGTGTTACAGACACTTGTTTCCTAGCTCACATCCACCTACACCACCTCCTGCGCCCAAGAGTTCACACACATAATAAAGGCTTCAGTATTTTTTAAATGTCAGTTACAGATAGTATTAGAATATACAGTATATTCTAGATATGAAAATATGTATCATTACATAATTAATCTAACAATCATTATTTACCCTAATTACATATCACTTTTTATATTCTTAAGTCTAAGAGACAAAGTTTTCAAAGTGAAGAAAGCCTGTCCTTCAACAAGGTAAACCAGCTTTCAGGCAAGATGGCCCGATGTGAAATGAAGTAAGAGGCCAAGCTCTTTTTGCTGCCTGTTCTGAGTAATATACTATAAAATATAAACCAAATATTGAATTTATGAGAATATTTAAACTTAAAGCAATAGGCAATTCTAAAATAATGAGAGGGAAGAGATGTCACAAGGGAAGACTTTCACAACCGGAGACATTCAAACTCTCACAAACTTGTTATTCATATATATATATATATATATATACACACTCAAAAAGTACTGCACATAATGAGGTTCTAAAGCCAAAACATAATCACACACAAAAAAATCTAAACCTAAGCTAATAGGTTAAAGGATTGTTTTTAAATTAAGTATAAACTGATTTTAAATTGCAGTTTAAGCTAATTTTCCAGTGCAATTCAAGCACAGAAGTTCTTACTTTGGGTAAGAGTAGAGGGAATAAAAATGTCCAGAAATTCTATGCAAAATGCCCACGCGTTCAATTTCCTGGAAAGACAGCCACAGGTTTCATTAGACTCCAAGAGGGGTCCACAGCTCATGAAGGAATTACCAATTGCTACTCAAAAATTAATACACTGTTAGTCCCATCACTTTTTTAACTTCAGTAAATCATGAAGGCAATAAAAAAAAAAAAAATCCAGAGTTAACATGGGTTCTGAAAAATCCTTTTTTTTTTTTTTAAAGATTTTATTTATTTATTTGAGAGAGACAGTGAGAGAGAGCATGAGCGAGGAGAAGGTCAGAGGGAGAAGCAGACTCCCCATGGAGCTGGGAGCCCGATGCAGGACTCGATCCCGGGACTCCGGGATCATGACCTGAGCCGAAGGCAGTCGTCCAACCAACTGAGCCACCCAGGCGTCCCTGAAAAATCCTTTTTAAAACAATGTCAAAGGAAGTTTTATAAAAAAACCACTTTAGTGAATTTAATGTCTCTTAGGCTAATTTCAACACTCTTCAAGGAACCCTACAACAGATTTCTTAGATTAAGAATTCATTGTACAGTGGAATCTTGCCATTTCCAACAACCTGGATGGATCTAAAGAGTATAAGATTTCCTGCCTATGTGGAATTTAAGAAACAAAGTAAGAAAAGAGAGAGATAAACCAAGAAACAGACTCTTAACTGTAGAGAGCAAATGGATGGTTACCAGAGGGGAGATGGATGAGGGGATGGGTAAAATAGGTGATGGGAATTAAGAGTACACTTATCACAATGAATATCAAGTAATGTATAGAATTGTCAAATCACTGTATTATACACCTGAAACTAATATGACACTATATGTTAACTATACTAGAATTAAAATTCTTAAAAAAAGAAATTTATTTTACAATAATGGAAAAGTAGAGGGTTTTATATATTCCATATACAAAAAATAAATTTTTAAGATACAAAAATACCACAGAAGAACAGATATCATCTTTTATCTTTGTCAATCATAACCTCACCAATTCATATTATCATAGAAAGTAACACTGCTTTTTTAATATTTCCACCATAATTCCTTTTCTCCTGGATTTCCCAGAAATAATCTGATATGCTTTCATCGACTACAATGATATAATTAATCAAATTACATTTCTTTAAAATAACTTTCCTTTAAAATACCTTAACACTTCCCAACTCCTGCTATGAAATCAATTTAACCTTGATACCAAAACCAGCAAGACAAAAAAATTAACTATAGACTTACATCTCTTACAAATAAATTAGAAGTCCTCAATAAAATACTAGTAAACAAAACCTAGCACTAAGTAAAAAGTGTTATATACCATGATCAAGTGAGATTTATCCCAGTAACATATGAGTAGTTTAATATTGAAAATCAATTAATATAATACACCATATCAGCAAAATAAAAAACTAGTCTCATAATTATCTCAATAGATGGACACAAACATGAACAAAACTCAACCTTCACAGTGTTAAAAAAAAAAAAAAAATTCACCCAACAAGCTACAAAAAGAAGGCAACTTCCTCAATTTGATAAAGGACATCTATGTAAACCTCACAGCTAACATTATACTTAATAGTGGAACACTAAATGCCTTCTCCCTGAGATCAGAAAAAAGGTAAGGATGCACACTATCACCACTCCTATTCTACATTGTACTAGAGCTTTTAGCCACGTCAATCGGGCAAGAAAAATGAAATAGAAGGCATAGAGAATGAAAAGAAAGAAGTATAACTACTTCTATTTGCAGAGGATATGATCTCATGTATAGAAAATCCTAAAGAATCCACCAAACAGCTTTAGAACTGATTAATGAGTCCTGCAAAGTTGCAGGATACAAGATCAATATAAGAAAATGAATTTATTCCTATAAGTAGCAATGAGCTAACTGAAAATGAAATTTTAAAAAATTTTAATTTAGAACAGCATCAAAAAGAATAAATGAGAAATAATTAGCAAGACAAGTGTAAAACTTATACTCTGAAACTACAAAACACTGGTGAAAAAATTCAATAATACTAAATAAATGGAAAATCATATATTTATAGATCAGAAAATTCAGTATTTTTAAGATAGCAGGAGTCCCCTAATTGATTTGCAGATTCAATGCAATCCATATCAAAATCTGAGTTGCCTTACATAAGTTGATGAACTGATTCTAAAATTCACAAGAAAATTCAAGAGACCCAGAAGAGGCAAAACAATCTTGACAGAGAACAACAAAGTTGGAAGACTCGCACTTACTGTTTTCAAAACTTACCACAAAGCTGCAATAATCAAGACTATGTGGTACCACCATAAGGACAGACATGGAGAGCAACAGAAGAGAACTGAGAGATGGACTGTCTCATCACTGCTTTCCAATTTTCCTCCATCATAATCAGACACCAAATGATCTGTGCAACATCGTCTCTACACAACACTAAGTTGAAATTCACTTTGTTGTACTACTGGTTCATATGTTTTTATTAATGAGCCAGGTATACTAGAAAAAAATGAATAATCTTTAGCTGTTAGGAGCAGAGCTCCATATATATTCATTACCCCAATCTTGTCATTTTCTTGTTCACATCCTCTATGGTCTCAATAAATGTTTCTGCCTGCTTGGTCTTAGGATATGTGTTAAGATATAAGTTAATATCTCCAACAAAGATTATAGTTTTGGTGGGTGGAGGGATAGGCGATGGGGATTAAAGGGTACACTTACCATGAGGGAAGAAAAATTAAATTTTTAAAAAATTACATTTCTATTCATTTCTCCTTGTACTTCCGGCAATCTCTCCTTTAAAATTTGAGACGCTATTATTTAGTCCAGGTTCACGTTTATTACATGTCCCCAAAGCACTGTTCCTTGTATCACTGTACAACAGTCTCTTTGTTTTTTGGCTTTCAGTGTTTTTCTTTGTCTGATACTGACATAACCATATAAGCTCTTTTTGGTTCATATTTCTCTATCAGTTTGGGTTTATCAGACAAGTGGAACCACTATAAGTGATAAGAATAAAGAGTTACTATAGATGTGAACGGTAATTGTGGGAGCTAATTAAGCAAGTTTGGTAGAACAGTTGATTCTGCCTCTAGGGTTAGGACAGAAATCAGAGGGCAGGCAATGGGCAAGGATGAAATGATATGAAATGGGGAAGTGCAAGGACAAATTGGTCCATCTGTTTCTCATCAACCTCAATGATGTGGTTACCCATAGTATAATCTAGCATTCTTTACTGCAGAGCCCACATATCTAACCAAGAATTCAGAAAAGCTGAAAGACATGATCCAGTAGGAACTGGAGAGGCTGTAGACCAGGTGTATCAACTGCACCAGTGCCTGACTCCAACACCAACCCTGTAAGCATCAAGCCAGCTACTGCTTCGCTTCCACCTTACAAATGTTGTGCTGGTTTCTCTTGTAGCCTGCACAACCGGGAACCATCCTGGAAAGGGAGTCCTAGGAAATGGAGTTCCAGCTCAGTTATGCTGACACAATACAAAGCCACCAGAACGTGCATGGATATCTATTTCCATCTCCTTAATTTTATTCTTTCTGTAAAATAATGTTTTAAGTATGTCTCTTGAAAATAGCACATTGCTGGATTTTTCTTTCATCCTATCTAGACGCTATCATTTAACGATCATGTTTAATCCACTTACATTTATTGGGGTTTATGACTTTCATAACTTAAAAGAACTATCTTTTAAAAATGAAATAAAGTATCATCTGTACCAGAGATATAGGCATGATTTGCACTCCTTAAGTATTTTATATGCATGACTTGTTACTTACCACTTCTCCAGCAGAGGCAGCCAACATATGCTTCACAGGCATTAAATATGAAGACGAATCAGTGTGCAAAAACCATTTCACATATTCATAGGTGATAAAAAAAGCAGCAGCTGAAATTTAAAACAAACCAGTCTTTCACAAAGTTTAAATATATATTCAAACTGTTTAGAAATGTTTCTCAAAAACAATTACAACTTGAATTATAAAATTATGAGGTAAGAGAAAAGATAATAGTTGAAACACATACTCTTCCCCCCTGCCCCACTCTTGTAGAATTTACAGTGTCCATGTTATATGTCCAAACCTGGACCTACTAAAAATGCCGAAGACATGATCCCAGCCCTGAGGGAGCCTAACAGCTAAGCTTACATTCACCATTTTGTATTAATAAGTCACTTGACATTTTTTAGTAATTACTCTAGAATAAGATAACAAATTTCTGTGATCCTAATTATCTTTACATACAATAAAACAAGCCACTATGCTGATTTATAGACAGGTTAAGACTGAAAACATATACTTTAACTAAAACATCTATTTGATAATGTTTTATTGCTATTCACTCAAAATAGCTATGGCCACTTTTTACCATATCATGTCACCTTTACATCAAGGAAATAATCAACTATTTAATTACAACTAGAAATCAAAATCTCAAAAAAGCTACCCCATCACCATGAACTAATCTTAACAGCACAAGAGGGCTTTTAAAGCCTGCCATGTACTGTTAATCAAAAGATGTTTATCATTTCCATAAAAGATAAGGCATGAAAGATAAATGAATGACAAATTCATCTTTTGAAGGACATTTGGACAAAATCACATTAAAGTCTAAAACACTCAGAAAAAGAGCTTCATAGTGAAATTAGTTTTCAACAGTTAAAGTCAACGAGCTTTTAAACTCTCCTCAGGCTGCTAACAAATAAAAACACCGGGCCAAATGAGGACTCTTGTAACTGAAGGAGTAATGACCAATGCAAACAGTTTTACATAATTAACACAGATCCCTATCCCACAGTGGTTCTCAATAGGCTTTCCTTACTTCTGCACACTCACCAAATGTACACGAAATAACCGAATTCGGCAGTAAGTTCCACCTGCTACACATTTCACCCTCCCACCCCATCCCCAGGGAAGGAAGATAGTGCTACCAGTTTCTTGGTTTTCCTGGTTAATCACCTCAACCTATTTAGACTATACTGCAAATTTGTGATAGACAAAATCTTTTAGAAATGTAAATCCCAGAGGCACCTGGGTACATCCAACTCTTGATCTCAGCTCAGGTCATGATCTCAAGGTCAAGAGTTCAAGCCTTACTTCGGGCTCCACGCTAGGTGTGGAGCCTACTTTAAAAAAAAAAAAAAAGGAAATGTAAATCCCAAAATTCTCCAAGGTGACAACCAAGAAAACACCACTAATTGGAAATGATGTCACAAGGTTCCAAGTGAGGCTCTGGACAAGTTACAATAAAGAAAAGGAATTGGGCTGATATCTACAGTCTCTTCTAGCTCTTTATTTTTTTTTAAGAGTTTATTTATTTATTTGACAGAGAGAGAGAAAGACAGCAGGAACAAGTGAGCACAAGAAGGTGGAGCTGCAGGCAGAGGGAGAGAAGCAGGCTCCCCATTGAGCAGAGAGCCCGATGCGGAGCTCGATCCCAGGACCCTGGGATCATGATCTGAGCTGAAGGCAGACATTTAACTGACTGAGCCACCTAGATACCCCTCTTCTAGCTCTTTAAAAACAAAAACCTACAGTTTTTCTACACTCCCTTCAAATAAAAGTAAAGATTCTGAATAGCGTCTGCTGTTTCCTCTTTCAACCCTCAGTCCCTTCTCTCCCAACTCTTCACCCGTGCAGAATACTGCAGCCCCCCCTATCCCCAGGGTATTTGCTCAAGAGCCCCAATTCACGACTGAAATGATGCACAGTACCAGACCCTGTATATCCTGCATTTTCCCTATACATACATATCCGTGCTACAGTTTAAGTTATCAATTAGCCACAGTAAGAGATTAATGAAACAGAACAATGCACTGTAATAAAAGTTAGGTGAATGTGGTCATTCTCTCTCAAATATACCTATGCTGTAGTCACCCTTTTTCTTGTGATGGTGGGAGATGATAAAGTGCCTGCATGGTGAGATACAGTAAGATGAACGAGGTAGGCATGTGACGTGGCATTAGGCTACTACTGACCTCCTGATGATGCATCAGAAGGAGGATCATCTGCTTCTGGAAAACGACTCACCACGGGTAACTGAACCACCACAAGCAAAACCACGGATAAGGGGGGACCACCATATGGTCTAAGAAAAGTCTACAGCCACTGAATGTTACACTGGCATATTGTAGGCAGACTAGAGCCTTAACGAACAGTAAAAGAAAAAAAGGGGGGGGGGGGCCACAGAGTAAACTTAACATTCACCAAAAATTTACAGAAAAATAAAAAGGCCATTTCTGAGCCACAGGCACTTTGACGGACTACCCAGCACCACCCATCCACTGATGTTCTACGGATGGCACAACAACAGAGTAAGTAGGGCAAGAAAAACATTTTCTCCACATGCAAGAGTTGAAAACCACATGTACGTGAAGTCCTGCGGGCAAGAATCTATTACAGTACTGTGAGCCTGACAGCCCCGTGTACTCCACAGACTATTGCTAATGCTACCGTCTACCAACATGAATTCCTCTCTGCAATTTGTAAGAGAAAGAGAATTTTTAGAATGATAAAGGAAATACCATAAGAGGTGTTTTGGGTTTTTTTTGTTTTTTGTTTTATATTTTTTAATTCCAATGCTCAGGCCACACCTCAGGCCAGGGAAATCACATCTTTGAAAGTGGGACATAGGCATCGGTACTTTTTTAACCTCTCAGGTGATGGCACTGTGGTCAAATTAGGAATAGTTACATCTCTCCCACATAGAGAACTACAGGTGACAGGGAGCAGGTGCTCCAGAAGAGCTTCCCTATAGTCAACTCCTTACTGTAGTAAGACAAATGAAAATTGAAGGATAACCTCAAAGACAGTTTGCTGTTCTAAGGGCTGCTGGGAGAAGGAGAAGAAGAAAGAGAGAGACCAAAGGACCAAAACACTATTTTCTCTCTGCACTACCTATCTTTATGTGAATATTATGCTCCAGGTGAACACAGATGAACACCTAAATGTCAGGTGAACATGAAAGAATTCCTCATGAACTATCCTGAGAAAAACTCAAGTTTAAGAATCTCCTAGAGCGGGGGCGCCTGGGTGGCTCAGTGGGTTAAGCCGCTGCCTTCGGCTCAGGTCATGATCCCAGGTCCTGGGTTCGAGCCCCACGTCGGGCTTTCTGCTCAGCAGGGAGCCTGCTTCCTCCTCTCTCTCTGCCTGCCTCTCTGCCTACTTGTGATCTCTCTCTGTCAAATAAATAAATAAAATCTTTAAAAAAAAAAAAAAAAAAAGAATCTCCTAGAGCAGAGGTTAGTCTATAATTGAGTGTGTGTGTGACTGTTTTGTTCACTTGCTTTGCTAGTGAGTGCCACTGAAAGTGTCAGTAAACAAAATAAGTATCTGAAAAAAGTACATTGAAAAGTAGATTAAAAAAAAAAATTATACTGGGTGCCTGGGTGGCTCAGTGGGTTAAGCTTCTGCCTCTGGCTCCGGTCATGATCCCAGGGTCCTGGGATCGAGCCCCACATCAGGCTCTCTGCTCAGCAGGGAGCCTGCTTCCCCCTCTCTCTCTGCCTGCCTCTCTGCCTACTTGTGATCTCTATCAAATAAATTTTAAAAATCTTAAAAAAAAAAAAAGATTATACTGATTACAAAGTAAGAGGACCATAAATCACATAATGTGACTCCAAACCTACAACAAAACAAGACACTCAAAGGAGAGTATACAGGAGGAGGGTAGTGGGAGTTGGCTGTATCATCTAAGAGCAATTTAGTTAAGACAGAAAAGGTTTAAGGCCTCTCAGGTTCATGTGCTCCCAAAGAATCTCCAAGGCAGTAGTTATTAAACTCACCCTCACAGTGGAATCACCTAGGAAGCAACTAAACCCCCTGATACCCAGGCAAAGCCCAGACCAATTAAACTTACGGAGGTGACATGGGCATCAGTATTTTTTAAAGCTTCCCAAGAGATTCCATGGGCGGGCAAGGGTGACAACCACGGCTCTGAGGTATGACAAGCAATATTAGAGTAACATTTTCAAGATTCTAACTGGGAATTTTAACAAGAAAAACCATTTTAGAAAGATTGCTTATATTCTATTACAAATACAGCGGAATGGGATCTCTAGCACTAGCTGATTCAAAGCAGTGGGTTAATGAATTGAAAACAAATTCAAGAGATAAGCACAACACATGAGCAATTCCACAGAGGGTAACATCACATAGCATCCTGAAAGTAAATCTCATTATCTTGGTTTTCTAGCAGTGAGAATATCAATGTAATTTTTACCATTAGGAAAGGATCCAATAGCAGCAGAAGGAACGCCTGCATAGATTCCATGAAAACCACCAGCCTTGTTAAATCCTTGTGGACTCTGAAGCCTGGTTTTAATGGTATCCAGAGGAAATAATATCAAGTCAACAGCGACACCTGCTACCCCACCAGCCTTTAAAAAAAAAAGAAGAAGAAGAAGGTTAGAATCAAATAAGCTCTCTGCCATATGGGGGTAGGGATAAGACAAAAGTAATCTTTAAACGTATTTCTCATACCTATCAGTCCACAGCGTATCTGGCATAGTCAAAGGAACTTCTACCTAAATTTATGGATTTTCCCTAGGGAAATAACTACTGTTGTGCTATATTCTTAAATTGTAATTTTTTAAATAAATTTTTATTTTAAATAAAATAAATTTATTTTTAAATTCATTTTTAATGCCTCCGCATGGTTCAAAAGTCAACAAGCAACCTCAGAAAGTTTAAGTCTCCTTCCGTAGTCTAACAACTCAGGTAACCGCTTTCTGCTGGCTGCTTACTGTATCCTTCTGAAGTTACTCTAGGCATATACAAGCAAATATGTAAATGTACTTTATTTCCCTTTTTGGAAAAAAATGTATATACAATATGCACTGTGCTGCTCCCTGCTCTTATCACTTAATTTATCTTGCTGATCTTTCCATATCAGACGAAATGTGTTTTTGTCTTTTTACCAAATGAGTAGTGAAACTGAAGTCAGTCCATTTGGGGAGAGACTTCCATTTTGAAATGGGTACTTGTTCTTGGAAAACTAGATCTGTATTTTAAGATTCATACCATCTAAGAATTCCTGTAGTATTCACACTCCATTGTGTATATTTTAAAATTCCTTGATAATTTTTAAATTAAGTAAAAAAAAAAAAAAAAAAGTGGGGAAAAAATTAAGTTCCCAGAGCATATTAAAACCTGGCCCCTTGGGGTGCCTGGGTGGCTCAGTGGGTTGGGCCTCTGCCTTCGGCTCAGGTCATGGTCTTAGGGTCCTGGGATTGAGCCCCGCATTGGGCTTTCTGCTTAGCGGGGAGCCTGCTTCCCCCTCTCTGTCTGTCTGCTTCTCTGCCTACTTATGATATCTCTCTGTCAAATAAATAAATAAAATCTTAAAAAAAAAAAAAAAAAACCTGGCCCCAAGTAGTCATCTCCCAAAAGACATCACGTTGCTTTGAAGAAGCTGCATTTTTAAACTACAGTAGAGCCTATATAGAATATTTCTAAACTGCTTATCACTTAGGCAAAGTGAAAAATTTCAGGGAAGAAATTTCAGAAAAATATGAACTTAAAAACAGTGTCAAAAAAAAAAGCTCAATACACAAAGTCTAAAAGGCATCATTTAAAAATGTGAATCAAAACCAGTTTGCCGTGAGCAGAAAGAATTACAAAGAGAAAAAGACTCTCAATATGGCTCCTACATAGTAATTTTTAAAATGAACTCATTAGCTTTTCTCATCTTTTGAATTTTGAACATGAATATATTTCCTATCCAAAAGGTAGAAATATATATATTAAAACTATATATTCAAAACTAAGGTATAGGGGGCACCTGGGTGGCTCAGTGGGTTAAAGCCTCTGCCTTCAGCTCAGGTCATGATGCCAGGGTCCTGGGATCGAGCCCCACATCAGGCTCTCTGCTCACCCGGGAGCCTGCTTCCCCCTCTCTCTCTGCCTGCCTCTCTGCCTACTTGTGATCCCTGTCTGTCAAATAAATAAATAAAATCTTTAAAAAACAAAAAACAAAAAACGAAACAAAACGAAAAACTAAGATATAGAAAAAGAGAAATCAGCATTATTCAAACATACAGGCAAAGTTCAAAATGATGAGTTCTTTCCATCCTTTGGTTACACAAAATGCTCGGGTGGTACAAATCTTAGTACCTAGCAAACGCACTCTGCTCTACTTACTACTCACCATAAAACCATTGTAAGAGTTCACTGCAAAAATAAAATTACTCCAGTGAGAAATCCAGTAATGAACTAGGGGAGGTAAATCATTAAAAATTCCTTTAATAGAAACAGGAAAATACATTACCATAAATATTAATGCGGTATTATATGATCAGCCTGAGAGACATGACAGAGCCTCAAAAACCATAAAGATCTACTCCGCAAATGACCTAAAGAGATGTCACCGAAACAACTCAGAGATGTCCCAGAAGAAAACCACAAGAGGCAGTAAAAGAATGACAAGAAATTGGGATTTCTTCCTGGAAATAAAGGTGGCCTTTTCTATGTCACAAGAGTATGTTCCTATGTAGGAAAGTAAAAAAAAAGGGCCAACCTTTTCCAACATTGTTCTCAATTATTTTTAAAGGATTTTGTAAAATTCAGTACATAAATAAATATTGCACCTGCCTCTTTATTTTCTCAAAACACAAAGAAAACAAAAATCCTGCTGGGAATGTCTAATAAGACTAGATTCTTTACAAACATGCTGCATTTCATTGTAATTTTCTCTTTAATCTTAGGAGAGGGCTCAGAGATGCTTGCTATCTACTGCTAAATTTAATCAATAAGTTAATTAGTCTTTTAATCTATTTGGCTTCTTTGCATGCATTGATTCTCTAACCCTTCTTTCATCAGAATTCTTACCTTCACAGAATAAAATAACCAGATTCAATCTGTTTATCTAGTAAAACACGAATCAGAAGTTACTAATTGCTTTTGCAGATTTCAAACTTCTGTAACTCAAATGTCATTTAAATTCATGAGACTGAAAAAAAAAAAAAAAGCCAGAACAAGAATAGGAAAAAGAAAAAAAAAATAACTGATATATTTAGCCACACAGCAACATATTTAAGATTTAAACAAAAACTTTTAGGAGTGCTTATAATTTTATATTAATACAGTTTTGTCCATAATTATGTTCAAAATGCCCAACCCTTATATCAGTTGGATATAAGGAACTCCATCAAATTCCTTTATTCTTTAGTCTAAGAAATTTGTTTTACTTATGACCATTTATCAAAAAGGTCATTAGGCAGGTGTGCCTGAGTGGATCAGGTAAGTGTCTGGCTCTCGGTTTCATCTCAGGTCATGATCTCATGGGTCATATCATATCAGGCTCTGGGATGAACTCGGAATCTGCTTCAGATTCTTTCTCCCTCTCCTCCCTCCTTTCCTCCCTGCTCGCATGCACATGCACACTTTCTCTCACCAAAATAAGTTTCAAGATTTGTGGTAGCTTACACTGAAAACTGTAGTTAAGAACTAGACAAAATCCAAATATACAGAACATAACCCCAATAACCAGCAAGCCTCACTACAACATAACAATTTACTGAGCCCTTGATATAAAATATGCCTCTAGCTTAAGAAATGTAAAATGCCGGCAGGCTGTAGAGAGGAAATATCTAATGAGTGCTTTGAAATTACTCTGGGAGTTGAAAAAATTCAAGATTACATACTATAAGACCTTTATTTTTCAAAAGGAGGCTGGCACAAGAACAGAAAAAAAAAAAAAATCACTGCTGCTTGACCACAGACCCAAACCGAACCACCTGTCTAATTTAACTAAGCAAAATCACAGGACACTGGCCTGAACAACAGCTAAGAACCAGTCAAACCCTTGACATGGCTTCCCTGAGGAACATCCCTCCTCGGCCTTCTCCACAAGGCAGCCGCTAGTGTCTCTGCCTCAGAGACAAGTGCTGCCTCTGCTTTCTGGCAAACTTGTCTTTCTTCCCCAGCAAGATTCACAATCTTTCCAGTGCTCCTGGCCCCCCTACCCTAATGGCAGCATCAGCTTCATGAAATGCAAATGTCAATTTCATCTTGCCACTCCCCAGCCTGTAAATCACCCAAACTTTCCAAGAGCCCTTAGGATAAAGAACAAAACCATAGTAGAGCCTACAAGGTTCTGCAGTTCAGGACCCCATCAACCGCTCATCTCCACCGCCACTGCCTTTTGCTTGGCACCTTCTTGCCACCTTGCTCTCTCTTTTCCTCTAAGTCATCTGATCTTCCTCATTTCTAGGACTGTGTACAGATGCTCCCTAATCTCCTAGTCTAGGTTTAGACCCTCTTGTTTGCTTGCGCTGATCACAATTTTAATTCTACAGTTGAGCATCTGACCATTTCTTCAATGTCTGTGCCTCCCATCAGACTGTAAGATCCATACCTGTTTTGTTAATCAGTATGTTACCAGCACTAGTAATGTTGTGCCCCAGTTTTCACGTCTGAGAGACCACCAAGGAGCCAAGCACCGATGCAATCACGTGAGGGCTTATTTGACAAGCTTAAGCTTGGGCCCAAGTATACCTGACACAGTGGAGTAGGGACTTGGACCCCGAGCCAGATTACAGTCAGAGTTTTTAAAAGTAGAGTAGGGGTGGACTCAGCAGTGGGTGAGGACAAAGGGGGTGTTCAGAAGTGCTATCAGGGTAAAGAAGACTGTCAGGATATTGAAGGCCTGGTTACTATCAAGCCAAGGCCGTTTTTCCCCTTAATGAGGCACTAGCATGAAGACAATTGGGAGTTTCCTGGTGGAATGTCACATTCTTGCTATCAAGCGTCCTTGTTAGTGAGATTTGGGTTTAGAAGAAATTTAACTTTATTTACTTTTCCTTCTATCTCAGCCTCCTTCAGTTTTGTTTATGGAGGGGAGGGTGACATTAGGGCTTAAGGAACTGAGTTATTTGTCTCTGGAAATTGGGCTAGACTCGAGGTGGGTACAGCGTTGTTTTTCTTGGCCTCCACAGTATATAGTAGGCACTCAATAACTACTTAAAGAATGAATCAATGACCCTAATGAAAAGCTACTATCTCTATGTTAGAAGTTACTACAAATCAACCTTAAACAGGTACACTGAATTAAAAACAAAAGGCAAAAACAGGACTATGCAATTCACAGTAGAAAAATATAAATAGCCAACAAAATTATGAATATATTGCTTTCCCATCATTAATGATCAACAAAACTAAAACTTTCCCCCAATAAATCAGAAAAGGTTAAAAATAAGAAGAGTTATAGGCACTATTAAGGGAAACAAATTAGGGGCGCCTCAGTGGCTCAGTCATTAAGCGTCTGCCTTCGGCTCAGGTCATAATCCCAGAGTCCTGATATGGAGTCATTTTTCCAGCTCCCTACTCTATGAGAAACCTGCTTCTCCTACTCCCACTCTCCTACTCCCTCTCCTTGTGCTCCCTCTCTCACTGTCTCTCTCCCTGTCAAGTAAATAAATACATTATAAGCTCCTGAAGGACAATTTGGCAAAATGAAAATTTTAAATTATAAAGCCTTGATCCTGTGATTTTATTTCAAACATTTCTTCCACAGTAGTAGTGCATAAATATACAAGATGGTTTACTACAGCATTACTTGTAACAGTAAAAACACTGGAAACAGGGATGCCTGGGTGGCTCAGTTGGTTCAGTGTCTGCCTTTGGCTCAGGTCATGATCTCCCGGTACTGGAATAAGTCCCACATCAGGCTTTGTGTTCAGTAGGGAACCTGCTTCTCCCTCTACCTCCACTCCCCCTGCTTGTGTACTCTCTCTCTGACAAATAAATAAATAAAATCTTTTAGAAAATGGAAATAACCTGGGGTGCCTGGGTGGCTCAGTGGGTTAAAGCCTCTGCCTTCGGCTCAGGTCATGATCCCGGGATCCTGGGATCGAGCCCCACATCGAGCTCCCTGCTCAGCGGGGAGCCTGCTTCCCCCCCTCTCTCTGCCTGCCTCTCTGCCTACTTGTGATTTCTGACTGTCAAATAAATAAATAAAATCTTTTAAAAAAATGGAAATAACCTAATGGTCCATCCTTGGAAACTTATTAGATAAATTGTTATCTCTGAGTAATGGATTGCTACACAGCCCTTAAAAGAATGAGGTCAATCTGAACACACTGGCACAGAAAATGTTATCTTTTTAAATCAATCAAATAAGCTATAAAATATACGCTGTATCATCTCACCTTTCAAAGAACTGCGTACTGCGTACTGATTTGTATATATGCATAACTAGAAGTCTGGAAGCATACACACTGAATTGCTACAAGTCATTACCTCTATGGCAAGAAATTCTGGATGAGTAGTATTTTTACTATCTTGCTAATTTTTGTAATGTTCCAGTTTTGTAATTAGTATTATAAACATAGAAAAGTAAAGCTTTTCCAAATGAATACCTCTCTACAAAAAAAAAAAAAAAATCCTAATTCCCTAGCTACATGTGGTATATAGTAGGCACTTAATAAGAGGTAACTAAGAACCTTGACCCATGGACCCCAAACTACCTATCTAGCTTCATTCTGTATCCTCTTACAGACCATGAGCCTCACCCAACCTGACTGTTTCCCAAACATGTCCTAGAACTTCTCATTTCTGCCCTCCTGCTTAGAGTGGAATGTCCTTCCTCTGCCCTTTGTCTCCTGTCGACAGCAGACCTACTCCCCTGCCACCACACCTACGTACATACATATACACCACCTGCCAAAATCCTATCCACTGTTAAGGCTATGACCAAATGCCACATCGCCTCTAAGGCCCTTCCCAAGCTCCCAGTCAGAATTACATGCTACTTGGGATGCCTGGGCGGCTCAGTCAGTTAAGCGGCTGCCCTTGGCATGGGTCATGATCCCAGGGTCCTGGGATCAAGTCCCGCATTGGGCTCCCTGCTCACTGGGAAGTCTGCTGCTCTGTCTGCTGCTCCCCCTGCTTGTGCTCGCTCTCTCTCTGACAAATAAATAAAGTCTTTTAAAAAAGGAAAAAAGAAAAAGAATAAGGCTTTAAGAAAGCTTGCCATTTGGGGGCACCTGGGTGGCTCAGCTGGTTGGGCTACTGCCTTCAGTTCAGGTCGTGATCCTGGAGTCCCAGGATCGAGTCCCACAGCAGGTTCCCGGCTCAGCGGGAAGGTGGCTTCTCCTGCTGACCTTTCTCCTCTCATGCTCTCTCTCTCAAATAAATAAATAATATCTTTGAAAAAAAAAAAAAAGAATTACATGCTACTTCCTTGACTCCCCCATATAACTCCGTTTATATTTCACTTTCGTTACTAACCACTGTGTCTGAGCAGACATTGAGATCCTTCAGAACAGAACCCGTGTCAGTCACCTTTGTTCTCCTAAATATCTAACCCGGAACCTCCTAAGCAGCAGGGCTTCTGCACCTGTTTGCTGCTTTGAATCAAATGGAAATGTGAGATGACGAGAAAACCCTTCATAATAAGATGAAAACAGGCCATCACTCTTTAATTGTCCCTGTTGTGGTTTGCCAGAGCACTTGCGACCACTGCAAGCCAGTGCTGCCTGCTACTTACCATTCCACATTGACACTGACAGCTTTGTGGTCTACTCAGGATGACTTCTCCTGAAATTCTGTGCACCCTCACCTCCTGATGGAAAAGGCTGTGTCAGCTCACTATTTTTAGTAAGGCTTTTCTCAAGAACACAGTAATTGGTTCTAGAATTTGACTTGAGTATCCTTTCCATTTCTCCAGAAATTCTTTCAGATTAACTGCTGTCTAAGAACACAGCTTTGACATCAGACAGACAGACGTGGCTTCATTCAGTCTCAACTGAGTCTCCTTAGGAAAGCTCTTCCACCCTAAGTCTAGACTTCTTCATGCATCAAATGGGAAAATAAAAGTACCTATACTTCATAGTTTTTCACAACTGAGATTATACGAAATTAAGAGTGAGCCTGTTATATGCTTACTGTTTGTAATAAAAAGCTGGAAATGCCTGTAAACACTGCAAAATGCCAGCCTTCATCGTTTATCAATAAACATGAGTTATTATTTTTAATATGTTACTATAAATATCATTCAGTGTTTCCTGATGCAGTATTTCTGACACGACAATATTAAAACCCATCAAAAAGGCTTAATAGAGGGTGCCTGAGTGGCTCAGTCTGTTGGGCGTCTGCCTCTGACTCAAGTCGTGATCCTGCGGTCCTGGGATCAAGTCCCGCATCGGGCTCCCTGCTCAGCTGAGAGTCACTTCCTTTCTCTCTCCCTCTGCCTCTCCCCTGTTTGTGCTTGCTCTTTCTCTCAAATAAATAAAATCTTCAAAGAAAAAAAAGGCTTGGCAGAGACTGAAGATTATGTTCACATATTAAATCTCATACATATATATAGAACACATAAATTCAAGTCTTTCATTAGTAATAATGAATTGCAATGTCTCCTCCAACCCTGCTCTCTGGACAAGAATCACGCATGGACACACTCCACACAAAGTGAAATCATGCAATGCATGGCAGGAACAAGTAAGCACCAACTTTAAAATTTGAGGAATATTTACATTCAACTTTGTGACCATTAGGCTTGAATTTATGGGCTTAATTTTTAGAAGCAGAATACAAAATTGTAACTACATGTCTTGGGCTATGAAAAACCTGCAGAAGCACATGTTAAAATGCTCAGGAAATGGTTACTTTTTAATCACTCCTTGCCACTGCATAGCTAATTTGTGTTTCACTTTCTTTTTTTTTTTTTTTAAGATTTTATTTATTTGACAGAGAGAGACACAGTGAGAGAGGGAACACAAGCAGGGGGAGTGGGAGAGGGAGAAGCAAGCTCCCCCGCTGAGCAGGCAGCCCGATACGGGGCTCGATTCCAGAACTCTGGGATCATGACCTGAGCCGAAGGCAAACACTTAATGACTGAACCACCCAGGTGCCCCTCATTTTCTTTTTAATGTATGCCTCCTATTTGACTGTAAATCCATGAAGGCCGGGACCATATCTTTGAGGCACTCTTCCCAAGTACCAGAGCAAAGGCTGACAAATACGTCTCATTGAACAGAAAAAAGATACTTAATTTGTAGAGGTGGGAAAACTATGGGTACAAATTTTATCTCTACTCTATGACATTTCATTAATGTTATGCAAATGCTGGATCATAGATAATCTCAATATTAACTGTTTATTTCGACATGTAGCATTTGTTTGGGAAGTGGTAACAAAAGCACATTAACAAGTCCTTTACAGTTATCAAATACTAAAACTCTCCCAGCAGCCCCTTCTACAGTGAAAGAGAAATGAGAAAGGAAAAGTAGTCTTATCTTCTGGTACTTGAGACACAGAAAAAAGGCTTCCATCACAGCACTGGTTCTCAACGGTGGTCCTAGATGACTGGTGGGTCTCTGAGGGTGCCTTGATGCTTCACTGACTGATCAAAAGTTACAATATACTTGTGTCTAGGTGACTGTCTGCTCAACATAAAAACAAGCAAAAAAAGACCTGCTCCCTCTGACTTAAATGCCATAAAGAAAAAAGTCACACAAAGCAACCTAGCAAATGTGGAAGCATAATTCCTTATACATCTGGAGATAATGCTTCATCATCAGATACTAACTTCTCTTTATACCAGATTGAAGACTAGGAAGGAACCTTCCAGAAAAGAAAGATATGTGGCAAAGAATGTCAAAATCTTCCCTCAAAGTATGTCCAATACTGGGCACCTGGGGTGGCTCAGTGGGTTAGGCCACTGCCTTAGGCTCAGGTCATGATCTCAGGGTCCTGGGATCGAGTCCCGCATGGGGCTCTCTGCTCAGCGGGGACCGTGCTTCCCTTCCTCTCTCTCTGCCTGCCTCTCTGCCTACTTGTGATCTCTCTCTGACAAATAAATAAATAAAATCTTAAAAAAAAAAAAAGTATGTCCAATACTTGATTCTTCTCTTTTCTTCTGCTTTTTTCCACCCCACTTAAGAAGCCCTGGCAACATTACCTGTGCCATTCCCCTCAGGCCACATTCGGCCAATGGTTCTCAGCAGAAGGTCAGGCCCAGGGAGAGGACACTACTACATGAAGAGTATGAAAAAGCTTTTCCAGAACCACCTCACTAAGAAAACAACTTAAAAAGAACAGTCAAGCAGCCAGTCCTTGCTTTACACAGTAAAAATATGCATGAACTTTAATTCCCACAAGTAACACAAGTCACCCAACATCATGGTTCAAATTACAGTTAACACAGTGACATTTTCCAAAAACAGATAATCATAAGAGGAAACTGGCCAACAAAGATGAAAGTGCAGCAAATAAATGAAAAGTTCTAACACTGAAAGTGAAGGTCAAATCTAATATAAAGTTATAGAACACACAGCCAGCCATGGGAATATGGACACCGCTGTCCGAGAGACTCCAGACACATGTCAGAGGAAATCTGTGAAGGCCAACTTATCAACATAAGTGAGGAAAGTGGCTATGACCAAAAGGATGAAGATGTCCCAGAGGAAGGGATGCCAGCAAAAGTCCTCCCATTAAAGGAACTCTTGGAGAGATTTCATAAGGTTGAAAGCACACAGGATAAAATGCTGGAAGTTGATCCAACCTTAGAAAGCAGTAGGACACTTTGCCAAAGCATCAAAAAGATGCTTGTTTGTATCTTAAGCTATCTGACTAGAAGACCAGCACTGGTCAAATTACTTTTGACACATTTTTCATGAAGAAATAGATTATTGGTTTCTGATGTTTTAAATTGCAATGTTCTCAATATTAGCTTTACTGTTTTTTTTCACTTCCCTACATATTTCCGATCAACAGTAAGAGTCTGTCATTTAACACTGACAAGAATTTTTAGAGGCCATTAAAGAATCATACGCTTTCTCATCAGTTATTCGGACCACTCTGCATGGTTTCTGCTTGCACGTTTTGACAACCCAGGCTACCAGCAAGACCGCCTACACTTTACACTGCACGGCACCCACACTTGCCAAGATTTTTTCCCCTACAACCTAGGACAGGTTAAAGGTAACTACCACGGGATGTTTTTGGTTTCATCCAAGTAAACAAGCCAGATGAATTCATGAACTATAAGGACAATGAAACAGTTAAGTACTGAAGGGGAGAGAAGAGTCAGGTAGGAAGGAAAAGAGATGTAATACAGGTTGTGGTTATTTTCAAAAATATAAAGTACTTCTTTATATTTAAAAAAACTAGGAGGCAAAAAGTAATGCTACTATCAACATTATTGTGTATTATCTCGGGAAACTTCAATAGTCCTTTTTTAGTGAACGGAATAGTCTTTTTATAGTTTTAATTAAGCATGAAGATGTACCTATGGGCGGTGTTAGATTTTTTTTTCTCTTTTTTAAGTATTTTCCATGTTATAGTGCATTCTCTTCACAAGCACTGTTGTTTATGACCCCTGAAGAGTTGATGAAATGTATCTTTTAACGTGCACCTAACCATTTCTGTGTTTCATGTTTAAGTGGCTTTCCATTATCTTCACTGACTTAAATGTTAGGAACATCTTTAAGTTACTAATAGTTAGTTTTGAACTGCTTTCCTAAAAGTATGCACCAGTCTCTGTACTCTGAGGTCTTTTTTGGAAAGTCTACTCATGCTAAATGAACACTAACATCCCAGAGGCTCTCCCGTATTTTACTCTACAACCCTTCCATCCACCTCCTGAAGCTTTAGGGAGTGTGCTCCCAGGCTCTGTACTGCATGTTTGACATTATCTTATTTAATACTCGGAATTGGAATTTCAAAACCAGCAGTCATTTAGATCTACCTTTCACTCATTCATTCACTCAATAAGTAAAGCTGAGTAACCATATAATGCCAGGCACTAGTAAAGGAGTAAGCAAGCAAAACAAAACCCTACCAGGAGCACTCAGCCTGCCTCAAAGATGCTCCAAATCTGGGGGTAAAAAAAAAAAAAAAGGGCCACTCCACTGCTGAAGTACTTTGTTAACAAAACTTTCTAATGGCTTCCATTTGCTTCAAATAAAATCCAAAATCCTTTCCACGGCCCACAAAGACTCACTTCAGCTCACTTTTTCTACCTCTCCAATATACCCCTGTCACATCACCCTTACCCACTAGGCCCCAAACACCACTTTAACATCCTCAATTCTTTCCACCTGAGGTTTTCCTTCATGCTGCTCAACAAAATGTCTCTTGATTTCTTATCCTTATGTCTTAATTTAATGTCACCTCCCCAGGGGCTTTCGTGGCCACTCCATCTCAGGTAGGTTCTCCAATATTATTCAACTCTATCCCACTGCAGTTCATTTCTTTTTTTTAATAACTTTTTTTTTTAAGATTTTATTTATTTATTTGACAGAGAGAAATCACAAGTAGGTAGAGAGGCAGGCAGAGAGCGAGAGAGAGAGGAGGAAGCAGGCTCCCTGCTGAGCAGAAAGCCCGATGCGGGGCTCGAACCCAGGACCTGGGATCATGACCTGAGCCGAAGGCAGCGGCTTAACCCACTGAGCCACCCAGGCGCCCCCTTTTTAATAACTTTTAAAAAGATTTTGAGAGAGAGAAAACACAAGTGGGGGGAGGGGCAGAGGGAGAGGGACAAGCAGACTCCCCGCTGAGCAGAGAGCATGACAGGGGGTCCATCCCAGTACGCCGAGATCATGACATGAGCCGAAGTCAGACACTTAAGCAACTGAGCCAACTGAGCGCCCCGAAGTCAGACACTTAAGCAACTGAGCCAACTGAGCGCCCCTCGGTTCATTTCTTAAATAGTATATGAGTTTGGTTTGTTCAGCACCTTACCTCCAAGGGCTATCAGAGTGCTCGATGGGCCAAACACATGGCAAATAAACTGCGTACATAATAAAGGAAATCATTCTTTAACGTGAATGAAATCTAACTTCATCAAAACTTCTCCTTTTGATCCTAGTTTTAACTTGTCTAACTATAATAAAAAAAAGTGTATTTTCAGCATTTGTACCATACTTTAATAAATTCTAAAACTACTGCTCATTTGTTAACTCTGGCACAGACCTGTTTTTAGCAAGAGCTACGGCAGCTGACCTCAGAAACGTATCCAGAAGTGTTTATGGGCATGGAATCCCACATTACACCACCTGGATTCAAATCTGAGCTAAAACACGTAGATAACGTGAAACATGTCACCTGTGTGACTTTGGAGGCGTTACCTCACCTCTCTGTACCTCAGTTCCTCATTTGGAAAACCAGGATAGTACTTAATTCTTTGTCAGAACTGATGTACACAAAGAGCTTACCCCAGTTCCTGGCAGGATAATGTTAACTGTCAAAATTACTACCACTGTCTCTCTAGCTACAGAGGAAAACCTCAAAGTGGTAACATATTTCTTTGGATCTTTAAAACCTAGTTTACACAGGTCTCAGCAAACCTAAATTTAAAACCATCACCCCACAAGTGTGGCTAAGGCACCCCCCTGCACACCATTCTGTAACACCCTGAAACTAGCCCTCATGTCATTTATACTAACAGTCACTTTACTATTCTAGCTCCACCCCCTGACCCATGTGAGCACCTCTAGCTTGTTCACCATGTTATCTCCAACACCTGCAACAAGAAACCTTCAATAATTAAATGAAGAAATTCCACCGAACCTCCATTATTCCATGGGAGCGTTTTTTTTTTTTTTAAGCTGTCTTAAAAAAAAAAAAAATACTGTTTTGGGGGGCGCCTGGGTGGCTCAGTGGGTTAAGCCCCTGCCTTCCGCTCAGGTCATCATCCCAGAGTCCTGGGATCGAGCCCCGCATCAGGCTCTCTGCTCAGCGGGGAGCCTGCTTCCTCCTCTCTCTCTGCCTGCCTCTCTGCCTACTTGTGATCTGTCAAATAAATAAATTAAAAATAAAATAAAAAATACTTGTTTTGCCTACTCTTCCACAATGACGAATCCGTATTCACTGCTCTATTTACTATCCCTACTGGACCTGCCATGGCAGAAGCTTCAAAATATTATAAAAATTTTTGTTCCTAGATTTTGTTTTTGATAGGAAAACATGTTGATTCTTGTAGTTTTTTTTTTTTTTTCTTTAAAAAAAAAAATTAGGGGCGCCTGGGTGGCTCAGTGGGTTAAGCCGCTGCCTTCGGCTCAGGTCATGATCTCAGGGTCCTGGGATCGAGTCCCGCATCGGGCTCTCTGCTCAGCGGGGAGCCTGCTTCCCTCTCTCTCTCTGCCTGCCTCTCCGTCTACTTGTGATCTCTCTCTGTCAAATAAATAAATAAAATCTTTAAAAAAAAAAATTAAACACTACTATCTTACTGGCTCCATAACTATTTGTTCTTATCACTATACCCACGCCTACAAAAACGCTTGAAAGAAAATAAGCAGATTTCTTATATATAGAATGAACAGATAGGTCATTTTCCCAGAGTGAAAACAGATAAAGCTAAATGAAAACCACAGTTCTGGACAAGAAGGAGTCTGTGCGATGTAAGCGCTTTTTGTTTTGTGACATAGATTTCCCCAGTTCTCCAGAGTGTGGTTACAGTATGTAACTGACGCTCTTCTTTTCTTCTTTAGGTAAACCATCCTGCGGAAGACTGTCCGGCAGCCTGCCCCGCGTCTCCTTCTGTCGTCCGGGTAGGAGTGACACAACCGTGACACAAGGCCTGGCGGTGGCCCAGAAACCCCGCGATCCCTGCCAGACCTGCCTAGTGACCAGTGACCCCAGGACGGTTCAACGCGCAAAACCGGAAGAGAGCGGTAGGGCACAGAAGCCACAACGGGCTCCATTGAGAGACTCTGGCACCCCAGCGCCCACCCTGCCGCCCAGCACTCACCACCAGCGAAGCCGTAAACCCCGGCCAGTCCATGGCCCCGCAGACACCTCCACGGCTAACAGCCCAGGCTATCAGTCGAGGCTCAGCAGGTCGCAACCCCATTCAGTGAGCGCCGCCATCTTGAAGGCGGACCTGTAGCGCGGACACATCCGCGGCCACGTGAGGTTGAACCACAACAACTACACGTGCAACGGGGGACGCTGGGCCCTAAAGAGCGCGGGGAGGGAGGGGAGGAGTCCGCGGTGGGATGAGGTCCAGCCAAGTCTCGCGAGTCTTCTCTGACACCCATTCCTGCAGCTGCTTTGCGATTCGACGAGACGAAGAACTCTCGCGAGCTAACGAGCCGGGACGGGATCCTGGAAAGAGGACCCCGGCGGAAGGCTGGCTGAGGCTAAAGTGTCAAGCCCCAAAGAGGCGGGGCTTAGTGAAGGGCGGGGCCGGAGAGGCAGGAAGAAGTTCTGGAGTCCAGGCTTGTGGTTTAGAGTTTCCCTCTTGGTTTTAGGTGTACGGGTTTTGTCTGAATCTCTATAAAACAAACTCAACATCAGAAGATTATTAAATAGGGGCTCCTGGCTGGGTCAGCAGGTTAAGCCTCTGCCTTCTACACAGGTCATGATCGGGGGTTCTGGGGCTCCCTGCTCAGCGGGGAGCCTGCTTCTCCCTCTCTTCTGCAGCTCCCCCTGCTTGGGCTTTCTCTGTGAAATAAATAAATACGTAAAAAAAATTTTTTTTAATTATCAGATAAAGATATAGTAAAAGACTTTAAAAGTTTCTTTACTCCAACTAAAAATTAGCATCCTCTATTCTTACTGGCAGTTAAATTGTGCTTAATATTATTTACTTTTAAAATTATTTATTTGCGGGGCGCCTGGGTGGCTCAGTGGTTAAAGCCTCTGCCTTCGGTTCAGGTCATGATCTCAGGGTCCTGGGATCAAGTCCCGCATCGGGCTCTCTGCTCAGCAGGGAGCCTGCCTCCTCCTCCTGTCTCTCTCTCTGGCTGCCTCTCTGCCTACTTGTGATCTGTCTGTCAAATAAATTTAAAAAAAAAATTATTTATTTGCTTATCTTGTTCACTGCGGTACTAGTGTGCATATGTAGAAACCCTCTTTATTAAGTACTTAGTAAAAGTCTCTTGGAGTGGACCTGCCTTTATATTTATTAAATAAAGTCCTGTGTTTCCTTTATTCTTATCTAGATGTGTGTGATCTAGAAATGATCAGCAAGCATACCTTTAAGGGTTTCGGGTTCTGAGCTTCACCTGCTAGGTTTGGGTATAACTTCTCCAGGATTGAGTTTCCTCCCTTGTGAAGTGGGGATAATGATAGTAACTTCTTCATTTGGTACTATTACAGATTCCATGGGGGTAGTGCATACACGTTCTCAACTTCAGTTCCTGGTTCACAGGAAGCACTGGCTAAAGATAATGGTAATGTCACATTCCTGCTTTAAATTACTCTCTCGCTGCACAAAGGAGATACTCCAGCTCCTTAACATGATACACACTTCCCAGATGGTGTCTTCTGTCACACTTCCCACTGGCTAGGCTACTCACAGACAGACTATACAATTTCAAGCCTCCACATTTTACCCATGTTGTTCCCTCTACCAACAACAGCTTTCCTGATGCTGCCTGCAGAACATTGGTCCTCTCCTGTTCACCACATGTCACAATCAATAGGCCATCTCAAAATATATTGGTTCACTTCCCCCAGGCCAGCAGGAGAACTTCTTACAATGTTGTTTGTCTCTTTCAAGGGCTTATATGGCTAAGTCAGGCCCCCCAGATTAATCTCCCTTTTGATTAACTCAATGGTTAGGGACTGTAATTACATCTGCAAAATCGTTTTTTGCCATATAATGCAACATGATCATAGAAGTTATGTTTTTTTTTTCTATGAAAATGAATGTACTTTGTATTTGTGGAACTGAAGAGCACAGGACACATTTTCAGAAAACCAATTTTACTTTTACCCACTTACGGTAATATGTGCAATGTTAGAATGTACTTAAGTAATATATAATTAAGTAAAAAGTAAATCACATAAGGAACCCAAAAAGAACTGGTCTTCTTGGGTTATTCACAGCACACATTAGAAAATTCGAGAGAGAAAACACATTACCAACAAAAAAACCACTGACAAGCTCAAATGCAAGTTTATATGCTGAGTATTTTTAAAGGATTTAAAAAGCATGCTCAGTTAGCATACAGCCTTTTCTCACTTATATAACAGATGCATTTCTATTTGCTTGTGTACAGCAAAGGGTTAGAACCTGAATCAACTTACTTATTACTTCAGAAATGTGCTATTTCAGAAATTATTCCATGGAATTTTCTTCACTGCTCCTACCACTGATTCTTCAAATAAGCAAAGTACAGAGGGTCTCATCCCTTGAAAACTGTTTTTGAACACCAGCACTTTAAATTGGAAAGGTAGAAACCTAGCAATTCCTAGTACAGTGCCTAGACTTAGTCTTAATTAATGTTAAGATCTGAATGTACAACAGAAAATCCATCATTTCTTTATCCTTGGAGGAGAGGTGGGGGATATGATGCAGTATTCAAGAGCTGAATAAGAACACAATGACTCATAATGCCATCAACCCCACAATGAAGAACCATGGATCTCATCAATCTTATAATTCGTATTGGATCAAGAAATTTGGTTCCCCTCTATGTATATCAATGAATTCAAACCTCATACTCTCCAAACTACGAAGATGAATAATGTCAGATAAACTCCAACTGCAACAGGTATTTCCTCAGAAGACTGAACATCAAAGGGAATCCCTCCTTCCAACATCTTCTGAGATGGTTAAGATCTCACCGAAGCGGAAACCTAACATTTAAATATGCAATCGCTTGGCCAAGTAAGAAACTACAACTGTTATGGGTATTACCTGACATAATCACTATATGTATTACATATTAAACCCAGCATTACATATACTTGCACAATTATGCTGTGAATGATGGTAATAGTGATGACGCCAGTGAAAAAGGACTATCTTTAGCCCAAAGAGTACTGGGAGGGGAGAAGGGGGGACGTGAAAATAAGCAGAAAGCACACAAAGAGATGGGTATTTTCTGACCAGGAAAGGTCACTCTAAACACAGAAATATTAAAAAAAAAAAAAAAGTATTCCTTTATTTCCCCTATGTGGAAATAATGCAAAACATTTATTTTCTATATGAGACAAGAACACAGCTAAGTAATCCAAGTCTACTGCAGCATTATAAAAATCATCCCTTCACCACAGTGTAAGATATAAATGCATCTGCACAAGGGTGCACACTATATAAAAGGAGTAAGGTTGCTGCTGCTCTGCCAAGCACTTCCGGTCCCTACCCAGGTCTGACTGCAATACTGGTGGTCCCAATGGTTCTATCAAAATAAATTGTGTTTAAAAAATAAAGCATTTAAAAAAAGACAAGTCAAAATGTCTCAGAAACCGTATCTCCAACTCAAACTTCATCTATTTTAATGTATTATTTGCCTCCCACTCATAAACCTTTATTTCACTCGTTATAATTGAGCAATGAATCTTCCACACTGAAATATCTTCCTTGCCCAATTAATCCAAAGGAAAAAAAAAAACTGAAATGATTAGTAAAGAAAAATGTAGGGACTAACATACCCTTTTAATATGTTTTTAAATATTTTTAAGGTTTAAAAAGTGTTTAAAGTTTGTAGTTCCTAGTAGGAAAACATTATCTGAATGAATACCCTAATGGCAACAATTGTAGAATGCTTCAGTTGCATGGGGAGCAGAGGGGTAGGGATTCTCTTCACAGCACCCCAGCTTTCTTCATGAGAAGGTCGGAGGTACACTGGTTTGTATTATTGCAACATCCATTAGGTGATCGAAGTTGCTTTTCCTTCAGCAAGGGCTTTATTTGTCATAAGGGCATTATGCTTGACCTCCAAATTTGGCTGACAATTTGCTGATGAGATTCATAACCTTTGGGTTGCTCTGATATTTTGACATATTCGCTGGGTTCTGGGCCACATCCTGGAAGGCCACCATAACTTCTGGATCCCGCATGGCTACAAGAACTTCCGGATCACTAAGAATTTCATTGAGCCCAGGCATTCCCGCCATTCCAGGCATCCCCCCTGCCATTCCAGGCATCCCCCCTGCCATTCCAGGCATTCCCCCAGGAAAATTACCAGGCATTCCCCCAGGAAAGCCACCTGCGAAAGAGCCATACTGAGCTCCTGATTGTCGTCTGGCGTCTTCCTCCCTCTGGGCGCTCTCATGTTCTTCCCGAGCCTTCTTAACCCTTTCTATCTTTCTTTGATCTCTCGCTCTTCACGTTTTCGCTCATATTTTCTCTGATGTTCAGCAATTTTCTGGGCCCTCGGTTGAACTTCTTTCAGCATTGCACTAGCATCTTCATCATAATCCAGTTTACAAGCAAGGGCAAGATCATGTGCTGCTTCTTCCCAATGGCCCAGAAGTCTATGTGCTTTCCCACGCCACTTATAAGGCTGAGCTGAATCAGGATTTATTTCAATAGCTCTGTCACAGTCTCGAATGGCAGCATTTGGCTTCTGTAATTTGATGAAGACACTGGCTCTCTTGGCATACAGAATGGCCAAGCGAGGATTTAGTTTGATGGCATCTGTGAACAAGTCAATGGCTTTCTGTAGTTCACCATCATTTAGGGCATCAATGGCAGCCACTTTTTTATCATTTGCCTGATCCATCATTTCCTCGGTTATCTCTACATTTTCATCTTCCATTTCTTGAGGGGCATCGGTATCTGGTTCAATCACACCTTCATTGTCAATTTCTAGATCACTCTCCTCACTTGATGGTTCATCTGTCTTTATGTTTTCCTCCGCCTTCTTACTATCTGGTTTTTCTTCCTTGATACTGTCTTCTGATTTAGTTTTATGAGTGGCAGGTGGTATTTTACCCCCCATGCTCTCCACCCACTCCCGCAGGAAACGCATTTCCTCGGTGTGCAGAACGCTCGGATCCTGCTTACACATTTTCACGAAAGCCCGAAGCTCACTCACTTTGCGGGGGTCCATGGTCCGGAGGCAGTAGCAGGCGGCAGGCGCGGCTGAGGTTGCGACCCGATTCCGGGCGCGGGTACTAACTCAGCGTGATCGTGTGGAAGGGGGTGGCTGCCGCGAGGCAGAACAGACTAGAACCTCCCCAGCGCTGGCTCCGCCTACCCAACCAGAAGTTATGTTTCATCATGCTAACAAGTTCTGCTCACACTCAAGGGAAGTAATTGTACAAAACATAGGAATTACAGGGCAGGAATCTTCAGTGCCATCTTAGAATTATGCCAACCATATTCACCCATAAGCCCTTGCCGGCAGGCTCCACAAAGGCCATCAAGGTTCTGTCAGTAGGCTTGCACTAATGCTTTCCTTAACATCCCATTTCTCTACTGTCTGGTGACAGAGTCACTCTTATGGCTTAAATGTTTGTTACAGTAGCACCTCATTTTCAAGGCTCAAAATCTATACTGGTTACCTGTTGTTGGGTAACAAACTACCCCAAAACTTAGAACAATAAACTTGTATCACCTCACACAGTTTCTGTAGTAAAGGAATCCAGGAAAGGCTCAGTCTCAGAGTGTCTCTCACCCCGAGTCTGCCATCGGGTTATCAGCGAGGGCTGTATCTGAAGACTTGACTGGGACTGGAAGATCCGCTCACAAAATGGCTCGCTCCCACGACTGGCAAATTAGCATCATTGGCACACGGCCTCAGTTCTTGCGACACAGACTTCTCCATAGGGTTGCTTAAGTGTCCTGATGATACAGCCCCTGGTTTTCCTCAGAGTGAGTGGTCTCAGGGAAAATAAAACAGAAACTAATACAGTTTTCGATGACAGAGCCTCAGAAGTCATTCAGTTGTCGTTCCTGCAATAACCCATCTGTGACACAGGTCATCCTACTTTTGATGGGATTGGACTAACAAATGCGTAAATACCAGGAGATGTCACTGGATGACACCATGGAAACTGGATACCACATCAGAGATATGCAAGTGAAAGCTGTGATGAGATACAAGAAACACCCTAGAGCAGCTACAATAAAAAAGACCCAAGAGGACAAGTGTTACTAGCAAGGTTGAAGAGCACCTGGAACTGGTATGACCACTGCAGAAACCAGTGCCCCTCTTATTTTTTTATGTATGTTTTTAATTAGGCTTTAATTCACTCTATTTTTCTTTTTTTTTTTAAAGATTTATTTTTTTGACAGACATCACAAGTAGGCAGAGAGGCAGGCAGAGAGAGAGGAGGAAGCAGGCTCCCTGCGGAGCAGAGAGCCCAATGCGGGGCTCGATCCCATGACCCTGAGATCATGACCTGAGCCGAAGGCAGAGGCTTTAACCCACTGAGCTACCCAGGCGCCCCTTCACTCTATTTTTCTTGTGTAAAACTATGTGGTGGCCATAGCGGGAGCCAGGATCCTCTGCACAGAGACTCTGGCGTGGGTCTTTATAAGATGGTCAGTGAATTCCTGATAGGGAGACTTGGTGAACACAGACTCCAGAGGTCAGGAATGAGATACCTGTAGATCTTGGAAAATGGCATCAAAGGTGGCCTTGGCAAAGTTGCCCAGAGCGGCAGTGCAGGCCCTGGCCAAGGTGTAGGGTTATTAATCCCAGCCAGAGGGGCCAGAGCCCCACCCCAGGCTCCATGCTGAGTGTGGAGCCTGCTTGCCTGCTTAAGATTCTCTCTCTCCCTTTCCCTCTGCCCCTCTCCCACTCATATGTGTGTATCCACTCCCTCTGTGTCCAAAAAAAAAAAAAAAAAGAAAGAAAGAAAGAAAGAAAGGAAGGAAGAAAAGAGAAAATAAAAGAAATGCTAGCAGAAAAATCTCTTACCACTTTTGCCTGTCTTTTAAATGGACTATTTCAGTGTATCAACATTTTTACCACATTGCAGGCATAGAATGTCTTCTAAACTTTAACTTTAGAAGATACAGGATGGGTGCCTGGGTGGCTAAGTAGGTTAAACATCTGATTCTTGATCTCAGCTCAAGTCTTGATCTCAGAGTCTTAAGTTCAAGCTCTGCATTGGGCTCCACACTGGGTGTGGAGACTACCAAAGAAATATAAATAGGTAAGTAAATCAATCAATCAATCAATAAAATTAAGTAAACACTGATTTACATTAAATGTTAGAAATTGTATGATAACACTGTCTTCTTCAGTTAAATCTATCACTGTAAGCCAAGTTTACTTTTTTTTTTTTTAAAGATTTTATTTATTTATTTGACAGAGAGAGATCACAAGTAGACGGAGAGGCAGGCAGAGAGAGAGGGAAGCAGGCTCCCCGCTGAGCAGAGAGCCCGACGCGGGACTCAATCCCAGGACCCTGATATCATGACCTGAGCCGAAGGCAGCGGCTTAACCCACTGAGCCACCCAGTCGCCCCCAAGTTTACTTTTAATCAAGTTCTAAAATCTTAGTACTTAGTACTTAGAAAAATTTGCAGTAAGTCAAAAACATACATCAAAAACCTGATTAGGTCTAGCTTAGGGGAAATAAAGGGACAAAATCTTCAGGACAAAGCTCCAGGCTCTTTCTATTTCAAATAAATGAAGAAAACAAAGATGGTCCTTTCAATAAATGGTTTTGGGACAGTCAGGTAGTCAGTTAGAAGAATATAATGTTTTATCCCTATCTCATACTTAACCACCAAACACCGTTTCAAATGGATTAAAAATTTTATTTGACATAATTAAGCTATTAAAATAAAATTAAAAGGTAAACATTTTAATATTCTTTAGTTAAAGAAACAGGTTCCATGCAAGACTTTTTTTAAACTAAGAAAAATATTTACAGTGTAGATGACAATGAATTTTTACCATTAAATACCCCCTATAAATCAATAAGAGAAAGACAAATACCAATAGAAAAAAATGGGCAAAGTTCACAAAGGAAGAAATACAAGTAGTTAATGAACATGTAAAAAATATTTTAAATTCATTAGTAACACCAAAATAAAAATTACAACAACATTAAAGCATATTTTTTAAAAGATTTTTTAAAGTAATCTTTATACCCAATATGGGGCTCAGACTTATGAACCCAAGATTAAGAATCACATGATCTACAGAGCCAGCCAGGCACTGCAATAAAGTATTTATTTTTTATTTTTTTAGAGAAAGAGAGCATGAGTGGTGGTGGTGGGGGGAGCACAGGGAAAGAGAGAATTTCAAGCAGATTCCCTGTTGAGAGCAGAGCCTGCCATGGGGCTTGATCTCTGGACCCTGAGATCGGGATCTGACCAGAAACCAAGAGTCTGCTGCTCACTTGACTGAGCCACCCAGGTGCACCATAAAGTATATTTTTTAATCTTACCAAAGAAGCAAAACAAATTTTTGTCTAAAGAGAGAGGATAGTTATTTTTCTAGTAAGCAATATGGCAAGTTATATCAATACCCTGGAAAATGTTCTTTGTCCTTAATTATCTCTACTTCTTGCATTATGCTCGAAGGAACTATTTTTTTTTAATCCATAGAAATAGGACTATAAAGATATTCATCTTACTGTTTATCATAGGAAAAGGAGAACTTTTTTATACATCCAAAATGTTCATCAGTATGTGACTGAGATAATTTGTAGCAGTGCCCATATGTAGCTATTTAAAACCACGATGTCGAAGAATCTTTAATGATTCAGAAAGATGATAAACATAAAAATAATTGCATAAGAGCATATGCATATGCTGGTTTTACTCTTGATGCCTTAGCAGATCTATTCTCTCCTTTCTCTGCCTTGTTCTCTGTCTTAGGGAGCTGACCCCTAGAAACTGCTCTGGTTTCCTGCTGGTCTTGGCCAATGACAGTCATGGGCAAATCTGAGAATGGCAGAAGAAAGAGACCAGAGTATTTCTTCCTTGCTCCCTATCTTCACCCAATTCTGACCGCTGGTGTGCCCCTTGACATATCTGCTCCTATAAGACAGTTTCCCTCTGTGGCTCCCCTCTTTTTGTAACGTCTTTTCCTTCCCTTCCTTCTTCTGGGCTATGGATGATAATGGCTTTTCATTGTAAGCCCCAGCCGCCTTTCATACCTAACTGATTTTCTTAACACTGCCCACAGCTCTCCTCAAAAATCTCAGTTGAGGGGCGCCTGGGTGGCTCAGTGGGTTAGGGCTGCTGCCTTCGGCTCGGGTCATGATCCCAGGGTCCTGGGATCGAGCCCCGCATCGGGCTCTCTGCTCGGCAGGGAGCCTGCTTCCCTTCCTCTCTCTCTGCCTGCCTCTCTGCCTACTTGTGATCTCTGTCTGTCAAATAAATAAATAAAATCTTAAAAAAAAAAAAATCTCAGTTGAGTGCCCTCTATTTTCTGATAAAACTCTGACTGACAGAAGATAATATATTATCCAATTTTGTAAACATATACATATTAATTATCTATTGCTGCATAACAAACTACCCCAGTTGGCAGCTTAAAAGAACAAACATTTACTGTCTCAGAGTTTCTTTGGGTCCACATTCTGGATATTGCCTAGCTACACATAGGCTACTTCAAAGTCTCCCAGGAGACTGCATTAATGCTGCCAGCCACGGCTGCCCTACTTGAGCTGCCGTCCCATCTGATGGCTCAGGTAGGGAAGGATCCACTTCCAAGCTCACTCACATGGGTGTTGGCAGGACTCACTTCCTTACAGGATGTTGGACTGAAGGACTCCAGTCTTCCCTTCCTATTCCCTGGAGGCCTTTCTCAGTTCCTTGCCACATTGGCCTTTCCATATGGGAGCTTGCAACATGGCCCCTGGCTTTCATCAGAGGGAGCAAGCAAGAAAGAGTGAAAGAGAACACCCAGGATTGAAGCCACAAATTTGGTAATTTCATCTCTGAGATGACATCCCATCAAATTTGCCAGGCCACACCCAGGGAGAGGGGATTACACAAGGAAATGGATATAGGCAGTAGGAATCATTGGGGGCAATCTTAAAGGCAAAATAAAATTTGCAAATGCACACCAAAAAAAAAAAAAATCTGTATGAAGACTGGCTATCTTTGAGTACATTAACGATGATCTGCTTTCTCTTTGCATTACTGGCAATTTCTAATGAATAATTACACTGCTGTGACTACTATCATCATGGCAATCTTTTGTTGCTAACCTATATCTAGTTGACAGCCACATGACATTGCTTAATTTTTTACCTTTTTCCATGAACACATTGATATAAACCTGTCTAGACTTTAAGAAGAGTGAATCAGTCATCTGTCATAATTGGGTTCTGCTCAATATTTGACCCAATATGAAGCTTTGTCTAAGTTTTCAAGACATGTATGAAAATAATCAGGATGAAATTTGTTCAGCTAATTTTTGCATTCTCTGACAAAGATCTCCACTCTATTGGACATGGAAATTATCTTAAAACTGTGTACCTTGTACATTTTCTCCCCATCGGTTTGGCAAGTCTGTCACACTGAAACAGAACACAGAAGTGCCCTTGCTGTAATTGCTCCCCTCTGTTGAAGTGGCAACAAATAATTACAGGTCACCCTTGGGATACAGATGAGGACAGCAAATGATTTTTCTCAATCACTCACTATTATTGTATTCAAGGGCAAAAGGAGCTGATTTTTTTTCTTTGCAATATAGGAATTAATGGGAAAACATTAATGGGGTTCATGATCTTCCCATTATAGGAAAATTAAAGAAAAATGTTCACCATTAAACCACAGTTCCAACTAAGCACCACAACAACTTCTATTATTCCTCAAATTAATTCCATCAGCAAGTACTAAATAAGCACCTCTTGTGTGTCCATGTTGTCCTTTTTTTCCATAGAAATATCTTACACTACCAAGTTCATTTTTTTCATGGCTCCGTGATCCTTACAATCTGTTAGGTTAAGAAGGCTGCCTCTTATTCAATTCCTTGTTTATCTTTGATACAAACCATTACCTAATCCTTCGGAGACACCCCTCCTCTCCTCTCCTTTCTCTCAGCAAAACATCTTCAAAAATTATGTCTGGGCTCATTAGGATGAACCAGTTATAAAAACCTTCTCCTAACTCCACACCTTCCTTTCCAGTTCCCCTGGACAACTCTACATGAGTGAAACAAATGGCAGTCACTTTGTATCAAGCCCTGTGAGATGACTGAATGTTTCCTTATTTATTTTCCCACTTAATCCAAACTGTCCCCTGGTACTTAGGCATCATAATTGAGCCTGGATTCCTGGTTTCTGAAAAGAAAAGAGCAAAACTCAAAAGGAATTCATTGCCACCCGGGAAAAGAGTCTGGCAGTTTCTTACAAAGGTAAACACAATCTTAACGTAAGATCTGCTCATTGCACTCCTTGGTATTTACTAAATTAGTTGAAAACATGTGTCCACACAAAAAAGTGCACATGAATGTTTATAGCAGCTTTACTCACAAGTGCCAAAACTTGGAAGCAACCAAGACGGCCTTCAGTAGGTGAATGGATAAAGGAACTGTGGTACATCCAGACAATGAAATATTATTCAGCACTAAAAAGAAATGATCTCTCAAGCCATGAGAAGACATGGAAGAAGCTTGAATGCCTATTACTAAGTGAACAAAACCAATCTGAAAAATCTACATACTGTATGATTCCAACCCCATGACATTCTGCAAATGGTGAAACTATGAAGACAATAAAAAAGATCAGTGGTTGCCAGAGGATAGAGGGAGGGAGGAGTGAGTAGGCTGAGCACAGAGGATTTTTAGGTCAGTGAAATAAATTAGTATGTTAATGATGGATACATGTTGTAATACATTGTAATACATTTGTTCAAACCCATGCACTATGCCAAGAGGGATGTGTCCAGTATCAATGTCGGATTTGTGGTGATCATGATGTTTCAGTGAAGGTACATCAATTTGAACAATTACACCACTCTGGTGGGGATGTTGGATAAGCTGGAGAAGGAGGCAGGAAGTATATGGGAACTCTGTACTTTTTGCCCAATTTTGCTATGAATGTAAAACAGCTCTAAAAAAAGTCTACTATAATTTTTTAAAATATTTTATTTATTTGACAGAGAGAGAAATCACAAGTAGGCAGAAGTAGGCAGATAGAGAGGGAGAAGCAGCCGCCGCGCTGAACAGAGAGCCCGATGTGGGGCTTGATCCCAGGACCCCGGGATCATGACCCAAGCCAAAGGCAGAGGCTTAACCCACTGAGCCACCCTGGGGCCCCATTAAGATTTTATTTATTTATTTGACAGAGAGAGATCACAAGTAGCCAGAGAGGCAGGCAAGAGAGAGAGGAGGAAACAGGCTCCCTGGCTGAACAGAAAGCCTGATGCAGGACTCGATCCCAGAACCCTGGGATCATGACCTGAGCCGAAGGCAGAGGCTTTAACCCACTGAGCCACCCAGGCACCCCGTCTACTATAATTTTTTTTAAAAGAAGACATTGTACTATTCCTTGAGATTCCCAATGATAACAAACTTTAGTCAAATTCTATCTTCCTTATAGCCAGGAAAGAGACAGGGAGAGAAGGAAAGGAGAAGGGAAAGGAAGGGGCAGAGAACGGCAAAGAGGAAAAGTGAGATAAGGTAAGGGGAAAAAAGATCATGTTGATATTAAAACACATTTTCTCCAACCCAAATGTCTGTTGACAGATGATCAGATAAATAAAATGTGGTATAAACATGCAATGGAGTATTATTCAGTCTTAAAAAGAAAGGAAATTCTCACAGATGGTACAGCCCAGATGAACCTTGGAGACATTATGTTAACTGAACTAAGCCAGTCACAAAAAGACAAATACTGTATTCTTTTTTTTTTTTAAGATTTATTTATTTATTTGACAGAGAGATTGCAAGTGGGCAGAGAGGCAGGCAGGGCGGGGGGTGGGGGCGGGGAGCAGGCTCCCTGCTAAGCAGAGAGCCCAATGCAGGACTCGATCCCATGATCCTGAGATCATGACATGAGCCGAGGGCAGAGGCTTAACCCACTGAGCCACCCAGGCACCCCCAAATACTGTATTCTTTTGCTTACAAGAGGTGCCTAGAGGCATCAAATTGATAAGGACATAAAGTAGAATAGCGGTTGCCAGGAGCTAGAAGGAGCAGAGAGAGATGGTTAGTTCTGTGTTGAATGGATACATAATTTCAGTGGGGGAAGATGAAAAAGTTCTAGAGGTGGATGGTGGTGATGGTTGCCCAACAGTGTGAATATACTTAGTGCCACCGAATTACACGGTTAAAAGGGTTAAAAGAGTATACATAAAATTTTCATGTTATGTATATTTTACCACCATAAGCAAGACACTTCTTCGTAGGAGGTGGGATACATTTCATAGATTCCATTTCAAAGATGAAAGGCAACACATTCTCACCGAAAAAGTTGATGCACAGCAGTGGTTTAATCAACCAATACCCAAAGTTCTCCCCACCCCACAAATGCCATTTTGCCTCAAGAGTCAGAGTTGCTGAAGGGAAGGAGAGGGGGAAATGGCAATGAGGGGTGCACTCTCTCACACAACACAGAGCCCCTGATCAATCACCGATATGGAAAATTTTTAAAGAACGGTATTTATCATTTCAAGTTTCCATTCACCAGTTCCGTCATCTCATGCCTCTCCCAACTCAGTTTGCCATTTTATACCTTCTACCTTCCTCACTGCAAGCCTTCCAAAGAGCTCTGTGGCACTGTGGTCTTTTTACTTATTACCCTATCCCAAACACACCACATTCAAAAGGGCACAACCTTTTATTGTTCTGAGCTAGCAGCACATGTCCTAAATGAACACCTTGGGCTTAATAATACAGGCCAAATATTAATCTTTTTGATCTTTCCTAGGTGATCCTGTTTAGAGTTCAGAGACTCATGAAAAAAATTGAGCTTATACTTTTGTCATTTCTCAGGTGCAATGCTGCTAACCTTCCAAAATGGCCAAAGTTCCCCTAAATCATTACAAGAGAACACGTTACTTCCTGCAGAGCAATGTGTCAGTCAGGTGCTGCCCCACATCGGTGGTTAATTCTTACTTTTGTTCCTCTTGCGAGTTTTATTTCTCAACAGACATTCTGCATTTTTCCCTTGAGCCTGAGTGATCTGTCCCTGAATTAGTGCTTCAACTTCATGGCCTGCCAGCCACCCTTCTCTGCTAATGAAACTTTGGCAACATTGGGAGCTTTGAGTGCCTCAGATGAGTTGAGCTCGTCCATACCTTCAGTCTCAGGGCCTTTGCACATGCCTAACCTCCCCACACCTAGATTTCTCCTTCTTACATGGCCTTCCCTGAGGGCTCAGGTAGTATGGTTTCCTTAGAGATTGTCTTCTCCTTCTCACCACCCAGATTCCACAAGTTTTCTCCCATACCATCAAACTTTTTCCATAGCACTTGTCACAACTTGTAATTCTGTATTTGTGTGCCCATTTAACCTCTTTCTCCCACACTAGACTCTAAAATCCATTAACATGGGGATGATGTCTATCAGGTTCACAACTGTGTACTCAGTGCCAGACATATAGTTGAGCTCAAATATTGGAATGAATGGAAGATAAAGAGGAAGGGAGGAAGGGAATGAAGGAAATTGTCTGACACAAGTCTATCTTTGGTTCTGTAACAAAGCAGACATACATTAAGAAGGGTACGGGTGGCTCAGTCAGTTAAGCATCTGCCTTTGGCTCAGGTCATGATCTCAGGTTCTGGGATCAAGCCCCCATGTCAGGCTCCCTGCTCAGTGGGAAGCCTGCTTTTCCCTTTCCCTCTGTTCCTCCTGCTCGTGCTCACACTCTCTCTCACTTTCTCTCTCTCAAATAAATAAACAAAATCTTAAGAAGAAGGTGAAGGAGGAAAGGAGAAGGAGAAGAACAAGAACAAGAACAAGAAGAACAAGAAGGAGAAGGAGAAGGGGAAAAGGGACAGTAGGCATCCACCATTCCTGGAGACCAATACTAGAGAATTAGTAATGTTTTGGAAATCTTCAGGCTGCCCTCTTCCCTGGAAAACTATTCCTCCTGTGTTTCAGGCATTTGGAAAACAAAGGATGTCAATTTGGAGTATGTGTTCTTGGCAAGAGAACATGTGAAACCCATGGAGAAATCTCCATCCTGATTTCCCTGATCCCCACCTCTCCCAGAGTTCACTGCCATTGGCCTGCCAGGATTTCCTTTCAAGAAATGAGCTTTCTCAGAAACACAGATGAATCCAACCAGGGCAATGGGAAATCAGTTTTGTTGTGACCTTGTGGACGACAGATTGGCTATTTCATAACAGCTGGTAACACTCCTTGTTGCTTGAAGAAATGAGAAGATCAAAGAGAAACTAGATTTTTGTCTTAATAAATCTGGGGGAAAGCATGATTAAAATTAATTCTCAAAAATGAAAGAATACCATTAACTAATCCCTTAGAAGTAATTTTTCCATAGCGTATCTATTATACTTATCCTGTGCAATATGTAAGTTAACCCCAGTAAGCCCTCAGAAAACCTTCTTGTGCTTACACAAATACCCATAGGATGCTTACTTCACGCTTACATAGAATGAATTTTTGGCTCATGGAAGCCAGCCAAACTATTTCTGTCATGTTGATATACCATCTGTTTTAACAATAGGTCAATAGCAATAATACGTGATCAGGGGTGCCTGGGGGACTCAGTTGATTAAGCATTGGCTCAGGTCATGATACCAGAGTCCTGGGATGGAGCCCTATGTTGGGGCTTCAACACAGGGAAGCTGAGAGCTTCTCTCTCAGACCTTCCCCCTCTCTCGTGCTCTCTCTCACTCTTTCTCTCAAATAAATAAATAAAATCTTTAAAAAAATAATAGTTAATCAATTGTGCTGTCCTTTTCTGCCTCTGTTTCTCCTCAACACCTGGGGTGCTGGGTGGCTCAGTAGGTTAGGCATCCAACTCTTGGTTTCGGCTCAGGTCATGATCTCAGTATCATGAGATTGAGTCCCATGTCGGGCTCTGTGCTCAGTGCAGAACTTGCTTGTTCCTCTCCCTCCTCCTCTGTTCCTCCATCCCGTTCAATCTCTCTGTCCCTATCTTATAAATTAATTAATTAATCACTTAATTGATCCTCTAAAAGACCATTTAGAAAACAAAACTGGGACAGGACTTACAATCAAGACTGAAAATTAATTTGAGAACTATTTCTAAAATCCGTATTGTGGGCCTATCTTCTTTCCCAAATACTCTACAATTAATAATGAGAGTCATCTGTAATTAAAAAAAAAAAAAGCAACTTGGTTTTAACTATGCATTTGTTTATATGAAAGTTCACAGCATATGTCAGTTGCTTCGGGCAGGAATTTAGAGATGAGGGCAATTGTTTTCTGTGCACTGTGTTTTTATTCATCAAAGAATCATACAGAGTATTTTGAGTACAATGTTAACATCACGCCTGGGGCTGAACCCAGATGTGCTTTTTTTTTTTTTTTTCAGATGTACTTTTAAAACAAACTCAGAATGTGTCTTCTCCTAGTACTGTCTCATTACCAATGACAAATTAAGATACGTGGGGAAGGTTGTATCTGCTTCGTTTGCAATAAAGGCTCTGACTGTTGGCACCACGCTGAGAATGAAAGAGACTTGAACTAGACTGGTCTCAAGGATTGGTGGGAAACTGAGGCTGCAGGCCCTCTAAGCTAAGGTGACACACTCATATCTCATGTGTGTGGCAGCTGTATGTGTTCCATGTGGGTGAGAAAGGCCACAAAGCTGGGAATCTGAGTAGGAGTTGGGCTTCCCAAAGAGGCTTGGTTGCTGTGCGTGCAGTGCTGTATCCAACCGCCTCAACAGCTAAGCAAAGATGGCATTAACTTAGAGACTACTGGGTCTCCAGAGTCTAATTGCCATTTGGAAACTGTACCTACTGCTGGGCTGCTGCAAATATATTAAGTGAAGTCTATTTTATTCAGAAATGTCCCCTTTCGGTGCTTTATAATAATTTGTTCACTCTTTCAAAAATAATTATCTACCCTTCTTAGGAACATTTTCTTACAAGAGAAACCACATGCATATTTAGCTTTGCAGATTGTGCATAACATGGTTTCGAGGAATGTCAATTATGATGCAATTCACATGAATATCTTACAGATTTTTTTCATTGCCCAGCTCTGGGGGACAAAAATTACACTGCATCCTATATAAGCACCAACCCTTGGAGTTGCACAGTGCACAACCTACACAACCATACATGCTGGCACTGGGCTACCTCCCAGTCCTAAGTTTGTTATTCCAAAATGGACCCTCACTTGGAGTACAAAGAGCAAGGATTTTATAGTACAAAGAGCAAGGATTTTACTGACACACTATCCCATCTGTCCTTGGCTCATCTGAGTTCACCTGTAGCTATGGTCAACAGCCTGTGAAAATATACCAACTCAGGAATCACCCACGGTCTTTCATCATCTACCTGAGTCCTCTCTTCAGCACCGTTGGAGCTTTGCAGGCATGACCAAGATATGCGGGTAAGGGAATGCCCCAGCCTTTGTTCAGACAGGGAAATGCTTTGCATGTTCCACACTCTCTCAGAGGTCCCCAGGACACTTAAGCCCTACTTGCTTGTGGCACTAACCTGCTATTTTATGTATACCTTGTAACTTTTTGTCCTTTCCTGTCTTGGTTTTTTCTCTTTTTTGTACTTCCAGAAACTGGTTCTCCCAAAAAACTACCTGAACCCAAGCCTCTGATTCAAGTTCTCCTTTAGAAGAAATCCAACTTAAGACAGATGATCTTAGGAACAAATGACGTTAGGTTGATTTTCTAACTTGAGTGCTTGACTGAGCGCTACATATTTGTTGAGTGAATGAATGAAAAATTCTTGCACAGGGATACAGGCTGCCTCCACTGATCAGGAAGATGGGAAGCAAGAAGAACGGGTTAAGCAGTGGGGTTTTTTTGTTTTTGTTTTTCTTTTTCTTTTTTTGACAGACAGAGATCACAAGTAGGCAGAGAGGCAGGCAGAGAGAGGGCGGGAAGCAGGCTCCCTGCTGAGCAGAGAGCCAGATGCGGGTCTAAATCCCAGGACCCTGGGATCATGACCTGAGCTGAAGCAGCAGCTTTAACCCACTGCCCGTCTGGATCCCAGGACCCTGGGATCATGACCTGAGCTGAAGCAGCAGCTTTAACCCACTGAGCCACCCAGGCACCTAAGCAGAGGGTTCTAATACTTCAAATTGCACGTGTGACAACATGACAGAAAGCTCGACTATCCTCACAAACTCATCAACGCATGCTCCATCCCAAATGCAGATGAGTGCAGCTTTATATAGCAGTGACAGCATTCACATTGTAATTTCGAGAGGGGTGAAGTATAAGAACCTTTGTGTTTATGCAATAAAATGTCTCCTCCACCCCTCAAATTCACTTTAAGCTCTTAATGAAAAACCTGCAAATACCCCCATTCTGATTTTGGACACAAAGCCCAGAGATAATCTAGATTAAGAAAAATTATGAGTACATCTGCTTCCCAACCAGAGAAAGATATAAGACTCTGGGGACTGGGAATTATAAATCCGTGTCTTTGTTCCTTAAAATCATTCCTCTATCTCTGAACATCAACAATGTTTTCTCTCTCTCTCTCTCTCCCTCTCTAATTCCAGGAGGAATACATGTGCAAAGAGTGTGAAATTAACACAGTACAGTCACAACCTCCATAAATAAACAGGAAAACATTCTGGTTGCACATCACTAGCTTCATTCAATTAGTAAAATGTTAAAACATTGTTGCGTTGCACAATCTAACCTTTTAATCTGTGGGAAAACTAAAACTAACAGCCAAAAAACTAGCAAAAAAACCAAAAACCAAAAAACCAACAACTTGAAAATTGTTCGTACTCAGCTAAATAAGACACTGCAGAATCTGTTTTCCAGAATTCTCATTCCATTTCAAGCCCTTTTAGTCCTCCTGGTCAATACCCTTTTCCACCTTTGAGTACCATAGTCTTCCCCTTTGCAATCAACCATCTAATAAAGCATTGGCTGGGGGGAAAAAAGTGCCAGCTGACAGCTAAGGTAAGAAGAGTGGTTTAACACATCCTGGCAAACATTACAAAAACCCTTACTTTGTACAACTGTGCACACGCAGACATCACTAATCAATTGCTGAAAGACCATACGCTCCTTAACAAGCAGCAGCCAGCAGCCAGCAGCCAGCAGCAGAGTTGGTACAAGAAAGTCATTGCCTCATGTGGGGTGCCTGGGTGGCTCAGTTGGTTAAGCAGCTGCCTTCGGCACAGGTCATGATCCCAGCATCCTGGGATCGAGTCCCACAATAGGCTCCTTGCTCGGCAGGGAGCCTGCTTCTCCCTCTGACTCTGCCTGCCACTCTGTCTGCCTGTGCTTGCTTGCTTGCGTGCTCTCTCTGATAAATAAATAAATAAGCTTAAAAAAAAAAAAAAAGAAAGAAAGTCATTGCCTCATGTAATCTCTACTGAACTCCTACTGTGTTCTAGTCACTGGTCTAACGAGAAACATGGTGATGAAACACAACAGCCTTGACGGCATGATAGAAAGGTGAAAACAGACAATATCGTAGCCTGTCAAGGGCTATCAGCATTGTGATAAGTGCTTGTGACAACAGGAAACTCTGAAAACCCAAAAGGATGAACCTCCTGGAGTAAAGGTTATGGGTATTTTTGGCCACAAACTCCATCAAATAACTCTTCTTGATATTTTCATGGAAACTTCCCACTGTAAGGCCAGGAAATCTAGCACTACATCATTTTTTTTTTTTAACAAAAATTCAGATAGAGGGGAACAAGGGAAATAAACTAGGTGGAGTGTTCCTATTCCCTCTTCTTTCCAACATGCTATGTGACTGCTATGTGCCAGGTTCTAAATTAGATGTGGGGATCACTCATGACTGGGTTTCATCCTCTGTCACAGTCATGTTCCAATATAATGAGGGATGTGGAATCATAAACAAGTGAACTCAGAGTAATAGTATGGATCACTAGGGCCTGAGCTCACTGTGGCAGCTGACCATGCCAACCTTTGAGCATAAGCGATCCACTGTGCAACTGCTGAGCCAAATGGTCTCAAAGTCATCAACTACTTGTGTGAATATAACTGTGAGTAACTGCCATCTTTAAAGTAATAAACATTTCTTTCTTTTCTCTAGACCTAAGAGACACCCACAAGACAGAAAGTTAAAACCTGTCCTGGTCCCTGATTTTGAGCTAAATTACAAAGCTATAGTAATAAAAACAGTGTGAGATTGTCATAAAAACAGACACATGGATCAATGGAACAGAAGAGGAAGCCCAGGGGCACCTGGGTGGGTTAAGCCTCTGCCTTCGGCTCAGGTCATGATCTCAGAGTCCTGAGATGGAGCCCTCATTGGGATTCCGAGTCGGGCTCTCTGCTCAGCGGGGAGCCTGCTTCCCCCTCTCTCTTCTGCCTGCCTCTCTGCCTACTTGTGATCTCTCTCTACGTGTCAAATAAATAAATAAAATCTTTAAAAAAGAAAAAAAGAGGAAGGCCCAGAAATAAACTCATGCACACCCAGTCAATTAATTTACAAGAAGGGAGGCAAGAATACACAGGGAAGAAAGAAAGGCAGTTCCTTCAAAGATGGTATTGAGGACACTGGACAGCCGCATGCAAAAGAATGAAACTGGACCCCTACCTTACACCACACCCCAAAATCAACTCAAAATGGATTAAAAATTTGAACATAAGACCTAAAACCATGAAAGTCCTAGAAGAAAACAGGCAGTACCCTCCTTGACATAGATCTTAGCAATGATTTTTTTTTTAAAGATTTTATTTATTTATTTGACAGAGAGAAATCACAAGTAAGCAGAGAGGCAGGCAGAGAGAGAGGAGGAAGCAGGCTCCCCGCCGAGCAGAGAGCCCGATGCGGGGCTCGGACCCAGGACCTGGGATCTTGACCTGAGCCGAAGGCAGCGGCTTAACCCACTGAGCCACCCAGGCGCCCCATTAGCAATGATTTTTTTAAAAAATTCTGACAACAGAAGCAAAAATAAATAAGTAGAACTACCTCAAACTAAAAGTCTTCTTCGCAGCAAAGAAAACCATCCAAAAAAATGGAAGGTAACTTATTGAATGGGAGAAAATATTTTCAGATCAAATACCTGATAAGGGACCCTCTTACACTGCTGGTGGGAAGGCAAACTGGTGCAACTACTCTGGAAAACAGTATGGAGGTTGCTCAAAAAGTTAAAAATAGAGCTACCCCATGACCCAGCAATTGCACTAAGTGTTTATCCAAGGGATACAAAAATAGATTCGAAAGGGCACGTGTGCCCCAGCGTTTATAGCCCCAATGTCCACAATAGCTGAAATATGGAAAGAGCCCAGATGTCCATTGACGGATGAAAAAGATGTGGTATATGTCGACAATGGAATATTTCTCAGCCATAGAAAAGAATGAAATTGTGCCATTTGCAACAATGTGGATAGAACTAGAGGATATTTTGTAAGCAAAGTAAGTCAGTCAGAGAAAGACAAATACCATATGATTTCACACATGTGTGGAATTAGACAAAACAAATGAACATAGGGAAAGGGAAGGAAAAATAAAATAAGATAAAAACAGAGGGAGGCAAACCATAAGACACGATGAACTCTAGGAAACAAACTAAGGGAGTAGCAGTTGGGCTTCCCAATAGAAGGCAGTTGGGCAGGGAGATGGGGTAACTAGGTGATGGGCACTAAGGAGGGCCCATGATGTAATGAGCACTGGGTATTATATGCAACTGACTGAATCACTGAATCACTGAATTCTACTTCTGAATCACTGAATTCTACTTCTGAAACTAATAATACACTATATATTAACTACACTGAATTTAAATTTTAAAAAATTTAAACCAAATATGTTGAGAGACTGATAACCGAAGTATATAAAGACCTCAGATAACTCAACAGCAAAAAAACACCTATTTAACAATGGGCAGAAGATGTGAACAAACACTTTCTAAGAGAAGATATGGATGTCAAGTAGGTATGTGAAAAGATGCTCTACATCATTAATATCCAGGGAAACAGAAACCAAAACCACAATGAGGAAGGGCACCCAGGGGGTACAACCAGTTAAGTGTCTGACTTGGTTTCTGCTCAGGTTGTGATCTCAGTGTCCTGGAGAGAGCCCTGCCTGAGGCTCTGTGCTCAGCACGAGTCTGCTTAACACTCTCCCTTCACTCCCCCGCCAAATAAATAAAAATCTTGGGGCACCTGGGTGGTTCAGTGGGTTAAAGCCTTTGCCTTCGGCTCAGGTCATGATCCCAGGTTCCTGGGATCGAGCCCCGTGTCGGGCTCTCTGCTCAGCAGGGAGCCTGCTTCCTCCTCTTTCTCTCTGCCTCTCTGCCTACTTGTGATCTTTGTCAAATAAAGAAATAATATCTTTAAAATAAATAAATAAATATCTTTAAAAACAAAACCCACAGTGAGGTGTTACCTCAGAGCTGTCAGAATGGCTAGTATCAAAAAAATTAAAAAATAAGTGTTGATGAGGATGTGGAGAAAACAGAACCCTCATGTTGAAAACAGAACCCTCATTCCATTGGTCGGAATGCCATCTGGTGCAGCCACTGGGGAAAACAGGAGGACGTTCCTCAAAAAAATTTAAAATAGAGCTACCCTATGATCCAGGAATTCCACTTCTGGGTACTTATCTGAAGAAAATTAGAACACTAATTTGAAAAGATTTATGTAGCCCCAGAAGGAGGGAAGAAGAAAGACATACACACCCCATGTTCATGGAGGCATTATTTACAATAGCCAAGATATAGAAAGAACATAAATGTCCATTGATCGGGGCACCTGGATGACTCAGTCAGTTATGGGTCTGCTTCGGCTCAGGTCATGAACTCAGAGTCCTGAGATCGAGCCCTGTATCGGGCTCCCTGCTTCTCCCTCTCCCTCTGCCCCTCCCCCCTGCTCATGCTTTCTCAGTCTCACTCTCTCTCTCAAATAAATAAAAAATAGAATATTTTAGGAGGAGGAATCAAGATGGCGGAGAAGTAGCAGGCTGAGACTACTTTGGGTAGCGGGAGATCAGCTAAATAGCTTATCTAAAGATTGCAAACACCTACAAATCCAACGGGAGATTGAAGAGAAGAAGAACAGCAATTCTAGAAACAGAAAATCAACCACTATCTGAAAGGTAGGACTGGCGAAGAAGTGAATCCAAAGTGACGGGAAGATAGACCGCGGGGGGAGGGGCCGGCTCCCGGAAAGCGGCAGAGCAACGGAGCACAAAATCGGGACTTTTAAAAGTCTGTTCCGCTGAGGGACATCGCTCCAGAGGCTTAACTGGGGTGAAGCCTGGGCGGGGTCAGCGCGGCCTCAGGTCCGGCAGGGTCGCAGAAGGATCGGGGGTGTCTGAGTGTCGCAGAGCTTACCGGTATTAGAACAGGGAAGCCGGCTACAGAGACAGAGCCGAGGAGTGACTCTCAGCTCGGGGTTGCCTTGAACCGGTCGCGGGCTCGGTCAGCTTGGAGCGCGGCTGGAGGCCAGGAAGACGGGAGTCATTGGGCGCTGTTCTCTGAGGGCGCACTGAGGAGTGGGGCCCCGGGCTCTCGGCTCCCCCGGGCCGGAGACCGGGAGGCCGCCATCTTCATTCCCGTCTTCTGGAACTCTACGGAAAGCGCTCAGGGAACAAAAGCTCCCGAAAGCAAACCCAGCAAACCCAAGCGGATTACTCAGCCTGGCCCCGGGTAAGGGCAGTGCAACTCCACCTGGGACAAAGACGCTTGAGAATCACTACAACAGGCCCCTCCCCCAGAAGATCAATGGGAAACCCAGCCAGGACCAAGTTCACCTACCAAGGAGTGCAGTTTCAAGACCAAGGAGAGCGGCAGAATTCCAGAAGAGAAGAAAGCAAAGCACGGAACTCATGGCTTTCTCCCCATGATTTTTTAGCCTTGCAGCTAATTTAATTTTTTTTTCTTTTTCAATTTTTTTTTCTTTTTCTCTTCTTCTGCTAAATGTTTTTAACTTTTACCGTTTTCTTTTTTAACGTTTTTTAAATAGTTTATCTAATATATATATATTTTTTCCTCTTTTTATATTTTTTCTTTATCGGCTTTCTTTTTTTAATAGTTTCTTTTTTTTTTCTCTTTTTTCTTTCTGAACCCCGTTTTATCCCCTTTCTCCCCCCTCACGATTTGGGATCTCTTCTGATTTGGCTAAAGCATATTTTCCTGGGGTTGTTGCCACCCTTTTAGTATTTTACTTGCTCCTTCATATACTCTTATCTGGACAAAATGACAAGGCGGAAAAATTCACAACAAAAAAAAGAACAAGAGGCAGTACCAAAGGCTAGGGACCTAATCAATACAGACATTGGTAATATGTCAGATATAGAGTTCAGAATGACGATTCTCAAGGTTCTAGCCGGGCTTGAAAAAGGCATGGAAGATATTAAAGCAACCCTCTCGGGAGATATGAAAGCCCTTTCTGGAGAAATAAAAGAACTAAAATCTAACCAAGTTGAAATCAAAAAAGCTATTAATGAGGTGCAATCAAAAATGGAGGCTCTCACTGCTAGGATAAATGAGGCAGAAGAGAGAATTAGCGATATAGAAGACCAAATGACAGAGAATAAAGAAGCTGAGCAAAAGAGGGACAAACAGCTACTGGACCACGAGGGGAGAATTCGAGAGATAAGTGACACCATAAGACGAAACAACATTAGAATAATTGGGATTCCAGAAGAAGAAGAAACAGAGAGGGGAGCAGAAGGTATGTTGGAGAGAATTATTGGAGAGAATTTCCCCAATATGGCAAAGGGAACAAGCATCAAAATCCAGGAGGTTCAGAGAACCCCCCTCAAAATCAGTAAGAATAGGTCCACACCCCGTCACCTAATAGTAAAATTGACAAGTCTTAGTGACAAAGAGAAGATCCTGAAAGCAGCCCGGGAAAAGAAGTCTGTAACGTACAATGGTAAAAATATTAGATTGGCAGCAGACTTATCCACAGAGACCTGGCAGGCCAGAAAGAGCTGGCATGATATATTCAGAGTACTAAATGAGAAAAACATGCAGCCAAGAATACTATATCCAGCTAGGCTATCATTGAAAATAGAAGGAGAGATTAAAAGCTTCCAAGACAAACAAAAACTGAAAGAACTTGCAAATACCAAACCAGCTCTACAGGAAATATTGAAAGCGGTCCTCTAAGCAAAGAGAGACCCTAAAAGAAGTAGATCAGAAAGAAACAGAGACAATATACAATAACAGTCACCTTACAGGCAATACAATGGCACTAAATTCATATCTCTCAATACTTACCCTGAATGTTAATGGGCTAAATGCCCCAATCAAAAGACACAGGGTATCAGAATGGATAAAAAAACAAAAACCATCTATATGTTGCCTACAAGAAACTCATCTTACACCCGAAGACACCTCCAGGTTTAAAGTGAGGGGGTGGAAAAGAATTTACCATGCTAATGGACATCAGAAGAAAGCAGGAGTGGCAATCCTTATATCAGATCAATTAGATTTTAAGCCAAAGACTATAATAAGAGATGAGGAAGGACACTATATCATACTCAAAGGATCTGTCCAACAAGAAGATCTAACAATTTTAAATATCTATGCCCCTAATGTGGGAGCAGCCAACTATATAAACCAATTAATAATAAAATCAAAGAAACACATCGACAATAATACAATAATAGTAGGGGATTTTAACACTCCCCTCACTGAAATGGACAGATCATCCAAGCAAAAGACCAAGAAGGAAATAAAGGCCTTAAATGACACACTGGACCAGATGGACATCACAGATATATTCAGAACATTTCATCCCAAAGCAACAGAATACACATTCTTCTCTAGTGCACATGGAACATTCTCCAGAATAGATCACATTCTTGGTCCTATATCAAGTCTCAACCGGTATCAAAAGATTGGGATCATTCCCTGCATATTTTCAGACCACAATGCTATGAAGCTAGAACTCAATCACAAGAGGAAATTTGGAAAGAACCCAAATACATGGAGACTAAACAGCATCCTTCTAAAGAATGAATGGGTCAACCAGGAAATTAAAGAAGAATTGAAAAAATTCATGGAAACAAATGATAATGAAAACACAACGGTTCAGAATCTGTGGGACACAACAAAGGCAGTCCTGAGAGGAAAATATATAGTGGTACAAGCCTTTCTCAAGAAACAAGAAAGGTCTCAGGTACACAACCTAACCCTACACCTAAAGGAGCTGGAGAAAGAACAAGAAAGAAAGCCTAAACCCAGCAGGAGAAGAGAAATCATAAAGATCAGAGCAGAAATCAATGAAATAGAAACCAAAAAAACAATAGAACAAATCAACGAAACTAGGAGCTGGTTCTTTGAAAGAATTAATAAGATTGATAAACCCCTGGCCAGACTTATCAAAAAGAAAAGAGAATGGACCCAAATAAATAAAATCATGAATGAAAGAGGAGAGATCACAACGAACACCAAAGAGATACAGACAATTATAAGAACATACTATGAGCAACTCTACGCCAACAAATTTGACAATCTGGAAGAAATGGATGCATTCTTAGAGACATATAAACTACCACAACTGAACCAGGAAGAAATAGAAAGCCTGAACAGACCCATAACCAGTAAGGAGAATGAAACAGTCATCAAAAATCTCCAAACAAACAAAAGCCCAGGGCCAGACGGCTTCCCGGGGGAATTCTACCAAACATTTAAAGAAGAACTAATTCCTATTCTCCTGAAACTGTTCCACAAAATAGAAATAGAAGGAAAACTTCCAAACTCATTTTATGAGGCCAGCATCACCTTGATCCCAAAACCAGACAAGGATCCCATTAAAAAAGAGAACTACAGACCAATATCCTTGATGAACACAGATGCAAAAATTCTCGCCAAAATACTAGCCAATAGGATTCAACAGTACATTAAAAGGATTATTCATCACGACCAAGTGGGATTTATTCCAGGGCTGCAAGGTTGGTTCAACATCCGCAAATCAATCAATGTGATACAACACATTAATAAAAGAAAGAACAAGAACCATATGATACTCTCCATAGATGCTGAAAAAGCATTTGACAAAGTACAGCATCCCTTCCTGATCAAAACTCTTCAAAGTGTAGGGATAGAGGGCACATACCTCAATATTATCAAAGCCATCTATGAAAAACCCACCGCAAATATCATTCTCAATGGAGAAAAACTGAAAGCTTTTCCGCTAAGGTCAGGAACACGGCAGGGATGTCCGTTATCACCACTGCTATTCAACATAGTACTAGAAGTCCTAGCCTCAGCCATCAGACAACAAAAGGAAATTAAAGGCATCCAAATTGGCAAAGAAGAAGTCAAACTATCACTCTTCGCAGATGATATGATACTATATGTGGAAAACCCAAAAGACTCCACTCCAAAACTGCTAGAACTTGTACAGGAATTCAGTAAAGTGTCAGGATATAAAATCAATGCACAGAAATCAGTTGCATTTCTCTACACCAACAACAAGACAGAAGAAAGAGAAATCAAGGAATCCATCCCATTTACAATTGCACCCATAACTATAAGATACCTAGGAATAAACCTAACCAAAGAGACTAAGAATCTATACACAGAAAACTATAAAGTACTCATGAAAGAAATTGAGGAAGACACAAAGAAATGGAAAAAGGTTCCATGCTCCTGGATTGGAAGAATAAATATTGTGAAAATGTCTATGCTACCTAAAGCAATCTACACATTTAATGCAATTCCTATCAAAGTACCATCCATTTTTTTCAAAGAAATGGAACAAATAATCCTAAAATTTATATGGAACCAGAAAAGACCTCGAATAGCCAAAGGAATATTGAAAAAGAAAGCCAAAGTTGGTGGCATCACAATTCCGGACTTCAAGCTCTATTACAAAGCTGTCATCATCAAGACAGCATGGTACTGGCACAAAAACAGACACATAGATCAATGGAACAAAATAGAGAGCCCAGAAATAGACCCTCAACTCTATGGTCAACTCATCTTCGACAAAGCAGGAAAGAATGTCCAATGGAACAAAGACAGCCTCTTCAATAAATAGTGTTGGGAAAATTGGACAGCCACATGCAGAAAAATGAAATTGGATCATTTCCTTACACCACACACGAAAATAGACTCCAAATGGATGAAGGATCTCAATGTGAGAAAGGAATCCATCAAAATCCTCGAGGAGAACACAGGCAGCAACCTCTTCGACGTCAGCCGCAGCAACATCTTCCTAGGAACATCACCAAAGGCAAGGGAAGCAAGGGCAAAAATAAACTATTGGGATTTTATCAAGATCAAAAGCTTTTGCACAGCAAAGGAAACAGTTAACAAAACCAAAAGACAACTGACAGAATGGGAGAAGATATTTGCAAATAACATATCAGATAAAGGGCTAGTGTCCAAAATCTATAAAGAACTTAGCAAACTCAACACCCAAAGAACAAATAATCCAATCAAGAAATGGGCAGAGGACATGAACAGACATTTCTGCAAAGAAGACATCCAGATGGCCAACAGACACATGAAAAAGTGCTCCACATCACTCGGCATCAGGGAAATACAGATCAAAACCACAATGAGATATCACCTCACACCAGTCAGAATGGCTAAAATTAACAAGTCAGGAAATGACAGATGCTGGCGAGGATGCGGAGAAAGGGGAACCCTCCTACACTGTTGGTGGGAATGCAAGCTGGTGCAACCACTCTGGAAAACAGCATGGAGGTTCCTCAAAATGTTGAAAATAGAACTACCCTATGACCCAGCAATTGCACTGCTGGGTATTTACCCTAAAGATACCAACGTAGTGATCCAAAGGGGCACGTGCACCCGAATGTTTTTAGCAGCAATGTCTACAATAGCCAAACTATGGAAAGAACCCAGATGTCCATCAACAGACGAATGGATAAAGAAGATGTGGTATATATACACAATGGAATACTATGCAGCCATCAAAAGAAATGAAATCTTGCCATTTACGACGACGTGGATGGAACTAGATGGTATCATGCTTAGCGAAATAAGTCAATTGGAGAAAGACAACTATCATATGATCTCCCTGATATGAGGGAGAGGAGATGCAACATGGGGGGTTGAGGGGGTAGGAGAAGAATAAATGAAACAAGATGTGATTGGGAGGGAGAGAAACCATAAGTGACTCTTAATCTCACAAAACACACTGAGGGTTGATGGGGGGAGGGGGGTTGGGAGAAGGGGGCTGGGGTTATGGATATTGGGGAGGGTATGTGCTATGGTGAGTGCTGTGAAGTGTGTAAACCTGGCGATTCGCAGACCTGTACCCCTGGGGATAAAAATATATGTTTATAAAATTTAAAAAAAAAAGGAAAAAAAATAAAAAAATAAAGGACTCAAAAAAAAATAGAATATTTTAAGAATAAATTAATGTTCATTAGTGGATAAATGGATAAAGAAATCATGGTGTAGGGCGCCTGGGTGGCTCAGTGGGTTAAAGCCTCTGCCTTTGGCTCAGGTCATGATCCCAGGGTCTTGGGATTGAGCCCCGCATCAGGCTCTCTGCTAAGGGGCGAGCCTGCTTCCTCTTCTCTCTGTCTCTGCCTGCCTCACTGCCTACTTGTGATCTCTTCAAATAAATAATTTTTTTAAAAAAAATCTTTAAAAAAAAAGAAATTGTGGTGTAATTTATACTATGGAATGCTATTCAGCCATAAAAAAATAAAATAAAATCTTGCCATTTGCGACAAGGATGGGCCTTGAGGGCATTATGCTAAGTGAAGTAAGTCAGACAAAGAAAGACAAATACTGTATGATCTTTCTTATATATGGAATCTTAACATAAATAAATAAATGATATAAATAGGTAAATATATATCTATGTGTATATATATGTATACACACACACACATAAACATACAGCAACTCATAGATACAGAGAACAAGTCAGTAGTTGCCAGAGGTAGGGGGTTGGGGTGATGAGAGAAATAGATGGGTGGTGTTCTTTTTTTTTAGCTTAAATAAATTGAATTTTTAAAAAAATCTATCTTGGTAACATTTAAGAGCACTTATCTCCTACTATTTTACAATTTTAAAAATGCAAAACCAATTATATATATTAGCATTGAAAGGCATTTTCATATTTTATTAATCTACTGACATTGTAAGAAATAAAGGGAAATTAAAATTCTATTTAATTATTATTATAATTAATATATGAAATAATATTTCAGCAGTTTTTGCATTTTTTTCTTTTAGAAAAATTCATGCAGGGGTGCCTGGATGGCTCAGTTGTTAAGCATCTGCCTTTAGCTCAGGTCATGATCCTATGGCCATGGAATTGAATTGAACCCCATATCAGGCTCCCTGCTCAGTGGGAAGCCGGCTTCTCCCTCTCCCACTTCCCCTGCTTGTGTTCCCTCTCTTGCTGTCTCTCTCTCTGACAAATAAATAAAATCTTCCCAAAAAATTCATGCATTTAAAGATTATTAATTAAACATTAAATATTATTAAATTATTTATTAATTAAGCTTTTAAAGTTAGTTAAGAATCTGACAATCACAACTTAGTTAACATACTAAATCATTATGAATTGTATTGTAAGTCTTTTGTAGAATTAAGCCATCTAAGGAGACATTCACTATTATGTTATTGTTAAATACAATTTAATATATAATTTTTAATTGTAAGTTTAACCTTGGTCTTGAACAAAGCAAAATATTGCACCAACTTTTTTTATGGTAAACTAACTATTAGAAACTGAATGATGTAAAAGTTTCAGGATTGCCACTCAAGTTCTTAACACTAAAATTATTTAAATGAAAAAGCCAGCTGAGGTTCCTGTGTAGCTCAGTCAGTTAAGCTATGGACTCTTGATTTCAGTTCAGGTCATGATCTCAGGGTCATGAGATCAAGCCCCAAGTGGGGCTCTGCTCTTGGTGCAGAGCCTGCTTGGGATTCTCTCTCTCTCTCCTTCTGCCCCTCCCCCATGCTCTCTTTCTAAAAAAAAAATAATAGTAATAAATTAAAAATAAAAATTAAATGACGGGGCTCCTGGGTGGCTCAGTGGGTTAAAGCCTCTGCCTTCGGCTCAGGTTATGATCCCAGGATCCTGGGATTGGGCCCCGCATTGGGCTCTCTGCTCAGCGGGGAGCCTGCTTCCTCCTCTCTCTGCCTGCCTCTCTGCTTACTTGTGATCTCTGTCTGTCAACTAAATAAATAAAATCTTTAAAAAAAAAATTAAATGAAAAAACCAGCTAACTCAGCAATGGTCTACATTTTGTTTGTATCTTTTCTCTTCTCAAACTATGATGTCTTAATGGTTTTTCTGAAGCTTGATGATATGTACAATCACATGGGGTGAAATTAGAACTTTGAGAGGAAGGACTGTTGGACTCCTGACTGGTGAAGAAGGTTCTGGGATGATTCTCAGAGTGTGGCAAGTTTGGGACACTTGAATACTTTTATTGAAGCAAACTTGACTAGTTCTTTCTTTCTTTCCTTCTTTTCTTCCTCCCTCCCTCCCTCCCTTCCTTCCATCTCTCTCTCTTTCTTGTTTTCCTTCTTTCCTCCCTCCTTCCTCCCTCCTCTCTCTTTCTTTCTCTTTTTTTGTTTCTTTCTTTCTTCCTTTCTATCTCTCTCTTTCTTTCTTTCAAGATTTTATTTTTAAGTAATTTCTGCACACAATGTGGGGCTTGAACTTACAACCCTAAGATCAAGAGTCACCTGCTCTTCCTACTGAGCCAGCTAGGTGCCCCTTTTTCTTCCTTAAATAAGCTTTTATAGGCTCTTGTTCTCTCTCTCTCTCTTTCTCTCTTTCTCAAATAAATAAATAAATAAAAATCTTTAAACAACAACAACAAAATCAGGTTAAGATCAGATACAGGGTCTGATTCAGGGCCATAGTCAAGCTAAAAGGTCAGAATTATGGTAAGGGTAAGGATCACTTTGAGAGTCAATGTCAAGTCAGCTCCAGCATCAGCATCAAGATCAGAATAATGATCAGGTTCAAGTAGGGGTAGATTAGACCATAGTCAGGGAGAGGGTCAGGACCCAAATGAGTATAAGTGTCAGAGTGAGGGAAGAATCAAGGTAAGGGTCACTGTCAAAGTGTGACACTGTGAAAGTTAAAGTGTTAATGTCAGATTCAGGATCAAAGTCAGGTTCATAGTAAGGATGAGAGTTAAGGACAGATTAAAGGTCACAGTGAATACCAGAATCAGAATAGAATGTGGGCCAGGGTCAAGCAAAATATCAGAGACACAAAGAAGGCAAGGGTCTGGTCAGAATGAAATTGAGAGGGTTCCAGGTGGCACAGTCAGTTATGTTTCCAACTCTTGGTTTCAGCTCAGGTTGTGATCTCAAGGTCATGAGATCGAGCCCCACATCCAGGAAGTCTGTTTGAGATTCTCTCTCTCTCCCTCTGCTCCTCTCCTCTCCTTCTCTCTCAAATAAATAAATCTTAAAAAAATATATTAAGAATGAGGTTGAGAGTGCAGCTAAGTGTCAGTATCAGGATCATGGTAAGGAATAGGGTCAAGAAGAGGGTTAACATTAGTGTCTGGTGAGTTTTATGGTTCAAGGGCAGGGTCAGGATGAGAATGAGGGTAAAGTTCTAGGTTAGGGTCAAAGTCATGGTAATGTTGAGGGTCAATGAGAGTCAGGTACACATCAGAGTCAGATTCAGGGTGAAGTTCGGTGTCAAGGTCAGTGTGAAGGCAAATATCAGGGACATAGTAAGGAATAAGTTAGCATCTGGGTGAGCATGAGGGTGAGTGTCAGGGTTTAGTCATGGTGAAGTTTAAATTCAGGTTCAGATTCAGAGTCAGGCTTCAGTGCGGGGAGGGTGGAAATCAAGCTGAGGGTCAAAAGAAGAATCAGGGTCTACGTGAGTGTCAGTAGTAGACCCACACCAATGTCAGGATCAGGGCAAACTTCAATGTCAGAGTTAGGAAGGATATGGGTTAGGAACAGAGTGAGTGTCAGGGGACCAACAATCTCAGGTAAGCCTCAGATTCAAGTCCACTTAAGGAAAAGGGTAAGGGTTAGAATAAGTCTTGAGATGAACATCAGGGTCAGAGTCAGTCCCACATGACAAGGAGATTCAGACCACAGTGAGGGTCAGAGTTATGTGCAAGGTAAAGGCAATGATCTGGATGAGGGTAAGTCCAAGAGTCGTGGTGATGACAAGGGTCAATATCAGGTTCATGGTGACAAAGGAGGTAAATATAAGGTTGAATCTCAGGGCCAAGTGTCCAGTTCACAGTCATTTTGTGGTGGGGGGTGGTTCTGGGTCAGTGTACATATGTGGGTAAAGATCAAGGCTGTAAAAAAAGAAAGATCAATGTTGTAAACATAGTGAGGGTAAGGTAAGTTCAGGAGAAGGTCAAGGTCAGATTCAGCATGAGTGTCCCAATAAGTGTAATGGACAGTCAGAATCAGAGAGAAATGATGGTTAGTACCAGAATAAGAGCGGGTGTACATTTTCGGGAAAGGGTCAGGTGGTTGGTCAGGTTGCCTAACAAAGAAAGAGTCAGGGTCATGCTAAAGGTTAGGGGGAAGGTTGGAGTCCAATAAGTTTTAGGGTCAAATTCAGGATTAGGATCATTATAAGGATAGTATATAGGGTAAATCACATTCAGAGTAGGGTGACAGTTGGGTACAGGCCAGGTTCAGGGCAAGGATAAGAATCAGGGTGAGGGGAAAGGTTCATGGTGAAAGGCAGGGTGATTGTAAAGTTGGAGGAGATCAGGGCCACATTCAGATGAGGGTCAAGGTGAGAGTCAGATCAGGTTAAGGGAAAGGGTGAGGATCCTGGTGTGGGTCGGCATTGGTTGAGGGTAAAGAATTGGTGAAAGTTCGGATAAAGTTCTGCACAGGGTAAGTTTCAGGACAGGGCCAAAAGGAAAGAAGTATAAAGGTTAAGAATAGTTCAAAGCCAAGTTTAGGATGTCAACCAGGGATTAATAAGGTTAAAGATCAATTTCAGGGTAACTTCTCATGGGTGGGGAGGTCAGAGAGTGTTAGGGTGAAGATAAGAGTCGGTTTGAAGAATGGGTTCTTCAAAAGGGTGAATAAGAGGGCTGGGAACAAGGTAGGGTCAATTTCAGAATCTGATTCAGGCTCAGGATCAGAATGATAGTCAGTGACAGAGTCAATTTGAGAGCAGGGTCAGGTTCAGTGTCAGGTTCAAGGTCAGAGTCCGCACAAGGGTCAGCATGAATGCCAGGGTCAGGGTAAAAGTCATAGAAACATTAGGGGCCAGGTTTAGAACCTTGTGAGATTCAGAGTTGATGTCATAGCTGGGGTGAAGGTCAGAGTCAGGGTAAGGATAAGTTTGAATGTCAAGGTCACTGTCAGGGCGAAAGTTAGGTCAGGTGATGTTCTAGGTCTATTTTTCATGAACAGGGTCAGTGTAAGGGCAAGAATCAGAGTCTGGATAAGTATTAGAGACAGTCAGAGTGTCAGGGTCAGAGTCAGGGTCAAGGGAGGGGTAGGGTAATATTCAGACTCCATACTATATGAATGTGGGGATAAGGATCTAACTCGGGCTTAGTGTCAGGGTCCGTTGAATGTTGGAGTCAGGTTTACGGTCAATGTGAATTCATATGTCAGTTTGGGATCAGGGAAGCATCAGGGTCATAGTGAGAGTCAGCATGTTGGTCATCATAGAGCAAAGGTGAGGGTTAGAGAGAGGGTGAGGTGTAGAGCAGTAAGTCAGAAAAAGTGGGTGTGGTGCATAAACAATGAATCTTGGAACACTGAAAAAATGAAATTAAATTAAAAAAAAAACAGAAAAAGTCTAAGAGTGAGGACAGAATCAAGGTCAGGGTCAACATAAATGTGAGAGTCTAGTTGAGGGTGATGGCCTCTGGTGAAGGTCAGAGTCAGATTAAGGGTCAAGTTGAGGTTAAATATCCAAAGTGGGGTAAGGATCAGGCTCCCTGCTCAGTGAGGTCGTCTGCTTCTCCTTCTCCCTCTCTCTCTTCCCTCCACACTCCCCTCTTGGGCTCTATCTGTCTCAAATAAATAAAATCTTAAAAAAAAAAAGGCAAGTCTAAAATTCATGTCAAGATCATTGTGAGGGGCCATGTGATTCTGTAGTGCTTGATAAGGATGAGAATCACAATTGGGTAAGAGTCATATTCATAGACATGGTAAGATTCAAACTCTAAGGCATAATGAGTGTCATGTTCAGTCTGAAGATCAACTTGAACCCTGGCAATGCCCAGAACCAGACCTTGATTATCACCCTATCCTGAAAATACCCTGATGTTGACCCCAATCCTAAACTTGACTCGGAACCTTACCCCATCCTAACCTTCGTGTTGACTTTCACCATGACACTAGCTCTGATCTTGACCTTCAACCAGATCCTGACACCGACTATCAAGCTAACACTTTCCCTGAAATATACACTCATCCTTATCTTGACACTGATAACCACCCTTTAACTGACCCCACCCCTATCTGTGTCCATCTTCTGTCCTTGACCCTTATTCTGACGTCATGCTGACTCAGACCTGACCTTCACCATGAATCTGACTCTCATCTTCTCCCTGAATTTTACTCTCAAATTCACCATTTTTGTAACTTTAACCCTACTCTCACACAAACACTAATGCAGAATCTCCCCTTCAACCTGTACTTGACCCTGACCCCAATCTTCAACCTCACACTGACCTTATCTCTATGAAACTGACACTGACATTCATGCTGACTCTGGCCCCTACTCCCCCTAACTCAGACACTCATCTTCACATCTACATCTGAATTTGACCTCCATCCAAGTCTGAAACTGACCCTCACATTGACCTTGACTCTGTTGCTCACTCAGCTGATGATTCCAACCTATTGTTACCTTACCCTGAAGCTAACACTAACCCTGATCCTCCCTGATACTGCAGCTGACCCTCAACCTGATCTTGATCTGACCTTGAAACTAACCCTCAGACTTATCCTAACCCTAACCCTTTACACTGCCCTTTACACTCACGACACTGACTTCTATTATAACACTCAATTTAATGGTGACCGTTATATTAAATCTGACCCTGAACTTCACCATGGCCTAACCCTAACATCCTTACCTTCATCCTGACCTTATTCCTTACCTGACGCCTATCCTTACACTGACCTTTGCTCTGAATCTGACTCTGATACTCACTGTGTACCTGACCTTCCCAGTGATCCTCACAAATACCTCAATTAACTCACATGACCTTGACCCTAACCTAGAACTTTACTATCACATTCATCTTGATCATATACTTGGCCTTAAAACTCACCTGACCCTCCCCCTCACCCCAATCCTATTCCTCACCTTTTTCCTGACAATGACCACCACATATACCCATAACTTCATTCTTACCCTTATTGTGTACCTGACTCTGCATTTGACACTGACCTTCGATTTCAGTTTGATCTTTTACTTATCCCACTCCTTTTTCTTGACCTTCATCTTCATCTTGACCCACACTTCTGCCCAGTTGCCAATCCTGAAGCTGAAACCCTGACACTAGCACTCTTGGTTTTACAATGGCACATTTTGACACTGACCCTTACCTTGACTCTCCCTTCACTCTGACCCTCATTCTCATTTTGACCCTCAGCTTCTCCCTGTGATTCTTACTTTGACCATCATCTGAACTTGATCATCACCCTGATCTTGACCCTCACCCTGAGCTGACTTGACACTGACTCTCAACATAACCCTTACCCTTATTATGATCTGACCTTCACCCTGACCAAGACCTTGCATTAGACCCTCACATTGAACCTCACCTTCACCTTCTCCATGACCCTCATGCTCAGTCTGACTCTGATCCTGGCATTTCCTTGACATAGTCTCTGACCTCTTCACCCCTTCTACCTTACTTGACTGACATTCAACCTGATCCTGATCCTTACTAATACACAGATCTTGACACCAATGCTGATCCTCACCCTGGACATGACCTTTACCCAACTTGGACTCTGATCATGACTCTGTCTCACCATGACTCTGATTATACCTTGACTCTTATCTCACATTGATTCTGAATGACCCTGACCCTCACCTTGACTCTCTTCTAAACATTGACTCCACCTTTTGTTTTGTCCTTGATCTTAAAACTCACCTTGGTCCTGAAACTGACACTAATTCTCACCCATAATTTGACCCTTACTTGGCCCTCACTCTGACCCTGACTCTTACAGTGACACTAAAAGTAACCTTGATTCTTGGGGTGCCTGGGTGGCTCAGTTGTTTAAGTATCTGACTCTTGGTTTCAGCCCAGGTCATGATCTCAGGATCATGAGATCAAACCCCATATCATCCTTCACACTGGGTTTGGAATCTGCTTAAGATTCTCTTTCTTTCCCTCTCCCTCTTCCTCTGCCCCTCCCTCCACTTGTGTGTGCATACATCCATGCTCTCTCTACATCTCTCTCTCTCAAATAAATAAATTAATTAATAAGAGTAACCTGGATTCTTAACCTCATGCTGACTATCACCTGGACATCCACCATAATAGTGTACTCATCCTTACCCTGACTCTGACTTTATCTTCACTCTGACACCAACCTGGACACTCTACCTGCCTGTCCTTTGAACCTCACCCTGACAATAAACCCTTCATTGACTGTGATCCTATTTTGACCCTGACACATACTTTGACTCTGATCCTGACACTGATCCTGGACCTTAATGTGACCATGAAGCTCATATTCAACACAAAACTGATCCTTAACAGTCATCCTCCACTTGTCCATTACCCTCTTTCTGACATAAAGCCTGACTGTTACCCTCATCAATATCCTGACCCTGACCTGAACCCTACCCTCATCCTGAGCTTGACAATCCCTACTGTCATGAAATACTGAATCAAGATCCTGATCCTGACTAGAGCCTGACACTCACCCCACTACTGACCTTGACCTCTGTTATGACCTCTGGTTCTGATGTGAGCCTTGCCATCATCAAGATGAGTCTGAATAAGACTAGTTCCATCTAGATTCCTTGGTAACTCATGAGAAGAATATGTTTTTGAGAACTGTGTATACTTCTGAATTTACCTATACTTGTATCCCATGTTTTCAAATATGCTCTTCTGATTTGTATTAATATGATCTAGCTCAAAATAAGAAAGAACAGTTGAAATGAACAGGTGGTTCTCATTGATTTACCTCAGGTAGCACATGGGTTCAACACTAACAGTTAAGTCTAACCAACATTAACAATTCTCTTTAGAGAGGCACCTGGGGGGATGCCTGGGTGGCTCAGTTGGTTAAGCAGCTGCCTTCGGCTCAGGTCATGATCCCAGCATCCTGGGATCGAGTCCCACATCGGGCTCCTTGCTTGGCGGGGAGCCTGCTTCTCCCTCTGCCTCTGCCTGCCACTCTGTCTGCCTGTGCTCGCTCGCTCTCCCTCTCTCTCTGACAAAAAAAAAAAAAAAAAAAAAAAAAAGAGAGGCACCTGGGTGGCTCAGATGGTTGAGCATCCAACTCTTTATTTCAGCTCAGGTTGTCATCTTGGGGTCGTTATTTCGAGATCGTGGGATGGAGACCTGAGTCTGGCTCCCTGTTCAATGGGGAGTCTTCTTGAGATTCTCTCCCCCTCCCTCTACCTCTGCCCCTGTTCTCTGTCTCTCTTTCTCTCAAATAAATAAATAAATCTAGAAAACAAACAAAAAAACAAAAACCTCTCTTTAGAGAAGAATGTTTGGTTCTGAACTTGGTTTCTTCTTCTTTTTTTTTTTTTTTTTTGAACTTGGTTTCTTCTTCACTGCTTGTCTGTACACATAATTTTCAACTGTATTGGCTTAGTTTGCAATGAGAAGTTAGTGTGAAACGATGTATAAGTATGGGCTCATTTTCATAGTTTCAGGGTAGATTACCCTTACCTTATAGTAACTCTTAGGAAGGCAGAGAGCTTGAGATGAAGTATGCTTCTGAGTTTTGGGTTTTTCCTCACAGAACTCTTATATACATCTCAGTTTAGATGAACAAGAAGTAGTATTGCCAACAATTCACATTTGTGCAAACTGCCTCAGCCTTTGACATTCCTTCTATAAGTCCTTATTGCTCCTTAAACTGAAATAAACATCAGGACAGCAAAGCACATTCCTTTCAAAGGCACATTCTTACTTGCAGGAAAAAAGAAGACATAAAACACTGTTAACAAACCATAATTTTAATTGACCCCCTTGTTTCTTAAAATACCAGTGAATTAACATATGCAAATGCCTCTGGATGATAATACATGTATATTTGTACTTAACTCCTCAAAATTTTTAGTTAATAGGAGGTCGTGCTCAAGAAGTTACCTGGATGGGGGTGCCTGGGTGGCTCAGTGGGTTAAAGCCTCTGCTTTCAGCTCGGGTCATGATCCCAGGGTCCTGGGATCGAGCCCCACATTGGGCTCTCTGCTCAGCGGGGAGCCTGCATCCCCTTCTCTCTCTGCCTCCCTGCCTGTTTGTGATCTCTGTCAAATAAATAAATAAAATATAAAAAAAAAAAAAAAGAAGTTACCTGGATGGTTTTTAACTTTCTGTCCTCTAGGTGTCACTTATGTCTATAGAAAAAGAAAGAAAAGAATGATTTTTTTTCAACTAAAGATGATTAATATACATAGTGGATTATAGTGGGTACAAAGATTACCGAGAGCTTCTACTTGATTTTCTACTATTTTATTTTAGAAAGTTGTTGTGGTGCGTCCCCATAGTACATTTAAAGCTATATATATTGCCTTACTTAATATACTGACAAATTATATTTTATGCTTTATAGTTAAGAACTTCAGTGGTGCCTGGGTGGTGCAGTCAGTTGAGCATCCGACTCTTGGTTTCTGCTCAGGTCATGATTTTGGGGTCGTGGGATCCAGCCCTGTGTCAGGCTCTTCTCTCTCAGCATGGAGTCTGCTTCAGATTCTCTCTCCCTCTCCCACTGACCCTTCTACTCCTGCTCTCTCAATCTCTCTAACAAATCAATAAATTAGAAAAAAAAATTTTTAAATCTTTATAGTTTAAAAACTTTAGGGGCATTTGGGTGGCTCAGTTATTAAGCCTCTGCCTTCAACTCGGGTCGTGATCCCAGAGTCCTGGGATCAAGCCCTGCATCAGGCTCCCTGCTCTGTGGGAAGCCTGCTTCTCCCTCTCCCACTCCCCCGGCGTGTCTTTCCTCTCTCGCTGTGTCTCTCTCTGTCAAACAAATAAATGAAATCTTTAAGAAAAAATTTTAATTACTTAAGTGTGTGTTTGTGCATCCACAAAGTACCCAATCATAGAATTGGCCCCACTTTCTAACAACACTCAATCTAGAGCAAACCCTCATTTCCTTAGGCTTTCCTAAAATCACCTGATTAAAGACCAAGTCCTATAATAGGTACTTTCTAACATTCTCTTACTGAGACTCCCTGCGGTTCCCAGTGGCTGCATTCTTTCCCAGTGCAACCAGTAACAAGCCCAATTTATTCAATCACAGGTATGTTCCCAGTCTGGCTCAAAGGTACTGACAAGTCAAATGCACACATGAACACAGACCCTGTGGAGTCAGCTTGGCCAAAACACCTTGTTTTTGCTTTTTCAAAAATTTAAAGTTATGGGAGATAAGTGCTTATCTTTAAGAAAGCTGGGTGGTTTTAAAATTTCTGTTTTCTGGGTGAATTTTACCTCTATAGAAAGGAAAAGGATGGATGATTAATTAAAGATAATAATGAATATAAATGTTATTTATACGGATATAAGGATTGTAGAGATATGCAGGTCTATGTATAAGATACTGTATTTTTTTTTAATTTTTAAAGATTTTATTTATTTATTTGACAGAGAGAGAGAGACAGCTAGAGAGGGAACATAACAGGGGGAATGGAGAGGAAGAAGCAGGATCCCTTCCAAGCAGAGAGCCCCACGTGGGGCTCAATCCCAGGATCCCAGGAATCATGACCTGAGCAGAAGGCAGATGCTTAAGGACTGAGCCACCCAGGCACCCCAGGATATTGTATTTTAACGTCAGAGTCAGAAACTACATTATCACCTATTTATGAATATGTATGAATGAATGAACCTCCAAATTCATACAAATAAATGCATAACAACAGATCATTTTAAATTTGTTCCATAAATAATGTGTCCAAGGAATAAACGAGGATTTATGCTTTTCATATAAAAATTACTGAATTATTTTATGCCGAGACCCATAGGAGTTCCTTCTGTCGCCAAATCATTGTTAATTCTCAATGCTTTTTGCATATCCCTCAGCTATTCTCTATGACTCCCTTGGATAGCCCTGACCTAATTTTATTTGCTCCCATTCTAAAAACGCACCGCAGACTTCAGTTCACCCTGAAAATACGGACCACATCACCAGCAGGTGGAGACGCCGAGCCGGCACTCTGGGCACGCAGCACCGCGGTTTCAGGGCGCGCCCGCGGGCTGCCCAGCGCAAGCGCATTTTCTTGAAGGACCAAGTTGGGATCCGCTGTTTATCCGAGCCCCGGCACTGCTTCCTGTGTTGTTCTTCCTCTTGAGGAAAGAGGGGGATGCAACAGATCTCCCCGCACACCCTTGCGCTCGCTGGCCACCGCAGCAGGTGTCCCCGGGGTTGCTGATGGCTCCCTTGCACTCGCCCTTCCTGAAGAGCAGTTTGGCAGCCAAGGCACCTGGAGTTGTCGGAGCGTGCTGGAGAGCTGGCCAGGTGGCTTTCCCCCCCGCGAAGGTCAGTAAAGGGCAAAGTCTAGTCTGCAGGGCAGCCTGCAGCGGGCCTTCCCTAGCAACAGTGAGTACTGACCTGCCCCGTTCTGAGCAGTGTGCAGGGGCAGCGACCCCTCTCTCTGGAAACTTTGCCAACAATGGTACTGCCTGCTAGCGAGCATGTGTTGAGGAGTAGTGGGAGGGGAACTTAGGCCAAAAAAATTAAACCGCAGAAGGATGCTGGATGGGGTCAAACTTGCAGTCCATCACTGGGTCATGGGTAAAGGAAGTGGAAAGTAAGCAAGCAGTGAATCTGTCTCAGCTCCCTCCCTTACCCCAAGAGAGGAATGGATGCCAGGCAGGGTTGGACCCCAGGTAGACTACAGGGTCCAACTACTTGTCCCTCTGAGGATGTCTTGCCTCTGCAGAATACGGAGAAAACGTGGGAGTCCCAGAAAAGGTTGACTTTATAGATTGGGAAGCTGATGGTAGTTTTGAGTGGTGGGAGTTCAAGGATTTTTGAGAGCTTTGTTAATTTTACTTTAAAATTCTGTCCTCTCGGGTGACCTGGGTGGCTCAGTTGGTTAAGCGGCTGCCTTCAGCTCGGGTCATGATTCCAGGGTTCCGGGATCAAGGTCTGCATGGGGCTCCCTGATCAGCAGGGAGCCTGCTTCTCCCTCTCCCTCTGCCTGCCACTCTGCCTACTTGTGCTCTCTATTTCTTTGTCAAATAAATAAAAATATTTTTAAAAATAAAATAAAATTCTGTTCTCTTGGTATTTCTTGAGGACTTGGAGTTGACAAGGACAGGGAGGTTTCTATGTAAAAGTACTGAAAGTACTAGTAAAATGAATGTCTCTGTCATTAGAAATGCGAGAATTTCCCAGGTGGGAAAGCAAAACCAAGCCATTTACCCCTCCCCAAGTATGGGACTAGCTTGATATGGCAATGTAAAACACTTCAAGGCACCCTGAGAATAAATACACAAGAAACAGAATATATTTCTAATTCATTGCAGAAAGCATTTGTATGATGTCCATTTGGAGCTGTCCACAGGGCCCCTGGTTCCCTCCATGACCCACCCTGACCATTTTATCAAGATTATGTGATTGGCAGGTAAGACTTGCTTTGAAAAAGCCACCAGTATTAGTTGAATATTGTTGCTGACTTACCTTTTTTTAAATGGGCAATATCATGAAGATTTTCTGTTAAACTCCATTTTCAAATGTTCTGGATTAATCAGCCATCCTGAGGTGCTGTGAGCGTCTCAAATTGAACTAGAGACTTCTTTCCGACAGTAACAGCCGCTTTGAATTCCTCCAAGACGTTCTTGCCTGTGTGATTATAAGGTATTTATCTCGATTAACATTATTTAACATAGTGGTCTGCTAAAACATTGCTGTCATATTATAACTCTTTGTCTTTGACCTTTTATTTATTTATTCTTTAAGATTTTTTTTATTTATTTGACAGAGAGAAAGAGAGAGTACAAGCAGGGAGAGTGGAAGAGGGAGAAGCAGGCTCTCACTGGAGAAGGGAGCCTGATGCAGGACTCCATCCCAGAGTCCTGGGATCATGACCCGAGCCGAAGGCAGATGCTTAACAACCGAGCCCGGGAACCCGGGCACCCCGACCTTTTATTTTTATTTAAGCTATTTTCTTAGGTAATAGAAAGCATCTAAACATTCTTTAATGTCCAATTTATATAGGGTTTTCGATGTTAGAAACATCTTTGTTTCTGAATGTTTCCGAATTTGTAGACTAGCTCAAAAGCTCATTTATTCTCAACACAAATATTGGCACTAATGTTTTTTGTGAGCTGACAATCCCCAGTAAGGACAATCACGGTAGTCATCTGCAGTGATTTAATTTCTGGAAGTTGTCTATGTCTAAAGGATAAATTTAACTCTGTGAAAGCATTTTTAACTTTAAGTAAATGAAATTAGATCAAGGGTGTCCCAGAGAATAGCTAAGAAAATGGTTGAAGAATATGCAAAAAGCATGAGCATTAATATTAACCAACAGTGAATAGTTGGTGACAAAAAGGAATTTCTACTGATCTGGGCATAAAATAAGTTGTTTTACACGAAAGGCTCAAATTCTAATTTTACTCTTTTGTGCATTACTTATGTAACAAATTGTCTGCATCAACACCTATAGTGATATGTGGAGCACCTGGCTGACTCAGTTGGTAGAGTATGTGACCCTTGATCTTAAGGTTGTGAGTTCAAGACCCACATTGGGCATAGACCTTACTTTTAAAAAAGATATATATATATAGATATAGATATAGATATAGATGTAAAACATAGAGATAATTTAAACTATAGCTTTAAATTATAATTGTCAATATAATAAATAAAACAGTATATCATCTTAAATTTATTATGTGAGTACACTGCATAATTGTTAAAAATCAAATAAAATCTCATCCTATAAACACACCTGTGTCTCTCTGCAATGCTTATACTGAATATAATCAACTACTTACACCAAATACTTTTTTAAATCATTCTTTTCTTTTTTTTCTGTAGATGTAAGATATACCCAGAGGGCAGAAAGTTAAAAACCACCAGGTAATTTTTTTATGAGCACTTCTGTCACCCTGATCAAAGCTTTGAGGAGGCACATACAAATGTACATGTATTGCTCTCCAAAGTCATTTGCATATTTTGCTAATCCACAGACATTTTAAGAACAAAGAGTCAATTAAAACTATGTTTAGTAAACAGTGCATTTTTATCTGTTTTTCTCCTTTTAATAACAGCATGTTTGGAAATGTATTTTCTGTCCTTGTGTTTATCTTGCTTTATTCTGAGAAGCAATAAGGGTTATTTTTTTTTAAAGAATTTATTTATTTATTTGACAAACAGAGATCACAAGGAGGCAGAGAAGCAGGCAGAGAGAGAGAGGGGGAAGCAGGCTCCCCGCTGAGCAGAGAGCCCGATGCGGGGCTCGATTCCAGGACCCTGGGATCATGACCTGAGCCACAGGCAGAGCCACGCAGGCGCCCCAATAACGGGTTACTTTTGGCCAGAATGTCTGAGACTGAGCTTGTTTATATTAGTACAAACTCTTTTCACCACTGCTCTTAGATTCTTTCCCATTTGCTGTACCGCACAGTAAGGATGTACCTTGGAGATGAATGGCACACATTGATTCATGCCTGGGTTCACCTTCATTTACTTCAAGAAGCGCTAAGGAATTTCTATTAAAAGAAAATGTCTGAGACTGAGCTTCTTTGCACTAATACAGATTTTTTTTCAATTCTACTTCTGTTTGCCTATGTAGAGATGTATGTAAGGTATGACCAAGGACACTTCAGAGCCACTTATTAGCATTCATGCGCCCATTCATGGCATTTTCTTCCTGTGAGTTAGAAGAGGAGGAATCCAAGCCATATATGTGAAAATGAGTACAGATTTACACATTGTTCTGTACCCAGTAACTTCTTATTGTGAGTTAAAACAAATATCCTTAGAAATCATATTTGCTTGGACCGACTAGCAGTAAAAAAGAAATCAGACATCAATTTCTACAGAAATTTTTACTGACTGCTAGAATTAACCCATGCTTTATCTGAGGCAAGTCAGTGAGAACATGTTCTCCTCAAATGCCTTTCTTACTTTGATGTAGACCATATTAATACCAGTCAAAGCAGCATGTTTAAAGATGTGTATATAAGTAAAGGCAAGTTTGGAATTATGCATGGATTTTTAAAGTATATTCTTTTTGCTAGTTATAAGAAATCTAGTTGAAACTAGCATGTAAATGTACAAGATTTCATGTTCAAACTCAACTTGGAATACTTAGGTCATTTTTAAGGTCAGAACCATTATAAGAACCATTATGAGGGCCAGAATCATGTTGGAGGTCAGAGCGAGAGTCATAGGGTGAGACTAAAGGTGAGGGTCATGATGACAGTGAACTTTAGGATCATGGTGGATGTCTGAATCAGTGTTGGGATCAAGATGGGAGGCAGTGAGGAGTGCTTGGCTGGCTTAGTTGGAGTGTATGACTCTTCATCTCAGGGTTGTGGGTTTGAGCCCCACATTGGGTGTACAGATTACCTAAAATTAAAATCTTTTTTTTTTTTTTTAAAGATCTGGGTCAGAGTGTATGTTAGGATCAAGTTGAGGGTCTGGGTCTGTGAGGGGATTAGTGTCAGGATGAAGGAGAAAAGAAGGTCTGCTGCAGGGTCAAGTGAGGGGGTATAGATTTAAGGATCAGTGTCAAGGTGATGGTCATAGTGAAGGTCAGGTTGAGGATCAAATTCATTATCAGAGTCAGGGTGAGTGTCCATGTGAGGGTTAGCTTAAGAGTGAGGGTAAACATATGAATGAAGGTCAGGGTCAGGGTAAAAGTCAGCGTTAGAGTCAAGGTAAAGTAAAAATGAGGCTCAGGGTAATAGTCATTGTTCAAGGAAAGGATGGCCTGAGGATTTGGGTCAGGATGAGAATTCTAATCAGATTCAGTGTAAGTGTGAGGTAAGAATCAAGGTATGATCAGGATTAGGGTCATGTTGAGAATCAGAGTCACATAGGATGAGGGTCAAGGTCAGGGTGAGAGTAGCATAAAGGTCAAAGTCAGGGTGTTGGTCAGTTTCAGAATAATGAACAGGGTCAGGGTCAGGTTGATCATCAGAGACAGTGTAATGTTTGAGGTGTAAGGAAGTCAGATAATAGTGTCAGGGTGACATCAAAGTCAATGTCACATTGAGGATAAGGGTCATGAAAAAGGTAAAGATGAGCATTAGGATCAGAGTGAGAATCAGATATGAAGTTTGATTCAGGGATAGTCACAGTTAAGGACAACTGTGGTGAGGGTCAGCGTAATGTCAGCTTCACAGTCAAGGTCAAGATCAGGATAATAATCTGGGTCAAGGTAAGACTCAAAGTAGGATTCATAATCAGAGGGTGTGATAGTATTAAGGGTGAGGGTTAGTCTCAAGACAGGGCAGAGGTGAAGGTTACTATCTGGATGAGTGTCAAGGTAGAAATGAGAGTCAGATTTGGTATCAGGGTGAGCATCAGGATCCCAACAGGGTGATGATCATATTGAATTGAAGTTCAAGTTAAATTGAAATTCAAGTTTCCAAGGTCAAGTGCAGGGTCAGAGACAAGGTGAGGGTGAGGATCTAAGTCTGAATAAGGTTGATGTTGAATAAGGGCCAGTATCAGGATCATGGTGAGGGTTAGAGTCACGGTGAGAGTCAGGGTCATGTGAAAAGTCATGGAGATGGTGAGGGTCAGAACAAGGTTAAGGATGCAGGTTAGAGTCAATGAGAAGATTATGGTGAGGGATAGGATCAGGCTAATGGTGAAATTTGGGGTCAGTTGAATTTCAGGCTCAAATTCAGTCCTGAAAGTAAGGTTCTAGGTCAAGGTCAAAGTCATGGTAATAGTGAGGGTCAGAGACAGCATAAGGGTCTGCATCATTGTGAGGGCCAGCCTCAGGCATAGGGTGAAGGATAGGTTCAGGGTGAAGGTGAGAGTTGGCTCATGGTGATGTCCAGGGTCAGGTTTAGCTAGAGTCCAGTCAGTCTCAAGATGAGGGTCACATTTAGGGTGAGGGTCAAGTTAAGGGATATGGTCAGAATAAGTCGCAGGAAAGGTTAACATGTAGTTCATCATCCAGGTGACAGTCAAGGTAAAAGTCAATTTCAGGGTCACAGGAGGTCAGGATTAGCATCATGTGAGGGTCAGGATAATGGTGAGTGTCAGGGTGAAAATCATGATCAGGTTACTCTTCGGAGTTAGAGTGAGGTTTAAGTTAAGGACAAAAGTGAAGTTGGAACCAAGTTCAGACCAGGCATCAGAGTCAGGTGAATGTAAGGATGAGATTCAGACTAAAGTGAGGGTAAAAGTCAAGTGCATAGTCACAGTGAAGGTCTGGATCAGGGTAAATGTCAATGTTAGGGTCAAAGTCAGGGTAAGATCAGAATGAGATTGAAGGTCAGGGTCAAATACAGATTTAATATGTCTGTTTAAGAAAGGGAAGGTTCTGTGTACAATGTGGATAAGGATCAAGGTTGTAGTCACTGTGAGAATAAGAATTCAGGGAGAGGATCAGGGTTAAGCATTAAGTCAGAATAAGGGTCAAGGGCAAGTCACAGAGAGAAGTAACGGGCTAGTCTGATGGTATTCATAGACACTGTCAGCTTGAGAACATGGTGAAAATCAGAGTAAAGGTGAGGATCAGGTAAGGCTTGGGATCAGGTTCAGGATCTGAGTCAGTTTAAGAGTAGTGTCTAGGTCAGGGTCTGCTTCAGGATCATTGGTTCAAGGTTTTTGAAGTAGGGTGATAATTAGGGTGAGGTGAAAGGTGGGGGCAAGTTGAGAATCAAGTTTGGGTAAGGCTCAGGGGTGGGAAGGTCAGAGCCAGTGTTAGAGTGACATCAGAGTCCGTTTGGGGAGATGATCATGGAGAATAGGAAGATGAGGGTGATAGTGAAGGTCAGGTTGAAGGTCAGCATCAGGTCAACTTTTAGGATAAGGGCAGTGTGAGACTTAGGACTAGGAGAAGGGTAAGGATAAGGTTTAGTGTAAGTATATTATAAGGTTTAGTATAAGTTCAGAAAAGGGGGATCAGGATACCAGGAATAGGAGGTAAGGACCAAGGTAAAGGTCAGGGTCAAAATATGTGTGAGGGTTATGGTCAGAGTCAAGTTATACGAAAAGATGAGGGTCAGTGACAATGCCATTGTTTCAATTAGAGTTAAGATTAGGGAGAGATTCAGAGTGAGGTTTTCAAAGTAAAGATTAAGTTGGCGGTCAGAGTCAGGGTTAATATTTCAAAGTAAAGATTAGGTTGACGGTCAGAGTCAGGGTAGAGTGAGGGTAAGATTCAGGGTCAGGTTCACAATCACTATGAAAGGTAGAATGAGGGTCATGGTAAGGGTATGGGTCAAAATCAGGGTCAAAGTGAGAATGAAAGTCAGTGTCAGAGTTAGGGTGAGTTTAAGGATTTGAGTTAAGGTAAGAGTCTTGGTAGGATAAAGGTAAGAGTCAGGCTCAAAATGAAGGTCAGTGTCCAGGTTAGATAAGTGTGTATTCAAAGTAAGTTTCAAAGACAAAATGAGGGTGAAGTCCAGGATGAAGGTAGGGTAAGGGTGAGAGCCAAGTTCAAGGTCAGGAGTTTATTCAGCCTCAAATTCAGAATCAGACTTAGGGTTATGGTAGGAGTCAGTGTGACATTCAAGTTAAGGGTCAGAGTTCATTCAGGAAGAGAGTTTTGTTGAGTGTGTGAGTCAAGGTCAGGGTTAGGATCTTGGTGAGGGTCAAGTTCAGGATCTGAGTCTTTGTGAGTATCAGGGTGAGGATTATGATCAGATTCAGAGGGAGTGTGAGGAAAAGGTTTAGAATCATCACCAGAAGAAGGGTCAGTGTCAGTTGAGGACTATAGTCAGGAACAGGGATCCATGGTGAGGGTGAAGGTCAGGGTGAAAGTCAGGATAAGGTAGCGTTCAGGATCAAGATTAGGATCAGTTTCTGAGTCAGAATTTATGTAGAGGACAAGTTCAATATAAGGGTAAAGGTGAGAGTCAGTCCATGTCAATGTCAGAGTCAGGACCAAAATCTTGGCAAGCATCAGACTAAAAGTCAAGGTAGTGTTAGAACAGGGGCAAGGACTAGATCATGTTCTATCAGAGTGAAAACCAGAGTCAAAGTCAGGTTGAGGGTCTGGTTCCATGTGAGGCTCAAAATCAGGGTAAGGGTCTTGATGAGGGGTCAGAGACATGGTGAAGATCAGAGACAAGTTTAGGGTAAGGGTCAAAGAAAGGATTAGGTTGAGCATCAGGCTAATGATCAGGGTGTGTGGGTCAGAGTCAAGATTAGTTCTTTGGTTGAGGATCACCATCACTTTTGGGTAGTTTTTTGTGCAGGTTAGATAAAAACCTTATTTCCCAGGGGCACCTGTGTGGCTCAGCCGGCTGTGTCTGACTCTTGGCTTTGACTCAGGTCATGATCTCCTGGTCAGGAGATCAAACCCCATGTCAGGCTCTGGGCTCAGCAGGGGGTCTGCTTCCTCTCTCCCTCTCCCTCTGCCACTCCCCCTGCTCACACATACCCTCTCTCTCTCTCTCAAATAAATAAATAAATCTTTAAAAAAACAAAACAAAACAAACAAACAAAAAAACCCTCTATTCCCTAGAGAGGCATTTTTTGTCTGTACAGAAGCCAACAGCTACTTCAAGATCATCCACATCCCTTCCTGTCCAACCCACTACTTCAGGTCTTCAGGAGGACCTACCTGAAGAACCTTGAATTCATAGAAGCCACCTGGAAGAGCAGGAGGAGTCTGCTTTTGTGTTCCTGCAGTCTTTCTAGTCTCTTCCTTCAGGATCATTGAGCCAGTGCCCTGGGGTCAGTCCCAGCCTCCTAAAGGCACATTTCAATTCTCTATATTAGACATAGAAGATGACCTCTTGGAGAGTCCCTGGTCTTTCACTACATCCTCCCACCTTCAGGGCATTGTGCTGGGTGTAGCTTGTCTGGTTACGATTATTAGCCCTTGTGCCAGTGACTTCTCTCTGCGCCTCAGCCACCTCATCTGTAAAACAGAGGGGTTGGATTTGATGGTCTTTTTACACTCTATGGGAACCTTTCCAACTCTGACTCCTTCTAACTGCCCGGCCCTGCTTCTCTTCTTAAGACTCTGCATTAAGGGGGCACCTGGGTGGCTCAGTGGGTTAAAGCCTCTGCCTTCAGCTCAGGTCATGATCCCAGGGTCCTGGGATCGAGCCCCGCATTGGCTTCTCAGCTCAGCAGGGAGCCTGCTTCCTCCTCTCTCTCTGCCTGCTTCTCTGTGATCTCTGCCTGTCAAATTAAAAAAAAAAAAAAAAGACTCTGCATTAAGGCATTTCTCTGCTTTCAGAATTCATGTCCCAAATAGCCAGAACTTCATGATCTCACCTTACAATTCAGAACTCTCCTCCTGTCCTGTTGGGACCTGATACAATTCCTACCCAGCTTTAGGGGTCAAGATTCTGCAGAGTTTTCATTGTGGTCATTTGTACTGGGAGAAAAAGAGATTTTTGTTTTGTTTTGTTTTTGTTTTATTCCAAATACAAAAATTATAATATGGGGAGCACCCTTCTGTCTGTTAGACGGGATGCCCATGCCACCCAATTCATAAATCACCAAATAAAACCAACTATATTTTTTAATTAAAACATAAATGTAATATGGATCCTGCTGTTTGAAACAGTGCCCCACCCCTCGTGCCCTGGAGGAGCCCAGCAGGCTTTCTCAGGCTGTCATTTTCCGGTCTCTTCCCACCTCCCCTTTGGGATTCTTCGCTCTCATGTCACTTAAAGATATTGATTATCTGCTTCGCCACTGACCCTGTTCTCTTTCTTTTTGTCCCAGTTGCCGGTGCTTGGTGTCAGTTTTCAGATAAGAAAAGAGAGCTGGCTGTTAAGGCTCTATTTATAATATGCCCTTGAAAGCTGAGTGCTGACTTCTTTGAGCTAAAAAAACTGGCAGGTAAGGAAGGAGAAGAGACACAAGGCAGAGGGTCATCTCCAGTGAGATTGACAGCCCGGGATGCTGGAGTGTGGGCACGCAGGCGCACTCCCTGGCTTGCCTGCACACATACATCCAGGCCAAAATGAATAAAGAGACAAGAAACACAGGAGTCCGGGAGAAGACAGGAAGTGCCCGGAACATGAGAGAAACTTAATTCGTATTTGGTGAAGAAAAAAGAAGATAAGAGGGGAGGAAATGAGGGAGGAAGAGAGGAATTCAGACAGCAAATTTAGTGAGGAGAGCACTGAACTGGGAGTCAGGAGACCTTCATTTGAAGCCTAGCTCTCCTTGATTTATCAGATTTCTTAGAAATTTGGGCTTGGTCAGGTTTCTTGGCCTCTCTGAATTTGGGTTTCTTCTTCTCTCAAATGGGTGTCATATTGCCTTCCCAACGAATCTCATAAGATTGCTCTAAAAATCCAGTGGAATGATGATTATGCAAGTCCTGGGTGAGCGGAACCTACTCTGCACACGTGAGGCCCTGGCCTCGGGGTGAGAGCTAGCGTTTTGCAGAGTGCTGTTTGCCCTCCCCTGCAGAGCACCCCACATGCCTTAGAGGACTTAGCCTCACAACAATCTTGCACTATAAACTACTTTTTTTATTAACATATAATGTATTATTTGCCCCAGGGGTACAGGTCTGTGAATCACCAGGTTTACACACTTCACAGCACTCACCGTAGCACATACCCTCCCCAATGTCCATAACCCAACCACCCTCTCCCTACCCTCCCCACCCCTCAGAAACCCTCAGTTTGTTTCCTGAGATGAAGAGTCTCTTATGGTTTGTCTCCTTCCCAGTCCCATCTGGTTTCACTTTTCCCCTCCCTTCCCCCAGCAACCCCCTGCCCTGCCTCTCAAATTCCTCATATCAGAGAGATCATATGATAATTGTCTTTCTCTGATTGACTTATTTCTCTAAGCATAATACCCCCTAGTTCCATCCACATCATTGCAAATGGCTAGATTTCATTTCTTTTGATGGCTGCATAGCATAATACTATGCAGCCATCAAAAGATACAGATGTGATATATGGATGGATACAGAAGATGTGATATATATCTGTATCCATTCTGTATCCATTCATCTGTTGATGGACATCTAGGTTCTTTCCATAGTTTGGCTATTGTGGACATTGCTGCTATAAACATTCGGGTGCACGTGCCCCTTTGGATCACTACATTTGTATCTTTAGGGTAAATACCCAGTAGTGCAATTGCTGCGTCATAGGGTAGCTCTATTTTCAATTTTTTGAGGAACTTCCATGCTGTTTTCCAGAGTGGCTGCTCCAGCTTGCATTCTCACCAACAGCGTAGGAGGGTTCCCCTTTCTCCACATCCTCTCCAGCATCTGTCATTTCCTGACCTGTTAATTTTAGCCATTCTGACTGGTGTGAGGTGGTGTCTCACTGTGGTTTTGATTTGTATTTCACTGATGCCGAATGATATGAAGCACTTTTTCATGTGTCTGTTGGCCATTTGGATTTATTCTTTGGAGAAATGTCTGTTCCTGTCTTCTGTGCATTTCTTGATTGGATTATTTGTTATTTGGGTGTTGAGTTTGATAAGTTCTTTATAGATTTTGCATACTAGCTCTTTATCTGATATGTCATTTTGCACTATAAACTATTATTGGTCCCCTACTGAGGGATAGTCATTTGTTGGAGGTCACACACCTAGTAAGTGATCAACTGGGATTTGAACAAGGCCCGTGGGAGTCCAGTGGCCAATTCTCTTAACCAGTCTGCTACTGCTCAGACTTTGGTATGTATCTGGTGCCTTTCATAGACCCAAACAAAATGAAATCTGTCTCCCAGTGTTAAGCAACATTGTCTACATCCCCTCAGGCTGCCATGACTGAACACCAGATACTGGGTGGCTTGCCTAGCAGAGATTATTTTCTCCCCGTTCTGGATGCTAGAAGTCCAAGATCAAGTCGTAGATGGGCTTGGATTCTGATGAGGCCTGGCTTCCCACCTTGTAGACCGCTGCCTTCTTGTGTCTTCCCATGGCCTTTTCCTGGTGCTCCAGGTTTTCTGGTGTCTTTTCCTCTTCTTATAATGGTCTAGCCCTTAGGAGCTCATCTAACACTAATTACCTCTTGAAAGGCCCCATCTCCCATTGGGGGTGGAAGTATCCACTATACACCTTGGGGGGAGGGGCATAATTCAGTCCCTAATAGACATCCCCAAAATTTAAAAAAAAAAAGGTTGTCTACTTTTCCCCCCAAAGAGGGATTTTTTGAAATCCCATCAGGTCCCCAGGAGCCACTGCAACAGAATTTCTCAGCTCTGAGTCCTGCTCAGATCGATGTTCTCCCGAAAGTCCAAGCAGCTCTGCTGTAAAGGAATGAAGCGGCTTTTGCACCAAAATATTTAAGATATTCCTGCTCTCTCCCTCTTGCTCAAGAGCATTCAGAGGTCTGTCCCTTCTTCCCCTCTTGCCAAGGATTCCTATTTATAGCTTCTGGCGCTGGCGGGTCTGAAGGAGTCAAGAGTTTTCAAATCATTCCCACAGCTTTGCCGTGTGCTCCCTGCCATATCCCCTCGGCCATTAGAAGCTAGTCTTCCTGGCTCCGTGGTCAGGGTGTGGGGAGAAGAGGAGCAAAGAGAAAGTGTTGCAGGATGCAAAGCTGTAGGTCCCTTTAAAAAGCCTCAGAGGATGGTTTCACTTATTTGTGGAGCATAACAAATAGCATGGAGGACAAGGGGAGATGGAGAGGAGAAGGGAGTTGAGGGAAACTGGAAGGGGAGGTGAACCACGAGAGACTATGGACTCGGAAAAACAATCTGAGGGTTTTGAAGGGGTGGGGGGGTGGGAGGTTGGGGGAACCAGGTGGTGGGTATTGGAGAGGGCACGGATTGCATGGAGCACTGGGTGCGGTGCAAAAACAATGAATACTGTTACGCTGAAAAGAAATTAAAAAAAAAAAAAAAAAAAAGCCTCAGAGGAAAACGAACTGTGGTTTTATCCCTACAGCAATTTGTATCTATTTCTGTTTGTAACCAAGCCCTTGGGCTCTTCCTGAAAACTTAGAAAGTTTCACATTGACTTCATCCTTGAATCCTACTTTGAGATGCTGATGAGTCTGAGGGCAAAGAGAGAAAGTCCAGAAAGGTTTGTTGCCTGGATGCCAGAAGCCATTAAAGGGTTTTACAATTCATCTCTCTGCTTCTAGCGGCGCATGATAAATTACCAGCATCTATCTATCTAACAGTATCAGGCTTCAGAACTTGTGAGCCCATATGTTCACGTTATTGCTTTGTGCAAATAGATACTCAAAATACGCATCGATCTGGCACATTTCATGAGTATTTATCAAAATGTTCTCTTGTCTCCCAACACGTGTATTAATAAAAATAATACTAAATAATACCAGGTTGCAGCCATGCACGAGATTCCAAACTGTAGGTTTAGTTTGCAAATTTAGTGAAGGCTATTTGTGATCATAAAAAGAAAAAAAAAAAAAAAAAAAGCCCAGTAACTGGAAGTTCTTATGGCAGATAGAACAAAGCTTGAATGTGATAGTTTACATAGATGGATGACAGAGGAAAGATAGAAATATGGTTGAACGTGATTTAATCCCGATAAAAATTCTGGATTGGGTATGCAGCTATCTAGAGCAAGAGCAAACATTCTTTACATTGGGAACCCTGTCTGTGTGACCATGAAATGTCACATCCCATATTTAAATTCATAGTGCTAATCTCACATTTTCTGGGGAAAAAAATTAATGTATTTTTAAAATTTCTCTGTTGTCAGTACTTCCTCCCTGGTTACCATAGTCAACAATAGAAGTCCTGAGCTCCTGAGGACAGCAAGACTCAAAGTTGCATTTCAAGTCAATGATATTAAGTTAGAAAAAAACATCTGGAAGAAGATATTTCAAATTGGCAATACCTATTATGGTTTGGGACTGAGTTTGTGTAGGTCATCTGTTCTTTTTCAAGGCTTTGAATTCACTGAATTTTATTAGAACATTTAAAATTGCTTTTACTTTTGAAATTGGGAAACATTTTAAATGTGTGGTACAGAAAAATATGACAAATGCCTTCATACTTTCTAACCCAAATGAATAAATTAATGTTTTGTAAGTTTTTCTTTGAACATTTTCTTTAAAATATATGACAGGGGCGCCTGGCTGGCTCAGCCGGTAAGCCTGTGACTCTAAATCTTGGGGTTGTGAGTTCAAGCCCCACGTTGGGTATAGAGATTACTTAATAAAATTTTTCTAAATAAATAAAGATAAAAAAATAAAATATAGGACAGAAGTTATAGATACAGTTGAAATCTTCTGTTAAACCCTCAGAAGCCCCATTTTCTAGTTTACCTCTCCAGGTACCTACCAAAACAAATCCAGAATTTGCCCTTCAGCCACAAATATATGTAGCCATCAATGACATGAGATGTATGAGTTTAAACAATTATATAAGCATCTTAATGAATCCTTCTTCAACTTAAATTTTCATTTTCACTATGCCTTCTTGAAGGCTTTTCTCCTATGTTACTTGCTGGCATTTTAAACATATTTATTAGCTATTTAAAAATTCACATTTAGGGGCGCCTGGGTGGCTCAGTGGGTTGAGGCCTCTGCTTTTGGCTCGGGTCATGGTCCCAGGGTCCTGGGATCGAGCCCCGCTTCGGGCTCCCTGCTCAGCAGGAAGCCTGCTTCCCTTCCTCTTTCTCTGCCTGCCTCTCTGCCTACTTGTGATCTCTCTCTGTCAAATAAATAAATAAAATCTTTAAAAAAAAATCTGACTTTAGAATATACTATTAAAAAAAATTCACATTTATTGGGGCACCTGGGTGGCTCAGTGGGTTGAGCCTCTGCCTTTGGCTCAGGTAATGATGTCAGGGTCCTGGGATTGAGCCCCGCATTGGGCTCTCTGCTCAGCAGGGAGCCTGCTTCCCACCCCCTCTCTCTCTGCCTGCCTCTCTGCCTACTTGTGATCTCTGTCTGTCAAATAAATAAATAAAATCTTTAAAAAAGATTTACATTTCTTACTTTAATAAAACAAGGTATATCATAACTTTAATGAGTCAAAGTAATTGAAGGACACTTACAGTCCAAACACTGGACAGAGTATCATCAGAAAATGCCGCTCCCTTGATTTCTTTCTTTGGGAACCCCTAAGGCAAGGACTTGAGTGTAAATTAATCTATTGGGAGAATTCCAGAGAGCAAAGAGTAGGGAAGTAGGCATTAGAAAGCCAGTATGAGGGACGCCTGGGTGGCTCAGTTGGTTAAGCAGCTGCCTTCGGCTCAGGTCATGATCCCAGCGTCCTGGGATCGAGTCCCATATCGGGCTCCTTGCTTGGCGGGGAGCCTGCTTCTCCCTCTGCCTCTGCCTGCCATTCTGTCCGCCTGTGCTCGCTCTCTCTCCCTCTCTCTCTGACAAAAAAAAAAAAAAAAAAAAAAAAAAAAAGAAAGCCAGTATGACTGTGCATTACTGAAACTGCCATTGGTGGGGTGAAGTGTCAGGGGCTCCATTCCACCAGGCCCCCTGGAAAAGCACATGAAATGCTGCCCAGAGTTGTCTGTCTAAAGGAAGGCAGGCTAGAAGAATCATCCACAGGCTCTACTGCCCCATTAGTTGAAAAATGACCCCCAGGGCATTAGCCTTACCCACACTTTTGGTCTACACCTTCCGTGGGCCATGAGGGCATCAGAAAAGACTGTGATGCAGCATAAGAAGGGTACACAGTGCACACTTCAGTGGGGTGTGGCCAGCCAGGGTGGGTCTGAGCTCCCGTGGAATGGTTGGCCTCTAGTTGGGGCCACATTTGATACACAACAGCTATGGGGAGGCCTTTCTTCCTTCTTTTTTTCTAAGATTTTATTTATTTATTTGACAGACAGAGAGCACAAGTAGGCAGAGAGGGAGGCAGAGAGAGAGGGGGAAGCAGGCTCTCCACTGAGTAGAGAGCCCGATGCGGGGCTCGATCCCAGGACCCTGGGATCAGGGCCTGAGCCAAAGGCAGAGGCTTTAACCCACTGAGCCACCCAGGTGCCCTGCCTTTCTTCCTTCTAAACGAACCAGTCTGGCTACACAGAATGGGCTTGTCCCGCTTCCTCAAATTCAACGAATGACAGGAAAAGCAGGTTTTCCAATTCTCAAGAGTTGTCTCAGTCAGAAAATTTCAAACAAGGGGCCACCATCTTTGAAGTCACCCATCTCCTATAGCCCAGAAAGCAACCCCAAAAATCAATTATTTAGACTTCCTGTCTTTACCATTTTCTTCCTCATGCTTAGAACAAAAAAGCAGCCACCGTGAGGTGTGAAAAAGTCAACAGTGTTTTCCTCACTGGCCTCTACCAGACTGCAGTTAAAGGGAATGGGCCACAGCTATTTCTCAAACTCCAGCACGTCGTAGATGCTCAGTAAATGCACTCGGAACTGTGGGTCCCACCTTGTGTCTAAAATAGCATCTTTACCTAACGTCACTTTTCAAAAAGGGGGTTTCGTACACCATCCAGGTCACCCAAGGACCCTGCTCATTTCCTATCCCCTGGGCAATCATAGGACAGAGTAGGGGCCCATCTGAGAAACAAGGATCCGCGGCCCGAGTTCCTCGTAAGGCAAAAGGCAAGAGCTGGGATTCAGAGTGAGTTGGAGGGGAGAAGACATGCTTATAAGGAAGGGGAAGAGCTCACAGGGAGAGAAGGTAAAACTAAGAAGTGTTGTAAGCTGTTGCTGAACAAAAGCGTCTGTAGCTTCACGATTTTGCTAGGTGCCTACTGTGCTTCTCCTTATGTGCCAAGGCAACTTAATCCACTGGTTTTGGGAATAACTTCTTTGTTCAGAGCCTTCCTGTTACCTGTCATTATCACTGAGATTGCCCAAACCAGTAAGACTCTCTACTGTGTGTGGCCCTGCTATGTCCGCACTTCCCCAGTGCTGCAGGACAGATACCATGTCCACTGGCATTGACTGTGGTGCCCGGCGCATCTGCAGTTCTCAGTGAACCCAACCGACTTATCCATCCACTCACTCAAGGGGGCCTTTCTTTCAATTAAACATGCCAGGCCTCCACTGCCAGAGGGAAGGAGAAGATTCCAGTAATTATCTAGATGACTCTGGCCATAATCTCACTTTGGCCCAGGTGTGATCCTTACCTTAATTGCCTTGATAGCTAGAGAGAGACTTTATTCTTAGAATTACAAAATTATAGGGCTCGAAGGAGATCTCAGGTCATTAATCATCAGAAGAGTAAGGTCAATTATCTGGAACAAAAAGAGACCAGACGCCTCTTCCCCTTCATGCTTTGTGGATAAGGGGGAGTAGATTTCTTGGCGTCTTCCCCTTTACCCCATCTGAATACCTTTTACTCCCTCCCCAATAAAGGCAACCAAAAATGAAATCCTCATCAGAGCCTACAAAATTATGAGGGGCCCTTGAGAAAAAGGACAATATAAGACATCCTTTGGTCCCGGTCCACTTTATTGGTTAGGTAGGATGTGATGTTAGACTTCGAGAAGGTTGAGTCAAGTAAATCCAAAAGTCTAGGACCTTCTAAACTCTAGACCCCTGTCTTTAGTTAACATTTTTTTCCTCCATGGTGTCAAGATTCAGGTAATATCCTGTAACGGCAAATAGGTTTCAGCAGAAGACTGATTTGATTTTTTTTTTATTTAATCAATAAGGTTCAAATGTATTTTTGATTTACTAGGCTCCAAGATGTCCTCCGCATTTATATTACAGCAGCATACTATAGGAAACGGGGACTGTCATTAGGAAAGGACGCCACCACCCACAACCTCCCTCTGTGTTTTCCCCCTTCTGGCTGGAAGAGCATCCATCATCCCTACTCCTTTATGCTTATATAACGTCTCCACATTTCGCTCAGTTTCGATGGAAGATTTGAGAATATTTGCTCCAGTTTTTTTCTTAAACAACTCTGTACTGTCTGTATGCATGGATGGCTTTTCAAAACAGTTCCTTAGAGGTATAACTTACTCATCTACTGCAGACTATATGCACGATGAAACACTCCTTTCACAATGTGATAGGGTAGTTTTTCCCAGATTCCGTTCACTTAGACATGTTCAAGCCAAAGGATCCAGTGCACTTATGGTTTTCTAATTCTTATCCCCCTCCCCCCCTCTCCTTCCCTCACCAACTCTTCCTCCTCCTCCTTCTTCTTCTTTCTTAAAATTTGATTTATTTATTTGACAGAGAGAGAGACAGCGAGAGAAGAAACACAAGCAGGGGGAGTGGGAGAGGGAGAAGCAGTCTTCCTGCTGAGCAGGGAGCCCAACTCAGGCTCGATCCCAGGACCCTGGGATCATGACCTGAGCTAAAGGTAGACACCCAACGACTGAGCCACCCAGGCTCCCCTGGTGTTCTAATTATTAAAGGAAAAAGTTGTTTGTTTATTTGTTTGTTTAACTTCACAATGGCTGCCATTTTGCTGAGTGTTTTTTATAGACAAATGCTCTGCCGTATGATTTCATAGGTTAACCTATTTGATTCTCAAAACGACCTTACGAGGGATATTGAGAAAACCGATGCTTGCAACAGTTTGGTAACTTGCCCAGAGAGTACAACGGCTGGAGCTGGGATTAAAAACAGATTTGCAAATAAGCTTCATGCTCAGTGTATCCATGGTGCCTCATTTAACATACATACTCACCTGCAATTCTACTCACTTTGTGGATTAACTCAAGTGTGATCCTAGGTATACCAGAATATTCTGACTATATCTTTAAAGCTTGAGGCATATCCTCTGCAGAGCAATATTTGGTGACTTTTCATAATGCATTTTTATAAGCCTGACAACATCATCTCATTTTGGTCTTCACTTAGAAATAATGATGAATATTAATAAGTGCTCAAGGCACAGTGTCTTTTCTTGTGAGAACCTTGTCACATGAGTGAGTGAGCTTCCAGAAAGTTTGGTTCAAAATGGAAATTGGGTTATAAATGCTTTTGTGGGGAGATGTGAGTCCTCTGGGCTCCGTAATTTAGGGGCAACTTTTGGAACGACTGCTTATTTCTGATGAGGAGTTTGGGAAGACGCCGAGTTTTCTGAGGAGAGCCGTTCCTCAGCTGAGAAACTTCTATCATGGAAGAATTAAACAAGGCTCATTTTGTGGAATACCGAATGAGGGCATTCTCTCTGTTCTCTGCTACTTAATATTTTACGCAGGCTCATTTCAAGGAATGCCAAAGATTGTCGGCCAACCACCAGAACGTAGGAGAGAGGCATGGAACAGATGCTCCCTCACGGCCTCAGAGGGAAAAAGCCCTGCCCACACCTTCATATGGAACTTCTAGCCTCCAAAACAGAGACAGTAAATGTCTGTTGTATAAGCCCCCAGTGTGGAATATTCGTCATGGCAATCTGATCACGCTCAGTTCAGAACCACTGAGCAGCCTGACAATGACTGGTCCTAAAATGTTCAGTTTCCTGAACCAATACTTTTTTTTTTAAACTTAATCCAATTTGATTGAGTCTCTGGTATTTGCTGGGTAAGACTCCTCACAAACACTGTCAACCTACAACACATCAGGGACAGGGACCAGGATGGTGACAGAACTGAAACTTGTCACCTAGAAAAGGTTGAAGGAGCTGGAGCTGTTTTACCAGCAGAATGACCCCTTGCAGGAAAGAAGGAAAGGAAGGATAAGGCTATTTTTGGATAAGCTCCTTGAGAGAGGAACATTTCAACGTGGCTCTCGCTGTATCCAGTGCCTGTCACATAGTAGCTACTCGGTAAATGTTTGATGAATTTTCAAATGCAATGAAACCTCAAGAATCCTTAGTTGAAGGTAATAGAACATAGCTAACAAAAATAAGGAGGGGGAAGTGTACTAACAGAATATTGAGGGGTGCCTGGGTGCCTCATTCCTGGGATCGAGCCCCGCATCAGGCTCTCTGCTCAGCGGGGAGCGTGCATCTCCTTCTCCCTCTGCCGCACCCCCTGCTTCTGCTCTCTCTCTTTCTCGTGCTCTCCCTCTCTCTCAAATAAAGAAATAAAATATATTTTTTAAAGGAATGTTGAATAAGCCAAGTAATTGCAGGGATGACTAGAGAACTGGACTAGAACACATAGCCAGACCATAATCAAAATCAAGCCACATGACCAGATGCCAGCAGTCCACAGCCTCTGCCCTGAACACCGCACATCACATTTTGGGCTGCATTCGTCAGTGTCACCAAGGACAGAGACATGTTTTGCAAACACCTTGAGGTCCAAGCTGGGTTTACCTATATTACAATTTGGTTCTCCAAAATAGAATATTCATAATGTCCTCTGGGATAGGGCTACATGGGGGGTGGGTAGCTCTGCTGCTAAGGATTCTAACAAGGAGGGCTGCTCTCAAGGAAACAGAAACCTCTATCCAGTGCTTGCTTTGTGCTTTGTGCTGGGCTCCATGTTCCACAGTCACTTCCCATGCAGTCATTCCAGCAACCCTGGAGACCATACGATATGCCCACTCTTCATCAAGCAGTGTGTAATTGTGTATGTATGGGACATGTAATAGCTGTGTATCTTTGGTCCTCTGTGCCTCAGTCTCCCAGTCTATAAAATGGCAATGATTTTTAAATGGCATATATATGTATATATATATATATATATATAAATACATATATTTATATATTATATATTTATATATTAATTATATATATTTATATATAAATATATAATATATAATATATATTTGAATGTCCTTATATAGTCTTATGAGTACATATTATTATATTTATATTTATATATGTTATATATATATGTTGTATGTATTATATATTATTTATATGTTTATATATAACACATATTTATGTTTTATATATGTGTGTGTTTATATATAAATATATATATTATATTGACTATTATATAAAATACAATATATGCAATACATATTATACATATTTAGTATTTAATATTGTATTTTTAAATGTGCTTATATATTCTTATGAGGAGTACATATTATTATGCTACATTATATTACATTACATTATTATACTTAATACTGAGCTAATATATACAAAGTAGCTAGAAGAGGACTTGGCATATAATACCCCATCCCAGTCCTCCATGGCTTAAGACGCTGAAACTGAGGAGCAGCCCGTGCATGATCCCTCGGAGTGGCTGCGCTTGGATTTGAACAGAAGACATCTGACTCCAGAGCCTGAAATCTGAGACACCACAAGATCGCCAGCAGAAGCAAAGGACGCTGAAGTGCCCCATTTACCCCCAAGCTGTCAGAGTAGAGAGTTTGGCGCAACCAAGAAGTTATCAGAGTTTTCAATACATATTTTCTGCTTTATTTTTGCGCCTCTGTCCACAACATTCCTAGGAACTTCAGTAGTTTTAATTATTTTTTTTTCATATACAATCGGTTTTTTAAAAGCCCATAAAGGGGGGGCGCCTGGGTGGCTCAGTGGGTTAAAAGCCTCTGCCTTCGGCTCAGGTCATGATCCCAGGGTCCCACATCGGGCTCCCTGCTCTGCGGGGAGCCTGCTTCCCCCTCTCTCTCTGCCTTCCTCTCTGCCTATTTGTGATCTCTGTCAAATGAATAAATAAAATCTTAGGGGAAAAAAAAAAAAAAGCCCATAAAGGAAGGTAAGAGAATTCAGTTTGCAAGCTGCTGAAAGTGTGAGTGCAGAACGCCTGAGCTGGAAAGGCGGAAATGCTGCTTGCCCGGGTGTGTGCTTCAGTGCAGGAGAATTGGGTTAGACTGTCCAGATTAGTGGCAAGTCAGCTTTAGCCAGTGCTGCCCATCCCACTGGAAACAAGAAGAACATTTCTTCCCAGAAAAAATATGTATACAATTTCAGAGCATTCACAGGCCTCTAAAACCTGTCTATGAATTGCAATGAAGAACCTTTTTATTTTTTTTAGGTTTTACTTCTGTTTAAGTAATCTCTATACCCAAGATGGGACTCAAATTCACAGCCCCAAGGTCAAGAGTCACATGCCCTTCTGACTGAGCCAGCCAGGTACCGCTTCGATGAAGAACTTCCCTCGATTACTGACGCTAAGCCTTTTTTTTTTTTTTAAAGATTTTATTTATTTATTTGGCAGAGAGAGATCACAAGTAGGCAGAGAGGCAGAGAGAGAGGGGAAAGCATGTTCCCTTCTGAGCAGACAGCCCGATGCAGGGCTAGATCCCAGGACCCTGAGATCATGACCTGAGCCGAAGGGAGAGGCTTAACCCACTGAGCCACCCAGGCGCACCAGACTCTAAGCCTTTTGAAAAGCCTGCAGTCAGGGTGCCTGGCTGGTTTGGTCGGGAGAGCGTTTGACTTTTGATCTCAGGGCTCTGAGCTTGATCCCCATGCTGGATATAGAGATTACTTAAAGATAAAATCTTTAAAAAGAAATAAAAAGCCTGCAATCGTTTTTTTTAGTGGAGCCAAAAACACCAATAGTCCTGCTATGTTGCCTTCACCCAAGGTCCAGGCAGCGTCCAGTATCTGCTAGCCACTATGTAAGGTTGCCAGGAAGCCAGATCTTTTTCATCTGGCAAATGCTTACTGAGTGTCCCCCCACACATTGGGTGCAGTTTCTAGAAACTGGTGTTATAGACGTGAGAGAGATGAACAAGGCCCTTGTTCTCAGGGAGATTCCAGGGATGAGACTGAATATTAAGCATGAAAAGCAATGTATGAAACAAAATAGGAGAAGGTGACCAAGAGAGACTGGTGGGTGGCTATTTTAATGAGGTGAGCAGAGAAGGCATTCCCGAGGAGTCATTTGGGCTCATACCTGAGTGACAAGATGGAGCCAAATGTGTGAAAAATTAAGAATGCTGCATTCCAAGGCAGAGGACATAGCGAGTGCAAAGGCCCAAAGTAGGTCATGAACTTGGTCTTCCTGGTATAAAGAGGAAAGAGACAGGGCTAGTGTAGCTGGTACCTGGTCAAGTAAAGCTCAGTCTGAGGTCTCAGTGCACTAAATTTAGTTCCTGCAGTCAAATGCTCCATCTCTGAGCAATCCCCCACTTCAGTTTCTGGATGTCAAATTTGAATAAGCATCAGTAACTACTTAGTAACTAATAGGATCTTAGGAAGAGACTCCATGAGTAATAATGAAAATCTAGGAAACCAGCTTTTTTTTTTTTTTTCAGTTATTAAGTACCTTGTCAGGAAGACCTATAGGCTATAGATCAATTTTTAAAATTCTTTTATTTATTTATTTGTTTGTTTATTTAGAGCGTGGGTGGGGGGAGGAGCAGAAGGAGAGGGAGAGAGACTCTCAAGCAGACTCCATGCTGAGAGTGGTGCCTGACACAGGGCTCACTCTCCTGACCCATGGCATCATGACCTAAGTCAAACTCGGGAGTCAGATGCTTAACTGACTGAGTCACCCAAGAGCCCCTAGATCAATTTTTAGGAATGACTGGGCTTGATGGCTTCTAGAGGACTCAGAACTGCCTGTATCAGCTGCAAGCTCAGATCCACCAAGCTTTGAAATCCCACTCCAGCGCCTACTGTCACTTCATCCCTCCAATCTTCAACATGTCTAAATTACACTCCAAATATGTACCTACTTTTGGAGAAAAGGCAAAGTCCCATGTTTCCAGCAGAGATATTTCAAGTTTGGGGGCAAAAATAAAACTAATTACAGTTCTAACTATAGGTCAGAACTCCAAAAGGACTCCCTATAAACACTTCGGAAAGGTTAAGGGTTTGTTTGTTGTTTTTTTTTTTTTTCCTTAATTGCCTGGGCCGTAGAGAAAGAGAGAGAAATAGAGAAATAAATAGCAGAAAACATCTGGTGAAGTTTTTGCCCTCAGAATTTCAGGAATGTCACTGGGATGGATTCATCTTAGTGCAGATGAAGTCAAGGGCAATGAATGGTGGAGAATTCTAGCATCCAGAGCGGTAGCCATTCTATGGTGATTAAAGCAAAACTTCAAGGGAGCAGGGATTCCCTCAAGGTTCTTGTTATCAAGTAATGCTAAAAGCTGGTTGCACTTAACTTTGAGGAGCTCTGCATTTTTAACCTGTGTTGGAAGAACATAGAGAACTTCCAAGGTTGTTATTTGGTTCATGGAGAAATCTAATAAATGAAACACATTAGCTTAATGTCAAAAGAAGGGAAATTGAAAATTTGCCCCGTCAGCAGGACATCAGGCTGCAGGACAGAATTGCACAGAATAGAATCCATTTATGCACTTGGAAATGTATGGAGAGATTAAAAGGTTAGTTCTGGAGAACGTTACCTAGGTTTTTATATTTTTTTCTTTTCTTCCTTTGTTTCTTTCTTTAGAGAGAGGGAGAGAGAGGGGCAGGGGTCACTGCAGAGAGAAAGAGGGTGAGAGAGAATGTTAATTAAGCAGGCTCCATGGCCAGTGCAGAGCCTGACTCGGGGCTCTATCTCACAACCCTGAGATCTTGACCTGAGCAAAAATCAAGAGTCTGACTCTTAAATGACTGAGCCACCCAGGCGCCCTACAGTTTTTATATTTTGTGTTTGATAAAGGGCTTTCAACGATTTTACTTGGTCCTCATGATAACTTTTTAAAAAATATTTTATTTATTTGTCAGAGAAAGAGAGCACAAGCAGGGGGAGTGGCAGGCAAAGGGAGAAGCAGGCTCCCTGCCGAGCAGGAGCCTGATGCGGGAATAGATCCCAGACCCCTGGGATCATGGCCTGAGCCAGAGGCAGACGCTCAATTGACTGAGCCACCCAGGTGCCCCTAATAATTCTTTTAATTAGCATGTTAGGATTCTTAATGTGAAATGAAAGAAACATACCTTAAACATGCATGAGCATAAATGAAAATGTATCGACTTATGTAAAATGGGCTACATTCAGGTCTGGCTAGATCCAGAGGCCAAACTACCTCTCTCTACCTCTCTCATTATTCTCTCATTCTCTCTTGCTCCTTCCCTCTCTGTATCTTAGCTTCACTTTTTTCAACACGTTATCACCATCTCCTATTGTAGATGGTCTCCTACAAGCAGCTAAAGCTTACACCATCCTCGCCGACTGTAGTTCTAGATGAAGCAGAAATCAGATCATGTGTAGAGATTCTAAGTGGCCCTCCTGTGGCCATGTACCCATTCCTGAACCAATCTCTAGGAACAGTGGAGCTATGACTACTCCAGTGCCCAGGCCGTGGATTTGATTGACAGTCCAACTACAGCCACATGGAATCATGGCTGGGGTTACTATCGCAGCCCTGAGAACTAATGAGGAATACTAAGCTAGCAAAAGCTACAAATAGGCAGTGTTGGGGCACCTGGGTGGCTCAGTCGGTTAAGCGTCGGACTCTTGATTTCAGCTCAGGTCATGATGGCAGGATCGTGAGATTGAGCCCCCCATCGGGTGCCATACTGGGTATGGAGCCTGCTTAAGATTCTCTCTCTTCCCTTTGGAAAACAGTGTGGAGATTCCTTAAGAAATTAAAAATAGAGCTTCCCTATAACCCTGCAATTGCACTACTGGGTAGATAGTACAGATGTAGTGGAAAGAAGGGCCATCTGTACCCCAATGTTTATAGCAGCAATGGCCACGGTCACCAAACTGTGGAAAGAACCAAGATGCCCCTCAATGGACGAATGGAAAAGGAAGATGTGGTCCATATACACTATGGAGTATTATGCCTCCATCAGAAAGGATGAATACCCAACTTTTGTATCAACATGGACAGGACTGGAAGAGATTATGCTGAGTGAAATAAGTCAAGCAGAGAGAATCAATTATCATATGGTTTCACTTATTTGTGGAGCATAAGGAATAACACGGAGGACATACGGTGATGGAGAGGAGAAGGGAGTTGAGGGAAACTGGAAGGGGAGACAAACCATGAGAGACTATGGACTCTGAGAAACAATCTGAGGGTTTTGAAGGGGCGGGGGGGTAGGAGGTTCGGTGAGCCAGCTGGTAGGTATTATGGAGGGCACGTATTGCATGGAGCAGTGGGTGTGGTACATAAACAATGAATTCTGGTACACAGAAAAGAAATTTTAAAAATTAAAAAATTTAAAAAAAAGATTCTCTGTCCCTCTGTCCCTCCCACTCTGCTTGCATGCATGTTCACATACTCTCTCTCTCTAAAACAAAACAACACAAAAACAAATAAACAGTGTCGATACTGTTAGCCCCATTTTGAAGATGAAGAAATTTTAACAGTAGACTTGACCAAATTAAAAAAAAAAAATGTCTGGTAATGATGGCCTCAGATTTCTTTAACAGGCCATCAAATCTTCCAGCCCATAAGACAGATGAGATTTAAAGTGCACGGTAACACGGTAATTCAAACCCACATCAAGGTAAAAATGTCTGTTATAAGCTCGTTCTCTGAGAGTCTGTCTTATTTAAGGAGATGAGTACAGTGTACATATAAAGGGGGAAGAAGAAGTACAGGAAGAAGAGTTATTTGAGTCCCTGTCATTTCCCCTCTAGAATGCAGACTTTTTGAAGAAAGACTCTGTGACTTCCCTCCTTTATCCCCTGCAGAACTTGGCAAATGATAGCAAACAGCAGTAAATGTGAGCTGAATGAAGAGAAATAAATTAGCACTCTTTGCTTGTCCTCATTTCCTCGGTAAATTGATGTGAGTTCAATATATCACCTTTAATGCTATGTCCATCTGAAAGACAAGGCTGACCTTCTGCATTGGCAGAAACGGAACAGGGGATTTGACAGGGATTTGAGAGCTGTGCACATAACCTGGAATCATGAATTTACAGATCAGAGCTGAGTTTTAAATAGCACATGATTCAACTCTTCTAATTTTATGTATCAAAGAATGGATGCCATAAAAATGCATATCAAGCCCCAAGTGTTCTGTAGGGGGAAATGGTAGAGGTATGTAGGCTACTGTCCTTGGTTCTGAACCACTCCTCCCCGCATAGTCTCTTTTCCTGATGTTGGACGCTTGTAACCCTGCACACCCTCTCCTGCTGCCATGGGTTTTTCCTGCATTTTTGTTTTCAAGATGGATGGGGAAGAAAGATACATGACTTACTACCTCGGAGAAAATAGAACTGAGCCTTGCTTCACAAAATATAGGTTATTTCACAAACTTCTGATAGTTTTCTCATTTTCCTGACATTCACCACTCTTCCCCAGGATTTGCTTATACTGTCTAAAGAAGTGAGCCAATGTGCCCCAATTCACAAATGCACTGGGGGTCCCAGGTTTCCCAAGTCCCAGTCTGTTGCAACCTACCCCACCCGCCACGCTGCACCTTACTCTCTCACTGATATTTGAAAATTCCATCCTGAGAGTCTTAAGGCCAAGGCATTGCCATCCCTCCCAGATGCCTCTGTATGTGTTGTCTGTGGCTGCATAATAAATCAACCCTAAACTAAGGGTCCTAAAACAAAGGAGTATTATTTTGCAGTTCCCGTGGGTCAGGAATTCAGAAGCAGCTGCGCTGAGAAGTTCTGGCTCAGCCAGAGGTTGGGGTGAAGGTAGCAGTCTGAGCTTCAGTCAGCTGAAGGCTTGTCTGGGGCTGGAGCAGCTGCTGGCAAGGCGGTTCATTCACACGGCAGGTAAGCCGGTGCCGGTTGTGGGTGGAAAGCCTCAGCTCCTCACTATGTGGGCCTCTCAGCAGTTGAGTGTCTTCAAACGCAGCATCTGGCTTCCCCCAGCGTGGGCTCTCCAAGACAGTGAAGCAGAAGTGACAAAGTCTTTTATGACCTGGCCTCCAAAGGCATGTACTGTCCCTTCCGTTAGCCCAACAAGCCCACTTGATACAAGAGTATGAACACTAGGACGCATAGAGCATTGAAGGTCATCTTGAGGCTGGCTGCTACAGCTTCTTGTCTGCATTCTTACAGCACTGGCACCGCTGTCTTATAACTACATTTACTTGCACCTTTCCATGGCAGATACAGTTCTCTGCCTACCAACAGCTCTTATCCCCATTCTCCCTGCTAGCAGAATCCTGATTTTGTACAGGTATTGCAGGGATCAGCAAACTGTGGTCCCTAGCCTCTTTCTCTGCAACCCCTGAGCTAAGAAAAGTTTTAACATATTGAAAGGTTATAAAAATTCAAATAAGAATGTGCAACACAGATCATATATTATACACAAAGCCTAAAATATGTGCTACGATGGCACTGTACCAAAAATAGTAGGTGAGTCCTTCTCTCAGTCCCCCATACTAATCCCATTCCTATTCCCCGAAGGATTTAAAGACAGGCAGGTGTCCGGTTTTGGCACAAAGGATATAAGCAAAAAGCTACTGGGCATCGGGGAGCTTCTGGAAAGAATTCTTCTCCCTCATAAGAATGGACACATGAGAAGAGATCCCTTATGCTTCTCATCCATCCTGCCTTGAGGGTTGTCTGGTGAGAATAGTGGGGTGACAACCATTTTGTAATGATGAGGGTAAAGCCAAAAATATTCTGGAGAGGCTGACGCAGACACCTGGCATTGCTGAACTGTTTGGTTAAAGGATCCCCAGTCTACTTCCAGATTATGGTTACAGGAGAAAATTGCAACTATCTTTAAGCCCTTCTTTGGGCATTTTGTTACTTTTAACTGAAAACATTCTGAATTATATATAATCCCGTCTAGACTGAGTTTTTAGGGGACAAAATATATGTTTCTCACAGAATCCCTTATTTCTACTCTAAGGTCTGGCATAAAATAAAGTCTGAAGTATTAGTGTTCGTCGCGATCGTAGTTTCTCAACTTCAGCACCACTGACATTTGGAGGCGGAGAGATTTTTGGTTGGTGGTGGGGGGCCTCTCCTCTGCCTGGTATGTGTTCAGCAGCAGCCCAGGCCTCCGCCCACTAGATGTTACCGACACGCTTTCCCCAGAGTGTGATAAACAAAAATGTTCCCAAACATTTTCAAGTGTTCCTTGGGGAACAAAAATCGCTACTGGGTTGAGACCCACTAGTCTAAATGAATGATTCTTAGGGTATGAATTTCTAGTGTGGATTACTTATTAGGCAACATGTCAGGTTAAACATAGGGCTCAGTCAGACTCCAGTCAAGGCCAAGTGGCCTTGGAGATAATGAGGCTCTGAGAAGGCTAGATGGGACCCAAAAGACAAAGGAAGGGGAGAGAGGTGGGTACCGTAGAAATCTCAGCTGAGGGTGCCTGGGTGGCTCAGTGAGTTAAGCCTCTACATTCGGCTCAGGTCATGATCTCAGGGTCCTGGGATCAAGCCCCGCATCAGGCTCTCTGCTTAGCGGGGAGCCTGCTTCCCCTCTCTCTCTGCCTGCCTCTCTGCCTACTTGTGCTGTCTGTCAAATAAATAAATAAAATCTTAAAAAAAAAAAAAGAAATCTCAGCTGGGTCTCAGGTGGGCAGGACTCAAAGATGACCACCACCAGCCTCCTCTTCTAGTCCCTTTGGGCATGGAGACGCTAGTGGAGCATGAGAAATGTTTCTTAGTCTGGACCTTAGACAAAATAGTCCTGGGGACCACAGAGGGTCAGATGGTAAAGACGAAAAGAAATATGATCTTGCTAATGGCACCCAGAAAGCTCAAGAAGACTTTAGGGCAAAGATTTTGATAAAGGACAAGGTGGATGCAAGGGGCGATGAGAAGATAGCACATGAAATGGTGAAAAAAACACAAGCCAGTAATGAGCAAACTCTATCACTGTATCAGTGTGGTTCCCCGTAACGTGCCCGTCTCTTTTGAAAATACAACAGAAAACTTTCCATCAAACTGTTTTCTGTCAGATGCTGGCCCCTGACAGATTGTGGCATATGGTGGTTTGTCTTTTAAGTCACTGGGGTTTTCTCACTCAACTTTGCCAAATGGTGGCTGTAATTACGGCAGTAAATGCCTCTCAGATGACAGCTTTTTTCCCTCCTTAAAAGAGGGAACGTTTTAACAAGGATGTCGAGTAGACCACAGAGAGCGACGTGCTGCAAGGCTTCTTGGGAGAGAGGCTGGAGAACGCTGTTCGTCACTCAGAAAGGAGGATGATTTTCTCACCTGCTGGTTGCTTCCTCAGGCAACATCCTTGACCTCTCTGAGCCTGGTTTCCCTAGCCTTGAGGTGGCAGGATCAAAAAAAATCACCCACAGGAAAGAGCTTCCTTAACCGCACCTGTACTTGCGAGGAGGATGGCCGTCCTTGGCGCCTCCACGATTCACGTCTCTCTGGGACCAGCGAACAGCCCCACTGCCAGCTTGTGGAGGGGAGGGCTCGTGCTATGTGTCCAGGCGCCCATCAGCAGTCTTGAGGTATCAGATGACTGCAAATCCAGTGCTCGGTTTTTTGCCTAAAATTCTTCCAAGTGCCCCCTTGTGCCAACCATCACTTGGATGGCAAGGACCACCACAGTCCATCCCTTCTTGTGCTCAGCCTCGGATCTTGTTGCTTTGCGTGTCTCACCGAGGCTCTAGCCACCCCAGAATGCTTGCCCTGTGATGACTGTGCCATTTTCTCTCACTTCCAGGCCTTGGTGTGTGGGCGCAGAATCCTCTCCCTCTTCCCCAGCTCCTGACTTGAGTCCATTCTGCTTTTGCTTCAAGTCCCAGCTTGAACGTCGCTTCCCTTGTGTTATGGGCTAAATCGTGTTCCCCTTTCAAATCCATATGTTGAAGCTCTGACCCCTAGTACCTCACAGTGTATTTGGAGACAGGGACTTTAAAGTGGTAATTTGGGTGACTTGAGGTCATAATCTAATAGGACGGATGTCCTTATAAGAAGAGGTTAGGACATAGTACACAGAGGGAAGACGGTGTGAAGACAGCTGTCTGCAAGCCAAAAAGAGAGGCCTTGGGGGATATCAACTTGTAGGCACCTTGATCTTAGCCTCCAGAACCGTAAGGAAGTGAATTTCTGTTATATAAACCCGACGGACTTCAGTACTTTGTTATGGCAGCCCAAGTGAACTAATGCACTGAAGGAAGTCTTCCATGAACTTCCAGAAACCAGCCATGACCCCCTTCTTACACCACCTTTCGTTTTTCTTTTCAAAATACTTATCATATGGGGTGCCTGGGTGGCTCAGTGGTTTCAGCCTCTGCCTTCGGCTCAGGTCATGATCTCAGGGTCCTGGGATAGAGCCCCGCATCAGGCTCTCTGCTCGAGAGTGGGGAGCCTGCTTCCCGTCCCCCCACCCCTGCCTGCCTCTCTGCCTACTCGTGATCTCTGTTTGTCAAATGAATAAATAAAATCTTTTAAAAAAAAATACTTATCATATGGTATTGTCTCCTTTTTTTGGGGGGGGCGGTTGAGGGGAGAGAAACAAGGTGTTACTTTAACATCAACAATGACGCTGTGTAACAACACAGGGAAGAGGGAGTGAAAAGAAGACACTCAGGCTTCTTGTTCCCTGACCAGACTTAACTGGAAAGGCAGAGCCCCAGCAACCCGGAAACACCTCACACAGCCTCTCAGTGGAGTGTGAAGGGGCAGGAAATTGGAAATCTGAGGCTTACCACATAGAGAAAGGCTGATGGCAAGCCTGAGGAGAGGCGGCATGGCTATGGGGAGGACCCTGGAGCAGGTCCTCAGCAGTGAACATGTCCCTGGCCCAGCACAGGATGGAGTCCTTGGTGGCATCCTAGGAAGGCTCCTGGGACAGGATCTCCAGAACAGCATGAATGGAGCCCTGGTGGGTGTCAGCACATGCCACACCATCTCTGCAAGGTACTGGTTGGAGGGCACAATGCCATCGTCATCCCAGTTTAGAAACTGCTAGAAAGTGTCTTCGATGTCATCAATGGTTGTATCCTTCTCCATCACCAGGAAATGAGAGGGTGGTGGTTCTTGTTAAACTCCCCACGCCACCCAGCATGACTCACTCACCCTGTCCTTGTATCCAGCCACCACAGGAGCTCCTTCCTATTAGCCATTCTTGCCGTCAGGCAGAGGTCAGCCGCTGTGGCCTCTACATTCTGTCTCCTTTTTAATGTGGGGTTTTTGTTGGTTGATGAAATGTCTCCAGAAGTAGATGACTGAAGGTCTTAAGGTCAGGGATCGTGTGTCTCTGCATGATTAAGACTGACGGAATTGCCTATAGGCATATAGATGGCATGGAGTATGTTTTTCATAGGTGGATGGATATGAATGAAAAAAATATGTCAGTCATCCAGATAATTTAGGCAAATGAAAATTCTCATTGCGTCATAGGCATGGATTTGGAGCAGCATTTTTCTGGGTAGTTTACCTAAGTTCCCTAACTTCTAATAAAACTTCTAATGAAACATCTGTACCTCACTAGACTTAGGAAGTCACAGATTTCAGATGTCCCCCAAATTTGGTCCTGGAATCATTTTCAATGAAAGTAAGTTTTCTGGTGGGTTTTCCATTATATATCTCAATTTTGTGACTCACCATTTCTACATTGTCTTCCCCACAAGAATCAGGAAAGGGAAGATAGACGAGAAAAGAAAGATACTTTGAGTAATGAGGAATCCACAGTCTGGAAATTGTCAACCATCTAAACTTGGTTTGTCCTGCTGTAACTCAAATCCACTTTTATCATTTCCGTAAAAAAGCAACGGGTCACCATTTTCCACGTGACCATCGGTCATGGTGCACATGGACAGAGTTTGAAGGAGTAAGTCCAAGCTTAGAGAAGTTCTTTTAAAAAGTGGAATACCAATTCGTGTTTTTAATAACCGAAATTACCCAGTAACACCCTGGCTGGCTCAGCTTTTTTGATATTTAGATAGCAAACCGTTGAAAGCCCTGATAGCCAGAAGGAACAGTTAAGGGGGAAAAGAAAATTAAGAGTTCACAAATACATTCAGTTTTATCAACTTTGTCTGCTAAGTGTTCCCTTTAATTACTATTGATTTTCATAATCATTTATTAACCCAATATGCCAATTCGAGTTTGTCACAGATGATTGTGTGCAGAGGAGAATTCATTTTACGGTATTGGAGGGGTGGAGAGGCCAAGTGTTTTGAGAACAAATGCATCCCCTTACACATTTGTATCTGGTTTTTAAAATTGTTTTGCTTGGGCAGAACTTTATTTTTTTTTAACTGAGTAGATCAGTCATCCTGACAACGTTTCAGCTCCAAGCCCTAGCTTCTGAAGCAGTGCATTTACCCACCTGCTCTGTGGGATGGCGGAGAAATGCAAGACAGAACGAATTTGATAAATCAAGTCAATAAAAACACCTCATCAATTTCATTATGAATATTTTATAAATGCAACACCAGACTTGTGTAGAGTTGAGAGAATCAGGACAAGATTCACGTTTTGCCACTAGTGACTGTATTCAAGCCTTAGGTTTCAACACTAGTTAAAAGGCGGCTTTGTGATATCTACCTTACTCTGTCTTTTGGAGTTGGTGTGGGTCCCAAGGGAGGTTGTAGAAGGGCTTCTTAAAGTTTAAAGTACACAGCAAGTTAAGGCATGACAGGCTTCCTTGCGTCCTGAAAAGCATCAACAAAGTACATAGAATCCTCTTAGAGTAAATGCCCGGAACCAGAATCTCCCAAGATTTACCAATGCTGGCTAATAAAATCGAAATTAAATACCAATTACCATGGGAGGGAAAGCAGATTAATGTGGTGGTGCTTTACCTGAATATTCATTATGAGTTGGGAGATTCCATTACCGGGCTCAGGCAGGTCGTGCTTTATCGGTTCATCAATAAGGAGCTCATGCTAATGGACTAGCATAAAATATCCTCTGAGGAACAGCCCTGGCTTTCCAGCCAGAGACCATAAACTCAAAATAATTTACATGGCACAAAATCTATTTCCTTCCAGTCTGTAAAACAGTAATGAGAAACATCAAGCTGGGTAGAAAAATGAGGATTTAAAAGGTCACGGATGTTTCCACCTTTCTTCACTAGGGTCAAGGCTACTGATACCTGTCTAGCTTAGAGTTCCCTAGAGGCAAAAAGTGCAAAGTTGTGGGTTTGCATAGGGCGTCTGAGGCAGGGCCATGTGCAGAAGGCACCCATGTTTGCCCAGTTTGCGGGTCAGTTTCAGTCCCCAACTCTGACCTCCTACAGCAGGACTTGAGCCTCGCCCTGTCACAGTATATTCTGGAACCCTGGCCTCCTTGTGGAAAGCACTGCTACCAGCTATTTCAGGATGGCTTCTAGACTCTGCTTCCTCCCCCATGCCCTTGATGAACACTGGCAACTGCGCCACCACTGGGCTTGTGTCCCTCGGCCCCCCTCCCTGCAGGCCCACTTCCCAGCGTCAATCAATGGGGAGAAGTCCCCATGCTGAGGAACTTGGGCCTTGGGTCCCAAAGCATCCTGCTGGGGCACGGAGTCTTCAAGCTCTTTCAGGAATTTCTTGGGCTCTGAGCTATCTCCTCTCTTCCCTGAGTCTCAAGATAAATTCATTAAATTCATTAGACAAGACTGGGGGACAAACTCTCCCTTGTCCTCCTCCCCCCACTTCTCCCCTGCCTCTCCATGTACAAATACATCAATAAATCCTCACTTCCCTTCAGCCAATAAACCCAAAGCCACCTAATACAACCATTTGTGAACCAAATAGCTACCAGAATTCCCAGCCTATAACCAAAAAGAGGGATGACAGCAAGTGTTGGCGAGGTTGTGGGGCAACGGGAGTCCTCACACACTACTGTGTATGTCAAATGACAGAGACGCTTTGGGAAAGAGTTTGGCGGTTCCTTGATGACCAAATGACCCAGCAACTCCACTCTAGGTGTGTGCCTGAGAGAATTAAAAATAATTACATTAAAGTAATAATAAATTAAGAATTGGGACCCTGGGCAGTTCAGTCGGTTGAGCATTTTCCTTGGGCTCAGGTCATGATCTTGGGGTCCTGGGATCAGGTCCCACCTTGGGCTCCCTGCTCAGGGGGAGCCTGCTTCTCTCTCTCCCTCTGCCACTTCCCCTGCTTGTGCTCTCACTCTCTCTCTCTCAGACAAATAAATTAAATAATTTTTTAATTAAAAATCCACACAAAAACTAATACCTACATGTTGATAGCAATATTATTTATAGTAGTCAAGAATGAAAGCAATCCAAATGTCCATCAAATGATGAATGGATACATAAAATGGGGTATAGCTATACAATAGAATTTTATTAACCTATAAAAAGGAATGAAGTACATATAGGAACATGTTACAACACGGATAAAACTTAAACATACTGTGGTTAGTGAAAGAAGTCAAACACAAAGACACACACAGTCTGATTCCATTCCTATGAAATGTCCAGAATAGGTAAATCCATAGAGAGAGAAAGTAGACTGGTAGTTGCCGGGGATTAAGGGAAGGGGAAACGGGGAGTGACTACTAATAGGTATAGGTATTTTTTGGAGTGAAGAGAATGTTCTGGAATTAAATAGTGGTGATAATTGTACAACACTGTGAATATACTAGACTTTGAAAGGTTAGTTTTATAATATGTGAGTTACATCTCAGTGCAATTTTTTTGTTGTTTATCTGAGAGAGTGGGGGGTGGGGAAAGAGAGCATAAGCAGGGGGGAGGAGCAGAGGGAGAGGGAGAAGCAGACTCCCGCTGGGCAGTGAAACCCCCCGCCCGCGAACTGGGGCTCAATCGAGATCATGACCCAAGCTAAGGCAAATGCTTAACTGACTGAGGCACCCAGGCACCCCTAAATTTTTTTCTTTAACCTGAGAAATAGGGAAAAAGACTCACCTGCTCTCCAATTCCTTCTAGCAAAATCAGAGTTGGGCTCAGCTGTTCCATTCCACTGCACTTACTGAGGATTGCACTGAGAAGCTTCAAGAAACCGCCCTGCCCCCACATCCTTCCCCACCTGCTTACTGATGCCTGAACCTCTTCTGTAGAGCTTCTTTCCATCTGAGTATCTTAATATTTCCCCACTCTCCACGTTCGTGGGGAGATCTCTGGGACCAATCTTGTCCTTCAACGAAGACAAGCATAAAAAAATACCTTCTTCCCTCACTGAGTATCAGACTAAAATGGTTTGATAGCAGGATTGCAGAAAAAAAGAAAAAGTCAGACAAAACACCACCAGCAGCATTCACACAGACACACCATTCTAAATTGGACTTAAAATCCAATATATTTCCCTCTTCTTTTCTGCATTTGAATAGGAGCTTTGAAAGGTATTGGATATGCATATGGCACTTATTCAAAGAATATTCAATGAAAATAATAAGCATCATGTAGTCATTTAGTTGATTTAATACTTACTTTGAGAGAAGCCAGAGACAGGGATCTGAATCAGCTAGAAGTGGGCATTATTCATTAAAAACCATGGATTTATTTTTGAGCCAGAATGCCAAGATTTGCAGTCTAGTTCTATTATATGACTTTGAGCAAGTTGTTTTTTTTTTCTTAAGATTTTATTTATTTGTTTGACACAGAGAGAGAGATCACAAGTAGACAGAGAGGCAGACAGAGAGAGAGGGGGAAGCAGGCTCCCTGTTGAGCATAGAGCCCGATGCAGGGCTTGATCCCAGGACCCTGAGATCATGACCTGAGCCGAAGGCAGAGGCTTACCCACTGAGCCACTCAGGTGCCCCAACTTTGAGCAAGTTTTGTAAATTTTCTGGCTTTGGTTTCCTCACCTGTAGTATGGGGATACTAGTAGTACCTACCTCATAGTAGAAGTGTAGAAAATAAATAAGTTAGTACACATGGAGCTTTTAGAACACTGCCTAGCATATGCTAAGCATTCGGTAAGCCTTAGCTTGTTGTTATTTCTGAACAACAGGGCTAGAGAATAGCCCTGCCCTTTGCTGCAGCCTTTCTATGGAAGACTACTGGGGGAAAGTCCAAGAGGCCTGACACAGAGGTAACTAGGTGGGTCTGCTCTCCTGCCACATTCTCTCTATTTTCCCTGAAGCCTGTTTTAGGCAGGCCCCCAAATCAAGCAGAGGCAGGTGGCTCTTGGAGAATGGCATGTCCTGAGCCATTCAGGGCTGCATTAATAAATTCCACAAGAGTGTTCGAGAGGGTGACTGCAGGGCCTTGCTGTTCCAAAACCAGCCCAAACTAAAGCTTTGTCCCCCACAACATGACAAGCAGAGGGAGAACAGCAAAGAACATTCTGAACTCTATGTCACTTCCTCCTTTATAAACAGAACAACCAGATCTGGGCACTCTTTTCGGTATTTTTAGCCAGTTGATAGACTAGAACGCTCTAAATGGCAATTTGAAAATAGCTTTCCCACCGCTTGACCTGTCGCCTTAAATCGAATTGCCAATTTCTCTGTGTACTTACCACAATCTGCAGTTATCTTGCTCATGTTTTTGCTTGCTGTAACGAAGAATTGCGTGTAGGGTAGAATGAGGCTCCCGGGAAGGCATGGCTCTTGTCTCTCTTTCCACTGCTGTATCCTCAGCACTGGGAGTGGTGCCTGGCACAAAGCAGGCCTCGAGTGAATAGTTCTGGAATAAATGAATAAACAGCATGTGCCTCTGTTCTAGATAGGCCTCTACCCATGATGATCTCTCAGACTCCACGCTCCCTTCCTGGAGGACCCGGTCTGCACCTGCTCCCCCTGCCCAATGGGGCAAGTGGTTGGAGTGGGAGGGAGGCTGGAAGACCTTTCTCTCTGACACCGCCACATGGTATCACAGCTGCTTGGATCTGGGATGGACTCCCTCTCTAACTAAGACGGTCATCATTTCTTAGAGACTCTTGCTAATAAGAGTTGGTGCTTAAAACGAAAGGCTGGAGTGTTCTGGTCTCAGGTATGGTCAAAGCAGAAGGAGCCCGTAGGCAGTAAAGATCATAAAACTACCTGCAGAGAGTAAGCGAGGAGATGAGAGGGGACAGCAGTAATGAGAGAGAGAGAGCACGCTGGAATCCGGGCAGGTAGACTGGCTGATCTGAGTGTGCTGATGTTTCAGTGCTCACTGTGTCCCTGAAGACCCGGCCGAACTTCCTTGGTTAGAGCGTTGGTTATTTCTCTCAGGTCATATTAGCTTGCCTGGGTTTCTATTTCTTGTGCACAAATAATTCCTGATGACAAAGCCCTAGCGTACAGGAGCCATCCTCAAAGCCTCTGTTGACTTGAATTCTTTTCTCATGTATTCGTTTATACTCACTTCCTCAATAAATACTCATTGAGCCCAGTACTGGACTAGAAGACAGAGGTGAACAGGTACCCAAAAAATAGACCTTGTCCTGCCCTTCTGGAACTCTGGCAGGGAGACAGTGATTGAGTTAAGACAAGAAGAGAAGGCCCCTGGGTGGCTCAGTCATTGGGCATCTGCCTTAGGCTTGGGTCATGATCGTGCGGTCCTGGGATCGAGCCCTGCATCGGGCTCCCTGCTCAGCAGGAAGCCTGCTTCTCCCTCTCCCACTCCCCCTGCTTGTGTTCCCTCCCTTGCTGTGTCTCTCTCTGTCCAATAAATAAATAAAATCTTTTTAAAAAGTAAAAAGGACAAGAAGAGAAAGAGTGGGTTTAACTTTGCATCAGACACTGCCGGGTACGTTTCGGGAATGGTTCTGGGTTGCATAGATGCCTAAGTCATCATGAATATTGGGGACCATGGTCTGCTCAGACTGAGGAATGCTCATACGGTCCTTTAGCAAAATCTGATACATACTCTGTCTGATTTGCCCCTTAGGCTGATTCCAAGAGCCTCGTCTCAGAAGACGCCTGTTTTATGGACAAGTCTGTAAAACTGAGCCCCAAAAGGGGTAAGGGACTTCTCCAAAGTCAGGGAGGCTAGTCAGAGGCAGAGCCAGAACCCAGCTGCCCTGTTTTCCCTGTTCCTCCCTCTATAAAATGTTGTCTCTTCCATGCAACGGCAAGCGTGCAAGAACCAAACACACTGTACAGGCCTGCAGAAGCTCAAGGCAGAAGGCCTCCAGGTGGGGCTCGGAAGGGCTTTTTTAGGATAAACTCTGCCAAAACAATGCAAGCAGCAAAAAGAAGAGGCAAAGAGAAATCCGCTCTCTCCACTGAAGCCGCTACAGTGTGGTTCTCAGCGGGATTCTTTGCTGGACCCGACGGAGTGCCTGGCCACCCCCGTAGGCTGAAGTCTGTGAAGAAGTCCCTTCACCAAACCTCCCAGGGGCTGGGACCCCGGCTGCATAATTAGGCACCACAGGGAGGCCATCCACATGGAAGCTGGAACAAGGCTTCCCACAATTACCTTCAAAGACCCAACTAAACTGTACACCCCTGGGCGGCGGCGGGGGTGGGGGGGGGCATGCGGGGGCTCATTTTCCTCCCTGTTTACCTCACATCACTCCCAGGTTGCAGATATCACCTTTCATGAGGCTTGTTCTGCGCTCAGGCTGGGCTCATCCCAGAGACCACAGCATGAAGTATGCAGTCTTTCACCGTGTTCTCAGAGCATGGTCTCTGGAGCTCCTGCATTCAATGCAACTTTATCAGAATGGAGTTAAGATGACCAGGCCCCACTCAAAATGGATGAATCAGTACTTCAGGGTGGGGGTTATTGGGTGTTTACTCAAAGAATATCAAGACACTAATTGGAAAGGATAGGAGCACCCCTGTGTTTATTACAGCATTACTTACAATAGCCAAGATATGGAAGCAGCCCAAGTGTCCATTGAAAGATGAGTGGATAGAGAAGATGTGAGATATATATATAATGGAATATTATTTGGTCATGAAAAAGAGTGAAATCCTGCCATTTGCAACAACATGGATGGAGCTAGAGAATATTATGCTAAGCAAAATAAGTCAGTCAGAGAAAGACAAACACCATTTGATCTCACTCGTATGTGCAATTTAAGAAACAAAACAAATGAGCAAAGTAAAAAAAAAAAGAGAGAGAGAGAGAGACAAGCCAAGAAACAGAATCTTAACTCTAGAGAACAAAATCCTGGTTACCAGAGAGGACAAGGTGAGGGGCAGGGGCAAGGGTCAAATAGGTGATGGCGATTGAAGAGTACACTTTTCATGACCAAAAAAAAAAAAAAAAAAGGCATTTCAGGGCATGCAGCCCTGAAACTTTCATTTTATTTTACTTTTTTAAAAGATTTTATGAATGTATATATGTATTTATTTATTTATTTTGAAAGAGAGAGAGAATCAGACAGAGGCACAGGGAGAGAATCCACACTGAATGCAGAGCCCAGCGCAGGGCTCAGTCTAGTAACCCTGAGATCAGGACCTGATCCGAAACCAAAGTTGGATGCTGAACCAACGGAGCCACCCAGGCGCTCCCTAGAACTTTCATTTTAAACAAGCCCTCCTGCTAATTCTTAAGTAGACTCAAGTTTGAAAATCGCTATTTTCTACTCCATATTTTCCTACCAGTATGCCAGAATATACTGCTAATAAATCATCCATTCTAACATCTTGTTCTTCTAGGTGAATGGCTCTCTATGTTGATACTATTACATTTGGGCCAAGTAATTTTGGGTGTGTTGGGAGGGGCTTGAGGGGTGTTGTCTTGTGTGTTATAAGATGCTTAGCACCATCCCATTAGATACCAGAAGTAACTACCCTCCAGTCATTGGCTGTTACCATTGACGAGTGTCCCTTGGGGGTAAACTCCTCCCTCTTACCCCCACTGAGAAGCACTCGTCTACGTAAGTGGTTTCCAACCCCGTTGCACATCAGAATCCCTCAAGAATCTTTGTAAAAATTGACTTCTTGGACCTTACACCAAGAAATTCTTCTGTGTTTAATCTAGAATGGAACCTAGGCAACTACAGTTTTTTAAGTTTCCCAAGTCATTGTAATGTACCAGAGATGAGAACACGCTCTGGGTAGACATTTGGAGGCAAATACGCAGTATATGTTTCTGACTTCACAGGAAGTACAAAAACTTTAACTCCAAGGCGGGGGGGTGGGATTGTTTGAGTAGCCATGGATCATCAGGACTACGCACCCAAACAGGACATGAGTCACCTCTTCTGATGTTAACAAATGGACAACTTCAACCCGATGCATTAGAAATTCTTCCCTCGACCCTGCATATAACCTAAATTGGTTACTCAGCTTCTTCAACTAGGTTAGATGCTTTTATGAGTCAACACCTCAACGTTATTGATTCATTCATCCTTTTATTCAATCAGTACATATTTTTTAGCACCATGTTTATGAATTTAGCAAAAATATTTAAAAGTGAGCAAAGAAGAGAGAGGAGGCAGTCTCTGCTCTTAAGCAGCTCACTGTGTGTTTGAGAACACAGATATTATCTAACCATACAGAAGAATGATAAGGTGTCGATTCTAAAAGTGCTACCCTGGAGAGGTACACGGGGGAGATCTCATCTCATCAGGATGGTTAGTCTAGGCTGCCTGAGGAGATCTGAAGGGTGAGTTGAGAAGGGGAGACAGGTAAGGACAAAGCAGAAGGGAAGGACACAGCCAAAGCCTATCCATGCGAGAAGAAGGATGAACTCAAGGAGCTGCAGAGGATAGAAGGATGAACTCAACCCTAGCAATGCAGAGAGCTGCTGGGAGCAGGGAGATGCACAGTGAGCTTGGAGAGGGGGCCAACAGCCAGATCGTACAACAATTTAAAACCCATGTTAGGGAGTTTTCCCCCTTGATCTTCAAACTAACGGAAAGCCACTGATGCATTGTCTTTTGTTTTAATTTTTATTTTGGTGAATAATTTTTTTGGTGTATACTATTGTTGACTATCTGTTGACAATATTATAGAGCAGACCTCTAGAGCGCATTCATCTTCGTTAACTGAAACTTTATGCCCGTTGATTCATACCTCCCTATTTCCCTCTCCCTCTAGCTCCTGGCAACCCCAATTCCACTCTTGGATTCTATGAATCTGATGATCTTAGATACCTCAAATAAGCCAAATCATGTGGTATCTATCCTTCTGTGACTGGCTTATTTCCCCTAAGATAATGTCCTCAAGCTTCATCCGTATTGCTGCATGTTGCAGAATTTCATTCTTTTTATGTATATCCCATGTCTTTTTTATCCATTCATCTGTCAGTGAACAACTTGGTTATTGTGAATACTGCTGCAGTGAACGTGGGAATGCTAATATCTCTTCCAGATCCGGACTGCAGTTCTTTGATAAATACCCAGAGGTGGGGCTGCTGGATCATAAGGTAGTTCTTTTTTTTTTTTTTTTAAGATTTTACTTATTTATTTAAGAGAGAGAGAGAGTGAGAGAGAGCATGAGAGAGGAGAAGGTCAAAGGGAGAAGCAGACTCCCCGTGGAGCTGGGAGCTCGATGCAGGTCTCTATCCTGGGACTCCAGGATCATAGGCCAAAGACACCACCCAACCAACTGAGCCACCCAGGTGCACTGATCATAAGGTAGCTCTATCTTTAATCCTCTGAGCAGCTGCCATACTGTTTTCCATAGTGGTGGCACCATTTTTCATTTCCATTAACAGCCTGCAAGTGCTCCAATTTCTCCACATCTTCACTACCCCTTGTCTTTTTTGATGAAAGCCATCCTGACAAGTGTGCGGTGATATCTTGTCATGGTTTTGATTAGCGCTTTCCTAATAATTAGTAATGTTGAGCGTTTTTCATGTATTTCTGGGCCCTTTGTATGTCTTCTTTGGAGAAGTGTCTTTTCAAGATCTTAGCACATTTAATCAGAGAACAAAACAAAAATAGAAGTTTTTGTTTTGTTTTGTTTTTGTTTTTGTTTTTTTGCTATTGAGTTGTAGGAGCTCCTAATATATTTTAGAGATTATTTTAGAGATTAATCTCTCAGTGGATATATGGTTTGCAGTACTTTGCCCATTCCATAGGATACCTTTTTTTTTTTTAAGATTTTATTTATTTATTTGACAGAGAGATAACAAGTAGGCAAAGAGGCGGGGGGAGCAGAGAGCCCGATGTGGGGGGCGATCCCAGGACCTTGGGATCATGACCTGAGCTGAAGGCAGAGGCTTTAACACACTGAGTCACCCTGGCGCCCCACCATAGGATACCTTTTCAATCATTGGTGGTTTCCCAGCTCTGTAGACAGTCACTGATACATTTTAAATATAGTGCTTTCCAGCATGGCACAGCTTATGGGTTCAGAATGACATACACATTTCTCCCAACACATTTTGCTCATCTTTTTTCTCGTTCCTCATAACCCAGCAGAGTAGACCGGCTTGGCTTACCATGTTCACGTCATACTTATTATGTGGGGCTGACAGGCAGAATGGAGCAATGGGTCCAGCTGACTTGGATTAAACCAGTTTCTAGATCTTCTTTGCTTTGAGGGCCACCATGGCAGTGACCACGCTGTCATGACTCCACACTCAGCACTCTACCAGCTACCCTGGCCCGAAGAAGGAAGTCATAAATACCCTTTGGATGAATGGCCCAGTTCAATTAATACAGGATAGTAATACCAGCTTCTTAGGGTTGTGTGAGAGAGGTGACCCTGTAAACACACAGCACAGTGCAAGGCCCACGCCATGCTTCCCCCACCCTGTCTACACACATACAACATATATACACTGGAAGGGATCCCAAAGAGAAGACACTATGAGCTCTTGGTTTCCACCATGAGCTGCTGCAATCTAAAACAAAGGGTCTAGAAGATACTAAATACTGGACAATCCAGATGGTTCTGGGAGTAGATGGAACTTTTAGATGTCCTCCCTGACTACTGCTTCAAAGTTTCCAAGACAGTGTCAAATTCATCCTGTTAGCTGTAGCTCTTCCAGGTGCCACCTGTTTTTTAAAGTTCCTACTTTTGTTGTTCAAGCAACTCAATAACCACCTTTTAACCATCTCACCTTTGTGCTTCAAGTTCCTCTGCTTTAGAGACATGGAGGCAGGCCTTTTGTGCAAGGCTGCACTTTGCTCTCCTGTGCTTTCGTATTGATCTGTGAATGAGGAGGGTGTGGGACCTTGAAAAGCTTCACATTGGGTCCCAGGCTAGACCCAGGTGTGCCCGATGGTCACCTTCCCTAATCCTCGTCCTTCCAACCATGGAGCTCTGACATGCGCTTGCGTGTGACCTGTCTACATCTCAGTTTCCTCAGCAGTGAAGCAGCGATCAGAAGAGCCTCAGTAGAATGGAGGAGAAGTTGGTGACCCAGCTTGCCTGGGACAGTCCCGGTTTGGGTCTGGGTCCCAGGATTTGACTGACAGTTTAGGCCCTTAGTGTCATTAGCAAGTTGCTTAACCTCTCTGTACCTCAGTTTGTTTCGCTGGAAAATGGCATCATAATATTTCCCTCAAAGGGTTATTATAGGAATAAAGGAAAAAACAGGTAAGAACACATCCTCATCTTCCTCATTGGAGACTCTATTTCTCAGGACTCTTCCAGATTCATGTGTGGAAATACAGCTCAAAGTAATGCAAATAGAAAAGAACAGTTAAATGTAAAACGGAGACATTCAGGGGTTTGCTGACTTCAGGTGCTGCCAGGCTCACGCACATAAAAGATGTCAGCGGGGATTTTGTTCTTTCTCCATCTCTTCCTTCTCTCTCTCCATGTTGGCAGCATTCACCATAGGCTCTCTAGATGGTGGAAAAGGCCGCCACGGAGAGCTCCAGATTTCATCTTTTGAGTTCTTGATTTCAGAAGGAGAAAGCTCCTCTTTCTCCCAGTGTTCACACCAGTCTTTGAAAAAGGCCTGTGAACGGCCCCAACAGGAACCCCTCATCCCCATGTCCAGGGAGAGGAAGCACACCTAGCGGCCTGCACCAGTCACAAGCCCCCCACAAGGCAAGGGAAGCAGGTACCCTTGAGGAATGGCTCCATCATGGTCTCTGACACACGAAATTTATTTCAATTCCATAAGAGCCAAGAAGAAGAAAATTATGGATAAAAAAGCAAAATAACTTTTTTTCCCAAAATGGTGGAAACAAACAAACCAATAGCCTACAGCAGATGATGTATCTTTATTTTTTATTTAAAATTCAATTAGCCAACATATAGTACATCATTAGTTTCAGATGTAGTGACCAATAATTCATCAGTTGTGTATAACACCCAGTACTGATCACATCAAGTGCCCTCCTTAATGCCCATCACCCTGTTACCCCATCTCCCCAACCACCTCCCCTCCAGCAACTCTCTGTTTCCTATAATTATGAGTCTCTTACAGTTTGCCTCCCTCTCTATTTTTATCTTATTTTATTTTTCCTTCCCTTGCCCTATGTTCATCTGTTTTGTTTCTTAAATTCCACATGTGAGTGAAGCATATCGTATTTGTCTTTCTCTGACTTATTTCGCTCAGCAACATACCCTCCGGTTCCATCCACGTTGATGTAAATGTACGTATTCATCCTTTCTGATGGTTGAGCAGTAGTCCGTGTGTACACATACCACATCTTATTTACCCATTCAATGGTTGGAGGACATCTCGGCTTCCCCCACAGTTTGGCTATTGTGGACACTGTCCCTGTGAACATTGGGGTGCACATGCCCCTTTGTTTCACTGCATCTGTATCTTTGGGGTAAATACCCAGTAGTGCAATTGCTGGGTTGTAGGGTAGCTTTATTCTTAAGTCTTGAGGAACCTCCATACTGTTTCCCAGAGTGGCTGCACCAGCTTGCATTCCCACCAACGGTGTAGGAGGGTTCCCCGTTCTCTGCATCCTCGCCAACATTTGCTATTTCCTGTCTTGTTAATTTTAGCCATTCTGACTGGTGTCAGTGGGTATCTCATTGTGGTTTTGATTTGTATTTCCCTGATGATAAGTGCTGTTGAGCATTTTTTCATGTGTCTGTTGGCCATCTGGATGTCTTCTTTGGAGAAGTGTCAGATCATGGTAGATGACATGTCATTAGGACATGGTTGCCTGCACAGCTACTTCTCCTTATGCTCCAGCACATCCATTATCCTCTGCCCTCTGCTCTGCTCTTGTCTCGAGACCCGTCTCTTAGGAATGCCTACCTTGGGCTCCACTGGGCTCAGATCAGGGGAAGAAAGTGAGGCTAGGTAACTCTCCCCCTACTCCGTCTCTGATTGGCTGAGGTCCTATCAGTTGCAAGCTCTCTCTAGGCTCTAGAGTCAGGTTGCCAGCCCTTTGGGCTTTTGTAAGGCTGGTAACAGCTTCCCATTGTGCTAGTCCTTGGGTGCATCAAAAGCCCTGTTGCTTCCCCTGCCCACTCCTCTCCACAAAGTGATTAGACTCAACTGGACCCCTGAGCATTCCATGTACGTATGGCCAAGACTCTGACCCATAGTTCGCCTACATTTGTTTTCTCTCTCCTCCCATTTTATTATACAAATATATATATCACTGTAGAATATGAAAATACAAAAAAGAAAAAGTATACCTAACCTTACCCCCAGATGTGATGATTACTCACATTTGGGGATATACCCTTACATATGTTATTCTTTTTTTTTTTTTAAGATTTAATTTATTTATTTGATGGGGGCAGAGAGAGAGAGAGCCCAAGCAGACAGAGAGGTAGGCAGAAGAAGTGGGCTCCCTGTTGGGCAGACCATCCAATGTGGGGCTTGTTCCTAGAACCCTGGAATTATGACCTAAGCCGAAGGCACACACCCAACTGACTAAGCCAGCCCGGCGTCCCCACATGTTACTCTTCACATGTAAATATATGTACAGACTTTTTTTTTTTAACAAAAATGGAATTATCATTAGATGTTTAAATGAAAAATTCTCAAAAGCAAAAAAATGTGTAAAAATAGTTTACCTTTCTTGTTAAGACAGGTAATTAGGGAGGTCATGTTTTCAGATTCAACTTCAATCATATAAAAATTAACTTTATGGTGGTAGAATATTATTATGACTAGGATAACTTCCCCTTTTCCAAAACAATTACAAAGTAATTATTTTCCGAGTTTGCTCTCATAAAGGTGACTGAACTTTCAAATTTTACTCAGGTCAGGAGAAATCAATGTGGGGAATATTTTTTGACTTGACTGGTTTTCTGTGAATTTCTTATGCTATCATAGTAGAGAGAAAAAAAAAGAACTGAAATGAGATGGAACATTTTCTAATTCCTATTTCCATCTGGAGGTGTTATATTTAGCTCTAAATTAGAATATAACATTTTCCCTAGGTACTTCACTTTGAAAGAATAAAAAAATTTGCCCAGTGATGATGTGTGCTTTTTAAAAACACAAAAGTTACATATTGTACCAGTTGAATGCAATGCTGATGCAGCAGTTCCTGTTAAACAGGAAGGATTTGGGACTCTGTATCCTGCCCAAAATGCTCTTAGGGCTGGACCCAAGCATGGCTCCCACCACTCACAAATATTCTCACCAATTGGTTGTCCCACAAATGCAATGAACATGAAGGCCACATCAGAACCTGACATGGTCTGCAGTGCAATGAAGGTTTGCAACCCCCAAAATTCATATTTTGAAATCTTAACTTTCAACGTTATGATATTAGGTGGGGGGCCTTGAGAATTAATTAGTTCACAAGAGTAGAGCCCTGAGGAATGGGATTTGTGCCTTCAGAAAAGGGACCCCAGAGATCTCTGTCGCTGGCTCTCTGCCACATGAGGGTCCAGTGAGAAGCCGACAGTCTGCAACCTGGACAAGGGTCTTCACCAGAACCCAACAGCACTGATACCCTGATCTCACTCTTGAGCCTCCGGAACTCTGAGAAATAAATACTTGTCACTTAAGCCACCCAGTCTGTGATGGTTTGTCTCAGCAGCCCCAACCGACTAAGACAATGTCCTTTGAAAAGAGCATGACCAGATGAGTGGGAAATATTTACTCATACAAGTTCCTACTCAACCACTTCCATGATCTGGCATCTTTACCTTCTCTTTTAGGATGAAATTTATGGCTTTTCTCTCATAGTTTCTAATACTGCTTAGGGAAGACATGGCAAATATAGATTTTTTTTCCCCGTGCTAAGAGACATTATCCAGCCTCATTAATTCAGTTTTCTGAATCATTGATTTTTCGGTAATTCCTAAGGGATTCCTTCTGGACTCCATCTCTATGACTCACCTTGCAACTCCAGACAAGTGTTGGCGTGTTGTAAGCCCTGCTTCTTGGGGTTCTTCCCCACTGACAAAGCGAACTGCTAGGTCAGCCGGACATCTGACTCTTGAACCCCTACAGTCTTTGCAAACTGGCTAGAGCAGGGTCTGCATTTCTTCCCAGAACTTGAGGAAGAGGAGAGCTTTTGAAGCCATGCTTAGAGAGATGAAAAGGTGTTGAAACAGTCAGCAGTGAGGGCAGCGTGACGTCGATTCTAGTTAAATGCTATCTGGTAGTGTCGACAAGAGTGTGCACAAAAATTCTTCGGTTCTCCTGGCCTTGCCTCGGCCTCCTCGACTTCCAGGACTTTGCTCTCAGAAACCCACATTATCCAGAGATCCCAGAAGATAGTCTTGGGCACAATGTTGACATGATGGTATGCTTCTTATCACTTGTTAGCATCAAACTGTCCTCCACACACATCACATCCAGCCATCCTTCAGCTCCACATTCCTATAGATACTTGCCCTCTTTCTTCCATGCTACTCCTACAGATGTGTTCTCCATTGAAGCAGAATAAATTTCACACATTAGGCAAAACCTGGGGCCCACCTGGGAAGTACCTGGGGAACCCCAGGGTAGCATATCCTGCTCATTGAGAACCATGGGTCCTGAGCCTAAAGTTATCAAGACAGTTCCACCAGCTTCATTCCAAAGAACACACCCAAATTCTTATTAATCAGAAATGTGGGGTGCCTGGGTGGCTCAGTGGGTTAAAGCCTCTGCCTTCAGCTCAGGTCATGATCTCAGGGTCCTGGGATCAAGCCCTGCATCGGGCTTTCTGCTCAGCAAGCAGCCTGCTTCCCCCCTCTCTCTCTGCCTGGCTCTCTGCCTACTTGTGATCTCTGTCTGTCAAATAAATAAATAAAATCTTAAAAAAAAAAAAGAAATGTAAAGACTTGGGGACCGTCTTCAAGAAACATAATGTTGGAAAGCACACTTAGAGGCTAAGGATAACCAAGCTCCAGCCATACTGTCCTTGTTTTGTTGTTCTGGTTTCTCAACCAGGCCACCTGCATTCGCATCTCAGGGGCTTTGGTCCAACTGTCTGCTCTCCTTGGATACTCTGCCCATAGATCTTGATACAGCTGGTTCTTTGGTATCATCCAGGTCTGAGTTTGAATATGACCCTCCCAACCACCTATCCAAATCACGTCACGCGTTTCCAGTTGATCCCTGGCATGGTGCCCTGTTTGGTGTATTTGTGGGTACTTGGCAAATTAACATATTCTATTCTTACTCTCAGAGTTGGTTTCAGAATGAGTGACCCGTGTAGGGTCTCAGAGCTCAGAGCTCAGAGCTCCACGCTTGGAAGCGCCCTCCATGGGGTTTAATGCTCTCCTGTTGCCACTGAGAAATTTTTAATAGTTTTTGTTTGCTTGTTGTTGTTGTTTACCAAGAAGACCTGAATTTTCATTTTGCCCCTTAGGTTATGTACCACTACTGCTCATTTTTTACTGTCTCTTTGCTATTAGAGTATATGCCCTAGGAGAGCAGGGATCTTATCTCTTTGCTTTGATATTGTTTTACCAGCACTACAGGGAATATTGTAGGTACCCAATAAACGTGTATTAAAGTTAACCATAGGATTACCATATGACCCAGTGCTATTTTATTCCCTTGTATATAACCAAAAAGTTTGAAAACAGATGCGTAAACAACTACTTGTACGCAGATGTTAGAGCAGCACTATTTATCACAGCCCAAAGGTGGAAACAACCCGAATGTCCAACAACTGATGAATGGACAAATGAAATGTGGTATATCCATACAATGGAATAGTATTCAGTCATGAAAAGGAATGAAGTACTGAAACGTGCTACATCAATGAACATTTTCTTTAGCAAAATTGTAAGTTAAACGAGCCAGACAGGAAAGGTCACATGTTATGCCATTTATACGAAATATCCAGAAAAGGCAACATTCCTAGAGATAGAATGCATGCTAGTAGCTGCCAGAGGCTGGAAGGGGCAAGGGAGGAAGAAGAGGCTGCTTAATGCATATCAGATTTTATTCTGAGGTGGTACTATTGTTTGGAACTGGATAGAGATGGTGGTTGCACGACATAGGAAATGTATTAAATGCTGCTAAATTGTTCACTGTAAATGGGTTAATTAGGAGGCAGCTGGCTGGCTCAGTGGGTAGAGCATGAGACTTTTGATATTGGGATCATGAATTCAAGCCCATGTTGGGTATAGAGAGCACTTAAATGAAACTTTAAAAAAGTAAAATGAAATGGGTAATTATAGGTTTTCAAATGACTAATTTCATGTTATGTGAATTTTACCTCCACTTAAAAAAAGAAAACTGGAAAACTAAGTAGTTGTTGAATGACTACTACTTACAAAAGTTGGTTCAGTACTCTTTCCACAACGAAGTCCGGAGTATTCTTGACCTAGTCCAGGGCTTCAAAAGTTTCAACTTTTGAGTCTGCATGAAGATAAGAACATATTTATAACATTATTTGGAAAAACATTTCAAATATTTGCCTCCGACAAGGTATCACAGGACACTGTTATCATAACGCTAACCTTATTACTACTTTTTTGGGTGTTGTTTTTGTTTGTTGGGCTTATACTATTTTTTTAAAAGATTTATTTATTTATGAGAGTGAGAGAGAGCACGAGAGCACATGTGAGCAGGGAGGAGGGGAAGGGCAGAGGGGGAGGGAGAGAAAGTCTTAAGCAGACCCAGCACTGACCACAGAGTTGGCCACAAGGCTCAGTCTCAAGACCTTGAGATCATGACCTGAGCCTGAATCAAGAAGTAGACACTGAATCAGCTGTGCCACCCAAGAGCCCTGGTCCTTTTTTTTTTTTTTTTTTTTTGCTATTACCACCAAGATCTGCACCTGTCCGGGTGGCTCTACCCAGGTCTGCATCCTAGGCTTCAAGGCTCCTCGAACTGGCCCTCCTACTCATCGGGGCATAGCATCTGTCGGTGGGGGTTGGAGGTAACCGGAGCAGCCCCCCGGGAAGGGAAACCACCGCCCCCCTCTCCCGTGTCCCTCTCACGCGCGTCACCGACTGCCAGCGACAGCCAGGTATGGGCACAACACTCTAGCACCATCCATTTTCAGGGCTAGTTGATTCGGCAAGTGAGTTGTTACACACTCTTCAGCGGATTCCGACTTCCATGGCCACCATCCTGCTCAGGTGCCCTGGTCTTAATGCTACTTTTATACAAAATTTTTGGAGATAGTTGTAGATGCATGTGCAGTTCTATAAAATTAATGAGAGATCCTATATTTCTTTTACCCAGTTTCCCCCTCATGCAAACATCTTGCATTGGACATTGGTAATAGTCCATCTAGCTCATTCAGATTTCAGTGGATTTATATGCACTTGTGTGTGTGTATGTGTGTGTGTGTGTGTGTGTGTCCTGTTTTCATACTGAAGTAGAACAATAGTTCCTTTTAGGATTGTTGTCTGTTACCTAGTAAGAAATCCCAAAGAGATTGTGGCAACACCAGAGTAACCACAAGTAAATGATTCCAAGTACAAGTTAAAAGAAAGCAGCATTTCCAAAGTAGTGGCAGGGGCTTAGCAGTCTGGAACCTGTTAGTTCAGCCATGCCTTTTCCATGCACTTGACCCTTTCAGCGCCATGATTCTGAGAAGGGCCGCCATGCATTTTACTCAGTTCAATGGTCTGAGGGATGCGATACAGTAAGACTTTCTTCTGCCACTTGAGGAAAAGGGGAAACGTAGAAGTTGGCAAACACTGAGCGGTAGCATGAAGAAGGTGCCAGTGAGAGAGTCCTCAGGAAGAACACTAATTTTTAGCCCAGCCTGCTAACAGGGAGTGGGAGTTGGACCCTCAGATGAATTAACAGATGTAAAGACGTTTTCAGGCTTTACTGGAGGGTCTATTTTGTGTATTAGTTGAGTTCATTTGAAGATTCTGAAGTTCATTTGAATGCTCTTTTCTAAATGGTGTGGTTTGAAGGATTGCACATCTCGTTTTTGCCTACTTGGCATTGATCCCTCCATCTTCTACGATGGGCATATAGATTTTCCTTCGGAGGGGGGCGTTCATCTCCTCCCCTGGTCTAGTTGTTTTGCTGGCGCCATCCACAAACCCACTCACCTACCCCCAACCCCTACACATCCTCGTGGCTTGCAGGATGAGCCCATAACTTGGTCAACGTAGTCCAGCCCTGTGGACACAAGGACCAGTTCAGAAAATGGACAGACTCGAAACTGGCCGAAGAGATGTAATCCCTGATCTTTTGCCAGAATGATTGGGACAGAGTAGTTTTCCATTGGAATTGAAGGTATTAATATGCATCAGAGAGAATCCGTGAACAACAAGAGTGCCGACATGCTGTAAATGAAGGTAACAAAGGAAGGGAGCCCACCTGATAATCTCACATGAGCATCTTGAACCAGCTACAGTGGAAGCTCTGAATGTCTTAATTCAAGAAGCAATAAGATAATAAATTACTTTTTGTGTGCACCAAAATAAATCTGATGGTTTTGGTGGCTTGCTTTCTTTCCTTTCTTTTTTTTTTTTTTTTTTGGTCCCTTGGACCTCAGTGGTAAGGACCAGTGGCAAATCCCATATATTAGGTTACGGTTGGGGCCGTAAATCCTTAAACTTTATTAATCGTTGGTCCTCTCATCATTCCGCAATTTGCTTACGTTCTCATGGGTCTGCATAACTGCCTGCAGTAATTTGCTGGACCCATGGCTTTGGTGCTTAGTGTGAAAGAAGTAGCTCAGGTAGGCAAGTGAATGGCACTGTGAGTACATTAATGCCTCTGACCCTGTAATGTGCTCTTCTAAATAAACAGGTTATGCGTGTGCAACGCTGCAGTGACCATCTGTACTGCTTATTTAAGTTCTGTAATAAAGTGGCGGGGGCCCTCATTGTTTATTTATGTGAGACAGGCCACCTCGCTCTAAATCCTAATTCAATCTCCAGTCACTGTTTTGCAGGCGAGGAGCTCTAATGACTGCACAAAAAATGCTTAGTGCTTCAGATGTTGCTATTAAAAGATTACTGTTCCCAAAGAAATTCTCATCTCCTGGTGGGGAGGAGAGGGGGTAAAGCTAAATGACTATAAATTTATAGAAGAGGAAATTGCAAATGTGTCTTGCTTTCTCTTTATTGAGGCATTGTTTTATACAACTGTCAAGTAGGGCATGCACCTATTTTGAGAAGCTTTTTACAGCTTTGAATTAAGCACCAATGAAGAAATAAGAGGTTGCATAATCAGAGGAGTTAACAGAGCGCAGCTTTGCAAGGTGAGGGCGGGGTTTTGCCATTACTTTTTCATTCATAAACGGCACCAGCCAGGAGGCGGGGCGTGGCAGGGACTGTGAAAAAGGAGAGAAAGCCACGGCGAGATACAAGGAAGAGAAACAGCCACCGGGATCACCAGAGCCCAGGCAAGAGATTAAGAAGAATCTTGAAAAGGAAAGCTGAGACTTTTCAGAAATCTTCTCCTGGGGCAGAGAAAAAGATCGGATGCGAGGAGGGCAAGGTGGGCCCCGGATTCCAACTTGTTTCGACCGAATAAGCACAATCAATCCATCAGTCCATCAACGCTGATGTAAACTTTGATCTGTAGAAAGGGTGCTGTTTCTCTTTTCTGCCCATCACAGACGGTTTTTTTTTTTTAATGATTTTATTTATTTATTTGACAGATCACAAGTAGGCAGAGAGGCAGGCAGAGAGAGAGATGGGGAAGCAGGCTCCCTGCTGAGCAGAGAGCCCGATGCAGGGCTCGATCCCAGAAACTTGGGATCATGACCTGAGCCGAAGGCAGAGGCTTAACCCACTGAGCCACCCAGGCGCCCACATCCCAGAAGGTTTTAACGGCCTCGGCCCCTCCGTAGCCCCCGCTCCCATTAATCACTCTGTGGACGGGTACCGCGGAGCCAGCAGAGGGAGCGCGAGATCAACGGGTAGGCTCCAAGTTCTGCCGGCAAACACCCGCCTCCCTCTTCAGGACCTCCACATCCAGTTTGGGAAGGGGACTCCAGTGCCCCTTTCCCTAGCCACCTCCCTTCCTCTGCTTCTCTTTTCCGATCTGTCCCCAAACTTCCCTGTTCCCCGTACCCAAATTGCCCGAGTGCTCCTTGGGGAACATTTTACTAAAGAGTTAACGGGTTAAGGTTCTTGTTGGCAGATTCCAATGATGCAGGAGAAAGGCTACGAAATTGCAAATATAGTAGTATCTCAAGTATATAAAGCTTTTGTTTCCAAACTTTTTTTTTTTTTTTTTTTTTTTTTTTTTTTTTTTTTAAAGTAAATGCTACCCGCAAGGTGGAGCTTAAATTCAGGACCCCAGAGTTCAGGAGTCACAAGCACTACCAACTGAGCCAGACAAGCAACCTGGGTTCATGCTTTATCATGTGTTTCTGTATTTCGAATGTATATGCCTTATGCAAAGTACAAACTGAATGTACACAGGTTTGATAATCATGGGGGAAAATAAAAGGTTGTAAATGCTCCTGTATACTTTATATGTTTGTATAGAATACTCTCTGCTCTCCAATACCATAGGAAGGAGGCATGTGACCACACTAAGTAGCATGCCAGAAAGTGAACTCACTGCATCCCACGTGGAAGGACTATGTGAGAAGCTGAGGATAAAACGTGACCTTCATATACTCCATGACCTCTGGGAGCTTATATTCACTTCTATCACCTTCTTTCCTTACTGTCTGTCCAGTGACTTGTATTGTTGGAGGACTCTGAGATAGAAAGTATGATCTTCAGCTTGACATGTAAGTTCCTGCAGGCAGGTGACCCAGGGCCAACTTAAGGATTACACAGGTGACTGGGACAGCCCTGGATTTTCCAAAGATTCTCCTCCTTCCCAAATTGGAGTCATCGTAAGAGTCATAATTTTTGCCATCTGTTAGCTCATAACTATTACCTGAGTTATTTAATCTTTTTTTATATCAACCTATTTTTAACTGAAATTTATCTTTTTTTAAAGTTTATTTATTTATTATTTTTTTTTAGTAATCTCTACACCCCACGTGGGACTCGAACTCATAACCCAGAGTTCAAGAATTGCATGAGCCAGCCAGGAAATCCAACTTAAAGTTTGTTTTTTGTTTTTGTTTTTGCTTTTGTTTTTTTAAGGTTTTATTTATGGGGCACCTGGGTGGCTCAGTCGATAAGCATCTGGCTTGGGCTTAGTCATGATCCCTGGGTTCTGGGATCAAGCCTTGCACTGGGCTCCCTGCTCAGCAGGAAGACTGCTTTCCCTCTCCCATTCCCCCTGCTCTTGCTGTTTCTCTCCCTTGCTGTCAAATAAATAGAATCTAAAAAAAAAAAAATAATATTAAAAAAAAGATTTTATTTATTTATCTGACAGAGAGAGAGAGAGTACACAGGCAGGGGAATAGCAGGTAGTCGGAAGGGAGAAGCAGGCCCCCTGCTATGTAGGGAGCCCAGGACCTTGGGATCAGGACCTGAGCCAAAGGTAGATGCTTAATCGACTGAGCTACCAGTTGCCCCTGAAATTTATCTTAAAAGCAGCTTTATACTACTAGTGTAAATGCAAAGAAGAATTATTTTGCATAAATCAAAGTTAAGCATTAAATAAGCACAGTAAAAACAAAAAATATATATATGCTGACTTTGCTGGGAGGGCTCTGAAGCTCTCTCTTTGTTCTAAAAAGCAGAGCAGCGGGACACCTGGGTGGTTCGGTCCACTAAGAATCTGATTTCAGGGGCGCCTGGGTGGCTCAGTGGGTTAAAGCCTCTGCCTTTGGATCAGGTCATGATCTCGGGGTCCTGGGATCGAGCCCCGCATTGGGCTCTCTGCTCAGCGGGGAGCTTGCTTCCCCCACCCCTTCTGCCTGCCTCTCTGCCTGCTTGTGATCTCTGTCAAATAAATAAAAATCTTTAAAAAAAAAAAAAGAATCTGATTTCAGCTCAGGTCATGATCTCAGGGTCTTGGTATCAGGCCCCAAGGTGGGCTCTGTGCTCAGTGTGCAGTCTACTTGTCCCTATGCCCCTCCCCCAACTTGTACTCTCTCACTCATTCACACTCTCTCAAATAAATAAATAAAATCTGTGGGGGAAAAAAGGCTGAGTAGCAGGTATGAAAGAGATGTTCAAGACACACTATCTTCTCCCTGAGGTCTTCTTCACATAATCAGGTCTGAAGGGAGACTTAAAGGCAGGAAGGAGCTTTGTATGCAATTTAATGTATACCTTAAGTGACACCCATCAGGGTTTTGAGAAATAGGATTTTTTGGATGCAAAACCAAGAAAAATACCCAAGCCAAAGCAAAACAGGGAAACCTAGCAGTTAGAAACACAAGGCTGAGATAAAAGATGATATAAATCCAATTTTACAACCACGAATCTCAAGATTATGGGAATAGGCTGCTTTGTTTGTTTTATAACAAGTAATTACTTTGAAACATCAGCATCAACTGAAACACAAAAAGACATTTTTAAGCAATGAAAATGTAGAGGCACTTGGGTGGCTCAGTATGTTGTCCAACTCTTGGTGTTGGCTCAGGTCATGACGTCGGGGTTGTGGGATTGACCCCTGCGTCCAGTTCTGCACTGAGTAGGGAGTCTGCTTGGGATTTTCTCCCTCTCTGCTCTTTCTCTCTCTCAAATAAGTAGATCTTAAAATAAAATAAAATAAAATAAAAAAGAATAAAAATGTATTTCTCAATGAGAAGGCAATGCAATGAGTTGTTCTTTTTTTTGTTTTGTTTTGTTTTGTTTTTTAATTATCAGTTTAGGAAACAAATGGACATGGATTCAAATCCAGCTCAGCAATTTATTACATAATATAATCTGAGTTTCCCTTAGCTTCAAAGCCTTTATCTATCAGCCTCAGGAGAAAGATGAGAGGTTTTCTATTATGCATGGTTATCTGCATAATACCTTTGGTTAAAGGATAATTTTCCCACAAATGAATACCTGGCAAATATTTTATTTAACTCATTACCAGTGGGAATCAATGAGATGTCACACTCCTTTCAAAGGAAAACTCAGGGATGCCTCATTGGCTCTGTCGTAGAGCATGTGACTCTTGATTTCAGGGCTATGAGTTCAAGCCCCATGTTGGGTGTAAAGATGACTTAAAAATAAATTATTTTTTAAAGGAGAAGTAAAAAATCAGAGAGATACATAGATGAGAATGCTGAAGTAAATTTACAAATAGATTAAAAAAAAAAGTCTTCTTCTACTGTGTAAGAGGGAAATCAACTGGCTATCCACAGGACAGAATTTCTTTGTGTCTATGGACAAGAATTATTTGCATTATTACAGGTTTATCAACAACTTCTAAATTTTTTTGGTCAATACAGAAATTTATAGTAAAACAGTTGTCAAGTTAACTTTTATATCAACAGACATAAATAGTTTAGTCAAAGATGAAGATGTATATTTCTGTAGAATTACATGACCTCCAGTGACTTCAGTATTCTACTAAAAGAATATCCGTTCATCCCCTTTGTTTATTTCAAAGTCTTGAATTTTTCCTTACACTAAGTCAAGACCTAATCCACAGAAGTTAACACCATTTTTGAAAATTGCATAGTTATAATACAAAGTAGACCAAGTAGAAAAAAAAATTGTTCACATTTAAAATATCACCAGTGTTGGGCACCTGGGTAGCTCAGTTAATAAAGCATCCAATTCCTGGTTTCAGCTCAAGTCATGATCTCAAGGTCATGAGATCAAGCCCCTCACTGGGTTCCGCAATTATCAGAGCCTGCTTGAGATTCTTTCTCCCCCTCCCCCTCCCCCTCCCGGTATACTCTCGCTAATAATTAAATAAACCTTTAAAATCAATAAAATGGGGGCGCCTGGGTGGCTCAGTGGGTTGAAGCCTCTGCCTTTGGGTCAGGTCATGATCCTGGGGTCCTGGGATCGAGCCACACATAGGGCTCTCTGCTCAGCCGGGAGCCTGCTTCCCCGCACCGCCCCCCCCCCCCCCACCCCGCCGCCTACTTGTGATCTGTCTCTTTGTTAAATAAATAAAATCTTAAAAAAAAGGTCACTAAATAAATAAATAAATAAATGAAATCCGTGTTAATGATTCTGTAATAATCATCTCATTCATGGCAAAGATAAAACAGAGAAGGTCCCTTCCAATTCTAAAATTTTAGGATTCTTGTATCTAGCAGGTTACAGTGTTTATTCATAATTTACTAAAGCGAAGTTTCAAAAAGGCTATGTAGAAATTGGAAATCAACCTGAAACAAAAATAATTTCTGAAATGTAAATGTAAATTAAAAAAAAAAACATAGAGTTGGTAATAGAAAAACAACATTAAAGCAATTTTCAGTAAAATTTGAATTATATAATCCCAGGCTTTTCCCTACTTAAGAAATAGTAACAGAGAAGGACACTACCAAACATGGAAGAGGACAAGTCTCTAACTCATTGTCCTGATCAATACAGAAATCTATGATGAAACAATTTCTAAGACTCTTCAAAGGGACCCGCATGATTTTTAACTCATTTGTTTGCAGTCTTAAACACTGGTTCAGTAACAGAGTGTCATCTTATAAGTAATAAAGGAAATTCAAGGTGTAGTTTCTAAACAATTAACATAGCTTCTGAGCATTCGGAAGTTGATTTCTTAATTACATGCAATTTCTTAAATCCATTGTGAACTCAGATTTCCAATGAAGCTCTATAAGTCTTTCAACATCTCCCCCACAGCCCCCACATTAGCTTGTTCTTATTGTCAGGGTAGGGGGAGTTCTCAGTGTCTCTCAGCTATTTAAACCACCCAAGCTCTCAAATAAATTTAGTGAACAAAGCAAAGGAATCCAAATGACATTTCCTTCTATTCACAAAAACTTCAACTTTTATGTTCAGTAATTAATGGCAGCATTTAACCAGAACGACAGTACAAAATGGGGCAGTTGTTAGTTACCATAACCCTGTAATAAAGTGTCAAAGGTTATCACAACAGGATATCTGTGTTTAAATGGAAAGAGATAAAGAGACAAAGTCAAGCCAGGGATCCCTGTTTTGTTTTCCAAGTGGAGGGAAGTCCGCGGGAATAGGCTTCTAAACATCGGAAGAGCCAACCTCGGCACAAACAGTGAATGCGATGTTCTATTCCTTCTTTCCTTCCAATGCTGAGTGACAGAAGTCAGCTATTCTATTTGAGTGCCGGAGATGTGTAACATTTTACTGGCATCTTTTCCTGATCTGTATATAGTATGCATTTCCATTCCTGACTTACGGAAGGAAGTTCTAGAAGCTGTTGGAAACAGGGCTGGCCAGCCTGTGCTGATGGCTGTTTGGGGACCATGGACCATCTTCTCTATGCCTCTCATCTCACCATCTGCTTTCCCACAGATTCCCCCAACACCACCTCATCATGATTCTAACACCTTGACTGAGCAAGTTCTAGAATTCAGAAATAAAGAACACTGGGGTTCATTACCAACCCTTGCAAGGGCAACAGCGTAAGCAACAGGGACTTCCTACAGAGAGGAGAGGATTTCCCCAAAAATATGTAATAAAGATATTCAGACGTCTGATTCCATTGTAATACAGATTTCTCACAATGACAAAGAAAAAATTTCCAGTTTGGCCGCATTTACCCAGGACCGAAACATCCAAACAGAGAATGAAGTCACGCCTGGATGTGGCAGTTTTGTGGAAACGCTGAATCATCGGTGTAGCCTTGGTACTATCTGAGGTCAAAGAGTACTTTAGCTTTTTTTTTTTTTTTAAGATTTTATTCATTTCATTTGACAGACAGAGATCACAGGTAGGCAGAGAGGCAGGCAGAGAGAGAGGAGGAAGCAGGCTCCCTGCCGAGCAGAAAGCCCGATGCGGGGCTCGATCCCAGGACCCTGGGATCATGACCTGAGCCGAAGGCAGAGGCTTAACCCACTGAGCCACCCAGGCGCCCCAGTACTTTAGCTTTAAAGGAAAAGGGGGAAAACAATAGAATACCACCACCTAAAAATGACCTGTGATAGATGTTTTAACCACTTCTACACGGAGCAGGCAAAGTGACTTGTAAATGTCATGTAAGCTAGTATGTCCCATGGGCGTTGTATCCGCAGTGTTCACTGACGCTTCCCTATCCTCCTCCCTGCTGATTTCCTTGAAAGTGGGCTTGCAGTCACCGGCTGATGTAGGTCTAGCCAGATTTTTAGGAGCCATAGTTGCTGACTTGCACAAAGGTCTTTCTGTCTGAAGCATATACTAGATAAAGGATAATTAATTATAGTGGAAAGGTACTGGGGGAAAGAACTGGCAGCAAGAGTCCAGATATCAGCAGAGTCACAAGGAAAAAATAAATCCAAGAACATCTGAATCCCTTATTGTGGCCAGGAAAACTTCTGGATGTGAAATCACATTTGTACATAACAACGGACTTACAATACATGCACAAGGGAGCCCTTCAAAGGCTGGGTGTGAGTTAGAATGTAATGCACAGTTTTGCCCAACCCCTCAGATAGCCTCTTGAAGCCAAAATAGGGTGCTCTCAAAATGCATCTGTTTGGGCGCCTGGGTGGCTCAGTGGGTTAAGCCGCTGCCTTCAGCTCAGGTCATGATCTCAGGGTCCTGGGATCGAGGCCCGCATCGGGCTCTCTGCTCGGCAGGGAGCCTGCTTCCCTCTCTCTCTCTCTCTGCCTGCCTCTCCGTCTACTTGTGATCTCTCTCTGTCAAAAAAAAAAAAAATGCATCTGTTTAATAACACCTGTATTTACCAGATTGGCTTATGGGTTGAAGACAATTTCTCTAGAATTATTCCCCCTTTTATAAATTGCCCACATCTGGCTTATTTTGCTGAAAAATTTCTTTTTCAGCCATAAGGCTTTGCCAGTCTTTAAAAAAGCCAAACACTCCCTCCCACCTCTCCATCCCATGATCTCTTATCCTTACAACCAAGGGACAATGTCAACTTTTGCCATGTGTGAGGGAGAGGAGAGGACAGAAGGACAAAAAGAGCAGCATCAGAAGGAGAAAAGTCTCCCAGCACAGCTTTGAGAGAAGGTTTAGGAAGATTAAGATTTCTCCCACATCTTGAAAACTGGATTTTATGGAACTGGGCAGACATGATTCTATTTCTTTCTTGTCCCAGATGAAATTATAACCCACAAAGGATCAGTAAAATTACAAATGATCTTGGCCAGATTGCCTCCGTTTCGTCGTTCCAAGTTCAGCGGCAATGTTACTTCTTTGGAGAGCTGCTTCCCTGACTTCCAGGTGTAACGTAGAATCAAGAGTCACTAACTCCTCCCCTCATTTTACCACTTAGCACAGCACTCTTGGCTTTTTGTCATTTTTTGCAAGTGGGGATGTATGTGCTATGGGTGTGCATTTGCTTTCTGGTGTTCCGTTTGCACGCCCTACCATGACCCTCCGAGAGCATGGTCCTTACTACTGCCAAGGCAGGAGATACTGCCCATTGCTTACTCAAGGATGCATTTAATTGTGCTCTTCTTCCTAATTTTGTTTTGTGGAAGCAAAGGGGGCCCACGAAAGAAAACAAAGCAAACCAATAAAAATTGCTACGTTCCTTAGCTCCCTTGCAGATCAGGCAGCCAAGATGTGGGTAGGGAGATAGACACAGGAATTGCTGAGCGGAGCTTTCCAGCAAAGCATGGTCCTGGGGTGAGTAGTCCTCAGGAACACACATTTTCTCCTCTGCCATTCCCCGTTTCCTGCCTGGAATGCAGACGCCGCTGAAGTGGGAGCAGCAAGCTTGGGACCACCACAAGGTAGAAGCAGACAGGGTCCCCTACCGCCTCTTGGAGCCACTGTACAAGCATGGCACTGCCGATGTCTAGACTTCTAATTATATGAGAAAAATAAAACCCTTACTTACTGTAAGCCGTTGCTTTTGATGTTTTGGTCACTTCCTGCCAGAAGTCATTCTTAGCCATACAGAGCAGTGCTCCCAGTACTTTGAATGGTGCCGGGCTTGTGGTAGACGTTCAACATCGATGAAAGAGGGAGGAGGTGAGCATTTCAAGCCATTCGTATCAGGTCCTTATAGGTGCACGTTGGCCCTTGCAGATGCCAGTTTACGGTGTTTTTCATCCCTGAGGACTACAAGTCAATTGACAAAGAGACACAGGAGACAAATAGAGATACCCTTTTGAAGATTTATTTATTTATTTTGAGAGAGAGAGTGTGTGAATGAGAGTAGGGGAGGGTCCAAGAGAGAGGGAGAGAGAGAATTTCAAGCAGAGTCCCTGTTGAACGTGGAGCCCCACTCCGGGCTCGATCTCTCGGCCCTGAGATCACAGCCTGAGCTGAAACCAAGAGTCAGACGCTCAACTGGCTGAGCCATCCAGGTGTCCCAAGATTTTTTTTTTTAAGATTTTATTTATTTACCTGACAGACAGAGATCACAAGCAGGCAGAGAGACAGGCAGAGAGGGAGGGGGAAGCAGGCTCCCTGCTGAACAAAGAGCCCGATGCGCCACTTGATCCCAGGAACCTGAGATCATGATCTTAGCTGAAGGCAGAGGCTTAACCCACTGAGCCACCCAGGCGTCCATCCCAAGATATTTTTTTTTAAAGATTTTATTTATTTATTTGAGAGAGAGACAGTGAGAGAGAGCATGAGCGAGGAGAAGGTCAGAGGGAGAAGCAGACTCCCCATGGAGCTGGGAGCCCGATGCGGGACTCGATCCCGGGACCCCGGGATCATGACCTGAGCCGAAGGCAGTCGTCCAACCAACTGAGCCACCCAGGCATCCCCCAAGATATTTTTTTAATGACCATTTGTTCATGTAATATTTCTTGAACTCCTACCATGTCCCAGACACCACACTGGGTATGGGGGATAAAGCAACAGACAGACCCGAATCCCCGCCCTCCTGGTGCCTCTGTTTGGTGGGGGGAAACAAAGGCCATGAACAAGACATGTATGTGTGTTAGAAGTTGGGGGGCAATTTAAAGAAGGTGATCAGAAGAGGCCTCTCAGAGGGGTTATCAGAGCACAGATCTGAAAGGATCACATGCTAGTAGCAGAGGGACTAATGTCCTGGGAAGCGGAAACAGCAAATGCGGGGGCCTGTAGGGAAGACTCCTGTGTCTGAGGCTTTACCATCCCTGTGCCAACCTGACATCAAGGGTCAAATTACCAGCGGCTGCATCATTTTTGCCTGAGGGCTTTCTCCCGGCTGCCGAAGTTCTGCTCTGCCCACACAGGCAGCTGGCTGGCAGTGGTATGGGGAGTGGGGACAGGACAGAGCTGGTGTATACACACCCCGGGGCCCCGGGCCTGTCTGGAGGGCTAACGCTGGGCTGCGTGTTCTACACTGGCTCCTAGAGTTTGCCAGGAGAATTGATATCAGGGGCCCAGAGTGGTAGCTGGCTTCAGAGCACACCTTTATTAAGAGCCTTCCTCTTGGGGCGCCTGGGTGGCTCAGTTGGTTAAGCGTTTGCCTTCAGCTCGGGTCATGATCTTGGAATCCTGGGATCCGTCCCGTATGGGGGCTCCCTATTCAGCAGAAAGGCTGTTTCTCCCTCTGCCCCTCTTCTCTGCCTGTGCACCGTCTTTACCACCTTCTCAAATAAATAAATAAAATCTTTTAAAACGGGGCACTTGGGGGCGCCTGGGTGGCTCAGTGGGTTAAAGCCTCTGCCTTCGGCTCAGATCATGATCCCAGGGTCCTGGGATCGAGCCCCGCATCGGGCTCTCTGCTCGGCAGGGAGCCTGCTTCCTCCTCTCTCTCTCTGCCTGCCTCTCTGCCTACCTGTGATCTCTGTCTGTCAAATGAAATGAATAAAATCTTAAAAAAAAAAAAAAACGGGGCACCTGGGTGGCTCAGTCGGTTAAGCATCTGCCTTCAGCTCAGGTCATGATCTTGAGGTCCCAGGATTGAGCCCCAAGTCAGGCTCCCTGCTCTAGGTGGGGAGTCTGCTTCTGCCTCTCCCTTTGCCCCTCTGCCCGCCCCCACCCCCAGCGCTTGTGCGCTCTCTCTCTCTCACTCTCTCACACATGTGCGCTTTCTCTCTAATAAATAAATAAAATCCCTTAAAAAAAATCTTTCAAAGAAAAAATATTTCAAAAAAAAAAGTCTCCCTCTTCTTTTCTCAGTGAGCTAGAGGTATTTCCTTCACTTTCCAAATAAATGATTGACACTCAAATCCTCCTCTCCAAGTCTACTCCTGGGGGGTCACAAACTGGGAAAGGAGTGTCAGGAGGACCCTGAGTGCCAGAGAGAGGGGGAAGGGAGTGGGAAGAGAGGGAGTCAGACAGTAACAGGTCCCTCAGTCCAAAGCCTTTGGGATGCTGGAGATTGTATCTCTCTCCCGTGTGAGCTAAGCCTCCCATGGATGGTTTTGGGGGGAGTTGTGGCATGTTCTGACTGAACGTCTTAAATGTTCACTCCAGCTGCTACGTTGAGAACAGATTGCAGGGGGGATAATGTTGAAGCAGGAACACTTAGGAAATCATTCCTGGCTGCAGGTAATAGATGATGAGAGCTTGGATGGGAGCAGTAGCTTTTGTTAAAGCTGGGGCGGAGGACACTGCCTAGACATGGTGCCAAGATCATCTTCCTGTTCCTCTTCACCTCGGACGAATTTACCAACCAAGTAGAGAGCTGGAAACCCTCACGCTTCCGGGCACTGGGCAGACTCAGCGTTTGGGAAGTTGCACACACCTGGGTCTGAGTCCCGGCTCCGCTGCTCACGGCTAATACAGCTGCGCACAAGGGGCCTAATTTCTCCAGGGCTACAAATATTACCTACCGTGTAGGCTGCTGTGAAGACCAAATTAAATGAGAGAATGTTTGTAAATTGCTGAGTGCCATGCTTGGACCAATAAATTACAGCTTTAATAGTATAGCGCCCTAATTACCATATTTCATCAAATAGAAGACACGACTGTTGGTAACGCATTGTTATTTATCTACCTCCAAGGAAAAGTAAAAACTGCTGCTAATTTAATGATGACACTTGGCCTTAATGACAGTCCTAGGTGACACATGAATACGGCATCCCAGCTTCTCGCAGCTCTGAAATTTCTTTCATCTGCTTTAAGGAATTTGGCCATTTCTCCCACCTTCAAGCTGCATGGCTTGATGTTGTGATAGGAAATGCTTTTGCGCATATCTGAGAAACAGCGTGTAGTCAAGAATAATTGGCAGCTTCATCTCCTTGAGGGTGTCTGTCCTCTTAGGTTCCTGCCACAAACACTTAGAAGAATTGATGTGCTCCTCCCTGGACGGGTATCTGCTTCAATAACATCATTCCTACCCTGCTACTCTGTTTCTGTAGCCACAAGATCTGTGGATAGAATGACTTTTTTTTTTTTTTTTCAGAGAGAGAGAGAGAGAGGGAGAGAGAGTGAGGGAGCACAGGCAGGCAGAGTGGCAGGCAGAGGCAGAGGGAGAAGCAGGCTCCCTGCTGAGCAAGGAGCCCGATGCGGGACTCGATCCCTGGACGCTGGGATCATGACCTGAGCCGCTTAACCAACTGGGATCATGACCTGAGCCGCTTAACAAACTGAGCCACTCAGGCGTCCCTAGAATGACTTTTCATTTTAAGGCTGAACCATTGTGTTCACTCTTCTATCAAATGTATCAAATGTCAGTGAGATCCAACATGTTTAACTCTGACAATGTGCAAAATGTTTCCGCAGCAACAATTTTGAACCGATATGACCGAGTCAACAGATTCACAGGCAAGGACAACTTCGTCATGACCCAACAGAAGTGCACACACGTGGATACCAAAACTTATACTAGAATGTTCGTAGCAATGCTATTCCTAAGAGCTGCAAATTGGAAACATCCCCAATATCCATCAACAGTGGAATGGATAAATCACCAGTTGTCCATGAGCATAACATAGAATCCACAGCAATGAGGGTGAGTAAGCCAACACAAGCAACGACTTATGTGAATCTCACCGACACACAGTGGAGAAAAAGAAGCCAGATTCCAAAATATAATTCCATTTACGGGAAGTTCAAAAGCAAGCAAAATTCACCCATACTGTTAGTAGTCAGGAAAATGAGGGTGGCTCAGTCTGTTAAGCATCTGCCTTCGGTTCAGGTCATGATCCCGGTGTCCTGGGATCAAGTCCGGCACCGGGCTCCTTGCTCAGCAGGGAGCCTGCTTCTCCTTCTGCGTGCTGCTCCCCACTCTTGTGCTCTCTGACAAATAAAAAAATCTTAAAAAAAAAAAAAGAAGAAGAAGAGAAGAAGTCAGGAGAGTGATTACTTGGGACAGGGGTGAATAGTAACAAGATTTGGATGAGAGGAACATCCGGATGTCAGTAACGTTCTGTCTGTGGAGCTAGGTGTCGACCACTGGGTGTGAATGATTTATGAAAATGAAGATTCAGGGTCGCCTGGGTGGCTCAATGGGTTAAGCCTCTGCCTTTGGCTCAGGTCATGATCTCAGGGTCCTGGGATGGAGACCCACATTGGGCTCTCTGCTCAGCAGGGAGCCTGCTTCCCCCTCCCCCTCTGCCTGCTTGTGATCTCTCTCCGTGTCAAATAAATAAATAAATAAATAAAATCTTTAAAAAAAAAAAAGAAAATGAAGATTAATTGAACAGCATATCCATGAGTTGTACACTTTTCTGTAAGGATATTATAGATCAAAAATTTTTGAATACTGACACTTCAGAACATTGTACACACATGGGTACACAACAGGTGTGTCCATATGAATGGAAAATGGATTCTTTTTTAAATTAGGTCAGAAAAGTGATGCCTGAATAAAAGAGGACTCCTCGTCCTGTTTAACACAAAGTCTTACTTATCAAGCTTTCTGCCAAACCAAACAATAAGGACTTGATTCATTCTTTGTCTCTTGAATGTAGTTATAATAGTAACATTCTCTTAAGAAAGCATTTCTTTTTCCATTTTTCTAATTTTTTCTTTTTCTTCCAAGGTCATTTCTTGTGAAACCTGTCCTCTCCCCAAACACACATCTGCTCTATGCACCCAAGGTGCTCCTTGTTCAGTCTTTATCTCGGTGTCAGTTTTCCCCAGATGATGAGGACTCCCGTGGGTGCAAAACCCAGCAGGAACACGGCAGAAGAAACAAGCACACTCGCCTGGAAAAGTCTGGAAAGCATTCCAGGAGAAGTGTGTAGAGCAGCAGCTTCCAGCACAAGGATCTGTAGCTCACGAGGTCAAGGCTCAAGTCTGAGATGAAATGAGAGCCATGAGCTAGAGGAAAGCCCACACTCCGATGGGATTCTGTTTCCTCTGTACACTAGTAACCGTTGTCTCTTCTTATTTATGCTGCAATTTACCAAACTTCTGGTCATTTCTCTCCAACTTCTGGAACAGCCCGGGGGGCTAAGAAGGCTGGCGGCTGCTCTCCAGGAGTACCTGACCCTCTCTTCCTGCACAACACAGCGTAACTTCTCCCATCTGCTCTTATATGCTTGGCTGCATGGCTCAGTTCACATCTCTCCTCACTGAATACACACCCTCGAACAACTCAGGGAGGAACTGCACGGGTCCACTTACACATGCGTTATTTCCAATAAATACACTGCAGTCCATGTACGTGTATTTCCCTTATGGTTTCCTTAACATGTTTTTTTCTCTACCTTACTTTATTGTACATATGACAAACAAAATATGTGTTAATTAGTGGTTTATGTCATCAGTAAGGATTCTGGTCAACAGCAGGCCAGTGGTAGTTAAGGTTTGGAGGAGCTGAAATTAATACATGGATTTTTGCCACTAAGTTGTTCAAAAGGCAACTGTATTAGTACATCTGGCAGCTGAATACCTACCGCCCCCCCCCCCCCCCCCCCGATAGACCTCCAGCTACTCCGGATGGACTGGAAGAATCACACAGCCACCCCCCACCCCATACTCTGTACCCATTAATCATGAACCATAATAAAAGGTTGGTGTTTTATGGCACCATGTTTCAGTGAAGTTTGTTATGCAGCAATTACTGGAACAGTCACAATTTGGTTCAAATGATGAATGATTAATTGATGAACAATTACATTGAATTTGTAGATTTGGGGAATGACTGAGAAGCTTATTAGCCCCATGAGGGTGACAGAATTAGACAATGCAGATGAACCTTAGAAAACCATTTGGACTGAGTCACCAGAGTGGCTTAGTCGGCTGAACCCAGCTTGGTTTTGGCTCAGGTTAAGATCTCAGGGTTGTAAGAAGGAGTCTTGTGTTGGCTCCACGCTCAGTGGACAGTCTGCTTGAGATTCTCTCTCTTCCTCTGCCCCTCCCCCTGCTAGCATGCTCTCTCTCTCACTCTCTCTAAAATAAATAAATAAATATTTCAAAACAAAACAAAACATTGGGACCAACTTTTCACTTTCAAGTTTGAGGGTCCTAGGGTAACTTTTCCCTAAATGTTCACTCCCCTGGTAATTTTTCTTTTTTTTAAAGTAAACTCTGCATCCAATATGGCGCTTGAATTCACAACCCTGAGGTAAAGAGTTGCATGCTCCACTGGCTGAGCCATCCAGGCACCCACCATGGTAATTTTGTTTGGTCCCGTGGCTTTAAACATCTCTAAACCAACAACTCCCAAATCCTAGCTCTAACCCAGACTTTTCTCCTGAACTCCAGACCATTTATTCAACCACCTACTCCATCTCCCTCTTGGATGTCTAGGGAAAATGTTGACATTAACGTGGCTAATCTGCAGGGGTGCCTGGGTGGCACGGTTGGTTAAGTGTTTGACTCTTGATTTTGGTTCAGGTCATGATCTCAGGGTCGTGATACTGAGTTGTGCATGGTGCTCTGTGCTCATCATAGAGTCTGCTTAAGACTCTCTCTCCCTCTGCCCCTACCTCCAGTGCGCTTTCTCTCTCTTTCTAAAAAAAACCCAAATCTTTAAAAAACAAACAAACAAACAAACAAATAAACAAATACGGCTAAATCTGACTTGTGTTCCTCCACACCACGGTGGTTTGTTCTATACACAGTCTCCTATCTCAGCAAGTTTCAGCTTCCTCCGTCCAGTTGCTCTGGCCAAAGACCTTGGATTCATCCTTGCGCCCTCTCTTTGTCTCAGTTTCCATACCCTGTCCACCAGGAAATCCTGTTGGCTGTACCATCAGAATGTACCCATGATCTGTGTTCTTTTATGTGATGGTCGGCCAGGGGATGGCTGTAAGAAGAGACACAGGAAAGCTTCAGAAAAACAAGGTTTAAAGGACTCATAGATCCCAGAAGCAGGAAGCATGGCAGGCTGTACGGGGCCATGTGAGGAGTGCCAGGTTTTGGTCGGGGGAAGGAGACAGGAAGAAGGAAAAAATCTAGGTCAGAGCTTTTACTGCAGTTTTTGCAGGGAAGGCTGGCCATGGCAGGGTACATAGTGTAGGATTGATAAGTTTGAATAATTTCTTAGAGTTTGAGCTATAAGGGTGGTCCCCAGTTGTCTATTTGTGTTTTTGTAAAAATTTTATGTATTTATTTATCTGAAGAAAGCTCTATGACCAACGTGGGGCTTGAACTCATGACCCCGAGATGAAGGGTTATGTGTTGTACTGACTGAGCCCACCAGGAGCCCTGGCAGTTGTATATTTGTAGATGTGTGGGTGTGTGTAACATTTTTCTGGCTTTCTTCCTTTTCTCTCTACCTCTAAATGTTGAGGGGACTCAGGGTGGATCCTGGCCTAGATCACTACCTTTTTTTCCTTCTTCAATCACCTACTTCCCTAGCTGACCTCATCCTGTCCTGTGGGGTTTTTGTTTTTGTTTTAAGATGTTGTTTATTGATTTGAGGAAAAGAGCATGCATACACCCACAGGAGCACGAGTCCGGGGAGGTGCAGAGGAAGAGGGAGACGCAGACTCCCCGCTGAGTGCAGAGTCCTACATGGAGCTCATCCCAGGACCCGGAAATCAAGACCTGAGCCAAAGTCAGATGCTCGACTGACTAAGCCACCCAGGCTCCCCACGTCCTGTGGTTTTAAAATCTACCCATTTGTGGGCGACAGCTCTTGGTAAGAGCAAGAGAAAAAGTAGCAAGGAAATTGCTTAGTTCTGTGTACTGGCATTGATGGAGGGTACTAGTTCTGATTTCACTTGGGGGCACAATCTTTAGAGTACTCTTGGGTGATCTTAGAGCAGAAACTAAAAAGCCTTCATCCAAAGTAAAGGCGCTACATAGAACAAGTGGCCCAGAGTGTGGGATTGATTCTCCTAGCTTTTCCTATTACATAGAGACACCTCCCACTGGAAGAATTTCGGATTATAAATGTGCCCCATTGGCCCACAGGTAAGATCAGACTCTCCAGGCCAGCAGGATATCTGTGAAGTAAGAGAACCTCTAAATAAGGGTAGGGCCATTGTTTTCAGTTATGGCTCTTTGTCTCCAGGGGACGTTGGGCAATGTCCGGACACATTTTTGACTGTCACAACTGGGGAGGGGTGCTGCTAAACACCAAAAAATACACAGGACAGCTCCTGGCCCCACAACAAATTATTATCTGGCCCCAAATATCAAGGGTGCTGAGAGTGAAAAGTCCTGGATTAACAGTAAGTACCTTCTCACCCCCTCCACACCCCTACCCGACCCCATCCCATGTGGATCTCTCATCCCTTCAATGATCTTCTAAATTAAGTAGTCTTTGGCTCTATCAGCTTAGACAACAAGCTTTCACAGTCTGGGTCTCAGTTTTAGAGGAGCAAATCTGCAAAGATCGCCCCCAATAAAGCATACCTCCTGGTATTCACACCCTCATGTAGTCCTCCCCTTGAATCTAAAAGGCCCTGTGACTCACTTTAACCAGTAGGAAGTCACGTATGTGACACTATGACTTAGGCTTCTTCTTCTTCTTTCAGATTTTATTTACTTATTTGACAGAGAGAGAGCTCAAGCAGGGGGAGAGGTAGAGGCAGCAGAGAAGCAGGCTCCCCGTCGAGCAGGGAGCCCAACGCAGGGCTCAATCTCAGGACCCTGGGATTGTGACCTGAGCCAAAGGCAGACACTTAACCCACTGAGCCACTGGGCTCCTGGTGCCTGGTGGCTTCAGTTGTTGTACTTTGCGCTGCTCTGAGGTGCCATGTAAGAAAAGAAGTCAGCTGTCTGGTAAGGAGACCAAATGGACAGGCTACATGGAAAGGACATATGGAAAAGGAGGGGCTCTGAAATCACAGAGTGACAGACAGACAGACAGACCAACAGTATCTGAGAAAGAGAAAGAGAGGCCACGTGAACCAGTGGAGCCCAGCCTTAGAGCTATTCCTGTCAGGCATTAGGCAAGCAAGCTATTGAGCCGCCAGACAATTCCCACACAAGGGTTGAGCACAAGGAACAGAACTGCCCAGCTGAGCCTAGGCCACTCACAGAACTGGAAGGATAACAAAAAGCTTGTAGGTTTTTTTTAAAAATATATTATTTTTATTATGTTATGTTAGTCACCATACAGTACATCATTAGTTTTTTATGTAGTGTTCCATGATTCATTGTTTGCATATAACACTTAGTGCTCCATGAAATCCTTGCCCACCTTAATACCCATCACCAGGCTCACCATCCCCCACCCCCCGCCCCTCTAAAATCCTCAGTTTGATTCCTGGAGTCCAGAGTCTCTCATGGTTCATCTCCCTGCTCTGATTTCCCCACCTTCATTTTCCCTTCCTTCTCCTAATGTCCTCCATGCTATTCCTTATGTTCCACAAGTAAGTGAAACCATATGATAATTGTCTTTCTCTGTTTGACATATTTCACATAGTATAATCTCCTCCAGTTCCATCCATGTTGATACAAATGGTGGGTATTCATCCTTTCTAATGGCTGAATAATATTCCATTGTGTATATGGACCACATCTTCTTTATCCATTCGTCTGTTGAAGGGCATCTTGGCTCTTTCCACAGTTTGGCTATTGTGGACATTGCTGCTATAAACACTGGGGTGCATGTGCTCCTTTGAATTACTACATCTGTATCTTTGGGGTAAATACCCAGTAGTTCAGTTGCCAGGTCATAGGGTATCTCTATTTTTAACTTTTTGAGGGAACTTCACACTGTTTTCCAAAGTGGCTGCACCAACTTGCATTCCCACCAACAATGTAAGAGGGTTACCCTTTCTCCACATCCTCTCCAACATTTGTTGTTTCTTGCTTTGTCAATTTTTGCCATTCTAACTGGTGTAAGGTGGTATCTCAATGTGGTTTTGATTTGAATTTCCCTGATGGCTAATGATGATGAACAATTTTTCATGTGTCTGTTAGCCATTTGTATGTCTTCTTTGTAGAAGTGTCTGTTCATGTCTTCTGCCCATTTTTTGACTTGATTATTTGTTTATTGGGTGTTGAATTTGAGAAGTTAAAAAGCCTATAGTTTTAAGCTACTATGCTTTGAGGTAGTTATTTATACAGCAATACACAAAACTGTTTCTATTTTCTTGAAAATAAAATGGTGAGGCAAGATAATGATGTTATAAGTTATTTTTAGCCTCAAAATCCTTGATTGAAACAAAATCTTACCCAGAAGAATAATATATACGTATCTGCCAGGAATAATTTTTCTTTCTTTCTTTCTTTCTTTCTTTCTTTCTTTCTTTCTTTCTTTCTGATGCAAGTGACAAAAACCAATTGAAGTAGCTTAGGGCATAATGGGTCCCTTTCCTCATGTGGCAAGAATTCTGGAGCTAGGTGGTTGCTGGAATTGGTTCAGTGGCTCACTGAGGTCAGGTTCAATGTTTCTGTGATTTCAGGCATTCCTATCATACTCACAGTCACAACGTTACTAATGTAATGGCAGACAGGACAATGGCATTGAAAAGAGGAAGAAGGAAGAAGGGGAAGGTCAGTACCAGCCACAGAGGTCCATTTTTAATAAGGAAGTCAAAGTTTCACAAAACTTTAAGCATCAGGGCCTTCTCATATGTCAGGGGCCAACACTTGGTCATGTGTCAAGTCACAGCTGCCAACAAGACTGAGAAATTGAAGGGCAGGATTGTCATGAATAGCTTTCATCATTCTCCACACCTTGGAGTTGGGCTGATTGTCACTGCACACAAAATCAGGGTGTAGGAAGGAAGAAGTGGGTATGAATATTGAGCAATAGGGAACTGGCTTCTGAAACTATAAAAAGCACAAAATGGAGTTGATCTGACTGAATTAGAGCAAAAGGGTCTTGATTCCTGTCAATTCAGCCTCCCTTTTCTCGCTATTATCCTCTATCACCAGAAGGCTCCAAAGGGGCCTTCAGGAAAACCCCAAGACTCCAGAAAGCCAAATCTAAGAAAAAAATATCACTTGACCATATCTTGACATCCCTTCGTGCTCTGACACTCCAGAATCATGGGAGAATTTGCGTATTTGAGGAATCACAAGGAGATCAGCATGGATGGACTGGAGGGAGGGGAAGGAACCGAGCCAAGTTAAGTAGAAGCTTGTTCATTTGCCCACAGCTGCCTCCTTCTCAAACCTCATCTTCCCTAGGATCCTTCTCCCAGGACTCACTCTGGTTTCACTTTTGTCTTCTTTGAGGGCCAAGAGCTAGAAAGGTCAGATCCAAAGTCTTATTGGAGAGATGGCAAGAGAGAGTCTGTGGATGAATCTTCCTAATTCTTTTTTTCTTCTTCTTTCTTACTTGAAGGCTGGTGTTGACCAGATGAATTTTTTTCTTTGCAGCTAAGAATTGCTGCGTCAAGAAAATATGACACTTTACTTTATGGGACATACACTCCATCAGTAATACATCTATCCAGAGGTGGAGGGAGTGTGGAGTCACAGTGCTAATATGGGCTCCAAAAGACGAAGGAAAAGCCCTAATGTTCTTAGCTCCAGGGCTGCCGAATATTTGGGATAAGCCTTTGGTTTCTCTTAGAAACCAATGAATAGACTTTGTAAGTGCCAAATCACAGTAAGCCAAGTGTTAACAAACTGATTAATGACACCCGCTAGCAATTAGCAGGTCCACAGGATTATTACCCTAACAAACTCTGTTAACATGAGGTAGGAGGGTTTTTTGTTTGTTTGTTTGTTTTCTTTTGTTTTTTAAGTAAGATAAGTGTGGAATTTGAATGTTACATGTGATCCTTTAGAACTGGAGCATCAGAAAGCTTTCATGGACAAGGACAATCTCTCCATGGGCAGGTGAGATGGGATATGGGCATGGGGTTTTCAATCCCAAGCACTATTTATAAGGTTTCCTAGCAAGACAATGGGAGAGAAACTTGAGGTAAACCCACGTGCCATTTACTGCAAGAGTTAAAATATCTTTAAAAGGAAGTTTAGCATGATGGTGGCATAACTGGCAACAGACCAACAATTAAAGGATCGACACTCAAGCACCACCCTTGCATGACACCTTGTCTTACAACAGCTGCCATTATCCCTTTACTGAGATGAAGGATCACTGAGAACCCTCAAATGTCAACAATATAGAACCATTGGTCGACAAATGGAGCAATAGTGAACCATACGATAAAAGGATGATGCCGATGACCGTGACAGCTTCTGTCATTTGTTGAGAGCACAGCATGTGCCAGGAGTGAGACATGTGTGTTATCTCATTTAGCTCTCATGAGAGCCCTGTGAGGTAGGTAGTAGCATAATAACAGATATGTTAGAATACTAGATGCTGTTATAATCCCCTATGCACAGAAAACAAAACTAAGAGTCTAAGTATGCCCAAGATAGGGGCACCTGGGTGGCTCAGTTGGTTGGGTGTCCTACTCCTGACTTCGGCTCACATCATGATTTCAGGGTTAAGAAACTGAGCCTTACATAGGGCTCCCCATTCAGCAGGGAGTCTTCTTGAGATACTTCCTTTCTCTCTGCCCCTCCCTCCGTTCCCACACTCTTTCTCTCTCAAATAAATCAATAAATCTTCAAAAAAAAAGAAAAAAGTATGTCCAAGGTCACCAAGATACTTAATTCGAAACCTTCTGATTCTGGAACAAGCAAGCTTATGCACTACATCGCTTAAACAGCATTTGTGCCAATAGAATCCGATTTCTGTTTTTAAAGATCCTCTGAAAACGGAGTTAAGTATTTCAAAATCCACTGAGCCTGTTTATTATTGGAGAACGGGGTCTTTTGATTATGTTTTGATTAGGCTGTATTTCTAAATTCACAGATTCACAGTAAACAGACATGCCAAGCTCAGAGACAATCTAAAATACATACTAATTTGGCTGACCAAATTACTTTTATGCCATTTTAACATTGCTGGACTTTCAAGAAAAAAAAGCCAGGATGGAATTTAAACTTCTTAACAAAACACAGATAATCACAAACAAATCTCCCTTTTGGAAGGAAGGAAGGAAGGAAGGAAGGAAGGAAGGAAGAAAATCCATCATAGCATCTTAATCAACATCCATGGAAGAAAAGCAAAAAGAGGAAATCCTCCTTTATGTTTCTGAGATTCCTGAGAAAAACATTCCCATATTAGACTTCTTGGTCAAAGATGAAGAGGGGGTGCCTGGGTAGCTCAGTGGTTAAGCATCTATCTTCCACTCAGGCCCTGATCCCAGGGTCCTGGGATCAAGCCCCATGTTGGGCTCCCTGCTGGGTGGGGTGCCGGCTTCTTTCTCTCCCTCTTCCCCTCCCGCTGTCTTGTGCTCTCTCTCTCTCTCTCTCTCACTCTCTCTCAAATAAATAAATAAATAAATAAATAAATACAAAGATGAAGACAGACTCTCTTCTCCCTTCCAACCTCTGACCAAAAAGTTCATTTTATAAGGTACTGACCAACGGGCTCAGAACTTCTATAGACTTCAGTTAGAAAGTTTCCCACAAAGTCCCTTTTACTTTCTACTCCAAATGACATGAAGTAATGTGTTAGAACACAAATCTTAGACACACTGTCAGATTCTCCTAATGGACCTTTCCTCTCTCTGGGCAGTGCCTCATCCACGCTGGGTCAGCCTTCTACATCTGGAACAGGGGATCTTCCTCCTGAGTAGTTGTCAAGGGGTTGGATTATACAATAGAGAAGAGAATTAGGTCCCCAGCAGGGTAAGCTATGACCAACAGGAAATGGGAGCTGGGAGGGAAAGGGAATGATAAATTCTCCTTTCTTTCCCTCCTCCATGAACTACTTCCAGGCGCACTTCCTCCTCACAATCCTAGCAGAAAACTACCGGGCACAAAACAGACAGGCCTGATGCGCAGTCGGCGTGTGTCCTCATGCATTCATGATGCTCATAAGAAAAAGCATCATGTGGTTTCACATCTTTCTTTGCCTGGTTTCTCTTTTCCCTCCCGCACTTCCCTGGGCTTGAACCTCCCAAATCAGTTTCACGGCCTTAGGCATGGCTGCAGGGCTAGAGATGGAATCCTTGGAGCTGGGTGTGGCTAAATTCCTGCCAATGGGATGTGAGCAGAAGTGGTATATGCAAATTCAAGATCTCGTCCTGCCAATGGGATGTGAGCAGAAGTGGTATATGCAAATTCAAGATCTCGTCCTGCCAATGGGATGTGAGCAGAAGTGGTATATGCAAATTCCAGGTCTTGTCCTGCCAATGGGATGTGAGCAGAAGAGGTATATGCAAATTCCAGGTCTGGCCCCTAAAACAACTGAGTACACACTTCCTTTCTTCCCCTTCCTCCCGCTCTTTCTCCATTATCTTTCCCTCCACTTCCTGGAAGTAGCAATAACTGGAGCAGATTTGGAGGCTACAAATCAATGATTGCTGAGCTACCATCCCATCTGTATCACTCAGGGAGGGGTTTTTTGTTTGTTTGTTTTAAGATTTTATCTACTTACTTGAGAGAGAGAGAGAGAGAGAGAGAGAGAGAGAGAGAGAGAACAAGTTGGGGAAGGGCAGAGGAAGAGGGACTGGGACAGACAGACTCTCTGCTGAGTGGGGAGCCTGCCCCAGGACTGGATCCCAGGACCCTGAGATCACCACCCCAGCTGAAATCAGACGCTTAACCAACTTGAGCCACCCAGGCACCCCCATCACTGAGTTTTTAAGTGAGAGAGAAATAAACTTCTATACTTAAAATGAAAATTTGTTGCATACTTCAATCTTTGCCTTTGGCTCCACTTTCTAAAGAACTTAAGCCAAGACCAGTACTGATCAACTATTACCTGCATTTTATTTCCCAGCTAACTTCTGGAAGGTGAGCTCTCTTCCCCTGAATTATACTAAATGTTCTGGCTGAACTATAAACGTGCTACTCTGACTTAGGAAGGCATTTACATCTGGAAATAAACGCTTCCATGGCCAGGTATTACAGCCAAAACTTGGGCTCAGGTTTTCCCCTCACAGGGTGACCTTCTTTTATGTCCAGGATGATTGACAGATGACATCCAAATGGAGGCATCGATCTTTGGAGCACTGAGCAGCTGGTTTCCTTTATTCTCAAATAGATATGACAAAGATAAAAAGCATGATACAGAGAAAGACAGAAAGACTTAAGAAGCTCTCAGGCTTCCATTCACATCCCCTAGGAAAAATTAGTAAATTAACCCTTATGAATGTAATAGTCTGTGGCTGACAGTGCCCATGGCCTTTTCTGCTCAACTCCTTCCATAAAAGAAAGACCAGTGCAAGGTGAATAGCTAAGGTTTCGGCCTGCTGAGGCAGGATGAACCAAAAATCCTCCAGCAAATACCTAAACCTAAGGACAGTGTGTCTGGAAGTAGAGATTAGAAGGATGGTGAACATATTAAGAGAAGGGAAAAATTCAGACATCTCCCTTTGATCAGCAAACTGTACTAGGAATTTACCTTAAGGACATTACTAAATGGTTAGTCGGGATTACTATAAAGTGATGTTTATGGCAGGATTGTTTGTGTTAATGTGATATTACAAAGCCTCCAAATAACAGATGATTAGTAATGTGGTTTTACAAAGTCTGGGACATCCACAGAAGATAATATTATATATAATTATATATTATATTATTAATATTATATCATATATGATATATATCATATATAATTTTATACTTACAAATACATGTTTATATATATTATATTATATTTTGTGGATGTGCCAGGCTTTGTAATCATAAGTATCATTATATATATAATATAATACTAGATAGTCACTCAAAACGATGAAACAAGATTTGTAATCCTTACCATGAAAAAGAAGTCCATGAAAAGATGGGAGCTTTTACAAAGCATGTTTCTAAATACATGAAGATGGTATCTGTAGTCTGGAACAGTGGTTCTCAAAGTGTGGTCCCTGGACCAGAAGCATCAGCATCACTTGGGAAAGAAAATGCAAGTTCTGACCCTACCTCCTGAATCAGAAACTTCTCTATTGCACCCCGTAGCCCATTTTAATAAGCCTTCCAGGTGACTTTACTGTACTCTAAGGATTGAGATCCAGTGGTCTAGAACAAAGAGGGGGTTGTTATACATATTTCTAAGGGCTGAGTAAGAGCTCAGTTTCCCCTTTATAATTTGAACGTAGCCCAATGTCAGGGTTTTTAGTGAGAGTGGCCAGCAACAGAAAAACCCAGCCAAATGGTCTCAAACAACAAATGAATTTATTACTTCACATCAACTTAGAGCAGTTTCCAGAACATACAATCTGCCTCCATTTCCTGTCATTCTTTGATGTGTATGCGTCATCCTAAACCTAGCCGTCACTTTGCTGTTGTAGTTCCATATCCATCTAGATACACCACGTCCAGAAGCAAAAAGGGGCCATTTCTTTTGGAATCTCCTTCTTAACAGTAAGAAAACCTTTCTCAGGAGCTGTCCTCTTGCCCCCACACCTTTCCCCCGTTCCTCATTGGCTAGACCCATATCACATGCTCATTCCTCCTGAGATGACTAGGAAAATTAGGATCAGCCTAGACTGATCAGTCTGGATTCCCTCTTGAGCTGAGCTTGAGCTTCAGGGAAGGTAGGTTCACCTTCCCTGAAGGATGGGTCCTGAGCAACACTGCAGCCCTATTAGTGTGGGGAAGACATGGCTTTTGAGTAGGCAACAAACTGTCAGCTACACTGAATCTAGACTAGGCATTGTTTTTTTAATACTGTTCTATCGAACTGAATTCTTCACCATTGCTATAAATTACTTGATAGGTGTATTGGCAAATGGAACTGCTCAGATTCCTTCCTTCCTTCTTTTCTTCCTTCCTCTTTCTCCCTTTCTTTCCCTTCCTTCCTTCCTCCCTTCCTCTATCTCTCCCTTTCTTTCTCTTTTCTTTCTCTCTCTCCCTCCCTCGCTCCCTCTCTCTTTCTCTTTCCCTTCCTTCTTTCCTTCCTTCCTTCCTTCCTCCCCCCTTCCCTCCCTTCCTCTCTCTCCCCCTTTCTTTCTCTCTCTTTTCTTTCTTTCTTTTTCTTTCTTTCATTCTCTCTTTCTCTCTCTTTTCCTTCCTTCCTTCCTTCCTTTCCTTCTTTCTTTCCCATGCTTTGGAAATTACTCCTGAGATTGAAAAAGAATAATTTGTGTCATGCAAGGTTTTTCTTTTTTCTTTCTTTACTTTTAAGGCAACTTAAGAGACTCACAGTACCCAGTGTTGTAAGGCTCTGGAGCAACTGGAAATCTCACACATTACAACAGGTAGAAGTATAAATTGGTACAAATACTCTGAGACCCTTTTTGATAGTATCTATTAAAGCAAAACTTATGCTATGACTTTGCAATTTCACTCCTAGGAATTCCCAGAGACAGATGGGCAGGAACATGCAGGAGAATGACCCTGGCTGCTTCCCTCACAACCAGCCCAAACTGGAAAACCAGGTAGAAACTGGCAAAGCCAGCATTTCAAAGCCAGATGTGTTTGCTTCTAAGTCCTGGACTGCCTCAAACAGGACAATTCGGACTTATATTTTTAAAAGGTGAATTCCAACTCATTTTATAGTTAAAGTTGTTGAAGCCTATAGGTAGTCATGATTTTTAGCTGCACCAAAAAAAAAAAAAAAAAAAAAAAAAAAAGGCATAATTGAAGAAAAGCTTGGCCACTTAGCCCTTTATGAAGAAATGTGACTTTCAAAGGTTTGGAAGAAGTCCTTCAAGTTGAGCTTTTTATCAGCTTGATTCATTTTTCTCCTTTTGCTAATTTTGGACTTCACTTCATTAACTTTCCCTTGAATTTAAGTTTAACACCTTTCACTAATCCTAATAAAATAATAGAACAAGTTCAGACAGGCTCACTGTCAAGTCAGTAGACAATGACTAAGTAATTCCTTCATGAAGTGCTTTCTTTGTATCTCTTTGCCATACTTATCAGAGATAGGTCTACAGTACCTCAAACATCTCCTACACCAGTTAACCCAGGAATCCTGAAAATGGTTAGCTATCTCCTCTGGGGCCAGTGAAATCTGGTGCTTAAGGTTTTAGACCTTCAAATCTGAAACACCAGGATCAAATTCTGGCTTTATCATTTTCAGTGGTATGACTTTGGGCAAGTTATTTAACTTCCCTGGGATCCGCCCCCCCCTTTTAAGATTTTTATTTATTTATTTGACAGAGAGAGAAGAGGGCGCATAAGCAGGGGGGGCAGCAGGCAGAGGGAGAGAGAGAAGCAGGCTTCCTGCTGAGCAGGAAGCCCAATGTGGGGCTAGAACCCAGGACCCTGGGATCATGACCTAGGCCAAAGGCAGAGAGCTAACTGACAGAGCCACCCAGCATCCCCGAAATCTGATTTCCTTATCATTAAAATGAGACCACCACCACCTATTACCCTTGGGTTTAGAAGAGGTAGGAATGAGGTAAAGCACGTAAAACACTGTATATGCTTCAGCATGTAACACAGTTAACTCTTACTATTATCTGGAACAAATCCACACTGCCTGGTACTGTTTCTTGCTCAAGTGTTCACTCCAGGTATTTGCATGGAGGGCCTGTTACGTGCAGAGCGCTCTGAGGGATACAGGGACCAATCCTTTCAGCATGTCAAAATGAAATAACTTTATTCTGGAATTCATTCTAAAGCTATTTAGCGTGCATCTAAAAATGCCAGCTGCTGTATCAGGTATGGGGAAGCGGGGGCAAATAAAGAAAGTCCCCAGACTCCTGAAGCTTATACCCTCACTGGAGGAAAGAGACAATAAACGATAAATGATGGCACAAAGGCACAAGACGGTCAGAGTTAGTGGAGAAAGTAAGGCAGGTGTACGTGACACAGAGTATCTGAGGAACCCATGATGGATTTTGCAAAACCTCCTGCTCCTCGTTCTTTCTGTCCTGACCTTTCTGACTGATGAATGGCCCACAGAGCCAGAGCAGCCATGTTGGGTGATAACACGGAACCCGGATGCGTGAGCTGGAAGGGCCTCTGATCTGAGGTGTCCTTCTGCACCAGCTCGTCCTGCATGAGCCATTGGTATTTTGTGTTTTTGTGGCACTGAGAGCCAAGCTTAATAGTAACCAACACAGTTACTTACTCTCTTCTGAGGACATTTCTGCTTTCATCCTGATCAGATATGGAAGTCTGGAAGAAATTCAGGATTTGATTCATAAGAGAGAGAATGAATAGAGACTATAGAGAAAACGGCAGAGACTAAGAACTAGTAAAAATTTGGACTTACTTTCTATGTATATTTTAAAAGTATTAAGTTGCAAAGCTTCATTCATATTATTTGTAAACATTCCAGTAACTTTATGGATTATCTACCTGAAGCCTCATTCAAAAGACAAACCCAGTGGCCAAGCACCTTCTCAAAAACATGACAGCCAAGATTTAAACCCAGGCATGTGCAAGCCTTGAGCCCAAACTCCCAACCCTTCCCTCAAACTGTCTCTAGGGTCCGCAGGAAAGTAGAGAAAGTAAACAGGAAAGACAGAGGCACATATGATAGGAAGTTCTGATAAATATGGTCTACCAATAAAAGGGGACAGGAGAAAGAACGGTGAAAATAAAGAATTGGTGGAAGATCCACCTCCATGGTCTTGGTGGTGTCTAGTTCTAATTTTGTGCCTAGAGGCAATCAGATTTGTAAATTCTTGTAACTTGAAAGCACCACCCCGACTGGGATTCCCCAGTTAGGGAAGAAAGCTCTCATGCTTTGCTCTATGGCAAGCTCAGGTATGGTTCTAAGACCAAGACCTGCCCACTGTCTGCTTTTTTTTTTTTTTAATAAAGTTTTATTGGTACAAAACCACTCCATTCATTTATGTGTTAGCTATGGCTGCTTCTGCATTTCAATGGCAAAGATGGGTAGTTGTAACAGAGACATTAAAAGCCTGAAGTATTTACCAACTGGCCCTTTACAGAGAAGTTTGCAAAACTCTGCTCTATGGTGTGGCTACTGTTCAAAGATCTTCCTAGTTACACAACACCAGCTCTCCTATGACAGTAAAGCTAAAACATCAGGAAGAACTCAAAAAATATCCATTTCCAGGATTTTTTTTTCTACTTCTGAACATACAGATTCAGGAGGAATGCTGGACTTATATACCCTCTTTTAAATTTTTTTTTAGATTTTATTTATTTATTTATGAGAGAGAGTGCACACACACCCAAAGAGCGGGGGAGGGGGGGAGTGGAGACAGGGAGAGGAAGAGGGTGAAGCAGATTCCCCATTGAGCAGGGGGCCCAATGTGGGGCTCGATCCCAGGACCCTGAGATCATAACCTGAGCCTGACAGATGTTTAGTTGACTGAGTCACTAGACCTCTGTATTCCAATGAAAACTTGAATTAAATGCTCAGCAAAACCACATAATGTAGAAACTTGCGGAATCCCTACATTGTATAACCGAAACTAATGTAACATTGTGTGTCAACTCTGCCCAAATTTAAAAAAGAAGGAAAAAAATGCTCAGCACATTCGAACCCCATTGCACTCTCCTCCTGTGTGTGAGCAACCAGTCTGTATTCCAGGAGGCCCCTCCCAAAACTTTTTAGTGCATGCCTTTGTGCATGCCTACTACTTTGCTTAAAAATATGACTGTAGCTTTAATTAAGTTTAAATCTACCAGATTCTTGTTTTATCAAGTCACAATAAACTAAGTGAGGGAAAATGGGGAAACTTGCCATGAGGAAGATGGTTTTAGACCGCAATTGGTAAATAGAGTGAAAAAGAGAATCTTGGCTCCGTTCTTGAACTGGCAGGAAAACGCGGCGATTACATTACTCAGCGGGTAAATGTAATGTCTTCACACATGTATTCTCAGAGGGGAGAACCCAGGGTTTTAATCATTTGGTAATGTGCTTTCAGTGAATCATGTAGGTTTGTCAAAAGCTCTAAGTGAACCACAGTTCTATCTCTTACTGTTTTTGGGGGCCAGCTCTATTGGTCCTCCACAGCACTAGCAACTTTAAACAGAGAGGACAGGAAGGAAGGGAAGTTGTCCTTCTAGAGAAGTCCTGAGAACCAGGTGCTGGCCCAGGTGTTTGCGAAAGAACTAGGTGAAGGATTTCATACACAGCCTATAACCCTAGGTTCCCGGAAGCTGCCTGTTGAACAGCAGGAGTGAAGACGCTGTAATGTTTCACATTTTCCTGGGTTCCTGATAGGAAGCCATTCTTGATAAATTGTGCTTTCTGGGGCATCTGGGTGGCTCAGTTGGTTGAGCGACTGCCTTCAGCTCAGGTCATGGGCCCAAGGTCCTGGAATGGAACCTGTTGTCAGGCTCCCTGTTCAGTGGGGAGCATACTTCTCCCTCTTCCTCTGCCCCTTCCCCCTTGTGCTCTCTCTTTCAAATGGATAAAGAAAATCTTTAAAAGAATTTTTTTAAAGATTTTATTTATTTGATAAAGAAATAGAGACAGTGAGAGAGGGAACACAAGCAGAGGAAGTGGGAGAGGGAGAAGCAGGCTCCCCAATGACTCAGGAGGCCGATGCAGGGTTGCATCCCAGGACCCTGAATCATGACCTGAGCTGAAGGCAGCTGCTTAACCGACTGAGCCACCCAGGAGCCCCTAAAAAAATTTTTTTTTAGTTAAAAAAAAATAGTAATGAGAGAAAGTTTAAAAGAAAGTGTGGTTTCCGGGCTTGGGTCACAGTGGCCACACATATTTTTTGATGCCTGACTCAATGTGATGCTTTTCCCGGGAAATTTAAGCCACTTGTCATTTCTGGTTCCTCTTGACTTCAGAGGCATCAGCCCAGGCTTTGTGGAAGGGCGGGGATCCCTGTGGATTACTCACTGGGTGGACAATGCTGGGCATGTTTCTAAGCCCAGCTGGGCTATCCCATGTCACCTAGCACAATCTCAGCAAAACCCTCCTCTGTCATCTCGTGTGCTTGGAAAATGAAAGTCAGTTTCAATTAGTTAACCCTGGTCTCCACCTAAGGAAATTAGGAACACAGGGTGAGGAAGAGGAGAGGCTTTTGGAGTAAGACAGGCTTGGGTCTCAACATCGGTTCTGTGCCTTACTGGCTGCGTGACCAGCAGTCAGTTACTTAGCGATTGTGAAATTGGGGTGACAATACCCACCTCCCAGTCTTGCCGAAAGGATTAGATGAGGAAACTTACAAAGAGGATTTAGCTCAGGTCATTAGGAGAGATGTTGGTGAATAAGAATAAAGTTGCCAGAGCTTTTGATCTTGATGAAGTCCCAAAAGTTCATCTTCGCTTTTGTTTTCTTTGCCTTTGGAGACATATCTTGAAAGAAGTTGCTGTGGCTTATATTGAAGAGGTTACTGCCTATGTTCTCCTCTAGGATTCTGATGGATTCCTGTCTCACGTTGAGATCTTTTATCCATTTTGAGTTTATCTTTGTGTACGGTGTAAGAGAATGGTCGAGTTTCATTCTTCTGCATATAGCTGTCCAGTTTTCGCAGGAAACAGTAAAAAAAACAAAGAGGCAACCCACGGAATGGGAGAAGATATTTGCAAATGACAGTACAGACAAAAGGTTGATATCCAGGATCTATAAAGAACTCCTGAAACTCAACACACACAAAACAGACAATCATATCAAAAAATGGGCAGAAGATATGAACAGATACTTCTCCAATGAAGACATACAAATGGCTATCAGACACATGAAAAAATGTTCATCATCACTAGCCATCAGGGAGATTCAGATTAAAACCACATTGAGATACCACCTTACACCAGTTAGAATGGCCAAAATTAGCAAGACAGGAAACAACATGTGTTGGAGAGGATGTGGAGAAAGGGGAACCCTCTTACACTGTTGGTGGGAATGCAATTTGGTGTAGCCACTTTGGATAACACTGTGGAGATTCCTCAAGAAATTAAAAATAGCGCTTCCCTATGACCCTGCCATTGCACTACTGGGTATTTACCCCAAAGATACAGACATAGTGAAAAGAAGGGCCATCTGTACCCCAATGTTTATAGCAGCAATGGCCACGGTCGCCAAACTGTGGAAAGAACCAAGATGCCCTTCAACGGATGAATGGATAAGGAAGGTGTGGTCCATATACACTATGGAGTATTATGCCTCCATCAGAAAGGATGAATACCCAACTTTTGTAGCAACATGGATGGGACTGGAAGAGATTATGCTGAGTGAAATAGGTCAAGCAGAGAAAGTCAATTATCATATGGTTTCACTTATTTGGGGAGCATAACAAATAGCATGGAGGACAAGTGGAGTTAGATAGGAGAAGGGAGTTGAGGGAAATTGGAAGGGCTGGTGAACTGTGAGAGACTATGGACTCTGAAAAACAATCTGAGGGTTTTGAAGGGGCAGGGGGTGGGAGGTTGGGGGATCCAGGTGGTGGGTATTGGAGAGGGCACGGATTGCATGGAGCTCTGGGTGTGGTGCAAAAACAATGAATACTGTTACGCTGAAAATAAATTAAAAAAAAAAAAAAAAAGATACACAGAAAAAAAAAAAAAAAAAGAATAAAGTTGCTGGGGCACCTGAGTGGCTCAGTGGGTTAAAGCCTCTGCCTTCTGCTCAGGTCATGATCCCAGGGTCCTTGGATCAAGCCCTGTATTGGGCTCTCTGCTCAGCAGGGAGCCTGCTTCCTCCTCTCTCCGCCTGCCTCTCTGCCTGCTTGTGATCTCTGTCTGTCAAATAAATAAAAATCTTTAAAAATTAAAAAAAAAAAGAATAAAGTTGCCACCTAGAAGCCATGAAAGAAAAATATCAATGAGGCAAGAGAAATATGAACAAGAAACATCCCCAGGTAGGTCACAGAAAAATAAATATAAATGGCTCTTACTCGTACTAAAAGATGTCTGGCCTCACTTGTAATAAGAAAAACGCAAGTCAGAACTGTACAAGGATATCATTTTTCATCTATCAAGTTGGCAAAGATCCAGTTCAAAAATTTCACGACGTGTTCCGTAATAAATAGTGGAATTAGGTACTCTCCTACAATGCTGGCAGGGGCGCCAAATGGTACAACCCTTTGGGGAGCTCGTTGGCAATCCCTATCAAAATTATAAATGGATTTACTTTTTTTACTCAGCAATTCACTCCTGAGAATTATTTTTACAGCTACACTTAAGCCAGCATGAAGTAAAGTGACAGTTAAACCCCATTATTGATTTCAGAGCTGTGTGCATGCATGAGCGGAAGGCTGGGGATACCCGAGTGCCCGTCTAGAGAGGAGCAGAGAAACAAGGCATGGCACGTCCACACAGGGTTTCACAGCTGTGAAAAGGAGAATGCCGCTCTCCATGCCCCGTGGAAACACCCCAGGGAAGCTGTTAAGTGAAAAAAGGCAGAAGGCAAAGTAATCCATACAGTCCCCTAATTTCTTTGTAAGAAGGAGAGAAATAAGATTATAGCTGTAGTTGTTTATATTTTCCCAAAAATAAATTCCAGCAGTTTAAATTAGAAACTAGTAAGACCGGTCTCGGACACAAGTGTCAAGGTGGGGAACTGGCTGGGTAGGGTCAGGGGTTAAAACAAGACTGCATTTTATTTTATATTTATTTTTGAGCCATGGGAACCTATGACCGACTTGAAGAATACAATCAAAATAAAGAAAATACCGGGCGCCTGGGTGGCTCAGTGGGTTAAGCCTCTGCCTTTGGCTCAGGTCATGATCCCAGGGTCCTGGGATTGAGCCCCGCTTCAGGCTCTCTGTTCATCAGGGAGCCTGCTTCCCCCTCTATCTCTGCCTGCCTCACTGCCTACTTGTGATCTCTCAGTCAAATAAACAAATATAAAGAAAGAAAGAAAATAAAGAAAATACCAAACATCTTCCAAAATTAATAAGTGCTTCCAAAATCAGTGAGAACTCGTATTTGAATTCTCTGTCATCCTGAATATATTTATGGCCCCACGCTGGGTGCTGAGCCTGAGGACAGGGCACTCCTTGGACAGGGAGTTAAATGCCTCGTTTTTTTAACCAAAGCCATTAATAAATGAATGAGCTTGTTGCTTTCGAGTATGGAAAAATGATCACTAGCTGAGTCTATCAACAACAACAAAGAACCAAGGGATGACAGGAAACAACGAACAATGAAATTTTCATTGTAGGAATGGGAAGTAGAAAGCAGACCACTGAAGTAAGAGCTCAGTGACCTAAAAGGGGGAAAGAAAAAAAAGGAACTCTAAATGTATTCCTTCTCTGAACTCTATAGAATACTTTGACCCACCTTCCTTTCGGGGATTTACACTTGAAACTGAAAGCCAAATACAACAGTACAGTTCTCTCCACAGGCACTTAGCTGCCTCATCATGTCAAACCTGTTAGGTCAAAGACCATGTTTCTCCCCAGAACTTTCAACTCCTTCCTGTCATTAGCCCCCTAGGAAGAGCGGGGCAGTGGGGGTGGGCGGGCGGGGGAATCACTCCAGACAGATGACTGATAAAATGACTTCTATGCCAAGAAACCAATAAAAATTTGTTCATCCATGCTTATACTTCCTGGATCCACAATAATTTATACAAAAATGCCATCTCCCTACTCCAGGGTGCCTGATTTATAGATTGGGCATCTGTTTCATATAAAGGACCCCGAATGGAACAACAATCCGTGTTCTAACAAAACAGAGCACTCATTTCATAAATCACTTTCAACCTATCAGATATCTCACACTGAATTTCTTTTAAATCCAGGCCTATTTTTCTTTTCCTCAGAGCTTGCCCCGCATGCTGCTATCAGCAGCAGCAGAACACACACACACTTCAAGCTTTTTAAAGGCTACAAAGTAGCCAGAGCACCCCTAGTCAGTCTATTTCTCTTTTGTTTATCCTGTAATAAGACCCTTTTATAAATGTTTCCAGGAAGAAATATTTAAAATTGTCCGTATTCTCTGAGAGCCGCTAGCCAAGGAATTTGCAAATATAGGGCACCTACACTGTGTCCCTCCCTGTGCCCTTGCCCACAGCAGATGTTACTAAGGGACCAGTTCTCACCCACCGCACTTGCTTGACGTCCGTCCTGCAGGTCCTCTCAGCCCCAGGTCCCAGGCGACCTCTATTAAGGCGCAGCAATGGAACCGTCCAATCCCATCACATTTCAGGTAACAGGACTGAACCGCAGAAGGGGAAGGAGATTGCCACAGACCCACGGGGAGTGGACAGTGGACCTCCACCACATTCCTCAGTCCTGATCCCTAGTATTGTCCTTCATTTGCACGAACAGGACTTGTACTTGGAAGGTCAGATATGAGCTGGTTTTGTGTATGTGCATGTACATGCACAGTTTTGTTTTCTAACAGAACTCTTCTTTTTTAGAAAGAAACCCTTAGACACCAAAATGATTCTCATTAGCTCTGTTTTTCAAATAAAGAATTTACTAATTACTCCAATACAAATGATTCAGAAGCTCCTGGCAGCCTGCCACTCTAAATATCATTTTGTTTTAGCAATAATCTTCTTTTCCCATCAAATATGCTTCCTCCTCAGTGAAGAAGGGATAATTGTTATTAAACAGGAAATTACTTTTCATGTGGGCTCGCACAAAGACTGTGTGATGAGCCTGGATGCGTGGACACTACTCTCCATCACTGTTACAGAACGACATGGTAAAGCCACAGTGGCGCTTTCATCAATTTGTTACATTGTTTATTAAATTTCAACTGGGTTTCATTTTCTTTGTCTTCAACCGAAATCTCTTAGAATGACGGAATGTCAGAGCCAGATGGGACCTCACAAGACGTCTGATCAAACAACTATGGGAAGCAGCAGAGTCCCAGAAAAGATTTGCCCACGGTAACAGAGTGGGGGTCAGGTCACCTAATTCTAAGCTCCTTCTAACTCCTTATCCCGCAACCTTGAGATCCGAATGAGCAATTCCCTGTCTAGCAGGTAATCCAAAACATACTGAGTTCTCTAATCAATGCTTCTCAAACTGTAATGTGCATACGAACCACCTGGGGATCTTGTTAAAAGACAAGATTCATGTTACCTAGGGCTGAGATGAGCCTCCAATTCTGCATTTCTAACAGCTCCCAGCTGACACCGATGATGCCTGATCCCCCAACAGTCCTTGGTTTAGTCAAAAGACAATCCTCTAGTTCTAGTGGAGAATCTTCACTGGAGCCCCAGTCTTACAAGTCACATATGACCATCGTGTCAATCAGGTTATCTCAGGTTGTTGGAAACTGACATACAGTTAACACAGGAATGAAGATTGGGGGAAGACTGTCTAATCAAATGAATTGGATTTTGTAAGATAAAGAAGGAGGCAAATTCATTTCTCACACTGCTGTTTTCCCATCTTCTCTATGTTTTGTTTTGTTTTGTTTTCCCTCCCCTACCTCAGGTCATTATCTAGGGCAGATTCTATGGCTTCTTTAGGAACATTCAAGTATGAAAAATCTCAATTTGGGGTGTTAAAATGTCCAATGTAGTTTTAATATCAAAACTTCAGTTTTTCATCCAATTCAAATGTTTCTCCCCGCCGGCTCAGACCTAACTCCAGATAGGGAAATCAGAATGATTTGTTGTTTCTCTTTGTGTTGCCTCCAATTGTCACCACTTTCGGCTACTTCTGAACTCCACAGAGCAGGAACAGGAACAGAGAGGAGGTGATAGAAGGAAACAATATGGTCTTATGGAGCTGGGGACATAAAATCCCAAACACTGGCTCCTTCCTTTATGGTGGCAGAAACTCACTTCCTCCTGGGGCACCTGGGTGGCTCAGTCAGTTAGGTGTCTGCCTTCAGCTCAGGTCATGATCTCTGGGTCCTGGGATCAGGTTCCACATCGGGCTCCTTGCTCTTCAGGGAGTCTGCCTCTCCTCTTGTTCTCTTTCTCTTTTAAATGAATAGGTAAAATCTTAAAAAAAAAAAAAAAAAAGAAAGAAAAAAGAAATTCACTTCCTCCCCACTCCAAAACGAGGGACCTGTGACTGTCCTATTTCCTTAGTCACTCACAGCTGATGTATCCCCCGGTAAGTTCTGATGGTACAGACCATGGTGCCACTTCAGCCCCTGTCTTCTTCAGAGTGGAATTTTTTAAGGAGATTCAATTAAATTTATTAAGGCTGGGGCACCTGGGTGGCTCAGTGGGTTAAAGCCTGTGACTTTAGCTCAGGTCATGATCTCAGGGTCCTGGGATCGAGCCCTACATCAGGCTCTCTGCTCAGTAGGGAGCCTGTTTCCCGCCCCCCCTGCCTGCCTCTCTGCCTACTTGTGATCTGCCAAATAAACAAATAAAATCTTTTAAAAAAAGTTGGGCGCCTGGGTGGCTCAGTTGGTTGAGCGACTGGCTTCGGCTCAGGTCATGATCCCAGACTTCCAGGATCGAGTCCCGCATCGGGCTCCCAGCTCCTTGGGGAGTCTGTTTCTCCCTCTGACCTTCTCCTCTCTCATGCTCTCTCTCCCTCATTCTCTCTCAAATAAATAAAATCTTTAAAAAAAAAAAAAAAAAAAAAAAAAATCTTTTAAAAAAAGTTTAATAAAGCCAATGGAGCATCCATGCTCTTGGCTCAAATCTCACTCTATATGCTTTGCCAGAGGGATGGTCTCTTAACCTCTCAATGTTTAGGCTTTTCCATGTAAGTCAGGTTCTAGGCTCCCAAACTCCAGGAGAAACTGGCCAAGCCCTTCTAAGAACATTTTCACTGTGTGCCAGTAGGGGATATTCTGCCCTATTTTCCCAATCTCATAAAGAACTGTATACCATAGAATGTTAATCTCTGTCTTAAGACCCTAGAAGTGTACATTGAAGCTTGATTCCTGAATACAGAATGGCTTTGTATTTCTAATAAAACCATGCTAATCTTAATAGAATAAAGTTGTTTGGATGGCACTGAATGCTTCTTCCAATTTAGTTAATAACAGCAGTTGAGAACCTACTAATTTGTATGCTCTCGTTAGAGTTAACACCTTAAAATTGTTATGAATTCATGATAAAAGTACTATTGGAATTCTAGTAGGTGATACTGTAATTTTTCCCCATAAAAATGCATTATATGTATTATATCAAACATTAATCTTTTGGTATAGTCATATAGTGAAATATCTATCTATATGTTGTTATTATAGAAAGAAATCCATGATAGATTTAGTGAAAAAGTGTTTCTAGAACAGACTATATGCAGTTTGTATGTGTATATATAGTTTATAATATTAACAAAAATGATGATTCAGGTTATGAAAGCTTTTGCTTTCTAATCTATTCTTTTCTGTATTTCTGACTTTTTAAAAAAACTCTTTTATACTGCCTTTATATTAAAAAAAAAAAGATTATTAAGAAACACAGGGGCGCCTGGCTGACTCAGATGGGAAAGCATTCGACTCTTGATCTTGGGGTCACGAGTTCAGGCCCCACACTGGATGACAAGATTACTTAAAAATAAATAAATCTGGAAAAAAAACAAAAACAAAAACAAATAATGGTGCCATGCGGTTAAATTTCTGTTTTTTTCTTTTGTAGGCATCTTTTGTGAGAACCTATACTATGCTAGATTAGCCTATCCAATGAAAATAGAATGTAAGCCACAGATAGCATCAACTATACTCAAACCAAAAAAAAAAAAAAAAGGAAAAAATATTCTAGTAATAATATATTTTATTTAACCCAATATTTATCTAACAGATTATAATTTTAATATATAATCAATATAATATCACTGAGATATATTCAATCTTTTTTTCCCTCAGTCTTCAAAATCTTCTGTATACTTTACACACCATATCTCAATAAGGTTTGTAGCTAAATGTTCTGGACAGTGTGGTTTTAGGTATCTGTGTGCCATCCTTCTACATAATAATAGGAAAGGCAATTCTGTTTTGGGGCAACTTTCCACTTGCTTTTTTAGTTCAGACAATTCCTTAAATCAGTAAACAACAACGACAACCAAACCCCCCCCCCCCCAAAAAAAAAAGGAAAAACATGCCCAGAAATTAACAGTGATTATTTTGGGGAAGAGGATCTTTAATTTACAGGTTTTTAATTTTTAAAGTTGTCTGATTCTGTTACACTGAATGTGTATTATGTCAGTAATTTTTAAAAGGCTACCGTTGCTGGAGTTTTGTTTGCTTCAAGAAACCACTGCTTTAAGGGATGTCTTTTTGGGGCACCTGGCTGGCTCAGTTGGTAGAGCATAGGACTCTTGATCTCAGGGTCATGAGTTCAAATCCCAAATCAGACAGGAGCCTACTCAAAAAAATAAAATAAAATAAAATAAAATGCTATAAAAAAGGGAGGCCTTTTTCTGAACAAATACACCTTGAGTGAACCCTCACCTCTCATCCTTATCTCATTCATTCTCCACTGCTGACAGGAGAGGTCAAAAGTCAGAATCTCCAGTAGCTACAAGTTTCCCTTTCCCCTGGAGGAAGGAGTGGCAGAGCGCTGGCAGTAAAAGCCCATACTTATTAGAGATCAATGACTAAAATTATTATCAAGCTTCTCTGAATAATAAAATGACATACCTGAAATGTGTGACTAATTCTGAAGAGTTACTTCTCCTCTCCCCACCCCCACTCCCATTCTTTTACAGATGTATTTACTGGGGAGGGGGGCGAAGGAGAGAGAGAGAGTATATCAAGCAGACTCCCCAAGGAGCACGGAGCCTGACCCAGGGCTCCATCTCATGACCCTGAGATCATGACCTGACCTGAGTGAAAAATCACAAGCCCAACGCTTAACCAGCTGAGCCACCCAAGTTCCCCCCAACCCCATTTTTGCAGCAGTACCGCCAAGGAGATATTTTTATTCCCTGCCCATCAATGAGAAGGACGGGCTGCAGTGTAGACATCATCGCACAGAGTAAGCAGGGGGGCTTAGGTATGTGTGTCTCTGGGCTTCCATTTTCTCACCTGTAAAATGGAAATCATAATATACAGCTTCCTTCAGGGGTGCCTGGGTGGCTCAGTCAGTTAAGCATCTGACTCTTGATTTCCTCTCAGGTTGTGATCTCAGGGTCCTGGGATCAAGCCCCATGTCGGGCTCCATGCTCAGGAGGGAGTCTGCTAGAGATTCCCTCTCTTCTATCCTTCCCCTTGCTCTCCCACTCTAAATAAACAATTTTTTTTTTAAGATTTTATTTATTTAGGGGTGCCTGGGTGGCTCAGTGGGTTAAAGCCTCTGCCTTCGGCTCCAGTCATGATCCCAGGGTCCTGGGATTGAGCCCCACATCAGGCTCTCTGCTCAGCAGGGAGCCAGCGTCCCACCCCCTCCCACCTGCCTCTCTGCCTACTTGTGATCTCTGTCTGTCAAAAAAATAAGTAAGATTTTATTTATTTATTTATTTATTTATCAAATAAACAAATAAGATTTTATTTATTTATTTGACAGAGAGATAGAGCCAGAGAGCACAAGCAGGGGGAATAGCAGAAGGAGAAGGAGAAGCAGGCTCCCCACTGAACAGAGAGCCCAAGATGGGGCTCAATCCCAGGACCCTGAGATCATAAAATGAGCCTGAAGGCAGATGCTTAACTGACTGAGCCACCCAGGCATCCCTAAATAAATAAAACTTTAGGGCACCTGGGTGGCTCAGTCAGTTAAGCATCTGCCTTCGGTTTGGGTCCTGATCTCAGGGTCCTGAGATCAAGTCCATCAGGCTTATGCTAAGCAGGGAGTCAGCTTCTCCCTCTCCCTTTCTCTCAAATAAGTAGATAAAATCTTCAAAAAAAAAATCTTAAAAAAATATATATATATATTCAACTTACTTCAAAAGATTGTATCATCTTTTGAATACTTCATAATATTGTATTTTTAATTTGTATCGAGTATCCTATACATAGAGCAAAAGCGCAGATATTCTAAGTGTCAAGGACAACGAATCTTCACAAATTAGAAATAATGGCATCACCTAGATCAGGACACAGAGCCCCCTCAGTGCCTCATGTAGTTTCCTTCCAGTCCCTACCATCTGTATGAGTTTTTTATTGCTATGCCACCAACACATTTAGTGGATTAAAACAACACAGAAGTATGGACTCAGTTTCCAGGGGTCAGAGTCTGAGCATGACTTCGCAAGATCTTCCGCTCCCATCTCATAAGGTAGTTGGTCATCAAGGTATCTGCCAGGGCTTGTGTCTCATCTGAGGCGTGAGCTCATTTGGGTTGTTGGCTGAAGCAGTGCCCCACCGCTGTATAACCGAGTGCTCATTTTTTGCTTTCTTATTGGCCAGATACCACTCTCAGTTCCTACAGGTTGCCGGTAGTTCTCACCACATGGCCTCCAGGAGCAGTTCAGACTGTCGCTTCCTTCCAGGCCAACCACCGCTTGGCTCTCAGACTTCTGGCTCTGACCTCTAAGCGCTCTTTAAAGAGCTCCTCTGATTGGGTCAGGCCCATCCAGGACAATGCACGTGGTTAGAGATCTGGATTACAGCAGTACTAGCCATCAAATCACAGGTTCCTCTGGTATTTAGGGGGCAGGGTTATGCAAGGGAGTAACACCACCGGCAGAGATTACATGGCTACTTTAGGATTCTGTCCCCCACGTGATCGTTGCAGGGTTCTTGTCTTGCTGAGTCCAAGAAGCTCATGGACACAAAAAGGTGAAGTGATAGTTTATTCAGGGAAGGTGAGAACAGAAAGAAATCTCTCTCGAGTGAGAGGAATACCTTCATGGTCACCAAATGATGTCGTTCTGGAATGTTGGTGAGGTCCAGAGCTGACTGCCAAAAAAGAATTCTTGAGACATCTTCAGTTCAAAAATGTGGTTTTATGGGTGCCTGGGTGGCTCAGTGGGTTGAAGCCTCTACCTTCAGCTCAGGTCATGATCCCAGGGTCCTGGGATCGAGGCCTGCATCGGGCTGTCTGCTCAGCAGGGAGCCTGCGTTCCCCCCTCTCTCTGCCTGTCTCTCTATTTGTGATCTCTCTCTCTCTGTCAAATAATAATAAAATAAATAAAATCTTTTTTTAAAAAAATGTGGTTTTATGAGAGTGCAAGGACGGGACCTGTAGGTAGAAAGAACTATACTGGGTCCTGAAGAGGGACCCATTATATACTTTAAAGTTGGGGGGGGTAGGGATAGTGTAAGTCTCCAGGGAATTTTGGAAGCAAGTTTTCCAGGACATTGAGGGGTTGGTTGTTGGGAAAGGGTCATTTATGACTGTCTAATAAAGCCTGAGTCATGAGACCCTTCAGATGTATATGTATACTTGGGGGATGATTGCCAACATGTATCTTGCGGGGTAGAGATAAAGGAAGTTTCCAAAGGAGTTCTAAATGTTAAAGTAGTCTTACAGGGTCCTGAGGTCAGGGTTAAGATTGCCTTTTGCCTTAGCAAAGTGTCAGCATCCTGGCAGCTGAGTCCCCAGAGGAATGTCACTCTGCCTGTTTCAAGGACTTGTCAAAGGGCTGTAGGTAGTAAGGAAATGAAATAATTTTTCCTTCTGCCTTTGATTCCCACATCACCATCCTTTATAGGTAACCACTATCTGACATCTAATGAGGCGTTTTACCTATTTTTGAACTTTATAAAAATAGGATCATACAGTAGACCTCCTGTGTCTGGCTTCCTCTGCTCAACATTCTGTTTCTGGAATCCACTCCTTCTTCTGTATATGGCTGCAGACACGGTTCATTTGCACAGCTGCCTGAGCGAACATGCCACAACTCATTTACCATTGAGAACTGATGGGCATTTGGGTAGTTCCTATTTGGGGGCTGTTATTAATGGTGATGCTATGAACATTCCAGGACATGTCTTTGGGTGAACACCTGGTCATTTCTCTGTTGGGTACGTACCGAGGAGTCCAGTTGCTGGGTCATAGTTTGCATGTGTTCACCTTGGGAGACACTGCTCATTTTCCCAAGCGGCTTTACCAAGATGTATACCCCACCAGCAGTGTTAGAATATTCCTTACGACTGTCTTGAGGGTGAGAAAATACGGTCATGATAGAGAACACAGAACATGGGGCACCTGGGTGGCTCAGGGGGTTAAGCCTCTGCCTTCAGCTCAGGTCATGATCTCAGGGTCCCGGGATTGAGCCCCACATCGGGCTCTCTGCTCAGCGGGGAACCTGCTTCCCCCCTCTCTCTCTGGCTGCCTCTCTGCCTACTTGTGATCTCTGTCTGTCAAATAAATAAATAAAATCTTAAAAAAAAAAAAGAAAAAAAGGAACATAGGATAGGACCTTGAGTACAGAGATGACAAAATAAAAGTCAGTGTTCTCGAGAGAAATTAACCTTGAGTGTGATTTTTCTGTTACACTGGTGAAGTCTTTAAGGTACGTGAGTCCAGCTACGAGTGTCCCTAGTGCCTGGCCCAAATGTATTAAAGAGCCCAGGATACACATCAGTGTGGAATGGTTTCCTGATCAAGAACAGCTCCTTGAGGGGCGCCTGGGTGGCTCAGTGGGTTAAATCCTCTGCCTTCAGCTCAGGTCATGATCCCAGGGTCCTGGGATCGAGCCCCACATCCGGCTCTCCGCTTGGTGGGGAATCTGCTTCCCCCCCCTCTCTCTCTGCCTGCCTCTCTGCCTACTTGTGATCTCTCTCTCTGTCAAATAAATAATAAAATCTTAAAAAAAAAAAAAAAAAAAAGAACAGCTCCTTGAGACTTGCTTTACTTGCTTACTTGCTTTACTCTGCTTTCTCCTGGCTCCTGAACCAAGGCACGGAGTGAGAGCTCCCAAGGGGGTCAGAAATGAATTGCTCAGAACTGCAATTAGTCTGTATGGGCCTCACAGAGAGGGTAGTGTCTTTGAACTGGAAACCAGGTAGCAAGATTAAGACCACGCACCATGGAGCTCTTGCATACTGCCGTTATTTTTACAGCAAGGAACACTCAGGTTGTGTCTTCCCAAGACATGATTTGAAGAAAGCCATTTCATTTGGTGGGATCATCAAACCAGCAGAAATCCTTTGCTTTAAAACTTCCTAGAGAAAGATTTGTTCTCCTTTAGCAAGGGATTAACAGAGGGAAACTCAGGCCATTTACCAGAAAGGAAATGCTAATCTTCTGTACTTGTACTTGGCTCCTGTTTTTTGTTTTTTTTTTTTAAATGATCAACACTTCCTAATTGTTTGTTTGTCATTACTGCTAATAAGGGTGATGAGTCACCAGGTTCAGCTGCTTGTGGCAAGGCCTCAGAAAGCTAAAAGGAATCAAAGGGAGTAGGAATGCAGAGCTTTACAAAACTATCCTTTCTGAAAATCAAAGTTCTCCCCTAGACCAAAAACTCTTCACAAGTTGGCCCGACTTTTATAGATGGTCATTTTAGCCCTTCTAAACTTCCAGGTCCTCCTTTGTAAAATAGGGCAAATAAAGGCATCTCTTTTATAGGATAGCAATCATTTATTGATTCAACAGACATCTAATTTTCATTATATGCCAAGCAATTAATAAGCCTTTATTAAAAGCCAATCATGTATCAGCTATTATTTTGATCCACACTTAATTATTTGCATACCAACTATTCACCTCCTGGGAATGTGTCTGAAAACTTTGGAGTTTTAGGCTGGCTTCTACTCCCCCTCTTAAACTCACACCCACCCATATGCACAGTCCTAAACCTACTGTCTACCACTGGTGCAGAAGGCTAGCCAGGACAAAGCACAAGCTGACACCTGCAACCGCCCCCACTTAGGGAGGGATTTGTGTGACTTTTCTTCCGGAAGCTCCCAACAGTCTTAATTTTTTTTTTTAAAGGTAAATCTGATACCTTTTTTTCCCTTTTTTTTTTTTTAAGATTTTATTTATTTATTTGACAGAGATCACAAGTAGGCAGAGAGGCAGGCAGAGAAAGAGAGAGGAGGAAGCAGGTTCCCTGCTGAGCAGAGTCGGATGTGGGGCTCAATCCCAGGACCCTGGGATCAGGACCTGAGCCAAAGGCAGAGGCTTTAACCCACTGAGCCACCCAGGCGCCCCAGTCTTAATGTTAATGCCTTGCTAGAAGGAAAAACAACCTTGACAACAGCAAGGACTCCAGAATCTTCTAGGTCCTCTTTAGCATATGAAAGTTCTTTTGAAAATCAGAGTCCCTTTTCCTTACCTCCTCCAACTCTCACGTGTATAATCCCACGTATATAATCACAACCCCAGTCTAGCCACTCTTTCTGCCCTTGGGTCCCGTACCCATGCTTTAATAAAAACACCATTTTGCACCAAAGACATTTCAAGAATTCTTTCTTGGTGGTCGGCTCCAGACCTCAACCCCACCAAACTTCACCTACATTCAAAACTACATCATTCTCACTCCTGAGAACTTTAATTATATCATTGCTTAATAAAACTCTATTGCTTTACTCACACTCCTTTTGTTAGGGTCCGTGATCAAAGGAGCGAGACTGATACAAAGCGAAGGTTGAAGCAAAGCTTTATTTCGAGCCAAGCATCGAGAATCAAACCGACCGGTCGGGACCGTCTCTTACAGAGAGAGCGACCTCTCCCAGCCTCACAGACTAACTTTTATAGAGCAAAGGCCATGTGGTTGGGCCTGGCCACACACAGGTGGTCAATGAGATTGCAACACACAGAGAAAGTTGCACAGTCATGCTAGGTCACACACGGATGGCCAATTGAATTACAATTTACCCTATAGTAGTTATTTGAACTAGCCTATCACCTTGGTCAGAATTGGCGCCCAAAAGACAGGGCCCACATTCTTTAGGGAGATAGTGATTAGATGTCTCACCTGGCCTGACTCATCCTTGCATTCGGGCTCTGTTATCTCCACCTGACCTGACCCGTCCTTGTATTTCTTGTATTTGGGCTCTGTTATCAGGGACTGGTCGACCACATTTTACTGGTTTTCTGGACTTGCTTTTAAGTGAGTTCCTGGGCGGGGGGAGGGCAGGGTCAGTTTAAGTTTTACTGCATAAACAACAAAATCACTGTTTAACTGAGATGGAATTGCTCTGGCTAAGTAGGTCCTTACACTTTGTCCATGAGATTCGTTTTTCGACTCCATGAGAGAACCTTGCTCTCCTGCTTCCGTCTGACTCCTCAAGCCTGTATCCTCAATTATTGTGGCTGGAGAATGCAAATTCATTTCGTGAGCAGCTGAAGTGCTTTGTAATTAAAAAAGCAAAATGCCACATTTCAAAGGCACCCAGGAAAAGTTTGGGAGATTAGCTGTCATTTTGATTATCTACCCCACATTTCCCCTTCCATTAGCTAAGAACATCAGGGGGCAGATCACTAGATGTGTCCGAAAGTGGCCAGATTCATTTTTAGAGTAGATTCTCATTCCCTCCTATTCTCCTTCACCACCCCCGCCTTCTGTCTCTGACTCACCCCCCCACACACCATTACTCCTAGGACTCTAGACAAAACTACCAGAGAAATACTGTTTCTAGAACACTTTTTTCTTTGATAAAGACGTCTTCAAATTAGCTTTCAGCCTTTTTCATATGGTTAAGGAGAAAAAATTAACATTGGCAGAGGAACGGTAGAAAGTCACAGACGCAGGAGATGGGCATGAATAGAATGTTCATCTCTGGAGCCAGAGTACTTGGGTTCAAATCCTAATGGTCCCGTATTAGGGTAGCCAGATAAAATACAGGACACCCAGTTAAATTTAAATTTCAGGTGCAAAACAAATACACTTTCAGCAAAAAAAAATATATTCCAAATCTGCATATCAGATCTATTTACACTACAAAGTATTTGTATGTCTGAAATTCAAATTTGACTGAGCACCCTGTATTTTATTTTGCTAAACCTGGTAACCTTACTCCATTTACTAGTTCTGTGATTTAGGGCAAGTTATGGAAACTTTGTGCTTCAGTTTTCTATCCATAAAATAGGAATTATAAACACATTCTTCAGAGAATAGTTGCAACATTTTTAAAAAAATAATTAATTAATTAATCAAATTTTAAAGTAAGCTCTATGCCCATCACGGGGAACTCACAGCCTTGAGATCAAGGGTCTCATGCTCTACTGACTGGGCCAGGCATGCATCCCACAACCATCATTTTTATTGTTCAATGAATAAGTCAGCTTCTCTTTCTTCCAGAAATATGATCAGGTAGTACTTCCTTGTCCTGCCGTTCGGAGGACAAGTTAGGTGAGGCCTCCCATTTGGTTTAGCAAATGAAAAGTGAGCAGAAGGGGGAGCCTGGGTGGCTCAGTGGGTTAAAGCCTCTGCCTTCAGCTCAGGTCATGATCCCAGAGTCCTGGGATCGAGCCCCGCATTGGGCTCTCTGCTCAGCAGGGAGCCTGCTTCCTCTTCTCTCTCTCTGCCTGCCTCTCTGCCTACTTGTGATCTCTGTCTGTCAAATAAATAAATAAAATCTTAAAAAAAAAAAAAAAGAAAGAAAAAGAAAAGTGAGCAAAAGGAATGTATCATTCCAGGTAGAAGCCTTTAAGAATTGATACACAATAATAGAATTGAGACAATCAGGGAAATTTTAAAAATTAAACAACAACAACAACAACATGAACAACTCTTGCTCACCTTCTGTTCCCCTGCTGCAGTGGCCTGCAATTTGTTGGGTGCAGTCAAGATACCCAAGAGTGGACAATATGGAGCAGAGCCCTCCACCTATACATGCACCAACCCAAGGAAGATTCCAGTGTGAGAAATAAACAAACACCTGTTGTTGTAATTGCTGAGATCTGAGAGCTTTTTATTACAGCAGCAGAACTTAGCTCACCCTGCCTGACAGCTGTTACAAAGTTTCCATGTGCAGATCATTGTTAAGCATCGAGGACATGCCTCACATATAGTAGGCACTACATCAGCATTTATTTGGTTGAAAAAGTGTGTGCAACACTCTTCTAGTATTAAAAAGGGATTGATATAGGTCTTGCTGGCTGGCCAAGTTTTGGTAATAAACATTTATTGTCCGGTTTTCTTTCTCAAAGCCTAAGAAATCAAATCGAGCCCCTCTCTGCAGTCTTTGGTAATAAACTCTGTAAAGTCAGCAGCACTGAGCTCAGGGAGTTGCTTTAATCATTAGACAGAATTTTTATGTCTCAAAGATTCCTGATATGGGTGCACTCAAATTGCAGTGTGGGTTATAACAGAGCGGCGGACTCGACTGCAGATGACCGGAGCTGAGCAATCTACAGGAGCCAGCCATGTGCGCAGTAATTCAGAGAGGGCAGAGAAGCCAGATCCAGGGGGGAAATCACGGGCAGTTAATGAGAATCAGATGCAGTGTAATTCAGACTGCAGTGCTTGTCCTGATCTCTGGGCACAGGGAATTACATCCATAAACAGACCAGACTTGATTTTATGCAGCACTTTCATCCCCCAAAGAATTCCAAAAGCCTTCCAAAAGAATGCTCTTGTTACTGGTAGCTCAGTGATGTGGAAGACAAACAGGGAAAATGTGTTTGCAACCCAGACTCAGAAACTTCATTAGAATCTATGCCATCCAAAAGGGGCTAGTTTGACTGGGATGCTCGGTGACCCTTTCCTATTATGAAAAATATACTTTCTCCTCTATATTTTTTTTTAAAGATTTTATTTATTTATTTGACAGAGAGAGACACAGTGAGAGAGGGAACATAAGCAGGGGGGTGGAGAGGCAGGGAACCTGATGTGGGGTTTCATCCCAGGAAGCTGGGATCTTGACCTGAGCTGAAGGCAGCTGCTTAAGGACCGAGCCACCCAGGCGCCCCTCTCCCCTATTTTCACATGTAAACGTGCTCAGAAGGAATCTAAACATGCAGCAAAGAGGCTTTCAAACTCTGACCAAGAACCACAGTAAAAGTACATAGTTTATGTCAGACTCATTATGTTGATTTCATGTATATGTGGGTATATATTTATTTTTATATATAACTGAAATAAAGCCTCACAAAATATGACTTGCCCCTCTTATGTGTGATATATTCTGAGGTTATTTATTGTATTTCATTTATTTTAAAAAGTTGACCTCTACCCAGTAAGTTGATATTACAATCCACTTAGGTGCAGGATCTTAAATTTTGAAATTTCATTTCGCTAAAAGATAATGAAAAAGAGTAGAGGACTCTGACACCATGGCACTTTGTTTGTACCACACCATAGGGTCTGGGGACCGTCACTTCACCTTTTTAGGTCACAAACGTTTTGGTTTTTTTCCAGTTTTAACTTGCTGAGATTTTCAATTATGACACCTGTGTACAGGTAAAGCAATAGAGGCTAAGACCATCTTGATGTGCTGGGAGCATTTTCAAATTCCTACATTGATTCAGAGTTGGGTTAAAGGGAGAAAAATTTATTTTCTTCCAGTACAAATACTGTTTGGGGTGGCCCCTATGTCGGTCAAAACAATTTGTTTTGATTGCATGCAACAAAACCCTCCTTCCACCCAGACACACAAAAGAAATGAACAGTTCAGGGGCACCTGGGTGGCTTAGACGGTTAAGGGGCTGCCTTCTGCTGAGGTCATGATCCCGGGGTCCTGGGATTGAGTCCCACAGCAGGTTCCCTGCTCAGCGGGGAGCCTGCTTCTCTCTCTCCCTCTGCCTGCTGCTCCCCCTACTTGTGCGTGTGCTCTCTCTCTCTCTGCCAAATAAATAGATAAAATCTAAAAAAAGAAAAAAGAAATGAATGGTTGAAATCGTGGACTAGCTGGGGTTCTGTAGTGGCTTCAGCATTGCTAGCTCCCGGTGGTGGGATGATGTCATGGTAACTTGTCTTCCTCCATTTCTACGTTCTGTTTTCTTCCCTACTTACTTCATTCTCTCCTGTTGTAGATAGGAGCCGTCCTTGCAACCAGAGAAGAGATTCTGCAACAGCTCTTAGGCTCAAATTCTCCCAGCCTAACAACCCAGAGAAAGAGGGCACCTCTGTCCTGACCGTTCCAGCAAAAACTCCAAGTTCCTCATTATCCCCGCTTGGGTCACATGGCCATTCCTGAACCAATCACTGTGACCAGCGACATGCATTGCCCCACTGGCCAAGTCTGGCTCACGTGCCTAGGCAAGACAGGTGGTGTCAGATGGACCAAAGTGCATGAACCTGAGAATGGCATTGTTTCACAAAGGAAAATCAAGGGGTCATTTCCAAAAGTTAGGAGTAAGAATGTGAGGTAGGCGATGGGGAAAATGGCCACTAATGACCTCTGTCCAGAGATAGCACCAATCCCTACTTCCTACTCCACTTAAAGGACAGAGAGAAAGCTGTTGTTCTGTCCCTAGGCTTGGAGAATACTTTTCATCAGGAGGAATCCCGACATTTTCTCTCTCCAGTTGCTTTTAGAAATTAGAAGCTGCAGCAAGGGATTCTCTCAGCTTTCGAATGGAAAACTTAATGTGCCATGAACTTCTGGTCATAAGCTTAAGAAGTAAAAACTCTCTTTGGGCCTTTTAGAAATCATCTCCCCAACTTTATGTCTACGGTTTGTAATGTTGTAATTGCCTCCATGGTTGGACGGCACCTGCCTTTGCAAACAAAGTTGAAACCAGCAGGTCACCTTGGATTAACCAAGGCTTGGTGCGTTCTTCTGATTGGCCGGACTGGAGTCATGAATACTCGCTCTGTCTTGCACTGAAAAGCACACAGACAGGGAAAACACACACTCACTCAAAACAACTTTGACTAGATCTGACAAAAAAGAAAAAAAACACGTTGGAGAAATATGGCTTGGGGATAATTATTTTCTTGCATTTTGCTGAACACCATTTGTCTTCTGGGAAGCAGAGCAAATAGAGCTGTGACTTTCAGACTCTGCAAATATTATTGCTGTGCGTGTGAAGAAATTAACTTGCTGAAACAGAGAAAAAGGCAAAATATAAGGAATGGCATAGACGCCTGCTTTTGGCATATGGCCTTCTTATATCAGGTTATCCGAGCCAGAGTGGCTTCTTGTTTCTTTGCTTGCTTTGTTCTGTTTGTAGGTACGGTGTTTTCCTTATGTGTGTACGTGTGTGTGTGTGTGTGTGTGTGTGTGTGAGATTTCTTATAGAACAGCTGAATTCAAACTGAGGGTTGGTAGAGCATGCAATTCTTGATCTTGGGGTTGTGAGTTCAAGCCCCATGTTGGGGGTAGATTGTACTTAAAATAAAATAAAAAATCTGAAAAAAGAACCTGAGAAAAAGCACCTTTGCTATGATGCAGGCACACTGATCGCCTTTAAGACACTGACAGTTTCCTTTTGGTAACACTACTTTGCCTTGGGTTTAAGATACAAAATACAGTAATTGTTCCTTTGTAAGTATCACATATGGAACAAAGAAACTGGTGCCTTTCCTACTGCCTAGGACACTGTCCGTTCCCTCTCTTTTGGCTTTCTTTCTTCAGCAGTCTAATCTTGGCTTCAATGTTAGCCCATGGTTTCTTAAAAATTAAACATAGGCAAAATTAAATAAAGTTACCATACAACAGAGCAATTATATTTCTAGGCACATGCCCAAGAGAAATGAAAACATATGTCCACACAAAACCCCGTACATGAATGCTCATAGCAACATTATTCCTACGAGCAAAAAACTGGAAAACATCCAAAGGTTGACCAACTGGTAAGTGGATAAACAAAATTTAGTACAGCCCTATAATGGAATATTATTTGGCCATAAAAAGGAAAGAAGTACTGATAGATGTTATGTCATGGGTGAAGCTAAAAAACATTATGCTAAAAGAAAGCCAACACAAAAGATCATCTACTGTGTGATTCCACCTGTATGAAATTTCCAGAAAGAAATAAATCTACAAAGACAAGAAGTAGACTAGCAGTTGCCCATGGCTGAGGGTAGAAATAGAAATTAACTATAAATAGGGGGACGCCTGGGTGGCTCAGTTGGTTAAGCATCAGCCTTCGGCTCAGGTCATGATCCCAGGGTCCTGGGATCCAGTCCTGTATCAGCCTCCTTGCTCAGCGGGGAGCCTGCTTCTTCCTCTCCCTCTGCCTGTTCTACCTGTAGCTCTCCATGCTTCTGCTCTCTGACAAATAAATAAATAAAAATCTTTTTTAAAAAAACGCTATAAATTGGAACAGGAGATCTTATTGGAGTGGTGAGAATGTTCTAAAATTAGATTTTGGTGATGATTGTATAACATCAACTTAGTAAATTAAAGATTTTTTTTTAAATTTATTTATTTGACAGAAAGAGATCACAAGTAGGCAGAGAGGCAGACGGGGGTGGGGGTGGGGGTGGGAGGGGACCAGGCTTCCCGCTGAGCAGAACGCCACAACTTAGTAAATTAAATAAGAATCACTAAATTGGGGGCACCTGGGTGGCTCAGTAGGTTAAGGTCTCTGCCTTCGGCTCAGGTCATGATCCCAGGATGCTGGGATCGAGCCCGCATTGGGCTCTCTGCCCAACAGGGAGCCTGCTTCCCCCTCTCTCTCTGCCTGCCTCTCTGCCTACTTGTGATCTCTCTCTCTGTCAAATAAATAAATAAAATCTTTTTTTAAATTAAAAAAAAAGAATCACTAAATTGTGTAAAATTCAAATAATAATAATAGGCATTTCTTAGAGATTAAAAAAAAATGCCTTTGCAATAACTTCCCTTGGTATCTACTTTAGAAAGCCTTATTACACTTCAAGAATTTGGATTTAATCTCGGACACACATGGATTCTAGTCTAAGCTGCCATTTACGAGCATGATCTCGGACAAGTCACTTGCCCTCTGTAAGTTCTTAAGGCTTCAGGGAACAAGTACATTTTTGAATTCTTTGTCATAGTTTCCAAAGGTTGTCTGTTTACATTCTTCTACTCAACTAAAGTGTGAATTCAGGGCCTATTCTTTCCTCCTTCTTGGACCTTGATCAGTGGCTGCCCAGACCTTGGGACAGCGCTGCTCAGTGCATGAGAACAACGGAGCTGGTGTGCTGGGGTTTGAATCCAGTCCTTCGCCCTGTGACCCCAGACAAGTTATTTAACCACGCTGTTTCATCATTGGAAAAAGAGCTATTAGCTCACAAATAGGTGCTTGTGAAAATTAAATAAGTTGATGCACACATGGGCTGATACATACACAGGGCCGGGACCATACTAAGTGCTCCGAGGATGGCAGCTATAGTCCCCCATATCCAGACCGATACAAATAACACACTCTGCTGGCCTTTTCACTTCCCAGGAGTACTTGTGTGCACTCCAAATACGCACCACCACCAACCAGCACTGGCAGCACTCTTCAAGAGCAAGTGATGCTCACCTTGACCTCTGAACAACCTTGTTGTTCTGTGCTTCTCCTTGAATCCCTTGCCTCAGTTTCTCAAGGGAGTAGGTTATCTTGTAATCATGACTCATCAAACTCTCCTTCCTTCCTTCCTTCCTTCTTTTTTAGAGAGAGAGAGTGCATGTGCACATGCATGTGAGAACAGGGTGAGGGTGTAGGGTCAGGGGGAGAGGGAGAGAGAGAATGTTCTGCAGTCTTCCTCCAGATGCAGGGCTTGATCTCACAATCCTGAGATCATGACCTGGGCTGAAATCAAGAGCTAGATACTTAACTGACTGAGCCACCCAGGGACCCCTCAACAAACTCTTTTGTCCTAGCATTCATTCCATGATTAATTCACAGAATCATTTATTTAGTATACATTAGTGCATGCAACTGTGTGCCAGGAGACAGGGATTAAATACAGAACATGATACAGTCCTTGTTCTTATGACATTTATGGTCAGAATCAGAGGTCCCTAAACTCGCTGGGTATCAGAATGACCTGGAGAAACTGTAGGGTATGGCATAAAGAAGAAAGATTTCAGCGTCACTCCCCTATGCTATAACCTCCATCATAAAGCGTCCCACAAAGGCACGCCTGATGTAAAAATGATTTAAAAAAAAAAGATTTTTTAAAAAACCAATGTAATATCTGCATTAAAAAAATCTTTAGAAAATTTTGCTATTTTCATTGATCTGTAAGGTACAATCAATGCAAAAGCATCACATTTGCTGGGCAAACACATGCTCAGGGAAATTCCCCAAGGGGTCACTCTCCCAAACCAACTCCTGAGTTTCCCCAATTTAGAAATTTTGGAGCTATTATCAAAATATGAATCTTTGTTCATCTGTTTATTTAAATCAATATAGTAGTGCATTTATAAAATATACATCCACTAGCTATTCTGAATCTGAATCTCCAGGGATAATGCCCAAGTATCTATATACAATTTTTTAAAGATTTGTTTATTTATTTGAGAGAGAGAGAGAGTGGTTGGAAATAGAGATTCTCAAGCAGATCCTCTGGTGAGAGTGGAGCCCAACACAGGCCTTAATCCCACAACCCATCATGACCTGAGCTGAAATCAAGAGCCTGATTGGTTCCAGGCATCCCAGGCATCTGTATTTTTCACAACCTTCCTGAGGTTCAGTGTACCTGCTTTTGAGAACCAGTGCTCTAAGTCATAGGTGGCAGGAAGGAGAATGGGTTATACTAAAGGTGGAGAGGTCAGTTAGGGGGTGAGAGATGAGGACAGAGGGAGCCAGGCAAGGAAGTTGTGGTGAACTGAAAGCCAGCCTCCTAAGATTTCTACATCCTCATCCCTCGAACCTGTGAGTGTTACATGACATAGTGGAAAGGAATCTGCAGATGTGATTAAGGATCTGGACAGTGGAAGATTACCCAAGGTTATGGGGGGGGGGGGGGGCTAAATGTAAAGATAGTATCCTACTAGACAAGGGGAAAAAGAAAGAAGACCGTGTGACTGTGGATACGGGAGAGAAAAGGTGATGTGATCGGAGTAATCAGCCATAAACAAATTAATACCGGTATCTTCCTGAAACTAGAAAAGACAAGGAAATGGATTCTGCCCTAGAGCCTCCGGAAGCAACCAGCCCTACTGGCACCTTGATTTTTTCATATTTTTAAAAAGATTTTATTTGCAAATCATCTCTACACCCAACTTGGGACTCAAATTTACAATCCTGAGATCAAGAGTCACACGCTCTACTGACTGAGCCAGCCAGGAGCCCCTGGCACCTTGATTTTTAGATCTAGAAGACTCATTTCAGATTTCTGGTCTCCAGAATTGTAAGAGGATACATTTGTGTGGTTTTAAGCCACTACTTTTATGTGTCTGTATGATTTGTTACAGCAGCCATAAGAAACTAATACAGAGGATTAAAAAACAAACACACACACACCAAAAAAACAACTAGACAGGTGTACCTGGCAGGCTCAGTTGGTCTCAGGGTTGTAAGTTTGAGCCTCATGTGGGGTGGAGAGATTACTTAAAAATTTAAAAAAAAAAAATCTAAAAAAAATGAATACAGAAATATGTAGAAGTAAAACCATTAGGATTTGGCAAGTGATAAGATATAGAAGGTAAAATAAAAAAGAGAGAGGGGAGGAGGAATCAAGAAGAGTCCAGATTTCTAATCCTAGTTGGATGCCCTCAATATCATTTCAAAGGAAGAGGTCAAGAACAGAATGTCTGGACAGTTGCTTGTGGAATATACGGATAGAGATGGTCACAAGCTGTTGGATGTAAAGTTTTGGTTCTGTCATTTGCAAAATGGACAGAATAAAATATTCCATGCCTGGTAGTTGTGACCAAAGAAGATCGTGCATGCAGAAGCCTGGCATGTGTGGGTATTCCACAGAGATGAGAGAAAATATTTCCGCCGCTACCTAGTTCTGTTATCAGGGGTTTTGCTCCCAGGCAAGGCATACTAGGAGACTCTGCATCTTTACCCCACCGCACCGCCATCAGTCTATTTGGCAGAATGCAAAATACTAACTGGAACGGTTGTTAAAATAATCACTAATAGCAACCAGCTAAGGTTTAAAGGCTTGGTGTAAAGTGCCTCTGTTGACCACAGAGGAAGACACAGGCTAACGCTGCAGGTCAATATCTCCTAATTGAGTGAAGCATCATTAATTGGGACAGAGGCTCAACAGAAGTTTATATTTTCCTCTTTTGAAAGAGAAAGAGTTTGGGAAGCAAAGGAAGAGTTTAACAAGATTTCCAGAGGGAGTATTTAAACTGCTGAGAAAAATAAACTGCTTTTAATCACCTTCAAACACTTGAGAAGCACCATTTGCTGTCCACCCAATTTTTGAATTACAAACTATTTCTAATTCTTTATTAAACAAGTGCTTGGGGCAGAAAAGGGGAAAATGCTTTAGCCTTATTCTACGTCCTAAAAATAATGAAATTGTTGTCTTTAAAATATTTCATCATTCTGACCTTCCAGTAATCCTGACTGGCTTTCCTTTGACAAGGAATCAGATGATAAGGGTTTGACAGATCTCCTTCAGAGCCGGCCTACTACCCCCCCCATTCTTTTTTTTTTTTTTTTAAGATTTTATTTATTTATTTGACAGACAGAGATCACAAGTAGGCAGAGAGGCAGGCAGAGAGAGAGAGAAAGGGAAGCAGGCCTCTGGCTGAGCAGAGAGCCTGATGCGGTGCTCGATCCCAGAACCCTGGGATCATGACCTGAGCCCAAAGCAGAGGCTTTAACCCACTGAGCCACCCAGGTGCCCCTACCCCCCCAACTCTTACAATGTATTTTTGGGTTCCTAGACCCAATTCCAATGTATGGGTGTGTCTGTAGAGGGGAGAGCTGCCCCACTCTACCAAGCAATTCTTGTATACCAACTAGGTGCCTTAAAATTCAACTCAATTCTGATGATATCTGCCAAGAGCTACTGACTAGCTATGTATAGGAGCTTCTGATGACACCCTCCAGCCCAGGATGCCAACCAAAGTCTAGGTTGTTACCAACTGGCTCTAAATCAGAGGTTCCCATAATCCCCTCCTGGGGTTAGATGAATTTGCTGGAGATGGCCACAGAACTCAGAGAAACATTTTATTTACTAGATTGCAGGCTTATTATAAAAGGGTAGAATGCAGGAAGAGTCTATACAGGGAGAGATGCATAGGGCAAGGCATGGAGAAAGCATGAGGAGCTTCCATGCTCTCTCCAGGTCAGCCAGTCTCTCAACACCTCCATGTGTTCCTTAATCCAGAAGCTCTCTGAACCCCATCCTTTTGGGGTTTCATGGTGGCTCAATTACACAGGCATGACTAACATTATTGGCCATTGGTGATTGATTCGACCTCTTCCCTCCCTAGAGGTCAGGGGGATAGGACTGAAAGTTCCAACCCTCTAATCACGTGGTTAGCTCCCCTGGCAATCAGTCCTGATCCTTAGGTGTGTCCCCAAATCATCACTTTAATATAACAAAAAATACCTTTGTTTGCTCTCATCACTTAGGAAATTCCAAAGGATTTGGAAGCTCTGTACCAAAGACCAAATTGTATTTCACACCATGACAGGAAAAAATTCAGGGTTTATCTTCAATACTACCCTCTCCTGCATGTACCTATCAAAACCATCACTAAGACCTAACCATCTCCATTCACTTTCCTCTGTCTTCATCTGCTAAATTCTAGTCCCTGACATCTATCTGTGTAAAAAGTTTCAATAAAGTGCATATAGAGAGAACATACTTTAACATAATAAAGGCTATATATGATAAGCCCATAGCTAATATCATACCCAATGGTGAAAAGCTAAAAGCTTTTCCTCTAAGATCAGGAACAAGACAACAGTGCCTACTCTCATTACTTTTATTCAACATGATGTTGGAAGTCCTAGCCAGAGCAATTAGGCAAGAAAAAGAAATAAAAATCATCCAACTCAAAAGAAAGAAGTAAAACTCACTATTTGCAGATGACATGACATTATGCATAGAAAACCCTAAAGATTCCATCAAAAAAAAGTTTGAACTAATAAATGAATTCAGTAAAGTTGCAGGCTACAAAACCAATACACAACATCAGTTGCATTTCTATACTCTAATAACGAAAGAGAAATTAAGAAAATAATCCCATTTAAAATTACATCAAAGGGCACCTGGGTGGCTGAGTTGTTGGGTGTCTAACTGGATGTCATGATCTCAGGGTCCTGGGATCGAGCCCTGCATTGGGCTCCCTGCTCAGTGGAGAGTCTGCTTCTCCCTCTCCTTCTGCCCCTACCCTGCTCATGCATGTGCTCTCTCAAACAGATAGAGAAAAATCTTTTAAAATTAATAAATACATACATAAATTTAAAAAATTGCATCAGAAATAGGAAAAGGAATAAATTTAACCAAGGAGGTGAAAGATGTATATATTAAAAAGTATAAGACATTCATGAAAGAAATTGAAGAAGACACAAATTAATGGAAATATATTCTGTGCTCATGGATTGAAAGAATGTTGTTAAAATGTCCATACTACCCAAAGTAGTCTATAGATACAATGCCATCCCTATCAAAATTCCAGTGACATTTGTCAAAGAAAGAAAATAAATAATCCTAAAATTTCTATGGAACCACAAAAGACCACAAATAGCCAAAGGAATCTTGAGAAAGAAGAACAAAACTGAAAACATCATTCTTCCTGATTTCAAACAATATTATAAAGCTACAGTAATTAGAAGAGTATTTTTTTGGCATAAAAACAGACACATAGATTAATGGATCACAATAGAGAAATAAACCCATGCATATATGGTCAATTAATTTATAATGGATCCAAGATCATATAGGGGGAAAGGACAGTCTTTTCAATGAATGATATTGGGAAAATTGGGTAGCCTTTGCCAAAGAATGAAACTGGACCCCTATCTTATACTATACACAAAATTAACTCAAAATGGGTTAAAGACTTGAATGTAAGACCTGAAACTATAAAACTCCTAAAAGAAAACATAGTCCTCGGGCACCTGGGTGGCTCAGTGGGTTAAAGCCTCTGCCTTCGGCTCAGGTCATGGTCTCAGGGTCCTGGGATTGAGCCCCACATTGGGCTCTCTGCTCAGTGGAGAGCCTGCTTCCTCCTCTCTCTCTCTCTCTCTCTGCCTGCCTCTCTGCCTACATGTGATCTCTGTCTGTCAAATAAATAAATAAAATCTTTAAAAAAAAAAAAAAAAAAGAAAACCTAGTCCTCTCCTTGACATAGGCCTTGGCAATGAATTTTTTCAATCTGGCAACACAAGCAAAAATAAGTAAGTGTACTACATCGTACAAAAAAACCCAATATTTTTAAAGATTTTATTTATTTGACAGAGATAGAGAAAGATCACAAGTAGGTGGAGAGAGAGAAGCAGGGTCCTTGTTGAGTGGAGAGCGTGATACAGGGCTCCATCCCAGGACCCTGAGATCATGACCTGAGCTGAAGGCAGAGGCTTAACCCTCTGAGCCACCCAGGCGCCCCATACAGAAAAACTTCTGCTCAACAGAGGAGACCATCAACAGGGGAACCTGGTTGGCTTAGTTGGTAGAGCATGTGACTCTTGATCTCAGGGTCATAAGTTTAAGCCCAACATTGGGCAAACAGCTTTCACAAATAAATAAATAAATAATTTTTTTTAAAAAAAGTTGATCATAATGGTCACTGCCTCTGAGGTTTCAGGTGAGGAATCAGTGAAAGTGAATTGCTTTCCTCTGTGCCTGCAAATCACAACTGCTCTGTAATTATTAGGGATACTTATATTGCCACTTGGTCTGTCCACCAACCCCCGACTGAGGACAATCTCATGCCAGTTATTGGGAACACACACATGTTTATTACACTGCACTCATTCATCTGTTCAAATAAAGTGCAAAAGGAGGTTTATGTTTTCTTTTCTTTCCCATAATTTTTTTTTAAAGATTTTACTTATTTGTTTGACAGAGATCACAAGTAGGCAGAGAGGCAGGCAGAGGGAGAGGGGGAAGCAGGCTCCCTGCTGAGCAGAGAGCCTGAAGCGGGGCTCAATCCCAGGACCCTGGGATTATGACCTGAGCTGAAGGCAGAGGCTTTAACCCACTGAGCCACCCAGGCACCCCTCTTTCCCATCATTTTTGAGGCCAGGGCAATTAGGAGAAAATGCGTATAACTTAAATGAAACCAATCATACTTATGTATACTTAAATCACAAATATAAAAGGAATGTTTGGGATGCCTGGGTGGCTCAGTTGGTTAAGCAGCTGCCTTCGGCTCAAGTTATGATCCCAGGGTTCTGGAATCCACCCCCACATCTGGCTCCCTTCTCAGCAGGAGCCTGCTTCTCCTTCTGCCTCTGCCTGCTACTCTGCCTACTTGGGCTCTCTCTCTGTGTCAAATAAATAAATAAAATTTAAAATAAAAATAAAAATAGGGGCACCTGGGTGGCTCAGTGAGCTAAGCCTCTGCCTTTGGCTCAGGTCATGATCTCAGAGTCCTGGGATCGACCCCCAAATCGGGCTCTCTGCTCAGCAGGAAGCCTGTTTCCCTCTCTCTCTCTCTCTCTCTCTCTCTCTGCCTCTCTGCCTACTTGTGGTCTCTCTCTCTTTCTGTCAAATAAATAAATAAAATCTTAAAAAATATAAAAATAAAAATAAATGTCAACTATAAGTAGACTGGGTTATTCAGTGTTCAAATGGGTACTTTATCCGAATATGAAGAAAGAATTTAATCCTTAGCTGACCAAAGGAAAACAGTAACAAACAGAAAGGGATGTTATCCTGCAATCTCCATTTTAACTTTCTCAACAGAAATGTGTATGTTTTCTATCAGACAATTCCTTTTATCTCTGGAGCTGTTCTAATTGTTCAGTATGTGCTCTGACTTAGGTAATTCTAAAGCAAAGTCTCTCCCAACTGTATTTTGCAGGAAAAGTTCATTAACTCAGTGTGAGGGAAGCTTTCTCTAAAATAATAAAAAGAATCTTTTTAAGTAAAATGATGTGTTATTACTTTTAAAGGATGCAGGGCTGGATTTAGAACTTTAAGAGGCTCTGAGGATTGGCAAGATTATGATGGCTACTTCCAACACCCACCTAGTATTGCAAAATAAAAACAACTTTAAGATGAGTGAAAAGAAGACCAAAGCTCTACTTTTCCCACAAGTATTACATTGTTGATTTCCTCAAAATAGCATTTTTTAATTCTTTATTTTTATTTTTATTTTTTTATTTTTAAAGATTTTATTTATTTATTTGACAGAGAGATCACAAGTAGGCAGAGAGGCAGGCAGAGAGAGAGGGGGAAGCAGGCTCCCTGCCGAGCAGAGAGCCTGATTCGGGGCTCGATTCCAGGACCTCGGGACCATGACCTGAGCCGAAGGCAGAGGCTTTAACCCACTGAGCCACCCAGGCACCCCAGCATTTTTTAATTCTTAAAAAAATTTTTTTAGTGAAGTTGCTTCGCCTGTGTCTGAGCACATTTAATCTGCCACCAGAAATCCAGCACTGTAAGGATTCACACCACGCAAACCAGTCTGGCACACAGTAGCCTAGCCAAGGTGGAACTTACAGAGAGAGGAAAACTCACTAGCTGTGTGACTGTGGGCTAATTCCTTCTCTATCAGTATCAGTCATCTTGTCTGTGGTTGAATCATGGTTGTGTGGGGACAGCACCCAGTAAACAGAAACACAGTCCCCTACATTTGACCCCTAAATTTCGTAACTAAATAATAGTATGCTCTACTTGCAATGAACACAGCCCTTGTTTGTAAATAGTGCCTAAGCAAGATACTACTGATGTCCTTAAGCAAGCTAAATGGGCACCCTTAAGGCAGTTTAGCTTTTTAAAAATTTGCTTAGCACATTCAGCAGACAGAGGATATTTTTAAAAACTTCATAAATTTCAACTTAGCAGAATTTAAATTAATGAGTTTTTGGTATCCTAACGTGTGGAGAGGAGTGAAAAAAGAAGATAGTAAGGAGAACCACAAAAGCCACATTTCTCAAAAAATTTTTTCTGTGCAATCTATTTAAAAATGGACTTGTGTTCTTCATGAATGTCAATGTCATGCAAAATAAGAAAGGCCGACGAACTGATTGAAATTAAAGGAGACATAATAACAAAATGCAATATGCCATTTTTGTCTGAAAGCTGTCATGGGGGAAAAAATGCAAAAAGGTCCTTGTATTGGATGGGTCAACAAAATTAGAATATGGACAGTGGATTAAATAAAAATATTGATCAATGTGTAATTACCTGAAGTTGGTAACAGTAACATGGTTATGCACAAGAATGTCCTAGTTCCTAGGAAATACACACCGAAGAATTTGAGAATAAGGAAACATGATGAATGCAGCTTAATTGTAAATGGTTAGGGAGAAAACTTTATATATGAAATGACAAGTAAATGGGCAAAACATTAATGATTGGTGAATCTAGGTAAGGGATATATGGGGTATTTTGTATATCCTTATGACTTCTTGTTGATACTTGTAATTCTTTGTAAATAAAGTTTAAAATTTTGTAAATCTAAATGCAGGATCTGTCACAGCTCAAAGGTAAGGATGAAAATTCCAAGCACATGCCCTCAGCAGCTGGGTATCATTAAGGATGATGTCCTGTTGTGACCAGATATTAAAAGTTTGATCCACCATGGTGAATGTCTATGGATTTGGGCAATAAAATGGAACATTCTCCCAGTCTAGGATTTTATTATCATTCCTTTGAGAATATGTACTTGGTCAGATATTCTTTATTTTGGCTCCTGGTCACCTAAGTTTCAGAATGTGTTCTGAAGTCAATTCATCTCTTAGGCCATCCAAATATTGAAAATGTCATTAAAATATGAAGTAGAACTGAAATGACTTTTGTCTTGAAATTCTGCCAGTCCATTCCCATTTTCACTCATCATTGGGGAATTTTTACTTGAAATCTAAAATCCCTAATGAGCTTAGTTTCTTGATAGCTCAAACATTAACTTTGCCCTGATTTAAAGTTTTCTCTAACAATGTGATTTATGTGCTAACTTACACATATCTCAGGAGGTGAGGGATTCAAAAGCCGTCTTAACCTGGGACTCTGGGAGGAATAATTTTATGTAGGCTCAGTTATAAATGAGGAAAATAATTCTTACCTCAGAGGGGATGATGTAAGAGATAATTATCATTTGCAAAATGCCTCAAGGTCTTGAGATGAAAGGAGCCATTCTGGTGTATCAGATTGTCATTTTTTATCATGGGCTCCTTACATTTATTTTACAGTACGTAGAACACAATCATTTCAAATGAATTGTTTCCTGAGAAGTCTGTGAAGGTGGTTGCTTTACTTTACTGATGGAAACAAACTAAATGATTTGCCTTTGGCCACAGGCAGTACTCCTCCCATCAGCAGAATGAATAAAGAAATTCCTAGCCATGTCGTTTCTCCTTCCTTCCCACTGGATTACTAAATGAGCTTTTGTATTTTCAATTTATTGTTTTACTTTAATTATGCTCGTGTTTTTATTTTAGTTTAATTTTATTATATAAACTACTCTTGCCTTAGTACGTTTTAATAATAGATACATGGCTTGACAAATTCAATTCCAGTCTTAGTCTTGCTTGGGCTGCTGAAACAATGTAGCATAAATCGGGTAGCTTATAAATAACTGGAATTTATTTCTCACAGTCTTGGAAGCTGGGCACCTGAGACCAGGGTGCCAGCATGGTCAGGTTCTGAAGAGCGCCCCCTTCTGGGCTATAGACTGCCCTCTTCCCATTGTATCCTCACAGGGTGGAAAGTGGGGGCAAGGGAGCAATCTGGCCTCTTTATACACAGGCACTAATTCCATTCATGGGGACTCTACCCCATGACCTATTTACCTCCCAAAGTTTCCACCTCTGAATTCCATCACGTTGGGGTTAGAATTCTGAGGGAACACAAATACTGAGTCCATAACATCCACCAATATTTTTACTGCACACCTGTCATGTGTTTTAGGCACCAAGAAAAAAATTGATAGACAAATGGACCTGCTTGCTGATCTCACCAAGCTCAGAGTCCAGTGGAGGGCAAACACAAGAACTAATCATAAAGTAAATAGTCCCTTTTAAAGATGACAAAAGACATAAAAAGAAAGTGAAGAATGAGACCTGAGATTATAAGGATGAGGCCTGATAAAAACTAACCCCTAGTAGATTTTCTTACTTCTGTTTGTAATAAATGTGATCTCAGATTTCCTCCTAGGTAAGACATCTTAATTACATACTAGTTGGTCAGAAACAGTGTATCTAGGTCACAGGAAGAATTCAGTCTCATTTTGTTAATAATGCTTCTTATTTTCTCAGAGTTTTAATATTTTTGAGGATATGATGAAATGGAACATTCCACCTGTAGAGAAAATTGCAAATGCTGAGACAAAACTGCTTCTTATATGCTTGATGGTAAGAATCAAGAGGAAATTAAACATTTTTAAAAAGAAAAATACAAAATAAATAATATTGCAGCAATGAATTTAGGGAAAAAATATTTATAAGACTCATTGCAATTCCTGAGAGAACATCTTGTTATCATTTATTCAATGATTTCTACCTGAACTGAGAAAAGGCTCAATAAATGATAACTGTGACTATATTCTAGTTGTTAGGCTCATATTGTAGTAAAGATTCACTCATATTAGCTCAAATAATTTGGCAATGTTATAAGGACCTGCAGAAAAATAAGGCAATCAGGAATGTCAGCCTTGTTGTACACTGATATCTCAGGGATCCAGAAAATGGAATGTTCTGATCTAACGGTAAGAACAGAACCCTTATAATTCACAGAGACTTGAATAGATGGGAGATTTCTCTAGAGCAGCGATTCTCAAAGTGTGGTCCTCAGATCACCAGCATTAGCACCAACTAGCAATTTGTCGGAAATGTAAATTATTGGTATCAACCCCTAGATCCAGTCAATGAGAGATTCTGGTGGTGGAACAATCATCTGTGTCTTAACAGACCTCCAGGGAAGGACAGAAAACTGTTTCTGAAATTCCATCAACCTCACCACATAGGATGATTTGGCCACCAAAAACAGAAGTTTCAGTTAAAGCAATAAACAGAACATACAGGCTTACTTAATGGAAGAGTCCAGAAGCAAGGACTGCCTGCACAAGTCGGAGAACTCCTGCCCTAGAATTAAGGTAGATACTTGACCTTGTTAGCTCACTGAGTTTGAAAACCTTGAGTATAGGACCCCAACAGTTACATGACTCAGCCTCTAGTGTCTTCTGGATTTTGCTTTCATAGTTAAACATTTATTCTGTTTTCTATGTAGCTCAACCCAAAGAGAGAATCTGATTGGTGTAATGTCATTACCAGCATTCCTATTAGACAAAGCTCTAGAGTCAGGCCAACTCATAGGCCAGCAGCCAACTACCTTTTAGTCCTGCCTCCTCCTGATCCAATCAGCCTTGGTAGGAAAGCAAGGGCTGGGGAAGCTGAAAGGGCATTCATATTGAATGAACGGCCAGGAGCTGTCTCTTGCAATTAAGGGATTATGTGGAAGGCTCTCTTTAGAAAGGCACCAGGGAGGGAGACAAACCATAAGAGACTCTTAATCGTAAGAAACAAACTGAGGGTTGCTGGGGTGGGGCGGGGGTATGGAGTAACTGGGTGACAGACATTGGGGAGCGTATGTGTTGTAATGAGCACTGGGTATATTATAACACTGATGAATCACAGACCTGTACCCCTGAAACAAATAATACATTATATGTTAATTAATTTATAATTTTTTTTAAAAGATTTTATTTATTTATTTGACAGAGAGATCACAAGCAGGCAGAGAGGCAGGCAGAGAGAGAGGAGGAAGCAGGCTTCCTGCTGAGCAGAGAGCCTGATGGGGGGCTCGATCCCAGGACCCTGAGATCATGACCTGAGCCGAAGGCAGCGGCTTAACCCACGGAGTCACCCAGGCGCCCCTGATTTATAATATAAATTATAAAAAAAGAAAGAAAAAAAAGGCGCTGTTGAATCCTTGCTTTTTTCACTTAGAAATATTGAATTAGCTATCACAGAAAAGACCCCTTCTGATACAGATCCAAGCCTGAGTTGGTTTTTACTGAAGTAAGTGTGAAGCTATTACAACCAAAATCCCTTATATATTATTATGCCTGAATAACCACAGAGGACTGTATATTCTTTGGACTTTCCACCTGCTTCTCAAATGAACGTATCATGTTAGCTGTGAGGTCTTTGAGGTAAGAACCCAAAACATTCTCTGGCTAATAGTGCGTGCTTAATAAATATTTGTTGAATAAATGAGCGGGTGGACCAATGAATGAGAAAAATGAGTTTATCTATTTGTAGGGAACAAAAAGGGTTATATGTTAAAAAAAGAAGAAGAAGAGGAAGCCAACAAAAGCCAGATTTTGAATTCTTTTGCTCAGGGTCCCAAATTTAAAACTTATGGTTCAACAGCCTATATTTATATAAATTGTTGTTCAAGACATTCTTTACAGCTTGCAAACAAAGTAACATACATAACAACATTTGTTGCCGCTTTGTGTAAGAGAGCTAAAGGTTACAACAACCTAAATAAGTCTCTATAGCAACTTAAATTAGGGTGCCTGGTGGCTCAGTTGGCTGAGATTTAGGCTCAGGTCAGGTCATGATCCTGGGGTGCTGGGATGGAGCCTTGATTTGGGCAACCTGCTCAGCAGGAAGTCTGCTTCTCCCTCTGCTACTCCCCCTGCTCATGCTCCTTCTCTCTCTCTTCTAAATAAATAAAATCTTTAAAAAAAAGTTTGCTTTAACAAATTACAAGACCGGGTTGCCTGAGTGGCTCAGTGGGTTAAAGCCTCTGCCGGCGGCTCAGGTCATGATCTCAGGGTCCTAGGATAGAGCCTGGCATCTGGGCTCTCTGCTCAGCGGGGAGCCTGCTTCCCCCTCCCCCTCTGTCTGCCTCTCTGACTGCTTGTGATCTCTCCCTCTCTCTGTCAAATAAATAAATAAAATCTTTTTTAAAAAATTAAAAGACCAAAAATGGGATAGTTTGGAGCTGTTCAGTAATTTTAAATGAATTTCCTCAGAAGCCTGTGAAGGTGTTTGCTACTGTTGCTTCACGCCACTGATTCAACAAGCTTAATTACTTCCCCTGTTTGTGGATAACAATGAATTGAAGGACAAAGAAGTCTTTGCCATGTTGCCATACTTAAGCAGCTGAAATAGTTTCTGATATGGCATAAACTCTGCCACATATTTCTAAGCAAGAGGCTGACAGCACATAACACCATTTTGTAAACAAAAAGAGAGCTCTATGTAGAGAATCTCTTAGGAAGTATACACAGTAAGTTGAAATGTGTAGTTAAAATGTTTCCTTTGAGGAGGGGAGCTGAGGAGAGGGGGTAGAGACACCCCTTTCACTGTATACCCTTCATACTGTTGGCATTTTTGGTGAAGATTTTATTTATTTATTTGAGGGAGAGAGAGAGGGAGAGCTTGGAGGTTTGGGGGCAGGAGCAGGAGGGAGTTGAGGGAGAGGGAAAAGCAGAGTCCCCACTGAGCTGGGAGCCTGACATGGGGCTCGATCCCAGGACCCCGAGATAATAATCTGAGCCGAAGGCAGATGCTTACTGGACTGAGCCACCAGGACTCCCTACTGTTGGTATTTTTAAAGAAAACACACGCATTTTTGACTTATTCAAAATTTCATAAACATATTTAAGGCATTAACTCTTGTCAGATTTCACTTAAAAAGATTCAGAAAAGATGGAGCTTGCAGAAGTTCCACCATATTCTGATTTCCTACACGCAGCTATATTTTTAGAGGACAGAATATTGTTTCTGGATTTTCATCACCCTTATTATCTATGACGATAATAATAGCCACCGGTTACCGAAGCCTCCATTTAAACAATAAACAGGATGTATGAACTGACTTACCAGAAGAGTCCAAAAACAGGGCCGAATTCAGGTACAATCTGAGTGTGAGGTCCACACTGTTTCGGGGCTCCACTGCTCTTTCAATTCTCTCAACTCCGGCCTCCTCTGAATTAGCACTGGCCCCAGGGGGCATGACAGATGGGTGGTAGAAATGGTCGCTGCCGCTCCAGGCCCCGTATCTGCAATGCCACTACACAGCGTAGGACGCAGGGAGTGTCCGTCCCAGCGTTCCACGTGCAAGGCCTGGGGTCACGTGTGCAGTCCTGTACCAGTGACCGTGGCCGGTGAACTGAGTGGCCTATTGGCTGCACCTGCGTTCCCTGCACCTGCGCTGGGGAGGATAGCGTTCACTGCCCCACAACCACAGCTATCTTCAGGTGGAGGCTGAGGGCTGCTGGGAAGGAGGAGGCGGGAGTGGAGACGGAGGAGACAAGAATGAGGTACGGTCTCCAGAAGGTGAATCTTCAGGCTTACACAATGAGGACTTGGCTCTCTGCACTTTGTCCCAGGGTGGTTACACGTTTTATTCCCTCCCAGTGGAGAGGTCTTGGTCATCGGGCCACTGGGTGGGCTTCAGGTATCTTAAGTAATAAAATACCACGCGTGTCCTTGAAATAAAAAGAACAAGATTGTTTTCATATCTGACAGTCGTACTCTTTAATACCATGCATTGAGCGCCCATCCCAGATGAGCATGATGGCCAGGTCGAGATGAGAACCCTGCCCCGTCTCAGTGTGGTTAATGAAGAAAAGTGCCATTTGGATTCTGCTTCTCAGTGGGAGGAGTTGTGCAATGTTACGGTCCGGTTTTATCTAAGGTCTGAATACCGTCGAGTCTGCCTGGCCTTTTCTAAACCCTGAATCTGGCAGAGCCAGCTGTGCCCGAAATGTGGGTTGCAGTTTCGCTCTTGAGGCTGGTTTGTGGTTAGACGGCCGGAGAGGTCCGCAAGCCAGCCGGCCAGTCGGTAAGTACAAACCGTGTCCTTGCTGTGGGCCGCATCCTGGGTCTGAGCTGGGAACCAGTAGTGTACAACGGGGTCCCAGCCCCGCTGGAACTTGCTCCAACAGGGAAGACAGTAAGTGTAGTTACTACAAAAGTCAAATAATTACAAACTGTAGAGGCTTGTTTTTTTTTACATTTACAATTTAATTGTAAACTCAACAATTTACAATTACAAACTGTAGAGACCCCTGCTCCTTTCTTCCAGCTTATTCAGGATGCTTTCCTCTCCAAGCTCTGCAAGGATCTTAGATTTCTTTGAACTGGCCCTGTCCCCTTTGAACACACTGTGCTCCCTGTTCAGGAAATACCCTCCCTAATACCGCAGAGTCTCAGTCCCCTCCACCCAGTTAAGGTTCCCTTGTTTTTTGGATTTCGGTTTAAACCACATTCCCTGAAAGAATCCTTCCCTCGGATTTGACCAGGTGTCTTCACAGGATCTTCTGGCCCCAACTGTGTATTTCTCTTGCAACAAAAGTCCCTTCTGATTTATACATCTATTGGGGAGATGTCTCCCCAAACCATGAAGCCCTACATTCCGTGAAGGTAAAAGCACCATCTGCTGTTTTCACCTCTGTATTTTCCTGCCAATCCAAACACACGCCCACCTCGGGGCTTTGCCCCTGCTGTTCCCTGTGCCTGGAACACTGTCTCTGGGACATCCTTTCAGTCCACTCTCTCACTTCCGTCAAGTTTCTGCTCAAATAGGAATGTAACCAAGAGTCTTCCCGATACCCTTACACGTAAGAGCCCAATGGGGGCCTCACAGTTTGCCTTTCCCCCCATTGCATAGCACCTATGCTATCCAGAGACTACATTCTCATTTTTGCATTACTCCACTGCAATGTAAGCTCTGTGAGAATGTGGAGCCTTTGCCCATTTACTTGCCTATGTTTCCCCCAGTAGCTCAAATGCCTGACATGTATTAGGGTATTTCTTGAATAGAAGGCTGAATCAGTTCCCATTGCTTAGCAAATTGTTGGTACACAGTATGCACTCGGTCAATATTTGGGAAGGAACGAATGCTGGAATCAAGAAGTACAGATGCCATTGACGCAAATACAGGACATTTCATCTAGCTGGAAAAGTCAAATAAGGAACACAGACTAAGGAAGAGGGTCTCTGCTATTTCGATGGCTTAAATCCAGTAGGGCAATGAGTCAAACTTCATTTCAGTTGTCAGTAAGGCCAGAATGTATGAGCAGGGATGGGAACTCTGTTCAATTCTTCCCGCCTCGGATATCTGTGTGACTCCCCCCCACCCCCACTCCCCTCCTCGCAACCTTGGACGAATACTCACTCAGCTGGCAGCTTCCCTCGTGCTGTAGTTCCACGCCAAGAACGGAGATCGAAAATGTCCCATAGAGAAATCAGCGTCGGGGTTGACCAACTGAAAGCCAAACCCTGCAGCTCTTTCTAGCATTCCTCAACTCCCCGGAGAGCCGGAGAGGAAAAGGAGCAGAGGCTAGGGGGCAGGGTTCTAGAAGAGTCCTTGCCTTCCTTACAAGGCTGAGTGGGTGGAAGAATGATGTATGGTGTAGGGCAGAGTCCTGTGTTGGAACCTTTTGGGAGATGAATTCCCTCTGCCCCTTTCAATGTTTTGGCCTTTCTGTTACTGATGACATTAAGGAGCCATAGGCTTTCTTCAGGAGCTGCGTCAAGATTTGCTCCATAAATTACCTGGGAGGATGCCATATGCAAATAGAAGAAGAAACAGCGGTCTTGATATTCACAGTGACAGCTTAGTTATCCTCAAGGGGAAGGGAAGGAGAAGGACATTTCTTTTTCTTAATAAAGTCTGTTCTATCAACTCCTACTTTACATGATTATTCTTGCTTAATAACATCCTAGAAATTTTAGTAACAGGAATTTAGCCTGAATTTCAGCATAACCCTGCGTAATAACTCTAGTGGATTGCTATTCTCCTTTGGAAACTACTTTTAAGACCTGTTCGCAGGATATGTATCCTAGGATGTAGAAAGCCACATATGGATGTAAAAATGTGATTGTTATCCCCCCAAACCAGATCATTTGCTTTTAATGTAATGATCCCTGAGTAGGTCAGTGACACTCAGTACAGATAAAAAGGAAAAAGAGAAGGAAGTATATATTCATCTTCAATAATCATGATTCTTAGGCTCAGTGACAACTTATCGAAGAAGCATTTTGCCATAGCTAACAGCAATCATACACAGGTTATGAATGAGGACAGTGAATCTTAGAAAGGGTATAAAACTTGCCTAAGGGGGCACCTGGGTGGCTCAATGGGTTAAGCTTCTGCCTTCAGCTCAGGTCATGGTCTCGGGGTCCTGGGATCGAGCCCCGAGTTGGGCTCTCTGCTCAGCGGGGAGCCTGCTTCCCCCTCTCCCTCTGCCTGCCTCTCTGTGATCTCTCTCTCTCTCTCTGTCAAGCGAATAAATGGAATCTTTGAAAGAAAAAAAAACTTGCCTAAGGATACGTCACCATACATGACAGCACGAGGCTTTGGTTCTGGAGTTGTCAGCTGTGAAAGTTCATGCTCTGCAGCAAGGTGCGCAATGAACACTGGTTTTCGTGGAACATTTAATTTTTTTGCTTCGTACATTACATTGTATACTCCAGCACATTCTATATAATTTTAGTATATCACAGGATTTTAAAATGCTGTCAGGGTACTTTTTTTTAATTTAGGTAAAATTTGCATAACTCAAAATTCACCCTTTTTAAAGCATATAATTCAGTGGCATTTAGTACATTCACAGGGTTGTGCAACCATCAGCACAATTTGGGTCTAGAACATTTTCATCTCCCCAAAAGGAAATGCCATAATCATTCCCAGCACTTCTCTTCCTGCTCCCCTCAGCTCCTTGTCTCCTGATAACCACTAATTCACTTCTTTTTTTCTATGGATTTGTCTATTTTGGACATTTCGTATAAATGGAATTATGGAATATGCTGTCTTTTCTATTCAGCTTCTCTCACTTGACATCATGTTTTCAAGTTTTTCATGTTATAACATGTATCAGTACTTTGTTTCTTTTTATAGCTGAATAGTATTCCATTGTCTGGATAACCACATTATCTTTATCTACTCAGCTGTTGACGGACATTTGGGTGGTTTCCACCTTTGACTATTGTGAATGCTGCTACGAATATCCATGTACAACTTTTTGTTTCTGCACTTGTTTTCAATTCTTCTGGGCCATACATACCGAGGAGTGGAATTGTTGGGTCATATGGTAACTCTGTGTTTAACTTATTGGGGGACGATTAAACTGTATTGCACAGTGTCTTCATCATTTATAATTCCACAAGCAATGTATGAGAGTTCTAATTTCTACACATGTTCATTTGTTATTTTCCATTGGAAAAAAAAAATTCTATCCATCCTGGTGGGTGTATCTCATTGTGGTTTTGGTTTGCATTTCCTTAATGACAAATTAAACATTTTTCATGTGCTTCAGTGTCTTATAAATAAGCTGTTCATTTTATTTATCCTTTTTTTTATTTTTTTAAAACTTCACCGCTTTTTTTTTTTAAGATTTTATTTATTTATTTGACAGACAGAGATCACAAGTAGGCAGAGGGGCAGGCAAAGAGGCGGGCGTGGGGAAGTGGGGTGGTGAAGCAGGCTCCCCTCTGAGCAGGGAGCCCAATGCAGGGCTCCATCCCAGGACCCTGAGATCATGAACTGAGCTGAAGTCAGATGCTTAATCGACTGAGCCCCCCAGGCACCTCAAACTGCTAATTTTAGAATCATTTTAGAATTACAGAAAATTTGTAAAGATTATGCAACATTTTAATAACACAGTCTTCATATCAAATGTACTGAAAGACGTCTCTATACCTCCTCTACTTCTTCCACCTTGGGTTTTGAATTTTTTGATAGAGAAATATGTTAGTATAAAACATTATAGTTATTTTTTAAAATATTTTATTTATTTGACAGAGAGAGAGAGAGAACAAGCAGGGGGAGTGACAGCAGGACTGGGAGAAGCAGGCTCCCCACTGAGCAAAGAGCCCAATATGGGGCTTGATCCTAGGATCCTACGATCATGACCTGAGCCAAAGGCAGATGTTTAACCAACTGAGCCACCCAGCTGCCCCCATTATAGTTATGAATGAAGGCTGTGATGCATTGTTTATTTTGCCTAAGAAACTATGGGCTGGCTAGTATTACAGTGGCATTAGAAATTAATAAATGGGGGTGTCTGGTGGGCTCAGGTGGAGGAGCATGTGACTCGAGCTCAGGGTTATGAGCTTGAGCCCCATGTTGGGTGTAGAGATTACGTAAATAAATAAATAAATAAACTTTTAAAATAAATTAATAAATGGAGGTACACGGCACAGTGATTAAAAATATGATGTTAGGGGGGCACCTGGGTGGCTCAGTGGGTTAAGCCTCTGCCTTCGGCTCATGTCATGATCTCAGGGTTCTGGGATCGAGCCCCACATCGGGCTCTCTGCTCAGCAGTGAGCCTGCTTCCTCCTCTCTCTGCCTGCCTCTCTGCCTACTTGTGATCTCTCTCTCTCTCTCTCTGTCAAATAAAAAAATATATATATGATGTTAGGGGCACCTGTGTGGCTCAGTAGATTAAGCCTCTGCCTTCGGCTTGGGTTCTGGTAGAGTACTTAGGTAGAGTACTTAACCTCTCTGAACCTTAGTCTCTTCTGCAAAACAGGGATAGCATCTGCCTCCTAGTGTCAATATAAGGTTGAAAGGAGAAAAGGTATTGAAAGTATTTACATATGCTTTTTGGCATTCGATAAATGAGACATTTACTTTGTTTGCTTGCTTGCTTTTTAAAAACAAGATGTATTTATTTCATTTTTAGAGAGTGTGTGTGTGCAAGTGGGGTGGGGTGGGGGATACAGGGAGAGAGAGAGAATCCTCAAGCAGACACGTGACTGAGTACAGAGCCTGATGCAGGGCTTGACTTGGGGCTTGATCCCAGGACCCTGAGATCATGACCTGAAAGGAAGTCAGATGCTTAACCAACTGAGCCACCCAGGTGTCCTGTTTGCTTGTTTTTAAAAGCATGGAGCAATCACCTGATTTATCTGTATTCCCATAGTTGGTCAGAATCACAGGAGACCGTCATTCTATCCCTGAATCCTTCATCCATTCACGCATGTATTCATTCATTCTTCAAATATGCACTGGACGTATGTTATGTGTCAAGTTGTGGTCAAGAAGCTACCAACACTGGAGTGCCTGGGGGCTCAGTCTTTATGTGTCTGCCTTCAGCCTGAGTCATGGTTTTGAGATCCTAGGATAGGGCCCTGCGTCAGGCTCCCTGATCAGCGGGAAGTCTGCTTCTCCCTCTCTCACCCCCCCTGCTTGTGTTCCCTCTCTCCCTGTCTCTCTCTCTGTCAAATAAGTGATTGGAATCTTAAAAAAATAAAAAAGAAGAAGAAGAAAGAGGAGGAGGAGGGGGGGGAGGAGGAAGAGGGGGGTAGGAGGAGGAGGGGGGGGAGGAGGAGAAGCTACCAACACCAGGAGCAGTAAAAATCACAGATCCGGAAGCAGAGAAACCGAAGATCAAATTCCAACTGAACTTCCTAGTTCTGTGATCCTGTGCAAGTCACCTAGCCCTGTTAAGCCTCTGTTTCTTCATCTGTAAAATGGGAATGCTAATGCCCCCTGTCTCATAGAGTAGAGAGGTTTAAATAAATACAACATCTAAGGCATTTACCCAGCACACTCAAAACCTGTTAACCAATTTCTATTTTCGTTAACCATTTCTATTATGGTCATGATTTTGATTAACACAAATTAGTCTAAAGATTTAATGAGATAATAAACACAAAGATTTAGAGGTCTTCAAGGCATTTTATAAATATGCCTTGATAAATCTTATTTTTATTTATTTGTTTTTCAATCATTTAAACATGTAAGACCATCCTTAACTCACTGGTGATACAGGGAAAGGTTAAGGAATGGATCTGGCTATGGGCCATATTCCCCTTCCATACTGTATCCTACACAGAAAGGAGAAATATGGTTTCATGAAACTTTTGTTTCAGTCACATGTATTTTGTGTATGTGTGCTGGGGAGTGAAGCAAAATGCATTTATTACTCTGAAAAGCATTCAGAAAAGTTGGAAAACACTAGCCTGGAGAAGGCTGTCAGCTATCTATAGAACAACATCAGGAAATGCCAGCTTGCCTTAGCAAGTGGATCGTATAGCTTTAATAGTTTTGGGTTTTAGTGGTGTCAATTAAAAAAGTACAGTCAGACTGAGATGGTATGTTAAAATCAAACTAATAACTGAAGGGAAAGTTAGGTCTACTGTGAAAAGGGTAAAGGAGGATTTCAGCGGAAAAAAAAGAAAAAGAAAACAAAAAAAGATTTGCTATCTGTCCAGTTTCGGCTCCCATCACTCAGCTGTGAGTGTTCCCAGAACTCTCAGGATTCTAGAGGAAAGGTCACAAGATCAAGGTCAAATATCTGAAAAATGCAGATGCTGTGAGTTTGGGAGGGGAAACATTCCCAAGTGTATGCCAGCTTGCGCTTTTGCTAAAGCAGAGGGCTAACTTAATAATTAAAACTGCACTGTCTTCCAACACTTAGCTTAATTCAGCAGTTCCCAACAGCATGTAAAATCCTTGGGGTACCCAAACTCAGGCATGCTGAATTTCTCAGCCAGTTAGTGCCAGGAATGTTCTAGATATAAGGACTCCAAATTTGGGCACTGACTCCCTGGGGAGCGCCAAACTCTGGGTTTGGCTAAGGCTCCCCTCACCTGGGCAACAGTCCATAAAAAGGAGTTTAAAATTCTAGAAACGTGCTAAATTTGGAAAGTGAATAATACATTTTTTGGGTCCTCATTCATCTGCGGACAGGATTTTCTGGGGAACAATTTTCCAAAGATGGCACAGTTCAAAGAGCAAGGTTGCTCAGACTCCAGATTGCTTCATTATCCTGAGTCATCTTCTCAAACCCCACCTAGCATTTGCTGGATCAGCTGTGCAGCAAGACAGAGTTGTGCTTTACGGAAATATATATCCGCACTGTGGGCGACTGAAATCATCTGAGAACCGTATGAATGGCTCCATAAAACACACATTCAAGTACCATAATGTGATCATAAAGCTGGACTTTGTCTTTCAGCTCTTAAAATACCATTAAAATAAATTAGAGGGGGAGGAGTCAAGAAGTTGTAACAATGGTACCTTTAATTTCTGAAGCCATGTTTATAAATTACAATCCTCCCTTATAAAACGTCCTTCAGGGGCACCTAGGTGGCTCAGTCAGTTAAGCCTCCAAATCTTGGTTTTTGCTCAGATCACGAGGTCAGGGTTGTGGGATCAAGCCTCTTATTGGGCTCCACGCTCAGCAGGAAGTCTGCATAAAATTCTCTCTCCCCCCTCTCCCTCTGCCCCTCCCACTGCTCCTTCTCTTGGAAAAAAAAAAAAAAAAAAAGGATGTCCTTTAGGATCACCCTGGGCAGCCTGTCACCAAACTTACAAAACAGTATTGAACTGGCCTGTTTTTTTTTTTTTTTTCTTTTCCTTTTAAATTTTTTAAAAAGATTTTATTTATTTATTTGACAGACAGAGATCACAAGTAGTCAGAGAGGCAGGCAGAGAGAGAGGGGGAAGCAGGCTCTCCACTGAGCAGAGAGCCTGATGCGGGGCTTGATCCCAGGACCCTGGGATCATGACCTGAGCCGAAGGCAGAGGCTTTAACCCACTGAGCTACCCAGGCGCCCCTCTTTTTTTAATTTTAAAGTAAATTCTATACCCAGCATAGGGCTTGAATTACAACCCCTAAGATCAAGAGGTGTAGGCTCTACTTACTGAGTCAGCCTGGCTAGGCCCTGGTCTGTTTTCTTATTCCAGAATCCAATTAGGATTTCCTCTAGGAAGAAAAAAAAGTGTGTCACTTAGTTCTGTGGAACCAGTGCCTAGAAGGATTGACAAAATAAGTATTTAATCAACATTTGTTGAATGAATGAATGAATGGAAACAATCTACCAACTGTCATGGTCATCTTGGAATATTTATTTATTTATTTATTTATTTTTAATTAATTTTTTTAAAGATTTTATTTATTTATTTGACAGAGATCACAAGTAGGCAGAGAGGCAGGCAGAGAGAGAATGGAGGAAGCAGGCTCCCTGCTGAGCAGAGAGCCCGATGTGGGACTTGATCCCAGGACTCTTGAGATCATGACCTGAGCCGAAGGCAGTGGCCTAACCCACTGAGCCACCCAAGTGCCCCCCATCTTGGAATATTTAATGCTTTTTTTCAGTTTTGCCCCAGAAAAACTCACTTCAGAACATCTGAAGTCAATGTTAGGTAGTTTAACAACACATCTGTATTAAAGAAGTCTCACCCCTGACTGGCTTCCTTTGTAAAGGGCTCAATCCTGCGCTGTTCCTAGCCTTAGGATGTCTTGAACTACTCAAATGTGGGACAATCCCTGCAGCTTTGGTTGGAATCAAATTCCTACCACTATCTGAATTCTTGGAACTCTGAGCTCACTGTAGAAAAGGGGATCTCGTTAAGAGCCCCCAGAGGAACCTACCTTGATGAGATTTCTTTAGTCCCAAGTTTACACACACCTTGGCCAGGCTTGATCAAACAGCTAATGAAGTTTGTGACTCACTGTGTTTACTGTCAAAGCCACTGAAAGGTAGGCAGACTCGACTGGTATCTGAACAACTGAAACTGGAAGCTTTAATAGAGACTGAAATTTCTCTGATTGCTTTTTCCATCTGTGAGTGAAAATCTCCTTTCTTCTGGGATTGCGAAGTTTGCCTAGTGAGAGCTGCTTCCTGGCTGTCTGGAGAAGGCCAGTCTGTGGTAGGAGGGGATGAGGGCAACAGAGGGAAGGAGAGCCAAGAGACTTGGGGGGAGAAAGCCAAGAGCAGAGCCTCAAGTCTCTTCATGGAGCAGTGCTGAAAACTGGTTTCACTTCTGGTCTGGCAAGTTCCATGGGCTAATTCACTTACTTTTTTTGTTTATACTAGTTCAACTGGGTTTCTGTCACTGGCAACCAAAACATCCCAATACAAATGATTACTTTAGGCCCACTCAGAATCTTAAATGATCATTAACAGGCAATGGTTAAATACCGTGGGAACATTGAAAGAATACAATATATATTTTTTCTGAGGATTTGATTTATTTATTTATTTATTTATTTATTTATTTATTTATTTATTTATTTGTCAGAGAGAGAGAGAGAGACAGCACACAAGCAGGCAGAGTGGCAGGCAAAGGCAAAGAGAGACGTAGGCTCCCCACTGAGCAAGGAGCCCAATGCGGGACTTGATCCCAGGATCCTGGGATCATGAACTGAGCCAAAGGCATCAGCTTAACTGACTGAGCCACCCAGGTGTCCCAAGAATACAATATTTTTGAAAAATAAACAAGCTACCGAAAGTGGAATAAATATAGGTTTATGTTTACAAATGGGAAATTGATGGTATATTAGTGAGTAAAACAGCATAAAAAGGATTATTTTATTCCATAAATTAACTCTAAATCCCAAGTGAAAAGAGGGAGAACTTAAGAGGGTAGATTCTGTGTGTGTGCGCATGTATGTGTATTTGTGTTGGCCAAAGTCCAGGAGAAGATACACTCATATGTAAAAACTTATCTCTTGGGAATATAATTTCAAATGACTTAATTTAAGGCTGCCTTTTTATTATCTATTTAAAAAATTGTTCTGCAAAAATGAGTATTACTCAGGTATTTTAGAAAATATGGACATCTCATGGGGTGGGTGCTTGGGTGGCTCAGCTGGTTGAGTATCTGACTCTTGGTTTCAGCTCAGGTCATGATCTCATGGGTCATAAGGTCAAGCCCTGTATTGGGCTCTGTGCTCAGCGGAGAGGCTGCTTGAAGATTCTCTCCTTCTGCCCCTCTCCCCTGCCTCATACTCATGCACGTGCACACTCTCTCTAAATAAATAAATAAATAGAGGTTGCCTGGGTGGCTCAGTAGGTTGAGCATCTAAAATAAAGAAGAAATATAGAGCATGAACTACTTCAATAATAAAATCCTGAATTATTTAAGGATCTTCTGTACTCAAATGTCTGTATTTTCAGATTTGGAAATAGAAAGGAGATACACGCATCTGTTATCAAAGAATGCAAGTATCCTGTTCCCAAGGAAATTAACACTAGCATCAGGTGTATTCTCAGGGGAATTATGCAGGATGCTATTTCGTGTTTTATACAGCTGAAACTTTGGTGAAATTTTAGGGGAGATTCCCATGATAAATTCTTGGGTTTCTCTTGGCTCCTCAAACATCAAACATCCCCCAACATCAAATTTCAAATCTTGTAGTTATCTGTATTTATTTTTCACATGGAAGCAAACCACAACAGTGGCCAGGATTAGACCCTCTTCCTGGAGTTACTCTACTGGGGTATTAAAAGAATAGTTCATGTGTGATATCTTGGAAGAGCTTAAGAATTAACATTTTATTTCTTTGTTCCCATCTGGAAGTACTGAAGGGAGGAATACTATGGTCAGAGAAAACCACCCAGCTGCTTCCCTATGCAGAAAAGAACAAGTTATCAAGCAAATCATAAAAGTGTCTCTCACCGATGGCTAGGAAAATGGCTCTCATTGCCATTTCCCTTCCTTCTCAACTAATGGCTTCAACCTTCTCTGTTGATCTTCTGCTCTAAATCACCAGTATGAACTCAGTTACCTTACTGAATACAGAGTATTTATTTTGATATCTATAATTGATGCTTCTTGATGGCATTCTGCAGAAATTAAAGGATAACCAATTTATAAGACCTCCTTTGCCCCAGAGCTGACCAACTCCTTTACCATCCTCATGTTACCAGAAAAATGAAGTAAAATGCCACTTTAGGTGGCCATGATAAATTTCTTTAATCACAAATGGAAAACTTTAGGAAGAAACATATTTGGAAGAGAGAAGAGAGACGCACATGTGATATTCATTTTTTTTTCTTTTCCTTTAGTGAAATTAGTTACGTGAAAATAAGGCCTTAATTTGTGTAGAGTTTATTGTGTTACAGTTTAGTTCTCATCTGAATCTACTGTGTTTATTAAGATTTCATTGTTGAAATGCTTGCACAATAACAGTATAAGGATGTTTGGAATATCACCTGTACCACAGCCCACAGAGCTCCAAACAATGTAGGAATGTTTGCAAATTAATCCTCTTTACATCCTAGTACATTTATTTATGTTGAGTCCACGAATGGGGAACAAGAGACTGGATTCCAGAGTGGACCAGCATTTTCTATCACATTATAGGGAAGAGATAGGAGGGTGACTTAATTAGGATACACACACTATGTGGCAGATACAGCCCCCCCCCCCAAAATGCTATTGCCCGAGTATGCTAAATGGCAGATAGCTACATCCTACAGTGGTTCTGAGTATGGACTTTGAATCATGCCTCTGCATTCATATCCTAGCTTCATCACTTCCATGCTTGGAAGCAAGTTTCTTTACTTGTTTCATGTTTCTCAATTGTAAAATCGAGGTCATTCATGTAAAATCCACGTCAAACCTACCTCACACAGTTGTTGTGACAACTAAATAAAATAATACACAGGATGATTCTGGCACATATGGTAAGCCTCCAAGTTAGATATTCTGTGGTATTATTTTCTTCATTGGAATACATTGCCGAAGTCATAGCATAAGTGAAAGAAGCCCAAACCCTCGGATCCTATTTTACCTCTAGTCAAGAAAAATCTACTTCAAGGTAACTATAAGCCCTTTCAAGAAAGCAAGTCTATAAAAAAACCTCAATTCTAGTCACCAGATCTAAATAGATTTTATGCCAAAGGTCACATATAGTTTAATGTTACAATTTTTTTTTGGAATCTCTACACCCAATGTGGGGCTCGAACCCACAATTCTGAGATCAAGAGTCATATGTTCTACTGACTGAGCCAGCCAGGTGCTCCACTTTAATGTCATCCTTTACCTGTGCATACACGTACTCATTCAGCAATGTGTATGGGGCACACCCCAAGCAAGGCATGGGTTTAGGTGCTGAGGACTCAAAGCTTGGATAGGATAGATATGATTTCTGCTCTGCTTCCAGACTGGGACACAAGAACTGGACTAGTTGTAACAGCAGAGATAGAAAGGGTAGGAGGAGAAGAAAGTTCCAGAACATCATAAACTTAGTACCTGGAAATCGGAGGTTTTAGCTGCTTTGGAGGTTTGAGGTATTTCTTTTATGTTCCTGGATTAATAATGTGTCTCTCTATACCTCTCTCCATTCCACCCTCTGTATCCTCACGTATCCCTTCTTTTCAGGGCGTTATTCCACATTTGAAATCTGAAGGATGATAAATTCCTGGTCCTTTCCCCTCCTCAATGGCAGGGACACCTGGTATAGTGGAGAGGGAAGATGGTACTGCTGCCAGAGGTATTCCTGCAAAACACTTGGCCTCTCTTCCGTTAGACTGCTAACGTGAAAGTGGAACGGAGAGATAGGGAGTCACTGATTCCAGGTAGGTGGGGGATTCTTGGCAAGCAAACTAAAATATGGAGTGGGGAAGAGGCGAAAAACACACAAGGCCAAGCTTCCTAGTGATTTGTAGGGGCATCTGTGGCTGCACTTTAAGACAGTATGCCAAAATGTGCATTTTTATGGGGAGATTCATTCAACGAATACTTGAGCATTAACTCCATGCAAAACATTGTTCTAGAAACCGACAGGTCTGTAAACCAAACTGCTGAAGTTCCTGGCCCTCCTGGGGCTTACACTCTAGAGGATGATATGGACCATAGGTTTATTCTCCAAAAGATTCTGTGTTTTAAAAATGCTCAGGAATGGGGCGCCTCGGTGGCTCAGTGGGTTAAAGCCTCTGCCTTCGGCCCAGGTCATGATCCCAGGGTCCTGGGATCGAGCCCCACGTCGGGCTGTCTGCTCCGCAGGGAGCCTGCTTCATCTTCTCTCTCTCTCTCTGCCTGCCTCTCTGCCTACTTGTGATCTCTGTCTGTCAAATAAATAAATAAATAATCTTAAAAAAAAAAAATGCTCAGGAATCAAGAGGCTAGACCTGTGGTCCTCAGTGTTGTGTACCAAGACCAGGGCAGGGGGATCTTAAAAGTCCAGAGGAGAGAGCCCGTTCCTGAGATTCTGATTGGATGGATCTGTAATTGGGCTTGGGAATAAAGCTTTAAAACTCCCACTCATTTTGATTCAGTTAAGTTTGAGACAAACTGATTGCTTCTTTGAAAAGAGAGTGGAGATGAAGTTTCTCTCACTAAAAAGAGCCAGGAAAAATTGGCCACTTCCTTCTTTCATAAATACTAGGCAATGGGATTTTCAGTTCTGAATATCCCCAGAGAGAGGCATCAACATTCTTCCTTTATTTTTATTAGCTTAGAATAGCGCCCTACAAACAGTATTTCCAAAACATTTAATGTGTGCCTATATATTTTAAGCTTTAGGTAAAAGAGGAGTACTTATCATCATCATCTAATATGAGACCCCAAATGATTTCCTAATTGTTTTTCCAAATACTACTACTACTAATGTAAGTTTTTATTATATGGCACTTTACAAGTATTCACTTTACAAGCTGGGCACTTTACAAGTGTCCTATGTAATACTCCCAAAAACCTTGTAAGGTAGTGTTATGCTTACTTAGCAGGGGAGAAAGGAGGGCTCTGAGGGGTCAAGGAGCTTGCTCAAGGTCACAAAGAGATTGGACTCGTGGGAACTTACACCATAGGCTGGCTCTCAACCCAGACGACCATCGACCACTGACCACCGTAGCATCCCACCCTTTCTGAGTCCCCTCCCTCCCTTGTTTAGCGCTTGGAATCTTTTCTGTGACCAAAGACGAACATACATGTTATAATCACTGAGGAAAAAAGATTGCTTAGGAGACTCTCGATTTGGAGGCTCTTTGGGGAGGGCAGCCTTCCCAATGCAGGGTATTATTTCTGGAGGTAGCCCCCGAGCTCATTCCCAAACCTAGCGGGGATAGACACTCGCTCGGCTGGCACCCCAGGGCGGCACTGATCCCCAGGCTATGAATTCCGAGAGGTGGCTGCCTTGGCCCCGCCCCCGCGGGCGCCTGGACTCGGGTGCAGATCCCAGACCAGGGGATGCCTTCCCCCCCACCCCCGCCCGGGCGCCTGGACTGGGGTGCAGATCGCAGACCAGTGGGTGATCTTAATCTCGTCGTCCCGGGGCGGGTCCGAAGGATTCTCGGCTCAGTCAGGAACTTGAGCCTGGGACAGATGACTGGCTCCAGAAGTCTTTGCTGAAAGAAAGTCAAAAATCTAGGTCCCTTTTAGGTTGAAGGCTTGAACCCCCTCCAGCCATTTGGCTACTTTCCCGTGCCTATAGTCTTCCCTGTGTCCTAAAAAGTTGGCTCCAAAGTTTAGGGGGGTCCCCAAAGTTCACAGGGATCCCAGGTAGAGGGCCAGGGGACCCAGCGTCACAGAGACACTGGCAGTCCCAGCTCCAGGACCCGAATCCGTGGGCGCAGGCAGGCAAGGGACAGGAGCGCGCCTCCAGGTCGGGTCCACCTCTGGGGTACTAGAGGGAAGTACCGCGGGGTGTGGGGGCGGGGATGGACAAGCCCGGGAGGGTGACCGACAGCGTGGCCAGCCACTGGCCGAGGGCGGTGAGGAGGCTTAGGCCTGCGTGAGTGCGTGCGTGTGTGCGTGAGTGTGAGCGCGAGGGTGAGTGTGTGAGCCTCCCCAACCCCCACCTGTTTGAAATGATTTTAAAATGCCAAAGCCAGACTGACCGTATTTCAAAAGTTGCAAACAGTCGGGGTAAAACACGTGCACATGCCCCTACCCTGAAGTGATTAGCTGACTCGAGGGCAAGGAAAGAAAAGGAGGAATAAGAGGGGGGGCGTAGAGGGGACTAAATCTCCTTTTGGAGGATCGGTTTTAGGACCCAACGGGAAGCACACTGGAATCTCTCCCTTCGGGAAGGAGAGGTGGGGCGGGCCGGCCGGCAGGCGGCCGCGGGGCGCATGCGCGCGCGTCTCCTCTCGCCGGCCGCTGCGCTCGGCGGCGCGGAATAGAATGAACTGTAACAAAACAAGCTGAGCCTTTGTATCTGCTTAAAGGGGCCGCAGGCACTTCCCTCCTGTCCCCCCCAACACCCCGCTCGGCAACCGCGTCTCCAGGGCTCCCAGCAACTGGCTGGAAGGGCTTCCCTCACCCTCAGGAACAGCCCGCCAGCGAGGAAAGGCGAGCCAGGCGGGAGGCAAAGAGGAGACACCGCATTTCTAAGAGGCAAGAAAGGAAGGAAGGGAGGGAAAAAAAAAAAAACAAAAAAAAACCCAAGCGGCGCAGAGTGGACTCTGGTCCGGGAGAGAACGATCGGGCGCCGGAACGTGGACCGAGAAGCACCGGAATGCAAACAAAGCTCGCGGGCGCCTGTGCAGGGCTCGCGGGGGAAGCCCGGAAAGTTTGTTTTATGATGGCTTGAGTGCGCGAGTGTGTGCAGGGGAGCGAGGCTGCCAAGTTTCTCTCTCCCGTTGCGTTATTTTGGGGGAGATGTCTCTCCCATGAACCAGCGGGGGCTTGGGGACTTGTGCTGTGGGGGGCACCTGTCTCTCATTGCATTATTATTTTTTGTGTTGGGGGCGAGGAGGGGTGTAACCCATCATGTCGAGAGTGATCCAGAAGAAGAACCACTGGACTAGCAAGGTTCACGAATGCACCGTGAAGCGGGGACCCCAGGGTGAGCTGGGGGTGACGGTGCTGGGGGGCGCGGAGAATGGGGAGTTTCCGTATGTTGGAGCGGTGGCCGCGGCCGAAGCGGCGGGGCTTCCCGGCGGCAGCGAGGGCCCTCGGCTGGGCGAAGGGGAGCTGCTTCTGGAGGTGCAGGGGATCCGGGTGTCCGGCTTGCCCCGCTATGACGTGTTGGGAGTCATCGACAGCTGCAAGGAGGCCGTCACCTTCAAAGCCGTCAGACAAGGTAAGACGGGACGCGCCTCCGGGAGGCGCCCGCAAAACGGGGAGAGGCCTGCGGGGTGCCCCCCGCCGCATCTCGGTTTCCCGCGTTCCTCCTGCGAGCGCAGCTTAGAGGGGAAGTTGGGGCCGTGCGCCCTGTCGTGGTGAAATTAGCGAAGTTGTTGAGAGATGGTGGGTTGTTTGCCCACCTGCGTTGGAAAGGGGAGGCTGGATTTGCGTCGGGAAGCGGGGAGACTTTTCCCAGGCCTGGTTCGCCAACCTGTTTTCTCAGCCACCAAGTGCAGTGCCGCTTCGTCTGCGCCGGAAGGAGAGTTGGGAAACTGAGGTAGTGGCAAAGTGGACGGTCTCCGGGCCCTTCTGGGGAGTGATGCAGCAAGCGCAGCCGCTGCATTCCTTTGCCACTTATCCGTTCACAGACCCGGGGAATGGGTATGAACGAGAAGAGGGTTCTGTGGTTACTGACGTCCTCCTTCAGGAAATCGGCTTCACCTGGTATCCCTCCAGGTGGGTTAGGGTACGACCGCCCTGCGGTTCCTGTGCCCGCCGCCGGAAGATCCTGCATTCACCCCAGAGCTGGGTGACGCACGTGTCTCGGTCGTGTGGCCCAGCCCCAGGCGTGGGGAGGGGGGGAAGGAAAGGAGTATTTCTGTCAGCGCGAATCAAGCCCAAGTTTATGCTGCCTCCACCACCACCACCACCGTTATCCTTGATAATGATAATGGTAGCCACTCTGCCCTGAGAGCTTACTACGTGCCAGGAGCTGTGTTGAATGCTTTCCTTGGCTGTTTTGTTCTGATTCCCAATTCTGAGAGCGAGTTGTTTTTATAAACCCCAGGTTGCAGGTAGGGAAATCGGCATTGACATTGGATAAGTTACTTGCCCAAGGTCACACAAATATCAGAAGTGAGGGTTTGACTCCTTAATGCAAGCGGAGGAGGAAGAGGTGAGGGGATGACCCTCCTGGACTTGAGGGCTTGATTTCTAGGGGAGGGAATAAAGGCAGATTCCTCTCTTAGAAGCCTGTAGAGGAGTGCCCACGTCTTTGCTGCTGGTGGGGAGTCTCTTGCCTCTCAGTGTGGTGCAGGTAAGGGACTGTCCCTCTATCAGTCCAACAGAGAAGGAGTTGATTCCCCTAAAGGATCACTTGCACGACCAAGTACCATGACACAGGTTCCCCTCCAAGAAAGCAGAGGAAGTGGCAATGTTGAGCATGGTGAAAAGTTCCCATATGTGCCTGCGGGCCTGGAAGGGCAAGCAGCAGCTGGAGGAATGTGTTAAAGGAAAGGAGGGCTGGCTTGGGCTGAGCAGATCCTTGGAAACAGGCCTGTTCCAGATGAAACAGAGGAGGGGGCAGAAAGCTTTGTCAGGCCTTTTGGTAGTTTGAGGAGCGATGCACTGACACTTAAGAAAAGTTCCTACCATTTATGTCCTCATCTTCTACTTGCACACCTCTTCCGGGAAGCCCTCCAGCATGCTGCCACGCTGAACAAACCCTTCTTCCTTTGGGCTCCCCTAAATGTGTATGTTTTAGTTCTTTTACTTCCTCTGATATATAAGTTAGGCCCCTCTTCTCATTTCCGTACAAGAGACTGTGTCTTATTCATTGTGTATTTCCTCAGGCTTTGCTTGAGGTCTAACACCTTCTTTTCCTGAGAATATGTCCTCATCAGTAACCTGGCTTGCCTTTAGGTATTACATAAGCTAATAAGTGGAAAGTGTGCAAAACAGGGCCTGCCACATAGTAAGTGCCCAATAAAGATGAGCTATTATTGTGTAAAATTGAATTTATTTATTTCTAAGCCTAGCTTTTGGTGTTAGGAACCTGGATTATGAATTCAATGCCAGTACGTGGATTGTTAGGATTTGATAGAACTATAGAGGAAACACCTTGTCAAAGCATTTGATGGGAGCAGCCACAGGTCTCGGTACAGGGGTATTTTGGAGAAACGGTTGGCGGAAGGACAGGCAGGCGTAGCTATCCATCTATTATCTGTCTAGTGGGTCCTGTATGGGGGCTTGTTTTTAATGTGCAGTATGCCAGGTGTGCCTGAACCTCTTCTGTCCACCAGTCATCAGAGATCCAAGAGCCACTGTATCTCATGATGGTGGGTCAGATAATCAAGTGTGTTCGGAATCAGACACCTCTGAATGGAAAGGAAACTGTAGTGTCTCCAAATGTTATTTCCCTTCACCCAGAACTGTTCTGTGTGCTGCACAGGACTGTTCCTAGCAGGTGTGTGCGTGCGTGTAAATCTACTTCTTCTACTCAGGAGAGCATAAAGATGGAGATGGAATCCACTGCAGTGTGAAAGCTACTATTTTATGGGATAATTACATGGGCACAGTTCTTCCAACATCTTCATTATAGAAACATGGCACTAGGAAGCATTTCACCAGTCTTCTGTTCCCCCTATAGCAAGAATATGAGTTAAATTGTATGACAGGATTGCTCTTACTATGTCTTCATTACTATGTTGTAATCATATTAGATAAACTCATCCTGGGTGTGTGGCAAAGGAAAACGTTACTTTTGTGTCTCCTGCCCCCTGAGCTAGCCACTCCCAGGAACACAGGGCACTTTGGGTACTGTCGGTATGGAAATGTCACGGTCTTCTTGTGGGAGAAAATTCTGCTGTTTCTATTTCATGGCAGCTCCCTGGAAAGATGCACAGACTAAAATAGTCTGTAGCAAATGGTATTATATGAAGCAGGACTGGATCGTGAAGGAACCAAGCTAAATGGATCTACCAGGTTAGACTTGGTTCATTTTATTTTAAGATTTTATTTATTTATTTGACAGAGAGAGAAAGGGAGAGCATGAGTGGGGGTGGGGGGTATAGGGAGCAGCAGGCAGAGGGAGAGGGAGAAGCAGGCTACCTGCAGAGCAGGGAGCCCAACTCAGGGCTTGATCCCAGGACCCTGGGATCACTAGAATTTGGTTCATTTTAGATGGGGAAAACCGTCTTTTGTCACAAAGTGCCTAAGAAAATTTACAGATACACATATATGTTACATAAAATATGTTATTTTGAAAAAAAAATGCTATTTTGTATATTATATATATAATATAGCATATACTTTATATTTTGTAAATATATATTTACTTGTAGTGAAATGCACGGATCTTTAATATATAGTTTGATGAGTTTTGACAAATGTATATGTTCATTTTATCTTTACCCAAATCAAGATATAGAACATTTCCATTACTCTAGAAATTTTCCTCCTGTCCCTTTCCGGTCAGTTCCGGACACCTCCTCCAGAGGCAAAGGCTATCTGATTTCCTTTATTATGGATTAATTTTGTCTATTATTGATGATCATATGAATGAAATAATGCCATATGTACTCTTTTGTGTCTGACTTTTTTTTTTAAGATTTTTTTTTTTTTTAAGATTTTATTTATTTATTTGAGATAGAGACAGTGAGAGAGAGCATGAGCGAGGAGAAGGTCAGAGGGAGAAGCAGACTCCCCATGGAGCTGGGAGCCCGATGTGGGACTCGATCCTGGAACCCCGGGATCATGACCTGAGCCGAAGACAGTCGTCCAACCAACTGAGCCACCCAGGCGTCCCTTTTTTTTAAGATTTTATTTATTTATTTGACAGACAGAGATCACAAGTAGGCAGAGAGGCAGGCAGAAGAGAGGAAGGGAAGCAGGCTCTCCGTTGAGCAGAGAGCCTGATGCGGTGCTCGATCCGAGGACCCTGGGATCATGACCTGAGCCGAAGGCAGAGGCTTTCACCCACTGAGCCACCCAGGCGCCCTGTGTCTGACTTTTTACACTCAAAATATTTAGTAGATTTCATATTGTGTCATTGTTCTTTTTTTTTTTAAAGTTTATATATGTAAAAATTTTTAAGTCATCTCTTTACCCATCATGAGGCTCAAATTTACAACCCCATGATCAAGAGTCATGTGCTTTGCCAACAGAGTCAGCCAGGCACCCTTCATTGTTCTTTATTGTTGAGTACTATTCTGTTGTAGGTATGTGTGTATGTACGTGTGTGTATACACACACACACCAGTTTTTAAAATATTTTTGCTTGTCATTGGGCTTTGGACTGTTTGCCATTTTTCACTATTGTGAATATAGGTGCCAAAATATTCCAGTTGCTCCGCATTTTTGCCAGTCTTTAATCTCGTCTGTCGTTTGAATTGTAGCCATCCTAGTATATGTGGAAACAGAAAAAAAGTGATTAAGGAAACTTTGCTGTGGGATATAAGCTAAGCACTTGGTTTAGAATGTGGAGGCCTGAGGTGAAAGTAGTGCTTTAGGGACATTTTGTTTTTTATTCCCCGCCCCTGGACACAGGTGTCCGGAACTGAGGTCTGCAGAATTTGGGTAGCCTTTCCAAGAGTCATACAAGTGGCAGAAGTCAAGCTGACAGGCAGCTGTGTTGGATGCCAAAAGCCCCCGCTCCTCATTCCTGGGTCCGCATGTCTCAGAGTAGGGCCCCCAGACCAGTGGCCAGAGCGTCACCTGGGACTGGTCAGACACTGGAATTCCTGGACCCCACCCAGGCCGTGCTGACTCCCAAACTCTGAAACTCCTGGAGGCGGAGCCTGTGGGGCAGTAATTATTAAAGAGGCCCTGGGGTGATTCCAAGGCATGCCCAGTTTTGAGAATCACTGCCTGAAGGTACGGACTGACACTTAGAAAAGGACCCTTGACACAGCTGACCTGGGTTCCAGAATAGGCTTTGCCAGCTAGTGCTGTCGTCTCCGGCAAGTCACCCTCTCTGGGCCGAACTTTCTTCATTTTTTCATGCCAGGAATAAAATGGCCGTGGCCTGTAGGTCCTTTGCATTCCTAAAATGCTGCACTTCCATGAGTAACCCCGACTGCAAAAGCTTAAGATGGTGTGATTGTAGTTTCCCAAAGTGGTGGTATCCTAGGTCATGCTTACATATTTTCGTAGGTGAAGTCTGTGGTTTTGCAAATTGCCCAGAAGCTGAAACCGCCCACATTTTAGACAGAGCAGGGACAATAAATAAGACACAGCTTAGAAACCACACCACCACCACCAGAGCCTTTTCCTCACTGAAATGAGGGTGTTATGACCACACACAATTGAATAGAGTTCTTTGTGCCTTTTTGTGTTTTGTTCTGATGTGTGTTTATTTTTGACCCATTGGACTATATTACAATAGCTCTGTAACAAAGTCATTCTCATTTTATTTTATTTTTTAAAGATTTTTTTTTTTATGTATTTGGGCCCGGGGATGGGGGAGAGGGAGGGAGAAGCAGACTCCCCGTGGAGCAGGGAGCCTGATGCAGGGCTTGATCTCAGGACACTGGGATCATGACCTGAGTGGAAGGGAGATGCTTTGCTCACTGAGCCACCCAGGCGTCCCAGTCATACTCATTTTACAACACAGGGGCCTGTCTTTCTTGGTGTCCCATGAATTCTGCTTCATGGTCTCTGTTTGCTTATTCATCCCCTGAGATAGTCACAAGACGGATTCTTTTCCTTAGTGTCCCTTCAGAGAGAAGATCATTGGGCTCCCCATGGTAGTGTGCTGCTAGATGGTTAATAACCTGCTCTGGTAGAGGGGAGCCTCAGATCTGTAGCATATCTGGAGTGGGGAAGAGATACGTTTAATCCATTCTATAGAGCCAGTATGAGCTCCTCCCAGCATACCCCTGACCTCCCTATAAGACAGCTCTTGAGTTACAAGCCATCCTCTCATCCTGCTTTGTGACTGCATAGCCTTGTCCCAATTTAAAATTATCTTCTGTTTCTTCTTTTTTTAAAGTTAATTAATTTTTTTTTATACTCTCTACACCCAACATGGGGTTTGAACTCACAACTCCAGATCAAGTGTCACATGTTCTACCTGCTGAGCCAACCGTGCACCCCTTGTTTCTTTTTTGTCTGTCTCTCCTCCCCCTAGAATGTAAGGTCTGTGAAAACAAGGAGCTTTTCTCACTTACTTACCCCTCTATTTCCCAGGGGCTGAAACAGTAGCTGGCAAATCCTAGGTGCTCATTCACATTTGCTGGACACGTGAATGGATTTTCCTTTGTGGCTTCTCATTCGTATGATATGTGCAGACTAGGCTGTCTACATCCTTCCCCCTTTACTGTCCATTCATCTTTTATTTCTTCTGACTTAGGATCCTAATACGTTCATTTTTCCCTTCACCAGATCTTCCAATCAGCTGATTCCCTGTGTCTAATAATTTATACGGAGCTATAAATAAGTAAATGACCGACAAGGCTTAATGAATTATATTGAAGTATTTCTGCTTGTTGACTTGCTGGAGTTTAATAAGGGAAATTTCAGATGCTGAGCAGGCAGGATGGTGAGGGGCTTCTCCTTTTTTTGTTGATATGGGGTCTGCTCTATGTCAGCACCCGTAAGAATGACACCTTACCTCTGTTTTTTTGTACCATTGTCCCTGAATACAATTTTTCCAGCCAACAGCCAATCAGATCTTTGCTGCAGAAAACAGTCTGATTTTTGTCCTCTTTTGCTCTTATTGAGCTTTGTGTTTTATAGGCCTTTTTTTTTTTTAAACTTAAACTTTCAAAATCAATCTGTATTCTTTGTGCTGAAAGACCACTCTCCAAAGGGTATTTGTAGGTTACCCTGTGGAACATTCCACAGCTTTTAGAAAAAATAATGCAAGGACAGGCAACCCAACTTGTCCATTGTTTCCAGTGGCCACCCTTGGCCAATGGCCTTGTTCTTTAAAAATAGATTCACTTGACCTTATGATGCAATGGCATACAGTTGGCTCACTGCATATGTTGGCATTCATTACCCAGCTAGTCTAGGAGGGCAGAATTGATGATATCTACCAAGGGGAATTAAGTGGTTTATAAGAGAAAACATTCTGACATCTCCTTACCACAAAGGTTTACATGAAGGAGGTTGCTTTATAAACGATGGTTATTTAATGCAAAACACCGGTCTCTGATGTTAGTTGTCCCTTCCTTGAGTCTGTATATATGTGTAACAGGATATACTGATTTTGTGTACGCTGAGAATAAAGGCTGTCAAATTTGTTAAGGGCTGACATTCACATCCTAAAAAAGGAGGTTACTGCATTCTTGCCTGTCTTTATGCAGCTTCTATGCGAGATCTATAACCTTGAAAAATCCCTCATAAACACTAGAGCTTTGCTGTGCAGCACCCTTATGGATGTCTGCGTTGATATGGTATTTCTTGTGAATTTGTTTTGGTGTTTCCACAGCTGTACCCCCACGGATGTCAAGGACATGCCTATCATATGGATGTCTACTTTGTAGTAAAGTATCCTATGTAGAGCCCGGAATGTTCTGGATGCTAACCTTTCTGAAGGCATGTCACAAAATTAAAAGATGGAATTTGAACAAGGTCTTTCATGATTAAATAATACTCTTCTCTTTTTATGGCTAAGTAATTAAAGAGTGGAGTAATCCATTACTTATAATCATTTCTTCAGTCTTCATCTCAGAGTGAAAACCGATGTCCTCACAGTGACTCACGAGGCTCCCTCCCATGATCTGGCGTATGACATTTCACCGCCCCCCGCCATCCCCCGACTCTGGTCCATGATCTGCTAGTTCCCACCTCGAAGGCTTGCTGCGTCCTGAACTTCAAGTCTTTCCCAAATGTCACCTTCTCCATGATACCTTCTTCGATGACATTGTTGGAAGCTGTAACTCCACTGCTGTTTGTTACCCTCTGTAGCCTCTCTCTGCTTTATTTCACTCCATTTCAGGGAGCTTGGTTCAAAATAAGTAAAATCCTTATTTTGTCTCTCCTAGAAGAGAAGCTCTGGGAGGGTAGGGACGTTGTGGGTGTGTTTGGTGCTTCGTCCTCAGGACCGAGAGCGGGGCCTGGTGTGTCCTCATGGCACGAGCATCTGTTGAACGTCTGCTGTCAAACAGAGAACTGGAATAACTTTCCCCTGAGCCCGGTTGCCTCTGAAAATTCCAGTATTTGGAAGTCTCTGAAGATGTCGGTAATTCATGATGGCTCACAATAACCTTGATGTGGGTTTGTCATTGGCAGTCTGTGCGTGTGGCTGAGTAGAGCTTAGCCAGTCGATGGAGGAATCTTCTTGAAGGCAGCGTTGACAGCTGGTTTCAGCTGGTCTTCATGGGACGGGTTTCGGGCAGTCCCTGAGTGTGTCAGGGAACTTTGCAATCTCTCTCACCCTCAAATGGGCTGTGAGAAGTTCTTCTGGGCACTGCCTGCTGTGTGTAGAGACTTTTTCTGTTCCTACCTCCATTGCCATGAGAAAGAATTACAGAAGAGAATGACATTTTCCCCGCTCAGGTGTCCACCCCACCGTGATTGCCATCGGAGGCATTTGTGTGCACCTTTAATGGGACACAGTTCTGTTTTCCACAATAAGACTAAACTTTCAGCCTGTCATGAGACAAGACTGGAAGCTCTCTTATGGGCAGTGGCCTGATGGTGCAATTAAAAGGGGATTATGCCCCGGTGATAAGCCATGTTTCAGAATTACTGTTCTATATGGTGTTAACAAGACGGCAGAACTGCTAGTAAGATAACCCACTAATATCCATGTATTGATGTGTTATACACGTGTAGGTTTTGGATGTAAGCTGGTGTGGATTAGAAGCCAGATTTTTAAATTTGCTAGCCAGGTGACTCGGGGCAAGACACTTCACCTCTTTGGGCCAGGGTTTTCCCATCTGAAAATGGGGTAAGAGCGATACCTACTTTCTAGAGTTGATGGAAGAATAAAAGGAGGAGGCTTAAGTAAACCACATGGCATGGGGCCTGGCCCGTAGCTCAGTATATGTTGGCTTCTGTTATTGTCTGAATGTTCCTCATTTGAAAGCACTCCAAAGAGAAGAAAGAGTCTCCTGAGAGATAGAAATTGTGGTATAAGTTTCCTGGAGAGCTTTTTAAAGTCTAGAAAAAAAGCTTCATTTTTCTGCGTGATTCAGATGCCACTTTTTTTGAAACAGCTGTGGTTGGATGAGTTCGGACAAGTGAGAAGGAAACTCTGGACCTCACCACGTGTAGGTGGAACTTCTCTCACGTTGTCCCCAGTGGTGACATATTGATTGTAATTATTGTCATTGGGTCCCAGGTTGTACGAAGATGTAGGGGACGGAGAAGTCCTCTCTCTCCTTCCTGGAAGTCCCAAGGAGAATGATCCTGGAGAACGTGACACGGAGATCCTCTGACCTTCCTGGCACTATATTTGGGCTCCCACCTCATGGGTGGCAAGGGAAGCAGTGGGGCTTGGGGTTATAAGGGTTTGGAGTCAGACTGGGTGGGTTCAAATCCAGGCTCTGCCACTTCCAGCTGAGCAACCCTGGGCACGTTAACCTGCCAGAACTCCATTTTCCCAGTAGAAAATGAGAGTAATGCCTACCTCATTGGCTGCTTGGGAGGATTAAATGGGAAAATGTACCCGGAACACTTAATCCTCTGCTTGGCATATAGGCAGGGCTTACCAAAATACCTACATAATAGCAGCTGTGATGATTTTCCGTTGAGAAATGGACACCATCGGTGAGTTCCTCTAAAGCAGTGATTTAAAATGGAGGGTGGTTTTGCCCACTCGGGGACATTTGGCATTGCCTGTAATCCTATTTGGTTGTTACAACTCAGGATGGGGGAGTGCTGCTGGCACGTGGAGGCCAGGGAGGCCGCAGTACATCCTACAGTGTACAATACCGCCCCCCTCTCTCCAGGAGAGAGTTATCCATCCCCAAACCACCAAAGGCTGAGGTTGAGAAACCCTGGTCTAATATATAACTTCAGGGTCGAGACCGGGAATCTGAATTGGGAGCAGTAAACTAATCATAATTGTTATTTATGGATCTTCTGATAGGTTGCTGAGACCCAGGTTAGGGTTTTGCCTGGGTAGATGATGTCATTCTCATTTTAGCCGTGAGAAAAATGAGCTAGGAGAGGTCACGTCCTTTATTCTCACCCCCAGGCACCTGACCCCAGTGAGATTCAAGTTCAGATCTGCCTGTTTCCAAAATTTGTGTTCTAGGAGTGTGTTGACTTTGTAGCCGGGAGCCCCTAGGTCCTTCTACTGTGGGGGTCACTGTGGATGCTGCCTGAGAGGGTGCAGCATGCTTGGTGACCCCACTGAGGATAAGCCTAGAAATAAATTCCCAGAGTGTTAAAGGGCTGGAACCCAGAACGAGCCTCTCCGTATTGTCAGGCTCTACTTCCTTGTCTTCCTCTGTTTGCCCTATTCTCCATCACCAACACTGTCATTTCCTTCCTCCTCTGTGCCCTCCTTTTTCTCCCCCATGCACGTCATGATTTCAAGACAATAGTGTCTTGTCATTGCTGATTTGCCTGTCTGTCTCCCCTACTGGATTATGTGTTTCTTGAAATCTTGAAGGCAATATCCCTGTCTCTATTTGCCGTCTCTGCCCTGTGTAGGTGCTTGAGAAATATCTGCTCAATTGAATTCTTTGGAGGGTAAAAGCATAACTTTTAACTAAATTAAAAAAAAAAAATTCTTGCCTAAGATCTTGTTGGCTAGAAACTCCGTGGCTTATTTTTAAGGCATATTAAATATACTTAGCCATATGTCTGACTTTTCTGTGATGATTTAAGATGGTTCTCTGCCAGTTGTTGTAGCATTTTGAACTGTGGGGAAAATATTGAATTAATTGTGTTGAAGGTCTTAGAGGGCCTGTATTCTGACCAGATGTGTGCAGGGATTGAGCCTGTTGCTTACGTCATATGGCCACGGAAGGCATCGCTTCGCCTTGATTTAAATAGAGTCAGTATTTTACCACCTGGATCCTTGGCCAAGTGTTGGAATTTACATCTGATGGGGAGAGCATGCTCATTTCCTCCTCCAACTATCAGCCTGTTTAAGTCTGTGTGACTTGGTTAAGAATTCAGAACTCTAGATCAAGTTGTTAAAAAAGAACTTTCCTTGGTGTTAGAGCATGTGGATCTTTTTTTTTTTTTTAAACCAAGCATTGGCATCTAGATTTTGGTTTCTAATCTTTTAAAAAACTCAAATATTACTGTGACCTCGAAGAATGTCAGTCACCATTTGTAGTTGCTGTGTGCTCCCATAGCTCATGTTTTCTCCCCCCTGTGAAAGTTACTTATTTCATTTAAACAATGTGTATAATACAGAACGATGTGAATATGAAAGGAGAATGTATCTACATTGTCTGTAATCGCACTCAGAGAAATAACACACGTTCAGACTGTATTTAGATCCAAACACTCACGTGCACGCGCGTGTGCGCGCATGCGCGCGCACGCGCGCGCGCGCACACACACACACACACACACACACACACACACACACTTTTTTTTTTAAGATTTAAAAAAAGTTTTTGATAGAGAGAGAGATCACAAGGAGGCAGAGAGGCAGACAGAGAGAGGGGGGAGAAGCAGGCTCCCCGCTGAGCAGAGAATCAGGTGCAGGGCTCCCTCCCAGGACCCTGAGACCATGCCCTGAGCCGAAGGCAGAGGCTTAACCCACTGAGCCACCCGGGTGCCCCACACTTTTTCTTTCTTTCTTTCTTTTTTTTTTAGTAGTTTTTTTAGGAGAGTCTTTTTCTCATGAAGATTGGATAATATGACATATGCTGTTTTGTGGGATTTTTTTTTTTTTTTTGGTTCCTAACAGTATATCGTGGATGATTTTTCTATACTACCAATATATCTATTTTGTCATTTCAATGGCTGTAGAATAGTTTCTGGTTGTGCAATAACAACCATGCTTTGAGGATGGACATGGAACGTGTAGGTTGTTTTCCTTTCCTATTTTATGCAATAAATTGATGAATATCCTTATACTTACACTTTACTGAACCTCTTCAGATTATTTTCCTTGTACTGAGGTCTAGAACGCTTGGCTCACATAAATTTTATCTTCTTATTTATTTATTACAAAGATTTTATTTATTAGAGAGAGAGAGAGAGCAAGGGGAAGCACAAGGGAGAAGGAGAGAGAGAGGCTTCCAAGCAGACTCTGTGCTGAGCATGGAGCTTGACAAGGGACTCGATCTCATGACCCCGAGATCATGACCTGAACTAAAACAAGAGTCAGACACCCATCTGACTCGGCCACCCAGACACCCCTGAATTTTATCTTCTTCTTCTTTTTTTTTTTTTTATTAAGATTTTATTTATTTATTTGATAGAGACCACAAGTAGGCAAAGAGAGAGGGGGAAGCAGGCTCCCTGTTGAACAGAGAGTCTGATGCGGGGCTCAATCCCAGGACCCTGAGATCATGACCTGAGCCGAAGGCAGTGGCTTAACCCACTGAGCCACCCAGGTGCCCCTGAATTTTATCTTCTTAAGGCTTTTATCTTCTTAAGACTCAGAGAGTGTATCATTTATCTTCTTAAGACTCAGGATATCAATTTGTATCCCTGGCGCTTGTGAGAGTCTTGTATTTCTTTATCTACCTCACTTATAACACATACTGACTAGCCCTGGATTTTTTTTTTTTTAATAATAGGACTTACAGGGCAAATGCTGAGTAAGTATTCCAAAGGGCATTAGGGACTGGTGGGGTCTGGGGTAAACTGGAAGGACACATTTTGTTCAGAGGGAGCAGTTGCTACTTTGCTTCAGCCTATTGCTGACATGGGGGAACATTGGCCAGTGTTGCCAGATTTTTCAAATTTTCAAGAGAATCCAGAAGGTTGAATTGTTAAAAAATGCACTTTGACAATTAAAAAATGTTGATTCGGGCTTCTTCCAAAAGCATGGATGAACCCAACAAAACATATCTGGGAGCCATATTTGGTCTGGGCGGTGAGCTTGTGGCCCCTTGTTTATGTGTTTGTCTCTCTCACTTGATGTCTCTCACACTTCATCTGTTCAAGAGCCATAATCTTATTTCTTACTCCTGTCTGTATTTTCAGAGCCCAGGATAGTGACCAATTTATAGCGACGGTCAATAAATATGTGTTGAAGTGAATAATAAGTTCCAGAAGCGGTCCAGTTTGTCCCTGTAGTCTGCTGGAGGCCCAGCTGGTGATAACTCCCCCATTCTGGTTGTGAGGAGCTGGGGAGAGGATATATTTTGACAGCTGATCATAATTCTTGGAGTATTTTGTCTCAGGGTCCTGGTCTGCTGAGTCTTTGAACTGGGTGCAAAATGGCATCTTGATGACGACATTTTTATGAATGAGTCCTGGGAATGGTATATGTTTTCTGTTCTGAGATAATTTTACTGTGAAATGTGTGGCCTTCCAAATTAAAAAAAAAAAAAGAATGAATTTTAGGTATACCTCTTAGGTTTTTTTTTTTTTTTTAAAGATTTTATTTATTTATTTGACAGACAGACAGAGATCACAAGTAGGCAGAGAGGCAGGCAGAGAGAGAGGAAGAAGCAGGCTCCCCGCTGAGCAGAGAGCCCGATGCAGGGCTCGATCCCAGGACCCTGGGACCATGACCCGAGCTGAAGGCAGAGGCTTTCACCCACTGAGCCACCCAGGCGCCCCATTAGGTTTTAAATATAGCAGGAAAATCTCCAGTAACACAACTTTCTTGGATATTGTACGGATAAATCAGGACCCTGACCTTTACTCCAAGCGTAGATGCTTTCAGAACATGATTAACCTCCATGACCGGTGGGTATCTGTTCTTCTGCACCAGTATAATATGGTAGAATTTTGTTTTTGGAAAATGAAAGCGGGCTTTCTTGCTTTTCTACCTGTGAAATGGCTTCTTCTGTTTTGAATAATTCATGTCAGGCACCAAGTTTGCTGCGCGAGGATGGGGAAGAGGACTTAGATAATTCAGATTACAGGTTCAGTCAGTGCAGTTTTTCTGTCAAGGAACCAAGTGGGGAAAACCTCTATAAAATGAAAACTACAGAGTTGGCAGCAAAAGCCCAAGACGGAGTTCAGATTTTGCTAGGTTTGAATTTGGACTGTGTTTCTTTTCTTTCCTTCCCTTGTCCCCGTCCTTCTCTCCATATCTCCATACCTGATTCAAAGTAAGAACATTCTTTTTTTTAATTAAATTAAATTAAATTTATTTATTTGAGAGAGAGAGAGAAGCAGACTCCCCCACTGAGCAGGAAGCCTGACTCGGGCTTGATCCTGGACCCGGAGATCATGACCTGAGCTGAAGGCAGATGCCTAACTGACTGAGCCACCCAGGGGCCCCCAGAATAAGAACATTCTAATAGACCGTCTAGGAATTTAAATCATACATGGTATATTCTCTATGTACATAATCCAGGACTTGGGATGTGAGACAGAATTAAAGAGTTTTCATCTTGAGACTCTATGTCCTGATCTACTTCCTTTGTTATGATAACAACTTTTGGGGCACCCAGAAGTCCCGCGAGTTGGCATGAAATTTGGGTTCCTTTCTACTTTAAAATGCTCAAGATTAGGATGTACTTGGAAAAGCTATTAGTCCATGGTGTTTTAGGCTGGGTGATCCTTGACAAGATTCCTGAGCTTTGGTCTTTGATAAAGGGAAGAAGGGTCTCTAGCCATACTGTATGGTACCTTAAGTGCCCAGCCTCAGGTGGGCACCTCCACAGTGTAGATGAGAAGTACAAGAGTGTTATTTCAATATTATCTATGTATATATATATCATTATTTATAAGAGAAGTCAGAGAGAGAGGATGCCCAGTAAAGGAAAAATTCATGTAGCCATTGCCTATTTCTGTCTAAGTCTGTGGGAAAATACTGCCAGAAGGAAGAAAGGCCCTGGCTTTCTTAAGCAACGTGAATCCGTCTCTGATACAGTTTAGCTAAACATGTAAGCTCAAGGCACGCCTGGCTGGCTTGGTCAGTAGAGCATGCAACTCTTGGTCTCTGGGTTGTGAGTTCGAGCTCCATCTTGAGGGTAGGAGGTTACTTTAAAAATAATGGAAGCTCCAGCTCTTCTACGTGAAATAATTCTAAGGAAGACATTTGTGGAAAGAAGGCATTAATGGGAATGATATTTGTTTTTTACTATTGGAGTCTTTTTTGGTAGAAGGAGCCTCTCCCTGGGGGTTTAATAAAACCTGGTGAGTCACCCTTTTGCCTGAATTCCTGAGGGAAAAGAGACATCAAGAAAAGTCTGTCGGGGGCGGGGAGGTGAGAGGTGGAATTTACAGCCCTGTGCACCTGTTACCAGGCACTTATATTCACCTGATGGTTGCTAACAGATTGCAGGCAGAGCTGCTTGGAGAAAATGATCAGCTTTGGCAACAGTGGCCCACAAATTGAGTTTGGGTGAATGGAAAATGCATCAGAATTACCTGGGAGAGTTTTCAAGCTCTGGGCATCTGGGTTTGACTTCATTAGTGATTCTGAGTCATGTCTTTCTGCCCAGTGGAGTCTGGATGCCCCAGCTCTGAAGAACGGTTCACAGGATGGCCACTGGTTTATATCATCCAAGGTGTTTACTAAATGCGGGGATTACTAGGCTCTAGCCCAGACCTATGCAGTCAGAATCCTGGGGAGTGTGGGGGGAGGAGTTTTGGGGGACAGGGGTGGGCCATGTGAATCCACAGCGTTTAAACAAGTTCTGACTGATTGTGGGAAGTCCAAGCTGGAGGCTCCTGGCTCTACAACATTGGCCTTTTCCATTCCAGTTACCTAATAAATGATAGTGATAGACCCCATTCTACGCTTGAATGAACAATGATTGGGGAAGGGAGTCAAGAATAGAAAGATTAGGGGCGCCTGGGTGGCTCAGTGGGTTAAAGCCTCTGCCTTTGGCTCAGGTCATGGTCCCAGGGTCCTGGGATGGAGCCCCACATCGGGCTCTCTGCTCAGCAGGGAGCCTGCTTCCTCCTCTCTCTCTCTGCCTGCCTCTCTGCCTACTTGTGATCTCTATCTGTCAAATAAATAAATAAAATCTTTTAAAAAAAAAAGAATAGAAAGATTAGGGGCACCTGGGTGGCTCAGTCATTAAGCATCTGCCTTTGGCTCAGGTCATGATCCCAGGGTGTGGGGGTCGAGCCCCGCATCGGGCTCCCTGCTTGGTGGGAAGCCTGCTTCTCCCTCTCCCACTCCCCCTGCTTGTGTTCCCTCTCTCGCTGTGTCTCTCTCTGTGTCTCTCTCTGTCAAATAATAAATTTAAAAAAAAAATCTTCAAAAAAAAATAAAAGAAAGACTAATTGAGTTTTTGAGCTAAAAGTTCTTCTACAGTAGCAAATACTGGGTGTGTGGATATGTGTTGTGGAAGGTCATTTTCTTGCTTCAGGATCCCAGCAGCAGTGGGATCATTGACAGAGACCTCTTCCCCAGCACCACAGCCGCCACGTTGAGATAGAAAAGGAGCTCTGGAAGAAACATGGCGCTCTCCAGCAGAAATGTGCGCAGTGATGGAGATGTTCTTCCCCCACAATGCCCAATGTTGAATCCACTAGCCACTGGTGGAGATTGTGTACTTGTAACGTGGTGAATGTGGTTCCATTTCATTAGCCACACAATGAAAATGAAAAATGTAAATTTTCTTTACATGTAATTGATTTAAATCTAACCCTCAGTTGTGGCTAGTGTCTACCAGATGGAATGGCGCAGGAGACGATCCTGTTACAAGTGGTGAGGACAGTCATGGGGCTTTGTTGTCACATCCAGCTGCTCCAAGAGGAAGAGGCCAGAGTGACAATTTGGGTTGACGCTTGTTAAATGTGGAAGCTTGGGATAAGTAGTTTTGAAGTGTCCCTTGATGACTTGGGTCACTGTGTTTACTGATGACATTCTTCTTAACCTCATTGTATGGCACTGTGCTGATTTTCCCAAAGTGCTTTATGCGGAACAGCTATGTTCTGTGAAGCTGGGGAGGATGTTTTTTTCTGTAGACTGGCCTGTCTCCAGCATCTTATATATTGGGATGATTGAACAGATCCTTTCAGTTTGTGTATTTTATCCAGAGGGGGAGACAGAGTTATCCTGGGATGGTAGAAACCATTTTATCACCTTGGTGCTTTTGGTTACAAGTAATATAAAAACAACTCAGTGGCTTAAACAACAAAGGGGATTAGCTGATGTATGGAACTTAAGGATTTCAGAAGAAGGTGGGAGCTTCAGGTACAGCTTGAACAGGACACGGGTCATATTACTCTCATTTGCTTCAGAGCTGCCAATTGCCCATCTGGTGACTTTGTTCACACTAAAAAGTATCTCTCTTCTGGGCAGACATCATCCCAGCACAGCCTGGAGAGGCTATAGGTGAAGACAGGACCTAGATATTGTAAGGGACAGCCTCACAATGACTTTAGTTGTTTGCAGATGGGTGACCATTACCAAAGGGGGGGTGGGGGGACGTTCCTGCTTATTCTTCCTTCTAGAAAGAGGCCCTGAGGTATGCCCCCATCCTGGGTGCTGAGTCGCTTAGGTCTGCAGTCCCTGTTCCAATCCCTGAGGCCTGAGCCCTCACCTCCCCACTTGTCATATGCTCTGCCTGTTGGGCTTCAAGTCTGGGAGCGAAAACCGGGGAAAGAAGACAAAATCCCACCATGCTAACGATAGCAGATTAGCGCTTCTCAGGTCATACTATGCTCTGAAGGCCATATGTGCATGATCTTTAGTCCTCAGTGCGAACTGTGAAGTGCGTGTCCAATCTTCCTATTCTACGGGTGAGGACGCTTGAGAAGTGGTTCCTAGTGCCAGGTTACCCAGTGGATGAAGGGACAGCGAGGAGCTTCCTCCAGTTTGGAGATGCTCCAGGCTCCTACCGGGATGCTGCATTAGTGTCTTTGTAGCTTGTGATGGGATCCCTTTCAGACAGTACTGCTCCGTTGTGTGAATTTGGAGTACAGAACTTTCTGGAACGTGTTCTGAGGAAAGCTGGAAGCTGGCACTTGGGTGGGCCGCCGTCTCTGTGCCCTGGCGGGGTGGTGGGTGTGCGGCAAGCCTGGCCCATTGCGGCTGTGAGCTTCTCCGTTTGTCCATCTGTGGCTTCACCATGAGCAGGACTAGACATAAGTGCCTATATCTTTCAGCACTGACCGACACAACTTTCTCCTTAGACACAGTCCTGGGTGCGCTTAGGGACCCAGCAAAGTCGTAGTCAACTTTTCAAAAGTTGTGGTTAAAGTAGACATAACATAAAACTTACCATTTTTGCCATTATCTAAATGTATGCCTCAGGGGCCTTCTGTACAACCACCACTGGACCTTCTGTCTTGATAAATCTGACGACTTCTAGGTGCTCACCTAAGTGGAACCATACGGTATTTGCCCTGTCGTGAGAGGCTCATGTCACTCCACACGTGCCTGCAGGCTTTGTCTGTGTTGTAGCACGTTAGAACCTCCTTCCTCATAAAGGCTGAGTAGTACTCCTTTTTTTTTAAATAAAGATTTTATTTATTCATTTGACAGAGAGCGTACGAGTAGGCAGAGCGGCAGACAGAGGGAGAGGAGGAGCAAACTCCCCGCCAATCAGGGAGCCCGGTGCAGGGCTCGAATGCAGGACCCCAGGATCATGACCTGAGCCAAAGGCAGATGCTTATCTGAAGGCAGATGCTTAACCGACTGAGCCACCCAGGCACTCCAAGGGCTGAGTAATATTCCACCGCGTGGACAGACCACAGTTTGTTTTATCCTTTCATCCATGAGTGAATACTTGGGGGTGGTTTCCCCCTTGTTTTATTTGGTTTCGTCTTCCTGCTGCCCTCAGAAGCAGGTGCAGTTAGGTTTTCTTGATGTCTTGGGCCTCCTCCCTTCTGAGTTCTTCCTTTGTCCTAGTAGCCTGACCCTTCCTGGGGCTGTCGGGCGGGACTCTCCCTTGCCGGTCTCCTCCAGCTCTGAGGATGGGGACCTGATTGCCTGGGGGAGCGTCGCCAGCGTGTGTCCTCATCATCTCTGCTGCACTGAGAGCAGGTGGCTAAGGGTATGCATGCTGGTCATCTGGTCTTAGGGGCTTTGGCCCCACACCTGTTCCTGCTGTGGCTAACTTCCCACCTTCCTGGGTTGGAGGCCATGTGCTCCAGGCTTTGCATCGAAAACGGGCAGGTTCAAATCCAGTCTGCTTGCTCCCTCGCCTGTGGCCTGGGTACGGGATCTGACCTCTGTGACTTAGTGATCTTCAGATCGCATACCTTGTGTGGTTGTTGCAAGGAAGCCAGGCGATGTGGCAGGGAGGCTCTCCGCGGGAAACACAGAGCAGAGGCAGCGCTGGATAAACGATAGTTATTATTACATTAGGTTTGTCAGTTTTCCTCTTTTGAATCGGATAACTTTTGATTTTAGGTTTGTGGAGGTGCCGAATTGACTGCGTAATTGACTCAAAACACTTCTGTTTAACACTCTGGGTTTTAATCTTCTTTCTTGGCACCATTCCTCTTAGATTTTATGCAGCTGAATTTGTTGGACCAAATTATGTGGAGCAGCTTTGATGGAGACACATTCTATACTCTCTTTATGTCTTCGTGTTTTCTCCCTTAGATTTCTTGCCGAAAGTAGAATTTAGCCACCACTCCGTAGGAAGCTAACAAATTATTACAGAGCAAGTAAATGATTCCTGGATCTTTAGAATTCGAGAATGATTGGTATAAAGATAGAAGGATAGCAAATGCATATAGGCATTTTCCAATAAACTTTATGCCAGGGTAATTGTCTGGTTTGGTCAGTTTTCCTTTCTGTTTTCTAGCTGTGAATACTATCAAAATGGAGCCACTAGACATTTATTGCTTATAGAGATTTTTATATACTTTTACTTCCTTTCATCCTTAAAAACCCTCATTGTGTGCTATGCTGTGCTGGAATGGCTGGGTATTAACTCATTTACTCCTCAAACAACCCTATGAAGTGGAGATACCGTAAACATTCCCATTTTGCAGAAGAAGAAACTGATGTTCCGAGAACTTGAGATGTTCTCTGCCCTGCTGTTTTTTTTTTTTTTTAAAGATTTTATTTATTTATTTATTTGATAGAGATCACAAGTAGGCAGAGAGGAAGGCAGAGAGGTGGTGGAGGGGGAGCAGGCTCCCTGCTGAGCAGAGAGCCTGATGCGGGGCTCGATCCCAGGGCCCTGGGATCATGACCTGAGCGGAAGGCAGAGGCTTTAACCCACTGAGCCACCCAGACGCCCCTGCCCTGCTGTTAATAGCAGAGCCTGGATACAAGCCGGGTTCTCAGGTCCGGGAATGATGGATGCTCTTATGGGCCCGGGGAGGTGGCTGGCTGTATCTTCGGTTATTAATGAGGAAAAGGAACCTTGCGGGGTATAAGGTTGGCTGAGCCAGTGCTTTCTGTCTAGGTCTTTGATGCTACATCCTGAGCTGGTTTTGATCGACCTCAGCCATCCCCATTTGTCAGTTGGTATGCATACATGATATCTTTCCACTTATATTTTTCCCTAAGAGGAAAGACCATGGACGATGACAGGGGCAGTTAGAAGCCCTGCAAATGGTACGTACAACAAATCAGTGTGGCTTCATGGAGAAAACATCATACTTCCTGGATTTCTTACTTTATTCCTTCCTTCAAGCGATTCAGGACTCTCCTGCTTTATAACGCTTGCGCCTCAGTCTCTTAATCTGCAGAAAGAGTAGGAGTAGAGTGCTATATTTATACACCTGAAGGCCAACTCCCAGAATTCAGTGAATATTTATTTATTTGTTTAAGATTTTTAAGAAAAATTTATTTATTAATTTCTACACCCCACGTGGGGTTCAAACTCATGAGACTGAGAGCTGGACGTTCCTCCGACTGAGCCATCCAGGCACCGCTCGATGAAAGTTTATTGATTGTGTGTCTACCCAGCCCAGGCAGGCTCTCATGAGGACACGGTCTCTCTGCTCCGTCTGTGTCAACAGTGGCCCTGTGGGCTGAGACTCTGCAGTGAGCCACTCTGGGCCAGAAAGTTCCTGATCTCGAGCTTTTGTGCAAGGCTCACTGCAAGGCCCAAACTGCCATGATGCCTGGTCACGTCTCCTGTTTGGGGCAGCACATTGCAATGGGGCTCTGTGGATCTATGCGTGGATCTGAAGGCTTCCATGGGGGTCAGGTCTAGGATCCGTTGAACAAGAAGAGGCCCTCAGTGGGCCTCGCCTTGAGGCCAAGAGCTTGGAGACCTGCCATTCCTCCTCTATGAGTTAGTCTTATTGTCTCTGTCCTCTGGGCTCATTTTATTTTTAAAGTAAAGATTTGGTTTCATAAGAGGAGAGATCTGGTGGGGGGCTGGATGAGTCAGGGTTAGGAACACCCCAGGAGTGATGGCACTAAACAGCGGGGTTGTCCCCCTTTTGAAAATCTAGGCCTCCTGCTCTAAGGGCATTTATATTCTATGAAAGATTTTTGTGTGCCAGGAAGACTGGGAGATTTTAGGACCCTGTTACTACTTCTCTTATTAACATGATACTTGATCAGCGTGGGGGGGGACAGCTTAAGGGCACAGACTGTGTAATGTGCCAAGGGTAGGACTCTGGAGTGAGGATCTGAATCCCCCATCTGCTCTAGCCTGAGGTAAGATTTGTAACCTCTTCATAATTCAATTTTCTTATTTGTATACTTATTTCCCAGATTTGCCTGTGAGGACTGAGTGAGATTATGCTTGAGACATATATTCTAAAGAATGCTTAGTACATAGTAAGCACTTACTGCATATTAACTTTCATTATTATTATTATTTGGTCCAGTGAGCAACTGTGATTAAACATGGTGTTATGATTTCTGTGTGCAAATTACCATGCTGGATTTGCCTAGGACTTAGTTGAAGGAAACATGCCTTCAAAGGACCAGTCCTATTAAACAGTCATAAATTGTTAGCATTCCTTTATCATCCCCTCTGCGTTAAGGGCTTTCTATACATTTTTCTCATATAGTTTTTCAGCATCATATAAAAATGTAGATACTTGGAGGGGGTGCTAATTTAAATCCCCGTCTTACAGATAAGGAAGCTGAGGCCTGGAAATGGGGCCAGGTTATGTCTGTGTGACTTTGTGTCTGTGCATGCCCGTAACTACTTGTGTCTGAGTCCCTACGATTTGTCTCCGTGATCTAGGGGTGACCATGGACTCTGACTCAGATTATGGGGTAGGGGTGCAGCGAGGGGAGTAAACAGCATTAGGGGCATCCCCAGGACGAAGAGATGATGGGAAGACACTTTGTAGTCAGTCAGGCTTGGGACAGGCCTGTGGAGGGGTTGTGTTTGTCATGAGTAGGATATTTATAGTGACGGCGTGGAATGTTATTGTAAGTGGAGGGAACAGCAGGAGCAAAGGCCTAGAGCAGGAGAATTCCAAGTACGCCCACGGCCCAGACTGTCTGGAGTTAAGAGAACATGCAAAGCAAGAATGCAATGAGCCAGCATGCTGCCTTTATCAGGCCTGGCAGAAATTCAAAAGTGTTCATTAAGCTCTTGGTCTTGATACGACTTGAGATAGACTTTTGCGGAGAGCCTTGAGGAAGAACCCATCAAAAATGCAAAACGTTGCCCTAGCATCCCCACCGCTGGGAGCACATTCTCTGGAAATACTCAAACCCATACAAGTTACGCGTTCTCTATCACCTTGCTCGTAATGACAAAAATCTGACATTGATGTTTGAGTGTTGTGGGTGATTGAACAATTGTGGCGTCCACCCAAAGTGGCATCATCTGTATGGAGTCCTTTGGAAAAAAGGAAAAAATGAAGCGACTCTGTGTGCTGACGCATAAGCATACCATCATCAACTTGGTAAAAAAATGCAAGAGATAGAATGGTATCTCTAGGATCACCCTGCTTGAATAACTTGTTGATAGACAACCTAGGTGGATGTGTTTGTGAGTTCCTTCCAAGTAAAAATGTGTCGAACCACAGAGAACTAAGGCAACCTGGGCTGTGGTCATAGGTCCCAGGGGGCTTGAGGAGCACCTGCTTTGCACCTGTTGTCATTAGTAAGAGTACCGTCTTTCAGTCTTCAGTGTCCTGGCTTCGACTGTGAATTATAGGGTTACCCTAACCTTCCTCTGAGGATTCGAAGTGTGGTAGGAGCAACGAGACGCTGCCTGTTACGGAGGTGACTTGGCATAGCTTGCAGCAGGCTGGTGTTGTGTTTGAGGATTGTGGCCCTCATGCTTCAGGCACTGGTTTACAGCTCAGCCACCAAGCATGGTCATTACTTACAATACATGACATAAGGACATACATACATAAGTACATACAATACATTACATAAGGAAGACGTTCTCTTTTTTCATTTCATTGGGTGCCTGAGCATTTACTTTGTTTTACTTAAATATATCTTTTTTTTTTTTAAAGATTTTTATTTATTTGTTTGAGATAGAATGAGAGAGAGAGGGAGAGAGAGCACAAGCAGGGAGAGCAGCAGGCAGAGGGAGAAGCTCAGCAGGGAGCCAGATGCGGGGCTCCATCCTAGGACTCCATGATCATGACCTAAGATGAAGGCAGCTACTCAACCGACTGTGGCACCCCAGCGCCCCATAAGTATATCTTTTTTTTTTTTTTAAGATTTTATTTATTTGATAGACAGAGATCACAAGTAGGCAGAGAGGCAGACAGAGAGAGAGGAAGGGAAGCAGGCTCCCTGCCGAGCAGAGAGCCCGATGTGGGGCTCGATCCCACCACCCTGAGATCATGACCTGAGCCGAAGGCAGAGGCTTAGCCCACTGAGCCACCCAGGCACTCCAAGTATATCTTTTTTTTTTTAAAGAAGATTTTATTTATTCATTTGACAGAGAGAGAGCTTAAGCAAGGGGAGTGGCAGGCATGAGGGAGAAGGAGAAGCAGGCTCCCCGCTGAGCAGAGAGACAGACATGGGCCTTAATCCCAGGACCTGAGCCAAAGGCACACGCTTAACTGACTGAGCCACCCAGGCGCCTTCACTTGACTATGTCTTCAGTGAAGTCACTGAAGATAACTCCTTGTCTGAGCAAAGGGTGTATTAGCCTGTGTTAGCATTTGCCTCCAAGGAGCTTTTCAGAGACCCAGTGGGGATTTTTGCATTTCCTTCTTTCCTTTGGCTCCTAGGCCATTGAATTGAAAATCTCTTTTGGGAAAACAACACACCTTTAAAAAAAAAAAAGTAAAAGTTGTGGCCTTCCCCACCCCCAGGTTCCTCCAACATAAATTTAGACACAATAGAAGTCAAAATTATTGAAGGAGCTCCATGTAAACTATTGGCCTAGAGCGGGCTTTGGAGTTGGCTGGGCTCCCCTTTTCTTTGCTTCCCAGTAAGATCCTAGAGGAAATGGGGATGGGTGGGAAATGGTTGGAGTTGAAACAGAACCGTGATTCACATTTACCAGACATCACAGGTACCTTTGATGTGCCAAGCACCGTGCTAGGTCATTCCTCATCTGTCCTCTCATTCATTCTTTACCCCAAATCTTCAGAAGTATTACCAGCCCCTATTATACACATGGAAACTGAGGCTGAGAAAGCTAGTGCACACCCAACCGAGGTCCATGGGACTCAAACTGGGACTTCGACCTTTGGTTTGCAACGTTAGCATGCACTCCACTCCCCTGGAGTTTCTTAACCTTGGCGCTGTTGGCATTTTGTGCTGGATAATTCTTTGCTGTTGGGGGCCGCGGTGGGCATTGTAAGATGTTTAGCCACATCCTTGGCCTCTCTACTCACTAGGTGATAGTAAGCACCCTCCCCACCCACACACACACACTGGTAATAACCAAAGAATGTCTCTTAGACATTGCTGAAAGTCCCCTGCGGGGCAGAATAGATCCAGGTTGAGAATAAGTATACTGTGCCAAAATGGGAGAACATCATAGAATCCAGACACATCAAAACTTAAGAAGTGGCAAGCCAAGGCAGAGGCTCCTAAACTTGGCAGCTTGCGTTCTCCTCCATGTGCCATTTTCTTCCCATGCCATTTTTGTTTATTACCTGGGGAACCAGGAAAAAGTACCCGAGAATTGTACTAGTTAATGACACCTCTAGTGGAAATGCCAAGAATGTTGAGAATATTGAACTAGGACGACATTTCTGAGTTTATTAATCTCACTCATCCTCTATTCCTCTTTGTCTGCTCCATCAGGGATGTGCTTGGATCATGAAGGCTCTTATTAACATTTTCCATATGACTCCACTCGCAGTTCTCATAGGAGGTTTTTAAAGAACGTTACTTAGGGGCGCCTGGGTGGCTCAGTGGGTTAAGCCTCTGCCTTCGGCTCAGGTCACAATCTCAGGGTTCTGGGATCGAGCCCTGCATCGGGGTGTCTGCTCAGTGGGGAGCCTGCTTCCCCCACTCTCTCTGCCTGCCTTTTTGTCTTCTTGTAATCTCTGTCATGTAAATAAAATAGATATAAAAAAAGTAAAGAACGTTACTTAGAGCGTGCCATGAAATTATTTGGTGATGGCTGGCCATTATGCCATACATTTCTTTTGCTCCTTTTTTTTTTTTGGTGGGGGAGAGACAGAGGGAAAGAGAGGGAGAATCCTAAGCAGATTCCGCACCCATTGTGGAGCCTGACATGGGGCTTGATCTCATGACCCGAAATCAAGAGTCGGGTACTCAACTGACTGAGCCACCGAGGTGCCCCTGTGCCGTGCATTTCTCCTTGAAGACTGTACAGTCTGTTGCTCAGCTAGTTAATGGCTCATTCTTGGCTAGTCAATGACTCAGCCCCCTTAAAGTGAGTTAACAAGGTCTCACCATCTTCTCTTACCTCTCTCTCATCTATTTCCACCTCTGCTGTGTGTAATTCTGTGGTTATGATTGAACCTCACGGTCTTTGCTCTGTGTTTCCAGGCAAGGCTGGTGATAGGGAACTTTGAATATTATCTCTTCTCATATTTATATTCATAAGAAAAACTTGGAACGAATGTTTGCTAGATATAGTTTATACTATTTAACTGTAATGGATCATGGTGTGATTTCTTCTGTGTTGCTCTTTGCTAAAAAAAAAAAAAAAATGATTTCTAAGCTATTAGTTGATTACTCATCCATGAGAAGTTTTGTCTAAGTTTTGACAGATTAAAGCCTGTATACATTTTAAAGTTCACTGTTTCAGGTTAGCAAACTATAGATTGTGTCAGTACTTGTCATTCTTTTTTTTTTTTTTAAGATTTTATTTATTTATTTGACAGACAGATCACAAGCAGGCAGAGAGAGAGGGGGAAGCAGGCTCCCTGATGAGCAGAGAGCCCGATGAGGGGCTTGATCCCAGAGCCCGATGAGGGGCTTGATCCCAGAACCCTGGGATCGTGACCTGAGCCGAAGGCAGAGGCTTAACCCACTGAGCCACCCAGGTGCCCCTTTTCATTCTTCGTTGATTGAAAGGCTGTAGCTTTCAAATTCCCACCTTGTTCTTCATCCTAATTAAAACAAAAGCAAATCTGAGGTGGACCAGCTTGTGGGACATAAGGTGAGTCAGGACTAAGGCAAAAGAGAATATTGAATGTCTGTTGGGCATCATATCAGCCCTTTAGAAAAGTTACCTTTAGAAAAGTTCTCTTTTTTTTCCCCCAGATGTACATTCCATTTAACCTTGTAAAAATGACAAACCAAACAGTATAGTACTGCGAAATGGTCATAGCTGACTGTCTGTCTTCCTAGATGGACCCAGATTACCACACAGGACTCTTGTGAGAGAATGCTCTAGGGGGTCCCCTCCTATGGCGGGTTGGCGGAAGGAGAGGTGAGATTGTAAGTCATTCTCAGTGAATGCCCCAGCCGACCCACAGGAAGCTCCGAAGTTGAGATGGTTTTGCAGCGTTGTCCTGAGTTAGAAGAAGACGGTAGACTTGTGCCCCCCAGCCCCTACCCCCATGTCAAGTGGCTATTGGAAGCCACTGTTCTGGAAAGGGAATGTGATATTGGAGAAGATGGCTCTTTTGTAGTCAAGATAAGAAATGCAGGGGGATTCTGGAGGGAGGCCTGGCCCCGGGTGCGCTGCTTAGGAGTGTGGAAAGCAGGTCAGTGTGTGTGTGTGTCTTAATTTAATAAGTGCCACTTTATTCAGTAACTTGACAGACATCATGCATCTGGGGAGTGGATGCATTTGGATGTGAACTCACACGTGACTAGTTCCCAAACCATTACTTGTGCTGCTGTAGGACTGTTACCATGTTAGTTGCCCCATAAAAGAATACCTTTGGCAGTCCCTTTCATTTTCCATGTGGCTTTACGTCTGCTGCAGTGTGGGGACACCCTTGAAGTCTGCTGAATTGGCTTTCTCCAACATACCTTTTGTCCCAGGGGGTTGAAAGGAAAGGTAAAATCACTTGTCCTAAATGAATGATCAGTCAGAACAGAAGCCTGAGCTCTATCCCTCTATTATGTTCGCAGACAAGGGTGAATTTGAGGAAATTGGTGTCTCTCTAATTCCCTGGGGAAGCATTTGACTCAACAGGCCCCTTACCATTTAAATACCACAGGTAACACTTGGCCTCCCGTGAGAAAGCTTTTAGGCCCTGGACCTTTGCTTACAGCTGGCTGGCATTCTGCACACCCCCTACAGCGCTAGAATAGGACCGGCCGTAAAATATTTCCTCCGTGCTTTTATCATTGCCTGGAAATCCGGAGGGCAAAGGTGCTTTGTAAATACCAAGCTGGTAGTGACTGTGGTGTGCAAAGAAATTGGAAAATAAAGCAGTTCATGGTTGAAATAAAGCAGGGATCGTGCAGTTGCTCCAAATACCCCAAATGGGAAATTCTGGGCAGGAAGTTATGTTTTATATCAAAACTTAGCCCTGGGGCACCTGGGTGGCTCAGTGGGTTAAGCCGCTGCCTTCGGCTCAGGTCATGATCTCAGGGTCCTGGGATCGAGCCCCGCGTCGGGCTCTCTGCTCAGCAGGGAGCCTGCTTCCTCCTCTCTCTCTGCCTGCCTCTCTGCCTACTTGTGATTTCTCTCTGTCAGATAAATAAATAAAATCTTTAAAAAACAAAAAAACAAAAAAAACTTAGCCCTTAGGGATTTTTCAGGTAGCTGGTCTCCTAGTACTGGACTCCAGCCGAGCCCAAGGGAAGCCTCTCTTCACTAGACAGGTGTCACTCCTGGGAAGCACACCTGTTTCAGCCTTTCTTACCATTCACTTGACTCTGAGGGCTGGATTCTTTGAGGGGACGGCTTCCTTCATTCAGGCTTTTCCTTGGCAAGGATTTGAGTGCAACGGCCTTGCTGGGGATCAGTGACTGCCGTGCTAAGAGTCCCATGCTTCAAAGGAGCTTCTCGGTGAGCAGGAGAAACCTCTGTGAATTGCCTACTTATTGTACACGTAGGGTTATTCCCAATTGGGAGCCCCGAGGAGTCAGGAAGCCTGCTTAGAACCCGGACTTGCACTTATGCCTGAAAAGCTGTGTTTCCTCTCTGTACTTAACTGTAAAATGGGGTTGATTTTAGTACCCAGTCCACAGAGTTTTTGTGATGATCGAAAGAAACAGTAAAGGTGAGGTGAGGACTTTGCACTGGATCTTAAATACTTGCCACATGCCAGTTTTTGTCAAAGAAACCACTGAATTTAGCATCAAGAGTAAATGTGGCCATAAGGGCAGGTTGAAAACCACAGCGATGTAGGAAAAGAGTGTATCTTTCGTTGAACACCTACTATGTGTTAAGTGCCACACTCAGGGCTGGCAGACTCTATTGTGTTTAATTCCATCAGTATCCTTGTGATATGTAGGCATTACTATGCCCTTTGAATAAAGGTTAGAGAATTACCTTGTCCTGGTGGTGGTAGAACCAGATCTGAATTCCCATATTGCTTACTTCCGAGAGTCTTAGTACTTTGCAACACCGCCAGCAGCCTTGGACAGCCATCCAGGCTTATTCTCTAGCTGTGTGAATACATTCCTTCTGCAGAAGCTGGAGTACTGCTTGCCTATTTTCTTGGTATGAAAGGGGCTCAGTTTGTCTTGTGGGTTTGGTGGGAGGCAAGATAAAGCCTCGCAAGATACAAGCGAGGGAAGTTAAATTGTACAAACAGGGTTGTCTGGGGTCTGAGTCTTGCTTCGTTTTTTCCCTAACCTTATATAACCTTATATAACCTGTCAAGGTGCTTCCCTCTGTTCTTAGAATCAAATCCAGCCTGCATGGTCTGGCCACGGCCTCCCTTTCCAGTCCCAAATTTGCACGTGCTTTTCCCTAGAGTCCTTGAATGTGTGGTGCTCCTTCTTGCCACAGGACCTTTGCATATGCCTTTCCTCTCTGCGTGGATTAATATCTAGCATCTAGTGTCTACTCATCATGCAGATCTCAATTTTATCATCACTTTCTTTAGGGAGCCTTCTCTGACAGGGTCTGACCCCCTTGTTTTTGCTCTCAAAAGACCACGTGTTTCTGCTCTGCAGCATTTATCAGATGGTGGTACTTTCACGTGTCTTTATCATTGTAGGATTCCTGTCTGTCCCCTCAGTGGTCCAGTGTAAGCCGCATGAGGGCCCGGAGGGTCGCTGTTCTCTATGTCACTGCTGTATCCATAGGGCTCACTGGGAAAGGTGCCTGCACGTAGTAGGTGCTCACATTTTGGAGATGAGCTGAAGGAAGAGATGAAGACAAGGCAGAGCCATCGGGGTTCACTGTTTGGGGGCAGGGCTTAGCATGGTGAACCCACGGCTTGCAGGTGCATGTCAGTTGGCTGGGGATGCGGATTCCGCATCGGGAGGCCCTGGCCGGGTATCTAGAATGAGCCCCTGGGTGTTGCTGTTGCTGGCCCTGGGACCACACTCTGAATTGGAAGAGTCTGCAGAGCCAGCAGAGATCCAGAAAACAGGGATGGCTCGGGGCTTTACTGGCCCCCCACCTCCATTTTGTACCTGTTATTCTCTTCTGCTCCTGAGGAAGGGGCAGTAGGTACAACGGATACCATCGCTGTGGCTTGTCACGTTCAGTCCTTCTCTTTCCCCCCTGCCATTTATCTTTTGTATGAAGCTCAGCCATATCGCCATCCCAGCACCCTTGCTAAGTGGCCCTGAAATGTTTCCTGCGAAGCCCAGCAACCACGGACCTTCCTGACAGCAGCTTCCTTGGAGGCAGTGACGAATTTCTCCTGAGAACCTCCACTGTCGTTCTTAGCCCTGCTCATTTCCGCATTCGAGTTGCTCCTACCTTTCATCCTCTCCATCGCTGTTGGGCTGTGTGGGTGCCGTGGTCTGTCAGCTGCGGATTTCTCCAGCTCCTCAGGCCTCAGGAGCCATTGGTGGTAAGGGGCTCCAGGAATCCATCGATTTCTGTTTACCTGGCGGTGGGATATAGTGGCCAATCACAGACTTTAGTGGCGGGCAGCATTGACTTGTCTCTTTACCTGTTCTTGACCTCTCTGCTCCTCAATTTACCCAGCCTTATGGAGCTCAAGGAAATCCAGAGATCCTAAGTGACTGAGTCTTGGGAAGCATTCAAGGAAATGGAGTCCTTGAGCCAACCGTAGAACCAATTCCAATCTTACCTCTGGAGGAACATTTAGAGGAACTCCCATGATTCTCTTTTGTAACACGTGGTGTCCTGCCTTTTTCTCAGTATTCGAGCTCTAGGTAGATCCCTTGAAGGTGTTCTCATCACACGTCCCTTGTTCTTTACCATTATCTCTCCATGACATCACACCACCCTTCCTCTTGTCTCTTCTTCCCTCTCATTTATCTTCTAGCTGCTGCTTCATTTCTCCCTTTGCTTACCTGCCCTCCACTCTTATACACTGTCTCACTATGCCTCGTAAGACAAGGGCACGGGGTAGAAGGTTTAGGAACGGGGTTAGCACTGATGGGCAATGCCAAAGATTCTCTTAGGAGGTGAAGGGAGGCTGAGAGGCTGTGAATATTGATGACTGAACAACCGAGGTGGGACTCTTATAAAATAAGGATATTATCAGCTCAGTACCTGATTATGATGGTGGTCCTGGTTAGTGATGGAACCAGAAACCTAGAAGGTGGGCCTGTTACATCCTTAAAACAGAAGAAGAGGGGGCGCCTGGGTGGCTCAGTGGGTTAAAGCCTCTGCCTTCGGCTGAGGTCATGATCCCAGGGTCCTGGGATCGAGCCCCACATTGGGCTCTCTGCTCAGCGGGGAGCCTGCCTCCCCCCCTCTCTCTGCCTGCTTCTCTGCCTACTTGTGACCTCTTTCTGTCAAATAAATAAAATCTTAAAAAAAAAAAAAATAGAAGAAGAGGCCAAAGACTCGTTTTTAGGTGTAAGAAGGGGAAGTAAAAGATACTGAAAATAGAGGTATATGCTATTCGCTGCCAGTCATCTCCTCTGCCTCTGCTCCTCTGCCGTTCCAGAGAACGGGACTGTGAGGAGATGCTGCATTATTGAAGGCTGAGGTCTCCCTTGCAACATGTCCAAAGATCCATAGGTCACATCAGCTCCAAATTAAACCCAACCCACGGCTTTGCATATGGGGCTGCTTTATAAACAGCGGCTGTCTGTATTCCATTAAAAATAAAAAAACCTGGGGGTGTCTGGGTGGCTCAGTCATTCAGCGTCTGCCTTCGGCTCAGGTCATGATCCCAGGGGTCCTGGGATCAAGCCCCGCATCGGGCTCCCTGCTTGGCGGGAAGCCTGCTTCTCCCTCTCCCACTCCCCTGCTTGTGTTCCCTCTCTCGCTGTGTCTCTCTCTGTCAAGTAATAAATAAAATCTTTAAAAAAAAACAACAACCCTGTTTAACATGGTGACTTCATAGTTTTGTAGATTTCATGGAATTACAATTCAGTGGATGTTTTAATACTTTTGAACATTGAAATCAAATGTCAACGGGACATAAGGAACTGAACTGTAATGCAGCTTAGGGGACTTCTGTGGCTAAAATCCCCCTCTTCCAGCTTTTGGCGATGATCCTTTGTCTGTCAAAGTGTTTGCTCTAAACCTCCAATGATCAAAGGGGCCTGGCACCCAGATTTTTGTATGTACCTCATTGGTGGGATTTTTTTTCTGTCAGTGTGGCACATTGCCGTCCACAGAGGGTTGCACGGCTATCTTCCATCCCACGTATTCATCTTACAAGACCTTCATGTCCCCCACAGAGTGGGGAGGCGGCATCTATATCCCCTCCTCTTGAACCTGCACCGACTTTTGTGTCTCAACCAATAGAGCAGGACAGAAGTCACACTATGAGATCTTTGAGGTGAGACCATAAAAATGTCCTGTGTTTCTGCCTTCCTCTCTTGGGACGCTTGCTCCTGGAACGCAGTCGCTATGCTGTGAGGAAGCCCAAGCTGGCCTCTGGAGGGAGGCTACAGGAGAGGCCTTGCATGGCTGTTGCCGCTGATGGCCGGCCTCAGTTTCTAGACATGTGAGCAAAGACACCTCTAGATACTCCAGACCCCAGCTGTCAGGTCACCCCCAGCCGAGGCCTGAGACCTTGTAGCATCCAGCCCATTCCACGGAGCCCTACCTGAGTGCCTGAACCCCAGAATCTGTGGGCATAATAAAATGGTTATTTTATACCTCAAATTTTGGGGGCAGTTTGTTCTGGAGTATAATAACCAGAGAGAGGAGACTGGAAAAAGGCATTCCCTGTTCCCCTCACGTTTCTTTTTTGGAGGCATAAGGCATCACCTTATTAATTGTGTTAGCTTGCCCCCTGCCAAGTATAAATCATGGTCAGATTTTTTAGAAGGTAGAGGTGGACTCATGTGAGGTACTCACTTTCTCTTGATTCTGTTCTATTCTTAGAAACAAATGAAAAAGTGAGAATCTGCTCTAGGCAGTGACCAGGTTAGCCTTTAACACAGTTGGGGCTGCTCCCTAACTTGGACCTTGAAAGCATTTGGTTTCCTGACATCCCTACAGGACCTGTTGCGTTCATAGGTTTGTGTTCCTATCTTCCTATGAAGATCATTTTTCTATACCAGATTTGACAAATATCTGGTAGAAGAATATTTTCTGGTAAAGAGTCTCAGGGCTACAAGGGACCTTAGCACTCACCTCGTGTGTTACCCTTCTGTGACAGTAAGAAACCCATGTGTGGAGAGAAGTGACTTACCTGTGGCCACGCAGCAAGGGTGCGGGGGAGCTGGGACTGGCGATCTGGCCTCAGGGCCTCTTCCTGGAACACCGTGCTCTCCTTCAGGGGGACGTGACCTCAAGCTGGACTTTGTGTCCATGAAGGCTCTTTGCATTCATGGGAGATGTATGGGAACAATTGCGTTCCTTTCTTTCCTAGCACAGGACTGAATGAACACATTTAGAAAATTGTATCTTTCAGGCTGCCTCAGTTGGTTAAGCATCCGACTCTTGGTTTCTGCTCAGGTCGTGATCTCAGGGTCATAAGATCGAGCCCCGTGTCAGACCCCACACTCAGCACGGAGTCTTGCTTGAGATTCTCTCTATGTTCTCTTTCTCTATCCTTCTCAAATAAATAAATAAGTAAATAAAAAGAAAGAAAGAAAATTTTATTTGTCTGTAAACAACAGCAACAAATAATATGACAGTCAATTTCCCCCTTTTCTCCAACATAGTAGTTTTCTTTCTTGTCTGTCCCCTTTTAGCCTTAGGAATGGACAGGCACATCTGCACTTTCCATGACCCTGTGTCTGGATCGCCATTGTTGCAGTCTGTCCACGCATAGTGAGAATGGTTGGTGAGAACGAGAAAAAGAGAGAAGAAGAGTTTGGATTAGACTTTATGGCCCTCCTGTCATCCCTGCTGTTCAAGGGCAAAAGGGCTTTATAGTTTGCTGGTGACCATCTTGCTGGTCTTTACTGTTTTTGCAGACATCAAAGTTATCATTTCTTCTTCTTTATGTTCGTGGCAAATAGGTCAAAGGAGCTCAAGGGGACATTTTGCCCAACACATGAATACAGATCCAACACGCTCTGGGTGTGTGTGTTTCCTGTTTGTTGTAGTCCTGTGGTGATTCTCCTGGTCCTGTCGGTCATTGGATGTGATTTACCAACCTGGGCAAGTGGACCTTCCCAGGCCTGCTGTCCTGAAAACAGGAGAGGCTCACTTTGAAGTGCAGAGCATGAGAAACACTGCTTCTGGAAGACAGTGCACAAGGGACAGGTGAACCTTAAGTAGCACTCACCTATGTAGGAGAAGACACACGTCTTCTACCCTCCTCTGCCATGACTTTGACATTGGCTTTATTCTTGCCTCCGACCTGTATCCTTACCAAAAAACGGAAGTGGTAGTACTGTCTCCTGTCTGCTCCCGTTAAGAGGAAACAAAATGTCAAGTGATGAAAATTGGTTCTGGGGGCACCTGGGTGGCTCAGTGGGTTGGGCGTCTGCTTTCAGCTTGGGTCATGATCCGGGAGTCCAGGGATCGAGCCCCGCATCGGGCTTCTCCCCGCCGCTTGTATTCTCTCACTTTCTCTGTCTCTCTCTCAAATAAACGGATAAATAATCTTAAAAAGAAAGAAAGAAAGAAAGAAAGAAAGAAAGAAAGAAAGAAAGAAAGTTAGTTCCTTGGGGAATTCTTTACTGTAGAGACATCTAATGCAGTGAGTTCTCACTTCCCCAGCCAAACCCGTTTTTTCTCTTCTGCAGATTTGCCCTTTGTTTCCAAAAATGCTAACTAAAAATGCTTTATTTCTGAGCTACTTATTGACATTAATGTTTTGTCTGAGGAGCCCTGAGGAGTCCCTTTTACCAGCAAGAGATTTCAGTGCTGGCCATTTGCTTTTGTGTAGGACCCTTGCTCTAAGAAGTAGGGGCAGCAGTCCAGGTGAAATGGCCTCAGAGGCCCGGACACCCTGGGGCCTGCGGGTCGGGAGGCAGGAAGTGGTTTAATCAAACCTGAGCTTTCTTTTGGGAACAAGTACAGAGGCTGGGGGGAAGATTCAGACCTTGACGGGAGCTTTTTACACTGTAGACATGAAAGTTTTCAGTGTGCCGCTTTTTCTGGGCTTTCACAGCTTGGCCTGTGGGCAAGCAATTATTTCATTAAAACTGGCACAGATGGCCAAGAGTTTCTGTTTTCTTCAGATTACTTGTTTTTGATGAGGCAGATGTGTTTTTATGAACTGGACAGGAGACAAAATCTGAAGGGCAGGTAAGAGCCATCCTTAAGGGCCCTGATGATGTAAGTCTCTGCAGTCTAGAAAAACGAAGTCTGGTCGCTTCCTGGCCATGTTATTTAAGCTCTCTGAGCCTCCGTGTTCCTCTCAGTAAAGCAGGAATAGCGAGAGGACCTACCTCCTTCAGTTGTGAGGGTTAAGAGCGACCCTGTCTGTCAAGCATTTGTGATAATTCCCGGCACATGACAATCAGGACAGTCTTTAGCTGTTGCACACCTTTTCTGAATATTCAAAGTTGGTTTCAAAATTTCCTTTGTGAAAGCACCATTGAGGTGATTTCTTTCTTCCTGGAAGGTCTTCATCCTTCCTTGTCCCTGCCCATCTGCCTGATGCCAATCAAACCAACCCTTAATTGTCCTTCAAATACCAAGGGCTTGGGAACCTCTACCCCCAGGACCAGCCTAGAGACCTCCTCTAGAACCCTGGATTCGAGTCTCAGTTCTTGTACTACTTTTGTTTACTGTCCGAAAACCTTTCTGTGTCCTCTGTGTGATAGCGGGACCCTTCCCCTGTCTTCCTACATACGGAGTATAACTCTTGGACCCTTAATTTCCTTCTTGTTCAGGGGATTCTTGGGATGATTCAATGAAATAATGGGGTATGAGGCACTTCAGAGAGGACTTTGACTGCCTTGTGGATTTTCCTTCATGGGGGGTGGACTGGGAGAATAAATAGTTGCTGTCTTTTTATAAAAGCCTGATATAGAGGATTTAGCCTATGATACAGGGCATTGCCCTGTTGCTGACAGGGAGTAAACCTTCACAAAGGACCTACTTTGGGCCCAGCCCTTTGTGTAAAGTGCTGCCTCTCCAGAGGACAAATGAGGGTTAAAACAGGTTCTCAGCCCACCTGCATTGTTATTGAAGCACTCGGGTTTGGAACACCTTTCATCTTGTCCGGTGCCTTTAGATGGTCTTAGGTTTCACTCCCCACAAGGGCCATGATGGGCCATTATTGACTCTTGGTAAATAACTAGGGTAGAAACATCACAGTGTGTGTTCTGGGAATATTTTTGCCTCAGTCTTACTTTTTTTTTTTTAAACCTACTTTTATTTCAGTAAGGAAATTGAATTGGGGTTGGAAGAAAGAGAAGGGGAAATAAGGATTAAAACTCAACATTAGATCCCAACCTCATTTCTTTCTTTTTCTTTTTTTTAAATTTTATTTATTTACTTGATAGAGATCACAAGTACTCAGAAAGGCAGGCAGAGGGAGGAAGGGAAGCAGGCTCCCTGCTGAGCAGAGAGCCCGATGCGGGGTTTGATGCGGGGTTCGATCCCAGGACCCTGGGATGGTGACCTGAGCCGAAGGCAGAGGCTTTAACCCGCTGAGCCACCCAGGCGCCCCCCAACCTCATTTCTTAAGTCTCTTTGAAGTCCTTAAAAGGCCTTTGGGGAGGGAATCTCAAGGGTTTTTTTTTTGGTATTAAAAGAGAATAAAACCTACTGGACAAGAAGAGTACATTTCCTAAAGATATGGTTACCTAGATTAGCTAAAATGTCAAGTTTTTTTCTTTTAGTTAGAACTATCTCAAGTCTGTTGGTTACATTAGTTATCTCAGGGGCAGATAAGTGACTCCTTAGTTCGTATCTGCTGTGGGGGAGCACAGACTTATCATGATTGGGCTGTATTTTGAAACATGATGCACCTAGGTCTTGACAGCAAAAGTGGTCTTGTGGACCACTGGTATATCCTCTCAGCGCTTGAAAAGGAAATTAGAAACTTGATAATTAGGAAAGGAGTAAACCAACGTTGCTACCATGCAGCGAAAAGTGATTTGAGCTTTCTGACATAGGAAGAATGGTGGAATTCCCAAAGGGGCCTGGAAGGCATTTTGAATTTATCTGAATTTTAGGTCATTAAAATATATGTTAAAAATAGGCTTTTTTTCCCACTGAATATTTCACCATATATTCACCATGAGGCCTGGATACTCTGTTAGGTGCTTCTCCCATCTTTTTTTCACACTTGGGGGGGTGGAGGAAGGCATTGATAGATTATAACCATCTGCACATATGAAATTTTGTCATTTCATATGCTTGGCACATTCAAATTAAGCATATCAATACCATAGATGGGAAACATATTGGTTTCATATTTTGTTGGTCCTGTCTCCTCTCTGTTCTCTAACCCCCTTGAAATTGTAATTTCATTAAAAAGGGATTCTTTTATAGCCATTGGCTTGAGTGATAAAGGGTCAGAATGAAAAGGTACTTGTAAAATGTAACACGGTTTTACCCCCATTTAGATGTGATTCTTTTCTCTGTTAAGAAGTGAAGTAATTGTAAATACAATATTTAAGTGAATTGTAAAACTACTTACATTAAATGTTTAAAGTAATGGAAATACATCAACAGTAACCCTATGAAGCTATATGCCTTAAAAGTTTACAGCCTCAATTTTATGAGCCTCAAGGCTTTGTGCACTAGATGAAAGGAATACTACTCTATAAAAATTGGTATCTTATGAGCTTGAAGCTTTCACCACAATATCAGGACAGGAGAGGGTAAAAAAATTCCCATCAGCAGTTTCAGAGTACATTCTACAAATGGAAGGAGTATTCATTATCTTTTGGCTCTGGTTAAATAAGGAAGGCCTAAGACATTAGTCTTGGTCTCCTAAGTCCCGATATCTGAATGTGTATTCTTTATTACACAAAGGAGTACATTTGAAAGCAAAAACCAGGCTTAAAACTTGATATCTTGCAGGACTGTCCCAATTAATGAATTTTTTGAAAGTACAAAGTATAGTGAAAGTTTTTCATTTGATAATTTAACAAATACATGTCAGTAGACTTGCTGTATCAGTCATCTGTCAGCACAAGAATGCCGTGTAACAAATCACCCAAGAGTCTGTGTCTTTCAGCGTAAAGTATTTACTCTCATACTCCCAGGTCTGCAAGTTGGCAGGGGAGCTCTGTTCTATATGTCTCATTCTGGGGGCAGGTTAATTAATTAATTAATTCATTCATTCATTCATTTGAGAGAGAGATGGCATCAACATGGGGAGAGGGAGAGAATCTCAAGCCACTCCGTGTTGAGTGCGGAGCCTGACATGGGGCTCCATCTCATGACCCTGAGGTCATGACCTGAGCTGAAATCAAGAGTCAGATGCTTAACCGACTGAGCCATCCAGGTGCCCTTGGGGGCAGGTTCTTTTTATGAGAGAAATCAAAATTCCTAGAGGGGCAAGCAGGAACAAGCATAGACAAGACTGGTTTTTGAGCTGACATGATGCTGTCATTTCCGCACATACCTAACGCACGTTAATGATGTATATTACTCCCGTGTAGGTTGGAGGAGGAGGAGGGAGGGCATATTTGCCAAGAAACGATGGAATCCACCACAACTACTCTTTGCTTTGCCTTGTGAGACTAGCGCAAACAAGACTGCTGGAGCCCTAGCTCTGTGGGTCTTACATTCTTGTTCTGGGGTGTGTGGGGGGTGGATGGAAAACATCATAAACACAGAGTTCAACAAGATAATTTGAGATAGTGGGCAGGGTGATACAACTGCTCGCAATGTAGGATATATATTTTGTCATTTTTATTGAGTTCTTTAGGGCTGATACTCTTTCCTTGCTTTTGTGACATTGCTAGAGTTTTATACATCTTGACATCTGAACTTTGGTCTGTGGATAAGTTGGTGGAGGTTTTAGTGGTTTGGCTCTTGTGTGAAGTTTCACATATGCTGGGGAGTGTGAGAGAGGAAGTGGGTTGGCAGACCATGTCCATCAAAGCAGAGGTGTGTACAGATAGACATTTTTAAGTCCTCCTTAGATCAGGAGCTATTCTAAGGACTTTAATGTGCTGGTAGCAATAGAACCTGGAGAAGAAAATCTAAAGAACCATGTATAGCCCAATTAAATTTCTGCTTCCACTAAGCACACTGAGTCAGCAGGGTAGTTCCTTTTTAGGTGTGAGAAATCGGGAGCAGAACACCTAACAAGGTGTGTTTTGGAGATGATGTCATTTGATACCGTGTACAGCAAAACAGGAATTCCTCAAGAGGCAGCCCTGCTAATCTTTCCGCAGTTGAACCTCCCCGCCCCTTCCCAGGCATGTTGGGGCCCTTTCCCAGTGCAGGGCGCTGATCATGATCAGAAATAAGGAGAAGGAATGGTATCAGGCTTTTCAGAGATCTTAGCCCTGCGACGGTCCCAGCTGTCCAGCCGAAGCCCGAGCGTCTCTTGCCTTCCCTGGCAGAGGGTTCCCTGCTCAGAACAGGAAGTGTGGGGACTTCACCTGGGCCTGACAGGCGGGAGTGCAAAGGAGCAAGGTGTACAGGAAGCTGCACTTCAGTTTTTGGTTTTCAGACTGTCAGACTGGGAGGGAGATGTTAAGTTGGGATTTTTTTTTTCTTAGTTTTTCATTTATAGTTATCACTAAATATATTCCAATGATGGAAAATTACGGCTTTTTACTTGCCATTTGGCAGCTGTGTCTGTATCTCTTTTTTAGGTTTTGGTGTGTATTTTAAATTCCGTTAGACTTGAATGGGGTGGAATTATGAGACTTAAAAAAAAATGAAGTGTCTGTTAATTTAGGGTTAAGTGCAGTATAAAAAGACAAGCTATAATAGTAGCTATCAATTATTGAGCGCTTATGGGGTGCCATGTCCTGGGCAAAATGCTTGACTGATGTGATGTCATTTTTTTTTTTTTTTTAATTCTCACCACCCTGTGAGGCGGGTGCTATTATTATTCCCATTGTACAGGTGAGGAAACAGGGCTCAGAGAAGTCCGATAGTGGCCCAATGAGTGGCAGGCAGGTCCTAGATTCCAGTCCACACTTCTATGGTCTGGGTCCCAGGTTCTTAGAACTGGTTAAGTTTTTTTTTTTTTTCCTAGAAAGGGGAAAAAGAGCTTTTTGAATTGGTGCACAAACTTTTTTTTTTTTTTTAAAGATTTTATTTATTTATTTGACAGAGATCACAAGTAGGCAGAGAGGCAGGCAGAGAGAGAGAGAGGAAGGGAAGCAGGCTCCCCGCTGAGCAGAGAGCCGATGCGGGGCTCGATCCCAGGACCCCGAGATCATGACCCGAGCTGAAGGCAGAGGCTTTAACCCACTGAGCCACCCAGGCGCCCCAGTGCACAAACTTTTATCGGTAAGAATCTATTTGCAGGATTCCCAGGGCATGGATTTCGGTAGACATTGAGTACTGTGGAAACGCATGCACCTGAGTAATTACAAATGGGAAAAAGGGTCCGCAGAGCCCTGCACTCCCAGCTGGAAGAGATTATGGGAGGTTGTTAAGTTGGCCGTTTTAGGAATGTGCTTGCTGTTTCCTTCATTTCCCCTCCTTCCCTGACTATAGCTGGAGTAGGATTTGAGTTCATTCTTTGGAGCCTGGTGACTCACTTTGGATTTGACTCCTATCTGGAATAAGCCTTTTTTTTTGTTTGTTTAAAGATTTTATTTATTTATTTGAGAGAGAGCGAGAGAGCGAACGAGTGTGCTCGTGAGCTGAGGTGGGGGGGGAGCGGCAGAGGGAGAGGGAGAAGCAGATTCCCCACTGAGCAGGGAGCCTGACTCGGGGCTCAATCCCAGGACTTCTGGATCCTGATCTGAGCCGAAGGCAGACACTTAACCAACTGAGCCACCCAGGCGCCCCTGGAATGAAACTTTAAGAGAGCTGTAAATCTCTACATTTACCAAATGTAAATGAAAAATGAATTTACAAAATGAAATTGCAAATGTAAAATTACAAAATGAAAAATGGATGTGAAGCGTGTGTCCTCTTGTTTGTATCAGCTGTAGTATTTATTTATTTAAAATTTTTTTTTTTAAGATTTTATTTAGTTATTTGACAGAGATCACAAGTAGGCAGAGAGGCAGGCAGAGAGAGAGAGGAAGGGAAGCAGGCTCCCCGCTGAGCAGAGAGCCTGATGTGGGGCTCGATCCCAGGACCCTGAAACCATGACCTGAGCCGAAGGCAGAGGCTTAACCCACTGAGCCACCGAGGCGCCCCTCAGCTGTAGTATTTAAAAAAATATTTTCAATTTGAAATTAACCTGAGCTTGCAGTGGGACCAAGTCTCTCTTTTTATTATTTCTTGGCTCCCTGTGTTGGGACAACATGAGCCACTTACCTACTAATGACTTACTGTAATGATTGGCTATGTTGGAACCCCTCTGGACTGGCACCGTCTGTCTGGTAGCAAATCCAACCTGAGATTATATTGTATTTGTTATTTATGTGGCTGCTTACCTCAGCGCCTTTATGGATATGTTTCTTGTTGTCTGTCTGCACCAGAGAGACATTGAAGCTAAGTGACTCATCAGAGGGTCAATTCCATATGTGTTTGGGAACTGTAGGGGGATCTTTAGGGGTGGTCAGTGGGGAACAAGACAATGATCTTGCCCCCAGAAAGCTTATACGTTGGTTCAGAGCTTCTTGTCTAAAGGACTCTTGGCCCTTACATTTAGTCCCTGACTAGGGATGTCTGCCCAGCCTGGGCTGCTCCAGGCATTCCAGCCGGGACACCAGATTGGTGAGTGTAGAAAGCATCTTGTGTGCTCCAGCCCCAGCAGATACCACTGGGAGCCAGGATCCTGCTGTTTGCTGTTCTGATTCTCGGTGGACAGAATGGTGAGAAATAATGAAATGGTGTTTCTTCTAAGCCACTAAGCTTTGGGTACTTTGGTATAAAAGGGGTAATTGAAACAAATGCATTAAAGAGATATGTAGCATCAACTGTGAGTCCATCCCTGGGATGTTCTATTTCAAGGAGCTTAGTGTATGGGTTGGAAGAAAGATACATTTTTTCAAAGATTTATTTATTTACTTTAGAGTGAGTGAGAGAGAGCACGAGCCAGGGGAGGGGCAGAGGGAGAGGGAGACAGACTCCCCGCTGAATGTGGAGCCCGACACAGGGCTCAATCCCAGAACCCTGAGACTATGACCTGAGCAAAAACCAAAAGTAGGCCGCTTAACTGCCTGAGCCACCCAGGCACCCCAAATAAAGATATTTGATAAATGTTTCCAAGTTAAATATCTTTGGAAAATGCAGTTGGCTTCTCCCTGGGTGCTGAGTTCTAGAGAATTTGGGGTTGGGAGTGTTCACTTAGGCTTTCCAGTGGCCCTTTTATGTTTAACTTCGTCCCCGCTGTGGGTTGTTCTGTTTTTTTATGAGATGATAAACTTGAGGGCAGGGAGGAAATTCCTTTTTCTCCTAAGAGGAGGGAGCACAGGCTACAGATTAAGAGCATGGATCTTGCAATCAGGTGAGATTTTGTTCCGTTTCCAGGTGTTGGCGTTTACTAGCTGTGTTACTTGGGAGAAGTTTACTTAACTACTGTAGCAGTGTGTGTGTGTGTGTGTCTGTGTGTGTGTGTGTGTGTGTGATCTCTTAACTACAGATGTTTACCTTGGAGTCTGAAAATTAAGATGATGTAGCACAGGGTCTGATAACAATATTTCAAGTGCCTAACACAGTCTTGTTGGGATGAAATTTCATTCAATTTAATGAAAAAAAAAAAGCAGTGTCTATCAAAAGTGTAAAAGGCTACCGTGGTGATCAAGTTTTTAGGTTCAGTGCATGGAACCGAAAACAGTGCTCGGTACACAGTTAGTGCCTCGCAAGCATTTGTTGAATGAATAGCTGTGAAATCTATTTGGATATAAGTTACTCTTGGCCATTAGGTGTTCAGCAAGGGTTTGCTGGTTCTCTTAACTGTGGATTCCTGCAGCCACTCACCAGCCTCTGGCTACTTGGGTTCTTAGGCTGCTGACATTGGGCCACACCCTGGGTAATGGCAGAGCTGTCAGTCTGAAGCATCTGTGGGAAAACTGACATCAGATGGCTTGCTGTTAAATCATGGGAAGTAAGCAAATTAGTAACATGTCATTACAACCAACCTCATGAGTCCTGTCCCAGTGGGTCTCCGTTAAACGGGACGTCCTGTTAGACACTTCATTCCCTGCCTGGACCATCTGGAAATAAAGCTGGAATGTTGGTTAGAGTCTCGGAAAGAGGAAGGAATTTGTGAAACCCTGCTGAAGTCTATGCCCTTCCTTCCCTTGTTCTCCTTCTTGGATCTGGAAGGTGTTGGTGTTCGTTAGGGTGTTGCTACTTAAGATGTGGTCCGTGGACCCAACGGCAGCTGGAGCATCTCCTCTGAGAGCTTATTAAGTACAGAATCTCAGTTCTCTTCCCAGACCTATTAGATGAGAATCTGCATTTTATTTAACAGCATCCCCAGCTGGTGCCTTAGCGCCTTAAACCTGTGGTTGGAGGGCGGTCATTGGAAAGTGGTGGTTCGGCGGTACTGGTCTTGCGGGGAAGGCAAAGCTGGAGTCAGAAAGGGAAAGGACGACTTGGGGACAGACAAGACACAACTACCATGCAGTGAGCTCTGATCATGAAGCTGCTTACCGTTTTTGCTCAGGTTTTCTGCAGGACAAACTGCACTCAATCCATGTTATTTCATTACAGAGAATGAAGGGTGGTCCTCAGGACCTGGGAAGGAGAGCAAATACTTGTCCCAAATTATTAATGGAATGAATAGCTTTGTCAGGACGTTGGCGAGGTGCTGTTTCCTTAACTGTGTAACTGGCTGTGCTCTTCAAGAGAGGGAACGAGGGTTGACATTTATGCAGTGGCTGTTTTACGTCAGAGTACAAGGCCTCTTCTGTGTGTTATTTTATTTACTCCCCTTAGAACTGTCTGAGGTCAGGCAGGTTTTGTGAGGTTCATTAACTTGCCCATGATCAAACTCCACATTTCTCCGGCTTCTAAGTCCTTCTATGCCATCTTCCTGCACTGTTCTTTCTCATGGCATTGGTTTTTTTTTTTTTTTTTTTTTAAGGTTTTATTTATGTGTCAGAGAGAGCACAAGTAGGGAGAGCGGCAGGCAGAGGGAGAAGCCGGCCTCCCCGTTGAGCAGGGAGCCCGATGTGGGACTCCATCCCAGGATCCTTGGATCACGACCCAAGCCAAAGGCAGACCCTTAACTGACGGAGCCACCCAGGCGTCCCTGGGATATGTTTTTTTTAAACTGATGTCAACATATCACTTAGGGAAGAATCAAAGCAATAAAGAATTGACACCAAGACTTCTATTTGGTCGCCCAGAGCAAAGTCTTAAATGCAGTTATGGTTGGTAAATATTTGAATTTCACTGCACCAGAAGCAGGCTAGTAGACAGTCTGCTAGGATTAGCTCATCCAAGTTATTTCTGCAGTTTCCTGGGAATGAAAAAAAGTGAGGTCTAGTTCTGCATTTCTAACACCTACATTCCATAACCACGCTGAAGCTGTAGAGAAACACGTTTATAATGCAATTGAAGAAGACGACTAAAACAAGGGATCTGCGGCAGAAGTCCTCAAATGTGGCAAAATCACGATTTTTGCCATATTCACGGATTATGACTGTGCTGTTGACATTTCCTCTGATAGGTATTTCACATTTAAATAATTAGATGTATCTTAAGAGCAAACTTTGCATCACAATAAGCGGCAGCCTGCACTATTTGCCGAGAATAGTGCTCTTTTAATAAACAGAGGCTTCTGCACCTGAGCCTGTTGTCCCTTCATTAAGAGTGCAATTAACGGGGTGCCTGGTGGCTCAGTGGGTTAAGCCTCTGCCTTCGGCTCAGGTCATGATCCCAGGGTCCTGGAATCGAGCCTCACATGGGGCTTCCTGCTCAGCAGGGAGCCTGCTTCCCCCTCTCTCTCTGCCTGCTGCTCTGCCTACTGTGACCTCTCTCTCTGTGTCAATTAAATAAATAAAATCTTAAAAAAAAAAAAAGAGTGCAATTAACTACCGGGTGGTGGAAAGACCCCCCAATAGTTCCAAACTGTGACCTTCAGAAATCCAGAGTTGGCCAAGCTGAAAGAGAATAAGAAAAGAAATAATTTTCTCAAAACATGATTCATTGTTATTTGTTTCTGTTCCTGTATACCATCTGAATTCTACTGCACCTTGGCAAATGTGAGTGAAGATACCTAAGTCTTTATAGTTGGGAGAGAATTCTCTTTTTATTTTTTATTTATTTATTTATTTATTTTTAAAAAGATTTTATTTATTTATTTGACAGAGAGATCACAAGCAGGCGGAGAGGCAGGCAGAGAGAGAGGAGGAAGCAGGCTCCCCGCTGAGCAGAGAGCCCGATGCGGTGCTCGATCCCAGGACTCTGAGATCACGACCTGAGCCGAAGGCAGCGGCTTAACCCACTGAGCCACCCAGGCGCCCCAGAGAATTCTCTTTTTAGATCATGTGGTCTGGTTTACGTCACCTGGGCTTCAGGAATACGTTGTATTTGAGTTCATGCTAACCAGTGAGGAGGCAGGGTGGCTCAAGGAACATAGGGCCGTGGCAGGAACTGAATTTAAAGAATGAAACTTGAAGCACGTGCTGGAGAATGGCCTGACAGCTATGCTTATGTGGTTTCAGAAGTGTTGGTGAGGGGCGCCTGGGTGGCTTCCTTGGGTAAGCATTTGCCTCCGGCTCAGGTCATGATCCTGGAGTCCTGGGATCGAGCCCTGCATTGGGCACCCTGCTCAGCAGACAGTCTGCTTCTCCCTCTCCCTCTGCCCTTCTCCATCTCTCATGCTCTCTCTTTCTCTCAAATAAATAAATAGAATCTTTAAAAAGTTTTTTTTTTTTTTTTTTTTAAAAGAAGCTTTGGCTAAGAAGAGTCTCCCTTCAAACCATAAGTGACTCTTAATCTCAGAAAACAAACTGAGGGTTGCTGGGGGGTGGGGGGTTGGGAGAGGGAGGTGGGGTTATGGACATTTGGGAGGGTATGTGCTATGGTGAGTGCTGTGAAGTGTGTAAACCTGGCGATTCACAGACCTCTACCCCTGGGGATAAAAATACATTATATGTTTATAAAAAATAAAAAATAAAAAAAAATAAAAAATAAAAAAAAAGGAATCTCCCTTACCATGGAGCGGGTCTTTGGCTGGCAGCCATGTTAGGTGGTATCATCCTCAAGGAACTTGCAGATCTAAGGGAAGAAGCAGGACCTCTTGGGTTAAATGTTGGTCTTGTGTTAACAACCTCCTTAATCTTTTCTGCCCATGGTGGAATGTTTACTGAACACCTATCAGGTATTCATAGTACTTGAACCAAGATAGAGAAATTGACTTCATTCTCCTGCACTTTGTCCTGGTTGACTCTTACTAACTTTCTCCCTCTTCGCCTTCTCAGATCACTCCACAAGTCCTGCCAGTTCCTCCTCCTGTGTCTTCCCCTTCCTCCTCACACCCTTCCCAAGACCCCCCTGCGGCGTTCATCATCAAATGTCTAGACTTGGGTCATTCTGGAACTACTTTTATAATTTTTTCTAACTGCCTACCACCTGTACTATGTTTTACTTTCAATCAAAAGCTTTTTAAAAACTTTAGTTTGTAAAGTATATAAAATCATCAGGTTTAGGGCGCCTGGGTGGCTCAGTCATTAAGCCTCTGCCTTCGGTTCAGGTCATGATCCCAGGGTCCTGAGATGGAGCCCCGCATCGGGCTCCCTGCTCCGTGGGAAGGCTGCTTCTCCCTCTTACACCACCTCTGCTTGTGTTCCCTTTCTCGCTGTGTCTCTCTCTCTCAAAAAAGTAAATAAAATAAAATTTAAAAAAACCATCAGGTTTATGTGACAGCTAACTTTTTCCAAATACTCATTAAAATGAACATATAACTGTTAACATTAAAAAAATTATATATGGTGTCACAGGATCATTTCACATACCATTTCTTGCCCATGTGTTATTGGTACCTTTGAACTGGCAGTGGTTCTTAGCTGAAGCATTATATTAGATTCATGGGGGAAGACACTTTCATAAAGCAATGTTTCAGGATTCACCAATGATGCCAAAATAAAAGTATACAAGTTTAGAGAGCTTTTCTGAAGAGTTTCTCAAGTGTGTCTAATGTGCAGCCCAAATTGAAAAACACCGAACCTAGAATACCATTATATACATAAAAAAAAAATATATATATATATATATATATTTTTTTTTAAGAGAAGGAGAGGAGGGGTGGGGTGGGGCAGAGGGGTGGGAGAGAGAGAATCTTAAGCAGGGTCCACACCAAGTACAGTCAAAATTAAGAGCTGGGTGCTTAATTGACTGAGTCACCCAGGTGCCCTGGTAAGATATTTTTCTTTAGTTTCTACTTGTTTTAATCCATGCCTTACATTATTTCTATATTAATCCTCTCAAAACGGCCATTTTTGAGACTTACTGGTTGTACAGAAATAATTATGGTGCTCTGACTAGGGTCAGCCTAGGGAACACTTTAAATATATAGTTTTGTGATATGGCATGGGAATGAAGGCAAGTTCGGGTTCTAGGTTCTCTTCTGTTTATTAACTTGGAGACTGGAGGCCATTGACTGCATCTTTCTGAGCCTTAGTCAAGTCAACTGTCAGGTGAAGAGACGAATCCCTACCATGCATATGTCCCAGAGTTGTAGAAGGGTCCAGTCAGAAAGTGTGTTTTTCAAATGCCCTATCAACTTTCTTAAGAGTATCATGGCATATAATATTATTAATTAACAAGTTGGAGGGGGGGCGGGTGAAAGGTAAGGTAGGAAGAATTTGAAGAGAATATATTTCACATGACTGGTGATGATTTTATTTTATTTTATTTTTTTAAAATTTTATTTATTTAGAGAGAGAACATGAGAAAGCGTGCACATGCATGCAAGCAGGGGGTGAGGCAGAGGGAGAAAGGGGGTGCGAGTATCCCAAGCAGACTCCATGTGGAGGCCAGAGTGTGTTGTGGGGCTCAATCCCATGACCCTGAGACCACAACCAGAGCCGAAATCAAGAGTCCAACCCCCAACTGACTGAGCCACCCAGGCGCCCCTACTGGTGATGATTTTTAAAAAATGACTTCTTGGTAATTATAATTATAGAATCTACCCCATATTTTCACTCTTGGACTGCTCAGAATGGGACAGCTGGGCTTGTCTTAATGCTTGAACTGAACAGTGATTGCTAATTACAACTAAAACAAAAAAACACAAGCTGGTCTGATTATGGTGTCTAGAGGTTAGACTCCCTTTCACTGTATCTCATTGTATTTTTTCATTTTTGCCCAAGTGGGTTTGCTCTGGATTTGCCCTCACTTATGGGTGGTGTCCTTGGAAGTTGTGTATTTCTGCATAATTGGTAGAGATTTTGCTTTGCAGCAGTGATGATGGTTCAGATGGAATTATGTGGGTGAAGAAAGACATCCACCCTCCCCGTCTCCCACTGGATTTCTCCTTTACTGCAGTTAGCTGCTGACATGGTCAAGAATACAGTCATGCCTGATTTCACCTTCATCTCAAAAATAGCTGGCTACTCTGGCTTCTGGGAACTCTAGGCCAGAAAAAAAAAAAAAAGGGATCTCATAGACATAGATGAATACCTTGAATTTTAGGACAGGTGTAGAGTTGAGTGATTTGGAGAGTTTCCTGAATATTTCCGTTACTTAATTGACTTAGGTTTCTTATTTGATTGGAATGGGAATGTCCTAAGTTTCCACTAATAAGCTGAGATGTTGAGAGGTTTTTGGTTTTGTTTTACAAACTTAAAAAAGTATGTGGATAATAACTTACACCTGTCTTGTATCTTCAGTGCATTTTCAGTTCCGTGATCTCATTTTATCTTCATAACACTATGAGGTAATTGGGAAAGGAATTTTTTTGATTTGCCATAAGTAAGTGGTGCTGGCAAGTGAAGGGCCAGCTTTAGAGAAGGGCGTCAGAAGGTAAGTGTTTTGAATCCTGCCTCCTGCCACTTATTAGCTGTGCCACATGGGCAAATTGCTTAACCTCTCTGAGCCACATTTTCATGGATTATAGTAATAGAAGATATGGGTATATGAAGAATAATAGGGTCCTGAGTTAGCACAGAGTTCCTACTTAGTAGCTGAGGGTCAGGCTGGTTAAATGAGGGGTTGTGGGTCAGAGAGCTAGTTAGTACACAGGACTCCTGATGTTTGATAATGTGGAAAGAGCTCAGGCCTGAGTGCCATTCATTGTTCAGTTATTAGTACCAGCCCTGCTATGGAACATCCCTGGTCTCTAGAGTTTACCTTGCCCTGTGTTTATGCTATTTAAAAAAAAGCACAAGTGGAGGGCAGAGGAGAGGGAGAAGCAGGGAGCCTGATACAGGGCTTGATCCCAGGACCCTGGGATCATGACCTGAGCCCAAGGCAGATGCTTAACCAACTAAGCCACCCAGGCACCCCTATGTTTATGTTATTTAAATGTAAGTAATTACAATTAGATGAATTAAAATAAAATAAAAATACAAATTTACTTCCATAGTGACATTAGCCACATTTCAAGAGCTCAGTAGCCACCCATGGCTGGTGGCTGCCATATTGGATAGCATGGCCATGAAACTTTTCAGTCATCCCTGAGAGTTGCTGTTGGAAGCATTGCTCAAGCAGGTGCGTGAACCTTATAGACCTCAGTTTGCCTTTTTGGGGGGTTGGTAAAACGGCCTTTTAAGAGGATGATTTTAAAATTATGCTAACTTCTTTTATCATCTTGGCTTCTCTGATTATCCAACAGACATTTGACAAACTCCTTAGCCTCTTTGAGCTTGAGTTTCATCATCTGTAAAATGGGGATCATGAAGCCCCCTAACATACTTGTAAGTGTTACATGAGATATGGAATGTCCTAAGTTACTCCGGAAGTGTTATATGTGCAGTACTGTTTTTGGCTGGAGGGAGATTTAATCTGAAGACAAGTGCACGCATCTCTTGGCCCAGTCACTTTGGGATCTGGCCCTTTCCCTAGAGGCTTTGGGGAAGAGGTCTTGACTAAGGGAGAGGGTTTCCATGACCACTTCAGCTGTGGACCAGCCTGGAGTTTGATTTTCACCCTCTCCTCTTGTCTAGGGTTAAAGTCAGGCAAGCCGAAGGCTCCTTGTCTTGTGCTAGATCTTCATTCGCAAGGTGCATCTTCAAAGAAAATACCCCTCTTCGGTGACCTTTTTCCTCCCCACCAATGAGCTGCTCCATCATGCGCAGAAGTCAAGGGACACTGGGCGGCTTCCCTGATCCATTCATAAAGGAAGAAAGGCCAAAATGCAGCTATAAAAATGATGCTCTGTTTTAAATATTTATGTCTAGTAAATGAGTGCTTTTAATGCATACGTAATAAGCCGTGTGGAGTGACCACAATTATTACATAATTATGGTTGTGTAAAAAATACTACCCGTGTCATGGAGGATGTGTGGTCTGGTCATGGGGCTCGTGTGTAATGTTGTAATGACTACAGGGTAATTTCAGTCCAGTCAACAGATTATAGTCACTGTATGTCAAAGCTCAGTGTAAGACAGTGCTGGAAATCTGAAGCTGAAACCTTTTGCGTCTCAGATGCTTGGGGACTGAAAGCTCTCAGGAGCCCTCTTGATAGGCCCTGAGAGTTCAACTTCTGCCTTGTAAAAGCTTTAAAGAAAATCTTAATAGCAAGGATCTTGGATATTTTCATGCATGGAGTTTCTTAGAAAAGAGGAAAAGTCAAGGGTATATCATCAAGAAAAACTCATTTGCTCACGGGCATAAATATTTGCTTCTCTTACGTAGCCTTCCTATTTGCTTCCTCATCTTGCTTTTTACTTCAGGAGTTACTGATTTGTGAACCGTGTTTACTTGAGCTTGCCTTTGAAGTTGGGAAAATGAAACAAAGTCCTGGTCTTCAAATAATGTTGAGTGCATTGTGCTTCTCCGAGGTCTCTTGTGCAATGCCTTTACAACCTTACTGGTGAGCGTTGGACTTCTGGACTTCTCGGTCTTTTAGAATTTGCTCACATCATTTGGATTAGAAGAATGTAAACAGACAGCAAGTTTTAGACAGTGTGATTCCAAATTTGTATGCTTTTCTGTAAATACCTTTAAAAAAAAAAAGATAAATATTGTGTCTGTTACATCATGTTGAAGGGTTTGGTGGCCATTCCTTTGTCCCTCCTTATTCTCCTCTTTGCCCACAACTATCCTCTTCTTCATTCACGCACTCACAAGCTCACTCAGCACTCTTAGAATGGATGGAACATTCGTTAGGTGCATTTCCTGCATAGGTGACTTTGCCAGATCATATAACCTTTCTCTGTCTTAGTTTTCTGGATTGGTGAAAGGGGAGTAGTGACGGCACAAGTCCCAGAAGGCAAATGCTGAAGGTACAGTGTGTAGGTTGGTGAGAGGGTTAAATATGGTAATGCATAATAGTACTTTGGGTAGTACCCGGCACCCAGGGTGTACTCCATACTTTGTCATTATTTATTTTGTTGTTATTAATTACATTGTTATTTATCATCCTTTCATTCACTTGCTCCCTGATTCATCAAATATTGAATGCCTTCTTAAAACAGAGTGTGCCAGCTACTAAGGACCTAGAGGTTAACAGAAAGATGTGGTTTTACATTCATGGACCCTTGAACCCCAGCATTTGCTCTTCTCTTTTCTCTTTTCTTTACTTTCCTTCCTTCCTTCCTTCCTTCCTTCCTTCCTTCCTTCCTTCCTTTCTTTCTTCTTTCTCTCTCTCTTTCGTTTTTTTTCTTCCTTCCTTCCTTTCTTTTTGAAGTTTGTTTCTTTTTTTAAGTAATCTCTACACCCAACATGAGGCTCAAATTCATGACCCCTGGATCAAGAGCTGTGTGCTCGTCCAACTGAGCCAGCCAGGCACTCCTAGCATTTACTGACTTGTAAAATATTCCTTTATATGGGGAGGGTGGGGAAGTGCTTAATGAAACTGTGATGGCCTGTTTATTTGTTTGTACTCATTCCTTCCTTAAAAAATGTTTTAAAACAGTTCTTTTTTCAAAGTATAATACTGTATTATTCTCAGATTAATATTGTGTCCTAGAGTAGGGGGGAGGACTTAGGTTCGTTTGCAGACAGAGTGACCTGAGGCCAGAGAGTATAAATTCTCGCTCTTGGGTAGGTTTCTAGTGGGGCTGAGGCCCAAGGTATTTAAACTGTGAGGCTGGTTCTCTGCAGTAGTCCTTTTAACCCCACTTTTAGTACTAATGGCCATCCCATCGTGTCCTCATTTGTTGAGCATGTGTGACTTTCATAAGGCTCTGTTAGCCTTACGAGTTCCATGATGAATTGGATGGCTGTGTTCTCATCTGAGCATGTAACTAGAATCATGCTATCAGATGGAGTTTTGAGTGTTTCAGAAATGTATGTCGGGTTGTTCTTAATATCATCTAATAGGAGGTGGCAGGTCAAGGAAGGTTTCCTGTAGGAGATAGCATTTAAGCTGAGATCTTGTTCATGAATGGCCAAAATGACCACAGAGGTCAGTTTGGTAGCTTGACCGTTTTGGTCATATGCAGGGATAGTCTCAATGACTGGTTGGAGCTAAGTGGTGTCAGGCTCCTTTTTGTTGGAAATGTACATAATAACCAATCACGAAAGGTTGGAAACGTGTATCTGTCCCACGTCTCCCTGAAAGTTTCTGCAGTTATCACATTACAATGGGTTCAAAGGAATCAAAGACTTTTGGACTATAAGACTAATATCCTTTGCTTTCTTTATCCCTGGTACTTTGGGAGGCTAAAATAGACTTCATTTCCAGTATTCGATTGTTTATTACCTATCTGAATGACATTTTGTCTCAGAACAGTGGGGGCTGTGGTCACAAGAAGGCTGTGAGTTAACACAGTGAGTTGGGAATTGATCCAGTTTGGCTCAAAGTTTTTGTATCTCTGAATGCAGGTGAGAAGGAAAGCTGCATTGCAGGAAATTCAGGAGAACTGGAAATGGAAATGGAAAATTGAAACAGTGAAAGTAAATAATTAAAATAGAGCCCATTTTGAACATGTTCCATGAGTTGATCTAGAACCATTTGTCAAGAATGTATTAAATGCAAAGACGTCTACCCTAGTTCATAGATTCCTTATCTTTCATTGACTTTTAATTTGTGGTTGGTTTTTTTTTTTTTTTTTTTTAAAGATATATTCAATTATTTGAGGTGGGGGAGGGACCAAGGGAGTGGGAGAAGGAGAGAAGCATACTCTCTGTTGAGCATGGAGCCAGATGGAGAGCTCCATCCCACACCCCTGAGATCATGACCTGAGCCGAAATTAACAGATGAGGCTCAAACACTGAGCCGCCCAAGTGCCCCCTTTGGCTTTTAGATAATCAATTCAAGGAGAAGCGTTTAAGATTCATGGAAAAAGGTAGATACATACATATCACTGGTCATTGCCTCCTCATGCCCATGGCAATGACAGCTGAGCAATCATGACACATTTTCCCACCAAAGGCATTGGTTTTGGTTTGCAAAATTATTCATAATATATTGGAATTGGCACATGAAATCAAACCTTTATAATATTCATCACACAGGACATTGTTTTTTTCTACTGATGTGGTTTAGATTTTACCCATATTTAGTTAATTTAGAAACAAATGATTGCCTTATCTTAGTAGAAGAGTTAATATTTGCAGAGATCCTTAGGTTCAGGTGAAGAAATGGATTCTATAAATACATTTACAACCTAAACTAATTTTATCCATAAATGAGTTGGGGGTGTGCACCTGAATCTGTCTCTTGCATCTGAATCAGGGCCAATTTCTAAGTTCTATTAGCAGAAGTATGTAATTAAGGTAAAGGGATTCGAACCGGCCAGCCAGTCCTAAAATTAGCAGTTGCTTTGATGTTCCCCAGGTGCAAGTGCACCCACCCCAGGTCTTTTCACCTTTAATGCACTTGATTTCTTTTCTCCAAGGCATGTGCTTGCCTTACCAGGATCACAGCAAGTTTGGTTCTGGTTCAGATTGGGAAACTGAGGTTGTCTTCTCCTGTGGTTCATTAATCACATTTGAAACATCATTTGGGACCTTAGAAGCTTGTTTAAGTATTCTTCTAAGGCTAAGTGTCATGTTACTTATGTTAAGTTATGATAGTCCAACAAACTGCTGCTTTTTTCAAGCTGTTCTTGGGCTGATACTTTGAGAATTAGGTTGTATCCGTCAGCTGCCCTTTGTTTTTAAGTGAGGGTAGACAGTACAGTCAAGGAAGGGTTTTTAAGTGTCCCTGTCCACAGATACTAGCACGGCTGCAAATTCCACTGTGACGACTTTGGGGGTGGGGTCCTTGGGCTCTGCTCTTCCTGGTGTGCACCTTGGGCCGGTTTTGCAAGATGTCTTGTGCTGGGGCACCTGGGTGGCTCAGTGGGTTAAAGCCTCTGCCTTCGGCTCAGGTCATGATCCCAGAGTCCTGGGATCGAGCCCCACATCGGGCTCTCTGCTCCGCGGGGAGCCTGCTTCCTCCTCTCTCTCTCTCTGCCTGCTTGTGATCTCTGTCTATCAAATAAATAAATAAAATCTTAAAAAAAAAAAAAAGATGTCTTGTGCTTTCGTACCCTGAGTAAAATGGAGACAATAGCAGTACCTCTCTCCTAAAGTTGTTATGAGGATTAAATCGAATGACACAGCAGAGGTGAGTAAATCAGTTTGGCACATGACGCTTAAGATGTAAGCCGTTATTACTCCATAGAGCCAGGAGGGCAGGGCAGGGATGAGGGTGAGGCTGGTGAGGGTCTTGCCTTGGGCACAAAATTTGAGGGACACTAACAACCTCAGTAATCAAGGTAAAAAACAGTTTAACGCACTATTTTAGAAAGTGAAAATTCGTGAAAAGAATTCATGATAAACTATCAACTTTATTATTTTTATTTTTTAAAAGATTTTATTTATTTGAGACAAATACAGAGAGAGGGAGAGAGAGAGGGAGTGCACCAGCGACCCTAGGATCAGGCCCTGAGCTAAAGGCAGACACTTCACCAACTGAGCCACCCAGGTGCCCCTTAACTTTATTTTTTAATTCAAATTTTTATTTTTTCAAAATATCAACTGTGTAATGAACTCCAGAGCCAAGCCTGCACCTGCCTGACCCCACCTTGGTGCTGTCAGTCTCCTCCCAGCCCTGGCTGTCACTCTGGTCACCCAGGGCCGAGGGCTTGGCAGCTTTTCCAGGAATGGCTATCAGTTTGTACTGACCAGTTCCTCTTGAGTCACCAGCACATACTTTCAGGATGACTCTCTGGGGCCAAGGGTGCAGCTGAATCCTGGAATAATGCTGAGCTTACAGTTTGTAAGGAGACTGATTGTATACCCTTGGTCTCACGGCCTGATGCTTGGGCCGTCTGAGCTATGCAGTGCCAGATGCCAGAGTAATTGATGTGCCCTAGTAACCTGTAAGCCCTTCACTTATGAACCCCTTTGGACCCTGTATCAGATTTATCAGGAAAGCCCTTCTTTAGACAGGTGAGGTGCAGTTCCCAGTTCCTGATGCAGACTTGCGCTCTGGAACCAAAATGAGGAATAGGGGAAGAGAAAGAACATTCCAGAAGCGACATCAGGTTTTGCTCAGATTTCTCTGCGTATTTTAAGGTTGTGGTAAAATAGAGGTGTGCCATTACAATTCCCCGAGGTGAGGAGAGCTGTGCGTTGTATAGAGACAGATCCACAGAAGTGAATCAGGTTTCCTTCGGGTTGCTGGGCTACCTTGCTGTGAGGAAAAATATCATTCCCCCGAAGAGTAAGGATAGCTGAAACCACATGTCCCAGTGAGCTTTCAGCCAACTGCTCCTGAAGGAAACTGAAGCTAACCGCTAGAAAGGTTTTTGTTGGATGGTGTTTTGATTAAGCAACAGGCTACTTCCCAGACCTAGGAATGTGATCTCTTGAAGATAGAAATACTATGGCGCTAACGGAAGTTGGAGTAGCACCAAAGGCTTGGAGGCTGAGGTTTGCCTCGTTGGATAAATCGCTGTGAACAGATTGGATTGGGCTCAATGTTCAATTCTTATTTATTGTTGCAGAGATCTTGAGATCTCTGTGTATCGCTGTGCCAAAATACTGGCTGTTCTCTCCAACTTGACTCCTTTTCTGGAATTTAAAAAAAAAAAAAATTGAACGAGTCAAATGGATATTTGCGCTCTGAATGAAGAAAGAGATGCTTCCTAGGTCCTTAAAAATCACTGCCGTGTGAATGAAAAAGTGTAGAGCCAGAGTCACCCGTGTTGTATGATTTCATGTTACACTTCAGATGGAGAAACTGAACACATTGGTGGGGTGGAGGGTAGGATCCCTGAGTTATAAGGATTTGGGGGTGATAGGAGAGAAGTCAGATGACCTGGGGTAGGGGGGTGAGTGGGCTTCCCTCCTCTAGCTCTTTCTTTTAAACGTTCTAGGCTCTGGGAGATTTGGCACTGAGTAGAACAGAGAGGGTCTGCCCTCTTATGGGAAGGCAGCAGCATATGGTGAGGAGCATGGATTCCAGAACCACACACTTCTGGATTTGAACCCCAGCTTTGCCACTGAGTAGCTGTGTGTCTTGGGTAAATTATTCAACCTCTCTGTGCTTTAGTATTCACCAAATTGGATTGTTGTGAGAACCAAGGTACTTAGAAATATGCCTGGCACCTACTAAGTGCCTAGTTTATGTCACACATATGCAGGTGTTAGGCATGTTAATGAATGCTAACAAAAATACCAAAGTGCCACCGGGGATCATGGGATGCAATACTAGATAGGCTGGTCAGGAAGGGCTCCTGGAGAACTTGATCTTTGAGATGGGACCTGGATCCCAAGAAGTCTGCCTCATGGTGATCTGGGGAGCAGAGGGAACCCACAAAGACCCTGAGGTGGAAAAGTCCTCTAGTGAGTTGGAGGAAGAGCTAAGAGACCATGGCTCCAGTGGCATACTGATGGACAATGGCTTAAAGACCAGGCAGTGGCCAGATCAGGCAGACTGGATTTTACTGTTAAGGATAGTGGTTCCTCAGGGCGCCTGGGTAGCTCAGTGGGTTAAACCTCTGCCTTCGGCTCAGGTCATGATCTCAGGGTCCTGGGATCAAGCCCCGCATCGGGCTCTCTGCTTGGCGGGGAGCCTGCCTTCTCCTCTCTCTCTGCTTGCCTCTCTGCCTACTTGTGATCTCTCTGTCAAATAAATAAATAAAATCTTAAAAAAAAAAAAAAAAAGTCAAGTGGTTCCTCAAGTGAGCAGTGATACAATCTGGTTTTGAAAAAGCTACTCCGGAACCTCTCTACCTGCTTTTAAGGTTGTGGTAAAATAGAGGTGTGCCATTACAATTCTGTGCCATTACAATTCTGTGCCATCTGTACAATAATGTGCCATTACACATCCTGCTTGTGCTCTCAGGATGAAGTCACGTGGCATCCCTGCAGGTTGAGGGTGACAGTGACCCTGGAAGTGATGTTGACAGCCTTCCACGTGTGCCATTTGTGGAGGCAAGTTTTTTTTTTTGGGGGGGGGGGCACAAGTTTATGAAGAACCTCTGATCTCCTTTCCCATGCTGAGATGCACAAATTAAATGGAAGAAAACCCTCTAATGCCACCTTCACTGATAAATAGGTATTGAGCATCACTGTGGGACCCAGGGTTAAGTGCTTTAATTGACATTTTGGTTTCCTGGAATTAGAATTTGAAAGATTGCCTCCTGGAGTGGTTTCCATTTCTTGTTAACTTGAAATAGTCAACCGATTTCTGCTTCGAAATACCTGTGAGGGATACCACTGAGAGTGAAGGTGGTGTTTGAGGATGCCTCCTACCTTTGTTTCTTCCAAACAAAGCAAGTGTAAACGTGTGTGATTTGAATTAGGGCAGTGAATAAAGCTTCTACTAATTGAGGATCTCCCTGCACGACTTGTAATGCATCTTCATGGTTTACCTGTCCTCTAAGCTAAGTATGTTTTGATTGATTTTCGCATGTAATTGAGTTGGGTTGAAAAGAGTAACAAAGTCAAATGCGAGAGTAATTAACTCTAGAACACGGTCAAAATTTTTCACCAGCAATAAATCACTGATGAGAAGGGTCTTTTACATAAATTTTACATGACTCACCCCCCTGCCTTGACTGTTTGAAAGGTAGTCAGGTACAATAAATTCCATCATTTGAAGGTGTTGGTGATGGTTTACTTTAATTGCAAATATCTTGCGACTCTTAAAATATTCTATGGTGTCACACACAGGCTGAAGGGAGGGACAGCATGGGGTGACAACCCATACGGAGATAATGTTGAGTTTCCCAAGTACTTCTGGCTTCATAGCACTCAGAGTGGACCGATGATGAAGCACTTGCCAAGGGCAAATATGAAGGCAGTGGGATGGGAAGCAGCCATAAATAAAGACCACTCTTTGGGACAGAGACCCTCTCCATCATTCAGCAGCTCCTGAGTTCAGCCTGGCCCTTGTTTCTTCTTAATTCCAGCCTAAAAATATAATTTGAAGTTCTCTGTATTAATACACGCTGGCCACTGCCACCATCCTCTGGAAACATTTAAAACAAGGAAGAATGTGCCAAGTAAGGATATCCAAGGGCTTGGTTCAGTCACGGAAGAGCTCAGATGCAGGAGAGTCAACATCTGTCAGTTATGACTTAATTTTAGTCCAAGTTTGAGTGACATTTGAAAACAGATGCAGAAACAGAGAGAAATCAGTGCAAAGCTTTTGGTGCCATAAAAACCATCTTCCAATTCAGACTCGGGTAATAAGGCATTCTAGAGAAGTGTTTGATTCTATTTTGTGCTGTACGTAAAATGCGATGTGTTTATGTGAGGGTTGGAGATGAGAGGCCATTTTGTGGTCTGGACTGCATTTTCATTTAGGACCAGCCTTTGCTCCAGAAAGAGAGAGATGTGATTTTGGAAATTTGCCTTTGGGCACTGATGTGTTTGCTGAGTCAAGCCTTGAATTTTTAGAATGAAAATCACCATAGCTATGAGTTGAGAGTGAGGCAGCAGGAACATTTCAATCATTTTTGGATCAAGAAGAAAATTAGCACTGACATTTCTCATAGTTACCTTTTCTTGTTTATAGATACGTCTTTTTCTACCTTAGCAACATAACACAAATGGTTTGTATAAGTCTTTGCAACTGTAAAAAAAATACCTGCCTGTGATGTTGTGTTAATCTGTCACTGCCTGAGCTTGGAGGCAGGATTTGCAAGATTTGATGATTTTGGAGTCTATGGTCTCCATGATGTAGTGATTCCTGGTATCTCTACTCTTGTCCTGTTTTCTTCCATACTGTCAGGGTTGGTCTATGGTGGTAGGTCACTTCCAAGATTACATGAGAAAAGTTTGCCTAACATCCTGGGCATTCTTTCTCTTTCCTTCTCTCTTGGATCCCTTATTCTGGAGAAACCCACTGTGAGCAGACCTGCAGAGAGGCCTATGTGGTAAAGCACTGACACCCCCTGCCAAAAGCCACGTGAGCGAGCTGGGACAAGTATCCTCCAGACCTAGTCATGTTGTAGATGACTAGTCATCTAATTAACCTGCTAACTGGGAGATAAAAAATGTTTGTTGTTTGAAGTCAGTAACTTTGGGGGCAATTTGTTACACAGCAATAGGTAACTAATACAGATATAACATTAAATTGGTTAACTTATGCACCCTTCATCCATCCACCCATTCACCTACCCACCCATTCAGCTATCCACCAATGCACATATGCACCCACTTCATCCATCCATCCATCCATGCATCCTTCCATCCATGCATCCATCCATCCTACTCTTTTTTTTTTTTTTTTTTTTTTCATCCCGCTCTTTATGCTTTCAACAAATGTTTGAGGACCTGTTCGGTCCTTGGCACTTTGCCGGTGATGAGGATGCTAAGATGAATGCCACAACTGATGTTTTCAAGGAACGAAATACCTAGTTTTCTCCAGCAAAACCATAGTTGAATGCTACTTTACCACTTTCCTAAGATGAAATTTGAGTTTTATTTTTATTTTATTTTACCTTTAAAAAAACTTTTTTTTTTTTTTTAATTTGACACACACAGAGAGAGAGATCACAAGTAGGCAGAGAGGCAGGCAGAGAGGGTAAGCAGGCTCCCTGCTAAGCAGAGAACCCGATATGGGGCTCGAACCCAGGACCCTGAAACCATGACTTGAGCCAAAGGCAGAGGCTTAACCCACTGAGCCACCCAGGCGCCCCTTTATTTATTTATTTTTTAAATTTGAGTTTTAAAAGTAAACATTTAAAAAAGAGTTCTTATTTTTCTGTATCTTTCCTTTTGAAGTGTTCTTTATGCTCATTCAGAACAGGGAACAATAAATATTAATTTAAATCGCATTTGGTTTACACCATGAAAATGGATTTTAGGTGAAATTGATGCAAAAATGTATTTTGTGGCATCAGTATTTATAAGTTGTATAATGCTTTAAGTGGATTTTTCACCTTCATTTTATATAATTTTTCCCTGATTATATGAACTATTCCATAAATAAAAAAGTTCTAAGCAGTTTGAGAAAGAAAATCTGGTTTGAGCCAAATCAATACATAATAGTAAATACTAATATTGATAGAGCACCTTCTCTCTGCAGCTTCTGTAGTAAGCAATTTATGGATATTTCTTTCATTGATCCTCACAAGTAGTTATAATTATTATCCCTATTTCATGGGCAATGAAACTAAGGTTTAGAACAATTAATTAGTACAAAATCCAAAAGTCGGTAATAGTTGAAGGTGAGTTTCAAACCCAGATCTTAAGATCTTACTGTGCTGTACATAAATGTATATGTGTTTGTGTATTGATGGATAATACCATGCTAAATGTTTCAGGAGATTGTAGTTTTCCCAGGATACACTCGGTTGTAATGTTTGCTATGTGTCAGCAGAGCCCTTTAAAGCGTGGTTTGGCCAAATTTGTATCAAAGTATCTTGGGGACTGCCACAGTCCAAACTGTCTGTCTGTCTATTTCTCTAACTTCTTACTTATTTATTTACTTAACTTACTTACAGTCAGAACTTTAAATGGGGTATCTTAACACATCCTGTGTAACCCAAAGGAACTTTCTGGTTCTTTCTTTATAAAGGTGCAGAAGTTGAGGGGAAAGAAAGAGAAAACAAGAGAGAGAGAGAAAATAACAGATTAGAGGTCTCTTGAAGATTTACTTTTCATTAAATTTCCATCACTGCTACGACGAGAAGCAGAGATGAATGGGCAATGTCTTCTGGGAAAAGGACAAGTCCCCTTACCTTTTTTCTTTAGAAAGCTGTTTTCACATACTTAATATCTAAATGTTGACCGTTAATAGTTGAGTAGAGGGTCACTTTTCTTGATTTTTTTTTTTCCCCTTCCTCTTCATCATTGCTGTCATCATTGGCAGCCTTGTGTCACCCAATCTGAACTTCTCAGAGGTTTCATCATTATTTTAGCAAGAAAACATGAGATTTCAGGTTGAACAGAAACTTTGAATAAAAATTAGAGGACGGAATGGTTCTAGCCAAGTGGAGGTCAGATGGTGCTGACTGCCCATGCAGTTATGTAATAGAAACAGTTCAAAGGAAGACTCGCTGAATGAATTAATTTACAAGTTAAGTGAAAGCAGCAGCGAATGTGTACATCGAATGCATACAACATACACATAGGGTAATGGAATGTTACTGCCCCTGAAATTGTTGATAATTGCCAGCAAAATTTCATCTTTTGGTGAATTTCTTTCTAAAGTATTTATATTCCCTGTTCCTTTTTACCACACTTCATCATTTGAACCTAAAACAGTGGCATTATGGCATAAATCTTTCTTTCACTGATCTTCTCTCTTACACTTCTTAGCTGCCCATGTGCGTGCTTCTCCTGTCTGCTGCCTTATGGTCCCTGTCCGCTTTCCAAATGAGGGATGGGAACTGCTATGCTGTGTGATGTGGCAGAATTAGGGACTGCTTAGGCTGCACGGATAGAACACAGGAGCCTCAGAAAGCCTCAAATGACTTTCCTCTCTTCCCCTAGAATCAGCCTTTTCCCAGCTGCTATCCCTCTCATCCCCTGGATAGAGTCTTTTCCCACGTGCCCTTGGATTTCCTTCTGCTCCTTCTTGCTGGGTGTAGCATGATGGAGTGTGCCTAGAGGAAACTGTTATTGAGTTTGGGTCATAGTAGGGTAAGACGTTTGCTCTTTAGGAAAAAGAAGTCCAAACCCTCTTGGATCATTTGGTATGGGGGTGAAGGGAAGCTGCATTAGGGCACGGAGCTGGTTAAAGCCCAAGGAAGGACATCAGGTAAGAAGCTGGGATGGCTTCCCTCCAGCAGGATGCAGGAGGGCCTTCGTGTCTTATAGAAGAGACAGGAGGCCCGAGTGTCCTTCTTGAATCTTTGTGGATGATGACAGAGCTTCTGTGAGTCATCCAATTATTGCTGGTTGCGTTCCTTTGAATTGCATAAAAACATGTGCTTGCTTGGATGCAGATTTTATTCCCTCTGTGGGTGAAGGGTCTCAGATAGTAGAGTATGTTAGCTGCCAGCTCAGAAAGACTTCCAGGGACTGCCAGGAGTAGAAATTTTAGAAGGCGAATGCTCAGGGATGCCTCAAGTGCTTCAGGGGACATTTCAAGTTGGATCCTTTTGAAATGAGAGGGTCTTCTGGGATGATGATGTGTTATGAGAGGTGCCAAGATTTGTTTTCCTCAGATTCTACACATTTAAGACCATACACCACTGGCCCTAAAGGAACGAAGCATGATTCCACCTTGGACTCAACCTTCTTCAAGGCTCTGACGCCCGGTGGGTCTTCTCAGTAATGATTCATGACGGTTCCGAGTTCAGGGCATAATATTTAACAGACCTGGCATGTCTATCATTCTAGAATGCAGCTGATCCTGAAGCACTTTGGTGGCAAATACTCATTTATGCTTTGACGATTCTCTTGGCGGCAAGCCATGACCATGGAAACCCATCGTGTCAGGTAGCTCTTGACGTCAGCAGGCTGTGTGACAAACTGCCCCCCAGACTCGCAGCCTACAGCAAGGACGTCCTTCTCTCAGTCACCGTTTGTAGGGTGGCTTTATGTCAGGCTCTGGGTTGGTTGGTCTTGTTGCTGGAGTATGGGATTGGAGTTGGGCTTGGGGTTGGCTTTGTTCTGTTTATTTCCTCTTTCTGCTCTGACTGGCAGCTACTCTGACATGATCTGCTCACGGTGAATCACCAGAGTGTAAGAGGCCAAGCCACGCTGCAAAAGCACACTTGAAGTCTCTGCTTGTCTCTGGTCATGCCTGGGAACATTCTGTGGGCCAAGGCAGATTGCATGGCCAAACCTGACATTAATGGTGCAGGCAAGCATGCTCTATCCAGATTGGAAAAGACCGCAAAGTTACAAGGCAAAGAGTGTGGACGTATAATTTTAATACAGGGACAATATAAACAATGGTTCAGTCAACCATACTGGATTAAGCTTTCCTGGTTCTTCCCTCCCTCCCTCTCTCCCTCCCTCCTTCCCTTGCTCCCTCTCTCCTTATCTCCTCTCCTCTCCACTCTCCCCTCCCCTCCCCTCCCCTTTTCTACTGTGATAAAATGTACATAATGTAAAAAATAAGCCATTTCTACCATTTCTAAATGTATAGCTCTTTCTGTGACACTAACTCCATGCACATGTGATTCAGCCGTCATCATTATCCATCCCCATAACTTTTACCACTTTCTAAACTGAAACTCTGTACTCACTAACACTTACTCCCTCTTCCTCCTACCCCAGCCCTTGGTAACTGCCATTCTACTCTGTGTGTCCATGAATTTGATGACCTTAGATACCCCTTTAAGTAGAATTGTACAACAGTTATCCTCTTGGAACTGGCTCATTTCACTTAGCGTAATGTCTTCAAGATTGATTCCTGCTGTAGCACGTGTCAAAATTTCTTAGCTTTTTAGGATCGAGTAATATATTCCATTATATGTATATACTGTATTTATCAGTTCATCCATTGATGAATACTTGTGTTATTTGTACTTTCCTGATTCTTTGTTACTGAGTTTTCATTTTCCCTATGGCTGGAGCCAACTGACTTTGTCAAATTATCTTTTCACCCCAGATCCTGGGTCTAGCCTTGCCCATTCATTTATTCACTAATTCAACAAATACTTAATTAAGCACCTATTACGAGCCGGGAGCTGTTGTAAAGGACCCTGAAATCTCTCAATACTTAGTGCTTTGCTGTCCTATTAGGTAGCCAATAGTTACATGTGGCTATTTAAATTGAACTTAATTAAATGAAATAAAAATTAAAAATTCAGTTCCTCAAGTGCAGTAGCTGCATTTCAGGTAACAAATAGTGATATGTGGCTGGTGGTTTTTGTATTGGACAGCGCTGACTTAGAGAGTATAGGGAAAGCTGTGTAGCAGTGATCGAGTGACAACTTTCTCTTTCCCGAAACCCCCCTTAAACCACAAGACTAGGAACGGGTCATCCTGTGGGTGCAAGCTTGCCGTAGTTTACTTGCCCGTTTGTACAACAAGCTAGCCAGTTGGTGCTGTTTCTCAGTCCATAGTGAGGGCAAATCAAACAAGTGATTGAATTTTCCTAGGTCAGTGGCACTTGTACCTCCGGGAGGCATTTGTCAATGTCTAGAGGTAGTTTCGATGGTCACAGCCTGGGGGAGATGGACGTTTTATTGGCATCTCATCTAGTGGGTAGAGACTGGGGATGCTCTTAATATATTCTGTAATGCACAGAACCGTCCCTCTCCCCACCCCAAAGTACTGTATGGTCCCAAATGCTAGATTGGGAAACTTTTTTTTTCTTTTTTTAAAACAGAGAGAGAGAGAGATCACAAGTAGGCAGAGAGGCAGGCAGAGAGAGAGGGGGAAGCCGACTCCCCACCGAACGGAGAGCCTGATGTGGGGCTCAATCCCAGGACCCTGGGATCATGACCCAAGCCGAAGGCAGAGGCTTTAACCCACTGAGCCACCCAGGTGCCCCTAGATTGGGAAACTTAAGATGTGTTCCTGCTCCCGGTAAAATGGTTACAGGTAAGGGAACTGAGACCTCTGGCCTCCAGCATTCAGAAGAAGCTGGTGTGCAGTCAGAGAAAATGAAGTACAGTGATGGGGAGATTCCTGACATGGTTCTAGTCTCCCTTTCCCTGGTCCCCAAGACCAGCCTCTTCCCTTTCCTTGGGTTTGGTGAAGGACTTCCGTTTTATAAACTTTACTCTTCTCCTTGACTTATTTTGACATGTGATTAGCCTTTTTTGCTAAATGTTCCTGATGCAGCAAATTATTTAGCAATTCCTTTTTTTAGTTCTTCTAGTTATATCCCATGTCAATTGGGTATTATGTTCAAAGCAGTCCTATGAAATGTCTAAATCACATGTGTCATGTCCTGACAGCATTTAAAGAGATGTTAGGACTCAACTCCAAATAAACTGGAACATTCCCTGTGACTCAATATTGTTTCAAACAAGCAGTGGAGCCTCCTATTTTCCTGGTGGCCTCTTGGCTGGTGACGATCTTAGTCCTACATGTTTTTAGTGGAAACCAAAGGGCTTCAGTAGAATGCCTTTCAAAATATATATTTTTTTCTTTTTGAAAGATCTTATTTATTTATTTGAGAGAGAAAACACATGTGTGGGGGTTGGGGGGAGGAGCAGAGGGAGAGGGAGAAAAGAGTCTTAAGCAAACCTTGCACTGACTGTGGAGCTCGACATGGGGCTTGATCTCAGGACCTGGAGATCATCACCTGAGCTGAATCTCAGAGTCGGCCACTCCAACTGACTGCGCAACCCAGGTGCCTGAGCCTTTTCAAAAATCTTTTTTCAGGAGCGCCTGGGTGGCTCAGTGGGTTGAGCCTCTGCCTTTGGCTCAGGTTGTGATCTCAGGGTCCTGAGATGGAGCCCCGCATTGGGCTCTCTGCCTACTTGTGATCTCTCTCTTTCTCTGTTGAATAAATAAATAAAATCTTAAAAAAATCTTTTTTCAGTAGGGAGAGGCAGCGTCTCAGAGTTTTCTGCACTGCATCACGTGTAGGGACTGAAAGCCGTCTATGTACTTTCTAGGGGCCTGTGATTTTAAAGAAGAGTGAGTTTTAATCACTTGGAAACTGCATGAATTACATGATTTCCAAAAATCAAGATAGCTTGAGACTTTGATTTTATTACTCAAGAAATCCTTGAAGAGTGTCAGTGGGAGTGATACATCCTTGTCCTGGAGATTTTAATCAAGAGGAGTCGATGCATACCAGTATGAACTTTATAAAGTCCGACATAAATGTAAAGCTATTCTGTATATGCTACTAATTGTCACATCCCCCAAGGAAATAATTCAGTACAAATTCACCAACAATACAATAAATATACTGTGAAACCAAATCAAAAAATGTCATTTCAGTGCTCTGATTTAGAATAGCCATGGTGGCTGGCACCTGGGTGGCTCAGTGGGTTAAGCCTCTGCCTTCGGCTCAGGTCATGATCCCGGGGCCCTGGGATTGAGCCCCTCATAGGGCTCTCTGCTCAGCAGGGAGCCTGCTTCTTCCTCTCTCTCTCTGCCTGCCTACCTGCCTACTTGTGATCTCTGTCAAATAAATAAATAAAATATTAAAAAAAATAAAGCGAAAAAGGAATAGAGGTGAATAAAAAATTCAAACAGTAGAAAGGGTATAGAGTGTAAAGCCTCTGATCTCCTGACTCCTCCAGTTCTCCCTGATGCAACCACCTTTAATAGTTTTTTTTTTTTTTTAAGATTTTATTTATTGAAGAGAGGGAGAGAGAGAATGAGAGCAAATGGTAGGGAGAGGTAGAGAGAGGAGAGACTCACCAAGCAGACTCCATGCTGAGTGTGGAACCCAGTGTGGGGCTCGATCTCACAACCCTGAGATCATGACCTGAGTGGAAATCATGAGTCAGATGCTGAACTGACTGAGCCATCCAGGCATCCCAGTGGTTTGTTCTAAAAATTGTTTTTACTATATAAGCATATTCCTTTTCCTCTTCCATTGTCCTCCCTCCTCTTAAAAAAATATGTACAGGAAAATGTATATAGAAAACAGAATGTGTGTGCATGTATTAATGTATTTATAATATATGGTATATATGTATACATATACACATGTACATAACTGGATGTATCTTTTGATGATATTTATATATCAATTTCTGCTCCTTGTTATTTACAACTAAACTAATATTTGCAACTCTCTTTTGGAGTTCTTTTTATGTTCGTGCTGAGACTGGCTTCATGCTTTTTGGCAACTTGGGAGTTTGCCTTCTTGTCGGTGTTCCATATATAATTCATTTAACTAGTCCCCTTCTGATGAATATTCAGGTGCTTTCCAGCCTTTTGTTTTTACAAATCATGCTGTAGTAAGTTAGATATCCTTCCTTGTACCTTGATCTTTATGTACATATAATTGTATTTCTAAAATAAAGTCCTCATGGTTTTCTGGTTCAAAAGGTAGACGCACTTTGTGTTTTTATCATAGATTGCCAAATTGCCCTTCCAAAATGATGGACCATTTTCTACTTTTACCAGCTGCGTATGTATGGACATGCCTCAAATTTCATCCCCTTCTTTCCTCACCATCCTTTCCTTCCCGTTTCTCTCTCCAACTTCCCTTCCTACACTTAGACCCATTCTAAAAGTCGAGACCCCTTCAGTGAAAGGGCTTACATCCAAATATGTAGATTACAAATTGCAGGAGCCTTCTTGAAAAACACAAGCCTGCCCCCTTTGTGAGCACTGAGAGGAATCTCCCCCATCATAGGGGTTTGCAGTGCTGGGCACGGGTTCCCCCTTCCCCCCTCTAGGTGATGGCTTAGCCTCATCTGGGTGAATTTCTCTTCCTTGTTGATTCCCTGGGAGGCTTTTAAGAGCTGGTCCTCATCTCTAGCGCCCAAGAAGTCGATATCTGTTCACTTGTCTTGGGTGCTTGCCAGTACTTAGAGATAGGCATGGCTGGACCCCTGCATTCTTGCCATTTCAGAAGAAGTGGTATCTGTTTGCATGTACAGTGTCAAGCAACGGTTTCCAGATGACTGCTTGAGTCTGGCATTTCCATTAATGCTTTCAATCAGGAGATGGTTTCTTTAGCTCAACTGGCGGGGGACCCAGGTTTTCATCACACTTGCTCTCCTGTATCTTTCCCAGCCTTTGACCCCCGCACTGGGGTCACCTGTAACTTGATTCTGTGTGCTGTGGAGTTTAACTGGGACACTTTAAAAAAAATCCTTTCACCATGGCATTGTTGGCAAATCCTCTCTACTGCTCTTCTATTTTTGAGCAGGAAATGACATTCTGGGCTCTTCCTTGCTCTCCTCCCAGCATTTTATTATACACATCTTAAACAGACAGCACAGTTGCAAGAATTTTATCATGAACACCTGGATGCCCACTAATAGATTCTCCCGTCAACGTTTTACTGTACTTGATTTATTGCATGGCTGTTCTGGTAGTCATAATTTGGGGCGCGTTTCGTGATACCTCAGTGGCATTTCAGAGGCATCCCAGCATGGCTTGTTAGCAGTGTGAGCTGTGGAGCCAGACTGCCTGGGTTGCAAGCCTGGCATTGGTTTTTACTAACCCTGTGACCTTGAGCAAGCTACTAAACTCTGTGCCTCAGTGTACTCATCTGTAAGAAGGAAATAATAGTCGTGCTGCCTTGAAGAGATGAAATGAATTAGTACACGGACAGCCTTTAGAACAGAGGCCACAACATGTTAAGCATTTGGTACATGCCATAAAGTGCTCAATTCCATGAACTTTTAATCCATTTCAATTTCATGGATTTTTAAAAAAGACTTTCATTTTTGTTTGTTTTTATTTTTTTAAAAGATTTTATTTGAGAGAGAAAGAGAGAGAGAGAGTGGATGATTGGGGGCAGAGAGAGAGGAAGAAGCAGACTCCCCGTGGAGTAGGAAGTTCTATGTGAGGCTCGATCCCAGGATCCCAAACCGCAACCAGATTCAAAGGCAGATGTGCCACTGACTGAGCCAGTCAGATGCCCCAAAATATTTTTATTTTTAAAAGTAACAGGTGTCATGGATTTTAGGAAGAAGCAACTATGTACCAGACAGTTTATGTGTATTGCTTCATTTGATTCTCAAAACAACCGAAGGAGATAATTCCCATTTGCAGATGAGTATACTGCCATATGCTTCATATGTGGCAGCAATGGGATTTAAGCACACATCTATTGTACTTCGATGGTCATAAACTCCTGACTTTGCCCTCCCCCCCCTCTCTTTTTTTTTTCTAAAGATTTTATTTATTTGACAGACAGAGATCACAAGTAGACAGAGAGGCAGGCAGAGAGAGAAAGAGAGGAGGAAGCAGGCTCCCTGGGGAGCAGAGAGCCGGATGCGGGACTCGATCCCAAGACCCTGAGATCATGACCTGAACTGAAGGCAGAGGCTTTAACCCACTGAGCCCCCCAGGCACCCTCCCTCTCTTTTTTTAAGGATACATTTATTTATTTTAGAGAGAGAGAGCGGGGATGTTGGGAGGGACAGAGGGAGAGAGAGAGAGAATCCTCAAGCTGTGCATGGAGCCCGCAGTGGGGCTCCATGCCAGGACCCTGAGATCATGACCTGAGCTGAAATCCAGAGTCTGATGGTCAACAAACTGAACCACCCAGGTGCCCCTGCCATTTCTCTTAATCACAAGATGGAGAAATTCCAGCATTGTATAAGGTGACAGAGATTTCCGTGGTCAGGAAAAAACCTTCATCTGAACTCTGGGAACAGGGGCCAGCACCTAAGCTTTTGTCACTTTGGTGTGACCTTGAGTTGTTGAAGGTCAGTCTTGCAGAAGAAAGAATACCTGCTTTTTTATATATATATCTTGTTAAAATACTCTCCTTGCCATTAGCATTTCCCGTTCTGGGTCCTCTCGCTGTCTGGAGTTCTGGGTGACCTCACTGTGTAGGAATTACCTTGGGGTTTTCTGGCACTGCTGTCATTTGTCAACTCAAACATCTGGGATGCTGGAAGTTTCCCCTGGTCTGCTATTCAAAATCATTTGTGAAGAGAAGGGCAGAGAACGGAAATCAATATGACTCCCGACTCTTTTTTTTTTTTTTTTTTAAAGATTAATTATTTATTTGACAGAGAGAGAGATCACAAGTAGGCAGAGAGGCAGGTGGAGTGGGGGAAGCAAGCCCTCTGCTGAGCAGAGAGCCCGATTCAGGGCTCGATCCCAGGACCCTGAGATCATGACCTGAGCTGAAGGCAGAGGCTTAATCCACTGAGCACCCAGACACCCCATTGATTTACATCGGGTATGAGGTAGGTAGGCTGGAGTTGGTCTGAGCGGGAGCCTGGTAGGGAATTTGATTTTTTTTTTTAAAAGATTTTATTTATTTATTTGACAGAGAGATATCACAAATAGGCAGAGAGGCAAGCAGAGAGAGAGAGAGAGAGAGAGAGAGAGGAGGGAGCAGGCTCCCTGCTGAGCAGAGAGCCCAATGTGGGGCTTGATCCCGGGACCCTGAGATCATGACCTCAGCTGAAGGTAGAGGCTTGAACCCACTGAGCCACCCAGGCGCCCCATGACTCCCAACTCTTGAGCAGACTGGGGTGATTTGAGGAGAAGCCTTGGCCCACTTGGTCCCTTGAGGTTGAAAACTGACCCTGATAGCATTTTGTGTCTGAGAAACAGCCCTCAGGAAGCTATGTTCTGCATGTGCCTCAGGCAGCAAAGGAGAGGTGGAAATAAATCCCTCAGCTTGGGCGCTCCTGCCTCAATTCCAAGTCAGTCCTTTCTCCCTTTCCATGAATTCCAGGTGCTGATGTGTCTTTAACTGCCTTGCACCTTTGCTAACCTCCGTTTCTAATAGAGAGGCCATAGTGTTTAATGACATCATTTTACTTTCATTGTATTTGCTTTTCGAGTTACCTTATTCTTCTGGCAGCTGATGCTAGATGTCTACTACAGACGTGATATAAAGTTTCCATTTAAAATACATTTAATTGCATACAGAAAAACTGCCTTTTATTTATTTATTTTTTTTAAAGCAGGATGGAATCGTACAATGAAAGGTTCTCAGATCTGGCAAAATCTCAGTGATGGGATAGAAATAATAGAGACTTTTTTTTTTTTTTTAAAGATTTAACTATTTGAGAGAGAGAGAGAGAGAGTGAGTGTGTGCGCGTGGGGTGTGGGGAGGGGTAGAGGCAGAGAGGGAGAAAGGATCCTCAAGCAGACTCCCTGCTGAGCACAGAGCCTGATGCAGTGACGTGAGATCATGACCTAGGCTAAAACCAAGAGTCAAATGCTCAACCAGCTGAGCCACTCAGGTGCACATCCCTCCCACTGCCCCTCCAGTCTTTTTTAAACACCAAACAATCCTCAAGGGCTCTCTGTCTAGTCTCCACTGATGATCTGGGCAGAGGGAACACTTATCAGGTCATTGTATCTGTGTGGAAGGTGCTTGGAAATTCACGTACACCCCGCATCTGTTTCTTGGCTAAGAAAAATAGACGCGGCAGGTTGGCCTCCTTGGAAGGTTTTAGAGCAAGGCTAATTATGCCTTGGGGCTTTGGCCAAGCAAGTTTGTGTTCTCGAAACTGTCCTTGGTATCATCAGCACATAAATAGGTGAGTCAAATGCAGATGTTTCCAACTTCTCATTGGAAAAAGAAATAAGTACTATATATCTTTTAGACAGGCTGGTTTCAGAAGTCAGGAACATCCAAAAGGGGCATCCTTAGGGAGTGCCTAAAAGTAAATCCAGGTTAAGCCCAAGGATCTGCATGATCCTAAGGGATTCTGTTTAAGGAAACAGAGGTGTGCATCTGCTCAAAAAATCTGTCTGAGCTGAGTTAGCACTAAATAGCCTTAAGTTTGGGAAGGTGGGAAGGTAAAGACCAAATTCTTACCTTGGAAAGAGAACCAGGTTGATACTCACTGGTGCAAACTTGTTGGCAGTTCATGGAGCCCTGAGAATGGGAGCAGGTGATCGGGTGTGTGTTGGGGGGGGGTGGAGGGGATTGGGAGATTTATTGGAGTCTAAAGGGCAACTCTTTTCTTTGTATCTTTTGGTAAGAGAGGAGTCAGGGATGCATGCTTCTGCCCTATGAAGACTTCTTCTCTTTGATTCATTCCCTGACACAGGGAGATGAGGCCCTTTTGGAATGTCAAGAGGAGCCTGTCTTCCTTTTTCCTTTCCCTTGTTCCTGTGGTCAACGTCTGATTTGGTAACAGAATGGAAGTGACTTCCATCAGCACTTAGGGGTTGAGATATCAGTAGGTCATAATTTGGCTTCTCTCGAGTCCTGATGTTTTCTAGGTTTTCCCATGGATCTGTGGCCCTAAGGTAATGACTGTGGGCAGAGGTACACTGAGAAAGAGACAGAAGACCAGAGGATAGTGGAAGACAAGGGCAGGGCGGTTACTGGGTTAATGGGGGAAAAATTTTTTTTTTCGTGTTAATGAGGACCAGACTCATGGAGCAGTTACATGTCAGGATTCAGGAATCCTGCTGCCTTTCACTAGAAGCCCGGCTTAGCCACTTACCAGCATGTGGTCTCAGACAAGTTAAGTTTTCTGAGCTATCTTTGTCTAATACATGAAGAAATGTTGACCTTCCGTCAAGAGACTTTCTTAAATACCTACTGTATACCTGGCATTATGCCCAATCTTGAGATAAATAGATCTCTGCTCTCTGCCCTTATGGAATCTCCCCTTCCCCCATTTAGGATTGTTGTGAGGTTTAAATAAAATAGTGCATGAAAGAAAGCTTGGCATAGGCTCTTAAAATTATAAAGTAATTATTATGGAAAAGTTATGAAATGCCCATTCATTAGGTTGTCATTATTTAACTCTAGAAACAAAATACTTCATTATTTTACACACAATTAAAAAAATAACCAGGATGTTCTTTTTTTATTCTGCTCATGAGATGAAACCGAATTTCTCTGCCCTTGTGTCATGACTTTTTTTAAAAAAAGTTTATTTATTTATTTTTTTGAGAGAGAGAGGGAGAGAGTGGGAAAGAGCAAGGATAAGTGGGGGAAGGAGGAGAGAGAAGCAGACTCCCTGCTGAGCAGGGAGCCCTATGTGGGGCTCCATCCCCGGACCCTGGGATCATGACCTGAGGTGAAGGCAGGTGTGTAACCAACTGAGCCACCCAGACGTCCCATGTCATGACTTTTTAATTAATGTTTTGATGTAACAAAGTTCATCGTCCTCAACAACTGAGTTGGAAAGTACATTTGGGTTGTGTGTGTGTGCACATGTGCGTGCACGTGTGCATGTGTATGTTTGTAAAACTCCTGGGAAAACTTGAACACACTTGACTGATACAGTTCAACGTCCGCGAGAACAAACAAGCTAAACGTGCTTGCTTCTTATCCTGAAACTACTGATATGAGAGAATTAGTAGAAGAAAAACCACCTCTTGAGGAGTATTATGCCAACTCAAATCATGGAAACTGTCCCACTTGGAGAAATAATCTTTTCCAAATAGTTTAGCTGATTGCTCAGGTGGTTCCCAAGCTTTTAGCTCCAACCGGACAATTTGATGTAAGCTCCTTTCTCCTCAGCACAATAGAACATTTATGATGTTTATCAGGCAGAAACTTTATTAAGGGAAGCCTGACAGGAAGGTTGGGGGCAAGAGGAATGGAGTCTGTCTTCTTAGGAAGGCTTGTTTTTTGAAACACGTTAAATGACATGAACGGATATAGTTCTGGACTATTGGTTTGGCTCCTGATTATATTGGAAATGAGGATACCTGTTTTCCATAGAGTGCCTTTGAGGGACTGTCGCACTAGACCTTCCTTATCTCATTGGTATCTACAAAAGGGCTCTATTTTTAATATTATTTCCCAAGATACTGAGGATCACTGGTTTACAAAGATATTTCTGCTGTGTCAGCCAGCCATGTAGAATGCACAAAATAATGGTTCACAGGGCTTTGGGCGGGGAGGGGGAATTATTTTTTCGTGTCAATTTGCATAAGGAATCTTCAGGGTCCATGTCACTTGATCTCAGGGTTCTGGGATTGAGCCCCGCATGGGGCTCTCTGCTCAGCGAGGAGCCTGCCTCCTCCTTTCTCTCTGCCTGCCTCCCTGCCTACTTGAGATCTCTATCAAATGAATAAACAAAATCTTAAAAAAAAAAAAAAAAAAGATCCATGTCACTTACGGAGTCTTGACAGTGAACATTTGATTATGCACACTCAGTGTTGCTTAAGGAACTTGAGTTATTCGGGCTCCTGGTGGCTCAGTTAGTCAAGCATCTGCCTTTGGCTCAGGTCATGATCCCAGGGTCCTGGGATTGAGCCCTGCATCTGGCTCCCTGCTCTGCGGGGAGCCTACTTCTCCCTCTCCTACTCCCCCTGCTTGTGTTCCCTTTCGTGCTTTGTCTCTGTCAAATAAATAAAATCTTAAAAAAAGAAAAAGAAAAAGAAGAGGAACTTGAGTTACAAATGACAATATTAACAGGTAGAGGGAATGGATTGACTCCCTGAATGAATTCAAAGAGGAAAGGGTAAGTGCATGCTGGTGAGTAGTACCAAGCTCAAGGTGACTTTGATGTCTAAAGGTTCGTGTTGAATATATTTTTTTTTGACTGTACAGAGACCAGTTCGTTTCCTGTCTGTTTGTCCTACTTCTGATTCATCTCAGCAAGTGGAAATAGCCTGCTGTAGGGATATACCAGAGGGAAACAGAAAGATCCCCACCCCTCCTCATCTGGAAGCGTGGTGTCATGGAATTTCAAAAGGTTATTCTGGGATTTCATGTTATTTCAAAGCGGAAGGGGAACCTGACTCACTTATTCACCCATTTCGTCCCCCGTCATTTGTATGTGTGCCATGTCATGACGGTCTATGCTCTGTGCTGTCAAGAGCTTATAGCTTAGAGACGAGGTGGGGACAGTCAGTAAGGGTGGTGGGTTATTAATAGACAAGGAAGGAATGCATGTAACTGGCAGATTTCAGCTTCTTTCTCGGAATGTTTTTCCTTGCATCCACATAGAAGGAAGGATGGAAAATGAAATGGCAATCAAGGTGGGGAAATTATACCGAGAAGTGAAATGGGTGAACTATGTCTGCCCAGTTCTGCCCAAGGGCAATCTCGTGGATATTTGTGTGGCCAGCGGGACCCGTAATTCCGGCTTCAAACCTGGGTGGTTTTCTCTTCTGTGATTTCAGGGTAAAATATTGTAATTAAATCATGATTAGGTCCTTTTTCACTCCTTTGGAGTCATTCCATGGGACAGACCTCCTTCTTGTTTGGTGACCACAGGGACCAGGGACATCCTAATCTTCTTAGAATTGTTTGTACTTATCGGTTTGTTGGAAACCACTCTAAAGACAGATGTCTGCCCACCCTTCCCCCAGCTCTCTTCTCCAGAGACGTCAGACCCCTCATGAGGAATCTGTGAAATGTGAACTATGACTTGGTTATATGAAGTTCAGTGAGAGAGCTGGAGGTTTTCCCAGCAGAAGGCTGAAGCAGAATTGTGTAGACATCACTTTCTCTGTATCTAGGCAAGCCTTTCTGGGAGCTTTCCCACATGGGGAATCCAGGCTCGAAGAAAAACCAGCTTGACTGTCTAAAAACCCATCTGGGGTGAATTTAGATCGCTCCTGAAATGCACCAGGCTGGGATTGCTGGGGAGTAGAACACAAACATATTTGTTTATGTTGTTATTGTTGGATTTGAGAATGTGTGTGTCTGTGTGTTAAGACTTTATTAAGCACCTACTATGTGCAGATGTTGTGGTTTGCCCTGGGGAATTGCAGATGGGCAGAAAAAGGGTGTTCTTTGTGGTGAACCAAAGAATTATGCAGATAAAGAGAATAATGACAATTTGAGTAAAGCACTAATAGGAAAGATAGAGTGTTCTAAGGGAGAAGATGAAGGGAACCATCACTCGGGCAGTGGAGGTCAGGGGAAGCTTAGAAACCCAGTGCTTGAAGTGAGCCTGAAATATATTTTTAAAAAATATTATGTTCATTTATTTGAGAGAGAGAGGGAGAGATGGGGGGGTGTAGGCAAAAGAGGGGGAGGGAGAGAGAGGGAGAAAGAATCTTGAGGACACTCCTAGCTGAGTGTGGAACCTGACACAGGGCTTGATCCCATAACCTTGAGATCAGGACCTGAGCCGAAACCAAGAGTCGGACACTTAACTGACTGAGCTACCCAGGCACCCGAAGTCTGACATATTTTTTAAGAGGTACCCAAATGAAGGGGCCTGAGAGTTCCAGGTTGTATGTCTTGATGGCTCTCATGCCCTGAGAGGCTTCTGGAGAGTTTGAAACCTTATTTGTGCTTTGGCAGATGTGAGAAGCACTAGAATTCCTTGCACTCTGGCCAGGGGACACAATGTGTATTTTTGCTCACTAGGGCCATGGGCATTGACTTTTTACCTCACATATCTGGGCCATATTACGTAGAGTCCTGTTGTTTCTGTAGGGCTGTTGGATGTCCCTTTACCCCTGCCGTGGAGGACATTTAAGGCCAGGCTAGCCCCTGCTTCCCTACGTAGCCGCTGCAGAGAATGTTCAGTTTTTACCCTGCCTCAGATTATTTTGTGCCAAAATACCAAATGACTTCATCACTGCAACACGAGAATTCTACGTGCAAACCCTAGGCATGGTACGTTAACGCCTCTTCACGAGATGGGTTGCACATGTGTCTGATGCTACAACGAGCAGGTCTTTATGGAATATAAACACCGTTTAAAATACTGCCGAGGTGATTTCGCCATGCTGGTATTCCTGAATGTTAAGAATACTGAGTTAGCTTTAGAATGTCTTCTGTTGGACCTGGTTTTTCCTGTGCATGTCTTAAAAACCTGGTTTAGATTTCAGGGTTCTATGAGTGTGTGTGTGTGTGTGTGTGTGTGTGTGTGTGTGTCTTTTGAAGGGGAGCAAGAGGGAGGTAATTTGAAAGAGAATCCCATAAATCCTAAGTGTACAGTAGATGAGACATCAAAAAGTCAATGTAGGGACGCCTGGGTGGCTCAATTGGTTGGACGACTGCCTTCAGCTCAGGTCATGATCCCGGAGTCCCGGGATCGAGTCCCACATCGGGCTCCCAACTCCACGGGGAGTCTGCTTATCCCTCTGACCTTCTCCTCGCTCATGCTCTCTCTCACTGTTTCTCTCTCTCAAATAAATAAATAAAATCTTAAAAAAAAAAAAGTCAGTGCACCGAAGTAACACCAGCCCAGTCTGCATCCAGAAGACGTGGGCAACCAAGAAGCCCCCTTTTGGGATCCTCCCCAAAGGGAGCCCCACTATCCTGACCTCTGTGCCCACTGATGAGTTTTGCTTGTTTGGGAACTTTGTGTAAATGGGTTCATTCAGCATTTATTCTTCGCACCTGGCCTCATCCCTTCCTCCACGTTATGCTTCAGCTTTGTCCCTGTTCTGGATAGCACTGGTTCATTCGTTTGCATTTTTGTATAGCATTGTGTACGGCATGGAGATGGCAACATGTATCCATGTGTGCCACTTTTGTGACATTTGTGTTGCTTGTCATTTGGGATTGTTATGAATAATGTCTACTGTCATTACGGCCACTCCTGTCTTTTGGTCCACATGGCACGCACTTGCCTTTCTCTGGGGTGTAGCTTGAGTGGACATGCAGGATCGGGTTATAGACCCTGCCTCTGTCTAGTTCCACTAGATGATTCCAAGTGGCATTGCAAGGTGTGAGCTCCAACTAACATTTCCGCTGGCAGTGTGTGCATCTCCCTTGCTTAACATCCTCAGTGGGCCTTGGTACTGGCAGTCTTTTAATTTCAGCCATTTAGAATATGCCTACTTTACTATTTTAAATGGATCATTATGGCGTCTGTGTGTTTTGTTGGAACGCTTCAACAGCATTTAGCTTCAACCCTGAGTGAAGGGCTATGGGGTGACCTTCTGAGGCCTTAGCTGAATGTGGGTCTGTCATCTTAGATCTCAACTTCCAGAATCTGACGGACCAAGGTCCTAAAACCCAGGGGCAAACTATGTGAATTTACTCTTCAACTTCTGTGGGTCTCAGTCTCCTCCTCTGCCAAATGGAAATAATTTGAAATTCCTTACAGAGCTGCTCTGAAGAGTATAGGCATCAATCCACCATAGTTCCCGGCCCATAGCTCCCATAATAAAAGAAGCTATGAGGTTGCCCTGAGTCATAGGGAGAAGTGGCTGGCTTCATGGCTTTGGAACAGTCCTATATTTTCATTTATCTTTTTTTTTTTTTTTTTTTTTTTTTTTTTTAGGGGAAACAAAGTTATTTCGCTCAGAGCGTCCAAACCCACTCTGTCCTTTCTGGAGCTACCTCTTTGGTTTGATGTGCGGGCCGCTTCGTGGGTTGTTTTGAAGGATGGCATGTTTACGGCTCAGCGGGGCCATAAACACTCCTCCCCGCCCAGGGCTGCTCTGGAGTTCTGAGCCCTTGACACGGGGGCAGCGGAGAAGGAAATCATCCGTGGCTCGAGTTTTGACACGGAGGAGTTTTGTTTTTCCTTTGTCAGCCCCCTGCATCCTCCATGGAAAACAAACAGAACACTTCAGCAGGGGTAAATATTGTGACGGCAGCCAGCGATGTTTCCTTTTCCGCCACGCAGGGTGACCGAGGGTGGCGTTTTAAAAGACCCGTGGTTGTCATTCTGATTTTTGCAAGAGCACCGGCGCAGTCCCAGAAATGAGAAAAGCAATGCGCAGGAAGCGAAGACCCACAAAATCGGGGTTTCTTTTCAGGGACATCCTGAGCCTGTCCTTGGAGGGCAGTGATGGGGGCTGTTTGCATTTCCTCCCCTGGGACACCCAGATTCCTCATACCAGCCCTCCTGAGCCTTAGGAGATACCCGGAAAGACCCCAGAGCTGCCTCTTCCCCTCCCTGCCCCCCACCCCGCACCCCGGCTGTGTTGGTTGCTCCGCTGTGAGCGTGGCCTCCCTCTGCTTCCCATGTCTTGACCAGCCAGACTCCTCACCAACCTCCCGGGGAACCTGCCAGGCCAGGAGGGTAGGGGCGGGGGAGCCCCCAGCCCGCAGCTTCCTGGAGTTTGACTTGTACTTTGTCAGTAATGTCTCTTCCATTCGCTTAATAAAGTGTATCCAGAATGTTTTCTTGACCTTTCCCACCTCTTGTCTTTTGAAAGAGAACAAAGGAAAGAAGGGCCAGACAAGAGAGGGAGGGTCCCACAGCTGGACTCTGGTGTTCACAGACAGGTGTGTGTCCATTGGTGTAATTTCTTTTTAGTTACAGGTTCTAAAATTTTTTATTTTTTTTATTATTATTATTTTTTTAAACTAATCTCTATGCCCAACGTGGGGTTAGAACTCGTGACCCCCCCCCAAGGTCAAGAATTGTGCGCTCCTCCCACCGAGCCAGCCAGGGCAACCCTGTCGTTTCGTTTTAATTGTCTAATTTGGGGCAAGTTTCTTCGTTTCTCTAGGACTCCGTTCTTTCATCTCTCCATGGAGGCAACAGTGCTAGCATTCATTACAAGGGTTATGTTAAAAATGACAAATGTGGGGCGCCTGGGTGGCTCAGTGGGTTAAAGCCTCTGACTTCGGCTCAGGTCATGATCTCAGGGTCCTGGGATCGAGCCCCACATCGGGCTCTCTGCTCAGCAGGGAGCCTGCTTCTCTCTCTCTCTCTCTCTCTCTGCCTGTCTCTCTGCCTACTTGTGATCTGTCAAATAAATAAATAAAATCTTTAAAAAAAAAAAAGACAAATGTTATGAAAAGAAAGTGAGAATTGTGCTTCCTTTGAGTGCGTGGCCTGTATCCCTTCGTTGGTCCTGTGGGCTGTAGCTCCAAGGTACAGATGAAGACACTGAGGCAGAGAGTGTCTTAAGTGACCTCACTAATGCAGATTCCTCAGGTAGTAAGTGGCAAGGCTGGGGTTCAGATGGGAGGTAGTTCAGTTCCAGAATCTGTGTCCTTAATCCCAGTATTGCCCTGTTCCCACCGGTCCTCCCAACCAGGCACCCCACCCCTCATTCTTCTCTCTCTAGACAACCATTTCACAGCTCGGTCTAGCTCTTTCTATGTAATTTGAAGCCATGGAACTGGGATCCTGCCATCCACATTTTCTTTGTGTCATGCTTGTTGCATAATATGCTGTGTCATAAACATTTTCCATGTCCATACCTCTGGCTCTACCTTGGTAAAAAATTAACCACCTTGGTGAGAGCTGGCCTTTTAGCCCAGCCTCCGCGGGGGTTGACTTTCTTTCAGGGCAACCCGGTTTGAGCTGGCTTGCTGCCTAGGAACTGGCTTTCTTTCCCACAAAGTAGCTTCTGAGAAAAACTGTGGGAAACAAATGACTTCAGAAGTTTTTAGAAACAAAAGTGCAAACTCTAACAAATTTCATCTGGTCCAAAAATGTTATTACCCCAAATCTTGAAAATATTTTCTTACAGGATTATTCCCCCAAGGTTGTTAATCTGAGAACGATCCAGGCCTATTAGGCCTGACTTTTTGCCTCCTGATATTGGAGTCCTGTGTAGTTGACTGCCAGAGTGTGGGGGTTGAGGTAAAAATATTTCTCTGGAGGAAATGAAGTCATTTTATTTAATATTATAGCGACCACTGGGACTCTATCATTTCAAAAAGGGGATGGCAGTTCACACAGCCAAGATGAAGCTTTAAAATTGGTCCAAAAGTCCTTTTAAAAGGTAGCAGTAGGCTTTGGTAGCCACAAGTATTTATTCATTGTATCTCCCCTAAATATTCTTGCCATAGTTAAGTTTTACCAAATGAACATTGTAACATTGTTTTTCCAGATAAATGTTACTGTAACACTATCTGCCTCTTCCTTTTCCTGGTTGACATTCAAAGCCATTTTTACTTTAGGTGTTACAGAGTGGCGGGTGGCTGAGGTGTTTCTATGGCTGGGGTGGTTGTGTGAGAGAGGCTTCTCTGGCCCTGTGGGCCCCGCACCTCAAGGAGACAATCCTTCATTTGTTCACAGAAGGAAAGAATGTGCCACTCACTGTAAACCTGCCTCCCTGGATACACCTGTAGGGCTGGTTTTACCACTGAGCTCCTGATACAGGCAGAGTTTGCCTTGTTCTGGCAGCGGAATGTCAACAGTGACTGGATCCTGAGGAGCCTAGGTTTCTGTGTGCTCCTGTTGCTGGTGAAGTCTCTGGTGTGTGTGTTATCGCGCTTCAGCTGGTGGGGTGAAGTCGAAACTTGGCTTATCAGGAGGGCTAGATTCTCCTGGAACATAGTTTAGATAAGAGTGGGGAAAAAATGCCAGGCCTTGTAGAATTCACTGCCCTCAGACACTGAGGAGCTTTATATCTTCTCACAAATGAGAAAGCTGTTTGGTTTAGTTTTGAAAACTGCTTGTGAGTAGGCTGGGAGATATAAAATGGTCTTCCTTATTACCTCACCTAGCTTTAAGTTTTCAGTGAGTCCTTTTACAAATAGGGAACGAAGGTGGTAAGGTGATAACCTTTGCTCACTTGTAGTGACTAGAGTCTTGAGGTTCCATTGCTTTGTCACAGACATCACAGACACTTGGTCTCTGTCGGAAGCCCAGCTGTGTGACCTTGGGCAAGTTGCTTAACCGCTCTGAGGCTGTTTTCTCAAGTGTTGAAAGGGTATAATACTAATAGCACTCAACTCATAGGGTTGTATTAAGGATTAAGGACTTAAGATTTGTAGCCCTTAAAATAGTACATAGGACACAGTAAGTGTTGTAGAAGTGTTGTAAATAAAAATAGATTGGAAGATAAGAAGTTACAGGTAGGGGCACCTGGGTGGCTCAGGGGGTTAAAGCCTCTGCCTTTGGCTTAGGTCATGGTCTCAGGGTCCTGGGATCGAGCCCCACATCTCTCTGCTCAGCGGGGAGCCTGCTTCCTCCTCTCTTTCTGCCTGCCTCTCTGCCTACTTGTAATCTCTATCAAATAAATAAATAAAAAATCTTAAAAAAAAAAAAAAGAGAAGTTACATGTATATGTAGAACTGCTGAAATTTATGTGGTCTTTCTGGTTGCTGAATATTCTGACACACAGGAATGAATCATTAACTCAAAAGAACTGGTTTTTTGGTACATAGTTAAGATTTTTTTCTCCCTTTTAAGTATATATTCCTTTTCTGCTTTTCCTGTTCCCTTTTGAGGGCAGAAGTATCGGAAAAAAACAAGTGCAACTGCTTCCTTGTAATATTGGTTTGGTTGTAGTCAAAACAGGAATTGTGAGTCATGAACTCCAAATTAACAGGAATGAGCCAAGGTGAAATGACATCCTAAGGATGGGGTCATCTTTGGCAAACAGACTCAGGAATTCATCAGGTATTAAAATAGTGTTCTTAACCTGGAATCTCTGGATCGAAATCAGGGGACCCATACCTTTGGGTGGACTAAAAATTACATTTAAATTTTCCTTCTTTTTTTTTTTTTTTTAAGATTCTATTTATTTATTTAACAGAGAGGGCGAGAGAGCACAAGCAGGGGGAGCGGCAAAAGGAGAAGGTAGAGCCCTCTGACCCCTCTGAGCAGGAAGCCCCACACAGGGCTCATGCCCCGAGCGAAGGCAGGCGCTTAACAGACTGAGCCACCCAGACATACCTACATCTGCATTTTCCCTCCTGACAGCTAGCTGAAGGTGAGCATTTCTTTCAGTTACCAACGTGGGCAACAGCACACAGGAGCGTAACAGTACCCATGACTTTGTCATCAGTAGAAATCTCAGAGATTTTGATACGGTGTTCCGGTTTTGTTTATGTCCATCATTACTGAGAAATTACAGTAGTTATTAGATTCACCACTATTTATTTGCTGCTCAGTGCCTTCATGAAGAAACATAAATATGAATGTATTTTTACAGTACTTTTAAGTGTGTTTCAGTATAATTGGTTTCCTCTGTACTCTTGTGCATTTTATTTGACTCATTTATGAACATCATTCCATCATTCTGAGAAGGGCCTGTATACTTCCACTGACTGCCAGAAGAGGCCAGGCACAAAAAAGACGAAGAGGGAGTTTTAAAGTTCAACATATAAATGGATTTTAATCTCCAGAGCTATCCAGTCTAAATATAATGTGGATTGCATGTAATTTAAATTTTTCTAGTAGCTACTATAAAAGGAATAAAATAGAACAGGCTTACTGCATATTAATAATATAATCTTATTTTAATAAATAATTCTTTTTTGTTAACTCAGTTATAATTAAATTTGATCTATTTAATGAAATCTGTTCTGGCATGCCTGGGTGGCTTAGTTGATTAAGCATCTACCTTCAGGTCAGGTCATGATCCCTGGGTCCTGGGATATAGCCCTGCATTGGGCTCCCTGCTCAGTAGGGAGCCTGCTTCTCCCTCTGCCTCTGCCCCTCCCCCTGGTTGTGCTCTCCTTCTCCCTCTCTCTGACGAATTAAAAAAAAAAAAGGAAATCTTTTCAAAATGTTATTTCAACAGGCAGTCAATATCAAGTTACTGATGAGATATTTTACATTTTTTCTTCATCCCCTCTTGGAAATAAGGTGTGTACATTGCTTAGAGTAGCATCTCCCTTTGGATGCTACCGTTTCATTGGAAATACTTGATCTGTGTATACATTTAACAGGATTTTGTTGGAAAAGCAGATTCAGGTCCAAATAGGAGGAAAATGTTTCCTCTAATGACATTGTCATTTAAATTGAAATCAATGAAGGAGAGACAACACATCGAATTCAGTTGCTCAGTCAACAGTGCACCCCCTCCAGTCTGGCTGGGCCTGGAACCCTTGGGAGGGAGAAACATGAACAAGGCACTGGGGGAGATTTCATGAAGGTAGTGCTCGCTCTTCTGTTACTTTACTTAATGAATCAAATCCTGCTGGAGACCCTCCCTCCTTGAGGTTCTCCTCAACTCTCTACCTGTCCCCAGGTGGACCCTCACTGCCCTGGGGATGACACAGAAGGCGGAACTCTGTCTGGCTGGGGCTTTGTGTGACTGAAAGGAGGCGTTTCTGTTTCAGTGTTGACTTCTGCAGATCCCTAGGGAGTGGAATTTTGTAATTTCCATTCCAGCCTGTTGAAGAGGTATTTACATATTCTTGGAGAGGAACGGTTCTCATTTTTTTCCCCTTGAGCAATTCTTTGGCATAACAATGGGATTTAATTGACATTTGAATTTTTAGTAGCTGTTTGTATTTTTTCCCCCTCCTCCTGTGGTGTCTTTCAAAGACTCAGTTTAATCTTTAATCTTAGTCCCTACTTCCTGGATTCAGTTGACATTCTCAGGCTGTCATTCCCCTGCAAGGACAAGTGCAGCCCTGGTGGTTTTTAGTTTTTTGGATCCTTGAGAGAAGGTGCATATCCGTGTAGAGGACCTTTACCACCGAGTTTGGCCAGGCTGTATGTTTCCCCTGCTGACCACAGTTGCTAGAAAGATTTTTCCTCTTCCAGGAGTGATCTCTGCAGTTAAGCTAGGTAGTTCCAGCCAACTCAAAGCTGTGTACTTGGGCGGACTCACTGTATTCTCATTTCCCGACTTGTGTGTCTAATTTTTGACACTGGATGTGGCTTTTTCATTTCTTTTGCTTGAAATTGGTAAGTTCTGAAAAAATTATGAACCAACACAGCGACCGGGCCGAATCCAGTTTACTGTTTTCTAGAGAGAAGTTGGATTACTTTTGGGTTCATGTAGATCCAGAAGGGCCACGAGAGACTGACAGTAAGTGAATTACGCAAATGAGTGACTTCCTGGTGTGTTCAGGCCTTTGGATAGAATGCTGAACTGTTCTGGGTCTTAGAAGCCTGGAAGCCTGTCTCATACCTCTCATACCAGGATCCCTGGGCCTGTGTGTTGAATATTATACTGTGCTCATGCTTCTGAAGGAGCAGACAAGGCACATTGCTTGCTCTTGAAGAGAGACATAGTCTTAGTAAAATGAAGCCCTAAACGTGCCCTGGTCTAATGGGTGATTGAGATGGAAGGTTCATTTGTCAGTGGAGTCTGTTCTGGTTTTTAAAATTCTTTCTTTTTTTTTAATTTTAAAAGATTTCATTTATTTATTTCAGAGAGAGAGAGTGAGTGAGAGAGAACATGGTGGAGGGGCAGAGGGAGAAGTAGACACACCCTGCTAAGTGGGGAGCCCAAAGCCAATGCCGGGGCTCTATCCCAGGACCCCAGGGATCATGACCTGAGCCAAATGCAGATGCTCATCTGACTGAGCCACTCAGGTGCCCCCCGCCCGACCTTTTTTTTAAAAAAAGGTTTTATTTATTTGAGAGAGAGAGTAAAATTCTATACTAAACAGAAACATAGCAGTTTCCTGCCAAGTAGTAGTAATAGCAACAGAAATAGCAAGTTGGCATTTATGATTCATTCAGCAAAGGTTTAGTGGGGGCTCACTGTGTGTCAAGCACCCTTCTAGAATGGAGCAGCCAACACAATGGGCACAGAGTCCACCGGGGTTTATTATGCAGGTGTTGGGACTGTATCTGATAGGACACGGGCACACTTGCATTTTAATGAGTTGAGTGAATAACAGTTTATAGCTTAATATCATTACGGCTGCAGTGGACGTGTGCGCAGGAAGTGACAACGTGCTTTGAAGAATACCAGATGATAGGTCTGGCCAGGACAAACCGGAGGGAGTGACAGTAGCTTTCTCTGCACCTTGTTCTCTCTGGGCTTCATTCAGTCAGCTCTTGTCATCTTGGGTGGGGAGTGGGCAGTTGGACTGTGAATGAGTCAGCGCCGTCAGTTTCCTCTCAGCTGCGGAACGTATGGAGACGGGTTTGTTTTTTCAGTGATTGCCAAGAAAGTCTCTGGTGTTCCAATCAAATCCGATACCAAATTGTTACAAAAAGACCATTTCCAACAGGTTAAATTTAATGAAGCTGTTGCCTTAATATTATTTCTAGGCATATATGGCTTTTTACATGCGTGGATTGAAGATGGATGGCTTCGCTGTGACGCAGTGGTTAGCTTTATAAATACTCTGACTACATGACAAATACATGTAAATACGTACAAATACATTGAATAAAATGAACTATTTTTTATTGTGCTCTTATCTTTAAAAGGAAAGATTTCTAAAATGTAAACATGGATTTTGATGTTTCTGAGTCTGCCTTAATAAACTTTGCAAGAGGTTTCAAACTCTTGGGTCTCACACACACTGGAGTGAGACTGATTGAATGATTTTCATTTCATCTCAGTTACCGATGTGGGAGAGATGTTGGTGTCTGTAGCCGATGGCTGAGAAGGAATTCATGAGTCTTTGGTGCAAAAAGGTGGTGTTCTTAAAGCACCGGGACAGGACCTGTGGGCAGAAAGCTGCACTGGGGTCATGAGGAGTGGCCCATTATATACTTTCAAGTTGCAAGGGGGTTAGGGATAGGCAGCCGCCCGGGTATTTGGGAAACAAGGTTTCCAGGACCCTGGGGGCCTAGCTGTTGTTAGGAAAGGGTCATTTAGGACTATCTAATAAAACCCTAGTCATCGGGCGCCTGGGTGGCTCAGTGGGTTAAAGCCTCTGCCTTCGTCTCAGGTCATGCTCTCAGGGTCCTGGGATCGAGCCCCGCATGGGGCTCTCTGCTCAGCAGGAAGCCTGCTTCCCTTCCTCTTTCTCTGCCTACTTGTCATCTCTGTCCATCAAATAAATAAATAAAATCTTAAGAAAAAAAAAACAAAAATCCTAGTCATGAGACCCTTCAGGTGTATGTCGGTGGATCATATGCTTAGGGGATGACTGCTAACATGTATCTTGGGTTTATAGATAAAGGAAGTTTCCAAAGGAATTTTCATATGTTAGTGTAGACTCACAGGGTCCTGCGGGTTAGGTTTAAGATTGGCTTTTGCCCTTAGCAAAGTATTAATATCCAGGTGGCAGAGTTCCTAAAGGAATGTCACTCTGCCTGTTTCAAGGACTTGTGAATGGGCTGCCCATAGTAAGGAAATGCAATTTTCCTTCTGCCTTTGTTTCCCACATCAGTTACCATGAATGCCACTCAGGCAGGTTGGACTCTATTATAATATAAGAGACAATGTACCTGGCATTTTATTAAGACCGTTGCAATAGAGAGAACCTGCATAAATGAGGAAAATCCCAGAGTAGAGAGAGAACACTTAGGGTTTTATAAACAAGGGAATCATTGAGGAAAATGGGAGGCGGTTCTTCTCCCAGCATAGTCCAGGACAGAATGGTCCTATACATGGAGTTCTCGCTCTGAACACAGAAGGTTCACAAAAGGGAGGTAGCATGTCTTGGACAGGACCCTTTCCCTTGAGCCCTGGCTCAGATAACGTTCAACATTGTCAGTGCATGCATTGGGAAGTATTATTATTATTATTATTATTATTATTATTATTATTAAAGATTTTATTTATTTATTTGACAGAGATCACAAGTAGGCAGAGAGGCAGGCAGAGAGAGGAGGAAGCAGGCTCCCTGCGGAGCAGAGAGCCCGATGCAGGGCTCCATCCCAGGACCCTGGGATCATGACCTGAGCTGAAGGCAGAGGCTCTAACACACTGAGCCACCCAGGCGCCCCTGGGAAATATTTTTAAAAGGGTATTGCTGATTAAAGCTTTCACTTAAAAGCTTCAACTGTTAATCAGAAATGTGCAATTTATAATGAGTGTAATTTGAGCATAAGGATTTCATGGTAAGTATCTCAGTGCAGTCATTGGATGATTTTGAGATATAAACATGAGGTTTTTAACCCTCACAAGTTATTTTATGCCAGAAGCCAAGAGAAATGCTGTTGGTTATTCTCCCCAAACCCCCATCTTAGGTCGATTATATGATTTTTTTCTGAGTCCATAATTATATTTAGGGGATATTTATGCCATTGCATGTTCTGTTTAGAGTTTTACAAATTTGAATTCCAAAGTTGGTATAAATAAAACAAGAAATATAAAAGGACAGAGGCCTGTTATCTTAGCATCTTGTTTTCAGAAACTGTTTGCTAGGGCTTATGGATCTAATTCTCTTGCAAGTTTAGGATTTGGGTTTTCTTTAGGGAATGCAGGAAGCATAAACTGGGGAATTATTTTACATAACAATCAGGATAAAATGTTATTTATTTATAAGTTGCTCAGGGCCCCAAAGCCTTAGGGCACCAAACATAACACAATATAGAAAACAAACCAATTTTCCTTGACATTTAGCTATAAATTGAAATTAATTCATATAAAATACCTGAGATGAAACACTTTAGCAGTGGAATTTTGGGTACTGCTTAGCTTTCATGGTTTTGTCGTTTCAGATTTAACTTCAAAACTGTGTTGTATAACCTCATTTGCTAGATAAAATTTTCCAGCTGTCCACTTTTTATTTTACTTTTGTACTCTGTGGGTGAACAAATATTTTGGTATTTAAGATTTTTACTTTTTTTTTTTCTGTATGGATTGTATCTTTTCTGTTTTTCATTCCTTTGTACATGGTCCTACTTATTCTTTCTTATTCTAGAGCCAGAGCTGGATGGGGGTGCAGTGTGTGTGTGTGTGTATGGTCAGGATACCATTTTTGGGAAATGGATGACTGCAAAACAGTGAGGCCTGCCCACTTGTGGGCAAATGACATAACCATAGCTTACCAAATGCCTTGCCAAGACAAATAGGATTGAGTTGTCCCCACTGGTGACTGCCCCCACCCGTGCTGAATTTCATCCCACCCTTGGCTCTGCCTTCCTGTAACCTGGAGAAACTTGCTGAAATTTGTACCCAAAGAGGGAAAAATAAAAGACCAAAACAGGATGAGGTGAAGTTTAAATATGCCAAACAAATGATAAAATGCAAAAGTGGCAGGGAGTACATTCTACCTGGCACAGAGTTCAGAGGTCATCAAAATCCAGAAGGAGGGAGAGAAGGAGTTACAATTTCTAAAAGTTCCTTAATTTGTGTATCTTATGAAATGAGGTAATTAACACATTTCCCCCCCCAATTCTCTATCACCACCATTTCTGGTTTCCAGTAGTCTCCCTAAATTCCCTGGGAAGGGCACGCAGTAGAGGCAGGAAATGCTAGGGCCCAGGTGGCATCTAGCCCATGTGGCCAGTGAATATTCCCTTCCAGTGTCCATGCCATAGGCTGACCTGAAGGTCATAGCAGTCTCATGTGTTTTTCCTCTTATGTAAAAAATAAATGAGATGGGGAACTTTTGGCTGTTGAATTTTTTTTTTTCAAATTCATTTGAGAAATCCTATTTTAAATTTAAAGAATCAAAAAAACCCACACTACTACCCTCCTAATGGTTGTTTCCCAAGTGTGGCTTTATTTACTGCTCTGATTTAGCACCTAGAGCAGGGCTTGGCACGTCCTAGGTAGTCAGTAAATTTTCACTGGATGCATGTTTGGGGCACAGAGTGCAGCCTCCGAAGCTCCTGTGCGGTCATTACAAATGCAGGCTCTCAGGCACGCCCTAGGCCTTCAGAATCAGAGTGGCTAGGAGACAGGCAAGAGAATCTGCATTTTAAAATGGCTTCCTCCAGCAGATTTGTATGTGTCCTCCAACTTGACAACTGCTGTGCTAACACAGCAAGCGTTTCTAGTTTCCTTGTTGCTTTTCCTATATATTGTAACAGGGAGAGTTTAGGTTCTGTTCTCTGTCCATCCCTACTCTCCCGCCTCACCGCAGCAGTATCATGTAACAAATATTTACCCAGTTATACATGTAAAAGAACTTTTAAAGAATTAATTCATTATTATTTTTTTTATGTAGGCTCCATGCCCAACATGGGGCTTGAACTCACAACCCTGGTATCAAGAGTTGCAAGGTTCACTGACTGAGTCACCCAGGAACCCCCTCCCCAGTTATATGTTTTAATGTTATCCAACAAAATTGGAATGCTCTATATATCTAACCATTTACCTCTGGTCGGATCCCTGCCCCTTTGCTGCCGCGCTCCCCTCCCTCCCTGCCCCCCCCCCCCGCCCCGTTATTCTTTAAATCTACCAAGTAATTTAGGCATGTATAGCTATTCTTTCTGTGAGCTGGGGGCTCTTTCTAGAAGTTTCTTGAGGAGAGAGATAAGAGCTAAAGGGCTCTCTTCATGTCTTTAAAATTGTTATTCATTGGGCGCCTGGGTGGCTCAGTGGGTTAAGCCGCTGCCTTCGGCTCAGGTCATGATCTCAGGGTCCTGGGATCGAGGCCCGCATGGGGCTCTCTGCTCAGCAGAGAGCCTGCTTCCCTCTCTCTCTTTCTCTGCCTGCCTCTCCATCTGCTTGTGATCTCTCTCTGTCAAATAAATAAATAAAATCTTTAAAAAAAATTGTTATTCATTTATAAGACTGTCCTTATTTATTTATTTATTAAAATGTTTTATTTATTTATTTGAGAGAGAGCATATACGCAAACTTTGGGGAGGGAGAAGGACAAGCAGATTCCACACTGAGCCTGTAGCCTGATGTGGCCTCAATCCCAGAACCCAAACACCATGACCTGAGCTGAAACCACGTGTCCAATGACTGAGCCACCCAGGTACCCCAACTTTATTTATTTATTAAAAAAGTCCGTTAATTATGTATGGGGATGGATGTTCACATATTGTGGTGATCATTTTGTGATATATATACATATATCCAATCATTATGTTGTGTATCTTAAACCATTATCATCTTATAGGTCAATGATATTTCAATAAAATAGGGGCAGATGCCACCCCTAAGTATTTCTGGCACCTTAGTGCAGGGTCTGGCGCATAGTAGATGGTCAATAAATATTTAGTAGATGACTGGATAAATGGTTGAAGGAGTCAAAAAATAAAAGGACTTTTGGAAGCCATTAGCATTTATATAGCACTTTCAATCTCTGCTGTCTTACTTGCTTACCTAGTACATTCCTTTTTGAGGGAAAAACCATTCCAGGTCACATTTCATTAAATATTACTAAGAAATTGCGGAAGTACTTACTGGTGATGACCGAGGATTCCTAATTACTTTCCTTGAGTTAGGCAGGAGGGCTCGGTGCCTTGAGATGTAAGCAAGAAGAATGTTTCTCCCTGGGAATTCTCTTCCCTCTTCATTTGAGAAATATAAAAATTAGCTATGATTCCTCAAGCTACATGATTCTCATCTTTTACAACAGAAATAAAGAAGATCCCAGTTCCCATGTAAGTTTGGAGCCTTCTGAGTTCTACAGAATTAATATATTTTTTAAGACTTCTTATTCAAGTATATACAATAAACTGCCAAATTTATTTGACCTTGGAATCCTTGCTTTAATAGCTCTTCAAATGACTTCTGTACAGAACAGTCTGTGGAGGGTACTCACCTAAAGGGGTGCTTTTCGAACTATAGGACAAGATTCATGATTGTGGGTCATGGAATTCATGTATAATCAGAATTTACTTATACATATACATAGAAACACAATTTGTGTTTCCTGTAGAACTTTTTTTTGAAGTGTTTGTGTCCTGAGAACTCAGAGACAGAAGGCTACATTTCTTTTCCTCCCTCCCTTCCTTCCTAAGATTTATTTATTTATTCCAGAGAGAGAGAGGACACAAGTTATGTGCCAGGGGTGGGGGGGGAGGGTGTTGGGGGGAGGGTAGGTGGGTGTGTGGATGGGGTGAGGGGTGGGGAGTGGGGAGGAGGAACAAAGAGAGGGAGAAATCTTAAGCAGAACCCTTGCTGAGCAAGGAGCCAAACTCAGGGTTCTATCCCAAGACACCAAGACCATGATCTAAGCTGAAATCAAGAGTTGGACGCTCAACCCAGGTGCTCAGAAGGGTGCATTTCATAAGATTCTTTCTGCATCTCCTCCCACTAAAGGAAAACCAAAACAGCACAAAAATATAGCCAATTTGATATGAAGAATGCAAGCATAAACATGATTTCCTGTTGAAATAATAAAGCAATTTTAATTTTATTTAACAAGCACATATTAGTACTTAATATGTGCCAACACTATCGTGATCATTTTACAAATATGAAGTAATTTGATCCTTATAACAACACTGCAGGGTATATATGCTGTAATCACCCCCATTTTATGGATGAGAAAGTGAAGTACTTGGTAGCATTCTCTATGATATAATTAACTGTAAAATCAGAAAGTGACAGTAATAATTATAACTCTGACCTCACATTTAATAATAACTTTGACCTCACGTTTAATAATGGCAATGAAAGACCAAAAGGGGAGGAGAAGCCAACCATATTATATTGGCATTAGAAACATGCCAAATGTTCTTTCTGGCCCCGTGGGGCTTGGGGACAACGCACATTATGTTCGGACCCTAGAATCATAATCTGTCTGTTTGAGGGTTTTTAAAAGATGACAGAGTTCTCTGGAACATGGATAAAATGTCTTCAGTTATTATTTGCTCATTTATGGCCGTCTGGCCACTGCATGTAATGAATGGCAAGTCATCCACTGTAAGGAATATTTTTGTTCTCTAAGTGAGCATTTCTCTGCTGTCAGGATTATTCCTTTTGCTGGTTTTCTTCCTGTCTTTCCTGCAGTTGGGGTCAACCATTTGTGAAAGTAGCACTTGTCACAGACTGCTGAGTGGTGAGGCTCCCGGCCATAGGTGAGGAGAGTGCTGGGTTTCAGGACATACTACCCCAAAATAGGACACCTTGGCACAGTGCATATTTTGAATTAAAGAGTTTGAGAAATGGCAGGTACAAGAGGGACTTGCTGATTTTCCCCTGACACAGTTGATACAACATTCATGTGACAGATGCCCTTCCTGTACCTGGAAGAAAGGAGGGCGGACACTAGGAGGAATTCATATTAACAAGCCTTGCTAAGTTTCCCCCAGTTTACCACACTTAGCTTATATCCTGCCATGTTTGCCCACAACTTTCCACTCTTCATCAAACCTAGAGTAAGAAATATTCAGGTTTAACTACTTAACTTACTTCCCTGGGAAGACTCCTGGTGGTCTTTCAGAAGTTACATGAAGTAAGTCTGAATGTGTTTCTCATGTTTATGTTTTGTTACAGAGCCCCAGCCAAGAACCAAGAAAGGTAGAAGGAAAGTTGTTTTCTCTCCCCTATAAAGAGGCATTTTCTAAGAAAGTTAACAGTCTTCCTTTAATTGCCCAAAGCCATTGGGAAACACTTTTTATTTCTGAAGAGGTTATTTTATTCACTTAGGAGAGAAGACACACCCAAGGACTTCTGAGCCATGGCTCTCATTTCAGTGGTATTAGCATAGCAGTGGTTCTCTGTGGGGTTAGTGTTGTCCCCAGGGGACATCTGGCAATGTCTGGACATTTTTTGGTCGTCACAACTGGGAGGGTACTGTTGACATCTAGAGGGGCGAGGCCAGGGATACCGCTTAAACACCCTATAATGGACAGCACAGCTGCCCCCAACAAAGAATTACTCACCCACAAATGCAAACCATGCCAAGGTTGAGAAAGCCTGCTTTGGAGCAATTTGATTCAATTCTCTGTCAGCGAAACATCTTGGTTTAGACTAAGGGCAGTAGAATCCCAATTCTTTGTGACTTGCTTCCATTAAAATTATTTCTCTTGGATCTGTTCTCATGATCAATTACAAATGTTTTGTTGTGGGGGCTGTAGTGGAGAGGAGAGGCAAAAGATGGCGTCAGTTGCCAGAAGAATTGTGGTACTTAGATTTTTCTCTAATCATTGAGTCTTGGAGTAAGAGGGGGCTGTTTCACTTTGGAGTTTGTGAAGTGTCAGAAGATCTGCTGAAATGTGCTATGAACAGACTATATCATGGTCAATATGTGTCAGGTTGTCTCTGGGTTGGGCAGTGTCATAAACAGTCTGCATGTATTGTTTTGCTTATTCATAATTTCCAGTAACATAAAAATGTCACCTTTTTAAAGATGAGGAAACAATGTCAGAAGTAGAGTAACTGTGGACTTCTCTAATTCATTGTTGAAGCATGGTGGAAATAGTACATTCTTTACAGAATGGCCATTTCTTGGGTCACTTTCTTTGTGAGCCCTGCTTTGCCTGGGGTAAAGAGAAATGAGGTTTGGAGAACTTCTTGAATGTACTGTACTGTACTTGAATGTACTTCTCTACCAGCTGGTTGCCTGGCCCAGGTCCTCGCATCTGGTTGCCATTGATGAGGAAGATCTCTTACCAAGGGACATAGAGGTAGGATAGACAACATTTAGACAAATTGCAGCCTCTCCCACCCTGATGCTTCAAGTGTCTCCCCTGATCTTTTCATTTTCATCTCTTAAGATTGCTCTTTCTCATTTTATTCTTCCTTTACCTCCAGAGATTGCAAAATGATCCAGAAACTTAGTAATATTATGATGACCATTTATCAAGTGGCCACAATCTGCTTACTAATGTTCAAAGAATATGAGGAATGTCAGTTTTGTTTCCAAATCCTCATTATCCCCAAAGGACTTGATACTGTGCCTGCTTAAGTCTTTTTACTCCCCAGATCAATCACCCTTTTATTGCTCGTAGGGTCTTAGGTGCAGAGGACATATTCCGGAGAAGATCAGACACGGCCTGAGTGTTGGGGAAGTAGGAGATGGTATTTTATGTTGCCTGTGTCACTCCTACTGAATAATTCAGATGCGCTCATAATTTAACATTCATCCCTGAAATATTTTCTCAGAAGTTAGAGAATGAACTGTCTTCACGAACATTTGACAGTGTTTCTTTGGGATACTTTTTTGTTATCAAGTCTATCTGTGAGTAATTCAAGATCATTTATAGCTATCTACATTTAACTCTTTATAATTTGTCCAGAATTAGCATTGGTGATCTCTTTGGTTATTGATATCCCCCCCACCGCCACCTCTCTTGTCAACATCAAAGGGTAGGAAATAACGATCTTGGTGGTAAAACATAGTTTGTATGCTTTTTTTTAAAATAATAAAGATTATACAGTTTGCTATTACATTGGTTTTCTTGCCCATAATAACAGACATGTGGAAATCCTCAGGACTTGGAAAAGGCAATTTAAAAAAAGGGAAATAAATAAAAAGACTTCATGTCCAGCTGTGGGGCCACAAGTTCAAAAGAGTGTATTTCATTGATGATCTGAGTATACCACTACATGAGTGATGTGTGTTAAAGTATTAGCAGACTGGTTTATATTTTTCTCTTTAGCTACATAGCCATAATGAAATGATTTGAGGGGCGGTCACAAAAGAATTACTAATGCTAGTGTTTGCTCTAGCAGCTTAGGGTCTCTTTAAATTAATGAGTTAAACAGGACAGGATATAACATCAGAAGAGCATTCTTGCTGTTTACCTACATGATTGCATCCTTAGTAAAAAACATGCCTGGCCCTCCCCTACAAAGACAGCAGGCAGAACCTTGTTCTTGCCTTTGAGGATTGGTTCCCGCCACTCCCCTGCCCTCCCTGCCTATCAGTAAAATGATTTCAGTGACATGGTCTCATGTCAGGAAATGTTTAAAGAGTCTTAGGAAAGCTATAAATAAATCTCATGTCACTGTTACCTCCAGGAACAAGTACATCTGCAGGCCCTAGGTAATTAGGATGTCCACCTCCGTTCATTAGGAGCCATCTGCATTCAAAGGGGTGCAGGCTGGTAACTTGAATTTTCTTTCTTTCTGGGCTTCAAATTGTCCTGTCTGAATGCAGAAGAGGAAAATGTCTCAGTGAATGTGACTTGTGGGGAGACTGTCTTGTGAACAATGTCATCGCAAGACTGAAGGGGGGACATCCAGAGGTTGGTCGTCTTGTCCACTCCCAGCCTCTGTATAGTTAGTACCTGAAGCAGTGAGAACAGAGCCTTTGCTAAAGAGGCATGCTTTAGAATTTCCCCTGAGTCATACTTAAGTTAACTAAGCTAGATTGAAAGAAATTTTTTTTTGAGTAATGAGAAACTTTTTTTTCTCATGGCAGCTCTATTTTTGTTTGTAACTTGGGTAATTGAAAAAAAATTCTCAGTAGCCAGAAGTTTGTTTGCTTTGTATGTATTTGAACTTGAGAGGAAGGATGATGGTACTGACATTTAATATGAAATACACTTTTTAAAAAAATATGGAATCGGGGCGCCTGGGTGGCTCAGTGGGTTAATGCCTCTGCCTTCGGCTAAGGTCATGATCTCAGGGTCCTGAGATCAAGCCCCACATTGGGCTCTCTGCTCAGCGGGGAGCCTGCTTCCCCCCTCTCTCTCTGCCTGCCTCTGCCTACTTGTGATTTCTGTCTGTCAAATAAATAAAAATAAATCTTTAAAAAAATATATGGAATATACTTCTCGAGGTCAGGTGATTTGGTTAAATATTTCATCCTTGGGAGAATATTATTTCGGTCTGTATTCTTTTGCTTCTGACAACGGCTCTTTTTGTAAAAAGTAAAACAAAACGAAAAAACCAAAGCACTGAACACATTAAGTAAAATTAAATAAGACATAGAAAAAATTGCCATTTCTGTGTGTGTGTGTGTGTTTCACTGAATTGACTGATCGCCTGACTGAACCTATTTGTAAATCTTTGATCTAAAGTAATCAGAAGAGTGTCCTTTAGGTAAAAGTCTTATTTAATTCTGAGGTAGTTTAATTATCTGTCTCCTCTCCCTTCTTTGAATAAAACGCCACCCTTTGCTGTAGCTTCCCCATTTGTCAAAAGTTTAGAAGTAAATAATAAAATGTGTGGCTTTGGGGCGCCTGGGTGGCTCAGTCATTGAGCATCTGCTTTTGGCTCAGGTCATGATCCCAGGGTCCTGGGCTCCAGGCTCCCATCGGGCTCTTTGCTCGGGGGTGGGGGTGGGGGGTTGCTGCTTCTCCCTTTCCCACTCCCCCTGCTTGTGTTCCCTCTCTCACTGTCTCTCTCTGTCAAGTAGATGAATAAAATATTTAAACAACAATAACAACAACAGCAACAAAAACGTATGGCCTAAAAATTCCGTTTAGCGGGTGAGGGAGAGTGTGTTGTGGTTAGTACTTATCCAAAGCAAGCACACAGAATGTATGCACGTGCCTCATGCTACAAAGACTGCCTGTGGCCATGTGGTCAGACCCCGGGAACTGTCCACGAATCGGCTAGCCAGGGGAGTGCTCTCAGCTGCAGAGACACCCCCCCCCCCCCGCAAGCCCCCCCGCCCCCCCCCCCCCCCCCCCCCGCATTTGACTACCTCCAGGAAAAAGCTGACTTCTAAACAATTTCCTGGTGAGCCAGCTGGAGAAGGAGGGGATTTCCTTAGTTGGACACTGTGCACTGCCATTCAAAACAGACAAAGCCAGTGAGTCTTCAAAATTTGAGGGAAAAGGGCAAGGGAGATGTGAGGAGGCGGCCCGGCTGGGGTCTGCAAATTGGTTGAAAGTATTTTCGAGGTACTTGTCTGGCTTGTCGTTCTTTTGAAGGCTCTTGGGAATCTCAAACAGTGGTAATAACTGGCTGTTGGAATTAGATTCCAGAACACAGGTCTTCTTCCTCCCTTTAGCTAGTGGAGTTTCCCGATGAGATTCTCTTGCTGTTCTGGCCACACTGCTCTAGGCTTTGATTTTTGGGAAGTTGTAGAAACTTGCCCATCATCAGGATGGAAGATACCACCTAGAGAAAATTAGGTAGAGACTTTTTTTTTTTAAATAGTTTAACTGAAATTTTGCTGAATTTTCTTTATTTTATCTTTGGCTTACAAGGCAAATATGATTTCTTCTTTGCTGTACTGACCGATCGGCCCGTCCTTGTGTGAGCCTTTTTATTGGTTTCTTGCTACTCACTTGTGAGCACTTCTGTTTCCATCTTTGCCTTTTTAAAAAACAGTGAGGGAGTAAGGTATTTTGGAGAGTCCCTCCTCTGTGACTAATCAGGCAAATAAAAATGTCTGATTTTTTAATTCAAGCATTTGAATTAAATAATTCCAGATGAAAAATAATATATGTAACTACCTGAGAATTGAATTGCAGACATCTAATGAAACGTGAGTGCATTCTGATTCTGCCACTTTCATTTTGTATTTCTGTTTTCTTTTTTTAAGATTTTTATATTTATTTATTTGAGAGACAGAGTGAGCAAGAGAGAGTAGAGCACAAGCTGGGGGTGGAGTAGAGGGAGAGGGAGAAGCGGACTCCCACTGCGCAGGGAACCTGATGTGGGACTCATCCCAGGACCCTGAGATCATGACCTGAGCCGAAGGCAGACACTTAACCAACTGAGCCACCCAGGCGCTCCTTGTTTTGTATTTCTTAATCCATCCCTTTCTTGCCACCATGTTTATAAGATTTTTTTTAGGCTTTTGGAGAGCTTGCTGGCCTTGGTACTATTTCTGTGGTACTCATGGATTAGGATTAGGTTATTTCATTATAAAATCCTTCCATGGCTCTCCACTGATCTCAGGATGAAGGTCAGTGTTCTTAACCTGGAGCCCCACAACCTGGCCTCTTTCTGTTTGCTGCCTAACAAAGATGCCACAGTGTAGTGGCTTAAAAAAAAGGAACAAAACAAAACAAACAAACAAAAAACCAAAAAACCAGCCAATCTGTTCTTTCCTCTTTAAAAAAAAAAAAAAAAAATTATTTATTTACTTGACAGAGAGAGCCCGAGGAGGGAGAAACAGGTTCCCTGCTCAGCAGGAAGCCTGCGTGGGGCTCAATCCCAGGACCCTGGAATCATGACCCGAGCTGAAGGCAGACACTTAATGGACTGAGCCACCAACGCACACCTACTCTGTTATTTCTCATGATGTTTTGGGTTAGCCAGATAATTCTCGGGCTGGTTTCACATGGGCTCCCTCATCTGTTGTGTCCAGCTGGGAGGGTGACTGGGTTAGAAGGTACAACGTGGTCTCCCGTATGCGTCTGGCCTTTGGTTCTGGCTTCCCTCTGGGGCATGTTGGTTTTCTTCCACATGGGCTCTTGTCCTCCATTAGGCTAGATTGCCTTTCACATCTGGCGGTTTTAGGATGGCATTTTGAAAGAGCAAAGGTGGGCAGGCAAGGTCCCTTGAGGCCCAAGATGTAGAGGTCACTGTCATCATCTTTAATTGGTCTGAAATCAAGTTCCAGCCCAGCCAGAGTTCAAGAGGTGAGGAAACAGACTCCACCCCTCGCTGGGATTTGCTGCAAGGAATTCACTCAGCCAAAACCTTCCTCTCTCCCATTTCTACTTGCCCCCTTTCACTGTGCATTCTAGTCCCTACACTTCTTTCAATTCCTTAAACCCATCTTGTCCTCCAGCGTTAGGCCTGAAAACATGTATATGTCTCTACCTAGAATATTCGTTCTTGCCTATTTTTTTTTCCAGCTAACTCCTACACATTCTCCAGATTTTAGCTTCATTGTCATTTAATCAGGGTCTTTCTTTGCCCATATCCTAGATTTAGGGAAATATAATTTCTCCTCTGTGATTCTAATAGTTCCCTTTGCTTTCCTTGTCATAGTAGCACTTATCATTCCTTTATGAGAATTTAAAAAACATTTTTTTTTCCCTTTCCTAATAAACTGAAACACTGTAGGTGGCAGGACGGGTAGCTGTCTTGTTCTCACCATGTGTCTAGTACCCAGCACAGTGACTAGCTTATAATAGCTGGTGTTACATAAATACTTGTAGAACGCAGATCAAATTGGTGCAGATTCCTTATTGGTATTTGCTCATATGATAATTTTGATGTTCCCCTTTGGGATACCCCTGGCTTCCTTTTTAAAAGCTTAGTATTTTTTTTTTTTTTAAGATTTTTATTTATTTATTTGATAGAGAGAGAACACAAGTAGGCAGAGAGCAGGCAGAGAGAGAGGAAGGGAAGCAGGCTCCCTGCTGAGCAGAGAGCCCGATGCGGGGCTCGATCCCAGGACCCCGGGATCATGACCTGAGCCGAAGGCAGAGGCTTAAACCACTGAGCCACCCAGGCGCCCCTGGCTTCCTTTTTAAAAAAAAATATTTTCTCTCAGCCTAGCAATCTAGTAACAAGAAAGGAGCCTAGGGGGTGTCTGTGTGGCTCAGTGGGTTAAGCGTCTTCATGGGCTCAGGTCATGATCTCGGGGTCCTGGGATGGAACCACGCAATGGGCTCCCTGCTCTGCAGGAAGCCTGCTTCTCCCCCTCTCTCTGTCCTCCCCCTGTGAAATAAATAAATAAAATCTTGAAAAAAAAAATGTAGCCCACAAGAAGAAGGACTTGATTTTATATAATTAGGTTGCAATCCTTTTTTTTAAAAAAGATTTTCTTTATTTGAGAGAGAGAGGAGAGCTGTAGCGCAGGAACAGGGGGAGAAGCAGAGGAAACGGGACAGGCAGACTCTGCTTTGAGTACAAGGGGTGGTGGTGGAGGACTGGGGTGGGGGAGGGGTGGGGGGCTCAATCCCATGACACTGAGATAATAACCTGACACTGAGATCACCATCCAAGCTGAAATTAAGAGTCAGAGACTCAACCCTGAAAGAGGTTGCAAGCCTGTTTCTTATTCTTACTGATCCTTTAGACCCAATAAATCACTTGCTTTATATCAAGTGAACATTTGGAAGAAGTCCTACCTGTAGTCTATAAAGTAAATGGTTAAAGATGCTAACTTAAGGGCGCCTGGGAGGCACAGTTGGTTAAGTGGCTGACTCTTGATTTTGGCTCAGGTCATGAACTCAGTGCTGTGAGATCAAACCCTGATTTGGGCTCCATGCTGGTTATGGCACCTGCTTAAGATTCTCTCTCCCCCTCTGCTCTCCCATCCCTTGCTCCTGAGCACATGTGTGCTCTTGCTCTCTCTCAAAACAAAACAAAACAATAAAACCAAAACTAACTTAAGCTAAGCCATTGTTTGTAAAGAGTGGAGAGAGACCTTTCCTTAATCTATCCACACCATTGCTTCTTCCTTTTCTGAACCTGTATTGCATTTAGAATCAGATGGTCGCCCTCATTGCTTTCTAATTATTCCACGTGCAAGTCCAAGCTTCTTGCCTAGACTCAACTCTCCGAAGGAATAGTGGCATGTTTTATACCCCACTGATTTTCTTCACTATAATAAATAGCTAATAAACACGACTCTTCCAAGACGTCTTCCTCCTTTCTTCTTTTATTCCAAGCACTATATTTGATATTAATGTAAGAGTTTCAATGCATATATATTCTGATATAACGTGTTATGGTAGCTCTCCCTCAAGATGCCCTCCCTGCCTCAACAATTCTCACCTCCTTGTATTCATGCCCTCGTAATAGTGCCCTCTCACACCAAGTAGGACTGACATTTGAGCCAATAGGATTTTGTAGAAGTGACAGTGTGTCACTCCCAAAGGTAGGTCTTCAAGGACAGAGGGACTTCCGCTTTGCCCTTTATTTGTTTATTTATTTTTGGCGGGGCTTGAACTCACAACCCTGAAGTCAAGACCTGGGCTGAAATCAAGAGCTGGCCGCTTAATGGACTGAGCCACCCAGATGCCCCAATTTTGCCTTTTTTGATTACTTTCTCTGGGGGAAGCTGGCTGCTGTTTTAGGATATGCAGGCAGCCTTCTGGAATGGGCCCCATGGTGGGGAACCTAGGCCTCTTGCCAACAGCCATATGAGGAAGCATCTTAGAAGCAGATCCTCCAGATTTGATCAAGCCTGTAGCCCCGGCCAACGTCTTGACAGCAACCACTTGAGAGACCCTCAGCCAGAACCACCCCACTAGACTGCTTCCAAGTTCCTGACCCGCAGAAACCCTGCGAGATGATAAATGCTTATTGTTGTTTGAGGCTTTTACACTTGGGAGTTACTTGTTACACAGAAGTAGAGAAGTTACATATCAACCATTTTTGCATTCTCTCTGGACTCCAGGAAACTGAGTGTGGTGTTTGTAACTGCACTGAGTTTAGCCGTGGATGACACACTTACACCCGTTCTTACTTACACAGTATAACTAGTACTGAGCGACACGTACATACAGCCTTTTCGGGGTGCCCAGCATTCAGTGGAATATTTGGTTAGGTGCTACTTAGAGGCACGTGTGATTTTATCATCTTTCATAGCATCCATACCTCAGAATATTAAAATGCTGAAAAGATAGAAATGTCGGGGACGCCTGGGTGGCTCAGTTGGTTAAGCAGCAGCCTTCGGCTCAGGTCATGATCCCAGCGTCCTGGGATCGAGTCCCACATCCGGCTCCTTGCTCGGCAGGGAGCCTGCTTCTCCCTCTGCCTCTGCCTGCCATTCTGTCTGTCTGTGCTCGCTCGCTCTCCCTCTCTGACAAATAAATAAAATAAAATCTTTAAAAAAAAAAAGATAGAAATGTTAATGAAAGGATGACCAATATATAGAGTCATATGGCCCTGTGCTTTACCTAAACTTAATTATGGATCAGATTACTTGGTTGCAGGTAACAGGTAGCACAGCAGGAAGGGGACTTTATTCTATGGAAAAATGAATGTCTCCCGAAACCCCAGGGTAGGATGGGAATAGGGCTTCGGAAGGGTCTGGAACTGGGGTAGAAAGTTGCGAGGACTGGTACTGTATCTCTTCTTTGCCTTGAGTGGCTTTCTCTGCAGATAGTCTTTTTTTTTTTTTTTTAATTAAAAAAATTTTTTTATTAACATATAATGTATTATTAGCTCCAGCGGTACAGGTCTGTGAATCTCCAGGTTTACACACCTCACAGCACTCACCATAGCACATACCCTCTGTAATTTCCATAAACCGCCCCCCACCCTCAGTTTGTTTTGTGAAATTAAGAGTCTCATGTGGTTTGTCTCCCTTCTGATCCCATCTTGTTAAATGCAGATAGTCCTTTTCTGATTTCTCCACTGACATGGCAGTACTCGGAGCCCTACAGCTCTCCAACTGACCAGTGGGCAGTTTCAGTCACAGGAGTCTTTTTGTTGGCGCTCCCCCCAAAGACAGAATCTGATTGGTAGAGCCTCACTCAGATGTCCATCCCTGAGCCAATCAGCTGTCGCCAGTGGGGAGGGACTACAGGGATGCCAGGAGCACACTCCTCTCTAGATGGTGTATGTCTGCTGAAAAGGAAGGATTAGGTGCTGAAAAAGGAGCCTGTGCAACAGATACTTTCAAGGCTTGTGCTATCATAGGAGAGAAGCCGTTTTAGAGAACATAATGTATTATCTTAGCTTTATGAGGCAGCAAATCCTGAACCTCTTATTCTACAAAGTAGCCGTTGATAATAAAATTATGAATGTGATTTTCCTCCTCTCCCTTATTCCCACTTAGATTCTGGTTTATAAATTTTACTATCAAGAGCTTTAGTATTTTAGGGTAAAGTAGCACCTTAATTCTACATCCTAAATGGCAAACTCAGACATTATATTGGTAGTGGACTGTCACACAGCAAGAATATCCTGCCCCTCGAGGTCTTGCTAGCTGGACTGAGAATCAGATTGACAGGAGACAGATTAACAGGAGAAAATCAAATTTAATAGTGTGTGTCCGTAGGGGGAATCCACCCGACACAGAAACTCTAAAGACAGTCAGGCATAATGAGGTATAAATGTCATTCTGACCTAAGGGGAAGGGGGTAGGGGTCTAGTAGGGAACTTCAAAGGGAAGGAATGCAATTCACAGGAAATGAAAACGAGTCAGTGTTTGGTAAACAGATGTTTGTGGGCCACTCAGAAACACTAGGACATAGAGGACTTTGATCAAACAGAGGCCTTGCTTGCTTCCTCCCTGTCTACTCTCCCTAGTTCTTAGTAAGATGCAATTATCTATGGTGATAGCTCTCTTCCTGGAGCAGATTATCTAAATTCCTTTTTAGGCAGTTGAGGGAGGAGGTAAAGAGTTTTTCCCTAGTCAGCTGGGGTTTGATTTTTTTAACTCAGTCTTCATCTTGGGGCAGTCTGTCCTTGGCCCCTAGAGTACTTTTATGACATCTATAAAGAAAGTCATTGTTGGGTGCCTGGGTGGCTCAGTGGGTTAAGCTTCTGCCTTTGGCTCAGGTCATGATCTCAGGGTCCTGGGATCGAGTCCCACAACGGGCTCTCTGCTCCTCAGGGAGCCTGCTTCCTCCCCTCTCTCTCTCTCTCTGCCTGCCTCTCTGCCTACTTGTGATCTCTGTCAAATAAACAAATAAAATCTTTAAAAAAAAAATTCTCTCTCTAAAAAAAAAAAAAAAGGTCATTGTTCATGGCTATTCCAAATCATCACATGTAAATATGCATTTGAAAGACTAGAGAAAGTAAGAAGAAATGCCCATCTTCTGGTCAGTGTAAACTAAAGCATTGTCTTGGAATTTGGGCTGAATACAAGTGGCAATTCTGATGTCTTTGTTTGCCACATACAACTTAGGGTCAGGATGTCTGAAATACTTCCTCCTTGAACAATATAATGATTAGGAATAGAGTGTAATCCACAGGTTCTAACAAGGGTTTTGAGTTTCTTCTACCCTACAGATATAAATGTAGTGATCTGAAGGGGCACAGTGCACTCGAATGTTTATAGCAGCAATGTCCACAATAGCCAAATTATGGAAAGAACCTAGATGTCCATCTACAGATGAATGGATAAAGAAGGTGTGGTATATATACACAATGGAATACTATGCAGCCACCAAAAACCCCAGAAATCTTGCCATTTGCAATGATGTGGATGGAACTAGAGGTTATTATGCTAAGTGAGATGAGTCAATCAGAGAAAGATTGTTATCACATGATCTCTGGGATATGAGGAATTTGAGAGTCAGGGCCTGGGAGAGGGTTGTGGGGGGCAGGGAGGAAAAAAATGAAACAAGATGGGACCGGGGAGGGAGATAAACCATAAGATACTCTTCATCTCAGGAAACAAACTGAGGGTTGCTGTGGGGTGAGGGGTGAGGGGGCACACATGGAGGGATAGGGTGACTGGGTTTTGGACACTGGGGAGGGTATGTGCTATGGTGAGTGCTGTGAATTGTGTAAGACTGACAATTCACAGACCTATATCCCTGAAGCAAATAATACATTATATGTTAATGAAAATTCAAAACAAAAAATGAAAATTAGCAAAAAAAACCCAGATGTACCAATCAGATTAAAAGTTGGAGGCATTCTTAGCTGAAAAAAGTAGTTTAGAGAGATCTTTTAAAATGTTTATAATGGTTTGTGTCAACAAAAAGATAATTTAATGAGGTTTCCTTCTATTCCCAAATACTTGGCTTCTCAATCTCTTGATTTATCTTTCGTTTATTTTCTGGAATATTTGGCCACTTCAAGTTTTAATGAAATATTTTTGTATGTGGTGGTATTCCAATGAAAATGTTTTTTTTTTAAATTTTTAAATGATTTATTATTTATTTGATACAGAGCATGAGAGCAGGGGAGGGTCAGAGGGAGAAGCAGACACCCCACTGAGCGGAGAGCCCAGCGTGGACTCAATCCTGGGACTCCAGGATCATAACCTGAACTGAAGGCATTTGCTCAACCAACTGAACCACCCAGGTGCCTGAAAATGTGTTTTAAAATACAACTTAATTACTTTCCTAAGATTTTTCTATGAGAGTACACATAGTGCAATGAAAAATCAATTGTAAGAAAATATAAGTGGGGATTTTCATTGTGTCCAGTGCAGAATTGGGTTCAAATCTACATGTAATGGCAGATTTTTATATGTCCTGGGGAAAAATGCATCACCTGTTTTTTACCCTGTAATATAACTTTAAGTCAAAGAGAACACAAGAATACGAGTGGTCTTTTTGATAAATACTCTTGAGTCCGTGTAACTCAGAGAAGCTAACAGGAAAGACCAAAATGTAGTTGGGAAAACCCAATGTCTGTTTTAGATAAGAACAGTCTGGAACCCAGGATTTCTGACCCAGCCCTCTTCCCATTTTATAGCCTTTTGGTGCGTCCAGCTTCTCAACCTGAGCTTCTGCCTTTGGGATGATTTGCTCTGAGGCTTCCTGGTTTGTGGTTTGTGGTATCTTGTTTGTGATGATTTGTTTTAGTTTTTCACCTTTGTATTTGTAGCATGGAAAGGTATCCATTATTGAGGTAGAATGATCCAGTATCCTATGTGGATTACATTGAATTCTTGATATAAATATTATATTTCCATCCATGTTCTCTGTATGGTGGCTGGGTTTTTGTTATTTTGGGAGAGGATTCTGTATGAAATGAGTTGTTGGTTACATTGAGGAGAAAGATGAACGAAGTAGAGAGAGGTTGGAGGGTGATGCCCCACTAACAGGTTCACTATCAGAGCCTTTTTTTTCACTGGCTACATTGAAAGGCATCCATGATAAACCCATGTCCCGCCCACCCATTATCTTGGTATCTCCAAAAACTCATGCTAATTCCATCATTAATTAAAGCTGTCTCAGTCATTTTCAGGATCCTTTTGAACAGACTGATTTCACTGTTTTGCCTGGAGGTAGAATGATAAAAACATGTTGCAAAGTGTGTTTTTTCTTATGGGATAGCTCCCATTGTTGCATTTTTATTTGGAAGGTAGGTTTTAGGAGTAGCTACCCCTGTCATACTGAAAAGAAGGCTTTGAACCATTTTCTCTAGTGATCAGAACCATGGAAATTAGGTCTCATGTACTTTAACATGTGTTCTAGAATTTAAGAGCATGAGGGTTGAGGGAAGCTATGGAAGAGCCACCATATGCAACAGGCGTGCTATGGTGGCCATCTGGGAGAGAGGAGATGTGGGATTCCTGCTCTCAGCGTCCAGTGGGAAAATAGTGCATTGGTTACATGTCACAGGCTCCTGACCATTGATGTTGTCCAGTTTCTGTTTACACATGCTGTGGTTCCAAAGTGAAGAACTCTCTCACCTCTAAGTTTGTCTTCCCATGCTGTTGCTCTTAATTCAGTTCTGGAGTGTAAGCCATGTTGTGCTGGGTAATGGTTAACCTGCTCTGGGCAGGGAACGGTAATTTGTAGTTTGCCAATTTCCATTGTGTAAATATTCCCACCAAGGCCGCTAAGAAGTGACTAATGTCCAGGCACTGAACACAGATTCGGGGGAAGCTATATGCAGCTGTCCCTTTGGTGTTTGCACCAGGGGCTCCTGCCATCCCTGAGTTCCATACGAAGCAAGTGTCATGACTGGGAGTCTAACTACCATAAATGAGGATGGATAATGGGCATTGAGATCAGCAGTTGTTTTTTTAAGATTTTAAAAAAATTTTTTTTTTTTTTAAATTTGACAGAGATCACAAGTAGGCAGAGAGGCAGGCAGAGAGAAGTAGAAAGCAGGCACCCTGCTGAGCAGAGAGCCTGATGGAGGGCTCTATCCCAGAACCCTCGGATCATGATCTGAGCTGAAGGCAGAGGCTTAACCCACTGAGCCACCCAGGCACCCTGAGATCAGCAGTTTTAAAAGCTCTTTTATACACATAATCTTCCTCCAGTGCTACAGTAATCCTGGGAAATAAGTGCTGTTACCCTCCCATTGTAATATCATCTCTAGTCTCCAATGACTGGGTTCTCAGTCCCTTTAGGTATCTTTTTGGAAACTGAGGTCATCCAAATGCTCACAGCGTAGCTGCTTATCTGTGGCAGGTCTGAGATTCAAACCTGTGTCTTTCTTTCAAGAATCTGCACTTTTAATCGCCGTGAGGTCTGCATAATCATTCGAATGTTTAAAAAAGTGCATTGCATTTCATCGAAGCGTTCTCTGTCCTGGCTGTAAGCATCCACAATTCTTAAAAAAGTATTCAGTAATTCATTCAGGTTACTGAGCATCTGTTTTTGGGTCCAGCACTGTTCTGTGCAGTCAGGTATCAGTGATCAAAACAGTAAAATATCTTTGTTCCTGTGGAGAGACAGAGAGACAATGAAAATTCATGTAAAAGCAGTGATTGTTGTATGTAAGGAGGTGCAAACGGTATGGGAAAAAAGAACAGAGTAGGGGGTGTTATGTACACTGGAGGGACTTGGTGGCGGTTTTAAATAGGGTGCTGCTATTCCACCAGTGGCTTAATTTTCAGACCTTTCACCACTGCCCATGGCCTGTTGGGGAAAGGACATGCTGGGTTCTGTAGTGTTTCCTGAGCACCGGGTGTGGTCTTGCTGGTTCACAGTGCATATACGGCTCCCTTTCTCCCCTTGATCTGGTCCCTAACAAGTCACCATGGCAGCCTAAGGCCCTTCCCTCTTCTTGGACCCATGTCATATTCTTGGCTGGTATTATTTCTGTGGTCATGCCTAAACCACAAGTCCCTTTCTGCAGGAACACTGCCAGCCAGGCCAGGTTTCCCTCAGCATATCGTTTTACCATTGATTGATTGAATCTAGAAGCAGTACTTTACATTTATCTTTGTGGTTTCTCATTATGTAGAAAACTTGCAGAGGCTACTTGATTTATTAGCATATAAATCTGTATTTTTGACATCTCTAGTTCTAAATGCTCTTTGAAGTGTTTTTTTTTTCCAAATTGTGGGACCACCCTTGCTACATGAGGAGATCGGCGCTAACTGGCCATGGATATGAAGGGAAGTGGTCACTCCCCCCTTACAATTCATTCTCTGTGGGTGTGATTCTGTTGAGAGGCCGGTCTCATTTTGGTTCTAGTGAGTCTTCACTGCCTTTTATCCATTGCTGATCTACCTTTTCAGAAAAGAGAAAGAGAGAGAGAACTTAAATCTTGGACCCCTTTGCTCATGACATTTTTTACCTAGAAATTAATAACATTCTTTTATTGACATTATATTTCTCTTTAGGCTCCCTTTTACACAGAGTCGGTGATACTGATTTTCCTCTTATAATAATAAAATAAAATGTCCTTTCAAATAAAATCTATGGATGTTAAAAAATGTGTTTATTTATTTAAAGATATATGAAATAAATAACAAGGGGTTTTCAAGTATGACACATTCCAAAGGTGGTTCTTTAATGTCTCAGGTTTGGTTAATATTTATCTAAATAATTTTTCAGGGTCAGAAGTAGACAGAAATCCTTTTAAGAGTCCAGGTCATAAAATAAGGAATAACTTTTTAAAACCTGAAAATACCTCATCATAACATGTATATGAATAGTGGTTAAGAGGACAACCTCTGGAGCCAAAGTCTTGATTCTAATCCCTCTTTTACTAGTTGTGTGATCTTGGGTAAGGTCCTTAATGTTTGGTGCCTTGATTTGCTCATCCGAAAAATGGGTATAAAAGTGTTTACCTTGGGGTCCCCAGCTGGCTTGATCTGTAGAGCATAAGACTCTTGATCTTGGGGTTGTGAGTTCAAGCCCCATCTTGGGCTTAGCTTACTTAAAAAAAAAGTATTGGGGTGCCTGGCTGGCTCATTTGGTGGAAAATGTGACTCTTCATACCCAGGTTGTGAGTTTGAGCCCCATGTTGGATGTATTGATTACTTAAATATATAATCTCTTTTTAAAAATAGTATTTCCCCCAAAGGGTAATTGTGTTAATACGTGAAGGGTAGTTACAACTATTTACGTGTGAGCTATGTTTGTTTCTTTAAGACATCAGGCTCTTCGCCACTATTAGTCTAACCAATATATTCTGGTTGTTAAAGAAATGTTACTTAATGTTCTAGGTTAGGTTCCTAGAAAAAGAAAGAAGCTGTGTTGTGGTAATTTTATGAACAAATTTCCCACTGTTCTTCCAGCTCTGCATTGGGGCATTATGTTTTCACTGGCCTGGGTTGTCTATAATTATCCTTGTGGGGTCAAGGTGGGCTTCTTTACACAGAGTCCGGGCAAGGTGCCCTTTATTGTCATTTCACTTGACCTTTCAGCCCATTTCTTATGTATAAATAACACATAAAAACACCACCTGGACTGAGGCCTTTTATTACTTTGGAATCAAATTCCAAAGGAAGTATCAAGGACAATTCACCAGTTAAGGAACCGGAAATGTAAAGGTGGCTTTCATATAGGTCCGCTTTTTCTTCTTCTGCTGTCCCATGGTTAAAATATAAATAAAGTCTTCTTCTGGATTACTGGATGAGCCATGGAAATAAACAAGACAGAGACACACGGCTCAGAGCACCATATCCCCTGGCAAGCTCTGTAGGACTGGAGCTCCCCTAGTGATAGGAAATGTTTTACGGGGAGATAAAAGGATCCAGTGGCCAGATAAATTTGGGAAAGACTGGAATACATAAAGTTCGACAGATTAATCTATCTGTGTGTCTTCTCAGTGGGTTTTATGTATGGGAATCTATTATGATGCTCCAGAATGAAAATAATAGTAGCAGTTAGCGTTTACGTAGCCTTAACTATGTGCCTGGCATGGGTCTGAGCGCTTTACACGTATTAGCTTGTAAATCCTCAGGAAGGTCCCCGAGTCTATTCATTCTCATTTGATAGATGGGGAAATTGAAGCTTGATGTGTCGTTTGTGGAGTTTCATAAGCTCATCTGACCGGAGGCAGGTTTGGAGATGTTCCTTTGCGTGCTTGGAGCAGTAGGAACCTGTCCTGGTGCACTGAGCATACTGACTCACAGATAGATAATCGTGGAGGTAGGATGGCCTCGCTCTGGTTGCTGCTTTGGAAACGATGGCTTCTCTGAGCATCCCCATGGTATATAGATTTGTCTCCCCATGCTATTCTTGCTTGATTTGATACTAGAAATTCTGGAAGTGGGACTGGTAGAGGTTGAAGTGGGAAGGTTAGTTTTCCAGTGTCACAGTCTCGTGGATGGGGAGGACAGATCCCCTTTCTGTAGACAGACCCTTCTTCATTTGAGCATTTTACTAGGTTCTCGTGAAGGCAAGAACTTGGTATGTGGAAAGGGAAGAAGAGTTTATTTATTTATCTTGGGAAGATGAGTTTAAATAAGTCCTGGGATCCCACGTTAGTCAAGAGCAGCTGATTAATAAACCATTGAAATCCTCCTGAAGTTAAAAGAATGAAAAAAGCTACATTTTTCATCAAGGTTTTAAATGCACATCAATTGGGAAAGAGCCAAAATGGCATTTTTACAGATGGTCTTAGCTTCAATTATTTATATATTTCTTTGAATTATTTCAGTATTACACAAGTGATGAAATCCTGTTGGGTAAATTACTGCCTCTGCTCCCTTGAACAGCTGATTCTAATACTTTAAAAACTCTACAGTTATTCCCATTACTCTTAATATAAAATACAAATTCATTAATACTGCTTGTAAGATCTGGCCCTTGTCCTTTACAGCTTCAGGGCCAGTGCTAGTTCAAATTACTTTTTTGTGTTAATAAGATAACAACACTCTTCTGGGTAGGCTATACATATGGAGAGGACTGTATTTTAGCCCCTACATGTTCCTTGGCCAGGTGCCCTTGTGCAGTGCACAGCCTGTAGAGCTGCACATGACTGACCAACCTGTAACATCCTTCATGTCTTCTCGGTAATAATTCTCATCACACTTAAAATGACTTGTTGAGTGTCTCCCATTCTTGCTAAGGGAGAAACTCCCTAAGGGATGGGCCTATATTTGTCATATTTACTGTAGTTATCTCTAAGAATGAGCAAAATGCCAGGTACCTAGTAGACTCTTTATGATGTTTGTTGTTTATGATTATTGAATGCAGGCTTGACAATTGGCACACATGGGTGGGTGGATGACTACAGATGGAAGGATAAAGCAAGCTTAGAGCTTACGTGGAAGAATTAGAAATCTTTTGCCTAAGGCCCATGAATCTGGGATCTCAGAATCAAACTTGCAGGTTGGTATGGAATAATCAAGTTTTATCTAAGCACTTCTCAGACCTTAGGGAAGCTGTATTTTGTAAATCTCTTCTGTTCAGATAACCAGATGTTCCTGCTATCAAGAAAAAAATGTTATGTTTTCCCATTATGTGCAATGCTATCAGAGCTCATCATAGACATAGCTGCAAGCTGGGGCTTCCAATGACTGTTGGGAGGGGCCAGGAACACACCAGTGGTTGTTATATGATATTAACCTGGTGGTCTTCCTACATGTTGGTTCCTATTACTGTCTCTCTGTTCACAGATTTTCTTGGGATGTGTTACTGCATGGAATCATTGCAAATTCTCTTCCCAGGTGTACTGGTTTCCAAGGGCTACCACAACAAAAGTACCATGAAGTGGGAGGCTTAAAACAAGAGAAATGTATTCTCTCATAGTTCCAAAAGCTAGAAGTCTAAGATCTGTCTGCAGAGCTCTGCTTCCTTTGAAGGCTCCCGGAAAGAACTCTTTCTTGTCTCTTTCGTGGTTGCTGGCATTCCCTGGTTTGTAGACCCCCCTTCCACATTCTGCCTCCCTCTTCATGTGGCTCTCTTTGCTCTGTGTATCTGAGTGTCCTCTCTCTTGTTCAAGGGCGCCAGTTATATTGGATTTACGGCCCACCCTATTCCAGTGTGACCTCATCTTAATAACAAACTGAAGGTTGCTGGAGGGGAGGGAGGGGAAGTGGGGTGGCTGGGGGATGGGCATAGGGGAGGGTATGTGCTGTGAATTGTGTAAGGCCGATGATTCACAGACCTGTACCCCTGGGGCAAATAATACATGTTAATAAAAAATAATAATATTTGCAAAGATTCTGTCTCTAAATAAGGTCACCTGAGGCTCTGCTGGACATGAATTTTGGGGGCATGGAGGCACTCTTTAACCCATCATGAAACATGAGGGTTCAACTCTTAGACTGCTAGTCTATGAGTTAGGTCTATGCTCCACTGTACTTTGTGTGGCCTTGTGCATGTCATGTCATCTCTTTGAGTCTCATTTTCTGTAAAAGGGATCTAGTTACAGTACCTGTACTTTAGTAGGAGTTTTTCAGGATTAAATGAGATGATGCAGATAAACCATATAAAACATAGCCTGCACATGGTAAAAGCATTTACTGCACTCATTGTTATTTCTCTCTTTCATACCTAACTGGAACCTAAAATATTTCTGAATTTATTTTTACTGATATTCCAAATCATTTCTGATTTTCTTTAGTATGTATGTATGTATGTATTTATGGTGCTTCTCTAATTTTTATTACTTGTCTGCAGCCAATGATCAGTCATTTTGATGATGACTTCTTTGGGTGGAATGATCACTCCTTGAGGAAAAATGGATTGCAAGAGAAGTAAGAGCCTCAGTATTAATTGATGATTGCTCCAATATAGTGGTAAAGTTCTTAAGAAACACGTAAGTCAGTATTGAAGCAGATTGAATTAAGAAAATTCTTTTCAAATCAGAGTTTTTTTTTTTTTTTTTTTGATTACACATTGGCTTAAATATTACATGGTAGGGTTCTTCCAACTTGGCAAAACTATGTTAAATAATTTCCGTAGTGGGTTGAAATGGTAATAAAAGTCAAAATCACATGTTTGCATTTTCTATGCAATTATAATTTGAGCTCAACTTAGTTTGGCAGTGGAGTAGATTATAAGTGTAAAATTGCAACCTAGTTCCATTTTGTACTTAGCAAATGTAAATGTTGTAATATAAATTAAAACCCATGTATAAATAATCATGAGGGATAATTCAATTTAGTTAATTTTCATTTCTTCTGAAATGTGAAATTGAATAAATGTTAAGAATCTCTTTGAGAAGGGACAAAATAGGCTAAATTTAATTATACTGTAATTGTTTTAAAAAATATTTTTTAAGCCCTGGGAGAGAATGACGTTTATAAATATGGAATGCCTTGAGGTGATTGATTCCAAGAGAGGAGAGTTGAGGTTTTACCTGATCTTTACCATGTATTGGAGCCTTAAAAAGACATGGCTCAGTATTAGAAATTCATACGGTGTTTGTATGTGACAGAATTTGATTGACGATCCCATATGTTTTGTTCCACACTCCTTAAAACTAAAAGGAAGGTAATTGTAAAGCCACTTGTTCTTGAATATCATTGTGTCTTTAATGCCAGTCACAGAAATCTTAGTGAAAGTGAAGACACAGCCTGGGGTATTTAGTTGAAATAAATTTAAAAAGCAGAATACATGTAGAGACCAACTCTTTAAATGGGTGAAGGGCTAATAGATGGAAATGAAGTTCCCTTTGTTTTCTGTGGCCCAGAGAGATGTGCACAGGGCTATAGGAGCAATTGGTGACATGCGAAACTCCCTCAAATAAGATATGACCACCTAGAAAGGTGTTTCATTCACCTTTCTAGAGACAGCTGTGCTGTCTCCAAGCCTAGGGTTGGTCATGTCCAAGCAGAAGTTGTGAGTTGACTTATGGTGTATGAAAGGTTGGACCTTTGATCTTTCTTATTCTTGAGTTTCCAGAAACCCTAAGTTGATGACCAATGGGTTATGACTGAGTAAAGTTAAAGGGGCCAAGTGATCGAAGGTCTGGGATATTTGGCTAAAAACAATGTTTTTATGTACAAAGGAGTAGCTGTGTATTAGGGAGAGGCCAAGAGTATATATGAGGAAAATGGGCAGTACTCAGTCGTCATCATTAACAAATCTTCAGATGGAAGAAAATCACCTTTTTCTAGTTTGATATAATGAGAGAGGGTTGGGGAATGAAAACAGAGAGAGGGAGATTGAGATGTGGGGAAAGAGAGAGAATATGAATGAGAATTTATCCAACCCCCCCCCCCCCGCCCCATGTCATCTCTTGTGTAAGCATTCTGGGGCTTAAGAAATGGAAAATCAAGTTGTTTTTACATATATAATTTCAGAATGAGGAGTCAGCATTTCATCTCCTGGATGGGAAGGGAAAAAAAAATCTCAAATTCAATGGCATTCATTCACTCTTCTCTGAAGGAAGAGCTGACAAAATTCTGTTGAACAACGGTCATGAAAACTGATAGTCTTCTCAAATCAATGTTTACTGTATTACCCAATTTCCAGTGCAGTGTTCCCCAGTAGACACACTATTGTTGTCTGCCAGAATGATAAGGGACTCACATCTTATAGGCTTTCAACTAGTTTTCATTTTGTTTTGGTTGTTTTATTTATTTATTTTGGGGGGTGGGGAATGAAAATTCCTAGCCTTTTTAAATAAAAATAGGTCTCTCTAGGATGCAGTTTAACTCTTAAAGACTTTTTATAAGCATTCTCCTGATCTTGCATTTGTTTGTTAGTAGGACAATTGCAAAAGGAGAAGGATATTTTAAATATTCTGATTTTAAGCTAACATTAATTTTTAACTGACGTGTTTAGCCACTAAGCAATGGGATGAAACAACTCATTTGTTACTAAAAGAGATCAGTTGAAGAATTTTGTGGAGCTAGATCTTTTCTTTCTTTCTTTCTTTCTTGATTTAGTTTATTTATTTGAGAGAGAGACAGACAGAGATAGAGAACAAGCAGCGGGGAGGAGACAGAAGGAGAGGGAGAAGTGGACTCCCGGCTGAGCAGGGAGTCCAGGATCATGACCTGAGCCAAAGAAAGACACTTCACCTCTTAACTGACCCAACCACCCAGGGGTACCTGTGCCCCGCCCCCCCATCTTTTAAATTTAAATTCAATTAGCCATCTTGGTTGCTGCTAAGTTTTTGCAGTTATGAATAAACTGTGTATAGGTTTTGTGTGGATACTGTTTTTCGGCTCCTTTGGGTAAATACCAGGGAGTCTGATTTTATGGTAAGACTAATGTTTAATTTTTTAAGAAACTGACAAACTGTCTTCAAAGGAGATTGTGCCGTCTTTTTTTCCTACCAGAATAAGCTCCTATTCTACCTCCACGCCAGCATTTAGTGCTGTCAGTGTTCTGTATTTTGACAATTCTTATAGAGATGCAGGGGTATCTCAACGTTGTCTGTATTTGTTGCTTTTTAAAAAATTTTTTAAAAATTAATTTAAAAAGGGATATTATTGGGGCGCCTGGGTGGCTCAGTGGGTTAAGCCGCTGCCTTCGTCTCAGGTCATGATCCCAGGTCCTGGGTTCGAGCCCCACATCGGGCTTTCTGCTCGGCAGGGAGCCTGCTTCCTCCTCTCTCTCTGCCTGCCTCTCTGCTTACTTGTGATTTCTCTCTGTCAAATAAATAAATAAAAATCTTTAAAAAAAAAAAAAGGGATATTATTGCAGAAATGTAGAGAAAAAAAAGCAAGACCTCTAGCTCCAGGTAACTCATCCTTAGAGTTAAGGATCTGATGTAGATATATTTCAGTTTATATTATCCCCCCCCAAAAAAAGAAAGAAAGAAATATCCTTGGATAAGTTTAAGAGGTAAAAAAAGGTTCACCTGAGTGGCTCAGTCAGTTAAGCGTCTGACCCTTGATTTTGGTTCAGGTCATGATGTCATGAGATTGAGCCCCACGTTGAGTTCTGTGCTGGGTGTGAAGCCTGCTTAGCATTCTCTCTCTCCCTCTCCCCCTCTCCCCTGCACATGCATGCTCTCTTTCTTGAAAAAAGAAATAAAAACAGATTAAACACTTTTGACGTTAGTAATTTGAAGTGTAAGGAAACACCTGGCAGTCCAGATAAATTAAAAAAGCCAAAGGTAAATTCTTACTACCATTAATATATTCATCAGGTGTACAATTTTCCAAAGGTCTACAATGAATTATATTTGGGCTGGTTTCCCCCGTCTCCACCGTGGTCTTTCCTAGATGCAGGAACAGGGGGTGAATGTGCAAACTACATACATATATATATATACATATATTATATATGACATATGACATATATATTCATATATATATATATGTGAATGACACAAATGGTAACATTGGACACAATTTTGCATCTAGCTTTTTTTTTTTCTCTACTGACAGTATACTTGGATTCAATATAAATCAAAGCATGATTTACTAAACTTTGAGCCTCTTGCTTCAAGGTTACTTAATTATTTTTAGAATTAAGGAAACACAAATGGACTGGGACGTCCATAGGGAGGAAAGCCAGGAAGCAGAAAATACCATTAGTTACATGATAGTCATCATTTTACCAAGCTCAGAGAAGGCAGTTTTCAGGAAAGCATATGGAATATGGCTCTTGATGGAGCTACGTGCCACTTGAAGGATACACGTGGATAACCCACAGGGATGATTCACCACCAGAGCAGCTGTAAACTTCTCATTTAATTAGGTAGGAAGCACCTGGGTGTTATTACTTCATCATTTTTCCTCTTCCTAGTCCACTTTGTTCAGGGATTAAAATAAAGAAAAAAGAAAAACGACCCAACAAGATGGAATTTAGATTTTTTTGCAGGGGAGAGCATTCATTGCCTAAAAAAGGGCAAGTACAAAGATCATCTGCTGGAAGAGGAGGGGAGAATAGTAACATTAACATTAATAGTAACCTTAATGGTAACATTAACAGTAACATAATGGGAACATTAATTGTGGATTATGGAGGGCCAATGACTAGGTGCATTGCAGGGTGTTTGGATTTGCTCTTTTGAGGGTTTAAAAATATTTAACAGAACTAATGCTGAATGTGTACAAGCTGTTGTTCAAATGTGAATGATACCAGTTTGTTTGTTTATTTATTTATTTTTGGTCTCCTCTGGGCTCTGAGCATTTCCATGAGATGGCACCAGGATCTTTACATGGCTTCTGGAAGGTGTCTGAGGTAGGTCACACAATTAGGAACATCTTCCAAGGCCTGATCAATATCATTTACCCAACAGTTTGCCTGTGACATTCACTTTCTCCTCACTTAAGTTGTTCAAACACCACTTAACGATAGTTACCAAAATATACGTGGTAATAAAAATTACCATGTTACTGAGTGCCCACCATATGCTGAGAATGTTACAAATGTATTCCTGTACAACCCTCACTACCCAAAGGGGCTGGTATTATCATCTTCATTTTATAGGTGGGGGAAACTGAGGACCAGAGAGGTGGCATACCTTGTCCAAGGTCACTCAGCAGGTTCCTTTACTGTTAGTCATTCGGCTCAGTTATAAAGTATTGAAAGCCTATTAACATTTATCCATACACCTGTGAATATTCAGCCACTGTAAGCAAATTTATTTGAAGCAGCTGGGGTGCCATTATTCTTCACTTGGTGATTTGTACGTTTTTATGTGCTCATCAGGCATGTGTAGTAGACTGGGTTTGGTTTTTCTTAAGGATGGCGGCTCTCCCAGAGGTCTTGAACTGGCACCCTGTGAGCTGAATTTGGACTGCACCTGTTTTGTTTAGGAGGGGGAGGGGAGAGGGGAAGTCAGCGCTGTGTTTTAATTGAACAGAGCATGAGTGCCTTGAGGTTTGGTCTGTTACTGGCAGACTGTCTCTTAGTCTCCATAACTCCCTAATTCCTGAGGCCTGCTTTACTCATTCAAGTTTTCTGCATGGTCCATGATGGCATTTGAATTCGTGCTTCCAGAAACCATTAAATCAGAAAGTATTCCAGTTAGGCTGTGTTCTTTGGGGGGGTTCAGGTTAATTAACATTCACATTGATTTTTGCCTTGAAATAAACATTACTGGTGTTTACGTTGCTCAGTATAAAACAGGGAGTTGACTTTATTACCAATTCATTTTTAACATTTTTCACAGAAGGGCCTTTGTTGGTAGAATTCCCTACCTCATTTATGTTTGCCGAATAAATGTCTGCTGAATGGTGGATAGAGTCATATGATGTATCTTCTGAAGACTTTTCTTTGATTGAGTTTAATACTATACCCTGAGGTGATTTTTAATCATAAGTCGAAATCTGGGGCACCCAGCCGGCTCAGTTGATAGAGTGTGCGACTCAGGTTGTGATCTCCGGGTCCTGAGATGCAGCCCTGTGTTGAGCTCTGGGCTCAGTGGGGACGCTGTCCCTCTCCCTCTGTCCCCACCCCGTACCACTGGCTCTTGCTAGCTTTCAAATAAATAAATAAATAAAATCTTAAAAAAAAAAAAAAAAGCCAACAAAACTTAGGTGAACTCTATTAAAGAAAAAAAATGAAAGCGAGTTAGTTGTTCATCAGCATTAGTAGAGAAAAGAGACTCCAGTGATTGTTTTCTTCTCTTCCTCCCCTCCATCCTTCTGTCTTTCCTACATGACTCTCCAGCTTTAGACAAACGACCTTCTGGGTGGGCCCTGGTGAGTATCTTCTAGATTATCCAGAATACTTAAAAAAAAAAAAAAAAAAGAATATTCAAGAGATTTAGGATTCCTTGACTAGAACCAGAGAAACCTGGGGCACTTGGGTCAGTGGTGGAATTTCTGCACATAACTATTTGTGTACGTTGCTTTCTCAAAATGCAGTATACTCTGACTGAATTCCTATGATGTGTATGTCTCTCTCTCTCTTTTTTTCTTTTAAGATTTATTTGTTTATTTGAGAGAGAGAGAATAGGGGGAGGGCCGGATAGAATCTCAAGCAGACTTCCTGTTAAGTGCAGAGCCCCACGTGGAGCTCAACCCACAAGCCATGAGATCATGCCCAGAACTGAAACCAAGAGTCGGCTGCTTAACTGACTGAACCATCCAGGTGCCTCCCTATTTCTGTCATTAAGTGTCTTCTGTCATATTTTCAGTGTGTTTCCCATGGAAAACTTGCCTATAGGCAAGTAAGCTTACAAGTAAGCTTGGGAAATGCCTTGTATCCCAAGTCCTGTGTAGGCATCTGAACTACTACACGACTTGTTAAAGGTTCTGAGCAATACGGTATTTAAGGAACCTATTTTGTTTCACCAAACACAGCATCTCCCAAACTTAGCTGACCACAGGAACCCCTCTAGAACCTGCTGCTTTTTTATATCTTCCAAAATCCTTTAGCTATCTACAGAATCTACTATGAGGTTGCCACTCTATAGAAATTGTATAAAAATATGGAATTATTTGTGAAGGGGTGGGACGTAATGCCGATTCCACTGAAATGGCCTTATTTTGTGAAATGCAGGTTGTGAAATATGAAACAATGAAGAATTGAATTTCATGGGTTGGTATTATTTAAAATGATCAGAATAAATTCAAGTTGATTCATTTTTCATGATGTCTGGTGGGTTGCTTGAAAATACAGGGACGTGTTTCTATTTTGGTGACTTGTAGATGATGCTGCAGTTTATAGCTTGTTGGACAAACGTGTCTAACTATAGACTCAGATGGGCCTGCTCTGCCTCTTCTGGGCGTATTTGTTGATATCTTGTCACGGTGGTAAATCTTTCCCACATACAAGCTTTTTTTTGGCTCTCATAATGATCTCGTGAGGTAAGTACAAAAAAATACATTTCCCCATTTTATTAAGGAAACTTTCTGAGAGCATCAGCCCCTTGTTCAGGGTCTCTTGGAGAGTTAATTTAGTGGATTAAATGTTTTAGCTTCACGCTTTCAGTCCCAAAACTAAACTTACTTTGTGTACCTCCAGGGGAGATCTGAAACCGTGGATTGTACCAAACCCTATGTTTTTTTGCTATACATGCACACCTGTGATAAAGTGTAATTTATAACTTAGGCACAGTAGGAGGTTAAAAATAAGAACTAATACAAAGTAGAGCAATTATAAGTAGTCATGTGAATGTGTTCTCTCTCCCATATCTTCCTCTACTCACCCTTCTTGTGATGACATAAGATGGTAAAATGCCTGCATGATGTGATGAGGTGAGGTTAGTGACCTCGGCATTTTGACGTAGTGTTAAGCAACTGTTGAACTTGTCATGATTCATCAGAAGAAGGATCATCAGCTCCAGACCTTGGCTGACCTCAGGCAACTGGAACTGTGGAAAGTGAAACCAAAGATAGGAGGACTGCTGTGTTTTGTGGGGAGTAAATTCTATAATGAACGGGAAGCCACTTAGCCCAGTGCCATAGTAAGCATTTAGTAAGGGTAGATCGCAAATTTTATCACCTTTCAGGTGGAAGATTTGATGCTGGAAAATCACAAGTCTGTGGGCTATAACATTATGATTTTTTATTTTAATTGGAGAAGCATGGCCAACGAAAAATAAGAGTCTATGATAGGACTTATGAAAGCTTTGAGGAGAGAGCGTCATGGTGTTGGGGTGGTGATTATGAGGGTCTGGTACCAGGGTACAAGAATGACCTCAGTGAGCATGTGATTTGGGATATTTTGGTTGCAAGTAGCAGAAAATCTACCCTGAATCTACCTTAAGTTGGAAGTAAATTTATTAAAAACAAAGCATAGGGACATGGAGTCACTTACAGAAGCTGAGGGACACCTAAAAAAAGGGATCAGAAGGGCAGATACTGGGCAGCTCCAGGGCTGCTGGCTGGAGGGTAACTGATGAACTACCTTTGTTGAATGCCTCTTGGAGGATGAATCAACCATTTTCCGTCTTTTTCTTCTCAAGATTCACATTCTGTGAGCACAGGCCCAAATGGCCCAGTGTTGGGGTGCCTGGCTGATTCTGTCAGAGCAGCGTGCAGCTCTTGATCTCAGGGTTGTGAGTTTGAGCTCTATGCTGGACAGAGAGATTATTTAAAAAACAAAACAAAACAGAACAGAACAACAACAACAACAAAACACCCCAAACAACAACAACAACAAAACACCCCAAACAACAACAACAAAACACCCCAAATCCCACAGACAGATGGCTCAGTTTGGAGAAAATGCCCACACAGAGTACCTTGACTGGTGGAAACAATAAATCCTAGCCAGTGGAGAAGGAGCGCTTTCCTTCAACAAAACCAGAGTGCTCCTTCCGAGAGCAGGGGAAATAGATGCGGATGGCCAAAGTCCACGATGTATGAGAAACCTGGAGGTAAAAGTCCATCTGTAGTGTTGGTTGGATGATAAACAGAGAGTTGACTAGATCAAGACCTTTGTGTCAGGAGGATGCTGGGAAGTAAGTTGGGAGAATAGTTAGAGATGATGTCCTAAGGGTCCTGGGAAGCCACTGTAGGATTTTGGTGGAGGTTGAGGGTTACTTCTGGTTTTTATAGCAAGATATTCTTTTTTTTTTTTTTTAATTTTATTTATTTGACAGACAGAGATCACAAGTAGGCAGAGACGCAGACAGAGAGAGAGGAGGAAGCAGGCTCCCCGCTGAGCAGAGAGCCCGATGCGGGGCTCGATCCCAGGACCCTGAGATCATGACCTGAGCTGAAGGCAGAGGCTTAACCCTCTGAGCCACCCAGGTGCCCCCTATAGCAAGATATTCTAAATAAATAACTTTAAAAAGGACTAGTGACTCTTAGATTAGTTTTTATCATTTTCGAGCCACCTCACACCTCCATGTCCCTGATTGTATTAGTTTTTGGTATTGGACTGCCAAGCAACCCCTTTGACTAGTATATTAAAAAAGACACAAGTGTATTAAAAAAGACACAATCAAGGTGACATTCTTGATTGTTTTTTCACTGATTTATTTCCAAGGATGTTTGTTTTTCCTTGGAATATGTTTTGGGAAATTGTATATTGTCGATATACAGTATTTATTGTCATTTTCTATGTACTGCTTTGAAATAACTGGCATATTCTTTTCATGGGGGTAAAAAGTCTCTCCAAATTGGCTGTTCCCAGTTACATCTATCTCTTAGCACAGCTCCTCTGTTAAAGTCGTTAGTTTAATAGCAAAAACTACTTAATAACAATGCTTTCTATATTGAGTTATTCCAAGTAATTATAGCCAAACACAGACATAAAGTTATGAGCCAGAATTGTGTAGATATCATCTGGGTTTGCTTATCTTGCTCGGGGTCCCCAAATCCCTGAAATAAAGCTGACAGCACAGAATTTGAGAAGCGGTGGGTTTTAGGAAGTAATTCTGACACAGGCCCTTCACTGATGGTGTCTGCGCAGGAAGAGAGATTTTATACTCGGGAATGCAGTTTGAAGGGAGTCTCAGGAGGGGAGACATTGTGAGAAGAAAGGATCCCGTAATAAGAATTCATATACTCTCCTTGGAAATAGTCACACTTTAACTTGATTCCCAGTCATACATGGGGTTGGCATTATAAAAGGCTTAGAAAATGGGCTCTTTTATCATAGCTGGAAGCCATCCTCTATATTTTTAAACCGTAAACTTACCACTTTTATTAAAAAAGTGTTCTGCATCAGCATAACATGCTGGGAATGAGCCGACTTCTGAGTTCTAGCCCCACTGGGCTGCAGGGGAAATGAGGGACCCATGATGGTTTTTATGGTTCATGACCTAGAGAATCTTGCCACGATAAGGCCATTGGAACGCGGCCCGGACGGGTCTGTTGGAAAGACTGATCCCAGCTTTTCCTGGCTACGGAGTCGTAATCTATTTTCTGTTGGACAGCTTCGTTATCAGCTTTTCCTTAGCTGATTTTTAGAAACTAACCGATTCCAAGAGGGAACAAGCGAGGGGTACAGGAGATAATTTGTAGCTACGGTTAAAAATTTGTTCATTGGGGGCACCTGGGTGGCTCAGTTGGTTGGGCCGCTGCCTTCAGCTCGGGTCATGATCCCAGGGTCCTGGGATCGAGTCCCATGTCGGGCTCTCTGCTCAGCAGGGAGCCTACTTCTCCCTCTCCCTCTGCCTGCCTCTCTGCCTACTTGTGATCTCTCTCTCTCTCTCTGTCAAATAAATAAAAAAATAAATAATCTTAAAAAAAAATTTGTTCATTGTCGAAACATTAAGGATCATCGTGGACAAGATTGGCAGAGGGAAGAGCGTTAAATAGCAGGAGGAAGACGTTGGTGTTCTGTTTGGTGGATGTTCTCCTGTATTCCACGTCTGAGGGTTTCGTACTGTGTGCTGTGCGTGAGCTAGCCAAACAGTCGATATTTAGTCTCGTTATTTTGAATTTATTTACCAGGAACTTACCCTCAGGGTGTGTGCGTTGATGATATATGTGGCATCTGGCTCATTCTTTCTGGGTTAACTTGGATTCTTTTTGTCTTTTTGAGCTCTGCTCGTGTGGGGTTTGCTGTTGGATGAGTAAGAGTGTCAGAGAGTGATGAGTGCTGGCAAGAAAGTAAAACCGGAAGCCCAGAGCAGGGGAGGGGGTGGGGGGAACATGCAGCAGGCTCCCTGGAGGAGGTGAGGTTTGAGTTGAGACACAAATACTGGGTCAAGCCAGGCATGTAGGGTATTAGGGAGCCAGTGTTTCCTGCAGAGGAATGGCAAGCGTCAAGGCCTCGAAGTGGGAGTAAGGCTCAAAAAGTCCCAGAGGTTTGAAGAAGGTAATTGGGGTGGAAAAGGAAGAGCTTGAAACCGGCTCAAAGGCCATCGGAGTGAAGTTACGCGAAGGATGATTAATGGTGATTCTATATGAGGATTCAGGGCTGCGTGACATGATATTGCAGGAACTCTCAAGTCTTCAGCCTGAAAGATGTCAAGCCTTCTTAAGGGCCATTTCCAAAGAGCAGAATAGTCTAGATTTAAAAATAATAGCTTCTTTTGCTTTTAATGGGTCGTCTTTTTTTCAAATATGCTTCTATTTCAATAGCCAAAGCTTGACTGGCTGAGCTATTACAGGCTAGAGAGGAAGCAGGAGTGAGAGCACATTGTGTAAGTGGTAACCTTCAAAGATCTTGGCACCGGAGACTTGAGTTTGAGCCTGAGTTTTGTCACTGACAACCTATAGGACTTGGGGTCAGTAATGTCACCTCATTAGAACCCAGTCTATAAAAAGATGGTGATACCCCACCGCTAGTGTTATCCGAAGGATCACTGGGAATGACATATATAAAATGTTTATTTTGAATAATGTTACATATCGTGCATTTTTGGTTACATATTTGCAACCAAAGGGAGCTAAGAAGTAATATTCTTAGCAACTTGAAAAATCTAATTAAGGGTTCTCTTTAGGCAGTAGAGCAGAGATAATTATTTTTGTGATCAAGCTATTTCTTTTTTAAAATCCTAAACTTTCACCAAGAAGAGCTTCTTCCAGTGGTTTCTTTCTTTTCCTTTTTTTTCTTTGAGGCAAGAGTATTCTCACTGAATTTGTGCATCCATGCTGGAGACAATAGGGGAATCTCATTTTTTTCACCATGCTTCAGGTGCAGAAGAACATTATCAAGTTCTTTATAAAAGCTTACTTGGAGGACCATGGACTTTGGCTGAGGATCATATTTTCTTTTCTTTGTGTTTGATATTTCCCTTGAGAGTGTAGTGGAAGCATTGACTTTGGCGGACACGAAAGGCAGAAATGGGGGTGTCTGGGTGGTTCAGTCAGTTAAGCATCTGCCTTCGACGTGGGTCATGATCTTGGAATCCTGGAATCGAGCCTCATGTGGGGCTCCCTGCTCAGTGGGAAGTCAGCTTCTCCCTCTCCCTCCCTCTCTCTCTCTCTCTCAAATAAATAAATAAAATCTTTAAAAAAAGAAAAAAAAAAGAGGGCAGGAACGAATGGACCCTTTACTACAACTGGCCATTTTTGTGCTGAAATCCTTCCTTGTCCTAATCTCCCTGTCTAACCCTAAAGTCCCTTAAGTCCAGCCCTAGTGATTCTTTCTACCTGAAGCGTTCACCTGCTCTTCTGACCCATCTGGATCCCTTCCCTCCTTGAATTACTTGTATGCAAAGTGTCTCCCCTTCCTAGTTTAGATCTACTGCAAGTAGTGCATTCTCTTTACAGTTAGATGCTATCATTTTCAACATGTGCCATCATGATAACAGTGTATTTTCAGGAAGAATAATGACACATGTCAACATTATTAGGTAATGAAAAACACGTTTTCAGATATAGAAATGTTAAAAAAAGCCAAGTGTACAAAAGCAAGGTTATAGTTTTGAAAAGGGAATATTTTAATTTTGCATAAAACATCTCAGAAGTCGAATTATTTCAGCATTCTTTAAAGACTGAGAGAACACTTTCCTTGTGCCCAGAACCTGCACATAATCTGTTAGATGACAAGTCTGTCCTGATCTTTGTGACATGCTCCCTTGTTTGGGTTTGTAACTGTTGACTGCTGTATAGTATAATTTGAATGATGTGAGGTCCTCCAGCTAAGTTCTTAGACTACCCTTTGTCCTTTTTCTGTACCCTCTGGGCACTGATACCCTGAATGTCCAACATAGACCCATGCTGGAGTGCAAACTGTTTTGGTTCCCCATGCATGACGGGTATAAATACAGAAACTGAGGGTAAGCCTTTAGAAATGGAATAATAATTTCACAGAGCAGTTGTACCTCTATCACGTTTCATAATAAAACAAAATTTGAGGCTTGTATTTTGCATGCGTTTTCTCTTTATTTTTCTAGTAATTTATTTTTTATTTGTATTTTGGTACTTTTTGAAATAAACCCCTGATGCTTCCCCACAAACGGTCTGAGGAGTGCTGCTCTAAAGCCATACTTTCCAGCCCTGGTTGCAGAAGACACTGACCTGGAAGAGTTTTTAAAGAAACGTCCATGCCGGGGATCATAGCACACATCAGGAATTTTTTCTCTTTTTGACGTGTTTTTTTTTTTTTTTAAAGATTTTATTTATTTATTTCACAGAGAGAGATCACAAGTAGGCAGAGCGGCAGGCAGAGAGAGAGAGAGAGAGGAGGAAGCAGGCTCTCCCCTGAGCAGAGAGCCCGATGCGGGACTCGATCCCAGGACCCTGAGATCATGACCTCAGCCGAAGGCAGCGGCTTAACCCACTGAGCCACCCAGGCGCCCCTTGACGTGTTTTTTAAAACCCCTATGCTTATAGTAATATTGGGTTAAGGTTGAGGTCCCCTGTGTGGAGCCCCTGACATTTTGTTGAGCTGTTTGTGAATACTCGGTTTCCACAGAAGTTGGGGAGGTGTCCATGATGAGGCCCTTCTGTCTCCTTTTACCTGCTCAAGCTTTGTGTCAAGATGTTGTCCGAAGGGGAGGCAGTCACCGCTTTTCTGCTTGTTCCCCCTTCGCATGTGCCAGGTGCTTTCTGTACGTGGGGATCAGCTCCTGGCTCTGTCCTCGCTGAGCTTCCGGTCTGGTAGGGGTGGGGTGAGTGCCTGTAAATCAGGTTATGGACTGAATGGGCAGGGGACGAAGACCAGGAGAATGAGAGGGAGGTAGAGATGAGAATAACAGAGCCAGGACATTCTGGGCTGAGGGATGGTAGAAACGCAGTCCTAGTTGGATGGGGGTGTGCTCATGGAGAGTGGTGGGAGATGGATTGGGAGGGGCATCCAGGGCCAGACCACAAAGCCCAGGTCCCATGGTGTAGTGGTTAGCACATCTGCCTTACAGACCACAAAGCCCTGAAGGCCATGCTAAGGGGTTTGGATTTTATTCCAAGGGCAGTGGCTAAGCTGTTTTGGGGTTTTGAATAGGCAGTGAGCTTCCCGTCACCTTGTTGACATTTCACAGGCTGAATAACCCTTTGGAGATGTAGGTGAGAAGGACCTTGAGATTAGGTGGCCTAATCACCCCCTCCTAGTCCCGAGACCGTGATTTTGGGTCAAGCAGGCAAAATAGAAAATAAGGTAGTGCCAGCTGTAAGGTTTTATAGGCAAGATAAACACGACACCAGGCGAAGTGGGTGCAAGGCAAGATTTATTAAAGGCACCTTACCTCGAAGTTTCAAGGCTCAGGAGAAGGGGAGCCAGGAAAGTTGCAACACCAGCCACTTGGGCCCATCTTTCGTATTTTGTGGTGCCAGCAGCCACCGACGTGCGGTGTCGCTGCTCTGTCTGGTATTAGTTGGGAAGGTAAGAGAAGAATCAAAAAGTTGTATAATCCCGATGACGTCCCCGAAGATGAAGTGTGTTCCTGTCTGGTTTATGAGATCTCCATGGTCTCAAGGAATTTAAAATGATTTTCTGTGCTCGGTTTTAGGCAAATTGAAAATTGGGCCATTTATAAAAAGCACTTAGGAACTTTGATTAAAGCAAAGCAACTGACAAAGGAATAAAAACAAAAGCCTTCCAGGAAATACCTTCTTTCTTCTCGTTTAGGGGAACTGATCGCTGGGGAAAGGGTGTACATTTGTGTGTGTGGACTCTCTTGGTTTGTAGGACACTTGATAATAACATTTCTTGAGTCCTTTCTGGGGGCTAGGGATTTAATGCTCGCTCTGACCGGTGAGGTGAGGATCTACTATCATCCCTGTTTTGGAGATGCAGAAACTGCACTCTGGAGAGAAGAAATGACTTGCCCAAGGTCACGCCCAACTAGGCAATGGCATCGTGGGCATGCAAACCCAGGTCCCTTCCCTGGGCTCTTGTTCACTGCTCCTGCATCACTTAATACTTCAAGGCAAGGATCACTTGCTAAATGTGGATAAACATCACTTTTATTTTTAACCCAATTGACTCTGTGGCCTTATTCCAGCCATCTCCAGATACCCACGGCCCCTTTTGTTCTCTTCCTTTGATCTTTAATTTCTGATTCTCTTAAAGCTCCTTAGGGCAATTTTAATTTTCTCTTATGTTTCCTGAGGTTAATAGCAATGTTGGAAGGTCAGTGCTGCTGGTCTGGTCCTAACTCTCTAGCTTGAGATGAAGGCTTGCGTTCCTGCCCAGCGCTTCTCCCTGGTAGGGAGCATGCATAGTTTTCCGCACTCAGGTGCTAGCAGCAAACTCAAGCAGCCCCGCCCTGTTTGCAGAGGCGCTGGGAGAGCTCTGGTTGTCTCTCCCAAATTGGGATAAGGGGGAGGGAGCCGCAGGCTGGTACAGGTAAGAGAGCCCAAGCTGTGTTTCTTCACAGCTAACACTCAGCCCTACTGCTTCAGCCTCCAGGAGGGCCGTGGGAGCTTCTTGTAGGAGTGAATGTCTCCCTTTGAGGGTTAACCGGTACATATTCAAGAGCCTCTGTGGGCTCTGTCTTCTTGTATGGCTTGGAATTTCATTGGGAAGGAGCCATCTTGGCTCTTTTGCTTTTACTCTACTCCTTGAAGCTAGACTTCCAGTTAGACAGGTGGCAGCCTGTGGCTTCTCTCGTTGGTAGAGACTCTGGAGGTAGGAGTGGTGTCCAGAGACCAAGTTCTCTGCAAAGACAAGGCTCAGAGATGCGGGAGAGTTCTCTCTCCTTCACTTTTGCTTGTTTGCCTTCCTTCTGTTGGCACAGGACTCACATACCAACCTGTAGGATTGTTCAGGAAGCAGAAGCAAATCTAGATCCTTCTGCTCCGTGATGCTGTATTGAAAGTTATCAGTAATCCACATTAGAGAGCTCTCACAAAGAGGTTTTGTCATTGTGTTCTTTAGTGTTTAGTATCATGGGGAAAAATTACAAAGTGTGTTGTCCTTTTGGGAAGAATAATCTTGGTAATTCTTTTTGTATGGTGAAAATGGTGCTTTTTAATAATAATGAATTTTGAGACCTGGTGGGTATCTTCTGAAGCAAAAAGAGCATGTACTGGTAAAAGCGATAATTATTGGAACTCTGTGGGATAGCAGGCATTTGTGGGAATTTTTAGGCATTCTTGGATACATAAATGCAAATTTGCGGAGGTCAGTTAGGAAATGAGAACAGTAGAATTAGTCTATACAAAATTTGCTGTTTTCCCAGAAACTGGGGATTGGACCAGAGCCCTGGTATAGCTTGAACAGAAGTTATTTGTGTGTGTAGATAAACGATTTGCACCATTCTGAAGCTCAACAGAAATATTTTTCAATAGGAAAAAAACCTCTTGCTGTAGCAGTTCTTTTCCACAGCGGTGGCAAGCAGCGAGGGAGAGAGTGTTTTTAATTGAAATCACAGAACTTCATCTCAGCCAACTTTCAATTGCTTCCCCTGTGCTGCATTTTGCCAGAGTTTCAAACAAGCCTGTACAAGAAAGGAAAAGAATGTGGTATTCACAGATACTAAAACACTGTGAAAACAACGCTGATATCTCGAGCTAATTTAGTCACTGTGCTTCTCTCTCCATTCCACAGAGGCTGAACAGAACTGTAATTCATGCTCCGGCTCTCCGCGCCCCTGTCTCCGAGCTGGCCCTCCCTTGGTGCCACTCTTCATCTCTGCATGGCCCATCCTGCCTTACTTGCCCTTCGCCGTCTGTGGCCTCACCTTTTCCTTTCTTGTCTGTTGATTATTTTTGTTACAGATCTTTTGTGTAAGATTCTGAGTTGTGAGTAGTACAATGCTCATGAGCAAAAGTAAGAAGGTGTATATTTGAAGGGTACCTGAGAGTACCCAAGGTAAGGGATTTTGTCAAGCCTTAGAAACACCCTGGGACTCAAGACTTGGAACGTTGTCAGGTTTTCCTGTAGGTGTTTCCCCCCCTCCCCTGGAATGTGCTCTTCCTTCCTTCTTCTCTTCTTCTCTTAAAATAGACTCTTCTGCCTTCCGGAACAGAGACTGGCTACCCACAACTCTCAGCATACATTTCTTCCAGGCTCAGGCAGGCTGAGGTTGGAATCTCTTAGTTCTTGTTGTAAGTTTCAGGGAGAAAGAACTATGATTGGTTCCTAAGGGCCCAGATCAATGAACTGTGACCAGTGCCGTGGAGTGTGTCATGCAACTATCGTGGTTGGGAGTGTGTCTGTTTTGACTAGTAGATTGGGGTGAGACAATGGTTAGGTAAGTGTGTGTGTATGTGGGGGGCAGGGTATTTGCCAGGGAACCCAGGGGGGTTCTCCACAGTTGGATTTTATGCTCGTTTGTTGGACCTCTTATTTACTGCCCCCCATCTCAACTCCATCTTCATTAGAACCTAGTCATATTGTGGTGATCATTTACATGCATGGTGTTGGACAGCCAGGTACAGGAAAGGAATTGTGTCCAGTATACTTTAGTAAGTATTTATTGAGTGCCTATTGTATGCTGAGCCCTATGTCTAGTCTGATCCTAGAGAACTGATACATGCCTCATTTTATTTTCATCTACACCTTCATTACCTCTTCCCAGTTACAACCCTGTGTTCTCTGTTGAGCTCTTACCCATTATGCTCATCATGGTGAGTGAGAAGTTATTTTGAAGGTTGGTTAGTGATGTTTGAGTTACACCTTTCACGTCCTATTTGGTGTGATTTAAAGAGTTAATGAATTCAAAGAAGCCTGACATATGAAAGATTAACGTAAGAAATGCATGTGTCTTTGCAGTAATATCCAAGGTATAATGAATGGGTATGTGCTGCCTATCACTTGTCCCAAAGACATGCAAAGCAAAATTTCCCAGTCAGATGGAAAGCTCATTTTATTCTTGGTCCAGGTGATTGTAATCATGGGGTGCATAATAATGTGGAAACTGATCTGAAATTCTTCTTTGAACTTTAATTATTCTCTTTGATCTAAGTGTACAAGTGATTAACTCCAAGATATGTGATAAACATTCCTTTCCTGTTTTCTTTGGAAACAAGATGTGGATTTCCATGGATGTAAGGCCATTTTAGCACACTCATTTTGGACTTGACAAAGACTTCTATGGTATCTGGAAAAATTAATGCATCATGGAGAGTTTGTTTTAATTTGCATTCCTTAATCCGTTTTCACTTTAATCCCCCTTTGCAAGTCTAATTCAAAATGTAAGCAAGTTAGCTGAAGTATATTAGAAATTATATTAAAAATCTCTGTGGGGTCTTTGGTGTATGTATGCAGAATTAACATTGATGCCAAGGTCCTTGCTATAAATTAATTTCCCAGCAGAGAAAATGAGGAGAGCTCGTAATTGTTCCTTCTGTTTCCAGCCTTCTTCATTTTATTCCTCTGCTGTTGTCCGTAAGAGATTTTAACCCAGACGTGTCAAAAGGGATGGTAGTTTTGGGCATGGGTCATATTTCTACTGTCCATCAGCACTGCTGAACACATCTTCTTTTCACCTGAGGTTGACATTCTTCTGTGTTCCTGTTCAGATTCCATGTGATCTGTTTTTATTTCATGGTACGCCCAATTTCTTCAGACGAATGACCATAAAGTTGCATGTTATCAGTAAGAATTATGGAGAGGAAATAGAGCTCCATAACTGTGGACTTCCTACCTCTGATGGCTGATTTCATGGAGCTGGATTCTCTTGCTGTGGATTTCACAGTGTGAATGCAATTTCTGTTTCTGAAAGATGGTCATCTTATCCCAAGCATTTATTCTTAGGTATTCTACAGAGAGAAAGAGCTATTTATGGCTATATCTTGAATCAAATATTTAGACATAGGGAGCAAATATTTGTATTTCCTGAAGACAGTATGCCTTTAAGAGTGGCTCATGTAGTAGAATGTTGGGGAAGTGCTTAAATGCTTTTCATTAATTTCCTAAAGCAAGAGTGATACATGTTTATTACAGAAATATTTGAATGAACAGACCCCTCCCCCTACAATTGCTTGTAACCCCATCAGTCAAATGTACCCAATATTATTCTTTTGGGGTATGTTATTCCAGATATATTGTATATGTATGGGTAAAGCTAAAATTTATATTGAGGTATATACACTTTGCTACTTGAGTTTCTAGTTCCTAATAAATCATGAACGTGTTGCCTTGTCCCAAAAAAGCCAAAAACCATAAAATGATTTTACACTGTCATTTTAAAGGTTTGCGTAGTATCTCATTGTATGACATTAATATAGCTTTTTCCTTATTTCCAGTTGTCTTGATTATTTCCTGGTTTTCACGTTTTTAAACAACTCCATGATGAACATCCTCACAGCTGCATCTTTGCCCACATGATTAATGACTTTCCTGGAAGTGCTTCCCAGATGCAGAATTCCTGAATACAATGTTTTCCTAAGGTTTTGTTTTTCGAAATCACATTTAACCAAGGTATCCTCTGTTGAGAACTTGCCATCAGCTCTGGGCACGGTTGCCCTTTTATTGTGACTACTGCTGCTGCCGCTGGTGGTTTCAGTTTTGACTGGGACTCTGTTCTCTTCCTTACCTCTGTCTTCTACTTGTGCCTCGTGTTGAGGTCTGTTGCAACATTGGCCTTTGGCCATGGCCTTTAGGGAGAAAAATTCACAGCTGGTAGAAATGTGATCTGGCCAAGGCTTCCTCAGCTGGGTTCCTGGGTGTTGCTGATCTGATCCTCTTTGAGTATCCCTTCTGAGTGTGACAGGTGTGCCCTGGTAGTGAGTCAGTGTTCCTCTCCACACTGGAGGAGTGCCAAGTGTTTCCATTGCAAAGGCACCAGGTATCTCTGAGTTTCTAAGGCGGCTAGGCAATGCTGAATAATTAATTGGTTTCCAGGAGATATTACTTGCTACGATTGGATATTCCTTTGGGTTTTCTTCCAAGTATAGTTTGATTATTGAGAAATCCTTCTAGATGATAAAGATGTTTCGAAGTGTGTTGATGGCACAGATAGGCATTGTTTTTCAATATTAATATGGAGGGTAATTTGGCTTAATTTTGGATGCAGCTTCACCATTTAGATGACTTTAATTTTAGCCATTAACCATACATTGGCACTTCAGATTGTAACTAATTTAGCTTAAGTTATTCCCTTTGATTTAAAAAAAAAAGCTGCAGGATAGATGGTTATTAATCATATCAGGATTCTTTGTAGGGGTTTGCAGAGAAAAAATTTGATTACTGTGTGCAAAGTACTGACCGTTGGGTCTTGCCTTCCAGAATGACTGATAGTAATTTTGAGAATTCTGGCCTCTGACTCTGAGGTGACAGTTTGATTCTGAACCTTCAAGGTGCCACTTACACAAACCCAGACCAGCAAATGCTATGCATCTATCACTTTTTTTTTTTTTTTTTTTTTTTTTAAGGAGGCTCAACACCCAGTGTAGAGCTTAAACTCATGCCTTTGAGATCAAGAGTCACATGCTCTCCTGACTGGGCTTGCCACGCGCCCTTTCCCTTTTTAAACTGAACTCTGCCCCTAACCTGGGGCTTAAACTTATGACCCTGAGCTCAAGAGTTGTGTGCTCCAGCGACTGAGCTAGCCAGGCACCCTGGCATGTTTTGTTCTTTAATGTCTGGGTCAAGGCATTGGGTGGAGAGAAAAGGGATTGACACAGAGGTATTGAGTTTTTAATTTATTTTTATTTAAAGGAATTTTTTTAAAAAGCTATTTATTTGGGGCACCTGGGTGGCTCAGTGGGTTAAAGCCTCTGCCTTGGGCTCAGATCATGGTCCCAGGATCCTGGGATTGAGCCCCACGTCGGGCTCTCTGCTCAGCAGGCAGCCTGATTCCTCCTCTCTTCTGCCTGCCTCTCTGCCTACTTGTGATTTCTGTCTGTCAAATAAATAAATAAAATCTTAAAAAAAAAAAAGCTATTTATTTGTGAGGGAGACAGAGTGCATGAGCACAATGTGGGACGGGCAGAGGGAGAGAGAGGAGAAGCCCAAGGAGACTCTGAGCTGCGTGCAGAACCTGATGCTGGGCTCCATCCCCCGACCCCAAGATCACAACCTCGAGATCACGACCTGAGCCAAAACTAAGGGTTGGAGCTTAACTGACTGTGCCAGCCAGGCACCCCTAGTTTTAATCAATCAATCAATCAATCAATCAATCAGTTAAGAATGTGTGGGGGGGTGCAGAGGGAGAGAACCTTCAAGCAGACTCCCTGCTGAGCATGGAGTCCTATGAGGGGCTCTATCCCTGACCCACAAGATCATGACCTGAGCTGAAACCGAGAGTCTGATGCTTAATCAGCTGAGCCATCTAAGTGCACTGAGGTCCTGAAGTTTTAAATTAGACATTCTGTCTAATGTACTGGCTGTATCCATCTAGGGAGCAAGTGCTGGCACTGCCCACTTACAAGGCACATTTGTGGAAGAGGTATGGTCTCTTTTATACCCGGCACTTTACTCCACCCCATCATGAAATTAAGGGCTCATGGATTGATTGTCAACTTTTGCAAGATCATGTACATATTGCTAAGTCTTCCATGATTACACAAAAAGCTAAAAAAGAGATGTCTTGATTTTTTTTTGAATTAATAACATTATTAAATGTCACCATTTCCAATCCTTGTTATTGTTTAGTCCTATTTGGATATGTCACAATGATGGGTGTGTGTTATTTTGACCTCTTGTGAAGGTTCCATGACAACAGTAAACATTCAGTTTGCAGGTTTTCATTAGGCAATAAATCTGGGTGATGCAAGCAGCCTCAGCCTGCACTAAAGATGTGTTGTGAAATTTCTCATGCCAGAAGAGGCACTCATAGTTGGGATTGCCGTGTTCAAGGCCACTGACAGTGGTGACAGAATTCTCCTTTTGGACTTGACATCAGATGGAGTTTGTGGCTCACTGGGTTCTCTGTTGCCTGGGTATGTCTTATTTTGGCTTCATTTGATGGTTTGCACCATTGATGGAGGCGGTTCCTGTTCTTCTCAAGGAATCTCTTTGCAGAATACGCTTGTTTTTTTTTTTTTTTTCTTATACTAATTCTCAAATAAAAAACAGCCAAAAAACATTCAATATCATTGCTAAGGCTAAGAATACTTTATAATAGGATTTCCAGTTAAGATTGCTGCCTTTCCAAAATCTGATAATTCGTGTTGAGATAGCGTTTTGGCAAAATTTTCATGGGATGATTTACTTTTCTTTCTTTCTTTCTTTCTTTCTTTCTTTCTTTCTTTCTCCCTTTGGCAAAATTTTCATGGGATGATTTACTTTCCTTCTTTCCTTCCTTCCTTTCAAAACAAACAAACAAACAAACAAACAAACATGGCAGTGCCTGGCTGGTTCAGTCGCAGAGTATGCGATTCGTGATCATAGGGTCATAAATTCAAGCTTCAGTCGGGTGTAGAGATTACTCAAAAAACAAACAAACAAAACCTTAAAAGACAATATGGGTCCCAGCTTTCACCAAAGAACAGTCAAGTATCAGTGGTGTGTTTTACTAGTATGGTGTAATGGAAATCACAGCTGATTGGTAGTCACATGGGCCTGTTTTAACCTCTTGTACTGTTGTTTACTAATTGTGTGACTTTGGGCAACTTTCTAAAACTCCATTTTTTTTTCACTGTTAGAAATCTTAATATTCATGTGTATTAGGGATTATGGCAGAAATTGCAGTGTTATCTCCCATATTCCTCTTAGAGTATGACTTGGACCCTCCTTCTATGGGAGGGTAGGGGGTTGTGGTGTCTGTGTACCTTTTCTTTGTGTCAGGGGAGTTTGTGCTGATGGTGGAAATGCCAAGATGGGGGTCATCAAACGTGATAGAGTTTCCACTTGCTTGTCTTGAGACATTGATTCTGGTATCCATCTGGTAGGCAGTGAGAAATTCAAGCAGCCACCATGAATGCCAGCTGTTCATGAGTGTTGCAGTGGACAACGCTTGCTGAGGTTCCAACCTTCCTAGTCCCTAGCTGTGGAGTTAACCTCCATTTTCCCAGAGGAGGCTCCAGGTGTCAAGGAGCAGAAACAAGACATTTCCATCAGGTTCTATATAAAATCTTGACTCACAGAAATTTTGAAAGATAAAATTATTGTTGTCTTTTTTTTTTTTTTTTTTTTAAAGTGAGCTACGCCCAATGTGGGCTTGAACTCGCAACTCCAAGATCAAGAGTTGCATGCTCTAGGCCTGAGCCAGCCAGGTACCCTACGTTGTTCTCTTTTTTCTGGTGGCAGGTAATTGACATAGAACATGGTATTAGTTTCAGGTGTACAGTGTAATGATTTCCTATTTGTGTATATTGTGAGACCATTACCACATAAAGTCTCATTAGTATCCATTACTATAGATGAATTTTTTTTTTCTTGTGGTGAGAACTTTGAACATCTAGTATTGTTATCTTTTTTTTTTTTTTTTTTTAAAGATTTTATTTATTATTTATTTGACAGAGAGAAATCACAAGTAGACAGAGAGGCAGGCAGGCAGAGAGAGAGAGAGAGAGAGAAGCAGGCTCCCTGTCGAGCAGAGAGCCCGATGCGGGACTCGATCCCAGGACCCTGAGATCATGACCTGAGCCGAAGGCAGCGGCTTAACCCACTGAGCCACCCAGGCGCCCCATAGTATTGTTATCTTAAGCCATGATGTTTTGGGATGTTTGTTATGTAGCATGGATAAGCAGAACAAGTTTATTGTGAGATTCAAATGAAACAGTAATTATCTTTCTAGGTTTGATGGCTGTCTGACCTTGGGCAAGATATTTAACTTTTCTGTGGGTTTTTTTTTCCCCCCTTAACTTTAAATGGGGCCAATAGTATCTCCCTCTTAAACTTATGTGAAATACTGATTTAATACTCCTGAGATACTCAGTAAGTGTCAGTTGTCATCATTTTCCTTTAACCTGTATTATTAGAAACTGAGAATATATGGAGACTTATGTTCATTGTATTATGATTTTTAAATGAATAAGTGAAATAAATTTTAAGTGCCTTTCTCTAGGCAAGAAACTAGTGGGGCTTTTGGATATCAAAGTTTGAATGTGATGTTCATGAAATGAAAAAAATGAAAGAATAATTAAAAATGAATCTGTTATCTAGTATCTGCCAGACATTTATTTTATTTATATATATATATATATGTATATATATATAAATAAAAAAGATTTTATTTATTTATTTATTTGAGAGGGAGAGAGAGAGAGAGAAGGAACAAGGAGAAGGTACAAATGGAGAGGGAGAAACAGATTCCCCACTGAGCAAGGAGCCCAATATGGGACTCGATCTCAGGACCCTGGGATCATGACCTGAGCCGAAGGCAGACAGTTAACCAACTGAACCATCCAGGCACCCCTATTTTATAAATTTTACTGAGATTGTATACATTCAGGAAGCTCTGGCTTCAGTTGATAGAAGGAGGCATAAAAATTCTAGTATAAGACATCAGTAGAAGAAGCATTGTTGTGGAAGAGTGGGAGGTAGGAGGGAATTCTTATTTAATTCATATTACGTACTAAGAGCTGAGCTACAGGCTTCTACCACTGTCTTTGACTTATATACTCTGAGGCAGACATTAAGAAACTAATGGTGTGTTACTAAATCTTTGCTGTCCCCCAAATGGGCTTTGTTAGTATCCTCTGATGGCTTACATGGGGAAGGCATGACGCTTAACCAACTGAGCCACCCAGTCGCCCCCTAACCCTCTATTTCTCCAACTTGCCTGATTGTAAGAATCACCCTAAAGGATTTTTAAAAATACTGGGCTCCATCCCAGACTGACAGAATCCAAACTTCCGGGGATTCCCTGATTTTTAAATACTCCAGGTGTGTCTTATGATTAGACTTCTCTGGGAGACCCTAAGAAGAGGCATGTAAAGCCCATTAGTTAAGACTCAAGAAAAAAAACCCGTAAAACTTAGCTGGTGTAGTCATTGTATTTATTGTAAGGTTTTAGGTATGTTCTTTTACATTATGGTCTGTAAATTTATTTATGTAGTTCTTGAACAATTCCTGAAAAAAAAAAAAAAAAGGAATGTGTACAAATATTGATAAGCCAGTTAAGTAAAATCTGTTTCTGCTTTTAATTTTAATCTCATTATTTTTCATGAAAAAGTTATGCTTTTTCCTTTCTTTTCTGCAGTATGGACTGTCATAACTACGTTAATGAGTTTTCTCTCGACTACCCAAGCCTTTTGAGGCTTAGGAAGCACCATGGATAGAGATTTTTTTCCAGTAAGATAATTAAAGAAAAATAGCTTTGTAGTTAGGGTCACTGAATCTGGAGGGAGTGTACCCACTGGCTGCCCATCTGGCTGTGACTGGCAGTCTTCATGTTGTATGTTATATGATAATTAGACTGAGACTAACTGTGTTGGTGACTCTAATTAAAGAGCGTGTTTTCCATATAATGAGTAACTATAATGAGTTTTCTATATAAAGAATCTATTTAGAATGCTGTGTGTGTGTGTGTGTGTGTGTGTGTATGTATGTATCTCATTGTTTCCCATAATCTTGTCATAATTGGTTGGTTACTTGTCACAAATTTGAACCGGAACCACATGGTTTTGTGTCACAGTCTTTCAGCCTCCTAGGACTGTATATGTGTTGTTGAGTACTTTGAAGCATGGTTGCTTTTGTGATCGTTGGTTACATTGTATCTCATGTTGTCTTCTGCTACTTAATGAGGAAAAGTAACTCTAATGTTAAATCTGTATTATATATATTATATATATAGTATATATAATATATATATAATACAAATATTTGCCTCTTCACATTTTAATTTATTGCTTCGTAATGCCCTAGTGGCCTAGGTTTGCCTGATGTTTATTTTACTTCATCTTTCTATAAGTTTTAAAATTTGAGTTTTAATGGTGTTATTGATTGTGCTTCCCTATGGCCTAGGTTCAATGGTTGGCTGATGGAGGATGCTAAGGTCATATTGCCAGAGTTAGAGTATGAGCTCAATAAATTATTTTTTGTCATGATGATTATTTGCCTAATTTTTTAAAAAAACCAATCAATGTTTAAAAATTACAAATGCGTTGTAATAGATCTTGTCATCTTAACAGATGAAATGTCATTCTGTTTTCGTTCCCAGGTTTATTTGTAGTGCTTCAGCTACCCACCAACAGATACAGTGGGCGTTCAGGTGGTGTTTCTTGCTGGTGTAGTTCTAAAACTCAGATCTGGGTGCAGTTCCAGCTCTATGAAGGACCTTGGGCCCATTCTTGAACCACAGTGGCCCTCAATGTGAACATCTGTAAGTGGGTAGGCCATTGTCTTGTACTTACTTCAACTCTCAGTTCTTGGCTAGGTGACTCTGCTTGTCCTTTAAACTCCTGTTTGGGTTGTATCTAGTGTTAAGGTTGCAAGGTTCTTGAAAGTCCTTTGGTCCTTTGAGAAGCTGGGTCTCAGATATCGGTCCTTGGCTCTCTGCTGGGTCTCGTTCAGATGTAAATTTGGTGATGTTGAGGCACAGGCTGTCCTTCTGGTGTGCGTGAATGTATGCATGTGTGCGCTTATGTGTGTGTTTGTGTGTTTCAGAGGGCAGATAGCGTGTTTCCAGTGTCAGTGGGGGCTGGGGCCTGACCTCATGTTGCCGACTTTTGTTACTAATTTCTTCTGTGAACAACATGAGTTGGGCACTAGGATTACAACCTGTTGAAGGCTGTAAAGCGGCTTCCACATTTGTCTTTTCTAAGGAGAACTGCAGTGAACGTCCTTGTACGTGTGCAGACATCCTCGTGCTGAACCCCTCTGGACAGATGCCCGTAGACTGACATTCTGCTCAGGTTTTTGACGGCATCTCCTCTAGGAAGCCTTACCTGACAACTTGTTCCAAATCCTCCTGCATCCCCTTTCCCCTAGGTTAGGCACCCTTTCTATGCCTCCATTATGCACCACACCTATCTTTTTAAAAGTATGCCTCCTTCTCTACACCCCTGCCCAAAGACTTAGAGTTCTTTGAAAGTAGATATGGCTTCCTTCATATTTATATGTCCACAACCTGCTCGGTGGGGAGTCCGCTTCCCCTTTCCCTCTGCTCCCTGCCCCCCACCTCCATACTCTCTGCCTGTTTCTCTGAAATAAATAAATAAATAAATCTTTAAAAAAAAAAAAAAAAGAATGTGAATGGGATAGTTTAAATTATTCAAAATTGTATTGTTTTATTGACAGTGTATTGCTAGGAAATGGGTAATGAAAGATTCTTTAATGGCAATGTGTTCATTCTTCTAGTAAGGTTTTATTGCAAGTTAGCAATTAACCAGTCTTACAGTTTTGTTTTGGATGATGATTCACAAGTTTTTGCAGTCATTTTAAAAAATAACGTGCCTTGTATTTTCTTATTACAAAAGTGATAGAAGTTGATTGACAAAACTACAATTATCTTGTATTTTAACACTTATTAAAGATCAGTGTGAACCTTTTCCTTCAGCATTTAAGAAAGCATGCTCTTTATTATTATCCTATCAGGATGTTCCTCAGAAGAATTCTTTTGGAGAACAGTTTTTGACAAATGCTGCGTATGTTCTAGGAAGCCTAAATACACATTAGCTAGCATCTGACCAGGGAGCTTCTAGCCCTCTCTTCCCCATTTTAGCCTTTATTAAGGTGCCAGCAAGCTAGTATTCCCTGGAGTTGACGTTGAGAAATGCTAGTATGGCAAAACATTTCTTTTTAGTGTTTTTAAATCTATGTGTAATGAGCACCCATTAACATAGGTTCATTTACTTTGAAACAAAAATGGATTCATTCCTTAGGTACTGTGTTCCAGATTGCTTTTTTATTTTATAATTCATGACCATCTTTCCTGCCAATATTTAATACTCTATATCATAGTTTTTATAGTTATGTAGGACTTTATTCTGTGGATTATTTCATATATTATTTGAACAATCCTATATTGTTGAACATCGAGGTTTTAAAAAATGTCCGTGAACAACTTTGTAGCACAAATCTTAATTACTTTCTTAGTTCAGGCAACTGTAATTGTCCCCTTGTTTTACGTGTGTGCTGGCATTGACAGCATGTTGCTGTTTCATCCCTAAAGATACCTTTCTCAACTTCGTATCTGAAGTCCTAGCTCATGGGTAGCTTTTGTGGTAGGTATCTGGCTCACCGACTTGTTATTCACAACAGTGTTTTATGTACTCGCTTAAACAGGATGAAATTCAGAAAGGTGGTATTCCAAAATTTGCTGTGGAATGACTTTTAAATAATATGCTCCTTCGTCATATGGGAAATAGAATGTCATCTATCTTGTGAATTCCAGGCCAATATACACAAAAATGGTGAGTCCACCTGTGATTTTTCTTGGCCCGTGGTGTTACTCCTCTGCGTCATACATGTTTAAAAGTTGTTTGGCATAAGTTTAGAATATGCAGGAAGTCACTAATGGTATGCAAGAGTAGTCATCACTATGGCCCATTGGGTAGCTGAATAGCTAAGAGGTCAGAGAATTATGACCCTGGACTGCAAATAATGAGTGTATTGCTAAGCCCAGAAGAGGAAGGTCTGTGCTGATCCCAAACCTGTAGCACCCACTGGACTTCTAAGATCACTAGCAACCAAACAGTGTTCTTGCCTTTTTAAATTGATGGATCTTTCTCTTCTGCTCTCACACATTTTCCTATACATACTAGATGATGGTGGCCATGGTAAGTTAATTCAGCCATCTTACTCTGACCTAGGGATAATTTAATCACTGTCTCCATCTATCAGCCATTGTATTATCTAGGTCAGCTGAAAGACCACTCTGGATAAGGGTGGTGGTTCACAGTCTTTCAGAGTCTATATTTCAAAATATTTCAGACACCCAGTTTTAGTTAATATTACTTGTACTCTCAGGATCTGTTAATTTGGGAAAACAACTGTGAATCTGGTAATGCTTTGTCTATGTTATGTGTGTGTGTGTGTGTGTGTATGTATCTATATGTGTGTCTAATACTTAATTGCATTATTTTTTAATGTACAAATAATTCTTGGTATACAAATAGAATCTCACACCCCTTGGAATAACTGTGTTCTATCAGATTTTGTGACCCACAGTTTATGGGAGCTCTAGATTGAAATATCTTGAGCATCTCTTAGACAATCTTTATGCCTTCTTATTTCTTTTAGATGGGGTATTTAATTTTTGAGGTTTTTTTTTTTAATCATCAAGAATATCATTTTAGTGTTTTAAAATTTATTACCTGCATGTGTGTATGCATTTAAGACTGTTGTGAATCAGTGGTCTGGTTTGTGGTTTCTAAAACTGATCTCATAAACTTCATTTTCCCATTTACTACTTGAATAATTTTATTTTCTTAACTTCTGCCCATAGTAACTCACAATGTACATCCATTTTTTTTTTCTTCTTTTCAACATAGCCTCATAAAAGTTCATTTGGACCTTGAGGGTTGTAATGAGTCTCTTGAATACTTTCATTGCTTGCATTAGACATTTACTCAGTTCCTGCTATATATGCTCAACGCTTCCCTTGGTTCTGGCTGTAGAGATGAAAGATAAGAGTTTTTCATTTCTCCACCTCTGTTCAGATATCTGGGGCTTTTGTAAAATTGTTGAGATGGCTTCTAGAGGCTTCCATGACTCTTTCGATGACAAGTCCCATAAAGATGAGGAGTACTTTTTCCCAAGGAAGCTTAAAGTGGACTCTTCACACACAGTTTTGTGGCTTTTCTTTTCCCATGAGACCGGGTAGTGGGAATTGTTTTTACAGTCATGAGAATGTCATTTAACTAATTAACTGGGTACCTTTTATAAAAATCGCGTGTCGCTGATTTAAAGATGTGCTAGGTTGATGCATGTTCTTCATAAAATACAAGATGCTCTACAGAACTATTCGTGGCCTGAGTGATAGAGTTAGTTATTAGCATTGTATTATACAGGCTCTAATATGTGCTGACTTTCAGTGTATGTGACGTTAATGTGGGAGGTGCCTTATCTTTCATGTAGTGTAGCTGTGCTCTTCTTAGGCAGGAATAAGTACTTGGCAGTGAATGATGTTGCACTGCCTAAGTCTGCTAACAGGCTCCCTACCACTTCCTCAGGAGGTCTCAGTAGCCTTCAGACATTGACTGAGGCTCAAAGATGAACTGCCCAAACATCCCGTTGGAAGATGCTGGGCCTCAGATGCTGGTGGTGGCCTGGGATGATGAGTTTATTAATGTCTTAACCAGACATAGGAGGTTTATTTTTCTGTCTCTTTAATGTTTCATTAATTTTCTCTTTCTCTGTTTATTATTTCATTTTTTTAAAGATTTTATTTATTTATTTGATACAGAGAGAGAGAGATCACAAGTAGACAGAGCAGCAGGCAGTGGGGGTCGGGGGGGAAGCAGGCTCCCTGCTGAGCAGAAAGCCCGATGCGGGGCTCGATCCCAGGACCCTGAGATCATGACCCGAGCCGAAGGCAGAGGCTTAACCCACTGAGCCACCCAGGCACCCCTCTGTTTACTATTTCTAAGAGCAACTGTTTTATCCTTTCAAAGGCAAGGAAGTTGAAGAAATAAATTTTAGGTTTGTGGTGTGCTGTCATTTTTTAGATGTGGTAGAGGTTACAGTTTTATGAGTTTGCATCGTTGAATTCAGAAGGCTACAGTTTGATTCGTGAATGGTGATTCCATTTTCTTCCCCCTGCCCTTGCCTTTTTTTGTTCCAGTGTAACTTATAGTGTTGTAATATACTTTATTTTTGTAGGTTTTTTTCTTTTTTCTTTTTGGATTTTATTTACTTTTTTTTTTTTAAAAGATTTTATTTATTTATTTGTCAGAGAGAGAGAGAGAGAGAGCAAGCACAGGCAGACAGAGTGGCAGGCAGAGGCAGAGAGAGAAGCAGACTCCCCACAGAGCAAGGAGCCCGATGTGGGACTCGATCCCAGGACGCTGGGATAATGACCTGAGCCGAAGGCAGCTGCTTAACCAACTGAGCCACCCAGGCGTCCCGGATTTTATTTACTTTTTTATTTGAGTGAGAGAGAGAGTGTGTGAGTGTGAGTGTGTGTGTGTGTGTGTGTGTGCACATGTGGGCGTATGCAAGGAAGGGAGGGGTGGGGAGGGGGAATTGGGGCAGAGGGAGAAGGACAAGTAGACTCCCCACTGAGCATGGAGCCCACTGGGGCTCCATCCCACGACCCTGAGATGACCTGAACTGAAGTCAAGAGTTGGGAAGAAAACTGCATTTTCTTTGTGATCTTCCTCTTTCCTTAACCCCCAAATTCCAATCCTCCAGAGGCAGCCAATTTGAGACATATTTTTTCAATTTTTCTACACATATAAAATTTGCATATGATCTTTGAACTTTTTTAACCTAGATGGCAGATGTGTTTATTTTACTTCTGTCTGAAAATCTTGCCTTCACATTAGACTATCCTTTATCACCATTTTACTAGAACCACACCTGGTACTTAATGTGCTGACCCAGAAGCCCTGATGTTAACCAGGTATTCTGTTTTCCTAAAGTGACAAGCGGCCTATTCCCATTCTGAAATGGTTTTGGATTAAGAGGTGCAGAAGATCAGGCTGGAGAAATTAAGTAGCCGACTAGTTCAACTATATCTGAGTTCTCTGTGTATCATCAAAACACATTAACAGATGCCACCAAGTCACAGTGGCTTCCCTATCAAACGAGTTCATTTCCGTCTTTTATAACAATCCAGCCCTAGAATAGTCTGGGGCTAATGTGGCTCCCAGGGGATGGGAACTCACATTCCACCTTGATGACTGCTCCTCCATGATGCCGTTTTCCTTGGCATTTGTGTTAGTGGGAAAGGGACGAGGGGTGGGCAGGTCTGCTGTCTTCACAGACATGTCTTGGAAATGACATATGTCACTTCTGCTCACATCTCATTAGCCAGACCTCATTCCTGTGGCCATGACCAGATGCAGTGCTGTAATCAGGGGGGACCAAATGCTCAGTACGAGAATTTGGAGGAAGGGGAGGATGTGTTTTAGGAGGCAATTTAGTCTTTGCTGAAGAGTATGACTATCATTTCGCTTAAAAGGAAGCTTGAGACATAAATGTTTCTTTGAGATGAAGTGAAAGTCCCATGGAGGTACCAAATTCAAGTTGAAAAGAGTTGCTTTCCATTTAAATATTTTCCTTGTTTTTGTTGATTAATGCAGTTTGATTGGCAAAAAGTTCATCATGTCATGTGATTTTTGCTAATAATGGGTCCTTTACCTATGGATATTCTCTGCAGAACAGGTGTGAAGTAAGATTTTATTTGGTAATGAAACTTGGTAAAATAGGGAGATGGGAATATAATAGTTCATTTTTCAATGTAATGGAAGTTTGGCCCATTACAGTTCTAACCTTTTTTGAAGGTCTAGCACATTATCCTTGTTAAGTTATTTTTGCTTTAACTTATCTAACTTGTTCGCTATAGTTAGAAAATCTACACAAAACTATGATACCATACACTTGATTTTTAAATAACATTATAGAGATGAATGTCTATGTGTAAATGCTTACATGCACCTACCTGCGCCACCTATAGTTGTATGAATATTTGTCCCATGGATTTTAACTCAGAGCCTGAATTTTTTCCCCACATGATCTAGATTTGATAGGGAATGATGTTCACCATACACATGAAATAGCATTTTGTACCACTATCCCGATATTTGTTTTATGGATGTTTTGTAGTTGAGTTACTAAGTTCTCTTGTTGGATATATAGGTCATGTCTGAACTTCTGCTTTTATAAAAAACACTGTGATGAATATCTTTGTGTGTGTGTGTGTGTGTGTGTATACAGTGTTATCTATTTGTCTGAATATTTCTTGAGACACATACTGTTGGATGCAGAATTGCTTGATGATGGGATTTATACTATTTTAAAGTTTTTGTTACATATCTTGTTAGGACAAATTTCCTTATATTCTGCCCACTTCGGAAGTTTTATCTTTTACCTAAATATTTGTTAATTGGGTAGCAAGATTAGTTGTTTGATAGTTCAGTATTTTAATAGTCAGGGAATTGATTTAAGTTGTCTTAAGTTTTCTCATTTTAAATTTTATCCCCGGGGCGCCTCGGTGGCATAGTTGACTAAGTACCCAGCTCTTGGTTTTGGCTCAGGTCGTGATCTCAAGGTCATGGGATCGAGCACCGTGTTGGGCTCTCTGCTCAGCGTGGAGCGTGCTTGAGTTTTCTTTCTCCCTCTCCTTTTGCCCCTACTCTCGGGCTCTCTTTCTCAAAGAAATAAATAAATATTTTTAAAAAATTTTATTCCAGACTTTGGAGCTGTGTCCTTTTGTATTTGAGGAAAAGTACTTTATTGTTTACCCATTTTGTGTGTTCCTGCATGGTAGTGTAGACAAATTCTCTATTTTCCAGCTCTATGTGGTATAATTTATTTGTTCATACTGGTAATGAATTTGTGCTTAGTTAAATAGCTCATATTCTCTATGCTGAGTTATTAGCTCCCTGTTGTATCTAAGGATTGGCAGCAGATGGCAGGGCGGTGAGGAGAGGTATCGGTGGCTTTACTTGGGCATGTATTTTTTTCTGTTACATTGTGAAGTCTGGATCACATTAGTTTGCCATCAACTTTAGAGCTCTTTAATATCATGTTTGGTTCGTGTCTTTTCTCTGTCCTCCTCTGTTCATTCTCGTTCTTTCTTTTCTCCTTAGAATCTCTCTTTCTCTCTGTCTCTCTCTCTCTCTCTGCCTTTTTAGGGCACAATGTTGTAAGAATTCTTTTCTTCTTCCTTTTTTTGGTAGACTGGGGAATTCAGACTGAAAAGCTTACTTCTTCGTGATGAACAGAAAATGGGGGTGCCTGGGTTGCTCAGTGGGTTAAGCCTCTGACTGCAGCTCAGGTCATTATCTCGGGGTCCTGGGATCAAGCCCCGCATTGGGCTCTCTGTTCGGCAGGGAGCCTTCCCCTTCCCCCCTATCTCTGCCTGCCTCTCTGCCTACTTGTGATCTCTGTCAAATAAATAAATAAAATCTTAAAAAAAAAAAAAAAAGAAAATGTATTGGCCCCACCAGTTTATTTTGGGGGGTCACTTTTCCCTAAATGCCCGTCATGTGTACCCAAAACCCAACACAAACCCATGTTACTGTGTGTGGCACAGGTATCCTTTCTTGTTCTGCCTGATGGTGGGAGACAGGGAGAGGGTTAAACAGTGGCAGTCCTGGAGTGTATCATTTGTCCCACAACTGGATATTCTGATGCTAGTGTTGAAAGGAACAACTCTCAAGGAATATCCTTTGTAAAGTGTGAATATTAGTAATTTGGTAGTTGACACATTCCACTTAAACTGGGTGGTCTTTCAGAAATAGAGTCTTAGAGCAAATTGCCAGTTTCAGTGGAATTCCAAAATGGAGTCTTTGTTATAATTGTTGCAGAGAATTATTTGTCTAACATGTATTAAGTTCTTCCTTGCTATGACTCAACCCACTTGTAAAAGAGATACTCTCCATTCCTGAGGTCCACATTTCACAATCACTTGATTTTACTTCTTTTAGGCAAGAGGTTGCTAGTGCATCTTCTGCATGAGTGTGTTTTTTGGAACACTGTCTGCAACTTCTTTAGGTAACATAAAATGCAAGTACAATGAAGATTGTGTAGTGAAGTACTTGAAATCTTTTCTTGTAAATGGTTTCTGGAGATCTTTTGGCTCATTTTTAATATATACATTTTTCTTAATTTTTAAGAAGATTTTATGTATTCATTTGACACAGAGAGAGAGCACAAGCAGGGGAAGCAGCAGAGGGAGAGGGAGAAGCAGGCTCCCCACTGAGCGGGGAGCCCAATAAGGGGGTCGATCCCAGGACCCTGAGATCATAACATGAGCCTGAAGGCAGATGCTTTACCAACTGAGCCACTCAGGAGCCCCTAATATATGCGTTTTAACTGTGCTCTTCTCATGAGAGTTCATTTCTAGACCTGGACTTCAGCCTTTTTCTTGGAGCTCCACCCACTAAATGACTGGGATGTTAAAGAAATTGGGAAGGGTTCTGTAATTTGCTGTTGTGGGCTACCAGATTGCTTTCTGAGATGCACTGGTATGTTTTCTGCCTGGAGGGGCTCAGCGCATATTGTCTCTTCTCATTTTCCCTTTCTTTCTTTCCCTTCCTTTTTTTTTTTTTTTTCCCTTTTCCTCCCCTCCTTCTCCCACCCCTTGATTTCTCAATTGAGGAAAATCTCTCAGTACCCCCCCCCCCCTTTTTTTAAAAGACAACAAGGACAGTTGTTTTACAGTAGTCTATTAGTTTCAGGTATATATCATAGAGATTTGATGTCTTTCTACCTTACAAAATGATCCCTATAGAAGTCTGGTCACCATCTGTCACTGTATGAAGTTATTACAATATTATTGGCTATATTCCCTATGCTCTGCATTATATCCCCATAATTTATTTATTTTATAACTGTTTGTGTCTCTTAATCTTCTTTACCATTTTTTGCCCACCCCAAACTCCTCCCCCTCTGTCCTGTGTTATTTATGAGTTTTGTTTTGTTTTTAGATTCCACATGTAAGTAAAATCATGTGGCATTTGCCTTTCTCTGTCTGATTTATTTCCCATAGCATAATATACTCTGGGTCCCTTTTTATTGTCACAAATGGCAAGATTTTCATTCCTTTTTATGGCTGAGTCATACTCTATTGTGTATATCACATTTTCTTGATACATTCATCTGTTGTTGGACTTAGGTTGCTTCCATATCTTGGCTATGGTAAATAATATTGCACTTGGCTAAACAAATGGGATTATGTCAGACTAGAAAGCTTTTGCATGGTGAAGGAAACCGTCAACAGAACGAGAAGGCAACTTACTTAGCAGGAGAAGATATCTTCAAATCTTATATCTAATAAGGGGTTAATATCAAAAAATATAAATAACTTACACAGCTTAATATCTTTCAGTCTTAATGGGCTGGTCAGCCAAGTTCCTGTGTCTAGCAGTAGGAGAACGTGTAATTTAAGCCCATCAGACATGCCCTTCCTGAAGCTGAACATGGAACCCAGTGATGTCAAAACTGTTCCCGAAGAGGTAAGAAAGGACTGGTAGCTCCTGGTACCTTCATCTTTAGAGTGATTTTGGCTACTGTCCTTTCTAAGGCTGTTTCTTTAGGTTTTTCTTTTTATTTTGTAGCCACATAATAAACTTTTTGTTCTGTTAAGTTAGCTAGAGTTGGTTTCTGTTGCTTAACAAAACCTGTCTGAAATGTACACCTCATGATGGTTGAAGGGAAGCTTCTACAGCAGCCATAGGGCCTCTCAAGGGTATTTACCTAAGTGCCAGGAGCAAACTCACATTAATTCATCTCACAGAAAACGACACACAAATTAGAATGATCATCTACGGATTTATTTAAACAACAACAACAACAACAACAACAATAAACGTCAACCATCAGGTTGACTACAACATTCTACTACACTGCAGCGTTTTATTGTGTTCATTTTTTGTTGGCAAGCCAGTGGAGGAAGTCCCGATTTTCTCAAGCAGAAGTTTCCTTGGTGAATGGGATGGGTTAGTTGTATGATCCACTATTGAAACATGACCTCCTCTTGCCATTGCCTGGATGGGTACTGCTAACCTCTGGCACTTTCCTTTGCTTAGTTTCCAGAGACCCTCATGACTTTTGACCACTGTCTATCTAGGTGAGAAAAGAATTTTGAGCTTCCTCTGTCACCTACCTCACTTGATAGAAAAAGTACCTGTGTGAATTCAGATGTCAGAAGCTTAGGCCCTCCACCATAAATTTGAAAACACCTTCTCCTGTATACTTAGACTTTGCTAAGGCTCAGTATAATCACTTAATGAGTTGTACTACAAATGTGAAATGAGCTTCTTACATGCTGATCCTAACTTCCTAGAATCGCAACCAGACCCCCTGGGTTAGATTTTGGGTGCTTCTGAATTTTTCAGTACACCTTAGAGACAACCTCACGTTCATACTGTTCACAGCCATTGGCCAAGAAGAACAGCTTTATTCCTTCCTCCACTTCTTCTGGGTTTTTGGAGGAAGCTTGATAATAGAGCACTCTTGATTATAGCTTGGTCAAAAGACCCAGCTTTCCCAGAAAATAGCTAGACTTGATTTCCCCAGATGTATTACATTATGTGTCTGAATCTGGTGAGCTTTAGGAAAGATTGGTACTACTCATGTTTATTTTCTTTGCTCTTACTGTCCCTTTCTTCTGGATTTCTCTATTGGGTTTACCTGGTTTCTGATTTTAGTCTCCTCCTTTTAAGTAGTTTTGTTAATAGGATCAAAATAATTTTCCCAAGAAATTACTTTGATTATAGTGTTCTCATGCTCAACAATACAGAGGGCCTCCTTTTTTCTATGGAGGGCCATTATAGCATAACGGTCAAGAGCACAGGCTCTGGGCCTTGACTGCCTGGGTTCACTAGATGTTCCTTCAGGTAAATGACCCTCTCAATAATTTCTCCATTTATAAAATGGGAGAAAATAATAATACTCATATGGGTATTGGGAGACTTAAATGAGTTAATACGTGTTGGGGGTTTTGACTATTATTCTTTGTCTTGACTATGGTTCCTGGCACAGTGAGATCTATGCATATGGTGGGTACTGAATCAATAGTCATAGGTTCTTAAGGTAGGATACCTTGTTTTCATTTGTAAGGTTAAGTCAGTTACCACTTGTTGAACATCTGGGATGAGCCATGTACTGGGCTAAGTTTTGTTAATATATCAGGAAATTGTCTCCAACAGCTGTCATCTAAGGCAGTCTCAATCTCCATTTTCTACATGGGGAAGGTGTGTCTTGGAATGATTAAGGCCCACAGTTATGCAACTTAGCTGGTACGGTGGTGGAGGACAGTTTCTAAGTGCAGTCTTCCATTTCCAAAGAATATGTCTGTTTCTCTTGTTACCATTGTAGTCTGGAGTTCATGACCCCCACGGGGTCATGGTCACTGGGCCAGTAGTATGTTGCTTTCAAGTTTTCAGTTGTTGCATGACTTGAGAATTGGGCCATATAGTATTTTTCCAATTAATGTAAATGATCTAGCAGAGATTTCGAACTACTTAGAAAAAAAAAAAAAGACATGACCTCTTGGAATAAAATTCTACTACATCAACAGATCAAGCAACTTTTAAGTAGTTTTAAACAGTTTTTTTAATTAAGTGTATTGCTGAATCACTTTCAAGCAGATTCATTGGTACATCCCGGCAGATCTCATAAAATGCCAGCGTCTTTACAAAACAGGGTCATTCTGGATAATCATTTTATAGACAGAGAAGTGAAGACAGAAGGTTGTTTATCAACTTGCCAAAGGCCACCTGGTAAATTAACAACAAAACTGGCATTAAAACTCATGTTCCCTAAATCCTTCTGTGCAGTTTCTACCCTGAGATCATCTTGTGTCCTTTAAGACAAGAGAGTGATTTAAAATTTCTGTGTGTTGCTTCCTGGGAGACTGTTTGGAATGGTATTTGGGAGGAATTGACACATCTGCCAGGCAGCATCAGGCTGCTATATGTGGAACATAGCGGTGAAAGAAGAAGGGTTGAAGGAAACTAAAAATTGGTTTCTTTCACAACTATTAGACGCCTACAGTGTGCTCGTTATTCGTAATCTCGACTTCAGTTTGACATAAGCCTGCTGTTCCTTACTCCTGGGAGGATCCACAGCTTTTCTGGCTCACATCCTCCTCAACCCACCTACCTGAGTCCTAGTCATAGTTTAGATCTCAGTGTAAAACATATCCTGTGGGGGAACACTCTGCATATTCTCTACTCTAATCCTTCCTTATTTGACTTCCGTCTTGTTCTTTAAAAATTTCCTCTAAAATCCCACTCTAGTTTCTCCCGCCCTCTTTTTATCACCAAAAGGTCAAAGCTTGACTTTTAAGCTTTGCTGTTGACTCTACTGCCCCAAACATCCTTTTTTTGTTGGTGGAGTCATGGTCATCAAACTCTTTGGGTTGAATATATTCTACTGCATACACAGCATTTGAAATGTTCCCAAATGTGCATATCCATATGGAGAACCTGTTATGAGGGGTGTTACCCTTACTTCTTGCTTACTGAAAGCATTCCTACCCACTTAAATACAGTACATTTTTCACCTCAAGATTCCATACCAGCCATCAGTATTTGAATAATTCTTTAATGTGACTTTAGCCTTTTAATAGTGAAGACTGGGGGCGCCTGGGTGGCTCAGTCGGTTAAGCCTCTGCCTTCGGCTCAGGTCATGATCTCAGGGTCCTGAGATCAAGCCCTGCATCTGGCTCTCTGCTCAGCAGGGAGCCTGCTTCCCCTTCCTCTCTCTGCCTGCCTCTCTGCCTACTTGTGATGTCTGTCTGTTAAATAAATAAATAAATAAACAAAATCTTTTAAAAAAAGAGTGAAGACTGCATTGGTGTAAGTTCAGTTTCTGTCTTTGTCATTGTTACAGCCTCAGTGCATGAAGTAGGAGCTTAGTAGTAGGAGCTCACTGCTCTGGACCTCACAGAAAGGTATTGCACATGACCTTGAATGACTCTTTCTTCCCTAAAACTCTAAAATCCTATGGATGCCCCTTTGTCCTTGATTGCTCATTCGTAAGGGAAATGTGAATTTTGTGTTGCTTCCTTTCTTTCTGGGAATCAGAGAAAATGCCAGTGAGGAACTGGGGAGATGTCATTGTCCTCTCTGTGGCCTGTTGACTGGGGACAAGTTTTAGGGTCTCTCTGGCTTTAATTTCATAGATGAGGAGTGCCTGGTTGGCTCCATCAGTCGATCATGCAACTCTTGATTCAGAGTCAGGAGTTTAAGACCCACATTGGGCACAGAGCCTACTAACAAAATAAAATAAATGAGATATGTGTTTATATCATAGAGTGTGTGCTGTGACCACAGACCCTTGAGCTCTGGTTGAGTCACTCCAGTCATAGAAACCAGGGTTCATCAGGTTGGGTCAGGCCTACTTGATTGGGGGAATACTGATGGTGAGCATTCATGTTTTTTACCCACTGCTGTAGATGTAAGGCTTTGGTTTTTACCACGTTCTACATGTGGAATTGGGAACCCTGGGTGACTTTCACCTGCTGAAAGACTTTTTTTTTTTTTTTTTAAAGATTTTATTTATTTATTTGACAGAGAGGTGTGGGAGGGGAGAGCATGAGCCTGGGGTAGAGACAGAGGGAGAGGCAGACTCCCTGCTGAGCACGGAGCCCAACGTGGGGCTCCATCCCAGGATCCTGAGATCATGACTTGAGCCAAAGGCAGACTCTTAACGACTGAGCCACTCAGGTGCTCCTGAAGGACATTCTTACATGTGAATTCCCAGGAGAGATACCAAGTTGCAGGAACAGTGGAAGCTGGAGTATGAAAACATAGTAGCGTAGAAACTGAGGCAACACTGTACATATTTACAGTGTTAATGGCTTGTCCAGATCTAAAGTCAGTTTGTGTTTATTTTACTATGTTTTAAGAACAGTGAATATGCCAAGCATAATTTTGTTTTCTCATGAAATTGTCACATCTCTGCTTCTTCTCCATTGGTAAAGTGTGCAGTTTGGTCATTAGATAATCTTTGATATTGTTTAGAGTTACAAATGCTATGGAATTTTTTTTTTTTTTAAATGAAGTAGGAGCACAGGTGAGTAAATAACAGAAAAATTGGCAAGGGAGAAGCATCTCCTTTTAGTTGAAATGTTATTAGCCATCTTCTCAAAACAAGTCTGTAATAAGCTTTAAAATTAAAATCGCATTCTTATCATTCACCTTTTTTTTTCTGGCCAACTGGAAGTAGCAATCTTGGATTTCTTTCTTCTTCAGTTTTTGCCCTCAAGGTGTGTGCTTTCTGGGTGGGAAAGAGGAATCACAGTGATGAGCTTCCAGGTTGTTTAAAAAAAAAAAAAAAAGAGTCACTGGTTAATTACCTTTTCTACGGTAGATTCTTTTGTTTTCTCTAGGAAGGAAATGTTCAAGATATACACAGTGAATTGCACAGTTTGTGTGTGATTCTGTATCTGTGTGTATGATTTTAGTTTGACTTAAGTCCTCATTTATGATGACAGGCATCTGTTTGTGAAATAGTGGCAAATATATTTTCCCCCTTTGTTTATTCATGAAGTACTTATTGAGTATGAACTTTGCATTTAAGACTTGCAAATTGTGGGGATCCAAAGAGGTAGATTGATCTTTCTGTAGAGAAAAAGAAAGTAATGATAATCAGGCACCATTTATTTACTGAGCCCTTAGTGTTTGCCTGTTAAGAGTTTAGATAAATGATTTATGCGTTCAGCCAATATTTATTATCTACTTATTATGTGCCAGGCCTGAGTGTAGAGCAGTGAATAAGACTCAGTCCAGACTCAATCCTTGCTGTTACATAGGTAAGGTGCAGAACAAGAGCAAAAATCAGACCCAAAGTCATTTCCTTTCCCATAAAAATGGAGAAGTTGAAAGTGATGTGGCTTTATTAAGATGTGTCCGAGGCCAAGAGTACTGTCTCAAACCCTTTATTTTTTCTTCATCTGGGAGATTACCACTCCTTGAATTTTACTCCCAGTGCAGCAAAGGTGCTGTGATTTTCTCTAATGGAGAAAAATCAAGGCCATTTCTTCCCTGCCTTTAACACTGCGATGTGTTAGCAATGACTATCTCCCTGTGACACGCGGTGCTGGTGGTCAGCCATTCAGCAACTCCTCAAAAGTGAGATGAGTGATGCTTACCTAGATGACACGGGCATCTGGTATGTTGGTCCTTCCACCCATTTGTCTTAAAGACCTTTGTTTTGGGACTGTTCAGTAGTATTCCTTGGTAATAACTGTCCTGCCAACACATAATGCTTTCTGTGCTACCGCTTCCAAATTCCTGATGTTTTGCTTCATTGTGACATGGGCATTCTCTCCCAACAAGGAAGGTGAGAGTTGTTGAATATACACACCGTAGCCCATAGTGGCACGCCATCAGTCACTGACGACATTACTACAGTGATGGCAACAACAAGAAAAACAATAATTTCTACTACTAGTGTTATGATTACAACCTGGGTTTCTAAGGGAATTTTAATCTCTCTTCCAAGACTTTTTTATTGCATTGACAAGCCAGTGGCTGATCTCACATAGGAGTGATCCTTAGGAATGATAAAGGGGGAGAATTTAGGGGAGAGGAGAGGCTGTAATAAGAACTCTGGAGTCCATTAGACCCAGTTCTTACTAGCTGTGTAACTTCAGACCACTTCGTCTTTTTTTTCTTTTTTTAAGATTTTATTTATTTATTTGACAAACGGAGCTTACAAATAAGCGGGGTGGGGGCGGGAAGCAGGCTCCCTGCTGAGCAGAGATTCCCAATGCGGGGCTTGATCCCAGGACCCTGGGATCATGACCTGAGCTGAAGGCAGAGGCTTTAACCCACTGAGCCACCCAGGCACCCCTGGACCACTTCGTCTTATGTAAGGCTAGTTTCATTATCTGGAAAATGGGAATAAGGTGATAATAACAATGATAAAATGATGTTGGTTTTTATATATACTGGGTTTTACCCTGATTATCTCCTTCCAACATTCTAACTCCCCTCTAAGTTGTAGGAATCATGATCATTTCCAATTCACAGATGACTCTGAGCACGGAGTAAGAACTTTGCCTGTGGACACATAGCCTGCATGGAGGGGAACTGGGATGGGGACATGGGAAGTCTCGTTGCCCAGCGTTATTAGAACATGTGCAGCTTGGAGCCTGATGTCCCTTAGTACATTGCAATAATCATTCAGGCTGTAATAGCATGATCACAAGCTGGGGTTTACTCACTAAGGAGACCTACCTCTTCCCTAACGGAAGTGGATGTGACTTCTCTCTGCAGAGAACCTTGACTCCTATCTTGAAATTCTGCCTGCTCTAGTTGGAGGTGGGTCTGCTGTTCCACAGTCCTTAAAGCAAATGCAGAGTGATTGCTTTGGGGAAGTTTAGCTGTTGAGTCCGGAACTCCCACTGAACTTAAACCGCTTCTATTCTTTCTGTGTTTCCATCTTAATTTCTGGCTTAACATCAACAAGTTGAGAAATGTTCAGTGAGGTTTCAGCCAAAATCTCCAGTGCATTCATGAGCTGACTCACCCCCAATTAGGCTGTGGGACTGCCTGGTGGGGATACTCTTGTTTACTGAGGAGGGTTTTTTTTTTTTTTTTTTCTTCCTTTTTAAGGTGGATTGATGGCATGGAAGCCATTCCAAAGCCAGATCTGTATAGATTTTGAACACTCCAGCATCCAACTGGAGGAGCTTTGGCAACAGCAGCAGGTGAAAGCTGCTCAGGGAATGATGAAGCTTGGAGGAGGAACTGAGCCAATGGGGGAAAACAAACAAACAAACAAACAAACAAACATTCCCACCTCTTGTTCCTCCCTCCACCGCCCATCTGTTACGTAGATGAGTTGGAGGCAGGTTCTGGTCAGAGCTGGTCATTAAATCAATCCAGGCAGCCTTCCTTTGGGCTGTGATGAGGAGCAGGACCCTGAGCTATTTGTAAACAGGCCGACAACCTTGAAGCAAAGTGCGATATTTAAACTGTCCCAAACGTAATATGCAATCATAGGAGGAAACCTATCCATTTTGTCTCTGGTCTGATTTGTCCTTTACTTGTATTTCTTCCTTTTAATCTTAGGGTATAATAAACACCTGTTTGAGGACTAGAGAGAATGATTATTTTTCTTTATTTTGGGCAGCTGAAGGATGGATCTACAGTCTCGCATCCAAACTGTTGACATGAAGTCAGAAGGTTCTAGTAGGTTAAAGATTTCATCCAGAGCTGGAGTGGCTTTGTGATGTACCATGGTCCTGCTTTGGTATGGGCTGTGCTATTCTTGCAAGTTTTTAGGTTTTTTCCTCATGACCAGAATGCTTCTGAAGATTAGTTAACGGAACAATCCAGGTGACTGCTGGGAAAATATTTCTCCACCTTACTCATTCCCATGCCTGATGGCTAAGGCACTTTGTCCAAGCATGTGTTGTACTCTCCAGGTAGATACCAACTGAGGTGGTCCCTGGGGAACCGGTCCCCATGGGTGGAAGTAGAGAAAAACACATTAAAATATCTGCAGGATTTTGAAAGCTACTGATACTTACAAAGACACTGCCAGTGTTTCTGGCTCTGCCTTAATTACTAGTGTTACTCATCCCAGTTAAGTGTTACTAGGAGTTGAGCTGCGGGTTCTATCTCTTCTGGAATGAATGACCTCCTATCAGTGACTATGTCAAAAATGCCTTAACATGTAAAGCTGTTTTCTAAGACTTCTCCAAGAGCATTTTATATAAATTCCATGGGGGCCGAGGTCCCATAGGTGAGATCACAGAATATGTTGATCATGGCTTGGATTTTGGACTTTGACCAGCATTGAATCCCAGCTCAAACTTGGATAAGACTTTTGTTTGGTTTTAATTTTTATTAGAGAGTCAAAAGTAATACATGTAGATAATTTTAAGAAGCTCAAAAAGTATTTTGATTTATAAAAAACATATGAGTTCCCACCATCACCTTCCCCACCCTTTGATAGGGCCCCTTAGAGGGACCATATTTAACTCTATAAGCTGTTTCTTCTCATACTTCCCTCCAGATTTAGAAATCATGTTTGTGTTTCTATTTCTTGCTATTCAAATAAGGGCATTATCTATTATTACCTGTTCTTGTCCCTAATAAGGAATTTGAGGATTTAATTTTCTCACTCCACTTAAAGCTCATTTTCTTTCCTCTGTCTTCTTAATTTCTACATTATCAGTGTCAGTATATAAACATTTCTGGATAAACATTCATAGCAGAGTCACATAGTATACTATAATCGTATTGCTTTCTTTGACACTAATGCTACTAGGTTTTATATTTCTGTTGCTTAATTTTTTTGTGTGCCCATTGCCAAGGACCCCAAGCTTTCCAGCAAAAAAAAAATAAAAATAAGAAAATGTTCCCAAATAGCCATACAATCAGAGAATCCATCAGTTCCTTTTTTAAAAGCAATTTTTGGAATCCTCTCTTGTTATTTTCCATCCTGCTCTAAGTCAGATGTGTGTCCTTTCTATGTCCATTCCACAGTTGACTTCCTGGAATTTCCCTTCATAATATTCTTGAAGGGTAAAGTGTCTTATCCCCTCCCCAATGCACTTCATCTGTGGAGTGGGAATATTATTATGTATCTCAGGGCGTTAATTGAATGGACTAATACTGTAAGACAGTGGCACGAAGTATGAGCTCAATCAGTTTTTAGTTACTCTTAGTCTTTATTTTTTTCTTCCTCCTCCTTATGTTACACACTAGGATTGCTAATCTGTAATGCATTTTTAAGAACGAGGAAAGAATAGAGATAGAGGAGAAGTGAGACTCACTTGTTCATTTCAGAATCAGACCCAGAGGAGCGGTGCATTTCCCAAGATCACTGAATTAGTCAGATCAGAGAGGTAGAGGCAGCACTAGGTCCTTGCCCCACACACTGAAGTCATCATCCTCTGCTCATACACCCCAGTAGCCTACAGGGTTTTTTCTTTTTCTTTTTATTATTTAATGTCATAATAATTTCTTCTCCCTTTTCCTAATTTCTTTCTTTTAAAAATATATATAACAGCTCTGTGGAGATGTAATTCAAATATCATACTGGTTGCCCACTTAAAGTTTATAGTTCATTAGTTTCCATATATGCATGGAACTGTGTAACCATCAGCCAATCTCACGTAACATTGTCATCATCTCACGGATAAAGCCTGTACCTGTTCCTGAGGACTCCCTTAAACCTCAGCCCTAGGTGATACAGGTCAACTCTGTCTGTATAGATTTGCTTATTCTGGATATTTCATATAAATGGAATCTACAACATGCAGTCCTTTGTGGAGAGCTTCTTTCACTTAGCATGATATGATGACATTCTTCCATGTCGTGGCATATATCAGTACTTCCTTCCTTTTGATGCCAAACAGTAGTCCATAATATAGATGGACATTTTGTTATCCATTCAGTTGGCAGACATTTTGGTTGTTTTCCACTTTGGGGCTGTGATTATTTATGTGTAAGTTATTGTGTGGACATAGGTTTTCATTTTTTTGGTGGGGAGAATGTACTTGGGAGCGGAATTGCTGGTTCACATGGGAACTCTATGTTTAACTTTTTGAGGAATTGCCAGACTGCTTTCCAAAGCAGCTGCACTGTTATTTTACATTCTCACCAACAATGCATGAAAGATCCAATTTTTTCACATCACTGTCAACATGTATTATTATGTCAAGTGTATGAAGTGGCGTCTCACTGTGGTTTTGGTCTGTGTTTTCCCTGGTAGTTAATGATCTTCAGCATCCTCTCTTGGGCTTATTGACCATTTGTGTATTTTCTTTGGAGAAATACCTATTCAGATGCTCTCCCCATTTTTAAATTGTGTTATTTCTATGATTGAGTTTTAACGGTTCTTTATGTGTTATGGACACAGGTCCTATAATGATTTTTAACTTGCAAATATCTTCTCCCATTCTTTGGAAGCATATTTTAACTTTCATGATGGTCTCATTCATACTACAAAAGCTTTCTGTAACCTTACTTTTGTGTTTGTGCTTCAGGATCATGCTTAAGAAGACTTTGCCCAACACATAGCCATGAGGATTTACTCCTCTATCTAAGAGTTTTCGTTTTTTTTTTTAAAGCTTTTATTTATTTATTTATTTATTTAAAAGATTTTATTTATTTGACAAAGATCACAAGTAGGCAGAGAGGCAGGCAGAGAGAGAGAGAGAGAGAGGAGGAGGAAGCAGGCTCCCCGCTGAGCAGAGAGCCCGATGTGGGGCTCGATCCCAGGACCCTGGGATCATGACCTGAGCCGAAGGCAGAGGCTTGACTGAGCCAGCAGGCTCTCCGAGTTTTATGGTTTTTTTTAAAGTCATTTTTATTTAAGTAATCTCTACCCCACAGTGTGGGTCTCAAACTTACAACCCCAAGATCAAGAAGGGCATGCTCTTCTGAATGAGCCAGCCGGGTGCCACAAGAGTTTTACGATTTCAAGTCTTCTCTTTGTATCTATGATACATTTTGAGTTAACTTTTGTGTATGGTGTCAGGAAGGAACGGTTCCAATGTCATCCTTTCTGCATGTAGATATGAAACTGTCCCAGCACCATTTGTTGAAAACATTGTTCTTTCTTCATTTAATTGTCTTGGCACTCTTGTCGAAAATGAAATCTAGAGGGGTTTTGACATACTGTCATGCTGTCCTTATCTTCTACAAGATGTGGGTGCTTGATGTAATACCGTGCCTGTAATAAAATGATAATAAAATCCAACAACCCCCTTTGTCTGAAACCTTTGTTATCAGAGGGAATCAACATCTTGGAAGAATGCATTCTAGGTCAGATCAGGGGAAGACCGAGAACCAGAATATCATAATATACCAACGGAAACCTACCAGATGTGCCAGGAAATGTGAAATAGGAATTCATTTTGAGGGCTTCGAAAAGAACACAATGTAGGATAAGCACAAACAAGCCAGCTGCAAATGAGCTGGTTCAGTGTTTGCTGCAGATCGCTGCAGGCCTGAGAGCTTGCTTTGGGGCCAAGAGATGCGGAGAGCAGCAGATGAATTTGGCTATGACCCCATTGGATGTGTCCTGATCTACACCATTCCCATTTCCACACACAAGGTTGTCTCAGGTCTCAGCTAAGAGACAACTCAGCACTTTGCCTTGAATAGCACTGACATCCGCCATCTTGGCTACTGCCCCAGAATGCTGGAGACCTCTGCAGTGAAATGAATTTAGAAATTTTTATTACCTTTTATTTTTATTTTTTTTGAACACTAGAATATATAAAATACATAAAGTGCACTAATATTAAATACAGCGTTGTGACCTTTTAACTTCCATATTCTTGAGTAGCTGTCACCCAGATCGAGATCTAGAAGCACCCCACAGGTTCCCTGGTGCAGTCCTCCCACTCAGTGCTCTCTTTCTGAAGAGGTCTCTGCTGCACCATACCTTTATTTTTGTCCTGCTCCTGAATTTCAAATAAGCAAAAACCATAGTAATTACTCTTCCATGACTGGTTAACTTGTTGATGTAATATTTGTGAGATCTGTCCATTTTGTTGTGTGTCTCTGTAGTCATTTATTTCTACTTGTGTAATATTCCAGTGTATGAATATACCATCATAGATTTCTTCATTCTTCTCTTCAGGAGCGTCTGGGTAGTTCGTAGTTTGGGGTTATTGTCAGTAAAAATTCTGTATTTATTCCTGGGGGCATTCTGGTAAACAAACACGCATTTCTTTTGTGTGTTTACATAGGTGTGGAAGAACCGGGTTGGATGGTAGGTATGCATTTGGCTTTAGAAGGCACAGAACCCAAATGGGTTCTGGTTTTTGATCCTCTTCTCCTTTTTACATTTAATTTCTGAGCCCTTTGGCTCAGAGTATGTCTTCCTGTCCTCAGGTATGTGTAGGTCAGAATCTGGAGAGAGGAAAAGAAATGGAGAAAGGCCTATAGGAATAGAGGTGTGGGGTAAAGTAGATTAAAGCAAGGTCCTGAAGGAAGTGTGATGACGTGGACAGAGTATAATTATGAGTTGGGAACATGAGCTTTCAATATGGATTCAAACTCTGGCTCTGCCCTTCATTTACTATCTATTTAGCTTTGGAAAATTTACTTTACTCTTGAGGCACATTTTTCTCATCTGTAAAATGGAACTAGTAATGTAAGCACCTGGATCACAGGGTGATTGTGAGCAGGATATGAAACATTACCTTAATAAAGAAACAAAAACAACTTTTAGCAAGAGCTTCCTATGTACTAATCACTTAGTCAATGGAATGAACTAATTTAATGTCGACAGAACTCTATGATCTCTGTACTGTAACTTTCCCAGTTTTCCCAGTTGGGAAGCTGGAGGTCTGAGAAGACCAGTTTACTGCCCCTAGGCTCCCAGCTGTTAAGTTAGTAGAATGAGAACTCTGATTTCAGATTGTTGATTGCATAGACTCTGGGCGGTAGACCTAACGGGCAAGAGAACGTCCTTGCTTATAGACACGAACATGTGGGAACTACTGTGGATATTGGCAGGATCACATCTGCAAGAGTGACTCATCCGGGCTTTTCTGGAATAGTCCAAAAGGGTCACTGACTCTATGGGGTGAAGGAAAAAGGAAGGGTGGTAATCCCTTTCCATATATTTAGCCTCATAGCCAGGACAAGGCTTTGAGTTTCTTTCCTAGCATTCACTAGGAAATTTTGCCTCAAAATGGTGCTCAATAGCCCAGATTGTCTGAAGTCCTTTGTCCTGCTCTATTTGACGGCTGATCCCTGAGTCTGGTCCCAGGAGAAAGTGCCTTCCTTGTTCCCTTCTCGGCACCACACCATATCTGCCATGTTTCTTTCAGGCTCTACTTGGTTTGGCTGCTGTTCCCTTGCCCCTTGAGATCTAGTCCTTGCCTACTGGAACTACCCAGGATCCCCTAATTACTTTGCCCCCTTGCCCCTCTACAGTTGCCATATTCTTTTTTCTCAGTGCTGTGGCACCAGTGGGAGGGCTCTGCTGTGTCATGCAGTCCCCATAGCAGAGCAAGTCAGGCCTCGCAGAAGAGCGTGAAGGAATGTTCTGGCATTCTCTTCTCTCCCTCCAGTCTCAAACCCTGTGAGTCCCACCTTAGGCATCCAGTGTTACCAGGTTGATTATCTCTTTACATCTGTAGGAAAGTATAAAAGCATAAAGACCATAGTCTATTTCCATTTCTTTTTCAAAGTTTTTGTTTGTTTTTTTTTTATTGAAATGGCAGTTTCCCTATGCACACAGTCCTCTTCCCTTTCCTTTCCTCTTCTCCTCCTTCCTGTCTCCTCCCAGTCTCTTTCCCACCTGTCCTCCCTAGATGTCCTTACTCTCTCCCATTCTGGTTCCCTCCTTGCTTCCGTCTTCCTCTGCACTCCCTCCCTCATCCCAGTGAGTGCTGCTTTGGGCCAGTCATCATGCTGGGGCCAGGGGATTTAAAAGATGCATTGAGACACTGCCCTTACCCTCTGGGAGATCAAGGTCTTGTGGGAAGATCAGAATGTGAATACAGTCATACACTAGGCATATTGTGGGTTCAGTTCCAGATCACTGCAATAAAGTAAATATTGCCATAGAACAAGTCGAATGAATTTCTTTTAGGTTCCCCAGTGCATATAAATGTAATGTGATACTGAACCACAATCTATTAAGTGTGCAATAGCATTATGTCTAAAAACAACGTACAGACCCTAATTAAAAAACACTATCACTAAAAAATATGAACCATTTGAATTTTCAAGGAGTCATAATCACTGATCACAGATCATCCCAGCAACTATAATAAAGAGTTTTTTGTTTTTTGTTTTTGTTTTTTTAAAGATTTTATTTATTTATTTGACAGAGAGAGATCACAAGCAGGCAGAGAGGCAGGCAGAGAGAGAGGAGGAAGCAGGCTCCCTGCTGAGCAGAGAGCCTGATGCGGGGCTCGATCCCAGGACCCTGAGATCATGACCTGAGCCGAAGGCAGAGGCTTAACCCACTGAGCCACCCAGGCGCCCCACCAGCAACTATAATAATAATGAAAAAGCCTGAAGTATTGTAAAAATTACCAAAATGTGACACAAGTGACATGAAGGGCGCAAATGACTGTTGGAAAAATGGCGCCCATCAACTTGCTCCATGCAGCATTGCTGGAAACCTACCATTTGTAAAAACAGTGTTGGCAAAGCCCAATGGGAGGAATATGCCTGTCCTTGATGCGACAGAGATTTTCTCTATCACTTGGACAGTCCTCCTTGTTCACTTGGACTGAGACAGAGGATCAGTGGAGGCCCAGGGCTGCTTCTCCAGGACTGAATTGACCTTGGGGCCTGGGAATTAAAAAAGTAGATACATCCCATGTTCAGGCAGCCCATGAGATTCCATCCAGTCCCTCCCTTCCCGTATTTGTTTAGCAATGATTACAGACATTTGTCAACATTATAGGCTTCTGTCTATAGTCGAAAGAAATGCTCGGCATCCTTGGTGGAATAAATGGCTCTTTCTAAGAAGAATTGCACGTAGTGAAGAATGCCTTTCCCAACCTCAGAAACTGCTCGGCCCGTGGTAAGAGTAGCAGTCAGTGGCTCCGTCTGTGAAGCCAGGGACAGAATAGACCGCAGATTGCATTTTCTGGGTTAAAGAACAGGCAGGAGGCATTGAATGCTCAGCCTGTTGTAGGCCTTATGCCACGTGCCCTACGCATGTCTCTCGCCCTTGCTCTCTCACGACAACGTGTGGAGTAGATGGCATTAGAGCTGGTGAGTTGAAGAGGAGGAATTTGATGTATCAAACAGGGAGAACCTTCGTTTCAACTTAGTGTGGTAGAAATATTTACTGAGTGCCTCCCCATGCCAGCCTCCATTGTAGGCACTGGGAATATATCGGTTAAAAAACCCAACAAATAGCCTTGCCTTTGAGTAATGCAGTCTAACAAGGGTACACAAGGAGGGTAAGAAAGATGATAAGCTATCAATTAGTCAATTATGAAGTATATTGGGAGTTGATAAGGGTTCTGGAAAAAGAGTAGGGTTAGGGCACTGAAAATGCCCAGGGCCCAGCAGATTAGAGCATTACATGGATTAGTCAGGGTGGGCTCGTGGAGAAGTCAAGAATTCAGTAAAACATGAAGTTTTTTAAAAGGCCATTTTGTCCTGTCATCTAGCTGAAAGGGTTTAAGAACTCATTTAACAAGTCTTTGTCAGGTTGGGTGATGGCAGAACGGTCCATCCTGTCACCCAGGCCCCTGATGGCTTGTAGTTTTTTTTTTTGTTTTGTTTTGTTTTTTTTTTTTTTTGAGGGATCTCGTTTAGCCCCCAGGAGATGATTAACTGCTCAAGGGACTAGTGTGGACAGATTTCCAATGGTGTTCAGAGGAGGAAAGCCTGGGTATCGGCAAGCACTCCGTAAGAGGTAGATGCTAAGCACGCCGTCTGTGGGAAGCCGTGTGACTGACACGTGTAAATACGGACATGTTTTTCCTACAGCACCGAGAATCTCTTTGACAAGTTAAATGAGGAATTGATTAGGGCCTTGTCTTTGGGGTGAAACTATGTTTGAATCTTGAGTTCCACCGTTTGGTGTTTGGCATGTTTCCTCACTTCTGTGAGAGGTACTTTCCTCTTTTTTTTTTTTTTTTTAAAGATTTTATTTATTTATTTGTCAGAGAGAGAGAGGGAGAGAGAGCGAGCACAGGCAGAATGGCAGGCAGAGGCAGAGGGAGAAGCAGGCTCCCTGATGAGCAAGGAGCCCGATGTGGGACTCGATCCCAGGACGCTGGGATCATGACCTGAGCCGAAGGCAGCTGCTTAACCAACTGAGCCACCCAGGCATCCCGGTACTTTCCTCTTTGATGAGACGGAAATATTAATACACAACTGAAAGGATTGTTGTCTGGTGGCTGTAAGGATTGCGGACACTGTGGAGCATGGAGTCTGCTACGTGTTGTCCCAACAGCAATTGTTGTATGTCCTCACCGGCAGGGTGATTTGAGGTTTTGCCTCAACGTAAGGCTCCCAGGCAGGATGGCTGAGGTAACAATTGATCTCACAAAGGTTCTCAAGCCGGGGCCAGGTGAGATGCCCATGGTAGGGAGCCACTGGCATTTCTCACTTCTTCCTTCTGACACAAGGCCAACTTTCCAGAAGAGCATATGACCGAAAGAACTCCGGAGATTTTTCTCAGCAGGGAGACTCGTAAACAATGCAGGGCAGGGAGGAGCAGCTTCTGGACTCCTGACGGATCAGCAGTTACAAGGAGTCACCCCTGGGACTGCCATCTGTTTCCATCTTCCTCACACTTGCCATATCCCGAGTCTCCAACCAGAGTGGAATTCCAAAAACAGAAGTATAAAGGCAGAGGCTCTGGGGACCAAGCCCAAGGGGCAGCCAGAGGAGAGGTGTGGCTTACTGTGTGGCCCACTCAGGCTCTTTCAGATTGGGTGGGTCTGGGCTGGTGATGCAAAGGGAGCTTCGTGGATCCTAACTATTTAGTAATTATTGTATGATTGATCCATGTGTTCAGAAAACACTGCTCCTGTCCACTGTCATGCCTGTGGTCAGGCGAACAAAGCTAGTGGAGGCCTAAGCCCTGTCCTCAGGAAGTTTCTCAAGGTCAGGTAGTGGTCCTTCTGGGTAGCCTCTGGGAGGGGTTGACTGATTGATGATTAACACTCAGGGCTCACCTTGGGATGGGTAACTTTTTAAGCACTTTGTACAGGTTAAGTCATTTAACTCCCCCAACAACCCTAAGAAACAGATATTGTTACAATCTTTAATGTGCAAATGGGGAAACTGAGCCCAAGGGTTGAGCAAGTCACCCAAGGGTGCTCCCATTTAGTAATGGCCGCTTCCAATATCAGATTTCCCGGACATCTGAGTTTTCAGTTTCTTCCTTAAAAAGGTCTGAAGTTGGGTAGACATAGCTGGTCCTAACATCCTGCCTGGTGATGGCCAGGAGCAGTTGAGTGGCTCGGGGCCTATCCTGCTATTTGGCCACAGCCCCCACCACGGACTGCTCCATAGCGTCTCACCCTCTTTTCTGTTGTGCTGACTATCTGGCCTCTAAGGCAACCCTGGGTTAAGTCATTTTTCTAGTTTCTTTGATAAACATGGCAGCACTCCAGCCTTAGGAAACAGCCAAGCTTCGAAAGCAGTGGTGTTTAGACACCTGGAGGGTGGAGAGGGGCACTGTGGGAAAGGTTTAGTAGGTGATGCCCAGGGTGCAAATACTGTGTTGGCTCTGTCTGCGTATAAATGATTTCCAGCATCTCTTCAAGTCCCTTGGGTCCTGAGCTCAACTACACAGGTTATTCTGAGGGGACCTGGTTTCTCAACCAGTTCTTCTAAATCCCAGCCTAGACTCCTTCTTCCACTTCCCTTTAGAGTTTCCTTTCTTCTTTTTAAAAAAGATTTTATTTATTATTTGACAGACAGAGACACAGTGAGAGAGGGAACACAAGCAGGGGGAGTGGGAGAGGGAGAAGCAGGCTTCCCGCTAAGCAGGGAGCCTGATGTGGGGCTCAATCCCAGGACCTCGGGATCATGACCTGAGCTGAAGGCAGATGCTTAACGACTGAGCCACCCAAGCGCCCCTAGAGTTTCCTTTCTTGATTCCCAACTGCCCCCCCCTTAAAAGATTTATTTTTAAGTAATCTCTACAGCGAACATGGAGCTCAAACTTCTACAGCCCTGAGATCAAGAATCATGTGCTCTACCAATAGAGCCAGGCAGGTGCCCTGGTGTCCGCCTTTTTTAAATTAAAAAAAAAAAAAAAAGGTTATCTCATTTTTATTTTTTCTTTCTTTAAAGATTTTATTTAGTTTATCTCATTTTTTTTTAAAGATTTTATTTATTTATTTGACAGAGAGAGATCACAGTAGGCAGAGAGGCAGGCAGAGAGAGAGAAGAAGCAGGCTCCCCACCGAGCAGAGAGCCCGATGCGGGGCTCGATCCCAGGACCCTGAGACCATGACCTGAGCCGAAGGCAGCGGCCCAACCCGCTGAGCCACCCAGGGCGCCCCTAGTTTATCTCATTTTAAAGGAAAAAAATTCATTTGTATTATACGTTCATTTTGTGTTTCATGTATTTCTCTATATGCTACATTTTTTATATAGCCATATTTCCTTTATATGTATGAAGAATATGTTTGTGTTCCAAAAATGGAATCAAATAATATACAGTGTTTCAATACTTGTTTTCTCTTAATATTGTATCATGAACATCTTTCTACATAGAAGCTGCATTTGTGGTTTTAAAATTTTTTCAGAGTGCTCCCCTTTTTGGTGTAGCGTTATTTCTTTAGTTACAGTATAGGATGTTTCCAGATTTCATATTGGTCCACATCCTAAGTGATATATTTGATAGATATTTTAAGAGAAAATGGTTCACCAAAGGGCAAAGACTATAAGCCTATACTAGCCTCAATTTCTCCTATTTTTGATTTTTTAATAAACATTACCATATATACCCCCTCTATGTATGTGTTTGTGTACATGTGTGTATGACAGAATTACAGGTGTTCTATCCAAAGTATCGAAGGAAGGGCTGCTTGTGTCCACCATTATAAGGATCAATATTTGTATATATTCCTTTATCCATGCCTTCGAATAAAAAATTCTTGATTTTTTTCCCTAATTTTAAAAAAAGATGATATTTATTTATTTGACAGAGACAGAGGGATCACAAGTAGGCAGAGGGGCCGGGGCGGGGGGCACACAGGCTCCCTGCTGAGCAGAGAGGCCTGATGCGGGGCTCAATCCAGGACCCTGAGATCTTGACCTGAGCTGAAGGCAGAGGCTTAACCCACTGAGCCACCTAGGCACCTTCCCCTAATTTTTGCAGCTTCGGTAAAATATCCACATTTTGAGCTTGTAGTTTGAATTTAAGCAGCGACTAAGTAGGTGGGACCTTCACATTAGTCCAATATTTCTAGTAAATCACAATGAAAAGCCCCCTGATTCTCCCCCAAACAGCCTGGAGGGGACATGTGGGGTCAGGACAGAGTATTTTTGCTCCATCATTCTTCATCTTCTCCTCTCCATGGAGACCCGCTCAAGCTGGGAACCGAGAAGGGAAGCCCTGTTTTTGTCAGTTCTGATCTGCAGCTCGCTGTGCAGTGTCGGATGTGGCTGATGGGCAGCTGGAATGGTCCGTCCACACTTGCCCATCACAGCTGCTGCTTTTGTAGTTGGTGAGCAAGGCTGAGAAGCAGGCCTCCTCCTCCACCTGCTCACCCAAGCTGCCTGGTGACAGCTGGTTCCATCCATCTGTGCATCAGTTAAGGGCAAACAACCCTGAACTGCACCAAGGAGAAAGAAGACCCTGGAGTCTTCAGAAGAGCTCAGCCTCACCCCACAAAGGTCCTTTTTTTTTTTTTAAAGATTTTATTTATTGACAGAGAGACATCACAAGCAGGCAGAGGGAGAGGGAGAAGCAAGCTCCCCACTGAGCAGGGAGCCTGATGTGGGGCTTGATCCCAGGACCCTGGGATCATGACCTGAGCCAAAGGCAGTTGCTTAACTGACTGAGCCACCCAAGTGCCCCTCCACACAGGTCTTTAAAACTTTGCCAGAAAAATCCGTGGTTAACGTTTTGGTGAAGAATCTTCCAGAGGTTCCTCTGTGTGTGTGTGTGTGTGTGTGTGTGTGTGTGTGTATTGGCAACTAGGTATAACATTTTTTTCCTTCACAAATAAGATTATGCTGAAATGCAATTATGTAACCATTGTTTTCAGCCACAAGTACATTTTTTCATGTCGATATTGTTGAATGTTCATTCCTTGGTTCATTCATCCATTCATTTGCTAACCTGTTTAAAAATTAAAAAAAAAAAAAAAGGGCATTCTTTCCACTGTGATTCACTTAGTATTTGTGGAAGGGACCGATCGTAATCAAATAATCATACCAGTGAATGTGAAGGATTGCCAAGGGAAGTTACTTGGTGGTGGTGCCGCAGAGGGGGTCCTGATCCCCAAGAAACTATCCCTACAGTGATATTCTGAGGACTAAGATGTAGAGGTTGAATTGGATATGAAAGTGTGTCCATATCAGTGTTTATAGTTGCATAATATTTCCATTTATCAATATGTCATGTATTATGTAACAAATTATCTTGGTGGTTATTTAATTTCCAGTTTTATTGAGATAAAGGGGGACACTTAGATTATTGCTGATTTTTCATTCATTTCAACCATTTTGCTGGGATTATAGGATGTGAGCTCTGGGTCTAGCAGTGGAATGGATTTGCCTGAATTTACCAGCATTCTCATGAGTATTCAGTGTTCCAAATTTGCAAATCATAGACTGGGCTATACACAAAGGTAAGTGACCTGCCAAGGAATTGCACTAAGGAAGTGTCCTCCCATTGGGGATATTGAGGTCAAATAGGTACACTGGGGCCATACTATCTAATAGTACCTGGATATAATCTTGTTCCTTTTTGCATTTATGAATTTACTCATATAACACTAACGGAGTACCTACTTATGCCAGCTAGTGTGTTAAGGGTTGAGAATGTTAAGTTGAAGAGCTCTTAGCATATACCCTCCAAAAGCACACAGTAAGTGTGGAAATACAGAGGCAATTTAATATATAAGTAGGACTGCTATACTAAAGGAGTGAACCTAGTCCGTTCTGTTTATCCCGGGAGCCACAGGACATGGTGACCAGCTACACATGGGCTTCTCAGAGCAAGTGGTGAATGGACTGATCCTTGAAGGCTAATCAGAATTTGGTCAAATATTAAGGAATTTGGGACTTTCTCTTAGAAGGAACTCTAAGAGTAAAGATTTCAAGGATTGAGCAGGTCTGGTCATACCTGGTACTAATGGAAAGTACTGGGCATGTTATTGGCTTTTTGGTGGGAAATGGGCTCAGAGAGTATTCTGGGGTTGTGCTGAGGAGACTCTGATGTTGTGCTGGGAATGTCAGATTTCATTCTGTGGGTAATGGGAAGAGAGTAATCCCACCAGATTTGATTATATCAGGGTAATGTTAGCTCCTCAACAGATGAACTCCAGAACCTCTTTGACTTCACGTAACCAAAGGTAGTTTCTTCTTCACAGGAGTCTACAAGGGTCATTTTAGATTGGCAGGCAACTCGCCTCCATGTGAGGATTCAGGGCCCCAGGCCTCTCCAGTTTTTTTGTTGTTGTTGTTATTATTGTTGTTGTTTTTTATCTGCCGTTTTCAACATGTAGCTTCCATGTCCCTGCGTATCTGTACTGAGTTGTTGGAAGAGGATAGAGCCTGAAGTATCATGATATTTTTTACATGTCAATTTTTGATAAGGCTTCATGTCACTCTGTGCACATACTCATTAGCGAGAATTCGGTTTCCTGGCCTTGCCCAGCTGCACGGGCGCCAGGGGAATGAAGTCTAGGTGTGCTGCCCGGGATGAAGAGGAATGGACTAGCTGACCCTGCTGTGTTGCTATTTTGGGCAAGTTAGTTGTGGCGATGATGCTGGGGAGGGAAACTCAGAGACGGGGAGGGAAAGGGGTGCAAAGTGAAGACGCGAGTCATGCAGGCTAACATTTCCTGGGCGCTCCCTCCGTGGCAAGAGCTGTTAAGTACTTCATAAGCAACAGCCCTGGGAGAGAGGTGCAGCTGTCTCCCCATTTTCCAGAAGAACCCAAGCCAAGGTGGAACTTGCCGAGGACGGGAAGGACCAGGACTCAGACCCAGGCTGGTATAGCCAGCACCTGAGCTCTTAACTGCTGGGGGCTGCCTCTCATGAGGCATGTTCTTTCTGGAAATGCAGGAGGGAAGAGAAGGTGAACAAAGGAACCATGTCTGAAATGAGGTGACTGGCATCTCATTAGATGTGAGGAGAGAGAATAATCAGGGATGAACCCAGTGTCAGACTTGGGAGGCTGGTGATGCCAATTAGAGAGACAGGGCACCTCCTGTGTGACGTCTATGCCATCTGATTTAGCACACAGACTGCACGTGCCTATTAACATCTTGCTCAATGTCTTACAAGGGTTTTTATTGGTTGTTCTGTACTGTTTGCTAAAGGAGAGTTAGATGCTCGGTTTAGGTGGGTATAGTCCCTGTGACCCAGCCATTAGTTTGTTTAGCTTTGTCGTTGTGCATATGTCTTTGTCTCGGGGTGCCCCTCCCCTCTACAGGCTTCCATTCACCTTCCAGGCTGAGATCAAATGGCCCCTCACTTGGAAACTTTCCATAAATTCTTGGGGGCACAAGTGGTTTTCCCTCTTTGTTCATGCTGTGCTGTTAACGTGATGTGTTTATGATCATCTGTCCTGGAGTCCGTTTCCACTATTCGGGTATTATCATCCTATTTCTGGAGGTTATATCCCAGATGGGTTAGGATGGGGGTGACATAATTTTTTGCAATGAATTGGTTTGTTATTTTGTCCTTGAACATACAGAACTGGGGGCTGCAACGCAGAGGGTTTCAGGGGCCAGGGAGGGTGACCTAAGAGTGACACTGACCTGGGGTGAGACAGTCAGAGCTGTGGGGTGCTGGCTGGACAGGAGAGTGCACACCTGTACTATGAAATGCTCCCTCAAGATAAAAACAAAGACCTGGGGCACCTGGGTGGTGTAGTGGTTGGACAACCAACTCTTGGTTTCAGCTCAGGTCCTTCATGTGGGAAACAGGCAGAAGAAAAATGATTAATTTTCCTTACTAGCTACAGACCATTGACCAGTCCTTGAAACAGGCAGAGTGACATTCTTCTAGGGACTCAGCTACCTTGATGTTGATACTTTGCTAAGGACAAAGGCAATCTTACCCCAAACTCCAGGACCCTGTAAGTCTACTTTAACATATACAAAAATTCCTTTGGAAACTTCCTTTATCTCTAGCCCCCAAGATACAGGTTGGCAGTCATCCTCTAAGCATAGGACCCACCAATATATATCTGAAGGGTCTCATGACTGAGGGTTTACTAAGTAATAATCAATGGCCTTCGCAAACAGTAGCTATCCCCTTCAGGATCCTGGAAAATGCCTGGGAGTTTTATGCTATCCCTAACCCCCTCCCAACTTGAAAGTGTATAATGGGCCATTCCTTGTGACCCCAGTACAGCTCTTTCTGCCCATGGGTCCTGTCCCCATACTTCAATAAAACCACATTTTTTGTATTAAAGATGTCTCAAGAATTCTTCGTTGGCCATGGGCTTCAAGCCCTAACATCTTTCCTACATTAGTTGTGATCTTGGAGTCTTGAGATCAAGCCCTGCATGGGACTCCCCACTTAGTGCAGAGTCTGCTTGGAGTGTCTCTCTCCCTCTCCCTGTCCCTCTGCGTGCTCCCTCTCTCTCCCTTTAAGCTAAATAAATAATGTTTTTAAAAACCCTGAAAAACATGGTTGGCAGGTGATTTATGTACAGGGGTTGTGTTCCTTCTCCAGGTTTCTACTTTGTGACCTGTGATAAGGACTGGTAGCTCATTGGAGAAAGCTTTGAAAACAAGGAGTCATGTAGGGAGGACCTACCAGGTCTCCATGTCTCTCTCACTACAGTGAGAAGAGCTTGCTTTCTGTCACTCTTCAGATGAGGGTGACCTTGGCCCCATGGTCACAGGGCATGATGTGACCATTTCACATCCTCTGAAATGCTGACCTTCATTTTTAAAATGACACCTGTGTCACACTTACTTGAACTCTGTGTTACTTCAGAAGAAACGAGAAATGAAGGGAAAGTAACGATGACTGTTCGCTACTTTGAAATGGCTCAAAGAATGTATTTATCATGTCAACGTGACATTTGTAAACCTAGAAGGGACAGTTTCACTTCTTAAAGGAGTTGACCAAAATGCAAGAAGGAGGAACAATTTTCACTGTAAGCCTATCACACCACACCCACCCACCCACACACACACACCCACCCACCCACACCCACACACCCACACACACCCCCCACCCCCACCCACCCCCACCCACCCCCCCCACACACCCACCCACACACACACCCACACACCCACCCACACCCACCCCCACACCCCCACCCACACACACACCCACACCCCCCCCCACACACACACACACACACACTCACACACACCACACCACACCCACCCACCCACCCACACACACACACCCACCCCCCACACACACCCACCCACACACACACACACCCACACACACCCACACACACCACACCCACACCCACACACACCCACACACCCCCACACGCACAGAGACACACACACACACACACACACACACACACACACACACACCCTGCTTTTAGCCCCAGAGGATTTCCCTTCCGTGAGTCTAGCTGCCTTTAGGGAGGGCAAGCAGGTGATACAATCCTAGAGGGGCCTTCCCCGTGGCACCTGGCTGAAGATGCCATTACCATGGCAAATACTCTTGGCTCCTGTTAAAAATGTACCCAGAGATCCCTGTGGCCTCCCCTGAGAATTTCTCCCTCATTTGAGTTAGTGTGGGTGGGAGGGAAAGCGTGGGCGGACAGAGCCAAATAAGCCAGAATTCACACTGCCCTGCTCTGCAGCCCCCCCCCCCCCCATCCCCTGTTTATCTCCATCTGTAAAGATGGCTCTGTCAATATCCTGCCTACAGTTCTGGTATAAGAACTAAATAAAGTGCCATTTTTAAGCCACATAGTGAAACACCTGGCACATAGCCAGCATCCAAGATATCATCCATCCCTCCATGTCTGTGGTGAGAATTTCTTGCTCTGTATGTCAGAAGGCTCCAGGTGTATTCATGGGGGATGCAGAGAAATTTGATGTTAGCCGATTGAGAAGTGAAGCCGAATTAACTCTGAAATAATAAGTCAATGAGAAAATAGGATTTGATTTATTACTATTTTTAATTTGTATGCAGTTGGAGATGGTATATTTGCATAAAATCATTATTGAAAATTGCAGTGTTGTCTCCTGCCATGTTATCACAGATGAGGCATTTCTTGCAGAGATAAGAAGAGCCCGCCCTTGGTGGTTTTAAAAAGCAGAGGTTGAGGTCCACAGTGCCGTCCTCCTCCTCCTTTCTTCTTCCCAGAGGACAGAGATAGTTACAATTATTATCCCAAGAAGAGATACAGAGTACAACTGAAGATAAAGAGTATAACGTAAAGGAGTTTTCGGTTCCTGCTGGGAAGGAGCAGTGATTTCGTTTTCTCTTATTAGACCTCTGTAAATCCTGGTTCTCATCTTTTCAAAAATTTTAAATAGCATTACCCAGCCAAGCATTCTCACAAATCTATGATTAAAATTAGTTGAATGCAGAAGAGAGCCATGGATGTATTGTCTCTGTAATAGTTGTTGTGTGTTGTCGACCTGAGGCATGACACTTTTCCCTAATCACATTGTTGAGCTCTGTAAATTGTAACATCACTTCATATAATGTCATCATGGAGCAGTGATGTCCATGGAAGTCACCTGGAATATTCTATTTGTTATGAATTTTTGTTCTGTGGTAAGAATCAGATTTATGCTTAAGCCGTTATTAAAATATTGTATTTGTTGTCACATTTTAGGATTAGTACTGTTGAAAGCACTTGGGCTTAATGAATTTTTTTTTTTAAACACCCAATGTGGGGCCTGAACTTAAGACCCCAAGAGCAAGAGTCACATGCTGTACAGACTGAGCCAGCCAGGCGCCCCGCCTGGATCTTTATTAATCACTAAAAGGTCATGTCCTGTGGCCAGTTCCTCCAGCCTTTCCTTCCAATCTCTTTTAAATGTCCAAGGGATGTTGCAGTATGTCCCCCTGCCCCCTCAAAAAAAGAATGGAATACAGGTGAAGCAGGAAGTGTCTCACTGGTCCCATCTCTGTGGGTGGCACACTGTAGCACCACCTAACTAGCTTCCAAGGGCAAAGCAGTTTCCAGGATTTCCTGAAAGGGTCTGTCTCAGATTCATTCCTGTTTAGTTTTGTTGGGGAGGAAGAATAACTTTCCCACTACCCTTCTAGGTTCTTGGCCAAAATCTCCTAATAATAAAAGGCTAACCAGGAGAAAAACAATAACACGTATGTATTTTGCTTATAAGGGAGAGACCCAGGAAAAACTAAGTTAACTCCCTGAAATGCAAGCACCACCTTAAATACCCCCTCCATCTAAAGACACCAGAAGGATATTGGGGAAGGGGAATCCAGTTATGGGAGGTACTGGAGAGGAACTCAGTAAACAAGGGTAGATTGTTATGCAATTTTACATAACAATCATAAGATTGTTATGCAGATTTAAGCCCACGCCTTCTTTCATTGATAAGAGTTTCCAGAGATACTGTCATTCCCTCTTCTGCATACTGAGACAATAGAGATTTGGCTTATAAATATAGATTACAAAGGGTTACTTCCTCTCCGTTTTCAGGACTTCCTCTGTATCTGCTGTTTCTTAAAAATAATCAGCTCAGGATAATTCTATGCCAAGAAGTATTTGAGGGTTTTACATTCTGCTCCCCTTTAGGTTCTTTTCTTGGAGAGAGACTGAGCAAAAGACCAGAACCCACAGTCTCTCTGACCACCTCCTTCCAGTGTGATGTAGCAAATATCCCGCTTAGGAAGTTCCGGAGCCTCTGGGCTCTGAACTGTAGACTGGCCATGACCCTTGGTTCTTGTTTTATCCCATATGAATTGGGGATGGTAATATCTGCTGTGTTCAGAGCAGCTCGAGGATTAACAGGTGTAAATTAGAGATAACTGGGAAAGGGTACTGATTCGCAAACAGCCGTAGGGTGATAATTACACAATGGCGTTCATTTTTAAGTTGTTAAAATGTGAAAAATAGGACATATCCAAGATCCAAAAATCATAGATTATGTGGTATTGTTTTGTGTTTTTGATGGTTTGTAAAATCTGAAACAGCCTTATTTTTTAAAAGGATTTATTTATTTATTTTAGAGAAAAGGGGGGTGGAGAGAAGGAAGGAAGGATTGTGTGCACATTAGGTGGGAGGGGCAAGAGGAGAAGGAGAAGGAGTGATTCTCCAGGAGATGCCCTGCTGAGCCTGGAGCCCTGTTTGGGCTCCGACCCAAGACCCTGAGATCCTGACCTGCGATGAAACCAAGATTCAGAAGCACCGACATGTCCCAATAGCCTGATAGTAAAACAACAACAACAACAACAACAACAACAATAATAATTATTATTTCTTAAATAATAATTATTTTTAATGTAAGCTCTCTGCCCAACGTGAGGCTTGAACTCACAACTGGGAGATCAAGAGTTGCATGCCCTTCCAACTGAGCAGGTCAGGTACCCCAAATCAAAACAGCCTTAGATTTTGTGAGTGCTCTTGTGTTTCCTCCTTCCAGGAAACTGCTTGCCAGTCCTCAAAAAGACTAGTTCTGTTTTCTATTCTGAATGCTCCTGACCATGACTTTATTAGCAACTGACCCTATGAACAAAGGCCAACTCCCAATGAGAAATAAGGCTGCCTCTCTGCCAGTGTGCTCTGTGTTTATGCAGTGACCGTGAGCCCCACCCCTTCCCCCCCCCCCCCCCCCCCCCCCCCCCCCCCCGCTAAGCCCCATTACCTCTGTTGGGCTGGCTGATTCCCTCCTAGTGAACAGGGCAGTCGGGTTACAATGGTTTCCATGTGATTGCTGAGTTTCTGGGAGCTGGTTGACATTTTCTAATATGTCACTCAGTTGAGAGAGAAAGAAGTGAGGCCCCAGGGGCCAATTTGGGTTCTCCTCCATTTAGATGTCTTGTAGACTTGAGGTTGTACCGAAACTCCCATGGCAAAAGAAGGTACTGTTCCTTCATGCCACAGACTCCAGCTTTGCAAGAGGGGAGGGAGACTATCAGCTTCTAACTTCTGTGGCTCAGGGGTGATATACTGGGAACTGTATGACCTCTTGAAAAGTACAGTGGACAAGAACGTTTAGCAAATGACATCAGTACTCATCTGAAATATGTCAGAACAGAGAGGAGCAAAGGCTGGTGTGTTCCCTTAGACTCCTTGTTTTTGGTAGTACTGCAGTGTTCTGTCCCCGATATGAAGGTGACCATGGCATTCTCTGTGCTGGGTTGTGTGGGAAGGGTATAGTACCAGGCAGCATGTCTTTTGGACCAGATGGATTTGGATAATGGAGTTCATTGACTCAGTGCTGTGGCAGACACTTTATTTATTTATTTTTTTAGGAAAGGTCTTATTTATTTATTTATTTATTTGACAGAGATCACAAGTAGGCAGAGTGGCAGGCAGAGAGAGAGAGAGGAGGAAGCAGGCTCCCTGATGAGTAGAGAGCCCTACAGGGGGCTCGATCCCAGGACCCTGGGATCGTGACCTGAGCTGAAGACAGAGGCTTTAACCCACTGAGCCACCCAGGCGCCCCATGTGGCAGACACTTGAATGAATAGGATCTCAAGTGTTCATCATCATCCACCATTCATTTTTCACTTCTGCCCCCTGGGAAGGGTGGGTTACAATGTTGGTGGGAGATAGGAATGGACAAGCTGAACATACTAGCTATGTTTAATTGACACAGGGAGTTAGGAGGTACACACGGAGTACTGAGCTAAATCTGGCTGTCCATTCCTCTGTGTTCTTCTGTTTTCCTTGCTTGGCCTTATTCCCGACCTGAGGGCTGCATTTCAGGTGTGCCTAGATCTGCAGTATCCAGTGGTAGCCACTAGCCACATATGGGTATTTAAAGTGATGTATCAACTAATTAAAATGAGCTACAAGAGGGGCACCTGGGTGACTAAGCATCTCACTTGGGATTTCGGCTCCGGTCATGATCTCAGGGTCGTGGGATTAAGCTCTGTGTTTCTTTATTCACTGGGCATGGAGCCTGCTTGGGATTCTGTCTCTCCCTCACTCTCTGCCCCTCCTCTGCTCTCTCTCTTGCTCTCTCAAAAAAAAAAAAAAAAAAAAAATTTTCCAATTAAAAACAAAACAAAACAAAACCAATCTTTCTGTCACAATAGCCATTTCCAGGGCATGCCTGTGCTCACTATCAGGTGTTCAGTGCTGAACTGAGGGTGCCTCACCATTGAGAAGCTCTCAATGAGTGTTGGGTCCATGTACGAGTACAAGATCGACTGAATGGGTATACGTGTGTGAATGGGGGAGGGGGTGTCATTCCACATGTGGGACATTCAGCATGTCCTCCTTTTCCTCACCTAAGCTGATGAACCCTCTGGGGGCAACGGCTCTCCAGGTTTGGTTCTTGAAAGTTTATGTACCCATCTGCCCCTTTCTGGCTACGAGTGTGTAACTATGTTTCTTCCCAGTTCTTTAGTGCTGTTGGTCTCCTGCCTGCAGGTCTCAGAGCAAACATTTCATAAGCCATTTTCCATGACATGGCCTTCTCCTCCTAATGCCATCTTTTATTGAGCGCCTCCTGTATGCTGGCTAGGGTGCTAAGTGCTCCAGGAGAACAATTCGATGTAATCCTTGTGTTTCTCTTGGGAGGTGTATATTCTGAGAACCTCTATGGCACACCCGAGGCCGACCACGTTAAAGGAGCTTGCCCAGGGCCAGCCAGCTCCCTAGAACATGGCAGAGCCATTGGTCATTATCTTTTCCTAAGATTCCAAACCCCCCTGACTGGTCTGCCTTTCACTATGCCCTCAAGACTTTCATTAATATCCCTATTCTGATTGGTCTTAGAAGCACACAGAGCTCTGTATCATTTTAGAATTACATAGAGAAGAGAATTCAGACACCCTAAGATTGTAGCCTAACAACATTGGTTTTCTCCCAGGAGATGAAAAGTTTGGGAGAAGATAGTCCAGGGTATGTAAACCCTATGGTAGCAATACAAGTTTTGTTCTCCCTTCTGCCATCCCCAGGTCTGGCTCTTGTCTTCCCCTCAAGCAAAGCGTAGAAGGAACCTGACCAACTGTATGTGTTTATATGTCTGTTTTAGAGCTTGTGAACTCAGCTCCCACAAACTTGGGCAGGTTTTGTTGTATTAACCCAGACCTTAACTATTACTTTTGGTCCTTGAGGTCTGGCCACACCCGCTCTAGCTGTGGTCAGCACTCTCCGTCTTGGATCATGCCTGGCAGATGTGCTTCTTTCTGGTACCTTCCTGGTCCCAGCACACATTTGTATCTCCAGCCCCTGGTCAGAGGATGCTGTTCATATCTCCAGGGTGCCATTCTGCTCTCTCAGTTGTGGGCTCTGAGTAGGTATTTACTTCTTCAGTGGTATGATTATCTGTCATGGCGTGTCACCTGATTGTTGTGTGCGAACTGTGGGTTACGGCGGGACCCATGGAGCCTGGAGACCTAGCAGCCCATTTAGGCGGCAGACGCTGTAGCCAAGGTGTGTCTCCTAAGTGAAACCCACGTGGTTGAGCTCCACTACTAGGACATTTCATGTACATCCCTCCAAACAGCACCTCCTGGAGTAGGGTCTGTAAGACCAGCTCTGAGTTTCCATGAATATGTTTGAAAGTGACCCATTTTGCAGAAAAGATGGTTCTTCTAACTCTGGACTTGGAAACCACTTTTTTTTACCTGGTGTGCTCTTTGTGTAAAACTTGGAGCTGGTGATGGTGAAACTGCTACCATAGGAATCCCAAAGCTTTTTGAGAGTGGACAGATGGATGTTCAACATTCAGTCATTCGCTAACCATTTATTTCCTCCAAGATCAGATTTTTATATACACAAAGTACTGTCCAAGTTACTGGGATGGCAGAGCCCTCAAGTGAAAAAGAGGAAGTATGTTGCATTTGTGTATGTTCCTTTGTTTCTGTCTGCTTAAATAATTATTTTTAATAAAAGGTTAGAATTTTGAGGGCACCTGGGTGGCTCAGTCATTAAGCATCTGCCTTTGGCTCAGGTCATGATCCCAGCATCCTGGGATCAAGGCCCGCATTGGCCTTCCTACTCAGTGGGGAGCCTGCTTCTCCCTCTCCAGCTTCCCTGTGCTTGTGTTCCCTCTCTCGCTATCTCTGTCATAAATAAATCTTTAAATAAAAAAGAAAAAGGTTAGAATTTTCACCCAGCCAACCTATTTTGCTGTCGATTTCTTCTTCTTCTTCTTCTTCTTCTTCTTCTTTTTTTTTTTTAAGATTTTATTTATTTATTTGACAGAGAGAAAACACAAGCAGAGGGAGCTGGCAGAGGGGGAGGGGGAAACAGACTCCCCGCTGAGCAGGGAGCCCAATGCAGGGCTTGATCCCAAGACCCTGAGATCATGACCCAAGCTGAAGGCAGAGGCTTAACCCACTGAGCCACCCAGGCACCCCTTGCTGTCGATTTCTGAGGGCTCTTGGTCCAGGAGACCATTTTCTCCCAGGAAGGTTGCCATTTGTAGTGTTTGCAACAAAATGCATCAAGTAAAGCATTTTAAAATAATTTCATAAAATATGGTCTTGTGTGGAGAGAGACTGCTTTTGATTCCTTGTAATCTGGCTGCCCTTTTTGGAAACATCTTCAGGTTTATTATTGACCCTGAAGTTCTCTATTTGTTTCTGTAATATTATGTTGATGGGGAAAACCGTGTGGGTTGAACAGAGCCACAAGTAACGGTTTGATCTATCACAGCTTCCCAGCAGCAGAGTGTGGTGTGTGTGTTTGACTTTTGATACTGCGGCATTTGAGGGTGGGAACTTGTGTTTAAAATTTTGTCAGCACAGGGTATGCACTGAAGAGTGAGGGAAGATCTTTAACCCTGCCAGGAAGTCACTGATCAGTGTAATAAACATGCACTTGTACAACTATTCATGTCACATAAGCAAGGCGGTGTTTACAGTTTCCATTGATGTGTTTACTACATCTGTGTTGTGTGGAGCTATCCAGCGATTGTCATAAATCTCACAAGACTTCCTTTTAAATCTTGAGTTATGAACCAACAAAGGATGCTAGTGGTGGGTGTCAGAGCTGTAACCACAAATATTTCCTAATACTTTGCTAGTTTCGTAAAATAACAGGTGTCAGACATGTCTACTAACATTTCTTTATGGTAATAGATGTGTGTATAAACACATGTCTAGTGTTTTTATTTTATTTTTTTACCTATTAGGTAGAGTTTTCATTTTGATCCATCATCCTAAACACAAAGTTGGGCAGTGGTAAAAAGTTAAAAAAAAAAAATGTTTGTTTGCTGTCATTCTCATCCTCTTCTGGGTGGGTGCACGTCTGTCGGTGGCCTGGGGCAGAGAGCTTCTCTCAGACAGCGGGTTTTTAATGTTACTAGATGCTTCACCTTCTGGAAGCCACCAGAATAACTGTGGCTGGGATTTCTTCCTTAGGATATGGCCAAAAGGATGCAGATATAGGTAGTGTTGATCCACAAACATTTGGTGTGTAGGCCAGTCTTACTTATATCTCCAGCAGGTGGAAGAATACCAGGCTTGCCTTGGGCCCAAATGCTCTGGGAGCCCTCCCACCCCAGCTCACTGCATTTATTCTCTGGTGTCCCCACTTAAAAACCTTCCCCATCTAATCTCAGCTTTTCGCTGTTGCCCACGTTCCTCTCAAATTCTTCCCCTGTTCCTCTTCCTCTTGTAGATCAAAACTGTGCAGTCCTTGCTTATGTCTTCAAACTTTTTTGATTAAACTTGGTTTTACATTAGTGAGTATAAATATTTGATTTCTGTCAATATATTTTTTTTTAAGATTTTTTTTTTTTAGTCATTTAATTGACAGAAGATCACAAGTAGGCAGAGCAGCAGGCAGAGAGAGGGGAACACAGAGCAGAGAGCCTGATGTGGGGCTCAATCCCAGGACCCTGAGATCATGACCTGAGTTGAAAGTAGAGGCTTAACCCGCTGAGCCACCCGGGCACTCCTCTGTCAGCATATTTTTTTTTTTTTAAAGATTTTATTTATTTATTTGACAGACAGAGATCACAAGTAGGCAGAGAGAGAGAGAGAGAGAGAAGCAGGCTCTCTGCCGAGCAGAGAGCCCGATGCGGGGCTCGATCCTAGGACCCTGAGATCATGACCTGAGCCGAAGGCAGAGGCTTTAACCCACTGAGCCACCCAGGCGCCCCTCTGTCAGCATATTTTAGAAAATATCCCAATCCTATGTGACCATCTATGTGCATATGTGTCTATCCATACACACTGATACATAAAACTTAGCCTGACCAATCTTCCCTAACTTACGTTTACAAGTGTATGACACTACCCATCAAAATCCAAATAAGGCAACAACATAACTCTCTTAGATGATGTCAAGTCCCTTCCTGTATCTTTAAACTCCAGGAAGATGTATCTTCCTTATTTGACACTTCATGGATGTCTCTGTATTAGGGTGACCAGCCATCCTGGTTTGTCCTGGATTGAGAGTATTCCCGGGGGCGTGGAATGTTCTTAGAACTGAGACACTTGTAGACTCTTACGGTTGGCCTTGGACTGTGTACTGTCATAGGTTTGCAAGACTGTAGGTGCTGAAACTGAGAAAGTCCCAGGTAAAATGGGTCTAGTTGGTCATCCTAGATTGCATACTGGAAATTCACCAAAATGTAGAGCATGACACAAACACGCTGGTTCAAATTCTTAGAACATTCCCCAAGTGGTTACCTTTCAATTAGTGTGAGTATTATGAAGAAACAGGGTGTCCAGATGGTTTTGGCTGATGATATTTTATTTCACTTCTAATATCAGTTATTTAGAAGAAACATATGAACTGACTCTGAACCACAGTAGTGCATAATTGATAAATTGATTTATATTCATGCTTTGTGCTATACTATAAAGTAACATATATCTGCCTTGCAGAGAAATTTTCTAGTTTGAAGCTGAACCTTGAAAAGGACAGCTGGTTTTGGGGGAGTTAAATTTCTTTAGGTTCCCAAGCACCAGCTTCAAATCTTTCATGGAACCTTGGAAGAAAGAGGAAGATTTTTTATTGATATATATTTTTATTCTGTTAAGTTCCTTCCTTATTAGGTGTGAAGAAAAAAAAAATGTATCTACAGAGAACCCCTGGAGTACCATTTAATCATTTTGTACCTGTTTAGGAGAAATGCTTGTTTCTTACAAAAAAAAAAAAAGTCATTCACTGAGTACTTATGGGCATCTTAGCAGCATTATTACATTTACTTCTTGCAACCTGCTTATGAAGCAGCCTATCAGCCTTTCAGCCTGTCAGTTATTATTGCTGAAGTTGTAGTCGTAATCAATCTCCATTTACCAGCACTGTTAAAAAAAGAAAAGAGATTTGGTTTTGGCTCAGAATGAATGCACGTTAAATGGGTCAGGGTGTGGGGATGCGGCCTGTCCGTCATGGTTGTTTAGATCAGCAGAGAAGCCACCCTCCCAACATTGCTGGTTCTGGATGTCGAAAAGGGAAAAGAAGTTTCTGGATGGTGTTGATCCTGCAGTTTGGTGTTTGGACTGGACATGATACACCTCACCTCCACATGACTCTTGGGCCAGAACTTATCACGTGCTCCCATCCACCCACAACAGAGTCGGCCAGGAAGTCAAGATTGCCTGTCTGCTCTATGTATGCGTTGAATTATCGAAAGCTGAGCGATAATGGGTCCACGGGGCTGGGAGTCATTGTACTTCGGGGCTGTTGTGCATTCCCAATCTATAGAACGTCAATCTGAGGATCTGCTTGAAATTGTCTAGAATCAACTTGGGGCATGAACCATTCCAGGTCAGTTGGCTTCATTTTGCTCACCTTTTTACCTCTCCCATGTGCTTCCCATTTGGTTTTCCCCACCTGAAATTTCATTCAAGGTAGCACAGAGTTCCCACAGTTCCCATGCGTCCTTCCAGGAGTCCAGAGACACACGGTTGGGTAAATGGGTTTCTTCTGACTTGTTTCTTCTCCTTGATGCTGGCTGAATGATTGACAAATGCCCTCCTGTCCTTCGGGGAATTCTTTCCCTCTGGTTATCTCCTTTGTGTTTCTGTTGGGGAAGGGCCTTTCGTGCTTCCGAGCTACCCAGGGTCAACTGAACTTGAAAACTAATTAGCAGACGTTTGAGCACTTTTCTATGTATACAGCTGCATCTTGACTGAGTAGGATTTCCAGCAAAGGAAAATTGCAGCAGAACTGCCATTAGTTAATGAGGTTTCAAAGTGGAACTTTTCCATTCTCATGCAAGTATGTTAGGATTAATCAGCATCAGCTAGTCATAGCAAAACAAATGGTAGCATATGGAGGACTAGGAGAACTGGTCAAACTGCATTTAGAAATCCCACGTCTGGGAGCACCTGGGTGGCTCAGTCAGTTAAGCATCTGCCTTCCACTTGGGTCATGTTCCTGGGGTCCTGGGATAGGGTCCTGGGATGGAGCCCTGTGTAGAGTCCCCTGTACCCTGCTGCTCCCCCTCCCTCTGCTTCTCCCCTCTCTCTGCTGCTCCCCCTACTTGTGCTCTGTCTTGCACTCTCTCTCTTTCCAATAAATAAATAAAATCTTAAAAAAAAAAAAAAGAAAGAAAGAAATCCCACTTACTACTTCTGGGTCAAGTTCCTAATTTAGACTGAGCCTCAGTGTCCTCATCTGTAAAATGGTGAAGAGCCCAGTGTCTGCTGGAGTTATATCATCAAGGCACATTTGACTTAGACACAGTCATCTGTCCACTCCCAGCATGCAGGCATGAATGAATAAATGATGTAGCTAGTTCTCTGTGTTGTGTAAGGTCAGGGACGCTCAAATTGGGCTCCGTGTGAATCTTAGGGATTTTGAAGTCCTCTATTTCCTTATAACTTCTATATTTAAGAGAATGCTCTAGAAAGGAAAATATCTCCATATGGAGAAAAAACTAAATTCGTTCAACATTTTAGTTAGGATTATATGAATGAGGTGTAAATTAAAGATTGCTTGCTTTCTTGCATGGATAACTTTGACAACAAGAGCACCATCCAGATCTTAGTTTTATGGTTTGTGGGGACTTGAGAGGAATAAAGAACCACCAGGTGGTGCCAGCCATTTTCTGATCTAGAGAAAGGAAGTCACAAACCAGGCTGAGGAAGCTCTCTATCTGGGATACCCTGAGCAATTAGGATTTCTGAAGCCAGTCAGCCAGCCATCTGCCTCAGATGTCATGTTATTAAGTACACTGAAATTCTTGAGCTCAAAACCCTCCAGTGGAAGCCTCTGTCTCTGATTTGTGATTTGTCATGCTACACTTATTTGGCCTATAGGATTTCTGTATTTATGAAGAAAAAAAAAAATCCCCTGTCGTGAAGAGCTGCTGTTTTTTGCACAGTTATTTCATTAATTGGTCGTGTTTAAATGAGTACGCACCCTCCGGGTAGTAAAAATGTGGTTCAGGAAATAATTGTCTTCAAATCAGTATAAACAAATAAGCTTGGTTTTTAGTAAGATGCTGCTTCTCTTCTCCGGGGATCTGCAGGGAGAACAAATCAGTGTTTTCCTTTTCGTTAGGAAGGAAAAAAAAAAACAAACCTCGAGGGTGAACACGCAAGATAATTATATTTGTCAACCCATCCATCCTTTCACAAATATGTATAAGTTGCCTTCTTGGGGAGGCAATGTGGTATAATGGCTAGGGCCTGAGGCCCTGCAGTCAGACGGCCTGGATTTGAATCCTAGCACCAGCGTTTCCTGGCTGTCTTGCTTCGTCTCTCAGCCTTACAGTTATCCCATCTGTCGTGGGGATAATCACAGAACCTACTTTGGGGTTGTTATGAGGCTAGAAACAAAAAACACATTTTTTACAGACTAAATGCTCAAAACATATTGGTCACCATGAATCTTAGTACTTTGAGCCAGTTGCTCCTTAGGATTAATAGAAGGCCTCTCCTGGAGCTGGAGGACCCATCCCCGATTCCCTGCCCTCTACTATGCCCTTGGTGGCAAAGCATCATTTAACTTTTTTTTTTTTTTTTAAAGATTTTATTTGTTTATTTGACAGAGAGAGATCACAAGTAGACAGAGAGGCAGGCAGAGAGAGAGAGAGAGAGAGGGAAGCAGACCTCCCGCTGAGCAGAGAGCCCGATGCGGGACTCGTTCCCAGGACCCTGAGATCATGACCTGAGCCTAAGGCAGCAGCTTAACCCACTGAGCCACCCAGGCGCCCCGCATCATTTAACTCTTAACAGGGTAGAAGATCCAGACCATAATCCCATTTTGCAAATGAGGAAATGTTGCTTGGGGAGGTTAAGTACCTTGTTAAGGTTGCTCAAAGGCCCGGGGGCATCCGGTGTCTAAACAGGGCTCTGGAGTTGCAATGTGAGAGTCTGAGGTGACATTTCCCTTTTCAGCTATTACTCCCTTGAGATCACTTCACACTGGGGCTTGTATCCCAGAAGGACACTGGTTTTCTAGCAGCCTCAAGTCAGTGTTAGAGATGCTAATGAGCATGTTGAGATGAGATTTTTTTTCAAGTTGTGCTTGGGGAGCCACTGCTCTGGACTGTTGTTCTCTACAGTATGGCATTCAGAATGTTACGTCAGTAGGATCTTTTTTTTTTTTTTTAAAGATTTTATTTATTTATTTGAAAGAGTGAATGAGAGAGAGAGAGCATGAGCGGGGGATGGGGAGAAGCAGACTCCCCCACTGAACAGGGAGCTCAGTCAGGACCCTGGGATCAGGTCCGGAATTGAAGGCTGACGCTTAACCCACTAAGCCACTCAGGCGCCTCACTTCAGTAGGATCTTAATAAAAGATTGAATTTAAGCAGAGTTTTGTTGCAGGATTTCTCAGAGCTTGCTTGCTTTCTTTATTTCTTTCTAAGATTTTATTTATTTATTTGACACAGCACGAGAGGGAACACAAGCAGAGGGAGTGGAAGAGGGAGAAGCAGGCTTCTTGCTGAGCAGGGAGCCTGATGCAGGGCTCAATCCCAGGACCCTGGGATCATGACCTGAGCCTAAGGCAGATGCTTAGCAACTGAGACACCCAGGCGCCCCTCTCACAACTTTTAATTGGCTAAGAAATCTTAAGGTTCTCTAAAAAGAGGGTGATAGCTTGTGTTCCTAAACATTATTTTATTTTATTTTAAAAAGATTTTTATTTATTTATTTGACAGAGAGAGAGAGATCACAAGTAGGCAGAGAGGCAGGCGGGGTGGGGGGCGGCGGCGGGGAAGCGGGCTCCCTGCTGAGCAGAGAGCCCTATGCGGGGCTTGATCCCAGGACCCTGGGATCATGACCTGAGCCGAAGGCAGAAGCTTAATCCACTGAGCCACCTATGCGCCCCCTTAAACATTATTTTACTCTGAAAATCTCTTTTCTCAGAACTTCTCTTAGGCTAGCATTGAAATTACCAAAAGAGTACCTGCGTAACTTAGTTGGTTAAGGGTCCTACTTTTGATTTTGGCTTGGGTCATGATCTCAGGGTTGTGGGATCGAGCCCCGTGTTAGGTTCTATGCTCAGTGCAAAGACTACTTGAAATTCTTCCTCTCCCTGTGCCCATCTCCCCATCATGGGCTCTAAATGAATAAGTAGGTAAGCAAGCAAGCAAATAAATAAATAAATTCTTAAAAAAGAAGAGAGAAGGACCTGACCAAAAATCTCAACCTTACTATCTCTTTCTTCTACTGCGTTTTGATTGCTTTGAAGGCATATGTGAAAAACATTCCACATAGTCGAAGTCAGGATGATGACTTATTTCCTTTTACCTAAGGAGGATTGCTGGAGTAGAGGGAGCCTCTGGAATCATAGGCTCTTTGGACATGAATGAGTTAAATGACCACTGACTACATGCTGTCCTGGCTGTAGATGTCTGAGCTTGGCTGAGGAGGTATGTTAGGTATCTACTGCTTTGTAACAAATTACCTCCACTGTTTTCAGCTTGCAGTAGTAAATATTTGTATTTCCGTTTCTGTGGGTCAGTAAGTTGAGCACCACTCACCTTGGGAACTTTGGGTCAAGATTTCTAAGGAAGTTGTAGTCATAGTGTCAGCTGGGACTACATTCTCGTCTGAGGTTTGACTGGGGTGGTGGGGGGTGCTCTTCCAAGATCACCCTCATGGCTGGCAAGCCTTGGACCCTCACCGCAGAGACCTCTCCTCACAGCAGCTACACAATATGGCACCTGGTCTCTCCCAGAGTGAAGGATCCTGGAGAAGGTAAGAGAGAGAACCCAAGACAGAAGACATAGTCACTTTAAACCTTATCTTGGAAATGATATCTCATCACTTTTGCCTATTTCCTTTACTGAGACATGAGACAATATGTTTGTCCCACACTCACAAGATGAGGATTATTTAAGGACATGAGCATCAGGAGGAAGTGATTAGTGAGGGCTACTTACCACAGAACTGTAGAGTTGGATAGAGTTTTCTTGATAGAGAAGACATATTTCAATTTTTCATTTTGTGGTGAGGAGAGAGAGGACAGTTTCACAAAAAAGCTGCCACCTCCCCCTGTGAACATCGTATTTCATGGTCCAAGAGTAAGCAGAGAAAAGTAAGGTACATTAGGAAGTAAATCAGGAACAGTTGGTCTCCATGATTTTGCCCCCGGGATCCCCGTGGGCTCTGAAGCTTGCTAGGAGGAAGGAAGGAATCATAGAGAAACATTTTGCTGTAGTCCAAATATTTCTTTCGGCAGGAAACAATATTAGGTTCAAACTACACATTTATAAAATTCTAGAGAGAACCAAAGAGAGAGAGAGAGAAAACAGGTGTGAATTTGTTTACTTGATTAAATACACTTTTATATCTCCTCCCTCACTGGAGTGTAAATTGTGGTGTTACAAGAGGTGGTATTGTTTATTTGCTATCTCTTAAGACACCCAGGAGGGAAAATCAGCTGCTTCCTGCTCTAAAGGAAACAGCTCTATAACTCAGGGCTGTGACATCTGTTTTGATGTTAGAGAAATGGCAATAAAAATTTGATTGAGGCAAAACCCTGCTATGGGGGCAGGTCTGGAACAGGAAGGAAATAGAAAGGTGGAATGATAAAAATGCTCCCACTGATATTTAAATATTTAACTATCTAAATATTTCATTACTGGGATTGGCTTTTTTGTGTGTCTGTATTCTCAAACTAGATAATGAGCTCGTGTTTTGAAATGGACCTCCGATGTCCCTCAGGCGTTTTGAATTGACTATTTTCAGGGCAGTATTAATAAGGGTCATTTGTTCCCCAAATGTGAAAACTCCCACTCCCCTGCCCCCTGGGGCAGCATATTTTATTAAGTCTGGAGAAAGTCTTGATTGGCACCGTTGGTGGTGATGGAGCCCAGAGAGGCTGTTAAATATACTATCGTTCCCAGCACAGCCCACTACAATAAAGAGTTACCCAGCCCCAAAGGTCGGTGGCCTGAGTTTGAGAAACCCTAAGAAAGTGCAAGATTGGGGGTTCTGCCTTTACAGAACCAGATGATAGTATCAGCCTGGACCTAAAGGGGAGGCATAGAAGATCCACATGGAGTAGTAGAATGCTGACAAGAAAAGAACCATTCCTGTGAACCTCGAGGAGAAAAAATTAAAGCATCAGAGTAAATTAAAAAAAAAAAATCAGAGCTGCTTGGTGCTTTACATGCATGTGAGGTTTTATTTTATTTTTTTTAAAGATTATTTATTTATTTATTTGACAGAGAGAGATCACAAGTAGATGGAGAGGCAGGCAGAGAGAGAGAGAGGGAAGCAGGATCTCGGCTGAGCAGAGAACCCGATGTGGGACTCGATCCCAGGACCCTGAGATCATGACCTGAGCCGAAGGCAGCGGCTTAACCCACTGAGCCACCCAGGCGCCCGATGTGAGGTTTTAGATCGTAGGTAAGACGCTCGCTGTTTCCGAGCAGCAGGAGCTTGGCTGGAGCTTGGGTGAGCAGCTGCTGGTGCTGGCTGCCTGTTGGATACAAGCCAAGGACGAAGGCATATATACTGGTTGTGGTGGTCCCAGGTGGCAAGCTGGAGGGGCAGATAGGAGGATGATCTGGCTTTGCAGGTATGTGGGCATCGGAGCCTGTGGCTGGGAGACATCCAGGAGCCCTGTGTGTCCCACCTCTGGGAGGTGGTTGTATGTCCCCGCCGCTTCCTGTTTCATGGCGGTGTCCGGTCTTCCCGTAGCTGGCATGGTGGCTCCAGCTGGTGCTGACCCGAGGGACTGTGCAGCCAGCTGCCTCAGAGATCCTTAGTCATCTTGCATGTATTTATGGGGAAGTGTCCTTGGATTTTTCCAGGGAAAAGACTGTCTTTCCTTGACTTGGTCACATTATGTGTGGTACCTTTTTACCTCTTCTTTGGGTCCAGGTATGCCGCACCCTTTTTTCCTGCTTGGCACAACGTCGGGCTGGTGAACCACAGCGCTGTGTGTCTGAGGTCGTGTGGGCGACACGGCGGAAGCTAGCCAACGAGCCTGTCCTGATCCTGGGTCCTCAGCCTGAGCAAGCAGCACCCAGATTGTTTGCAGTGATGTGGACCTCGGTTCTGCTCTCCTCTAGATGAGACCCCAGTCTTCTCATTAGAGCAGGAGAGTGAGAAGGCTAATGTAATCTGCAAGGGAGAAATAAGGCGGCTGAACAGAAGGGCTGCGTTCTGGTTGTAAGCACAGGGCATGAGTCTATCCATGGCGCAGTGGGTGCTAAAATCATAAATATAAGTCATTAGCTCTGCCAGATAATGGCCTATGAATACTTAGTGTAAAATAAGAACATTCTTATTTACATTTAAATAGTTTGGTTTTCTTAGATTTCACTATAAAAATGCAATATTAATGCAAGTATTGTTTGGCGATGGAAGTAAATACACCAGACAGAGTTATTAATTTCTTGTACACAGTCATCTGTTTTCAAATATTGGCTTACAGTGAATGGCCGATATCATACTTACGGGTTCTATTTGTGAAAGTGGTAAGAATCAGACACTCAGGAAGTGCAGATTCATGGAATTAGATAATGAGTTGGCTTTGGGCTGAAAGTGAGTCTTTTCTCCAAATGCTTGATATGATGATATAAAATTAACTTGCTGGTAGATTTGTCATTGCTATTAAGAGTCCCTTCTGACACTTTTCTCTTCCTGCTAGACATATCAGTACCAATGAATTTTTAAATATCTTCATGCTATAACTGTAGGCTCTTGTTTCCTTGATGTGAGGAGTTACATTGTATTTAGCACATAAGTCCCTGGACAAAACTAAAATAAATATTGTACCAAAGTGTGATACACCCCACCCAAAATACTATAGACAAATTGAAATGGAATTTTAAAAAGTGCTCAAGTAAACCACAGGAAGGCTGGAAAAAGAAACGGGAGGGGAAAAAAAAGCAGAGAGCAAACAGAACACACAAAAATAAAATGGTAGACTTGAGCCGTCACACATCAATGATTTCATTAAATGCTGATGGTCTAAGTTCACCAGCTTAAAGACTGATGGAGGGGGTTGAAAACATGACCCAACTATTCGCTGCCTCCAAGAAACTCACTTTAAATAAAATGATGTAGGCAGGTTCGATGTAAAAGGAACAAGGTATATCATGGAAAGATTAACCAAAAGAAAGCAAAAGTGGGTATATTAATATCAGATAAAGTCTGACTTCAGAGCAAATACATAACCAGGGAGGGGAACACATTCTATAATGAGGACAGGGTCGTTCCACCAAGTTGACAATTCTAAATGTCTGTGCCCCGGACTACCTACTGTGTGAAACAAAAACTGGTAGAGAAGAAAGGAGAAGTAGACAAATCCACAGTTAAAGTTCGACACCCCTCTCCCAGCAGTTGAGAGAAAAACTAGAGAGCAGACCAGCAAAGATATAAAAGAACTCAGCAACACCATCAATCATCATGATCTAATTGACATTTATAGAATGCTCTCCCCAACAAAAGCAGATTATACCTTCTTTTCAAGCACCAGTAGATTATATATCACGGACACCCATATCCTGAACCACAAAAGCAGTCTCACTAAATTTTGAAAGATTTGAAATCGTGCCAGGTATGATCTTCAACCACAGTGGAATCAAAACAAGAGATCATTAAGAGAAAGATAGCTCCAAATCCTTGGGCTTCCTATATTTCTTGAGCATATTAAGCCCATTCAGACTGTGGTTTCTGTCTAGAATGGTCTTCCATCGGATTTTTCCTGGCTATTCCTCCTGAACTCTCAATTCAACAGCGTCTCAGAAACTTCTGTAATTACCTGTCGAAAGTAACCTCTGCTCGGCCGTCTCTTGGTATCATCTTCCTGTCTTCGCTACTCCCCAAATTTTGTATCACCCCGTTATTTTCATCTGAGTCCTTAATATTTGAGTTTGTTTTTGATTGTTTATTCACCAATCACTGTTAGACAAAAGAATAATGAGTTCTTTGGGACTCCTGGGTGGCTCAGTCAGTTAAACGGCTGCCTTTCTGCTCAGGTCATGGATCCTCCCCCAATGTCGGGCTCCCTGCTCAGTAGGGTGTCTCCTCCTCCCTCTCTCTCTGCCTGCCATTCCCCCTGCTTGCGCTCTCTTCTTTCCCTTTCTCTGTCAAATAAATAAGTAAAACCTTAAAAAACAAAAACAAACCAAAAAAACAGCAATGAGCTCCAGAAAGGCAGGAATGATGTGTGTTGAGTTCACCACAGTATCCCCAGCCCCTAGGACAGTAGGTGCTGAGTAAGAATTTGTTGAATGGATTGTAGATTTCTATTACCTACCTAGCCACATGTGCTAGTTATCTAAGGCTGTTCTCACTGCTGCAGAAAGCCACCAGGGAGCTTGTGAAAGTTAGTAAGCAAGCTCTTTCCTGCATGCCAATGACACAAAGAGAACTAGCCTTTCTCTGTTTAGCTAACCTTTGGTTTCATATATTTGTTTACCCAAGTATGGGAACTCTTGTGGGAGCTTGGACTAAAATAGGATGAATGTGTTCAAAGGCTTTCAGAAGCCTGCAGACTTAACTTGTGGAAAAGGGCTCTTAGTTATCTAAAGCTCATTGTAATAATGAAGGAAAAAAAATCTCGCTTCAGACTGGAATTTAAGAAAGAAGAGTCTTTATTGATATAGCATAGCTAAAACTTGCAAATAGGTAAATGATTAGCGGTACTGGTTTTGTTCTTAATCAGACATTTGAACATAGATAGGCACATGAAGTGGAAGGTCATCCTTAAATTTTGGGGTCTCTCTGTTTTCGGTTGGAGATGTGCATATGCTGTTGGGTAGCTTGGAGAGGTCATAAAGCATAAAGCATGGGTGTTGAAAGTTGGGTAGATCTGGGCTCCAGTCCTTGCTGTGGCACTGACTTTCTTGTTTGGAGATGTTGGAAAAGCCATTTACCCTCCCAGGCCCTAATGACCTCCTCCGTAAGAATGGGAATGAAAATAGCACTGCTGTAGCCTTCTTGGGAGGATTTGAAGAACAACAACAGCAATAATAATGCACGTGCACGCTATTCTCTTGACACAGTTGTATACTGAGTGAAAACAGTGAGTAGGGGTCAAGCCTCCCCCACCTTACATAGAAGTAATCAGACGGACGTACTCAACAGTATCTGTAATGGTCTGCCATTTTCACCAAAGTGGACGGAGCCCCCTGATGGCTACAGGTAAGACAGATGCCTTGCTTGACTGACAGTCATGGAAGTGAGTATTAGGTACCCATTATGTGGCTGAGGCGGCACCAGGCTGTGGAGGTAGAGAAATGGACAAGAAGCTCAGGTCTTCTGAGAGAGATGGTCAGAAAAGAAGAGAAAAGGGACAACTACAAAGTGCATGGAAATTGCTAGAAAAGAGCTGTGGGCTCGCCGCTTTTGATGCAGGGGGAAAGGAGCTCCAGCTTTATCCAGGAGTCTCGAGGGTGAGTGACTCTTCACTTGCTTTAGGGGGAGGAATCTGACAGAGGGCACCTACAAGACAGGGGAGCATGGGACCCCCATTCAGACATTTGATTGCATTTGGGTTGTGAAGAATTGCCTGTGAGCTTTTTATTTTTTATTTATTTAAAGATTTTATTTATTTATTTGACAGAGATCACAAGCAGGCAGAGAGGCAGGCAGAGAGACAGAGGGGGAAGCAGGCTCCCCGCTGAGCAGAGAGCCTGATGCGGGGCTTGATCCCAGGACCCTGAGATCATGACCTGAGCTGAAGGCAGAGGCTTTAACCCACTGAGCCACCCAGGCGTCCCGAGCTTTTTATTTTTGTGATTTCCCAGTTCACGAGAGTTTTATTTTCAATGTGTTTAGTTCTGTCATATGTGCTAAAAGCATACTAAAGGTCTTTCACTATCGTTTTGAAGAGTCATTCTTAGCCCCACCCTTGGCGTACTTTTGAAGGTGCTTAAACAACTTTTAAGGCACAAGGACGATCCAGAATCGGCCGCTTTGCAGACACTGATTCAGGAGACATCAATTCTGCCAATAACATGTGGTGGTGAGCGAATCTGCCGTGTGATGTATGCCCAGCACTCTGCCGTTGTTCTCTTTCTGGCCACACTTAAACATTCGCCTACGGGCTGACAAGAGAGAGAGGTGCCCTCGAGAAGAGGGACGGTTGGGAACAACAGAGACCAAAAGGCACTTGGGAATGATGACAGCAAAATGTTAAAGACCTCTTGATGAAAGACAGAATGAGGTCTTTCAAGGGAGTATTGGCACGATATTAAAAGCAAGGCCTCCACGATTACTCCTCACTCTTCAGTAAGACCAGGAGTGGATATAGCATGTGCATTAGAATTCTGGTGGTGGCCTCCTCACTGCAGCCCTGTGTCTCACATCCATGGGACCAAATTTCAGATGCACCTTTTCCAACTTCACGTCTGCAGTAAAGACTTTGAACGCCTGCCGCCTTTCCTTCCTTTCTTTTTTTTAAGCGCCTGTGGTTCAGTGTGGCATATTAGCTACTCCCATTCATAGTAAGTAGGTTTTCTCCGGTAGGTGCTTTTCAAATTCTCACTTGCCAAAAATCTTAGTGGAATTTTGTTTTATTTTGTTTTGGCTTTCCTGCTTGAACCTGAAGACCAGGAGTCATTTAGTCCTTTGCTTTTTTTGTTCAAAAGCTTGACATTTTTATTTGTGGTTCCGTGCCAACTGTCAAGGGTCAGAAGCCATTCTTCAAATTTATTTTATGGATTAAGTGTTCCATTTTGTGTACTTTGGAAGGAGAATGTCAAGTTCAACAGTGTACTTGGTTACAATGAGATGTTTTATCTTTATACTTCTCCCCTCCACATACCCCATTCTTAAAAATAGAAAAAAAACCAAACTCACCAGCTTTGAGTTTTCCTTTCTGCTTGTTTTAGTTTTTGTAAACAGTAAGGCTACTTGCGTTATGTAGAAATTTCTTCTTAAGTGGCTTTATTTTTCCTCACCATTCGAATAGGAAGCTTTTAGCTGAGGAGAAGCTGAGGCTTGCTCCGGACCACACTTGCTTGAAGCTGTTCACTAAATCAAGGACAGAGTTCAATGCAGTGGGCTGACTTCTAACTCAGTGTTAGAAGTAAGGAACCAAAGGTCAAGCTAAGGACAATTCTCTTCCACATAGCATTCGTGAATTTAGAATATAGAGTTAAATGCAGACCAGCTCCCTCATTTCACAAATGAGGGGGGAAATCACTTGAGCTCAGAGAGGTCCAATTACTTGCCTAGAGACACATAACCAATTATTCCTAGAGTCTAGATGCCAGGCTAGTGTTTAGTTTTTGAAGATACTGCATAGCTTTCTAAAAACCGTCAAATGCCACCCTGTCTCCAGTTTTACATGCTTTTTTTGCTTCGATTTAATAATAGAAACCTTTTCATTTATCATCATTATATGTCACAAGTAGGATTCATGATAAACAATGGAGGTACTGTCATCTCTGCATTTTACTTCCCCCTAATATTGAAGTAAGATTATTGAAACCTTGATAAGCTTTGGGTAAATGTACCAGCATGGACACATGATTATTTTCAAAGTATTGTACAATATAATTCTGTTAATTATAAATCTTACTGGCAATTGATCACCAGTGTAGGTCAGCCTTGAATCATTTAGCTGTAGCCTCCAGGACCCTGAATTGGTAAGAAGTCTGATACAAAGCCTAGGGTGGAAGTCTGGGAGACGTCATGTCTACTGAGAGGAAATAGGATTGGCAACATATTCTCCAAGTACTTTCTGTTTAAAAATTTTTTTTGTGGTTTAGTATTTATTTAATTTAATTTAATTTAAATTTTAAAATTAAAAAAAAAATTTTTTTTTAAGTTTTAAAATTGTTATTAGTTCAAGCCCCAATGTGGGGCTTGAACTAATAACCCTGTGATCAAGACCTAAGCTGAGATCAAGATTCGGATGCTCAACTAACTGAACCACCCAGGCACCCCTGTGATTTAATGTTTAGAAAAACAATTGAATTCATTTACTTTTAAAATTTATATTTCCTTGTAAACTTCCATAGGAGTCATGGTTCAGCCATCATGGGTTGGTGGTCATCTGAGCCACAGCAATGATAGCTACCCTAAGTGTTTTTTGGGAAACAACTTTTTTCTGATAGTCATTCTTTTACTGTACTGTTTCCAAGTGTGTCTTTGACAGTATGGAAGTAGCCTCTGGTGGCTTTTTGCTTATTAAAAAAATCTTTAAAAAGTAAAAGGATTAAAAAATCCTTAAAATATTCAAAATATGTTCACACTCATCCTTAAGATAGAAAGTAGAAAAACTGTGATGTCCCAGACAAAGGTACTGTCTGACACAGTGGGTGCCAAGACCCTAATGGTTTCCATATTATGGGTCTGGGCAATGCTGATGGTCAGGGTCCAGAAGTATTTTTGCATCCATAGGTGTATCTCGCTTTTCTGCATATATAATTGTCTCACTTGTGTCTGAAATACGGTTTTTACCTGTATATAAATGCTATTGTGATTAATATGGCACCAATTCGTTTATGAGCATTGGCAAATCCAGAGTAGACTTGGGGGTTATGTATCAATCCACACTTATTAAAAGCACAGCTGCTCATGCAGGGGTCCATGGCTTTTTTTTTTTCCCCCCCATTTTATAAGCTCCTAATAGTTGAAAAAAAACTTGGAATTACTGATCAAAGTTAATTATCTCTGCCTTTTAGAATCAACTGGCATGATTTAATGTCTTTGGTAATAATCTCTTAGAGACTTTGCCCAACAGAATAGCTGTCTTTGGTGTTGCAGATGTGATTCTGCAGCAGGTCTCCCTAAAGAACGTTTGTAAATGTTTGTAAACCCTGGAACTGGTTCCTTTTCATTTTAAAGACCAAGAACCTAAGATGATGTTTGGAAGTGGGATTCATTTTGCTTGAGCCTATATATTAATTTTCTATGGCTGCCATAACAAATGACCATAAACTTACGTCTTGAGACAACACAAGTTTATTTTGTTTCTGCAGGTCAGGAGTCTGACACAGGCCTTATGGGACTAAAATCAAGGTGTTGGCAGGGCTGCTTTCCTTTCTGGAGGCTCAAGGGGAAAATTGGTTTCCTTGCTCATTTGGGTTGTTGGCCAGTCCAGTTTGTTGTCATCGTCATAGGGAGATGCCCATTTCCTTGTTCTCAGCTTCTAGAGGTCACCTGTATTCCTCAGCTGGTGGCCATCACCTTCCATCTTTAAAGTCAGTGGCAACAGATTGAGTTTTTTCCACTGTTGGAGTCTCTCCTCCTCCTTCTGTCTCATCTCTTTGACCAGAAAAGTTTCTCAATTTTTAAGGACTCAGGTGACTGGATTGGGATTAACCAATCTTCCAGGATCATCTCATCAAGGTCCATGTCCTTGGTTGTATCTGCAAAGTCTTTTCACTGGGTATTCACTGGGAGTCCAGATGTGGACATCTTTAGGTGACCATGATTCTGCTTACCACAACCTATCCACTCTTGGAGTTTACATTTGAAACCATGTTAATCACCTTAGATTTCTGCCCTTGGCCTTTGGAGAGCACACCATTAATCATTAACCAGGCAGCCACATGTGCTGGTGCTTACCCTGTTTCTTCTAGTGCTTCATCTTAGTGTTCATGCTCTCAAGAAGGGCCATCTAAAAAGATGGCGCCATAGATTATAGATTATACTACCTCAAAGACATGGCAACGCATAAACTGGGTTTAGTTATAGAGAAGTGTTTACATTAAAATTTGATGGTGGGGGCGCCTGGGTGGCTCAGCCCATTGCCGATCTGACTCTTGGTTTCCTCTCACGTTGTGATCTCAGGGTTGCGAGATTGAGCGCTGCAGCAGGCTCCACACTCGGCAGGGAGTCTGCTTGACATTCTCCCTCTCCCTCTGCCCCTTCCTGCCCAATGAATGAATGAGTGAGTGAATGAATGAATGAATGTATGTTTTTTAAAAAAGATTTGATAGTGGAAAATTTTGTTATAGGTTTGGCTTTCTCTCTTGTAAAGCTTGAACTCCAGAGTTAGACTGGAGTGCTTTCTGTTCACCCCATTTGGGACAGAACTTGATGAATAAACAGTCTTCTTCTGGCCTGTTGAAGAGATGTGTTAGGATGTTTTGGTTAACAGTGAGAAGTAGAGCTAGATAAGAACTTTCCAGATTGATGTGCACATAGAAACATCCTCGGCTCAGGTCTCTCTATAGCTGGCTTGCAATCCATCTCTTTTTTGGTGCCAAGAAAGCAGATGGGCTCTTGTCACTGCAGAATGAAGTTATGTTAATTAATATATTATGAAGCCAACTCTAGTTGTACATGCGTTCTCTATAAGTGAGTGGTTACTGGTTTATCGGGAAGGAAATGCTCAGGGAAATTTTTGGATCACCATTGTCAGGATAGATGAAAAGATGCTGTTTATTTTTATACATGACTCTTTTTTTTTTTTTTAATTGTACTGCAGGCAGTCGATAGGATTTGGTGATAAAATAACTTCTATGTTGGCATCAGTGTAAAGAGAGTAGAAATACTTCTGAGTACTGAAAGGAGATGGGAGAAAGCTTATCCCTCTCTGTAATATTTGTGTCAGCGATCTTATATAACTTCCTCCATGCCAAGAGCACAGGGCTTGGGAATTAAAATCTGTAGCGTGTGGTGGAGGGAGCTCTGATGAGTCGGGCTTGAGGTAAAGCTGCTCCTAGCACGTCTGAGTGTGACTCCCTGGACCCAGCCATCCTAGGTCAGAGGCCTTTTAAAATTGAGACCCAGGCCCGCTTGGAGGCAGAGGACTCTAGTTCATGAGAGAAAGGGCTCGGGAACAGGGTAATTTGTGTCTATAGCTGACTAACTAGTCGTGTGTGACTTTGGCATTATCTCATTTTGCTGAGTAAATTCTGTATGATAATATTGTCTCCTGAAAGGACTTTTGAGCTTTGAGAGCTCCCTACTTGCTCTCTTACCTCCCAATTCAGCACTAACATTCTAAAATCAGATAAGTCTAGGGGCGCCTTGGTGGCTCAGTGGGTTAAGGCTCTGCCTTCAGCTCAGGTCATGATCTCAGGGTCCTGGGATCGAGCACTGCATCAGGCTCTCTGTTCAGCAGGGAGCCTTCTTCCCCCTCTCCCTCTGCCTTCCTCTCTGCCTACTTGTGATCTTTCTCTCTGTCAGATAAATAAATCTTTAAAAAAATAAAAAAATAAAATCGGATAAGTCTCTTGGCTCTTGGTCATGAATACTGCTGTTTTGCCTGTATTAGGAAAAGGAATGGAATATGGAAAGGAAAAAAAGGAGAGCTACCCAATAGTGGTAAACTCTGAGGTTATAATCAGTAGCTGGTTCCTTGGGACTGGATGAAGGAAATCCTTAATTTTTTAAAAATGGTTTTATGATTAGTCCCCCCCGGGGCTCTGCAGTGTAGTGATCCTGGAAATGCAGACATTTGTATAGGAAATTTTAGAGTCCTGGAACTATGGGCAACCATTGAATCTGGGAACATATAAATTTAAGATAAATGAAATATTTCTGTCTAACATCACTGAGCATGTACTTTGAACGCATGAGAAAATCCTAGATCTCAATTTCTCATATTTCGGCGTAGGCTGAAAATAGAAATAGCAACAAAATAAATAATAGTATTGGATTATAGCCCAAAGTAGAAAATGATTATCTATAAGTCCACAACGGTAATCGTCACTGATGGGATAGATAGAGAAGTAGGAAGAAGACTCAAATCTTCTTTACCCAATTCTAAATACTATATACTGATACTTTTACCTCCGGAAGGGGGAGCTTAATTTGCTTTCTCTTCAGTGCGACGTGGACTTAGTGACTCCCTTCCAAGGAATGGGCATGGAAAATAATGACTTGGTAGCGAAGGAGACCTGGCAGGCACAACCTTAACTAATTGATTGATAGCCAACATCACCAGTAAAACTCTGTGTTGACATCATGTACCCCTAATATGAGGTGATCAGAAGGCATCTCTCACCTTTGATATTCTTGAGAAAATATCAAGCAAACCCAGACTGAGGGTTGTCTTGTTGTTGTTGTTGTTTGTTTTGTTTTTTTTTTTACAAAATACCTGGCTTGTCCTCTTCAGAACTGTCAAAGTGATGAAAAACTAGGCAAATCTGAGAAACTTGAATAAGAATTTTGAAGTCTTTAGTCAGATTGTTCCCCAGGAATGTGGCAAGTGAACATTCATGGGAGATGTTGCTACTGTTAGGAGTTAGTTGGACAGTTTGGTCGTCAGGGCCAGGATCCCCAACAAGAAAATATGGAGTTAGGACAGTTCAAATAAAACAGCACTGACATCCCTTTCATGGTTAGACAGAAACCGCACTAGTATTCTGCTTTGCAGCCTTTGCAGAAATGACTTCTGCAGAACATCCTAAAATAAGACAGTTAGGGGCGCCTGGGAGGCTCAGTGGGTTAAGCGTCTGCCTTCAGCTCAGGTCATGATCGCAGGGTCCTGGGATCAAGTCCCGCATCACCTCCCTGCTCAGTGGGAGGCCTGCTTCTCCCTCTCCCACTCCCCCTGCTTGTGTTCCCTCGCTCACTGTCTCTCTCACATAAATTAAAAAAAAAAAAAAAAAAAAGACAACCACAAACCATTTGTCAATATCATGGGCAAAGGGCAGTTAAGACATGAGCCCCCAGATGTCAGCCAAAGAACCCAAACCCATCAACACAGAGACATTAACCTAATAGGTAGACAGGTATGTGACCAAAGCCCTTAGTGGCATCCCTCAGCACACCCTGATTGCTTGCGATAGTTCCGCAAAAGAGCTCTAGTAAAACCCCCTTAAACTTAGAGACTGGGGCGGGCAACCCTCCTGGGCCCCCTCCCTCTCTGGGAGCTTTATATTCTTGCTCAGAAAACTTTGCTTTACTGCCCATCACCCTTCGTCTGGTCTACCTCTTCACTCTAAAAAGCGGTGTGAGCAAGAACCTAGGGGACTAAGGGGACAAAAATCCTGTAACACTAAGGGCAGTGCTAATAGAATGGATTAATTTCCTCTTACTCCTTTTTAAAGACTTACTATTCCTCTGTCTAGTGTTATCATTGATAACATATTTGAAAGATGTTGGGAAAAAAATTCAGAATTTCGAAATGGAAGTTGGTCATGTTTTCCATCTAAAATACCTACTGCAAAAGAATTCTGGAGGATCTGAGATTGTTAGAGCTTCCTAATGGCAAAAGTGTTGACATCTCAGTACAATGCCCTGAGTATAACTAGAGAGAGAATTAAAAAAAAAAAAAATCCATGCTGATAGATACCGGGTTGGTCTGACCTTCCGTGTTGGGCAAAAGATGTACCAAGTGTTGAATGATATAGACCAGTGTGTGTAATGATAGGAAAGGTCACTAAGAAAGGTAGTTTTCTCAATAATATATTAATTTATTTTTCAAAGTTTCATCACTCTGGGTGGCCATACTTAATTAGCCCAGAAACAGAAGGCTTATTTAGGCAAGAACAACTTTTGAGAATTTACATAGAACTCTGATAACTAATTCATTTCAGCACATTTAAAAATAATACTCCCCTTTACTTCTTTCTTTCTTTTTTTTTTTTTTTTAGGATTTTATTTATTTATTTGACACAGAGAGAGATCACAAGTAGGTAGAGAGGCAGGCAGAGAGAGAAGGAGAATCAGGCTCCCCGCTGAGCAGAGCCCCCGACGCTGGGCTCGATCCCATGACCTGAGAAGGCAGAGGCTTTAACCTCTGAGATCATGACCTGAGAAGGCAGAGGCTTTAACCCACTGAGCCACCTAGGCGCCCCGCATCTTGGTTTCTTTTTGAGGATGGTACTGTTTCCTCTTTATCTTGGGGCCATTTGTGTGTGTATGTGTCTGGTGTTATGGGGCTTAGGGAGTGCAGCTCTTGCTTCCATCTGGGAGCATCTGCAAGTAGTTAGTGCCCATTTAATTTTAAAATATTTTTGAGGGTGCCTGGGTGGCTCAGTTGGTTAAGCCACTGCCTCTGACTCAGGTCATGATCCTGGAGTCGCGGGATCGAGTCCCACATCGGGCTCCCAGCTCCGTGGGGAGTCTGCTTCTCCCTCTGAGCTACTCCTTTCTCATGCTCTCTCTTACTCTCTCTCTCAAATAAATAAATAAATAATCTTAAAATTAAAAAAAAAAAAAAGATTTAAATATTTTTGAATATTCCCACAGATTTGTTGGTGTCTAAAGCAGAAGATGTCTGGATGGAGAGAAACATGGCATTTTCTAGCAAGCAGATATTGCCCATAACTTAAAAAAGAGTTAAATTATTGATAGGCAAGAAAAAAACCATGGCTTCTAGGATTATTGCCTTCCTGAATAAAAAACCCAAGCCCTACATGCTGCAATAGATGTGAAAGATATTTAGGTGGCCACTTTCAGGAGGAAATGGAAGGCTGTTGTGTCCATTTCTTTGTTCACGGATCCATTAATGGTGGACCCAGATGGGTCGCTGAGAGCAAAGGGCTGACTTATAGTTGAAGTCATGAACCTTATGCAAAACCCTTTCAACAACCCATTTGGCTTTTCTGTGCAGCTTTCTCAAGGTTTCCATCACCGGTCATATTTTTTTTTTAACACCTGGAAGTTCGGGAACTTACCTGGGTCCTCTAGACCTACTGGGCCCCTCCCTTTCTTCCATCCCTGTAATGGGATGTGTTATTTTCCCTTGTGCAGCAAGACCTATTGCGTTGGAACTCATGAAGAGTTCTTGGCCACCGAGGAGTTGGAAAGGTTTCCAGATGTGACGTGCAAATAGGTAGCACTGTTTGCACATCTGTAGCTCTTCTTTCCTCCGAGATCCCAGAAGGGCTTAGGGAAAAGGCAAGACAGGTATTTCCTAAATCATATCAGCTTCTGCATTTGCAGAGGTAGTTAGTAGACATGGTGGTTTGGCCCAGATAAACTTCTAATCCTCTGTTAATTAAAACAAATTCGTTTTCAAATTTTCCTAGGGGGGAAAAATTGGTGCTGTATTCAGTACATTTTTTTTTAAGAATTCAGTACTTTTAATGATTGTTTTGTCCTGGGCGTTGGTGATAAGCACTTGGTTTAATACTAACAGCAACTCTGGGAAGTCGATTTTTCGGCGTTCTCCGGTTTATCAGTCATGACACTGAGGAGAAGAGAGTTAAATAATTCATGTGATTCCCTGAATCTGGTAAGTGGTGATACCAGGATTCATACCCAGTCTCTTAAATTCTAGACCTTAGTGTGCCCTGCTCTCTCTTCTTTTTAAAAAATTTTAAAAAGATTTTATTTATTTATTTGCAAGAGAGAAGAGAGAATGAGAAGGGGGAGGTTCAGAGGGAGAAACTGACTCCCCACCCAGCAGGGAGCCTGACACGGGGACTCGATCCTGGAACTCCAGGATCGTGACCTGAGCTGAAGGCAGTGGCTTAACCCACTGAGCCCCCAGGTGCCCCGCTCTTTCTTCTATGGGGGAATTGGAAAAGGGTGCGCTCGGCATGTGTCCGTCACTAAAAATGTGAGTGCGTGGAGCATGCTCAGTCCGTGGTTCAGCTCCTGCTCCTCATAGAGGCTCAGTCAGTATCTGTTGTTCTAAAAATAAAGAAGAGGCACCTGGGTGGCTCAGTGGGTTGAGGCCTCTGCCTTCGGCTCGGGTCATGATCCCAGGGTCCTGGGATCGAGCCTTGAGCAGAGAGCCTGCTTCCTCCTCTCTCTCTGCCTGCCTCTCTGCCTACTTGTGATCTCTGTCTGTCAAATAAATAAATAAAATCTTTAAAAAAAAATAAAATAAAAATAAAGAAGCAAGTTGCTTTGGGTAGGGTTTTTTTCCTCACTTTTATTGATTCCCATAAAAAAGGCCATTATGTGCATCCTGGGCTGTCAGTGCCACTGCAGAAGCCACCTAGAGGTGGCTGGGGACTGGGAATAGGGAACAAGATGGTGAAGACCTCCTTTTCTGGACCTCGTTTTCCCTCATCTCCAGAAACTAATGGAACATAGAAAGAACAGACGGAATAATGCAATGGACCACAATGTGCTACCATCCACCCTCAATCCTCTCTTCCTTCCTATTTTATTTTGAAGCAGTTCGTGGATGTTATGTCAATTCACATATATTTCAGTATATGCTGTAAGAGGGATTTTTAAAAAGGGATCTAAAAATTTTTAAGTTAAAACAGTTAATACCGTAGTCATCCAATATCCAGTCAATGTTCACATTACTAATGATCAAATGCCATATATACTTATTCTCTTTGATTGAATAAGGATCTAAATAAGGTCCACGTGGGGCGCCTGGATGGCTCAGTCAGTTAAGCCTCTGATTCTTGATTTCAGTTCAGGTCATGATCTCAGGGTTGTAAGATCGAGGCCCCCATGGGACTGCGTGCTGTGTGGTGCCTGCTTGAGATTCTCTCTCTCTCTCTTCCCTCTGTTCCTCTCCCCCGACTCACGTGCACTCTTTCTTTAAAAATAAAAAAATGAAAAAAAAATAAGGTCAATGTATTGAGGTATTTGACTGGTTGATCATCTTTTTTTTTTTCTTAAAGTAGTCTCCATGTCCAACATGGGGCTTGAATTCACAACCCTGAGATCAAAAGTTGCATGCTCTACTGACTGAGTCAGCCAGGCAACCCATCTTTTACATTTCTTTTTATCTGTTTAGTTTGCTTCTCTATCCCCACTGTCCCCTCATGCTTTCCCACTCCCCCCCACCCCCCCATGCCCATGCTCCTTCTTCCTCTCTCTCTAATTTATTTATTTATTTAGTTATTTGTTGTGTTTGTTTGTTTATTTATTTTTAAAGATTTTAGTTATTTACTTGACAGAGATCACAAGTAGGCGGAGAGGCAAGCAATTAGAGAGGGGGAAGCAGGCTCTCCCCACTGAGCAGAGAGCCCGATACGGGGCTCGATCCCAGGACCCTGGGATCATGACCTGAGCTAAAGGCAGAGGCTTTAACCCACTGAGCCACCCAGGTGCCCCTTTCTGTAATTTATTTTTGAGGAAACTGAATTGTCCCATAGTTTCCCATAGTGCTGATTAGCTGGTCCGATTCTTAGGGTGTCATCTTACCTGTTACTTGTTCCTCTGCTTTCTGTATTTTCCTTTAATTGGTAGGTACGTATAGACACTTGATATCTTCTTCCTTTGTGTGAATGAAAAAATAGTGATTTGGTCCGGTAGAGATGGTCACCTTGAAATGTAGAAAAGAAATCCTACAAAAGAATATTTATCTCAAGGTTTTTTAATTTATGTAAACCTAATTCCCCTGGAGTTTGTCTTAATAGGGGCTCAGTTTCCTCACCATTAACCATCTTCTAACTTTGCCCTCTGATGGGTCTTAGGGCGCTTGTCTTAAGCTGTGTGAATATGTTAAGTCACAGGAGCACTGAGAAAGCCCTTCCCAAGCAAATGATGACAGATGGTATTGTGATTATGTTGTTTTCTTTTTGGTTTTGGCATCAACCATAGGTTGTGAATGATGTTGATTCATTGTTGTGATAGCTGTTTGTGCTCCATGTGGGTGGATAACAGTCACGTCCCTTAGGGTGTAATATCTTTGCTGAGAAGGTTGGATTGAGAATTTCTTTAGTGGTTCAGTTGGTAAGAAAGAGCATTTGCAGGTAAAGATGCACAGTAGTATCCAGGTGTTATAGGTTGTTTTGCTATTTATTCAATTTCTCATTCAGGAAACACTTACTGACTTCCAGGAAGCCTGCCAGATGTGCGGCAAACAGTGGGGTGTGGTACCAGTGTGGGTGTTGCCTACATGGAACTTATAGTCTTGGGCAGGGTACCAGTTATATAAATTTATATCCTGTGGCTGAAGTACAGGAACTCTCAGTGCCTAAACAGTGCCGGGGAGTGACCCGGTCTTGGCATGTGCAGGGAAGGTCTCAGAATCCCCCAGGGGTCCAGGTCCAAATGTTGAGAACTACTGGTCTAGATCACTATGTTTGTTTCCCTGGGTTCTGAGATTCTGTGATTCTGTGATTCCAGTGCAAAAGATCAGTCTGCTTGAATTTAGTGTGTAGATCAGGATTTTGTAATCAGCACCCACTTCCCTGTCTTTCAGCAAAAGCCTCCTCGATTTTCTTCAAACCACCACCGCTGTCCTTTGCTCTGGCTATTTGTCCTGGGGTGGACATGTAGCGCAAGATTGAGCAAACAGAATCCCGTCTCCTTGGCAGTGGTAGTTGATTCACAGATGGGCATGTAACCTGATCAGAAATTATTAGAGCTGATACTGGGAGTATTTGATGCAATGGGAAAAAGGGTCCCATCACCTTTTGTTCTTCACACTTCAACTGGCGATGCGGTTGGCCTGTCGCTGCTGGCCCCTGATGTTACTACCATGTGGATCCCAAGAATGAAACCACAGAGATGAAAGAGAGACAGTCGTGATGATACAGACTTTACCTTCTGATTCAAGTTGTGCCATGTTATTCAGTAACATGTTAAGCATGTTATTTCTGCAAGACAATAGACCCTGGAGCGTGGGGCACTCGAGTTAGTGTGACTTAGATTTCCTGTTTCTTGGAACCCAAGATTCCTTACAATCTAGAAGTATCTGGGGGTCTGTGAATGAACTTCAGAAGTTACAGTCAAGATTTTGTGATTTGCGGGAGTCATGACCCCATAGGCTCTCACCCCCAAAGTTTAAGGACCACCGATGAACGTGTATCTAAATTAAAGTGGAAGTTGTATTCCTTGACGTCAACAGAAGAGATCACTATTCCATCACTTTCCCTCTGTATATGGGCCCCTTTACATGTAGAGATGGGTGACACCACAGGTGTAACTGGGACAGGAGTGATCACAGCAAGAAAATGCTGGAGAAATCTCAAATGATAATGAGCAAGCTTCTAAAGATCTGTTTTCTTTTATGGCAAAAGCATTAAGACTCATTTCGGGAGGATCTCCCAGGAAAGGGTAATTTTATATAGTGCAAGCTGAAAGGCAGAAAAAAAAATTGCTATGGTGAATAACACTACGTTCAAGTATGGTAGTTTGTCTCCCCCCCCCCCCCCCCCCCACTTTGAAATACTTGCTTGTACAGCAGTAAAGATTTGTTTCTGTTTGGATGTTGATAGTTGGATATTCTTTTTTTTTTTTTTTTTAAGATTTTATTTATTTGACAGAGAAGAGAGAGAGAGAGAGATCACAAGTAGCCAGAGAGGCAGGCGGAGGGGGGCGGGGAAGCAGGCTCCCTGCTGAGCAGAGAGCCCAATGCAGGGCTTGATCCAAGGACCCTGGGATCATGACCTGAGCCAAAGGCAGAGGCTTAACCACGGAGCCACCCAGGCGCCCCAATTGTTGGATATTCTAATAAGTCTGTTTAAAGGTCAGTCAGTGAAAATAATTGACGTGCTGATGCCCACTGTGCTCTAATGGGAAGTTTCTTGAGATACATACCTGGGGAAAGGTGGTATATTTTATTAATGCACAGATACATCATTCTGCTCAGTAGTTTCTCAATGGGTGAGCTCTGTCTACCCAAGCAGTCTTTATTCTACAAGTATGCTTTTTATTGTCTTAATGCTGGGGCAGAGCCCTATCACACTGATGGAATCAGATATTTGAAAAATAAGTTGACTCAGCTCAGGGGAAGATCTCTGGATCTCAAACTCTGACCTTCCACTGTGCAGTTGTGTCCAATGATCATCCGGATGCCCAGAGCGAGGGTGGTGGAAGGGAGGTAGAATGCATACAAATCAGGGCTAGCTAGTACAGTTACAAAAGAGCTCAGATCCCATATTCTCCTGTTGTGGAACATATACACTGTTACTAAAGAATGATAGAAACTTTTTTATTTTCCTTCTGAGGAATGGGCAATTGGATATGTTTTCCAGTGTGAATTAAGTTGAATCAGTGTTGTTGATCTTGCATTGGGCCCTGTTAAACTGCATCCTGGGAGACCGTCTGCTAGGGGAGACGTTTGCATTCTGACTTCCTTCAAATTCCAGGCTCCTCTCTCCACGCCTGCCAGAACAGTTGTCGTAGAAAACTGAGATCTAGGGGCGCCTGGGTGGCTTAGTGGGTTAAAGCCTCTGCCTTCAGCTCTGGTCATGATCTCACAGTCCTGGGATCGAGCCCCACATCGGGCTCTCTGCTCATCGGAGAGCCTGCTTCCTCCTCTCTCTCTGCCTGCCTCTCTGCCTACTTGTGATCTCTGTCTACCAAATAAATAAATAAATCTTTAAAAAAATAAAAAAGAAAAGAAAACTGAGATCTGGCTCCACAGCGCTGTTGGGATAAAAGTTGAAACTCCTTAATAAGATGTACAAACCCTTCAGTGGTTATCTCAGACTGATTCTCTGGTCTCATCTTTTTTCTTTTTTTAAGATTTATTTATTTATTAGGGAGAAGAGAGGGATGGAGGGAGGGGCCAGAGGATTAGGGAGAGAGAATCTTAAGCAGACTCACACAGACCCTGAGCTGGGGCTGGATCCCAGGACCCCGAGATCATGACCCGAGACAAACTAAGAGTCAGATGCTCAGCCAGCTGCACCAGCCAGGCACCCATTTCTGGTCCGGCCTTGAGCCCATTTCACTTCCCCTTGAGTTTACTGAATACTGGCTTCTTCATTACAGTGCTGTGCCTCCCACTGAGCTGTTGTTCATGTCTTTTCTTGGGCCAGCAATGCACTTTACGTTCCTTACCCTCTTCTTCTCTGTTGCCTTTGTTGGCCAACTTGGATTCATTCTTTGGGTCCTGTCTTCTGGAAACCCTTTCCTTATTCCCACACCTGGACTGGATCCCACGTCTGCATGTTCTGATAGCCCTGTGTACTGACCATCCTTTATAGCACCTATCAGGACTTAATTCAGCTGTCAATCTGTATATTGTTCCATCAGGCCACTGAACTTAACCATGTTCATTGTCAGATCTCCAGCATCTGGTATGGCACTCAGCAATGGACACTCAGTAAATACTTCTTGAATGAAATGTGGAGATAGATTTACAAACTGAGTCCAAAAATGGTGCAGTGAATGCTTTGATAGAAAAAATATATAACCCATGGAGGATTAATTCAGCAACATTTTCTAGACCAGGGCAGTGTTTGAATAATATAGAATATTGTGTTAAAAAAATAAAAGACTACAGGTCTTTTAAATTCTATTTGAGAAAGGAAAGCGAGAGAGACGAGACTGCTAATCTCAGTTATACTTTGACTGTGTTACTGTGTTACATCTTTTGCCTTTCGTTATGTAACTGGAAAGAACAATTAAGAGATAGCATGGTCTCTTGCATTGGAAATGACTATTTTAGGCCATTATCATAGTCCAAATTTCTTTTAGGATTTGTTTTTCTTTTTTATTAGACTATTGTGTCTTGTCTTATTACATTTGCTGTGTCATTAGCTTAAAAACATGGGCACACTCCTCCTTTTCATTACGGTCATAAAAATGGTATTTAGTAAGGCCAGAGCAGTAGTGGTTACTTGGTAGAGAGTAGAATAGGAATGGTCCAAAAGAGTTGGGTCCCCCAAGCAGCTGATGGACTAAATGCATCTGAGACAGTTTCAGTGTCATTGATCACTGTTCTCTCTTTTCAAAGAGTTCCTTAGTTGTTAACCTGGTTTCATTCTGGAAAATAGGAGAAGTTCAAGCATGCTCCTGAGTTAATGAGAAGGATATCAACTGGTGTTTTGGGTTTTATCACACAATTTAATTTACCAAAGATTTCATTTTCTTTTAATTGGTACCATGCCCAGGCTTTACCATTATGACATTAAAAAGGTAAAAGCGGAGACACAGGTGATGTTTCCTTTTCGCATGTGCCGTTCAGAACATAATAAATCATTTCAAACTATGGAGGCATTCACACTTGCAATTAGCTAAGTATAATTTACTGCAAAGCATTTCTAAATTAAATTAAATTTAGATATAAAATATGTCAGCATCTGATATGCAAAACTCAAATAAGATGAGGCTTTTAAAAAAGCATATCACTTTATGGCAACATTTGGGGAAATATACTCAAATTGCTAAGCAGGATTGAATTTGAACACTCTTTGCAGGGATTCTGTCTTGAGAACAATCAGGGCTGGGGGCAACTCTGTTCTTTCGAGCAGTTAACAACCGGTGGTTAGCCCTGGCGGAGGCCAGGTCCTCCCATCCTGAGACCGCCATGCCAGTCTTATCAGACTTTGAGGAGAGAATCTCCAGTTCCTTGAGTCATTGAGATTCGCTGCAAGATTGGAATGGCAGGGAGGTTGTGAGCGAGGGGCAGACACCAAGTCAGATCTTTGCTGTTGGCTCCTGGAACCTTTGAGATAAGCGGGTCTTAGGGCAGCAGCTGGCCGAGGACTTAGCAATCTGTCCGTGGATCTGTGGGTTGAGTTTCCCAAGTGGATAATCTTGAAATTTTCGCAAATCAAAACTAAAATGCAGTTAAAGTTTATGAGCTTCATCCATCCTTTTCCTCTCTGTAGACATTAGTTTTTCTTCCAAAAGGTATGTTTTCCTAAGCCACCTATTAAAGTGCCAGGGCTCTTGGCAACTGGTTATATAAATGAGCCATTTTATGTCTGTGTTTTAAAATGATCAAATCAGATCACTACAGAAAGGAGACCTGAATTAGCACCATTTCTCAAAAGGCATAAAAACACCAAAGCCGTCCTCTTCCTCATAAAGGGTTTCCGTAACATTCTGTGAAGCTCGGAGTGTTTTTTGAGTAGCCCTGTGGTTGTGGGAGAGGGGAAGTGTCCTGTTGGGGTTGTTAGCAAGGTTTTGCAATTGCTTAAGAAACAAAGTGCTTATTTCCTTAGCTGCAATCCCCCCGCTTCCCCCAGAAGTACAGTTCAAAGACTGCAGTCTTTTGGGGTGGGAGCAGTAATTTTTGACCATTGAAAAGAGTTGGTTTTATGGATGCCTTCTAGGAGGTCTGACCTGGTGATGGTTTCAAGTACTGCGTGAATGGGAACTAGTGCTAAATACTGGCTCCATGTGAACCTTTAAGCTTTAGGCTGATGTATATCAAAAGAACTTCTGTTATGGAACATCTCGTACCGACATGAGGGAAAACACTTTTGCATGCATCCTCTCAATTAAATTTCATCACTAAGAATGATATAATTAAAAGAAGGTTGCACCGTTATTAAGAATTTATTAGGTATGAGAACCCTGGTGATGAGAGGATGGTCTGTGCCTATAGGAAGCAGGTGTTCCTCCACTGGAACGTACTAGATGCTGAAGACCTAAATACCCTTTTTAGTTTGTATGTATTTCTGTATAACCTGATTTACAACAGTTGCATAGTAGTCCTTATTATCCAACCATTTTTTGTTTGTTTGTTTGTTAAGCAGTAGAACCATTTCATTAAACATCATTGTAGGAGAATGTGTAGGAGGTTAGCTTTGGGATGAACTGGGAAGAAACCCACCCAGTGAAATTCCCTGGTTACTTCTGAAGGGGACCTTTAGATATGTGAGTACTCCTGGAGCTTTTCAGAACAAGGTTTGAAGAACCCCAGACTTAATATAAGTACTGGGTTTCAGGGAACCACTCCATTATTATGGAAGCTTCAGACTGATGACATTTTTTCTCTATTATAAGCCCATTTTTTTGACCTCATTATTCAGAACACCCCTGTACCCTATGCACTCTGCATTTTTCTGATTATTTCTGTAGGATAAATTTCTAGCAATGGGATTGCTAGGTCAAAGACCATGTGTATTTGAAAGACATGCAGATTGCCAAGACTCCCTCCAGAAAGGTTGAAACAAGGTATCTTCCCATAAGTCAAGTCTAAGTTGAATCTTTTTCTACATCTCCACGATCACTGTGTAGTATATATTTTTTCTGAATAACTGCCAGTCTGATGGATCTTAGATAGAATCTCATTGTGTCAATTTGATTCATTGAACTGTTAATGAAGGTGATCATGAAATATTTCCTGAAGAAACACTTTCCTGTTTCCCATTGTTCCCCCATGTTGCCCTCCATCTGCTTTTGTTTGAGGGTAGTCTTACTTTGCTGTAGGATTTCTTGGAGCAGGTGAGTAGTGAACAATAAAAGGACCCTCGGCTGATACAGGTCTCCCCCAGCCCATGCTAGATCCAAGAAGGAGCTGGAAGGGATGTGGCTGCGAGACTAAGGTGAGATTCAGAGAAGGCAGCTTGGAAAGTGGTTCCAGCATGTGCACCATTGCCGCGCTGACGTCTTGGTCCTTCTGGATTCTTGCCAAGAATACAGATGCTCTAATTTTCTCAAATGCCGGTGGGACTCTATATTTTTGTATTGTTTTTCTTTAATAAATATGAATTTACAGCGTTTTCTTTTAAAAAATGTAAACCAGTATCAGCCAGTGACTTTGTGTCATTAATTTTTCATCATCTAGAATCCCTTTGGGGCATAGAGTACCACATTTTATTGGTAACTGTTACAGATATCCTGTAATTTTATCCTGTAATTTCTTTTCTCCTTGCTCAGAGAAGATGTTTTTAGGGTCACAGCAATGTGCACCTCCCCTTGCCAGCCCCACTGGGGAGCACTGGGTCAGGAGCAGGTAAATGATAATCATAGCAATAGTTAGCAATGAACAACTACTTTGTGCCAACTTTTAAAAAAGATTTCATTTATTTACTTGACAGAGAGAGAGAAAGAGAGCAGGGAGAGGGGGAAAGGGAGAAGGGGAGAGAGAATAGTAAGTGGAGTCCAGACTGAGCACAGAACCCCATGTGAGGCTTGATCTTACAACCCTTAAATTGAGCTGAAATCAAGAAACAGGGGTTTAACCGCTTATGCCACCCAGGCACCCCTGTGCCAGCTCTTTCATTGCACTTACACTTCAGAGTCAGAAATGTAGTAAGAATAGCCTGTTTGGGGCACATTGTTATTTTTCCCTCTCCACTTAGAAAAAAAAATTGTCCTTTGTCTAGGAAAATATGTCTCCTGAAAGCTCTTTAGATAGCTTGGCTTTGAGTTGTAAAGATACACAGATCAGTTTCAGGCTGGATGAATTCAGAGATTATGAGATTACCTCTCCTCTCCCAGAGTTTCTGTGAGAGAAATAACCTGGTGTTTATAGTTGCTGTATGTGCCTGAGTTCCCATGGGTGTATGCAAACACACAAAAGCTTTTCATAGTCCCAAGAAATTAGTACATACATATGAGATTACAATGCCTGAGCTAACTAGCAGGGAAGTGACCTAAGGAAAAGAAGAAAAAAAACAGGGTGTCTGTGATACAGGGACCTCCCGTTGCTCTCAGGGTCAGGAATGAGCTGGTTCTTGGAAATGGGCTGGAATCTGGACCTGGAAAGCCATCAGCTCTTTATTTTTCCCTCTTGTTTCTGCTTTTTTGTTTTTGCTACATTCTCTCTTCTTTGCAGAGCAGCTTTTATGTGGAAGAAAACATGAATAACCCCTCGTTCCTTCTACAGCCACCCACGGAGAGTGCCTAGCTGGCTCTCAGTCACAATTCCACATTCCCTGGAAAGAGATTCTGCTTTGCCAAGCTTGGGGCACATGACTGCTCTTGGCCAATGAATGGAGCCTGGACTCCCAGCCCCATTATGGCTGCCCAGGGCCCCCCATGGAGATCTGGCAGGAAGCTTCCCAAGAAGAGGGTTGGCTTCTGGGCTTGGCAGACACTCCAAAAGATGTCCGATGTAATAAGAAAAAAGCAACCCAGGATTTAGACATTAATCTCCTAGACTCCAACCGGAAAATGTTAGCAAATGTAGATTTAATCATTTGGTCATGTCTGTCGGGACTGAATGAGATGAAAAAAGTTCCCATAAAAATAAATGCTCAACAAACAGTATGAGGCTGTGATTATTTTGTGAAATTACATGGAGATAAATAATGAAGTATGTGTGCCAGTCTTTTGCTTTCCCACATACATACATACATATTTTCTGCAGTTAGTTTCCAGTAGCCAAACATCAGTTATCCATTGGGAAGAAAAACCTTTCTTTCCTTTGTCCTTATGTGTTATGGGTTGAATGTTTCTGTCCTCTCCAAACTCCTGATGTGATGGTGTTTGAAGGTGGAGCCTTTGGGAGGTAATTTGGCTTAGATGAGGTCATGAGCATGGAGTCCCCTTAATGGGATTCGTGTCCTCAAAAGAAGGGAAGGAGAAACCCGAGCCTTCTCTCTCTCTTCACCGTGTAAGGACACAGTGAGAGGGCAGCCATCTGAAAGCTAGGAGGAGAACTCTCACCAGGAACTGAATTAGTTGACCTTGGAATTCCTTGGACTTCCTAGCCTCTAGAACCATGAGAAATTTCTTTTGCTCAAGTCAGTCCAGTCTATGATATTTTGTTATGACAGCTACAGCTGACTAAGATAATATGTGGCTGTTCAGTACATTAATCATCAGACCTTTGTTTTAAACCAGTAGATTAATCTCCCAAACCATTGCCTACTCTGTGCCAGGTACTTGCGATACATTGAGGGTATCGCCTGGTATTGTGGTAGAGAACATTGTGGAACAGAAAGGGGAGAGAGACTACATATGTATGCAAATAGCAAAGCAAACACAATAGCCAGGTGTGTAGGTGCCACGAAGGACATAAATGGGCTGTTGGAGTCTACAGTCCGTGGAACTGGGAGGGAATAGGGCTATTTTCTACAGCAGTCTTTGCCGGTCATGAAAAAGACTTCTCTGACAAGGTGACACTTGGAACCAAGTCTTGAAGAATGGAAAGAACTGGACAAAGACTTATCCCAGGTAGAGGGAAAGGCAGTGTTGCGTGGCTAGCTTACGCTGAGCAAGGCAGATGGTCTTGCAAGAGAGCCTCCTGAGGGCCTGGGAGATGGTGAGTTCTTATTTTCTTCCCCAAATGCATCATAGTCCATTTTGGAATATAAGACAGATACGGCAATAAGCGGGTGACTCTGGGAATGAGAGATACAGGAGTCTGTGGGGTCACAGCATGGGTAGCATCTGTATTTCTCTGGAGGGAGGAAGCCACGCAGGGGAAGTTAGTGACCATCCCAGTTGGCTGAGGTGTGTCAGTAGAAAGTCTCCAGGCCAGAGATTTGAGTTTCATCTGAGGCATCTGGACTAATGGGGTGTCTTTTCACCCTATTCAGAGGTGTGGGTGGATTAAGTCACTGCATAGGGGATACCATTGAAACTGGAGAACAGGTGTCATGGTTGACCTTAAAATAAACCTGTGTGCCATAAGAAAATAACTTGAACAAATATTTACTATGATGGCCAATGTGTCCCTCCATTGGTAAAAGTATTTGGGAGGTATTCCGCGGTTTGAATAAACACATTGTAGTGTGTTACTGAACTTGTGGGTGTATGTGCCTATGTTGTGTAAGTAGCTGAGTAGCAGGATTTGAACTTGTGTTGCCTGTAGTTCATCAACATGGAGAAATCCACTCCTTTCCATATGGGGAGGTTGGGCTATCCCCCTTTGGCTGATGGAGGAATGCATTAACTCCAACAGAGGGCTGCCTTCATCTTCCCTGGAGACCAGCTCTTTAATATCACTGACTGAGATGGAACTTTAGCTGGATCCTCGGAAATAAGAGAAAGCACATACCCATCAGTTCATTTGATTCTCCCCGGGGAGCCAAGTTGGAGTTCATTTCCCATTTGTTGTTGTAGTTACTAGTTTCTTGTCTGGAGCAGTTTCTGACTTGTGTTCCTAATCAACACTCTAATGGAATTACTCATGTTTCATTTAACAGTCTGTCTTGAAATAACCTTTTGGAGGTATTACTTTTCCGAGTAGAGGCATAACGGGCACACTAATTGGCCTTTTAGGTGTATGGGGAAGAGATTAAATAAAAGAGGCTCCTGCTGGCCAGACGTCACAGGCCTTCTGGATCTCTGTGGCATGATTTCAAGGGCATTGGGAAGAAAGTTTCTCTTCGCCTCCCGGAAAGTGCCACAGTATCTGGAATTTTAGTAGCATATGTTCCTTCAAGTTATAATCATTTTCCCTAACATGTGACATCACAGGCAAGGATGATGCTGGTCTAGCACCTTTTGATGAATGAAATCACAGCCTGGCTTGTGTTTCTTGCTACAGATGAAATCATAAGCACTTGGGAAAAGAGGAATCCTAAAATGATGGAGAAATGAGAGGATAGAGAGAGATGTGTATGGGGGGAAGGGCAACTTCAAAAAGAGTGTTTGGTAGGGTAGGAGAGAAGAAAGGGACCCGGATAAGTTTTGAAGCTTAACTGAGCTTTTCTAGGAGGAGAAAGTGTGCAGCATTTACCATTATATGTGCACGATGAGACCAACCTGAATGTGCATCCTATCTGTTGTTGTCTGTATGGCATCCATTCTCCATGACTGTGGCTACTGGGTACCATTTTTCCTCCATGGTCTTCCAGACAACCTACCCTCTTCTCCTGTGCTGACCTCTTCCTTGGCTGCCCGGCTCCAGGGCTGGGTGTGTGAGTGGGTCAGAAAATAAGAGCATCGCACTGTGAGCTGGAGTTAGGTTTTCTGCCATAACTAAAAGGGTCTTTGGATGGTTCAGGATTTCCTCAGGATGATGGGACCGAGTAGAACAAAGTGAACAGCCTGGTGCAAAGTGCTTCTGAAAGACCCCTGATTTAAGTTGTTCTTTAATTTAATGATGTCTCTTCAATGTCCGCTAATGTCTCTGTCTGCCACCTTTATTGCCTCCCAATTGTCTGACTTGCCTGAGCCCTATTATTCCCATATTGCCAAGGAGCCTAAAGTGGATGACATCGGAGAACTATATTTCTGTGATCCTTATAATCGTTTGTACAAAATTCTCTCACCTACTTATTGAACCTCCCCTTGGAAACGGTGACAATTGTTCCTGTGTCCTAATGGCCTTAAATTTAAATTCATCTTCTATGTTCAAGCTGCCGCAGTGTCCGGAAATAAGATGAAGGTCCCAGTGTGGTCAATTATCCCAGCTCTTAGAGCGCATCATCACTGTCTGTGATGGGAGTGCTCTGTGAAACCGCAAACAGTATTTTTACATAGCTCTGGGGTGTGTGTGTGTGTGTGTGTGTGTGTAGAATTGTATTTCAATGGAAATGCATTTCTTAATAACAGCCCATGGGTCCTTCTGGACCATAATCATGGGCTCAGCTCTCCTTTGGAATTCCCAGTATCCAAATATTTCTCTCAGATTAAATATCTGTACTTTAGATTATTTCCACTCTGGGTATTGCTCTCCTTTTCCCACCGTAAATCTCCTTTTGTTTCTTTCCTTTCCCCTTTGGATTATCCATGAGACACATTGTTCGTGTACCTGACATTCTCAGCCGAGCTTCAGTTGTGAACTTAATATTTTTGTGAAGGGAGAATTCACTCCAACTACCCCCCCCCCTAAAAAAATCTGGATCTACTTAAAATGAGATATAAAAAGCCAAGAGCCAGAACCCATATAGGATGTAAGTAGGTCTAGAGTGACAGGAGACCAGAAGAGTTCCCAGTTTGTGAGGTGATTGGAGCATGAGGCTAGGGTTCAGTTGGTCTTATGAAAGTCTCACCATGCCAGGGGGACCCAAGAGCATTTAACCCAGGTCAGTTACTGCTAAGAGTGTGTTGGCATGTTGGGTCTTTATGATTGATTGTTGCTCAACCCATAAAATCTTTGTGTTCCAAGCAATTGAAGCTTGGCTGTCAGACCAGTCTTATTTGAAATCTTGGCTCCATCCAGAAAGCCAACTATGTGACCTTGGATTATTTACTCAATCTCTTGGTACTCACTTTTCTTACCTGTGACGTGGGAATACGGGTATCTGTCTTGAGAGGTTGCTCTGAGGATTCCTGAGATCCTATATAGAACATATGTTATTAAAAGAAGCCACGTGAGAGTTCATGCCCACTGGCAGCCTGCTTTCACTGCCACTAGACATGGTCTGTTGTAGCCTTTGGCTACCATGTTTTACATATGCTTGTTTGGAGTAGCCTGGTGCTCTGTTCAAAGAGCTCTCTGATGATTCTCTACATGGAAATGGCAATATATAGGATGCTGGTTAAAATGATTGAAGTTAGGCTTAGCTGTGAACCTCAGGTCAACCTCTTCCTGTGTGACCTTCAAGAGGACAGTTAGCCTTTCTGAACCTTAGTTCTGTTATCTGTAAAATGTAAAAAATCATAGTACTTATCTCAGGGCTGCTTTATAGAATGAAGCATCTATAAAGTTCTCAGTGGGACAGCTGATGCACAATGCTGACTACATAGAGTTGGTTTTGTTTTATTATCATTACTGCTATCATTATTGCTACCAGTACCACCACCATCCGTCAGTGTCATTCTAAATCAGTGGTTCTTACCAGGGATTATTTTATCTCCCAGGGGACAGGGGCCATTGGCACTGTTTGGAGCTTTTTTGTTGTTGTTGTGACTACATGGTGGGGGAGTATGCTCCTGGCATCTAGGGGGCAGAGATCAGGGGTGCTGCTACATATCCTGGAATATCCAGAACAGCCCTTCTTAAAAAAAGAAATAGCTGGTCCCAAGTAGTAATGGTGTCAAGGTTGAGAAACCCTGATATAAATAAATTGTCCATACCAGTCAGTGATGTCATCTGGAGATCTTTCCTCTGTTTTGATGTTGTGACATTCCTGTGTCCCTTTTTACTAAGCCATCTGAAAAATCCTCTGTTTCACAAAATTATGAATTCTCTGGAAATTTCTGTCTTCCTTAGTTGGGTTCTGTGCCAAGCAGAGTCTCTTCCAGGCTGTGTTGAGGAGCTAATGGTGTGATACTTCTCTGGGTTTCTACACTGATAAGACAAATGTTTGTTTTTCATAGTTCTTGAATGTTATAAATGGGATTTGAATGTTCTTGGAGTTGTCCCAGGGAGAGGTGGAGAGTGGATTCTAGAGATGCCCCAAATAGTTTTTACTAGATTCTTGATAATTTATCATTATTACCTTAAAGGTTTAAGTAGTCTCTATGGACTTTAGTTAATTTCTTGCGGGGTGGGGGGCGAAGCTCCTATGTTTCCTGTGCAAGCGAAGGTCTGAGGTATTTTGTCCTTTGCAAAATTGCTTTAACAAATTATTTTGCTTTATGACATTCTCAAATAATGGCTGGAACAAGGTTTCACAAAGGGAACAATTATAAGATGAGAATTTTGAGGGGTACATTGTGTCACATCTGACAATTTCTTGAGCAAATCTTTTATTTATAGTCAGCAAACATGTAAATTAAAATTATTGAAGTATTGAGTGTTGAGAATAAAGATAGTTCAGTTAGAAACCTTTAATATATTTTCATATCCTTAATGCCCCTTACAATAAATGTCACTTACGTTGTTTTGGTCTATTGTTAAATTTTCATCTCCTTATAGAATACTGCTAGACTCCTAATATTATTTTTCATCTACTTCACTTTATTAGACTAGAGATTTTTGGTTTCTCTAAGTAAAAAGAATGAGCTTCTTAGCCTTTGTCTTATTCAGAACCTCTTTCACTTTGCAAGTAGCAGAAAAACAAAGAGACAATACAAAAAGTGAGTGAAGCTGTTGGCAAAAAAAAATGAAAGGAAGTGGTATTGAGAGAGTCTGCTGGGGTATTGGAAGCTTCTTTACCTTCATCTGCTTGATGGTTGCATGGATGTGTCCTTCAGCAGACAGCTTCCAGGTGTAGAGCTGAAACCTGTGTTCTTCCTTATGGGTAATTAGATGTCAGTGAACCCCCCCCCCCCACACACACACACAAGCACACATGCACGTGTGCATACACACACAAGGAGATCCTTTTAGGGGAGTCTTGGAGAATACGCTGGAGTTACCACAGAAGAAAAAATGGCCAGGCATTGTACTTGAGACAGGAGACTCAGCTTTCTTTGGGCCCCCATTTTTTTCAGTCAGCCTTTGAATAATTACTCATTTGAGTGTTGGTTAAGTGCCAGGTGTCTTGTGCTTGACGGAGGTTACAGGGATGGACAAGAGAGGGATGGCCCTTGCCTGAGCAATGGCATCATTTTACTAATTTTCATTGTTATGAACAACTGGGTAGAGCCACTGGTGTCTGATGCCAGTGTGCAGTGTGGGGTTGGACAGTATCTCCTATTCTTAGGGGGTCTTTTTTTTTTTTTTTTAAGATTTTATTTATTTATTTGACAGAGAGAGATCACAAGTAGACGGAGAGGCAGGCAGAGAGAGAGAGAGAGAGGGAAGCAGGCTCCCTGCTGAGCAGAGAGCCCGATGCGGGACTCGATCCCAGGACCCGAGATCATGACCTGAGCCGAAGGCAGCGGCTTAACCCACTGAGCCACCCAGGCGCCCTCTTAGGGGGTCTTAATGTCATTGCAAAGGGCTTTTAGATTTTTCTTGACATCTCTTAACACACATGCTTCACTTTCTTCCTGTTATTTTTGGTTACATGAGTAATTCATGAATGCATTCATAAGGTCAAAAATTAAAACCCCAACGACAAAGGAAGAATTGCCCCCATCTTCTTCTCTTCCCTCCCTCCCTCAACCAAACAGAATTAAGAATTCCCCTCTCAGGAGTAACCATTTTGGTCAGACCTCATCTGAGAGAGGGAGTAAGAGAGAAGGAGAAGAGAAAGTGTTCTAGGGCACAATTTGTATCTCCAGTTCTGCAAACAGAGTAAGAGCTCAAATAGATTTTAGTGAAATGACTCTATTTTTAAATGATTACAGATGCTTTTGGGGTTAATAAAATAGGAACTCATTTCTTGAATTTCTTGACAGTTTGGTTTATATGTATTTTCTTTCTTTTCTTTTCTTTCCTTTTTTCTTTTCTTTTTTTAAATGTCATCACTATTACATTTGTTCTACTACCCTTTAAAACCTGTATGCGTATTTGGAGAAGTTGGGAGCCATTAGGCTGGAGTGTAGGGTAAGTGGTGGGTGGGGGGAGTTGCTGGAAAGTGAGGCAGACTGCCGGGGATACAGACGCCCCTCAGACCTTGGTCATGTGTGACTTTCTCCACCCAGTTTTGCCTAAAATACTATGTCAGCTTAATGATGGAAGTGAGAAGGGGTCCCCCCCCCCCGATTTGGTAGTCCCCTTGAGGGACTCCAAGATCCAAGATCTGGCATTTTTCTAGAACCTTATGACTTTGTATCTAATCTCAAGACCTTGCTACTTTGACCAGTTCAGAGCTTCAGGTATGTGTTATTGTTGCTTTTGACCAGTCCTTTGAATGTAATAGATCCGGAAGTATTCAGGCCATTGGTACTGACTACATCAGTGCTTTTGTTTACCTCATTCTAAATTACTGCTGTTTTTGAAATCTCATTTCCCCCAACTTTTTATGATTGTTCCTTGTCATTTCAGAAACAGAATATTCCACTGGAAACTAGATTTCACCGTGTTAGCCTAGGAGAGGTTTACCCAGAGTTGCTCTTGATCTCTTTTTTTTCACAAACATCTGAAATAGAAACCAGTATTACTTGGCAGTTTGCAAATAAAAGGAGACCAAGAAGAAGAACTAAACTTCCAGAGAGATGTACCTAGGGTTGCCTAATTTACCCAACCCTCTTGCATCCAAGAAAAGTCAAAGAACTTTGTAACAAATAAATCTATTCTAAGGCAAAGGAAATAAATACAAGAGTAAAATGCCAAGGAGTTCCTGGGAGAATCCAAGAACATCAAAATACTTGGAAACCATAGGAATCGATACATTTTTATTTTAAGGTTTTTATTAATATTGCTCTTTTCCAGAGACAATATGGGCTATATTGCCGATATGCCAGTTTCTTGTAGGACAGTTTTTTCTCCCAAATTAAAAAAACATTTCCCATGATGAAAGTACCTATCGCAGTGGAAGCATTTCAAATCTTTTGAGGCTGTTCTGCTTTGCCCCGTTGAACTGCTGCTCACTAGGCTGTGGGCTGAATGATAAGAAGACTGTGATTGATAGTAGTGATTCAGACTAGTTGACCTCCCAAGAATGTTTTTTGGTAAGATTTCCCTCTATCTCTTTCTGGGGATAAGAAAGAAATACAAAATCACCAAAGAATGCTCTTCTGTTTTAAATAACATACTCTGCGGTAATGAAGTGTTGATTGTATTACATATTTAACACCTGACCCCTCTCCCCCCACTGGCCCTTGATTTTACTTACTCCTACTTTGAACTACTGTGGTACCTTTCAATGTGAAGAGTGAAAATTAATGATGGGAAAAAGAAAAAAAGATCATGATGATTAACACTAAGGGCTTACTGTTCTCCCTGGTTTCCATGCATGAAGTCATGTGTTCTTCCCCAGAACCCTATTTGTGACAGGTATTATTAGTATCATATTTACAGATAAGGAAATGAAAGCATCTGAGGGTCAAGTAACGTACCTTAACACTCAGTTAAGTAATGGTAGGCCTGGCATTAAGAAGCCTGCATCTTCGTTCAGAGTGTCAAAAAATTGGGAAATGATTATAAAATTATTATTATTATTTTAAAGATTTTATTTATTTATTTGACAGAGAGAGAGATCACAAGTAGGCAGAGAGGCAGGCAGAGAGAGCGGGGGAAGCAGGCTCCCCACTGAGCAGAGAGCCCGACGCGGGGCTCGATCCCAGGACCCTGAGATCATGACCTGAGCCGAAGGCAGCGGCTTAATCCACTGAGCCACCCAGGCACCCCATAAAATTATTTTTAAACATAAAAATAATTGTGTTAAGTATGTTAATTGTGTATCCAAATAATACAATTACTTTTTTTTTTTTTAAACAACCAGGACATTTAGAGGTAAAGCATTGAGTACTATTATTAATCTAGGGGAAAACATATAATACTTTACAGGATTTCTAAAGATTCTTGAAATCCTGGCCAAAAGAATATGCTTTTAAAAAATATGTAAGTGTGGGTGTTCATATCCATTTAAAACTATAGTCCACTGATATGTGAAGTGCCCTTTTAATGTAACTGTAGCATTACTGAAAGTTGTTTTAGTTGAAGGAGACCTCAGTTCGCAATGAGGGCTGCCTTCGATCTTGGGAGTATTTACTTTGACTTCAGTCGGCATGAGTCTGTAGAGTTGAAAAAAACCCGAGGCATTTTTCCAAAGCCAAGATAGAGAGGCAACAACTGCAGAGCTCTACACCCATCTTGATGTGAGTCCTCCCACTGAAGTCTTTCTTTGGGACTTCAGAGTGGCATCTTTGATGTGTGTTTCAAAATGATGTCTGCCCCATGGCTTCTTGTGACTTGTGCTTCCTATGAGATAGAAGGGCAGAGAAGGGTGGTGAGGTCATTGTTCAAAGCTTCTGGGGCTCTGTTTATAAGGCGAGGAATTGAAGATGTGTTCCAGAAATTCAGCCATGTTCCATCCTTTTCAAGAGCTGTAGCTCAAGAGATATATTATTGTCCACAAAGCTTAGATTCTTCTAGTCCAAGGATGCACTTGGCCATAACAGTGCCTAATTTTCCAACATACTGAATAAATTCCAGGAGACACTTGCTATTTTGCCTGTCTCTCTGTTCTGGTTAAAATGTGAAACCAGATGTTTCAATGTTGAAAATGTAAAAAAAATTACCAGTTAAAATATTAATATTTACAGAATGCGGGTTTCTGTTTTTCTTTGTTTTTATTTTAAATCTGTTTAATCAGAAGCAGCAATAGCCAGACATTTATCAGAGTAATTAAAAAGCTTCTCTAGAATAATGCTTTAATCCTAGATTCTCTCAAGGCACCTTGTCCCTATTAAAGCTTTCCTAGGGGATTTTTTTTTAAGTGTTGTCTTGCTACAGTGTTTATCTATCTCCATTCTTTCTTTTGAAAACTTGAGAGACCATTGAAGCTGGGCAATGGCTTGTATTGTCTGCCCTAATTAGGCTTGGTTTGTATCTCAGAGACAGAAGATTTAAATTTTTTTCCCTGAAGTTCAAAAATTGCCAGCAAATAATCACTTTGGTTTCTGTGTGTAGTGAATAATCAAACTCATGAGGCATAGCCAAGGTTTTCTTTTTGCATCCACTTTATTTTTCTTCCCCTGCAAACCAGCCTTCTCTATTATCACATGTACATAGAAGAATGGCCATTGCAGACTAGCTTCATGGGATATTTCCCCAACAGGGTCATGCCAAATAGGATTTGTGTCTCCATTCTGAATAGTGGGGGAGAGAGTCTGATGGGCCCAGCTTAGGTCCTTGTGCCTTGATGCGGGAGATCCTGTGTTCCTCACACGGAGGCTGGTCATTCATAAGGGGCTTGGTGTGAAGAGAAGTTGATAGTAACGGAGCAGTGAGTGGCCAGCTTGGTGAGGGAGGTCTGTTCCAAGAGGATTGCATGTTAGCACGTGGATTGGAACACTGTTTTATTATACTTCTTCCCACCGCGGAATTGAAAGGTTCTTCAGTGTTCCCCAAGGAGGCCGAGATTTTTAGGTTGAAGTGTGTAGACGCTGTGAGTCCAGGTTACCATTTTCCTCCTGTATTGGCTTAAGCTTAATAAATTTTTATCCTGTGGTCCATTTAACAGGAGAGGTCAGATGTTATTCTTCTGTCTAGATCTAACTCTGTGTTTTGGGGAAAATAGGCTGTGTTTTTGTCTGGCCCCCCCCCCTTTTTTTTTTAAAGATTGTATTTATTTGTTTGACAGAGAGAGATACAGCGAGAGAGGGAACACAAGCAGGGGGAGTGGGAGAGGGAGAAGCAGGCTTCCCAACCATCAGGGAGCCCGATGCGGGACTTGATCCTAGGACCCTGGGATCATGACCCTAACCAAAGGCAGACGCTTAAGGACTGAGCCACCCAGGTGCCCCTTTGTCTGACTTTCATATCTCCTGCTTAACCATTAGAATGGCTACCCGTTTGGGCTTTTAGTCCAAAGGAGGACCATTATTAGACTTCAGAGGGGCTGGATTAGAAACTTGCTGAGCCTGTGTTAATAAAAGACTGATTTAGGCAGAGCCTTGCTGGGAAATATTTTGCCAGGAGGCCTCAATGGGCTTCCTTGTCCTTTCCCCTCATCCCTCCCCAATTAGGTGAACTGCTGTAATTAAGAAGGCAGTACGATCAAAAGGTCAAACAAAACCTCTTTTGTTTTTCTTTTTCCTGACTGTGGTCCAGTTGCCTTGCCATTGCTTTTAATTTTGAATATTGCTTTTTTTTTTTTTTTTAGTTTTTTATTTTAATTGCACTATAGTTAACATACAGTGTTGTCTTACTTTAGGTGTACAATACGGTGATTCAACAAGTCTGTAAATGACTCAGTGCTCATGATAAAGCATCTTGATTTTTAAATGTTGGGTTGGTTTGGTGAAATTGGGGTAAGCGTAAGTTTGCTTTGGCTTTTAAGAACATTAGAACTAGTTTGCTTCCCAGATACTTATTCACTTTTTAAAAAGAACGGTCTTTCTGTTAGTTCATCTTGACCCTGCAAGTTCTGAAATGAAAGGCATGTGGCATATTTATTACATTAACAACGACTACATATGATTATGCTTCTAATAATATTTCTTGTTCAGAGTGTTCTGGAAAGAACATCATCTTGAGTACTTGAAGATTTTCCTTTGTGTGCACTCTGCTTCCTTTCTGTGGAAAATAGAATAAAGACAGGAAAATTTGATGAAATTATTGAGATTATATATTATTCAAGGCCTTTAAAAAGAAGATTTTATTTATTTATTTGACAGAGAGAGAGAGGGGGGATCACAAGTAGGCAGAGAGGCAGGCAGAGAGAGAGGGGAAGTGGGCTCCCTGCTGAGCAGAGAGTCCGATGTGGGGCTCGATACCAGGACCCTGAGATCATGACCTGAGCTAAAGGCAGAGGCTTAACCCTCTGAGCCACCCAGACGCCCTTCAAGGACCTTTTTCTTTTTTTTTTTTTTTTTAAAGATTTTATTTATTTACTTGAGAGAAAGAGCATGAGAGGGAGAATAGAGTCAGAGGGAGAAGCAGACTCCCCACTGAGCAGGGAGCCCTATGCGGGACTTGATCCCCAGACTCCAGGATCATGACCTGAGCTGAAGGCAGTCACTTAACCAACTGAGCCCCCCAGGCACCCTCAAGGACTTTTTAAAACTAAGCTTTGTGATCCTCTCCATAGTGGCCTGAGAGGTTGAAGTGTGGAGGTATTTTCTGTGCAGAATGATAAAAGATATAAGTTAGGACTCCGATTTGGGTTTGATTTCTGAACTTTCCTCAGACTGGCTAGTTGACTTTAGGTGACCCGACTTTTCTTTTCTTTTTTCTTTTCTTTTCTTTTCTTTTCTTTTCTTTTCTTTTCTTTTCTTTTCTTTTCTTTTCTTTTCTTTTCTTTTCTTTCTTTCTTTCTTTCTTTCTTTCTTTCTTTCTTTCTTTCTTGACAGGGATCTTGACTGTTTTATTGTGGTTGTTTGTTTGTTTTGCTAATTTTTGATCAGCTTGGTGCTTGGGGAATAAAATAACCTTTAAAATTTTTCCTTTTAATCTCACTGAGCAACCCCCACACATCATTGTAGAAGACATCTGAGGCTAATGCGCTTGTCCTCTGAGAGTACCCCATTTCTCTGAATATTGATTTACTTTCTGATATGCTTCAGTTTGCTGAGAGTAGCGATACAAAGATAAATGCAAAGTAGAGCTCATTTAAAAAAAAGTTTTATTTTTTTACAAAAATATTTCATTTATTTATTTGAGAGAGGAAGAGCCCACAGCAGGGGAAGAGGCAGAGGGAGAGGGAGAAGCAGGACTCCCTGCTGAATGGGGAGCCTGATGTGGAGCTTGATCCCAGGATCTCAGGGTCATGACCTGAGCTGAAGGCAGAACCTTAACTGACTGAGCCACCCAGGTGCCCCAGACCACTGTTTTGAATGCACGCCAGCTTTGGAACTCTGTGGTCCGTAGACCTCTACACATAACTGACAGTAAGGCCTACTGGGAGTGAGTTCAGGTTGAGCAAACTGAAAAAGCAGCTCCCTAAAATAGCTTGTAATGTATCATCCACAATGCATGGGGAAGAGTGGTCATCACTTACGGACATACTACCAGCTTGTTTCCAGAGGGAAGCCGCTCTTACAGTAGCAAACAAACAACCAATGAGAGAAACCAGGGTTGGAGTCCAAGTCTTGCTGCTGAGTTCATAGTCTTAGCTAGTCCGTTCTCCCTTTTTTGAACCTCAGTTCAAACTCCCAAACTCAGTTCTCATCCCAAACTTACTCTTTGTAAGTTTGGGATGAGAACACCTCCCTCTGAAACTCTTCGTAAAACTTCAATGTGCTTTTGACATACATGTGATTTGTGAGTCATGCTCAGATGGACTTTTGGAGAATTTTTTCCATTTGTTTCTTGTGAACTTGCTTGGGCACAGTTGAGTGATAATGTGTGTTAATTACATTTTAAGACTTCTGGTTTGACCTCTAGGAAATTTAGGAAAGGCTAGAAAATTTTTGGGGGGGGGGGGCGGGGAATGCAGCCTCCAGACTTATGGACCACTGCAGGGATGGCTACCTAAGGATCTAGCCTAAATGAACATCTTTTATGATTGGCCTGCCTTTACCTCCTTAACCCCTCTCTGTCTCTGTTCTATACTCTGTTTCTACCATATTGAACTCTCGCTTATTCCTCTAACTTTCCAGACCTCCGGGCTTGTCCTTCTGCCTGGGGTACTGTTTTTGACTTATTTCTTTCTTTTTTTTCCTTTTTAATATTTTATTTATTTATTTGACACAGAGAGAGAGAGAGATCACAAGTAGTCAGAGCAGCAGGCAGAGAGAGAGGGGGAAGCAGACTCCCTGCGGCGCAGAGAACCTGATGCGGGGCTTGATCCCAGGACCCCGAGACCATGACCTGAGCCGAAGGCAGTGGCTCAACCCACTGAGCCACCCAGGCGCCCCTGTTTTTTACTTATTTCAGTGGCTCGTTGCTGCTTATAAGTTTCAGCTGTATTATCACATCCATGTGCAGTTATTACTAACCACACAAGGTTAAATTTGGTGTTCAACCTCTGTGTTCCCATAACACCGTGTGCTCACCCCTGATAATATCCTCTTTTTGTTAGTGCCCATTTGTATCTGTCCATCTGGTCTACCAGGCCACACACTCTTAGAGGACAGGAAATGTACCCCGTTCGCTGTCCTATCTCCAGGCACCTCATATAATCCCCAGTTAGTTACATGGAACATGTTTTAGGTATATAAATGAATGATTTGTGAGAGTTAGTTTCCTTGTCACTCAAGTACAATGTGTTTGGCATTCTATTTAAAGTTTCTGGGCTGCCTAGAACTGGCTAAGCATGACATCTTTGTTTTGACAGGAGGCTGATCACTAAAAAATGGCAGAGGAGGACTTTAAAAGTTGAGTTTATCGTTTGGTGATCTGGTTTCTTGTGGAGTGTGTTGCTCTGAAAATGCTCCAATGCCTGATAAACCCAGGGTGCCTTCAAGATGATTATGGCCTGTGTGTGCAGCAATGCACCCTTTACCCATTTGTTAATCTCACATAAAAAACATGCCTAAAAATCATGCATACTTTTTATTGTGACTGAGCTAAGAGTGCAGTAGAATTTTTGCATCTGAGTATGGCTTCTTCTGGGGAGGAAATGCAGCCAGTATTATTACTGTCACAGACACCATTCTGATGTCAGATCATTTGAAATATGAGATAGGTGGAGAAGAATGTGGTTTCTTCTAATGAAGTGTTTTGTGCTTGTGGTTTATTAAGAGGTGGATTGATTATGGAACTTTAAATAAGAAGACCAAAGATAATGCATTGAGAGAGGTGTATCTGTCAATATTAAAGGATCGCTTGGCTAGAGGAATTATATTTGACACCACAGAATGTCTCTGTGAACTCATTTGGGAGATAGTTATTCAGTGACATGATTGTAATGTTTAATTCATTTGTGGTATGGATCAAGGGAAATATTTTGATCTGGTTTCCAAAGCATAGTAGATAAACATTTTTTTTTCCTGAAATTTAAAAAAAAAGTAGATTTCACTCTTCTATTCATGTATCTGATTCATTTAATAAATGTTTATTGAGTGCCATTTGTATGAGGCTTGGCTCTGGGGGCTGGACACGGAGAGCAGAGAACCGGAGACCAAGCATTTCGTTTCTTGTAATGATTTCTCTTATCTGGATGAATTTTATGCTAAATAAATAACTTTGTATAATCCGTTGTGTGACAAGAGTGGAAAGAAATGAGTGCAATGCCATGTCCTCTGTGGTTTCTGTATTATTGAAGTTTAAATATTTACTTTTTATCTGTTTGTCATGATTTTCTCAACCTGTCATCAGTTTTGTTCACACTGTGGGCTTCAGTGTATGAGGTAGAACATACTGATATTCCACTCCTTGCCCCAACAAAAAGAAGAGAAGGGAATACAACTGGTAAATACCACCCTGGTCATTGAGTCTCCTGGTTCTGTAGCTATGAGCAGCACGCCCTCTTGTGGTTGACCATGGTTGTTTTACAATTATTTCTCAAGTATCTGCCTCTTCAAATGAAACAGGATGGGACAGGGGAGGGAGACAAACCGTAGGAGACTCTTTTTTTTTTTTTAAATTTTTTTTTTTTTAATTTAAGTAATTTGTAGCAGTACTTAGTGTCCAACAGAAACCACTCCGTCTGTTAAACAATATCTCGACTGCGAGGCTTCTCTTACTGTCGGTGGATAGATAACGACACGGCACAGTCATTATCACCGTGGCAACAGTACCCAGGACTATCCGAGGAAAATTGCACATAGAACCGCTGGCCCTTGAGCAGTCATGCCTCAGCTTCCTCCGGAGTTTGCTTTCTCTGCAGGTCTGGTGTGCCCCAGGGTACCACCAACCCTGCGCGGCTCCAAGACCACAGATGGACCGTAGGAGACTCTTAATCTCAGGAAACAAATTGAGGGTTGCTGGGGGGTGGGGTGGGGGGTGGTGATGGACAGTGGGGAGGGTATGTGCTATGGTGAATGCTGTGAAGTGTGACAATTCACAGACCTGTACCCCTGGGCCAAATAATACATTATATGTTAATTTTAAAAATGTAGTAATTAATGAATACATATGGAATATCGAAGTTAAATCGCATTGGAAATGGCTTTAGTGGGATACAGTGAATATATCATACAGTTCCTCCATATAACATGTGGAATTCAGTGTTTTTAATAGATTCACAGTACAATCCATTACCATCATCTGATTTTAGAAATTTCTGTCCCTTCCAAAAGGAATTCTGTACTCAATAATAGTCACTCCCTGCTCCATCCTTCCGCGTACCTCTAAGTCCTAGGAAATGACTCTTTTACGTTCTGTCTGTATCAATTTGCCTATTTAGGACATTTCATACAAACGGACTGTTACAACCTGCGGCCTTTTGTGACTGGCTACTGTCACTTATCTCGTTTTCAGGTTCATCCATGTTTTAACATTATCCATACTTTGGTCCTCTCTTTTGACAAATAAATATTTCATTTTATGGATATACCACATTTCATTTATCCATTTATCTGTTGATGGACATTTGAGTTGCTTATCCTTTTGGACTCTGAGGAATTAGGCTGCTATGGACATTTATGTGTAATTTTCTGTTTGTACATATATTCTCATTTCCCTTGTGTATGTATCTAGGAGTGGAATTGCTGTGTCATATGGTAATTTTATGATTAACTCTTAGAAGAATTACCAGACTGTTCTTCAAAATGGCCGATCCATGAAGATTTCAGTTCTTCCCCATCCCCTTCCAAACATGTTATTATGCTGTTTTATTTAAGCTGCCCTCGTGGGTGTGAGGTGGTATCTCATTGTGGTTTTGATTCACAATTCTCTAATGGGTAATGATGATGAACTTCTTCCTATGTGCTTATTGGGCTCTTGTATAGTGTCTTTGAAGAAGTATCTATTAAAATTCTTGACCTGTTTTTAACGGGACTGTCTTTTTATTGTTGAGTTGTGAGAGCCTTTTAAAATATGTATTCCAGATAATAGGTCCTTTTCAGATATGTGATTTGCAGATATTTCCCCCATTCTGTGGTCTGTCTTTTCATTTTCATTGATAGTATCCTTTATAACAGAAACGTGTTACATTTTGATGTAGTCATTATTTCTGTCACATCTTGAAAGTGAACCTTTCATCTAACTTTGTGATTTAAAAAAATCCATGTAATTATTTTTAATCAATTTCTATTCTTCCAGTTTAGAAAAAAACTCAGTAGTTACTCCCTTTATTAGTCTTCTTTTTACTGCTATAGATAATTATCACAAACTGTCCTAAAACATACAAATGTGGTATTTATGACAGTTCTGTGGGTTAGAAGTCTGATGGATCCCACTGGGCTCAAATCAAGTTGTTGGCTGTGCTGTGTTCTTCGCTGGAGGCTCTGTGGGAAAATTTGCTCCCGTGATGTTTCCAACTTCTAGAGGGTTCTTTCTTCTGTGGTTGAAGCCAGCAACATTGTATCTTTCTTGCCTTCCTTCCATAGTCACACTGCCCTCTGGTTCTTGTGTGCTTTCTCTTCCATTTTTAAGGGCCCTTGTGGTGCGGATTTGGCCTGTGTGGATGATCCAGGATAATCTCAGGATAATTTTATCTCAGGATAATTTTAAAGTACCCGTGGGGCGCCTAGGCGGCTCAGTGGGTTAAAGCCTCTGCCTTCAGCTCAGGTCATGATCCCAGGGTCCTGGAATTGAGCCCCACATCAGGCTCTCTGCTCAGCAGGGAGCCTGCTTCCTCCTCTGCCTCTCTGCCTACTTGTGATCTCTGTCAAATAAATAAATAAAATCTAAAAATAAATAAATAAGGTACCCATAATTAGCATAATTAATTCTCCATCGCCATGTAACGTATGTGTAGGGTTCTGGGGAATAGGATGTCGATATCTTTGGGGGCCATTATACTTCCTACCATGTGTCCTAAGTACAATTTCTTTTTTTTTTTTTTAAGGTTTTATTTATTTATTTGACAGATCACAAGTAGGCAGAGAGGGAGGCAGAGAGAGAGAGGGAGGCAGGCTCCCTGCTGAGCAGAGAGCCCGATGTGGGACTCGATCCCAGGACCCTGGGATCATGACCTGAGCCGAAGGTAGAGGCTTAACCCACTGAGCCACCCAGGTGTCCCCCTAAGTATAATTTCTGCCAACTGTGACTATAAACTATGTCCCTTGGATAACCTTGGGTTCTGGGTTTGGGACATGTGGTGAAGTGATGTGAAATGCATCCCATTCCAAACTATATGGGGGAGTGAAATCTGCCTATCTGCCCGGGAGAATGTCCTTCCCCCATGGGTGTGTTTTTATGCAACAGTCTTGTGTGTGTGGTTGATGGTTTGCCTCCTGTTGGCCTTGGGACTTCAGGAAAGCCACCTTTATGTAGCCTCAGAGGGAGCGTCCGGACGTGGGATGGAGATTAATCAGATTTGAGCTAGCACTGTTAGTAAGTCCTTCTCGTGCTTGCTGTTGTTATTACGAATATTGCCAATATCGGCCCCAGGGCAGTTACGATTCTGTAACAGCCTCTCAGTCATGAGATGCCACTGAATTATCTATAATAGGAGTTTAATGTCAAGTCAGTTTCATTATATCCTTGGTCTTTGTAAAGCTGCAGTTGCTCTATAATTTGTATAATAATTCTTTAAATGAACCTCTTTCTGTGAAACAAACTATTCAATTTAAAAAAAAAACAAAAACAAAAAATGAGAACCCATACACTAGTCCATTCCCTGACCAGGGGAGATAAGGCCCTTGGGAAGATGAAACCATCAGATGCCCAGATAATGAAGTGAGAGCCTTAGCCTGGTGCCTAGCATGTAGAATGTGTGCTATGAAATACATTGTTCCAGTATTTGTTTTTGCTATGGTACAATATTGTACCATTAGCAGGCACTGTTCTGATTTTCTTCCAAACTTAGGAAAATAAAGTACGGAAGCACTGAAAGATCAAAACTGAAAAAAATACTCAAAAAAAGTAAAAAAAACGTAAAAATCAGTCATAGTCATAGCCCTTAAAATGCACAAGCAGTCCTAATACCTCCTTCTGCCTGGGTGGGCTGATTCTTTTCCTCTCTCATCAGCCCCCTTCTGTGAGCCACTGGTAATAAGTTGGTTTCCCTCCTTCTTGAATTTTTCTAAGTTCTTATAAACAAATCTACACATGCTCTAAAAATATGCATGGAATGTATTCACCCAATTGATCCACTTAAAGATTTATTTGAAATGGTAGCATCTTTTTTAAAAACTGGATTCTTCCCTCAAAGAGGAAACCGTAAGTCAGCCGTTAACGATTTCTGGCCATGTGTCCTCCTGAGTCTGAGTATTAAAACTTTCTGTGAATAAAGGCACAAATGAGCCTTCCAAGACTCTTCTTATCAATAGGTTCAGATCTGGTTGCTCACCCTTTCAATCTCCTTAGTGTTGGGGTTATAGAATATTTACTTGAAATCTTCGCTTTTGCGGGGCGCCTGGGTGGCTCAGTTGGTTAAGCGTTTGCCTTTGATTCAAGTCATGATCTCAGGGTCCTGAGATCGAGCCTTGTGTCGTGCTCCTTGCTTGGCAGTGAGTCTGCTTCTACCCGCCCTCCCCCCGGCCCCCCGCTTATGCTCTCTCTCTCTCTCTTTCAAATAAATAAATAAAGTGGAAAAAAAATTGAAATCTTTGCTTTTGCATGTTTTTAGGACAAGTTTGTAATTTTAGAATTAAGTACTGGTTTAACTTAAATATATCAATACGTTTAGACGGGGAACATTGCCTTCCCGCTTGTATATTTGGTGATCCCTTTGAGTAAACTGCCTTTCCTTCTTCCTGCTTCTTCTTGTGACACATTAAGATGACAGCATGGTCTGAAATGGCACCTCCCCCTTTTCAGATCTGTTGAATGCGTCACAGATTTCCCCCTCCTTCCGCACTGTGTTTTGCTTGACAGTTCAAGACCCCTTTGCAGGTAATCAGTGACAGACCTACCTAGGAAGGAAAAACGTTAAGACTTGCCACTGCTTTGGCTAAATAACATGCTTGTCATTTCAGAAGATAGATCTTTTTTGGAGATCTTAAGATCTTTTCCTCAATGGCGTGAGTAAAATTCATCAGACCGTGACTTTATTTTTTTTTATTTCTTTTTTTTTTAAAGATTTTATTTATTTATTTGACAGAGAGAGATCACAAGTAGACGGAGAGGCAGGCAGAGAGAGAGAGAGAGAGAGAGAGAGAGAAGCAGGCTCCCAGCTGAGCAGAGAGCCCGATGCGGGACGCGATCCCAGGACCCCGAGATCATGACCTGAGCCGAAGGCAGCGGCTTAACCCACTGAGCCACCCAGGCGCCCCTCAGACCGTGACTTTAATAAAGGCTTGTGTTCCCACAGGAGAACCATTCATCCAAGTAGACCCATACATTTAAATTACATATTTTGGGGAAGAGTCCGAGGGTATCCAATTAGGGGATAAATCTATCAAGTCACTCACTCTATAGTCTCTGCTCTTAGAAAGCGGATTCAGCTTCACCTTTCCCAAGCTTAATTTTAAACGGTTTCACAGTTCCTTATGTTGGAAAACACAGGCAAAGGAGAGCACCTTCCGGGTTGAAGAGGTATTCCATCAGGAGAAATGTCGAGTGTGACGCTTTATGACGTCTGTAAGGGCCACTCTTGACCTTCCTTACCTTGGGCTGAGCCCTTGCAGAAGCTAATAGGGACCTTCGGTGTCAGCTGGAGACCAGCACTGGTCCATTTGTTCACTTCTCCATGAAGAAGAGGGCCGCTGACATGAACGTTGGCTGAGCCCAGGCTGTGATGGCGAGGTCATCCAGGCAGCGACGAGTGCTGGACCTTGACCTTCACACTGGAAAGAAAACAATGAGCACGCTCAGTGGCTGTTTCTGTGGAGTTCTAGACCATGACCAAGTACAGTGCAATGTTTTGGAAACTCAGAAGATTTTCGTTTCATTGGTTCATACAGGATTTTTCTTAGTCTTGGCCCTGTTGATGTTTTGGACTAGATAATCCATTGTCCTGGAGGGCTGTTCTTTGCTCTGTAGGATGTCTGGCTTCTTCCCAGATCTCCCCCGTAGACACCAGTGGCAGCTCCCTAGTCGTGACAAGCATTAATGTCTCTGGACATTGACAATGTTCCCTAGGGGCATAAATACCACCAATAGAGAACCTTTGGAATACCCTGGAATCTTGTGGTATTTGTTAGTAGCTGCCTGAGCGGGGTTGAGAGTTGTCTTTTTAAAATGGCTAAAAATAAAGATAAATTTGCACTGGCTTTATTCATGCATGTCTTTCCCTGTTCAGTAAATTTTAGAGAAATAGGCATTCGGTCAGGTAGATCAGAGTTTGAATTGTGGCTCTGTACTTCTGTGCTTTTGGCAAACAGTTTAACTGCTGTGTTTTCTCACCTGTGCAGGTGAACTGATGGTGTTAATCTTTTTGGTGTATAGGGAGGATGAAATTAGAACACATATGTAAAAGACTGTATATGAGACATGAAATATGCTGGGTGTTCAACAAATGTTACCTTTCTTTTATTCCCTCCTACACTTCTGAAGAGCTTTTTCTTTTTCATTAGTTTTTTAAGAAGAAAATCTTTTTAAAAAAGAGGGGTATGTTCACAGTCTCATAATGCATGAGGTATAGATGTATACACCTGGCTTCCAACGCTGCGCGTTTGATGGGTGTGTTATATAACCTCTGGGCCTTGGTGTACACAGTTTTTCAATGCAGATGATAATTTTAATTCCCAGCTTATAAAGTTTTTGTAAAGATTGATAACACATATAAAGAACTTAGCAAGATGCCTGGCACTTAGCTAACTATTCTTACATTTTAGTTAACGCTACCATCATGCTATTTGAGTGTCTGGTAACATCTTGACCAATAGTTTCTGTATAATAATTTGTATGTTGCATATCATTTATTCATGCATCTAATACTTAACTGAGCGATTACATCCTATTAGGGAATTTAAGTGACATATTCTGCAAAGCCCCACAATAGCCGTGTGAAACACAGTCTATGGAACTTCATCTAAAAAAATTAATTTAAAGGGGGTGCCTGAGTGGTGCAGTGAGTTGAATGTCGGATTTTTGGTTTCAGCTGATTTATTTATTTGAGAGAGAGAGAGTGTGTGCGTGTGTGTGGGCACGGGGGTGAGGTGCAGAAAGGGTGGAGAGGGTCAAGCAGACTCCCCACGAAGTGCAGGGGGTGCTTGATCCCACAACCCTGAGATCATGATCTGAGTAGAAACCAAGAGTTGGCTGCCCAACTGACTGTAGCACTAAGGCCCCAAGATTGAACACATTTTTCAAGTCCACTTGGTGTTTAAGCGACACGTGACCCGTGTTTTAATAAAATACTGATAATGCTTATTTGCTTTTACTTCTTTCCTTTCCTTGACTTGGAGCGTTGATTCTGTTTCCTTTACTCTGCTAAGTACATTATAAGCCGTATGAGATTAACCCTCACAACACCTTCCTGAAGCAGGTGCTATAATTCTCTCTAGTTTACAGATGAGGAAATGAAGCCCAGAGGCTGGGGAATTTCCCTAAGGTCATACAACCATGGAGCGTATTATCTATTTGGTTGCTTCTAAATGATAGAATACACGGATCCTCAAAACCTTGAAAATAGAACTACCCTGTGATCTAGTAATTCCACTTCTGGGCATATATTCAAAGGAAATGGAAACACGAACTTGGAAAGATAGCCACACCCCCATGTTCATTTTAGCACTGTCTATCGTAATGGAAACAACTCAAGTGTCCATCAGCAAATGAATGGAATATTACTGAGCCATAAAAATGATGAAATCGTGCCATCTACAACAACGTGGATGGACTTAGAATATGTTATGCTAAGTGAAGTAAGTCAGACAGAAGAAAAGAAATACTGTATGATCTTACTTTTATGTAGAATTTTAAAGCTAAAAAACAGTTTGTAGAAAAAGAGATTAGATTCGTGGTTACCACAGTTGGAGGGTGGATTGGGTGGTCAAAAGGTACAAGATTCCAGGGACGCCTGGGTGGCTCAGTTGGTTGAGCAGCTGCCTTCGGCTCAGGTCATGGTCCCAGCGTCCTGGGATCGAGTCCCACATCGGGGTCCTTGCTCATCAGGGAGCCTGCTTCTCCCTCTGCCTCTGCCTGCCATTCTGTCTGCCTGTGCTTGCTCTCTCTCCCTCTCTCTCTCTGACAAATAAAAAAATAAAATTTAAAAAAAAAAAAAAAAAAAAAAAAAAAAAAAAAGGTACAAGATTCCAGTTATAAGACAAACAACTACTAGGGATAGAATGTAAACATGCTGACTATAGTTAACACTGCTGTAGGGTATTTATAAAAGTTAAGAGAGTACCTCCTAAGAGTTCTCATCACAAGGAAAAAAGTTTTTTTTTTCTTTTTACTACATTTATATGAGATGATGGATGCTAACTAAGCTTACCGTAATCATCACTTTACAATATGTGTGACGCAGACCATGACGCTAACCACCTTAAACTTTCACAATGCTGTGTGTCAATTACAGTTCAGAAGAACTGGGGAAAACATGGAAGAACAAAGTACAATATTTGCTTTAACATATGAAGTCATGGAAGAATCAGAGAAGTCTTTTAGTTTCTGATGTTTGCTTTTTGTTTCCACATGCTTGGTCCCTTCACGCTCATTCATTGCCCACCCTCTCTATCCACAGCCTTTTGTTGAACACCCGCTGTGTTCCAGGCACCGTGCTGGGCTTGGGACGTCCTTCAGGGACTGTAGGAAAATTAAAAGCAAGGAGAAGGTAAAGGCCTTGTTGGAACCAGTGGTAGAAGTCAGGAGCACTGTTGAGCACCGATATAACCAGGATATGAATGAAACAGCCAATGATGGGCGTAAATGTAGCTGAAATGCAGATGAGGTCTAATGGAAGAGTTTGAATGATTCTTTGTTCATGAATCACACAAATGTCTTTCAGCTGCTCTAGGCTAGAGGCCCCATGGATTCCTGTTTTACATTAAATCCGTGGTTATTTTCGGGGGGAGGGGTACCACTTTTTGCTGCTGTCATGAATTTTTTTTCATTATGATGCCTGAAAGCTGGCATTAATTATTGTAGTGGTGTGCCTGCCCAGAGATTTCCTGCAGCTGCTAAGACAACCCAATACTCGAGGAGAGTCAAAAATCACCCCAGATGTGTTCTATTTTAATTTAGAAGTCAGTCTTTACAAAACTGATGTCCAATTTATAATTAATATGTTTGACAAGGAGATTGTGTGTGTGTGTGTGTGTGTGTGTGTGTGTGAATAAGCGTTCCCATTTAAAAAAAAAAGATTTTTATTTATTTATTTGACACAGAGAGTGCAAGCAGGGAGAGCAGCAGGGAGAGGGAGAAGCAGATGCCCAACCGAGCAGGAAGCCTGAAATAGGGCTCGATCCCAGGACCCCGGGATCATGACCCAAGTGGAAGGCAAACGCTTAATGGATGGAGCCACCCAGGCACCTCAAGCATTCTCATTTAAAAAATTGTGTTTTCTGCGACTAAGGGACCTTGAGGAAAAATTTTGGAAATAGACCTTGCCTTCTTTCACTTCGTCACTTTTGTTGATAATGTTTTTGTGGCTTTTCCAAAAAAAAAAAAAAATAAATAAATTGAAAGTAGGATTTAATTAATGGAAGGTAAGACATTCAGAAGCCATGAAAAACACAGCTGTCTGCTACCAGTCTCGTTTCATGCAGCACGTAGTAGAGAATGCCGCATTGATTTCTTTTATTCCTTCTGTACCAACTGTGGAGAAGACAGGCAAATGAGTATTTGTACTTCAAGGAACTGGTAAAAATTGGAACTGTGGATGGATGGTAAGGTTAACCAAACCAAAACACGTTCAAGTATTGTAATCCACTAGATTTTGACATGCTGTAAGTTGGTGGTTTATGTTTTATTTCTTTTATGGAAACAAAGTTTTTTTCAGACGTAATATACGTTCATCAAACAACAATTACAACGTGTGATTAAAAAGATCCGTAGTCTGACCACTCGTTATAACCACAGTGAACACTTTTTTGTGGATTATTTTTTTTTGCAGAGATGTTTCTACGTATATCCACTCTCATACAGATGTGTTTTCTCTACCATAGGTTGCTGTCTATTGTAATGTTTATCACTCTTCCCCAAAGTAAGCAGAAGTATTTTTGCAGGTAGTAGGGAGAAGGAAAAATTGTATTAAATCACAAGATTCCAGGAAATGAAAAAAATGCATTTAAGATGAAGCAGTCTGGGGTTCCCAGGTGGCTCAGTCAGTTAAGCATCTGACCCTTGAAACTGGCTCAGGTCACGATCTCAGGCCCTGTGTTGGGCCCTGTGCTCAGCCTGGAGTGTGCTTGTCCCTCTCCCCCTGCTCCTCCATCTGTGTGTGCTCTCTCCTAAATAAATAAATAAATAAAATATTTAAAGAAATGATAGATAGATCTGTAGGTCACGTTCATGTGGGTCTTTTGGATAATGGGAATGATAATGGGAATTAAATTATAGTTACTCTTATCGAGCTCTTCCTATAAGCCCGGCACCATGAACTTCGTAGAATTGTTTCCTTCCATTTTCACTTGTGATCATGGTGATGTTATCATCCCAACTTTATAGATGAGGAACCTGAACCTTGGAAAGGCTAAGTAATTGATTCCTGTAGCTAATCAATATCAGAGGCAGAAATCCAGCTCTGGCCTCTCGGGTTCCAAAGGTTGACTTCTCCATACGGTCTCTCTGCTTGCCCATGTTGACTGGAGTGTCTTGGGACCCTTGTTAAATGCAGAACATATGCTCGGTACCAGTTGGCTTTTTGGTTGAATTTCTCGACTGTCTCTTACATAATGTCACTGGTGATCTTTAAATTCCATGGAGTTGTTCATTACCAAATGGGGAAAATATCTTGAGCGCGCTCTTTCCCTTAGCGTGGAGCAGATGAATGTCAAGGTAAGGAATAGTTCTGTGGACTGAGTTTGTAGGGAATGCGTGCCAGTGGTGTTCTGAGGCAAATATATCAGTACCGATGATGAATCCTGGGTATTCCAAATAAGAAGGAGCACTTTGTCCCAAGAAGATTTTAAATATAGGACAAATTTGGACTTCAGAAACTAATTATCCCAGAAGCATTGCGGCACAAAGATTGTGCTCATTTTAAACACATTTCCAATAAATTCATGGGTGAAAAAAGTCAGAGGGAGGTGAGAAGGGCAGCATTGCTATTGTGGCGAATTTCTTCTGTGCCTTTGAAAGCCACATCAAAGATGATTACCACCATATCACCCTGCTTAGAACTCCTGTTGTCAAAAACAGAATTTTGGTTCAGCCGGAATTATATGTTATAAATAGAAATTCATAGCAATGACGAGTTTCATCCAACATTAGAAAAAAATATTATATACTGATTTTTTACTTTTGTTTATTAGCTAGAAAATCTGGGGCTATGAAAACAAATGTCCATGTGCCACTTAATTACTGGGTTGGTTACATTAGCAGATTCGGTAGCATGTAATTTCTGCAACTGAGCTATTTGTCCTTTGGATTTTTCTCTCTTCCTGTGAATTCTTCCTCCTCTTTGTTCTTTGGAAGAAATAATTCTAATTTGTAACTCGTTCGGCAACCACAAGTAATTTGTATTAAAAGGAAAAGTACAAAGGGATATAAAAATTCTAATCTTTGCATCTAATTATAAAAAATGTCATTAAAATTAATGACTTACGTGTAATTAAGGCATACCCAGCCTAGACAAGGCAATCTGAGACCCGAGAATGGCAAATTAGAATAGAGTTATATTTTCCTTCCAAGTTCTCCATATGCTCCGGAAGGCAGTCTTGTGGACGTCTAGATCGTAGAGCAAATTCGAAGACGATCGCCACTCAGAATCTCAAGGCTGGTCTACCAGCAGCACAACTCATGGAACTTACCAAGCTGGTGGCTGACTTTGAAACGGTCAGAATGATGTTGCCAGTGGCGCTGCTGGAATATTCGGAGGTTGTCTGCCACTGATCTGCCCTCCACTCCCTGGGGGAATTAATCTCGTGGAGGTGTTGCTGGTTGTTTTAATATATTGTTCCTTGGTCCTAGCGACTCAGGGTTGATGAGAACTTGGGAGTTTGTATTTTTTTTTTTTTTTTCAATTTTATGGGGGTCAAGTAATAAAAGCTAACATTTATGGAGAACTACTCTGTGCCAGATACGTTTCTGAAAACCTCATATATATGATTTCATTTATTTCTTCCAACAGCCCTGCCAGGCAGGTAGACTTTTCCCTTTTAACATAAGAGGAAACAAGGTCTTAAAAGATCCAATAACTTTTTTTTTTTTTTTTTAAGTAAGGAAGCAGTGGCTGGTATGAGGCAGTTTGGATCTTAACCTGGTTCTGCAGATCTCATGACCTTCCAGTTCCCCAGTCCCACCCCGTTTCCCCTTCCTAAATTCTCATGTTGTTTCCTGCTTCCTTTGCATCTTTCCTGTCATCCTGGAAGGTCAGGAGTCCTCACCATCCTATTTGTTAATCAGAAAGTGGGTCATAAAATCAGGTCTTAGAAAACATGTCTCCACCCAAACATACTAATTTCCAAATGCCACCACCCCTAGTTTCTCTGAGGTTTGCTAGCTTCCCGGTCTGTAAGGTTTTACTCAGGACTTACTAGTAATCTTTTCCCTGCCTCTGTGTGGTTCCCTGTTTGTTTTAATCCCAGCAAAGTGTTCTCCACGTGACAGCTCCTGGCTTAATTCCCACCCCTGATGATCACAAGGAAGGGGAGGTTTCCCTCCCTGCCAGCATCTGTATCTTCTCTGACTGAACCTCATTTGGCTCAGTTGGATACGAGGGTTCTATCATGATTGATTAGGTGCCCTGAATTCCACACCCACCTCTATGGCAGGAATGGCAGCATCCCGAGGTGGACAGCCCTGCGGGGGCCTCATAGAGTCTAGATGGAAGAGGCGAAGAGGGAATGAGCTTCCCCCATAGTCTGTCAATACTAATGCGTAGAACTTTGAGTCTAGAATCAGAGTCTATTTTGATAAGGAAAGAGGAAGTTGACCCCTTCAGGGAAGGAGTCAGGCCTGGTGAGTTAGATTCTTTCTAAAATATTTGCAACTGTAAATTAAGATCTTACATGATATGGAATCATCCAATGGACTTCAGACGCCATCTGCTTCTTGGTTTTCATGGAGAGTTCCAGGCAGCCCTGGGGATTCATGACTTGGGCCAAAGTAGAGTAAAACAACGACAGTCTTACTGAGTAAAAAATTACATCCATTAAGCTTTCTCTTTTATCAATGTGCCTTAACATTTTGGGGCTGACTCTAGCTTATTTACTTTTGAATGCTAGCAGAAAATGAAACATTAGGATCTAATAGCAAAAAACTCTTACCACATTTGAAGAAGGCTGCTTCTCCCTTCTTCTGGTAGCCAGTTTTTTGTTTTTTTTTTTTTTTCTAATTGCTGATGTGGAATCTGATAGTTCTGATTTTATATTACAGAGTTAAAATGTTTTCTTCATATTTCTGATGAAACAGAAGATCTCAATATTTCTCCATGTTCTTTGAATAAATGCTCACTGCCAGGTCTTCTGCTACTTTAATGTTTGAGAACCACCTTTAGGATTTCTTTTTCCCTACTCACCTATCACAAGCTGATATTTGCTTAATAATATTCTTGAAACTGACTTCCTTAAGAAGTAAGCAGTTTATTAAAAAAAGAAAACAAACCTGTATACAAACCACCAGTGTTCTTCTGATGCTCATTACCTACCAAAAGCATCTCTCATACCTCTTCCCCCAACCCTCTGTGCAAAGTGTCCCATGCTTTGAGAAACAGTTGAGGAGTCCATGTCTTTTCCATAAGACTGACCCAAGGCACACAGGCTGACTTGCCCCTGTCCAGGGCTACTGGACGTGTTCAGAACAAGGACTGACCAATAGGCTGCCTCTCAGCTCTTGTTTCTTTTTTACACCTGGCAAGATGGATTGGAGATGGAATTTACCAGGTTGTGTCCCTGGGTAATGAAATGGGCAGGAATGAATGCATGGTAGCCTTTTCCTACCCTAATGGTGCTCGAGCACATTCCTTATAAGGATCGGGGATCCCAATTCTAGTTTTCTCAGAGGCACTCTTCGTGGGAACTGGCAGCCAGTATAGAATCTCTGGAAAATGGAAAATGGCTTCAGAGGTCTTGTCCTAGGGGATGCATGTCTGCAGGTAGGAGATGAGAACAGACCTGTGGAAGGGAGAGGGAGCGGTTTGCCCAGTGATGTACTTTCTTTGGCTTCCCCCATCTTCCCACATCCTCAATAATAGGGTGCAGGAAAGCTATAATCATGTCAATGGCCCAGGGTAGCCATCTCCCAGGTGGCATATAAATCTGCAAGTTGAGACTTTGATGGCGGATTTTGGCCATGAACATCTTTGCCCAAGGTCCCTGTTGGATACTGCGACTTTCATTAGAGTTTGTGACAGGAGAGACTCTCTCACTGGAGATGTTCGAGCTACTTTTTCAGGGAAGTAATGCAACATAGTGAAGGCATTCCTCACTGTCCTGCCCCTCACTGAGGGGGGCGCTTTCAGCCTCACTGAAAGGGGACTTTTCACCTCTCTGTGCTTCTGTTTCCCCACAGGTCAAACAGGGGTATGAAATTTATTACGCCAAGATTAAATGAGATGGATAGCAAAATTAAATCATTGCTTACTATGGTTTGGCACCCAGTTTTTATTTATTTACTTAATTACTTAACTTATTTATTTATTTTTAAATAATTGTGCTTCTATTTTCATGGCAGTTCAGCGGTAAATAAGATATGTTATCATCTTTGGATGTTCTCTCAAAAAAGCAGAGCCTGCTGTTTTTTTTAAAGATATCGTTAGATGGAGAAAAAAGAAGATTGTTAGAGATTTTAACAACACATTTAAAACAAGGCACCTACATATTTTGGGGGGGGTCTAGAGATGTGTGTTACCCACTTCCGGATCTGGATCTTCTGACTGGAAAATAGAGAAGGGTGCTTTATAACCATTGTATAGCCTAGGGCTTTGGACTCATTTGCTTACAACTCGCTTCACGCCCCCCCCCCCCCAAATATCCTTAAAAGTGCAGCTCATTCCTGGGATGAGGCTTGAGCTTTTTAATAAGCTCCCTGTGATGTTGATGCACTTTGAGCCGCTAAACCAAGGGCATCTCCGGTATGAATCCATTTTTGTAAAAAGATCGAAAGGAAACAAAGTCGTCTATATACACCCATATTTAGGATTAGGTACCTATAAGTAATTATTTGACCTTTTGGCATCAGAAAAACAGATGTACAACTTTGTTTTTTAAAGATTTTATTTAAAAAGCATAAAGATTAAGATTTTATTTTTTAAAGAAAGATAGCTTTTTTTTTTTTTAAAGATTTTATTTATGTATTTGACAGAGAGAGACACAGCGAGAGAGGGAACACAAGCCGGGAAGTGGGAGAGGGAGAAGCAGGCTTCCTGCTGAGCAGGAAACTCTACGTGGGACTGGACTGGATCCCAGGACCCGGGGATCATGACCCGAGCCGAACGCAGACACTTAACGAGTGAGCCACCCAGGCTCCCCTAAAGATCTTATTTTTAAGTGAACTCTACACCCAGCCTGTGGCTCGAACTTACAATGTGAAGATCAAGAGTGGTGTGTTCTACTGGCCTGGCCAGGCGTCCCAGATTGACAAATTTTAAAGAGTGTTTTCCTCTTTCTTTTCTTCACCAATAAAGCAAATATTGAGTTTGCAATTTGCAAATTTATTTTCAAGGCTTCAGGGCCCTGCTTCTTGTTCAGGAATCATTGACCTTAAAACTGAAATACATTGATTTAAGTCACCAAGAGATTTGTGCTCCCTTTAAGTTCCAAGGAGTTCTTAGCACTGATTTTGGATAGATCTGCTTTTTCACTGTCCCAGTAGGCTACAGTAAGATGGCGCTGGAAAATTCGCCTTGTCCCCGGAGTTGAAAGGGGAAAGTATTATTCTCTGTGTGGCGCAGTTTTTATCTTTTTAAAACATGTTTCTCACATTTTTCCAAAAGATAATGATTTCTTTAAAGTAATGCCACTGTAGAGTTGTCTAAAGCAGAGATGTTAAAAATTAAACTCTAGGAAGGTTCACACCCACACTCCTGTGTGCTCTATCTTAACTGGAAAAAAAGGGCCTCCATTTTTTGCTGCATTTCGTCTTTGTCATTTATTTAATAGGTATGAGTAAAGTCATTCTACCCCACAGCTGGCTTTATTATGTGAACCCTGCAGGAGTGATTAGTTTTTCAGGAAGTATTCTAACTTTATGCTGTTTGATTTTAATAGATTTTTTTTTTTAAGTAGCTGTATGTGTGTGTATTCTTTAATAAAGGGGGAAAAAAGAAGATTAAAAAACTTGATTGAGGCAGGTAACCTTTGTTTTACCAGTTCTTGAATTTGATGCCGTGCAACCAGTGTCCTTATTGTTTAAAGGATTTCCAGTAGGAAGAGGATGCTTGCCTCCAACACTTGTTATCAGAGCATCATTCTGGGCGGTACTTTCCTTGGTGGAGGAAATAGATGGCTTTTGCTTTCCAATGCTATAAAAATATTCTCCAATTTAGGACAACCAGAATTTTGAAAATGGTTTGAGGAAAGTATTAAATATCAACCCAAACTATAGGTGACTCGGAAAGAGAAAGTGTGATTGATTATTTTTGGATCTGGAAGAAATATGTTCTATGACTTAGGGATCACACAGGGGTCAGGCAGGAAGGTTAAGTGTGTGAATAGGTGATTATTTGGTAAGACGGGGAGGTGGTGAGCTGTGGGGAATCTGGTGTTCATGTTGGCCAAACAAAATATGTGTGCTGGTCATTCTGCACACCATGATTTTGCCATCCTGGCTGTATAATCTGGGCCAAACACTCCTAGAAGAGAAAAGAGAGGAACTAAAACTCAAAGAGGAGGATATGACTTACCCAAGATGGTGGTCTCTTACCAGCTGGGGCAGGACTAGAACCTGGCATCCATACCTGCGGGCTAGTGTGTTTTCTGTCACTCCATCAGCATAATGGCTGTAGTGAAGATTTTTCTTTTTTTTTACATCAGCAGACCACATTCCCCATACTTTCCACTTTACCTAGAGATTTCCAGTTCATTATTTTCTTCTGGCTCATAGCTCTTGCTACAAGTGCTAGCTGTGAATCATGGTATAACTGTGATTAGATCATAGATACCTAGGCCATGTGAAGAAACTTTACCACCTGTTCCCTCAATATATTCATTAGAACATGACTATTTTTTTTAAACTCCAGAGGAAGATAAGTGTAACATTTCCAACTATAAGACCCCCTCTTCTCATGCCCTTTTCTTTTGGTATATTTCATGAAACTCATATTTTGAACTAATTTAAGGAACATTGTGTGTGTGTGTGTGTGTGTGTGTACACTGCTTGAGGCAACCATAGATTCCTTCCAATGTGGTTTCAAATCTCTTTCATCTGAATCTCCTTTGGACATGGTTCAGTTTGTGTCCCTTTTACAATGGGACACCCAAAATGGATTGCAGTAGTTTGGGTGTATTGCCCAGCAGAGAAGGACTCCCCCTCCCTTCTTTTAGAGGATATACTTCATTGAATGCAACCAAAGTTTATTAAAGTCTCTACTTCTGAGTTGGAACAGGTATCCCCCATTACCCAAAGGAAGTGTTCCAAGGATTAATTTGTTAACTTGTGCTATGCCTGTAGAAAAAGCTTGTGCTAAATCTGTGAGGTTTAATTAGTACTAAATATATTAGGAAGGCAAATGCACACATCCGTAGCTGTTAATTAAACAAGCAGGAAAATGTTAGGCGTAGTTCAGCCCTACCTATTCATCTCAATTTAATAAGTAGCAAGAATAAAGCCACAGATGGGACTGAAGGTTGAGATGGTCAAATTAAATTATTTAGTTAAGGGCAGCAAATATTTTGGTTATATGATCAGGGTCATGTACATATTAACCATTTGGGCAGGTTTTACAGAAATGTGAATGTTATATAGGAAGAATCATTGCCTTGCTTAGAAGTGCAGTAGAGAAGGACAGAAAACCTGAATATCTAAACCCATGCTTGGGATTGTCTATTGACTCGCATATGGAAACCATGAATTGATTTCACAGGAAAGGAATCACTGGCATTCCCCTGCCAGTGAATAAATTCTCTGCACAATGAATCCTAAAGGCTGTATAGCCTCTAGATCAGTTTCTTTCTTTTTTTTTTTTTTAAGATTTTTTATTTATTTATTTGACAGAGAGAGAGCACAAGCAGGCAGAGAGGCAGGCAGAGAGAGAGGAGGAAGCAGGCTCCAAACCTGTTAGAGGTTGGGTTAACCTTTCCAGTTGGTATCGGTCCATTCCCTAACGCCAGAGCTATAAATGGGATTCAGTGGATTTGCCAAAGATTCTCGTTCTATGGGAACTGATCTCATGTATTATACTTGTAAGAGGGAACAGATAAGTCAGTTGTTAGTTGCTAAGTATGTAGAACTCAGGACACACGTTGAGGGCTATCTGTTGACCTCCACGACAGAACGTATGCATCGACCTCAGGTCCCTAGGGTCACAGCCCTTTTATGAAATCCATCCTGTTTGGCTGATTTAATTTAGTTCTTATAATGCCTTTGAAGAATGAATGTCTGTCTGCCATATTCTTGGCTCAGTGGCGAAACTCTAAGGAAATGGTAGTCTATTGCCGTGTCGCTTTGTGAGGCAGATAAAAAAGGATGTGAAAATGGACAAAGCAAGAAGTACCGTTTTTAATTGTCAGGAAGAAATCAGCAGGCCCAGGCATATACCAAATCTGCGTGTGCACACGTATGCTTATCCCTGAAACAAATTAAATTTTTTTTAAGATTTTATTTATTAATTTGACAGAGACACACAGACAAAGAGGGAACACAAGCAAGGGGAGTGGGAGAGGGAGAAGCAGGCTTCCCGCTGAGCAGGGAGCCAGCCTGGTGCGGGGCTCAACCCCAGGACCCTGGGATCATGACCTGAGCCAAAGCAAGATGCTTAATGACTGAGCCACCCAGGCGTGCCAACAAATTAATTTCTAAAATTCCTCTCAAAAGTCATGTTCAATGACACTGCTTTTTTCTCACCATATCCTGAAGAGGATTTTATTTTCTTTTTGCTGATTTATGGTAGATGTCTGCTGTCTGCGAAATGTAGGGCTTTTGATGAATTTTTCCTCTAAGCACTCTGTCAAGTTAGGTGATCTTTCCCAAAGGCCTCGGTTGTCAGGCCTTCTTCAAAACTTTAGGGCAGATTGAACTTGGATTCAGAGTAAAAAGTGAAAATCAAATTAAATAAAACTGACATTTCCTTTCTTCTTTTAAAATGTTTATTGTTTTGGAAATATAGCAAATGTAGTAAAATTAGCACATCAGCAACCATTGCAATGTCAAAGCTAGACATTCAGATTTTCCTTTCCTTTTTGATTAATGAGGGGGAAGGAGCAGGGGAGAGGGGAGGAAACAGAGAGCTAGTGAATCACAACAATCAGTAATGTTCTCTGGCTTGCCTTCAATGTTTACCTGAGATTCTCTTGAAAAATCAGTATCATTTGGGCATCTACATCCTTTTTGAGGGGGAGGGAGCTAGAAATTCTGCTAAGTATATGTAAGTATTTCATGATCATTATAAAAAGGAAAAGAAAAACCTTCTTAATACCCAACTGTAACCATTGTTAACAATAAGGAGGGTTTTTTTTTTTTCTTTAAAAATATCTATTTTAAAACACAACACGGAATATGTATACATTCCCAACAAGGAGATTGGGCTGTTTTTGTTACCATTAGTATAGAGTCATGATTAGGAGCATAGACTTGGAAGCCAGGCATGCCTGGATTGGAATCCCAGCTCTTGCTCTTAGTAACAGAGTGTTTGGGCAAGTAACTTTGTTTCTCCATGCCTCAGTTTTCTGGGGTTGTTGTGAAGATCACGTGAGCTCATGCATGACAAGTGCCTGATGAGTACAGATTATTGTACACATATTGTCACCATCACCTGGTTTAGCTCTGCATTCTCCTTCATGAGGACTATGTGTTCCATGGTATGGCTTTGGCATGATTGATGGACCCACTCCTACTTTGGCAAATAGAGGTTGTTTCCATTTTCCAGTTGCAAATTGTGTGGCAATGAATCTCTTTGTATGTACGTTTACACCTGCACTGAGACCACATTATGGAGGCGGTAGAGTGATACACATTCATACCATACAGAGAATGCTGCTCTATCTCTTTTTCTAAACGTAGGAAAGAGGGACTGATGACATTCTTGCTTCCCCAGAGTCCTGCTCCTGTTTCTCCTGGGGAGGAACAAATGAGCAATGAATGGTGCACTCTTTTCTTGGGATTATTATAAAGTAAAATAATGGCATCCTTCTGAGAGCTGTGCATTTTTGCTTCCTGTGTTTTCTCCCCGCTCCCTTTCTCTGTACGTCACTTGTCCATCTGCTGTGTCATAATGAGATTCCTCAGAGAGGCTAGTTTTTGGAGAATGAATAGGTGCCCCAGAGTCAGCTCTGTTGCATGTGTCTCTTTTCCATCAGCAGAGGTCTGCAGCCACTGTACAGAATTTCTGATTTGGAGAAGAGAGACACGGAAGGTCAAGAAGCTGCTAATGGAAACCCCCTCCCAGGACACAGCTGTGGCGCTTGTTGGAGAGGGAAAAAAGGGAACCATTTGAGCTGGGATTGTTCATGGACTGTCTGCCTGAAAGGACCTGGGTATTTGAAGTGGTTTTTACCTTTTGAAATGCAAACATTCTGGGAGTGTTATGAGCACCGGATAAAGGACCCTTTCTGTAAAGAAAAGGGGGACATTTCACTGCCCTAGTGACCTCCTGAAACCTTCTGGGCTCCTATCCCAGTGTGCTCTATTGAGGTGTGGACCCTGAAGGGTTAAACAATCTTCATTTTGTCTGTCTAGGCCCATTTAGGTACAAGATGGAAAATGCAGCTCTTTATCATGTTAAGACTATTTTTCATTTCTCGTAGTCCTGTCCCCCCACACCTGATGTATTTTCACCAACACTTGGAAGACTAGCAGCCCTTGAAGGAACGAGTGGTGTTGAAACAGATCACGTTCCTACCAAGTGGTACAGAGAGGCAAAAACGATCAGTTTTACCTGCAGCCATCATGGGCATCTGCTTTCTGTGATTACCACGAAATTGTGCATTCCGAGCTCATTCTCAGCTGGTTAATGAGGAGAAGGCTGGCTGACAGTATAAAGACTTCTTTTGTGGCAATGTGTATTTGCTTTGTGGCTTGTTTGAAACAAAATGGCTCTCTCCTCTTAACCTCTCTGCCTTTGCCACTAGAAAAGAGACAAACATAAAAGCGTTTTGAGTGGTTAGGAATGAAACCTCATGTAATTACATAGGAAATGGTTTAACAAGTTTGGGATTGGATATTTCGCTGTAGTTCTGTAGGGTCCTTTCAATCAGACCCGTCCTAGGTCTATTGGAAATAGGACTTAATCTTCATAAAAATGTCAAACAGTAGCTCTTTATTTGGCTCCATTTGCCTTCTCTAGCTATATATGAGTCTCCGGTTACAATTTTGCATCTAATAATGATTTCTCTGAATTTGGTTTGTGATCAGACAGGTGGTGACGTTGCATAGCTAAGATGTTGTGATGTCTGAAAGCTCTTCCCCGCCCCAAACATGCCATCTTTTCCCTTCCACATCTCAGGGACACTCTGGAAATTGGACTTGCCTGGCGAGAATCCAGATGAGTTGAGGGTTTCGAGTCTCCCATGCTATTTTGCTACATCTATTGTGGAATGCTCTATCCTTTCATCCTTAAATATGTGTCTTTTTCAGTGACTGGGATCCCTAATTTTTTTGCTCTCAGAAAGCCGTGTTGTGTAGTAGCTAAGGATGTAAGCTCTGAGGCTCACATCCTGGGCTCAGATCAGAACTCTGCTACTTGCCAGCTGTGTGACCTTGGACAAGTTTATTAACCTCTCTGGTGTCCAGTTTTTTTGTTTTTGTTTTTGTTTTTGTTTTTGTTTTTTTCCTTTAGAGGGGTTAATGATAGTAACTACCTGATAGGACATTGCCTAGCGACAGTAAGCAGTTACTAACCGTTAGCAATTATTAATCAGACACTTACTGTGAGCCTTCTGTGAGTGAGGTCTAGAGCTGGGCATTTCGGATGCTGCGGCTGACATTGGTAACAACAGCAACAATAGTAGTGATGATGAACATTCTTCTATGCGCTCGGTATGCTGGACCCTCTGTTAAGAGTTTGACATGTGTTCTTATCACTTGAGTTTCAAAACAGTGCTATGAAAGGAGGTTCTTGGGGCGCCTGCGTGGCTCAGCCAGCTGAGCATCTGCCCTTGACCAGGTTGTGATCTCAAGGTCCTGGGATCAAGCCCCATTTTGGGCTCTCCACTCAGTTGGGTGTCTGCTTCTCATTCTCACTTTTCCTCTGTGTTGTCTCTCTCTCTCTCAAATGAATAAAGTTTAAAAAAAAAGAAAAACAAAAAAAGAAAGGAGGTACTCTTGTAATCTCCAATTTTACCAAGAAGGTGGAAGGTTAGCAGTGTTGTGTGATGTTCTGCTGGTCAGGGCTAGCAGGTGGAAGAGGCAAGATTCGAATCCAGGCTGTTTCTAGGACCCGAGTTTTTATTTCAGTGCCATGTCACTCACATTAAAAATGAGCTTCATTTTGAGCCCTTTAAATAAGGAGATTTGGATTCAGTTGTGCTGGAACAGAGATCTCCACACATATGTCCGCCTTGACTTTGCCCCATGACTTTATGTCTTTAACAGCAGAGAAGGAAATACTGATGAATACCAAAGACTTCTGCTTGACCTAGTCCCCACTCTCACCTGAAAGCAGCCTCTTTCCCACTCCCTCTGCCCTCCTGCTTGCTTGGATAGTATTTTGCTATAAATATTTCTTATGTTTGGAGCACCTGGGTGGCTCAGTCGGTTAAGTGTCCAACTCTTGATTTCAGCTCAGGTCATGATCTCAGGCTCATGAGATCAAGGCTCCACGCTTAGGAGGGAGTCTGCTTGAGATTCCCCCTCTCCCCTGACCCCTCCCCTGCTAGTTCTCTCTCTTTCTCTCAAGTAAATAAATAAGTAAAATCTTAAAAAATATATTTCTTGTGTTGACTGAGCTCTTTCGACGTTTTGGTTGCTTGTTCACATGGGATTCTGCTATTACTACATTGGCCTGGGGTCTCACTGACGAGAATCACCACAGCAGCCGTTTGCCCTCGAGAGCTCCTCTGGTGCTAGGTATGGACCTAAGGAGCCTTATCTCATCTTCTACTCTCAACATATCCCCATTTTCCAGGTAAGGAAACTGAGGCTTGCACAGGTTGAGGAACATACGTGAATGTTTGTCATTGATGGTTACAGTTCTAGCAGCTCAGTTTGGTATTTATAAAACTATCCTGGAAGGGAGCACCATTGAAATCGGAGGAAGGACACCAAGGTTAGAGAGGAGATTGAACCATGCTCTCCTGCACATGCCATGGGAGAATCCAGGTAAATGGCTTTACTTCCGTCCTGCTCAGCTTCCTTTTCTCCATAGAGGGTGTGACACTTCTCCTCTGTGGGACCGAGGTAGGGTTGCTGTATGTAAGGTCTGAGGTAAGGTCTAAGAATTCTTGCCAGTGTTAGACAGATTTAAAATAGTGAATTCTGCTAACATTCACGTGCATCTGTGTTCACTGAGTGTTTTATTTTTAAAATGCAGTTAATAAGTAAATACTTGCCTGTTTTTCAGACTTCTTGTTGGGATATGTTGGAGTCATTGAAGAATTTTGAGTCAGAAAGTTTGCCCTTTTGGGAAACGTTGCTCTTAGTGAGTAAAGGCAGCACAAACTCAGTCAGTAATTTCTCTAGTGCTGTTTGTCAGTCTTGACCCTGTGGGCATTTTGGGCCAGGGACCCCTTGTCATGGTGGGTCTGTGCATTACAGGATATTTAGCAAGGTCCTTGACCTCTACCCATTAGAGGCCAACAGTATCCCCCCAACTTGTGACTGCAAAAAAAGTCTCCAGACCTTGCCACATGCCCCCTGAGGAGCAACACCAACCAGTTGACAAGCATCATTCCTGGATTCTATGTTGGCGGCTCATTCATTGAAAAATAAATATACCACAGGCTGGATAAAATGTGGTCATGGGCCCATGTGGACAGTTTGCAAAATCTGGCTCACTGCAGACATAAGGGGATCTCTCCCCTCTCCCCCCAACCATTTAAGAGTGCCTTTCTTGGGAATGAGCTTCATGTGGTTGGAAGAAAAATGAAGTGAGACAGACTGGCTGTCTCGGGTTTGGAACGTTTGGAATATAAGAAAACCAATAGCAGGAAGCATTGCTGAAAAGGATGAATAACCTTTCTTTCTCCCCCATCCCTTAGTTTTGTTTACCTCTTATTCTGTTCCCAACCCCTTTATGCTCTGTACTGGTTTCTTTTTTAGGAGATTTTATTTATTAGAGAGAGGGAGACGGAGTGTGCACACACTCGCCCTGATGGTGGGGGAGGGGCAGGGGCAGGGGAAGGGAAGGAGGAACAAGCAGACTCCTCGCTGAGCAGGGAGCTGGACACCAGGCTTGATTTCAGGACTTGCCCGGAATGCAGACTCTTAATCACCTGAGCCACCCACGTACCCCCCCACCCCGCCCCCCAACATTGTTTTCTTAACATTGAAGGTGATTGGGTCAACAATTCCATTTTAGGTGGTCCTTTCTATCTGTCTTTCAAAGAGACTCAGCTAGGAAGGGGAGATTGAGCTCCTTGAGAGTCCAGTCCATGCACCCTCAAAGTCAGCAAATGTCCTTTTTTTTGGTTAGAACCCACTTATGCAGGTCCTAGGAGCTCAGGTGCCTTCCAGCAAAGTATGTGAAAGGTGCTGAGACATCACAGGACATGCCTCTCCTGTTGGCTCTTCCTGAGAGAGGTTTCTGGCAAGAGAAGAACTGCTCTCAAGTATTTCCCTGGAAGAGGATGCCTACCTCTTTTGTTCAAAGGAAATTAGGTGTTTCGTGTCGTTAAAAGTCAAGTGTGTTTTGCTTTCTGTTTCAAAGGTGAAAATCATGGTTTCTAAACTGGAGGAACTCAAAATGAGTAACCCCCCCCCCCACACACACACACTTATAATCTCTGAAATAGTTCATTCTAGAGTCCCTTTTTAAGGATCAGTGCAGAGAAACCTAAAACTGAGATAGGGAGTTGTCCCTGTATAATGAGAAGATGTTTTAAGGCACTAGGAGTTTTATTTATAGAAATTTAATTTATATACTATATTAAAGAAATGCAACTGGTTTATGTGGCTATCGTAGAGTCTTTTCGCTTTTATGTTTCAGAAAATCTCTTTTCTGTAATCTAATCTCCTTTCTCCCTCACCTCCAGCTTCCGTCCTTCAGAGTGGTTATAAATCCGTGTTTCTTGTGAGCTCAAACTCAATGGAGATTAAAAAAGACACAGAAAATCAAATATGTTTTTTTTTAAGATTTTATTTATTTATTTGACAGAGATCACAGTAGTCAGAGAGGCAGGCTGGACGGTGGAGAGGGAACTAGGCTCTCCGCTGAGCAAGGAAACTGATATGGGTCTCCATCCCAGGACACTGAGATCATGACCTGAGCCAAAGGTAGAGGCTCAACCTACTGAGCCACCCAGGCACCCAAATATGTTTTTCTCTCCACGTTACTCTTAAAACATAGCAAATGGAAAGCTACATAATTTGAGAAGGGGCTTTAAATGATTTTTATAAAACTCTGCATTTGAGGGGGCGTCTGGGTGGCTCAGTGGGTTAAGCTGCTGCCTTCGGCTCAGGTCATGATCTCAGGGTCCTAGGATCGAGTCCCACATCGGGCTCTCTGCTCAACAGGAAGCTTGCTTCCCTTTCTCTCTCTCTGCCTGCCTCTCTGCCTACTTGTGATCTCTCTCTGTCAAATAAATAAATAAAATCTTAAAAAAAAAAAAAACTCTGCATTTGAAAAGGTAACCACCCAAAGCTATGATACATTATGAGATTCTGAAGTATATCTTCTTAAGCACTTGAAATAGATTTATTTCATTATTCATTATGGTTTTAGAGGTTTGGTGGGGCTTTTTTTTTGAACTGAAATGCCTTCAAATTTGGTCTTCTCTGTACAGATTCAGATGTAAATTCCTTGTTATCAAATACACTATTTTCCATCAATCGTGGATAATAGAGTTATGTATTTGATTGTATGATGGTATGTTTGTGTGTATTACTTTTAGGTAAGACTGAAGTGTAGACACTCTGTGTAGCTTTCATTTTAGTGCTGTTGTCTGAGTGCTCTGTGTGGAAGATAAGAATATCTACCAGTGACCTCAAAATGTGTCATTTGGGAATATGAACATAATTTTTCATAAATGTGGTTTACAGAGAGAGACTGTGCCACCATAATTCACCTCAGAGCGTGTAGAGTAGGCAAAGGACATATCTCACGGTGAACACAGATACTTAGGAAAGGCTTGACAGCAGGTGCCGGAGGCTGGGACAGACATGTCATGTTTGTAAGGCCATGCTCTTGCTGTCCAGTCCTCAAGTAGCATTGCATTTAAAGAAGCACGGTCCCAACAAGAATTTTTTTTTTAAGATTGATTTTTAAGTAATCTCTATACCCAACATGGGGCTCAAACTCACAACCCAACCCTGAGATGAAGAGCCCCTGCTCTACCAATTGAGCTAGCCAGGGGCCCGCCCCTGCTCCCTAACCCCCACCCCCCCACAAGAATTTTGACCTGTGCCTGTGTTTTCATGAGATACTGCAGGTGGTCCAAAATTGCCACGTCCATGACTACTCTTACTGAAGTCTTCTGGCTTCTGTTTACTCCACAACAACGCTTTGCTGCCCTTCACGCCACCCTTCCAGTTCCTGAGCTGTGCTACCCGGAAGTGTGCACGACTTCTTCCCAGAGCCTCATGTTGCCCCTGTGGAATGCAGCCTCCCCTCGAACTCCTTTCCCTCCAGGATCCAACAGTGGAAAACTACAGACTGTCGTTTTCCTTTTCAGCAGGTAGAGGAAGAGGTAGAGGTGGGGTAGCAGTTGGAACAGACCGAGGGAGAAGTCCATGAACCCTCCCCTCTACCCGCCATGTTAATGTCCTTAGCACATGAATACTGTGTGGATGTTCCCAGACTTAGAATATCTTTGGAGTCTTTCATTGTGAAAGTTGAAAGTAGTTGAAAGAGTTAAGGGCAGGACGTCTTCACAAGTACGCTATATGCATTTAACAAGTAAGAGATGAGAAATGACAGATTTTGAATTATCCAGGTTCAGATTATTCATTACTTGTATTACAGCATAATAATGCATGAAGTTGCCTCTAGGGGTAATGGTTTTCTCCAATTGGTGCTTTCTGAAATAAGTTGGCAGAGGGTTAATGAGATTTTATTTTAATAATTATGGTAACTTTGCAGAATAGCTGTTGCCTTAATTTTTTTAGACTTACTTGATTGTGGTAAGTTAATTTCATTATTCACATGAGAAAATATTAAAGCATTACATTAACCTTCCTGTAGGCCATAAGTATATATAGTTGTATCCTTGGGTCTCATTTACATTTTCTTAGAAGACATTTATTTTATATGCCTGTATGTAAATTTCTACCACCTCATGTTGGATCCCATCACAGACTATCTGGAAGAAATTAATTCTGGAACTGCTCACACTCTTTCTCTGCCTCCTGTATGACAACACAAAATGGTGATTTTTTTTTTTCCAAAATGGTGATTTTTATTCAGAATAAACTCCCACATGTTTGTGCAAAATATGCCAATATCGGAGACCACAGGGATGGGGCAAAGAGTAGGGCTGGACCTGGGCAGAAAGGACCATGAACCCAATGAAATTACTTAACTTAAAAAAAAAATTACTTAACTGTTCACAGCTCTTTCTCTTTCATTGTTGAAGGGGGATAGCAACCTCCTTGGGTGCATTGTTAGAACATTAATTGAGTTAATGTGTGACTTAGTGGGGTCACTATGGGAAATAGTGTGGAGGTTCTTAAACCTAAAAACAGAAGTACTGTATGATGCAGCAATCTCACTTCTGGGCCTGGGTATTTGTCCAAAGAGAATGAAGCCGCTGTCTCAAAAAGACGTGTACCCCCGCATTCATTTCAGCAGCGTTTACAAGAGCCACGGCATGGAAGCAACCTAAGGGTTCAAGGATGGATGAATGCATCAAGGACGGTGGTGCAGATACACCATGAAATACTATTCAGCCATAAAAACAAGGAAGTCCTGCCCTTTGGGACCACATAGGTAGACTTTGAGGGCATGATGCTACATGAAATAAATCAGACAGAGAAAGACAAATACTGTATGATCATACTTATATGTAGAATTTAAAACAAGCTGAACTCATAGAAACAGTACAAATTGGTAGCTGCTGGAGCGGGGAGGGGAGGGGGAAATGGATGAAAAAAATTGAGATAATGTGAGTACACAGCATCTTGGGGTATACCAGGTGTTTAAGTGGTCCCTTTCCCTCTCTCTTAAATAGAAGATACTGTCTTGGAAAACAGCAGTGAACTGATCTGTACTCCAGGTGGAGCTTCCAAGGTACCATCCAAATTGGTTGACGAGTCATTTGACGTGTGTTTATCTGTAACTAGGCAAAGTTGGTTCAAATAATGAGGATAAAGAATTTGAAACCCTGTGAGGCTTCATCAACGTTTTGCTTTCTTCACCTGCCTGGAATTAACACTGCCTTTGAGGGGGAACAAGTACTTTACACAAAACTGTTTTCCTTAAAACACTGTCTTTCACAATGGCTCTGATATAAAGCTAGACTCACCGAGATCAACAAGTACATCGTCAAACACATCCGACAAGATGTGTTGTTTTGGGAGCTCGTGAAATTACTTTCTTGTTCTTGAAAAATGATGATGGGGGCACCTGTGTGGCTCGGTTGGTTAAGCATCTGCCTTTATCTCAGGTTATGATCTCAGGGTCCTAGGATCGAGTCCCGAATTGGGCTGCTTGTTCAGCAGGAAGTCTGCTTCTCCCACTGCCACTGCCCTTGCTTGTGTTCCCTCTCTTGCTGTGTCTCTCTCTCTGTCAAATAGATAAATGAAATCTTAAAAAAAAAATGATGAAGGGGCGAAAAATCTGAGGGCCAGATCAAGTGAGTTGAGCATAAAATGGGGTGAATATGTTTTCATCTACCCTGAATATTAGTAAGTCTTTGACAGATGTTTTAAATACTTAATTTTTTCATTTTGTCACTAATTAGCTCTTTATTTTTTTCCCCCTCCTGCAACTGTCACTGGAATGGGAATAGGAATTAATTTTTCATGTGTCATTGTTTTTACATTAGATCCTGGCATATTTGCTTGGCTCAGTCTTTGGGGTGGTGACCAAGATTCTGTCTCTCAGTGATACATAGGGGATTTGAGTCTTGCTTTTGGGCTTTAAAATAATTGGTTAAAAAGTTACAGTATTCTAAGAATCTATACACAGAAAACTATAAAGTACTCATGAAAGAAATTGAGGAAGACACAAAGAAATGGAAAAATGTTCCATGCTCCTGGATTGGAAGAATAAATATTGTGAAAATGTCTATGCTACCTAAAGCAATCTACACACTTAATGCAATTCCTATCAAAGTACCATCCATTTTTTTCAAAGAAATGGAACAAATAATCCTAAAATTTATATGGAACCAGAAAAGACCTCGAATAGCCAAAGCAATATTGAAAAAGAAAGCCAAAGTTGGTGGCATCACAATTCCGGACTTCAAGCTCTATTACAAAGCTGTCATCATCAAGACAGCATGGTACTGGCACAAAAACAGACACATAGATCAATGGAACAGAATAGAGAGCCCAGAAATAGACCCTCAACTCTATGGTCAACTCATCTTCGACAAAGCAGGAAAGAATGTCCAATGGAAAAAAGACAGCCTCTTCAATAAATGGTGTTGGGAAAATTGGACAGCCACATGCAGAAAAATGAAATTGGATCATTTCCTTACACCACACACGAAAATAGACTCCAAATGGATGAAGGATCTCAATGTGAGAAAGGAATCCATCAAAATCCTTGAGGAGAACACAGGCAGCAACCTCTTCGACCTCAGCCGCAGCAACATCTTCCTAGGAACATCGCCAAAGGCAAGGGAAGCAAGGGCAAAAATGAACTATTGGGATTTTATCAAGATCAAAAGCTTTTGCACAGCAAAGGAAACAGTTAACAAAACCAAAAGACAACTGACAGAATGGGAGAAGATATTTGCAAATGACATATCAGATAAAGGGCTAGTGTCCAAAATCTATAAAGAACTTAGCAAACTCAACACCCAAAGAACAAATAATCCAATCAAGAAATGGGCAGAGGACATGAACAGACATTTCTGCAAAGAAGACATCCAGATGGCCAACAGACACATGAAAAAGTGCTCCATATCACTCGGCATCAGGGAAATACAAATCAAAACCACCATGAGATATCACCTCACACCAGTCAGAATGGCTAAAATTAACAAGTCAGGAAATGACAGATGCTGGCGAGGATGCGGAGAAAGGGGAACCCTCCTACACTGTTGGTGGGAATGCAAGCTGGTGCGACCACTCTGGAAAACAGCATGGAGGTTCCTCAAAATGTTGAAAGTAGAACTACCCTATGACCCAGCAATTGCACTGCTGGGTATTTACCCTAAAGATACAAACGTAGTGATCCGAAGGGGCACGTGCACCCGAATGTTTATAGCAGCAATGTCTACAATAGCCAAACTATGGAAAGAACCTAGATGTCCATCAACAGACGAATGGATAAAGAAGAGTGGTATATATACACAATGGAATACTATGCAGCCATCAAAAGAAATGAAATCTTGCCATTTGCGACGACGTGGATGGAACTAGAGGGTATCATGCTTAGCGAAATAAGTCAGTTGGAGAGAGACAACTATCATATGATCTCCCTGATATGAGGGAGAGGAGATGCAACATGGGGGGTTAAGGGGGTAGGAGAAGAGTAAATGAAACAAGATGGGATTGGGAGGGAGACAAACCATAAGTGACTCTTAATCTCACAAAACAAACTGAGGGTTGATGGGGGGGGGTTATGGACATTGGGGAGGGTATGTGCTATGGTGAGTGCTGTGAAGAGTGTAAACCTGGTGATTCACAGACCTGTACCCTGGGGATAAAAATATATGTTTATAAAAAATAAAATAAAAAAAAAAGTTACAGTATTATAGCAATAGCCATTATGAGATAGAGTTCAAGTGAACAGTGAGTGGGGGTAGGATGGGGGAGGAGATTCTCTCAGGAAAATATTCAAATATTCAAAAGAGAAGATGAGAAGGATGCGTGATTATAAGCAGTGTGAGGGGCAAACCAACTAATTTTTTCTGTTAGACGTCTATTCAAAAATTGCCCGTATTCATGTTGCTGATTCTCACGCCCCGGCTGTTGAGTTGGAGGGCTTTCTTTATTGCAGGGCCCTCCCTGCTTTTCCTGGAATTGCCTTTCTCCTGGATATGACTCCCAGGAAGGCACCTTTGTGGGGTGGTGATTTGAGCTGGCTTGGGAACCAACCCACCTTTGTTTGATGCCAGGCTCTGCCGCTTTCTAGCTCTGCATCTTGGTACAAATTACTTTTGTAATTGTAAGTTATTCCACAAATAAAATGGGGATAGTAATCGTATCTGTGTGAAAGGATGAACTGAAGCACTTTACAATTTTTAAGGGTTTATTTGAGCAAGACACAATGTGATTGGGTCCTGGCCAATATGGAAGCGATTAGGAGCGCTCGACCAACGGGAGCTGCGGGAGGGACTTGCCTGCAGAAGAGGCAGGAGCAAAACCAGGAAATGGTTCCATGGGCTGTAACCTAAGCCCTTGTCTTATTCAGGAAAGCCTGGTGGGCTGTTTGTGGTTGGTGGTCCCTTGGTCTCAATTTCTCAATCTGGAGGCATTGTAGACCTAGATTTTAGTTAAGGCTTTACAGGTACCTTGACCTGATGGCCTCCTTGTTTAATGTAACACTGATGTTACATTAGGCTTTCTGTGATGACTCAGTGAGATCATTTGTGTTAAGAATGCTTTATGTTAGTGTTTCCGCTTGGTTTTTCACTTTGGCTGGTGATGGCCGTGTGTCTGGGCTGCCAGAAATTCCAGTGAGGCTGAACAATTTAGGTCTCTTGATTCCACTGGGGCGGGGTGGGGGGGGGGGGGGAGAGAGAGAGAGAGAGTGTGTGTGTGTGTGTGTGTGTGTGTGTGTGTGTGTGTGTGTGTGTTTGAAGATGTTCCCATGTAGTTCCCAGGCACTCATTTCAGTTTAGGATATGGTTCAGTTTAGAACATTCCTGATGTTCTTTTTATGTCTGTTTCTGCCATCTTTGTCACTGTCTTATGGCAGAAGCCCATGCTTTCTCTCCTTATTTCTCTCTGACACACTTAAAGAAAAAAAAATGATGCTGATACTTGTTAAAACCTCGAGGAAGACTTTGTTCAGGACTGTTGCACTAAGAGTTTTCAGTAGGGGCAGAAGATTGGGCTCAACCCCAAATACAGGAAGGACAAGTGGGGATTTATATAACCCATGAGTAGAGTGAGGGGCCAGTGGATTGAAAATTACCAAGAGGGGACACCACAGGTAGGGGGATTCTTGCTGAACCAACGTAATAGGATTCTGGCTGAAGGCAGGTCAAGGTAACCAGATATAACAAGGGTGGTAGATGACTTAGGGATTCTTTGCTGAAACTGTGCTAGGCAGCCAAAGACAAGACCAAGATGGAGGTCTAGTCCAAAAGGGGCCTCTGAAGAGCCTAACTGACGTTGAGCGAAGGAGAGAGGCTTTGCCAACACACAGGGATCCCTCCAGGCTTTGTTCCCAACCCAAAATGGATGCAAAAACACACAGTAGGGTGGTTTGTGTGTGCTTCAGAATCCTACCTCTGGGATTGTAATTGTAACTTCGCAAGATCTTTTCTAAATTTTTGTGGAGCACACCATTTTTGGAATAATTACATGATTAATTTAGACCTTAAATTACATTTATATGATTGGTTGCCATTTGTAAAGCACTTTTCCGTTCATTATTCATTTACTCCTCACAAGAAACCTGAGCAGGCATTTCCTATCTTAGGGGAGAAAATTGAATTAAGAGTTGAAGCGACTGGCCCAACACTGTATGAAAGTAATTGGCGGAACATGGGTTTTGAATCCAGGTCTTACAGGTTAAGGTTACTTTTAAGTATCTTTAAAGATAAATCCTTGAAAACAGTGCTTCCTGTAAGGAATTCTGTATTTGTAAAAGACTGAACAGAGCAAAGAAGGAAATTAAAAAGAAAACAAACAAACAAACCAAAAACCTGGTTTGTCATCAAGTCTTTTGACTCTAAATGGTGTATATCTTCTTCTACACTATAAAAGGGTTGCATGAACTTAATAGAGCTTCTATGTATTTCCATTAGGGAGAAAAATTCTGATATGTGCACGCATACACAGATGCACACACACATACATCCTTACACACGTGCTGTCCACATGTGACTCGGTGATACCTGCAAAGACCATTTGCAGTGACATTTGGAAGCTGCCTTTGTCGTCTCCGTCTCTTTCCCACGGCCACTATTCAATGACATGGTCATTGTCTTGTCCTCTTCATAAGAAGTACTCTTGGCCTCTCGGAAGTGTTTTTCTGGAAGGCAGCTTATCAGAGCCGTGTAGAACAGTGCCCTTTTCTCTGGAGATCAGCGCGACATCATAATCCTAGATTGAAAAGAGACATCAAACTAGACAGACAGAGACACTATTTGCTCTGCTGAACTAACCCTGCCCCATGCAATGCCCATGCTCATCTTCTCCTCTCTGTCAATCCCTCATTGGCCAGCAGGGGGCAGGACAGTTTGCTTCTTCTTGAGATGCTGCTAACGGAAGGATCCTTGCTTTGACTTAGGAGAGTTTCTGCGCACATTAGAGCAAACTTGAGGGCTGAAAGGTAATAGACGCTCTTCTCTTGAGTGCAGGACTGTTTATACCATTTTAATTGGGTGTTGTGAGCAAGTAATTACAGCTTATCGGGCACTTTCTCAGTGCCTGGCCCTGGGTGCACAGCAAATGTATGAGCAAGATCAATCCTCCAGATAAATTTATGGCGTTACTTGTAATCCCCATTTTAAGGATGAGGAAACTGAGACACAGAGAGGTGAAATAATGTGTGCGATGCATCTTATGTAAAGGAAGTTCCAAAGATTTTTATAAGCTTTTTGGAAACTCATTTCAGTGTCTAATGATATGTCCTACTGTAAAATTCTTTGGCTTACAAAAATTCCAAATTGTCCTGCATTATATTTCTTGTACTAACGGCAAGCAGTTGAGTATGTAAGAGTTCCTTCTTTCAAGGTCTCCTTGCTTTCCCTTGGTGGTTTTCAAATTTTGTTGTATGTAAAATACTGTACGGGAAGCTTGTGAAAAACTCACATTTCCGTGACTCAAAGATTCTAAGGGGATGGATCTGAATTTGGGCCTTAAAATATGCATTTCTATCCAGCATGTCAAGTGAGAGAGATATAGGCCGTCCACTGACCCCACCTGGTGAAATTCTGATCTACACGGTAAATTTTGAACCAGTTCTGATTCTCAAAATCGCTGACTGTGTTGCGTAGGTTTCTATGATGTGTATAAACCACAGTTGTTAAATAAATCACAATTTAGAGGACCCATGCTGTGAGGTCTTTTATAAACTTTTTGACTCATTCTGTCATTCCTCTAGTTTGTTCATTGATTGTTAATGCCCCATTTTGTGTTGGAGGGAGATGCCGCTCTCCCTGAGAAGCAATAATAAATGTCCTTCTCTCACCTCTCTAAGTTGTAAATGCAGTTCCTCAATCCCATTTGGAAAAGCCTATTTTGGGGGTGCCTGGCTGGCTCAGTTGGTAGAGCATGCAACTCTTGATCTCAGGCTTCTAAGTTTGAGCCCCACGTTGGGTATAGAGATGAATTAAAAATAAAATCTGAATTTAAAAAAAAAAAGAAGAAGGGGTGGCCGAGTGTCTCAGTCAGTTAAGTGTCTGCCTTTGGCTCAGGTCATGATCCCAGGGTCCTGGGATGGAGCCCCGCATGGGGCTCCCTGCTCGGTGGGAACCCTGCTTCTCCTTCTCCCACTCCCCCTGCTTGTGATCCCTTTCTTGTTGTGTCTCTCTGTCAAATAAATAAATAAAATCTTTTAAAAATTTTTAAAAAAGAAAAGTGTATTTTCCCAGCCTCTTTAAAAAAAGATTTTTATTATTTATTTGAGAGGGAGGGAGGGAGGGAGATAGAGGAGGGAACGAGCAAGGGGGAGGGGCAAAGGGAGAGGGAGAAGCAGACTCCCCACTGAGGAGGGAGCCAGATTAGGTCTCCGGGTGACTTGAGCCAAAGGCAGAGGCTTAACCAACTGAGCCACCCTGGTGCCCCCTCAGCTTCTTTGTTCCATATGTATCTCCCTTCTGAACCCCCTTCAGCTCTTCAGACATCTGTCCCTGCCTCCACGAACACATTTTGCAGTATTCCAGGCTGTGGATTTACTGCCCCCAATCACTGTTTTGCAGATAGCCTACTCATTTTTTTTTTTTTAAGATTTTATTTATTTATTTGACAGAGATCACAAGTAGGCAGAGAGGCAGGCAGAGAAGGGCAGGGGGAGCAGGCTCCCTGCTGAGCAGAGAGCCCGATGCCGGGTCTCGATCCCAGGACCCTGAGATCATGACCTGACCTGAAGGCAGAGGCTTTAACCCGCTGAGCCACCCAGGCACCCATCAGATAGCCTACTCATCTTGTCTGGTGTCTGTCTGCAGGCGTCAGCCTTCTGACTTGGGTCTGTGGCATGTATCCCACGATGTCAGCAAGCACCGGACCCCTTGTTCTGACTGCCCTTCACAGAGCCTTGCCCCCCAGGAGGCTGGATTTTCCGCTTTTGTGCTATAGTCTTCCTACCTCCCACTGCCGTACTATCTTGACATTAAATTTACCCCCTCCAAGGTCCTGGGGCAGGTGGAAAGAGTATGCCTGTTTGTATCACCCGAACTTTGCCCGAGGATGGTGAAACAAAGCTTATATTTTGAAATCAAGACTACAGAATATACCTGGAGGCCTCTCCTTTGTTTGGCCAACATTTGGCTCCGTAATAACTCTTCCTGGATCTAACCTTCGCTCTCACTCACATAATCGGTGATTGGCCCACCGCACAGTTTCACGGCTGATTTGGGTTGTGTTTTACACAGAACGGAATGCGATTCATCGTATTGATTTAGCCCGATGCTCCTCTGTGAGGACAGCTTTGGTAATGGGAGGGACAACTGCTCTTCCGAATTGCATTTCCCAGGCACTTAGAGCCACTGAGTACTCTTTCATTTAATCGTCACCGCTAGAGTTTGCTGGCTGTCCCCGGGAGCTTACCCCTTACGCAACCAAGTCTTCAAAGCCCGTCAGCTCTTCCACGTGGACTGTCGGTTGTTTGTGCCATGTTCCTCTCTTTCATCGCCTGCAGCCGGTTGTCCCCGGAGCCCCAGCAGCGCGGTTCCACTGTGTCCGTGAGTGGATATGGTGACTTCGTGGATACGCTGCTGGCCTCGGGGATGCCGTCGTCCATCCTGTCCACTCTTCTGCCTCTGATTTAGGCCCCCTCCCAGAGCTGCTTTGAGATCCCGTGTTGCTTCTGTCCCTGGCCACAGGGGTCCCCTTGGTCTCAACAATGTCATGCATTCTATCCTCTACTCCTCATTTGCCCAGATTATGCTTGTCAGCCAGGCTTCAATTTTGATAGCATCCCCACCCTCATGTCCTTCCTTTGGGCATCCTGCTCCTTTATTTCTGTCATAACATATATCAGACTCTAGAACTGGGCTCTGTTTTTCCGTGGCTCCTCTACCTTGGTCACCAGGCCCTTGACATCAGGTCTGGGAGGCAGTAGCTATTTAATAAATGTCAGTTGTAAGAATGAATGCAGCTGAGTCCGGTAGGGTCTTTACTGTGAACCTGTACACAGCGGCAGCTGTGACTGTGTGTCTTCCTGTTTCTGAAATGATACATACTTGCATTTCCTTTGCATCCTGCACTCCCTGGGGGTTACGGCTCAGTTTTTAGAAACTCTAACCCAGAAGAGAAGCAGGAGTTCCAAAGGCTCCTGCCTTGATCTGGGTCTTGCCTTCGTCATCTGCGGAACACTTGAATTTGAGAATGGACGTGTCTGCACCCATAGCTTTAGTGCCCTCTCTTTGCTGCAGCAAAGTAACTATGGTGACCACGGACTGTCTTAGTCCCGCAGCTTTCAGTGAGTCTGGGAGGACACTCTGAGTTACCTGGAGCATGTTAAGTTAGCATGAGAATCTTCATTCTAATCTTGTTAAGAGCAAACCTGAAAAGCCCTTATGTCTAAATTCTGCTATGAAGGTGCATGCAGCCCTTGGTTGTCGCTTTCTTGTCTTTGAGATGTTTTTGTTTTCTCTGTCCCTCTCCGCTGCCATTATTAGGAGAGAAGAGTGTCCTGTTCTGGCAGCAGTGCTGTGAGGTTTATCCTGGTGACAGCTTTCTTTACTGTCACCTCTCGCCTTCTTACCTGGTGCTCTGCTCACTGGTTTCTCGGCTTACCTCTCTCAAGAGCTTCAATTTTACCTTTATGTAGGTCAGTGGTTCTCAAACTTTTTGACCCCAGGACTCTTTCATACTCTTCTTTTTAATAAACTTTAGTTTTTCTAGCAGTTTTAACTTTCTGATTTTTTAATTTAATTAATTTATGTTTTAAAAGATTTTATTTATTTATTTGACAGAGGTCACAAGTAGGCAGAGAGGCAGACACAGAGAGGTGGGGGGAAGCAGGCTTCCTGCGGAGCAGAGAGCCCGATGCAGGGCTCGATCCCAGGATCCTGGGATCATGACCTGAGCCGAAGGCAGAGGCTTAACCCACTGAGCCACCCAGGCACCCGATGATTTTTAAATTTTAAATAGGTCAGTGGTTCTCAAACTTTTTGACCCCAGGACTCTTTCATACACTCTTCTTTTTAATAGATTTCAGTATTTAGAGCAGTTTTAACTTTTTGGTTTTTTTAATTTTAAGTAGGCTCCATGCCCAATATGGGGCTCAAACTCATGACCCCGAGATTAAGAGTTGCATGATCTACTGAGTTGGCCAGGCACCCCAGAGAACTTTTAAGTTTACAAAAAAAAAAATGCACAGAAAGCACATAGAGGTCCCATATAGCCCTTTCTCGCCTCAGTCCGCAGCGGTCTTGTGTAACTGTGTACATTTGTTATGATTGTCGAACCACTCTCAGTGTATTGTTTAACTGAAAGTTCAGAGTTTGCTCCTTTACACTTGTAAACATATTTGAGAACACAAAAGGGCTTTTGATTCTTGTATATTTCCCTTTCTAGAAGTTAAAACTGAGAAACTTAAGAAGAAGGATTTAGGACATTTCTTCACCTTTTCACCTATCTCTTCATGATCTGACTTATTAGAAGACAGCTGGAGTCTCATAATTGCTTCTGCCTTCAACCTGTTGTGGTGCCACTTGTCACATCACCTCTGGAAAATATCACCATATACTTGGAAGGAAATGAGGGTGAAGAGACATGCAGATGCTGGTGTTATCAGGAAATCATTTGAACTTGCAGATCTCCTGAAAGGATTGGAACCCTCAGGGGTTCCCTGGCGGCACTTTGAAGACCACTTCCATAGACCTAAGTGGCTTCCTTTAACAGCCGCTCATTCTTTAGGTTTTGGTTGAGATGTGTGCCATGATGGAGGCCTCCTCTCACCCCAGACTCCATCTGTGTGTTTGCCCTTGCACCACACACACTTGTAACAGGTGTGTTTGCTGCTAGACTGTCAGCTCCCTGAGGGAGGGCAGGGCGTCCAGCTGTGCTCTGCATTGTACTGCATATCCTAGCACAGATGTTCTGAATACACTTATTGAATCGATGATTGACTCAGCAGAGGAAGTAGAAGCTAATGTAATTATTTTCCAGGAGTTCACTAGTAAGGAGAGAAGAAACTCGGACATAATTTATTTCTACATTAGACTGGATGGTGTGTGGTGGCTGGAATCATGCTTTTCTCTATGTATATCATCAACAGACATAGTTTGTGTTCATTAGATGTTGTGCTGAGTGATTGGAAGGATATTCAACCAGCAAATAGATGCAGGGGGCTGGATAGGATTTCAAGGAGGACTTGAGAGTCCATTTGATTATGGGATTATTGTGTCCTGGAAATGACTAATTGCACTGTTAATAATTGCTGTCAACTCTGGGTTATGTTTGATACAGTGATTTCATATCCTTGCATTCGGAGCATTACCAAACATACATCTGAAATGGGAGTGTTTACATCAAAACAGTCTTGAATCAGTGGGGAAAAAAAATGTGCATTGAATTAAGAATTCAATATCCAGTTGCTCTTGCCAGCCTGCCATGAGAAGAATGAATAATTGATTAAACATGTGGCTTAAACTACTAAGAAAGATAAAAAAATTATGCCAATTGAATTTTAATTATGTGTTACGTGTTTATGTTTTTCAGGTAAGGAATTACATTTGGTTCTGCCTGGTTTCCTGTGGAACTTGACAGATGCTGTCTTCTTGTGTTCATTTGTAACCTGACAAATCATGTAAAATACGCTTGCCGGCAGTATTAGGGTTTCAATTGTGAGTAATATGCTCTGTGCTCTTGTCTGTGGAGCGGATCTTGCGGTAAGAGCTTTGCAAGGTACTCTGGGTTTTAGATCTGTTCTGCGTTAGGCAGATGTCACAGGAGCAGTGGGGCTTACCGACCACTGGTCATTAGCACCACTCCACCCAGCGCTGGGGAGACTCTGCACTTGGTACCATGTGCCCTCTGCACCTTTGCCTGCCCTGTTCTTCCCACTTGGGATGACTTCCCTTTTCTCATGGGCTTCACCTTATCTCCCTCATTTTTTACAACACAAAGCCCAATGATTTCCTATATATAACATTTCCATTATCAAAAAGAGAATCAGATGTGAAAAAATATATTTTAAAAACCTGCTATAAATGAACCTTGACTATATCATGCTAATTGAAATAAGCCAGAGACCAGTTTTATAGGATTCCATTGATATGAAATCTGGAATGTATAGATGCATAGATACAGAAAGTAGACTAGAGGTTAGCAAGGTTTGGAGGAAAGAGGAATGTATACCTGTTTCTTAATAATTACAGAATTTCTGTTTGAGGTGATGAAAAAAATTTTTCCCCCTTTCAGTTTTATTGAGATATAATTGAAAGAGTTTTGGAAATATATGGTGGTGATGGTTGCACAACATTGGGAATGCCACCCAATTACACTTAAAAATGGCAACAATGGTTACTCTGTATATAGAACCACAATTTTAAAAATAGTTAAAAAAAAAAAGAAATCAGCCCTAATCCCACTGCTCAGAGATTACTCTTAATACATGGGTACAGTTTCCTTACTTTTTTGTTTTAATGTATTTTTTGATAGTCTTTCTCATTATGAAGTTAAGATGATAGAGTATAATAAATTCTACATCTTGCAGGTTTTGATCAACCTTCTTCCATGTGTACTTTTCCCATACCATGGGACCTTTACATCAATATCATCAGCTACGTAAGATTTCATTCTAATCAGATATACTCATTAAAGGCCAAGAACCATTGTGGATCTCTCTCCCCCTGTTCCTTTTTACACTGACCTCTCCGTTTCCTAGTTCTTTTTTTTTTTTTTTTTTAAAGATTTTATTTATTTATTTGACAGAGAGATCACAAGCAGGCAGAGAGGCAGGCAGAGAGAGAGGAGGAAGCAGGCTCCCTGCTGAGCAGAGAGCCCGATGCGGGGCTCGATCCCAGAACCCAGGGTCATGACCTGAGCTGAAGGCAGAGGCTTTATCCCACTGAGCCACCCAGGTGCCCCTCTTAGACCTACTTTATTTGGTAACTCCCTTCCTGCAAGTAACAGCAACCAGTTTGAACTTCAGAGAGATTTTCTTCTTGGAGATTCCTGATTACCTGTTTACAAAAACAAAACAACAGCAAAAACAAGACCCCCTAAAATGTAAATGATGTTATTAAATCAAAAGGTTATAGGTTAAAGCTTTCGTTTCCAGTGAAGAGGGAATAAATGATCTAAATACCGAGGCTAACCCTGGGATCATGACCTGAGCCGAAGGCAGCGGCTTAACCCACTGAGCCACCCAGGCGCCCCCCGTTTCCTAGTTCTTGAGCACTTGCTGTATACCAGTCCCTCTTCCGGGTCCCCTGAAGAAAGGGAAGCTGGTCATGGGGACTGTGCACAGTGAGGTCATGTCACCTGACCTGTGCAAGCTCCGTCTGGAGGGTGTATTTAGGAAAACACTGAGCTGCATGCGCGATGATTCTATACCACTCCTTGAGTCCTGGCATTCTCTGATATAGGGCATTCAAGTCTGATACCTGAAAGCAAGCTGAACATAACCCTGCCATCAACAAAATACTATGAGCCTTTTCCAAAGTCAGCTCCCCTCTCATTTCTCGGTCAGTGGGTACTCAAGACGTTTTTGACCTCTCCTTAGAAGTGATTTGTATTCTAGGTGACTCTTGAACAATGGGGGTTAGGGGTGTAGACCCACCCTTCCCCCTCCAGTCCAAATGGTGCGTCTAACGTTTGACTTCTCCAAAACTTACTAATAATAGCCTGCTGTTGACCGGACACTGTACAGATGCCATAAATGGTTGATTAACACTTTTTTTGTACATGACATGTATTATATGCTATATTCTTAATATAAGTCAGAGAAAAGAAAATGTTATTAGAAAATCCTAAGGAAGAGAACTACATTTCCAGTAATATACTCTAGGGGAAAAAAAAAGTGTGTAAGTGAACCTGCTCAGCTCAGACTTGTGTTGTTTCAAAGATCAACTCTATAATGAACAATTTGAAAGAGTCGTTAAAAAAATAAAAAATCCAAGTGCATCCACTTACCAGCATTCTGATGAAGGAGTGTGAAGTCTCATTTTTTAAGAAGTAGAAGGACAAAGCCCACATACAATAACGGTGTCTTAGTGAGTATGTGTCTTTTTTATGTGTAAATTAATTCTCCCCAGACTTCCTTTTCTTGTATTAAAATGTATCCCACTCAAGATTTGAGAACAAAACATAAGAAAATGAACATATACTAAGAATAGCCTAGTTATAAAAAAAAAAAACCCTCATTTTAACAAATGAGACGAGTGGATATGTGTTTCAGACTTCATAAAGACTGGCAGAGACGGTGATTGCTTCAGAAACATTTTTCTTGCTCGGGCTTAGAAAGGGGATGATGGAAAATGAAGCCATGCATGGACAAACTCTAGGAATCTTCCAGACTGTCTCTTCCTTATATCCAGCCACATAGTAGAATCCTGACATGCAGGTGAATAAATGAATGGTTTTGAAAGGATAGAACTTTGATGCTGGGATCTAAATGTTTTTGCCACAGGAATAAAGATGTAGCTTTTGTTCTAACACATCATCTGAAGAACATTGGAGCATTAAGAATGGGATGGTGTGCCTCACGCTCGTATGCCTGTATGTGTGGAGGGAGCAGCCAGGAATTTGTGTGGATGCCTTTGTCTATAGAAGGGATATAGGATATATATATTTTTTTGCAGTGATGGATAAAATAGGGCCTATTTTGCCCTAGCTCCCATATTACCCCTTTTCTTTAAAAGCGAATTTTCATGTCTGTTTTCAGATTTTATGTAGGCAGATATTCCAGAGTTTGTTTGCAAGTGTTATCCACACATCGTGTCCATCAGCATGTTTCTTCAATTAACAGAAGCTTCTGCAGCCTGTTTTCTGCACTCTGATTGGAGGGTCCATGCTCTAGGTTTTTGTAGATGCAGAGACAGAGTTGTTTATAAGCTCCGCGGAATCCTGGGGACATCAGGTAATGAGTCTTAGGACGGTCCGTATAGAATGGAGTCATGAAAAGGGTGAGAACGCATGGTACGGTTTGGTGGTGGACTCAGCTTGCGTAGGACCATGGTTAATTGTTGTGCATGTGCAAGCCTAGGTGGTCCTGGGCCTTGTACACACACGTTCACGCGCACATGGCTTCTTAGGGAATCCTCTTAATGAGTTCTGGGAGAGAAGTTCCGGGAATGTTCATTTCTGGATGAGGACAGAGAGGCACACAGAGACCATAGGACTTGACAGTCTGTTTGACAAATTCGAGGGCAGCTATAAACCACACCTTGGTGTGCCAGTCTCCAAAACCCTTCCTTGCTGTATGTAAACAAAGGATTTATTGAAAGAGAAGCGTATTCTGGGGTCTACTGGATTTTTATGAAAGGGAAAAAATGCATTGTCATGAAGCATGGGCACAAGGATTCTGAGAATCATCTCAAGATTACATGGGATGATGTAAAATATTTGGCAGGCTATCTGATGCATCGTTAAGTGGTCCCCGGGTCATGCCTTCTGTGTTACTGTTTTTGTTATTGATACATACTTAGAGACACTTCAGAAGAGCAGCCTTTGTTGTCTTTGAACTTGATGTAGTGGGTGTGGCATTTAGAAACGTAGAGGTTGGAGCCAGCCTCTCCAAGTTCAGATCTCGGCATCTTCATTTACTGGGCATGTGACCTCTGGCAAGCACATTAACCTCTCCAAGCACACTCTCGGTACCTGCACAATGGGGATCGTAATCGCACTAACCTCCCAGGATTCATGCTAGGATCAGGTTAAGTATGAGGGTAATGTGTGCGATATAGTTTGCACAGTGGCGCTCAGAAAATATTATTGGCATCATTATCAGTCAATACAGTCATTATCAGTTCATCATGATGAAAGCTTCAAAGGCACCCATGTGGAAGCTGATCCGTGTTGTTTCCTGGCAGAAACAGAAACATGGGCTGCTGGTGTTGTGTGTGTGAGTTTGGTTGTGTGCGTTTGCTGATCGGTATCCTTGTGTGTACTGAGTGCAAGTACCCCAAGCAGAGCTTGTGGATAGATGCACCAAAACTACTTCACATCTTCTGGAGGACATCAATAGGGTGAGTGCTGGTTCTGGGGTAAACCTTGAGTACTGTAGTGAGTAGATGTGGCCAAAAGCCACAAAGAGGAGAGCAGACTGGAGAGCTTTTGAAAGCATTATTGCTTACACCGAGCTTTTCTCTTTGAGTTGGAAAACTGTAAGAGAATGAGGAATCTGATTTTAGGAGGCCCCCCGAGGTTGGTTTCATGGGCTAATGGTACGGGTGTGTGGGTGTGTTCTTTTTTCAGTTACTGGTGAAGTGAAGCTTCCGACTTCTACTATCACCCCCTTGTAACCCACTTGCCTCATGGAGCTAGGTGTTATTAATAAAGTGGGGTCTGATGACCTCACTTCCTTGTTTCATTGGTTCTCATTTGACATGACCTATCAGACCTTTGTGATCTGGTTACCTATTCATCTAAAATCTTCCTTTGCTGCCTTTCAGACGTGTTGGAAGGGCTAGCAACTTGTAGGAGCAGTTGTTTGTTTCTGAGAAGTGGCTGAGCCCTTATACAGGCATTGGAGTCCCATGGTTCATTGATGTTATTTACCTGGCCCTGTAGACACTGGCCACCTGGGAAGGGAGGTGTCCTTGGTGTCTTTAGGAGAGGGCTATAGCTCCCCCTTGCTATGCTCCCACAACACTCGGCTTAACTCTACTGGAGCCATTAATACAATTGGAGCAATATTAAACACTTGTCTTATGGCCTGTTGGATCCCCAGTGACTAGAATGTTGCTTTGTTTTAATTCAAGGCTATTTGGTAAGTAAATGAAGTAGTTCCAAGGACTGACCTTTTACCTGAAGAAGTTGGTTTTATTATTATTTTGGGACTGAATTATCTGTCCGTCCGTCCATCCATCCATCCATCCATCTTAAAAGACTTGAAGTAAACAGTATTAACTATTCTGGTTAGGTGGGAACACAGGTATTTGGTGAATCAGGTTGTCTTTGAAACTGACAGTATTCTATTAAATTGAAGCTCTGTTCTTGTCACCTGGAGCCCTGTTGATTAAAAATCACCCGCAGCAAATCCCAGAGAAGTGAGACTGCTGCTGTTTCTGGGAATTTTTCTTTTGGGTTTGAGATAGAACAATAGAAACGGAAGTCCTCTTGTGCTGAAACCCATGTTTATCCTTAGGAGAGTCGAATGAGAGGAACAGAGAATGCGAGGTGGATGGCCAACCATTTCCTCTTTGAATTCACTTTAAAAAATACCAGTGTGATTCCTGAAAATTCGTTATCTGGGAGTTTTCACTGATGGAGAATTTTAGGTAAGAGGAATGACTTTGGAGGAAAAGACACAGGGTTTGCTTGCAGCTTGAGGGATGTGACCTTGATTGGACCATCTTATCTCTGTGGACTTTATGAAATCTGCCAGGGATCGGGGGGGGGGGGGGCGTGTTGGTAAGAGCAGCAGCCTCACAAAGACATCCTGAGGTCACCATGCCCATAAAAGTGCTTGGCACTTTCTAAATACTGAATCGATGTTAGCAGTTCATGGAATTAAACTGTTTATATTAAAATGTCTAATTTCTTTTGTTGAAGTGAGAATTAGTAGAGGAGAGATCTTTAATTAGGGAGCTTCTGTGTTCGCCATGTGTTGGCTTTTAAATTTTATTTATTTATTTATTTATTTATTTATTTATTTGACTTTAGGAAGCTGTTGGTAATAATTACCATTGATTTGCTGTTCTGGGGACTGGGGACTGTGTTTTTACACTGGCTCGGGAGGTTTACCTGGGTTGGAATAATCTTTAACAAGAGCTGTGGATAACCACATTGTGTGCTATCTGAGCATCAGTTGAGTCTTGAAATTGCCCTTGACCCTTTGGCAGCATTACTGATGACTGTCATTCATAATGTACACACAGTATCGCTCGTTCATGGAACCCCACTGACCCTATACTTCTTATTGGCCCCCGCGCTGCTTCTTACTGTCTTATATAACCTTAGGCATCACTTCAAATATTTATATTTTCAATGGACCTCCTGTCCTTAACAATTTTTTAATGGGTTTTATCTACTTTTAAAGCGAGAGGCTAAAACAATACATAAATTCTGCTTCCGTTTGTCTATTATTAGAACACTTGCAGACGGCAGTCGATAGAAAATTTTAAACAAAGCAGTATGCATGGCTGTCATTCATTCATTTTCAAGGTAAAAATTAAATGCTGGGAATATATCTCAATTCCATGGGGATCTGAGGAACTCTTTGGAGGTTAAATGATATCCATGGGTCTTTGAATTTAACTTTGTATCTCCTTCAGGAGTAATTTATTTATTGAATAATCAATAAAGATTTGGCCAGGATTTCAAGTAAATTATAAGCACAGGGACACACATCTTTAATATAGAGAGAAGAACTCTCATGGTTGCAGCAACCAGTAGAATAATTTTAGGATTTGTTCTCTCTCTCTTGCTCTCTTGGTCTCTCTCTTTGCTCGTTCACTGTTGCTCTCTTGCTCTTTTTCTCTCTCGGTCTCTCTCTTTTCTGGAGCTGTAAATCCAGATATGATATTCAGCTTAGTCCCTGGGAATCTCTAGTAAATACATAAAAATATTCAAAAGGATTGGGTCCTTTTATTAGATTTTACGAACTCTTCTTCCTTCGGGAATTTTCAAAGGTCCGATATTTGAGTTGGGAATAGTCACTAAGGAGTTTTTAATGTTGCTAAAATAGAGATTTGACTGATGATAGCAAAGGTTATATAGATAAGACAATGTGTTTAGCCTATGAATGAGAACGAGTTGGTGTCTTGCCAACTCGTCCTCGTTTCCTGGATCTATTCGACATCCTTTGGTCTGTCTGCTTGGAGAAAATGGACTGAGTATGTTCTTAGGTTTGAAAAAGATAAATGGGTCTAAGGAAGAAGGGCCGTGATGCCGATAGGAAGAGTAAAAGATTTTAAATTAGACCCAAGTTGGGGAAAAACTGACAGTGGGAATTAAGGCTGGAGGTTCTGTGTTCAGCCAGACCAGCTGTGCTGTTTCCTAGGAGAGGATTCCTAGTGATAGGTCTTCTGCAAAAAATGAAGGCTGTTCCGTTATCTCGGTTTTCTCCTTGGGAGTGTCCATCTGATAATCTGTCTTCTGAGTTTTTGGACTGAGCCAGCAAGGGAAGAACTAGCCCAAACTATTGGAGTGATTTATTTATGCTTTAATATGCCATATAAAGCCACTTTGTTTCAAAATTAAGATGAAACACCCAAAGAAGGGACTGGCTGAACATTTAAGCAGTCTTCAAATTACCACATCTGCTACATCTGTCCCTATTAAGCAGATGGTTTTTCGATAGGATGAATCTCATTGTAGGAGAGATGGATGAATTTTCCTTCTTTTTTGTTTTGTTTTGTTTTCCCCCTTGGTTTTTATGTACCATCAGCAGATGATCTCATAGCAAAGATGTCTGCTCTGGTGGGCTAAATCCAATCTATTGTCATGATTTCCTTTTCCCAGTAAGTGTTTTGAAGTAATTGGAACATCTAATATGGAGATTTTTCATAAAACTGTTTGGGCTTTTCTTTAAAAAAAAAAAAAATCAGTTGGTTTTGCAAACTTGGTCCCACATAATCACCAAGAGCTAAGTATATCTTACCCCTTTAATGGGCATGAGATCTCCAGTATGCCACAGTCCTCACCATTCCCTAATGCATTATACTAACCTCGTGTATTTCTCTCATTTGAGTTTCTAATCAATGAATTTGAAAATCACCAAGTCATTGTCTTTTAAACTTAAGAGACACTTTTTTAGAGAGCATATCATCTAACACCTTCAGTTATTGGACATGGAAGCTCCACAAAGTAGACCAGAGCTGGGAAGATGGAGTAATTATACTTAATTGTGATGTGTAGTCTGTGGCAAGATTTTTGTATGGTCTTTTATTTTTCTTAATGATAGTCAAAATGTAGAAACCTAAAGAGTTCTGAATGTTATGGGGTTGCCTGGCTAGCTCAGTTGGTTAACCATCTGCCTTCAGTTCAGGTCATGATCCCAGAGTCCTGGGATCAAGCCCCACATTGGGCTCCCTGCTCAGTGGGGAGCTTTTTTCTTCCTCTCTCATACCCCTCCCCCTGCTTATTCTCTCTTACTCTCTCTCATAAATAAATAAAAATCTTTCAAAAAAAGAGTTCTGAATGTTATATGTGAGAAATCCTCATTTTAAACCAATTTCACATCCTTGTTTTCTAAGTCATCAGAAATATGTGAAGAAGTGTGTGATGATGTGGAAGTTTAGCCTCCTCATTTTTTTTCTTTTCCTGCTGTAAGATTGAGATCCTCCAGAGGGCAACAGAGAGCAGCTTGATCTTAGAGTCTGAGACAAGGATGCTGGTTTGGAAAAATTTGAAAACCTTTTCTTCTCCCTGATTTCTCACATGGGGGATCTTTAGGGGTGGAAGTTGTATCCTCTGCTGGGCATTGTTTCTTAGTCTCCCTAGGAATCCATCAAATTAGAAGTGCATGTATACAAAGTATTTCCAGAGATGTGGTGTCTTTTAAAACAGAGTAGCCAAATACAGCCTGCTTATGTGCTGCATTTGGCTGCCAAAAGCACTGGTCCGTAATCCTAACCTAGAGATCATGAAAAAAGAGGTAGTAGCTTGGGGCGCCTGGGTGGCTTAGTGGTTAAAGCCTCTGCCTTCGGCTCAGGTCATGATCTCAGGGTCCTGGGATCGAGTCCCGCATCGGGCTCTCTGCTCAGCGGGGAGCCTGCTTCCCTCTCTCTCTCTGCCTGTCTCTCTGTCTACTTGTGATCTCTCTGTCAAATAAAAAAAAAAAAAAAGAGGTAGTAGCTTTTCCTCTTTCGATTCTGTTGTCTCTCATAGGTTTGTGGCTTCTTCTTTTAGCCAGGAATTCATTTAATTCCTCAACAGGTTAGCAAGATCTAATTTGTTTCATTGATTTACATGGTTATTTCCTACTGGGAAGCAATGTAATTTAAAGGGGAAAGATTTTTGCAAGACTTGTAATAGAATTGGTTAATTGTGACATTTTTAAATTAAAGATATTATTTATTTATTTGTTTATTTACTTATGAGCGAGAGAAGAAGGAGAGAGCTCGCTCGCAGGGAATTCAGGGTGGGGAGGTAGTGGTGGGGAGGACCAGAGGGAGAGGGACGAATAGACTCTGCTCAGAGTGTGAGGCTTAGCCCCATCTCACACCCTGAGGTCATGACCTGAGCTGAAACCAAGGCTTGGATGCTCAACTGACTGAACCACGCAGGTGCCCCTAACTGTGACATTTTATTATCACCTTAACATTATATTTGAATCCCAGATAATCACTGTCAACAATATTGCATTTGGTGATTTCTAAAATTTGGAGACTCATTCTGCCTTGTGCTTGTAAACTTAGCAAGAGTGGAGATTACACCTTATGGAACAATTTTGCCTATTGTCAACATTTAACGTGTCAGTCCTTGGTTCCTGGGCATAAATATGCACGGTTTGCTTATTGGCTGAGTGTTAAGAAGTGCCATTTACTATTTAAAGCACAAAAAACTGCTAATTTATGCATGATAATGTAAATCTCTTTGTATGCTGCTAGAATTCAATTTTAGCCAGACTGCAGGCAAGTGTTAAGGTTGGCTGTGTGATGGTGTTTGCAGCTATAACATGGAAATGACTTGTATATGTGTCTGATGTGGGAAACAAACATCCCCATATTTTCTTTGGAGCACTCACACTCTGAGGACGAATTTCTTTCATGAGAGTATTTGTAAGTTTTACCTTTTCTTTATATACCATTCATTATATCATTGGGGTGTGTGTTATACATTTATCTATTTATTTATTTATTTTAAATTTATTTGATAGACAGAGATCACAAGTAGGCAGAGAGGCAGGCAGAGAGAGAGAGAGGAAGGGAAGCAGGCTCCCCACTGAGCAGAGAGCCCGATGTGGGGCTCGATCCCAGAACCCTGGGATCATGACCTGAGCCGAAGGCAGAGGCTTTAACCCACTGAGCCACCCAAGCGCCCCTGTGTTATACATTTAAAATGGACATTTAAATCACCTTCCAGGGAAACTGGGTGAAATACCCGGTTACACCCTGGTTGCCCTTTGAGTTATCCAATCACTGAATTTTGGACCTGGAAGATATTTCCAGAGGTGACTTGATTCATCTTGCTTCCTTTTAGTGGATATGCTAAAACTTGGTATGGAGATGACCACCTTTCTTATTAAAAACGAAGACCAAGGGACGCCTGGGTGGCTCAGTTGGTTAAGCAGCTGCCTTCGGCTCAGGTCATGATCCCAGCGTCCTGGGATTGAGTCCCACATCGGGCTCCTTGCTTGGCGGGGAGCCTGCTTCTCCCTCTGCCTCTGCCTGCCATTCTGTCTGCCTGTGCTCGCTCTCTCTCCCTCTCTCTCTGACAAAATAAATAAAATCTTAAAAAAAAAAAAAAAAAAAAAAAAAAAACGAAGACCAAACAATCCAAGGGGAATGGACAATCACCCATTTTGTTCTCCAACTCTTGACAACACTTCAGCTTCCCACAATATTCAGGCTTTGGAAGAAATGCAAGACATGCTAATTGCTTCCCCCCCCCCTTTTTTTTAATGGCTCTGTTTCTTCATAAGTAACTTCCATTCTGTGAAGCATTTCCTACCAGCAGCGATCTTCCCCGTTCTTATTAACAGAACCCTGATTTTGGGTTTAATCAATACAGTTACTTGACCTTGGACAAAGCAGGCCTGTCCAGAGTGATGCCTGCTGAATTGTGATTGGTCTCAGCTCGTCTGATCAGCCCATTCTGCCTCCACAGTGACTGGTCTAGAGTTGTGCATGTGAGCCAACTCTGGCCAATGAGGAATTATTAGAAGTGGGAGTGATTCCCTTCCTGAATAAATGGCAAGACACCCATGAAGATAAATCCTTTTGCCTCTATCTTGCTTCCTGCTCTGAGTGAGGATATGTTGCTTGGAAGTATAGCCGCCACCTTGTAACAATGAAGTGACAGTCTTGAAAACACACTGAGAATGGTGGCACAGAAGGAGGAAAACTATGTCTCTGACAGTGTTGTTGAATGGCCGAACGAACCTCGGGGGCCACCTCCCTCCAGATTTCCGGGAGAAAAACAAACCAGTAATTATTTAAGCCACTGCTGCTCCAGGATTCTCTTATTTGCAGCCAAAAGCATTCCTAACTGATAAACCACCCAAAAAGCAAATTATGTAATGAAGATGTTCATCAGTTCAACCAGATGAAAAGGCTGCAGCAGTCTATTTTGTCTCAATCTGCTCTTCTGTAAATATTATTTCCTTTTGGCCTAGAATAAAAGACAGATGTTGAGAAACGTAATTAGATTCTTGGTATACGTGGCCAAGTTTTAATTTTTAATTGAACACGAGGCCCCAGAGTGTTTGGCAACAGAAAGAAAATAATCCAGCATTTCTTATTTAATTAAGTCCTCCTGTACTACTGTATGGCCAAAGATCAGAGCTAGCAGGATTGCATTACATGGTGATTTTAGTGTTGCTGTCTTTTTGTTGCTACCCGCTTGTTTTCAAATTTAGTCCAGTCTGCTGCTGAAACTGCGGTACTGTATTTACAGTAGAGTGCTTCAGAGCCTCTCCCAGGAGACTCTGGTTATGGCTGGATTCCCGGAGCAGATGGAAAGGTCAGGAGGTAGAGTGCACTTTCATTAGTGACAGGGAGCCTCGAAGAGGAGTTCCAGGGAGGGCACTCACGGGTTTGCTCAAGGAATTTGGCCTTGCTGGACAGTGGCTTTGTTCCAATAAAGCAGAATTGGCAATAGCTCCTCTCTGAGTTAGATTCAGCATCATCTCTAAACCTGAATGACTAGAGGTAAATCTGCTTGTAAATTCAGATAAAATCAAATCTATAAGTGACTGAATAAAATATGTCCATTTAATATTATCTGCTGTTTGTAGAGTTATACTCGGAATGTTCAGGCACTCTGATTTCTTGTGAGTCTAATCTACCTCAAACTTTTGTACTGATCATATTATAAGGTTAGCAGAAATTGCTGAAAACTTTCAACTAGGAAGTGTTTTTCAATGACTACAATTATTTACTAATAAATACATGCATTTAACCTCAAAGTAGCCTAAAGATAGAGTGGAGGTCTCTAGCTAGCCTGCTATAATGAGTAGATAAGCAACTTGTAATTAGTGTGCTGGTTCTGTATAAATATATTTCTTTTTTTTTTTTTAAGATTTTATTTATTTATTTGACAGAGAGAAATCACAAGTAGGCAGAGAGGCAGGCAGAGAGAGAGAGGAGGAAACAGGCTCCCTGCTGAGCAGAGAGCCCGATGTGGGGCTCGATCCCAGGACTCTGGGATCATGACCTGAGCCGAAGGCAGAGGCTTTAACCCACTGAGCCACCCAGGCGCCCCTGTATAAATATATTTCTATTTAGTTTGTTTCTTTCAGATTGAATACTGCCCCTCCCCCCTTGTTCGTTAATTGATGACTGGTAGAAGGGATTTTTTTTTTTTAAAGTGGGTAAAGCAGGTCCAAATTTTTACAAAATCTGGTTTAATAGGGTCAGAATTAATCAGGTTTTATCGTATGTCATTTCTTTTTAATCTCAAGAGTTATTAAACATGGTAAGTTGTCATTTTGTGTGGAGATGTCATGTGGATATTGATTAAGAATCAAGGTAAAGCCTTACTATTTTAAAAAATAATTGGCTCCAATACACACTTGAGTTCTAGCAGAGGAATATGCTTATGTAGTTAAAAAGTTTTATCCTCAAGTTTTTTTTTCTTTAAGTTTCAAAGGAGGTCATTAAGAATAATGGTACCCTAAACTAAATAATATTGAAGCAAATGTGTTTTCTCTTTGCATCATTTCTTTGGGATGACTGTAATTCTTTTGACAGTTCTGTTTGAAAGGTAAAAGTGTTATTTGTGTGACAGAACATCTGTTGGTTCCTTAGCTTGGTGAGCATCAGGTCTGACTCATTCCTTCAGCATTTGGAATTTTGGGCCCTGAGGTTTGAGGAGGTAACTGCCATGTTTAGATATAAATTTCTCTGCTCTACTTCTTTGGTCTTTTCTTTAGTCCTCAGCGTTTTCCACAAAATAGCATCCCTTTTTACAATAGAAACCATGTCTTGCCATTTTTCTGCTAAAAGCCACAGAGGAGTTTCCCTTCAGTGAACACCCAACATTCCTTACCATGGGCTCCATGGTCCACATGATCCATTCTCTCCTGGGTCTACAGACTTATCCTTCCGCCTCTATTTCTCTCTCAAAAGTCCCTCCAGCTGCTATGGTTCTGTATTGTGTGCCAACACCATTCCACCCCAACTCAGTGCTGTCTCAGAGCATTCGTCCCTATCATTTGCCTGGTGAGGAAATCTCTTTTCCCAGGTCTTTGCTCGTCTGACTTCTCATAGTCCCAGACTCAGCTCCTTGGTCACCAGCTGTCCCCCCCCACCCCCCATTGAGTCTTGGTCACATGGACATCGACACAGTTGACATACAACGCTTAAAAGCATAACATAATTTCACTTCTGAATTTTTTTTTTATAGCAGTATTGCTTTTATCTCTCTTTGAGGAGATGGAAGTTTGACGTTGCCTACCTTGTTCATCTGTCTTGTCTGTCTCTGTGCCTAGAGCACATGGTAGGCACTCATAAGTACTCCTTGAATGAAACTAAATGAAAGGAAATACACAATGTACAAATATGCATAGAACATTTTAGGAGTCAAATGGCAGAATTAAATTTAGGCCATCAAGTATGTTATTATACCCTTCTCCTAGGTCACATTCAGTCCTTTTTATCCTAAAGCACTATCTTATTGGGGGCTCCATCTGCAATAATTCCCTCTTTCTTTAATCTTATTTTTTAAAATTAATTCAGACATGGGGCACCTGGGTGGCTCAGTTGGTTAAGCCTCTGACTCTTGATTTTGGCTCAGATCATGATCTCAATGTTGTGAGATAAAACCCTGTGTCAGGCTCCAAGCTCAGCACAAAGTCTGTTTGGGATTCTCTCTCTCTTCTTTCTCTGCCCCTCCTCCTGCTTGCATGCTCGCTCTTTCTCTCTCTTTCTTTAAATAAATAAATAAAATTAAAAAATAAAAATGATTAAGTTGCAACTCAAATGCCTAGTGAAGCCCCCTTCATCAGGTGACAGGTCAGATGCTTACAGCAGCCTTTCCTAACTGTGTTCTACACATTCTTAATCCTAATGAAACTCCATGATAATGAGTGTTCTGTCAAATATATAGAAATATAGCAGTATTGCATTCCTTTAGCATAGTCCATGAACATATAAAAGAACTTTTTGAGGTGGAGAAATCTCTTGTTCTTCTCACTATTACTTAGTTATTACTTATTACTTACAGGCCATGGACTCTCCTCATCCTCATGTGTTCTGTTTTCCACCAAACTCCTGTGAACATTGTTTCCTCTTCATTTGCCTCCCGTCTTTTCCATGTCATGGCTGAAATAGACAATGGTGATATTTGCATGGCCCTTTGAAGGGAATTTAGAGCTCTGACAAGATGCACGTAGGATGAGACTATCCTGGGTAGGATGAGACTATCCAAGTCCCCACCCCGGGCCTGTGGGTCAAGGGCATCCATCTCTCTAGGAACCCTGGTTGAGAAGCTGTGCTTTATAGCCCATGTATGGATGGTGGCCTAGAGAATTATGGCTTCCTTTCAGATCAGTGTGTACAGAAGACTATAATTCTCTCTGGCTCTTTTCAAGATATCATCTGTGAACAGAGAATGGCGTTATTCAGGGATTTCTGGGCTTTTTGAATGTGGCAGAAACTTGGTGCTCTGACAACAAAACGTGGCAGTGTATGACTGCTTTGTGGCATGATTATCAAAGATTGGTAGAGTTTCTAAATCCACTTCCCAGCAGTAGGAAAATGTACATTGCAATAGTTAACCAATGTTGGAGACTCAGTGTTTTTTCTAGATTGAATGGCTAGCATCCCAGACACTGAATATTCTATTCTCCTAGATTCCCATTTCAGCATAATTTAGTTCAAAAGTAAGGTTTCTCATTGTGAAATATTAAGCCAGGGTGTTTTATATAAAAAGCATTGAATTATTTTATTCTCCAGGTGGCACAGTTTAAATAAGATGGAAGTGTAAATCTAATCAACTATGAGACTATGTCTATTTTATACTGTGGAGCTTCTTTAAAAAAGACTGATTCATATGCAGCAGTAATTCATTTAATCTCAACAAGTTTTTGCATAACTTTATATTCCTCTACTATGCTCTCTTTGCCAAGAATATGTTCATATAAATCACTTTTCCCCTGCTAAACTGGCTTTGGAAAGTATTTGAAAAGCAACTAGACTATTAACCCTTTGAATAAGTTTCTCTTTTCCTTTTCTTTCCTTTATTTTTATTGCTAATTAAATTGCCTGGAGTCAAGTTTTCTGAGAGGTTGAGTTTCCACATTTTTCCAGTGATGCACAGACTTTTCTAGTGTCATCTTAGAGAGTCTCGGAATCCTCCAGATCTTTTGTCTGTGATCATTGGCTAAGACTGTACTGCTTCCATTTTTTAAGTTGGCGGGAACGAAGTATGCTACCGCTCATTTCAGGATCTGGGCAGAACATGAAGAAGGAGATTCACTAACTTAGTTTTCAGCCCCCTCAGCTTGGTCTCACGGAAGTCCCTAGTATTTCTTCTTTTCTGGGGAGGATCAGAAAGCTAGCCCACGTGTTTGCTTTCCAGCCTGGGTTTTTGGATAGCTGATGGAAGTGTAAATCTACATATCGTGGTTCGATCTGCAAAGATTTGGTAGAGTTTCTAAACCCACTTCCTAAGTATAGAAAAATGTGTACCAACTTTTGCATAGTTTGACAGTGGAAGTGTATCTAATGATTGTCATTCTACGTTCTTTTGGGAAGAGCTAGACATAACAGGAGTCATGGTACATTCATGTGCTATAGGGTGCCCTCAGTTATAACAGCTAACATTGGAGGTAGGTGCTATTACTCAACTTTTCAGATGGAGATGCTGGGGTCGGAGAGATGAAGTGGTCCCCTTAAATTCACGCCAGGATAGAATCAGGATTCAAAGCCAGGCATTTTGTTTTCAGATGTTTATTTAATTATTGCACTATCTTGTCTTAGTTGAGTGACCTAATAATAACAAGAAGGCATAAAGAATCAAACTGTGTTTCATTGGAATTTTATTTGGAGTTCTTCAAAACCAACTGAAAGTTGAATTTTTTTGACCCATGTCCTCAGTCTTTTTTTTTTAAAAAAGATTTTATTTATTTATTTATTTATTTGACACAGAGAGAGAGAGAGAGAGAAAGAGAGATAGAGAGATCACAAGTAGGCAGAAAGGCAGGCAAGAGAGAGGGTGAAGCAGGCTCCCTGCTGAGCAGAGAGCCTGATGCGGGGCTTGATCCCAGGACCCTGAGACCATGACCTGAGCCGAAGGCAGACGCTTAACCCACTGAGCCACCCAGGTGCCCCAACCCGTGTCCTCAGTCTTTTGACCTTAAAGTATGGAGGGGCACCTGGCTGGCTCAGACAGTAAAACATGTGGCTCTTGATCTTGGGGTCTTGAGTTCAAGCCCCACATTGGGTATGGAGCTTACCTTAAAAAATGAATTAATTAAAATGAAATAGAGTGAATCCTTTAAAAAAAATAAAGTATAAAGATTTGAGCTGTGTTTTTTGTAAGTGCTGTGTGTTTCATAGTGATCATTGCTTCATTTATTTAACAGATATTTATTGAGCACCTAGTATATGCCAGGCATTAGATCTCCTAGGTAATAGAGATTCAGCAAAGAAGAAGACAGGGAAAAAAAAAATCCTCCTCTCAGGTTGCATACATTCTACTGGGCAGTCCTGATGGATCTTCTGAGTTAGGTATGCAGCAAAATTTGTTACCCAAGACTTGGCAGTTACGGCCATTCTCAGGTGAGTCAGAACAACCCGAGTCCTGTGCCTGAAGGACTTTGTTCCGGATGGCTGATGGATGACTTGAGCAAGCCATTCTGGCCAGAACCTGAGAGATGAGGCAGAATCACTCCGACTTCTCCAGTGTGGTGGCGATTTTTGTTGCTATGGTAACCACTTAGCATCCCTCTCCACACTACATCATAATTTTGACAGGACAATGTGAATGAGTTTATGTACAAACACATGTGCTTTTGTGAAGCCTGGTTGGGGCAAAAGAAAGCTCTACTACATGTATTGTCTTTTCAAAGATACACAATATTCAGGCTAATTAAACCTGTCCACGCAGGCTTCTAATTGTTGAGGCTTCCCTTGGAGTAGCAAATTGCTGTGTTTGAAATGATGGTGTGTCTGCAAAAGATGGGATTTTTTATAATACATACGTTCACGGATACATCTAGCAAATTCTCACTTTTTCTAATGTAAAAATATGCTAATTTTCCACACAAAGTTCGCTGACATTCACAGTGCATCTCAGTGAACATGAAATCTTCCCAGTTCTAATGAGGCCCTCCTCTATGATTAGGATTTCATTGCTCTCGCTGTAGCGTAAGTTCTTCACCAAAACTGTGATTATGATGTGCAGTTCACATGTCAAAATTACTAATTTTGTCATTCTTTTGTTGTCGTTGTTGTTAGCTTCCCAACATTAATGAGAAAGCTCTGCTTGGAGAGGAGGTGTGTATGTTACAGAGCTAGGGGATCCCAGTATTTGTTACCTACAATGGCCGAAGTTGCTGAAATGTTACAAATAAATGTGACATCTACAGAATCCAGTCCCCTTCATGAGAAACACTGTGAGCAGGGAAAAGGGAGAATAATTTGGGGAGAATAATTCTGAAGAATGTAAAAAGGTCCCGGGGCGCGTGGGTGGCTCAGTGGGTTAAGCCTCTGCCTTTGGCTCCGGTCATGATCTCAGGGTCCTGGGATCGAGCCCCGAGTCGGGCTCTCTGCTCTGCGGGGAGCCTGGTTCCTCCTCTCTCTCTGCCTGCCTCTCTGCCTACTTGCGATCTCTCTGTCAAATAAATAAACAAAAAAACTTAAAAAAAAAATAAAAGAATTTAAAGGGTCCAGAAACGGAGAACAGTCAGACGCACTGAGATACGACCCCTGTTGTTTTTGCCATCTGGAGATTCTGAGCTTCCCTTTGAAGCCACCTTGGGGCGGGGGAGAGAACCAGGTGCTGGACATTTTGTGTGAAAGGTCCAGTATTAAAGCTTTTGGTGATGTAGCTTTCTTTTCCCCCTCATACGCACTCACCGACACTCACACAGTTTCTCTCTTTGTGGTATCTGTAGTGCTATCAGGGGGTTCACTACTAACCAGACTCTGTCCTGAATTGTCCCTCCTCTCAGTCCACCTAGGTATTGCAGAGCACTGGTCACTAGTCTAGAGTCTAAGGTAGTTTTTCCCTTGGTGTCCTCTCTGACCTCCCCATCTGACTAGTGACCACACAACATCATCCCATCAGGGATGTCCTCTTGTCATTGTGCCTGCTCAGAGATCTTCAAGTTCTAAACTCTCTTTTACACCTGAAATCCTCCTCTAAACTCCTAAACTCTCTTTTACTGAAAGCGCCCCTCCCCCCTTTTTACAACAGTGGGTATCTACTTCTCGCATCTGTAAAGTCAATGGTACTATTCAAGTGTCAACCCCCCCCCCCCCCCCCCCCGCAACAAGTATCCAATTCTAGAAACAGAAGTGGCTTGGAAACTTACATAGTGATGTTCCTGTTCCTTTCCAGAAATGTGACCATCTAGAGGGTTGAAACATGTTTGCTCCTGTGACACTTCTGCTAACATTTAGTAAGAATTTCTTGAGGCTTTTCATGTCATGCTAACATTTTGGAATTTAGATAGAATATAGTATTTATCATCAAAAGTTTAGCATTCAGGTAGAAAGAAGATGGGTCCAAGGAAAGTTTGTTGCGTTCATCCAGCTCCACAATTGTTCGCAAGAGCTCCCATATTCAATAGGTCATTTAACCCTTAAAAAATAAACAAAACAAGAGCCATAGAAGAGATTAGGTAGGCTGGACACTGCTGAGTACACCTGGGTGAGAATTCATGTACTACAACTTGCTAAATTTAATTTCTTTTTTATTTTTTACTATTAATTTCTTTTTTTTTTTTTTAAGGTTTTGTTTATTTGAGAGACAGAGATCACAAGTAGGCAGAGGCAGGCAGAAAGAGAGGAAGGGAAGCAGACTCCCTGCTGAGCAGAGAGCCTGATGGGGGCCTCCATCCCAAGATCCTGGGACCATGACCTGAGCTGAAGGCAGAGGCTTTAACCCACTGAGCCACCCAGGTGCCCCTGCCAAATTCCATTTCTTAACCTACAAAATGAGGATGCTATACTTCCTTCTCAACACACTGGTTGACTCAGTTCTCAGCCTGTGGAAACCACTCCATTAACCCAAGAGACTCCCATGGAAGGAGCCCTGGACTGTGAGTGGGGAGGTTGGGGGAGGGGGTGGAGGACAATCAAAAAAGCCTTCATTGTGGAGGACAGTTAAGGGCAAAGTGAGTTGGTTTCACTGAGGGCGTTTCAGGAAGAAGAAACAGCTTGAGCCAAAGCTCAGAGTTGAGAAACACTCTGGCCTGTAGGAAATTACAAGTTGTTCAGTAGGCTTTCAGTATGAGCTTTATTTTCCTTCAAGCCTCTTCCGTCATTTCCGTGTCTTTTGTAAATCCACTTCCTTTAAACACAGCAACGACAAACAAACAATAGTAAGAAATTCACTGAGCAAGTGTACATGGGTGTTCCTTGCTACATTGTTTAGTATAGCATAAGTAAGACGATGAATCATTTGGGGTTCATTAATATGCTTTTCTCTTTTATATTTGTGTGTGTATGTGTCTGTGTGTGTCCCCACCTTCCCTGTCACCCAGAAGCAACCATTTGTCTCAGGAGATTAAGGTTCTTGAAGCAGGAAGGCAGGAAAAATCAAGTGTTCAACTTTTTGTCTACCAAATACGATTTTCGAAATCCCTTAAGCCTCCATTAGCATCTCAAGAACTAGGTCCGTTGGGCCTAAATGTCCAGTTTAATATGGCTAGGGTGACCACACTTACCAGCTTACCTGGGACAGTTCCTGTTCATGTCCATTGTCCTGGCCTCATTATTTTCTCTCAGATGCATTCTGGTTTGGATGATAAATTACAGGGAAGATCGATTCCTGCCACAGAGGAGTGGAGTAAGATGAGCCCAGCCCTTCAGGCCTAGTAGAGTGGGAAAGGAGAAGAAGATGGGGGTGGGGGGGTGGGGGGGTGGGGGCAGTCAGTGAATTCCAGGGTTTGTGTATTTGGGGTGCTAACGGACATCTCGGCTAACAGCAGCAGTGCTTTTTGGCCTCAAGATCCCTGGAGCCCTGGGAAGCCTACAGTACAGAGTTGCCCCATGCAAGACAAGTTGACAGTATCGTAACAAGAGTAGCCATAACTTGGGAGAGGCTGAGAGAGCCTATCAATTCTGAGCTTCTTGGGCTCCCACCTACGAAGAAAGGAAAGTTTGACATGTTAAGGTTCTGAGTAGAGGACCAGCCAACTTGCTCTAGGGGATGCCTTAGTGAGCATGAGGTGCCATCCTGGGCGGGGGAGGGGTTCCGGGCCAGATAGGCCAAGACAGGGGTTGGTTGGAGGCTAGGACCAAGGCCCCAGATGGGGTTCATCAAAATTTGAAAGTGTTCAGGCAGGGAGGACTTGAGAAAGGAGGATACAGGGCTCGGGCTGAGCTTAGAGAATAGAGGATAGTCACCCAAGGCCAACTCCAGTCAGTGTCCAGTGCCTGTGGCATGCTGAGTCATCTGGTAGGCAAGGTGCTTCTCACATGGAGCAGAGGACCCAGGGACCAGCACAGGTCTCTACTCCCCCATGCCATGGGACTGGGTAAGCCTTGTGTACACCTGCCCGTCCACTTGGGGAGGAAAAGGGAGGGGTGGAGTTTGCATTCTCATGAGGGAGATGGATTCTTTCCCTGAAGATGTATTTGTTGTGCCCTCCCCCTGTGCCATCCTGGGGGTCTTGCTCTGCGTACAAAAATTCCCGCCTTCACGGAGCTCACATTCGGATGGATTTCCCCGAGGACTGCATCGAGACTGGAAACATTCCAGTACTGTTCATGATACATTCCTACTACTCAGCCACAGGTGGGGAGAACGCTTTAGGTCAGCTAAATAAACCATAGAAAGATAGGAAGCTGCATTTAGTTTTGTCTGTTTGAATGGTAGCATTTTAAAATTTGATGCTTCAATTATAAAGTTAGCAAAAGCCTACATATTTAAGAATAAGGGACTGAGTAGGTAATTTATGGTATATCTTTAATAAAATACATAGTATCTTAAGTTGGCAAAAGCCTACATATTTAAGAATAAGGGACTGAGTAGGTAATTTATGGTATACTTTAATAAAATACGTAGTACCTTAAGTTGGCAAAAGCCTACATATTTAAGAATAAGGGACTGAGTAGGTAATTTATGGTATATCTTCAATAAAATACATAGTATTTTATCAAAGACTTTATTGATTTATTTGACAGAGAGAGAGATGACAAGTAGTAAGGAGAGAGGCAGGCAGAGAGAGGGGGGAAGCAGGCTCCCTGCTGAGCAGAGAGCCCGATGTGGGGCTGGAACCCAGGACCCTGAGATCATGACCTGAGCTGAAGGCAGAGGCCCAACGCACTGAGCCACCCAGGTGCCCCAGTAAAATACAATATATTAACAATGATGTCACAGATGAATATGAATTGGTGTAGAACAGCATTCATGATGGGTAGTGTAAGTTGTATGAGCAAGTTACAAAATAGCATCTAATATTCCATTGATTGATAAAATATTTAATATGAACATTAAATGTAGTTCACCATCTGTTTTATGCAAAGGGAATTGCATGTAGTAAGTCCATAGATATGTGTGTGTAGGTATTGCATCTATTTTACATATGCATATAGCATATACATCTATGGATATTCAGTTAGAACTGATCTATAGCAACATGTGTATACTGGTCATCTTTATGTAAATAGACTTCCACTTATGGAATTCTTTGTATTTATCTGTGTCTTCTGGTGTTTTTCCTCTGAATATGTAATATTCTGGCTTGAAGTTATTTTTCAAATGATTTTTAGAAAATCACTTTCAGTTTCTAGCAATTCAGTGATTTGCTCTATGACCTTGACTTTGTAGGCGTGTGTGCCACTTGGTGCATATTCTGTAAGGCAGCACGTAGGGTGGCGTGAGGAGCAAAGAGAGGGCAGGGAGAAGGAATTAAACTATCTCAAAGGGGTTTTTGGGAGAAGGAAGGAAGGAGAAACAAAGGAAGGAAAAATATTGTGTCCTGGTTTGAAAGATGAGATGCAAATTTGTAAAGGATGCCTGGAGATATCTTACTTGGGAAATTGAATACATACATGACAAATATATTGTTTCTGGGAGATGGATATGAAAAAAGAGTTTTATTCATCTCACTTTTTATGGTGTCCTCCTTTGTGTTATTTCGGTTTCTGGGATCATCTATTGTGTCTGTATGTGAAGTCTGGAGTAATTCGACTTTGGTATGTGCTCGGAAACTTACATCATCCTTGATCACAGGTCTCTTTGACTGTTTATACCACAGTTTTGAAAATGTGAACAAGTCTGATGGCATGACACATGACTAGTGCTTAACCAAAGTGCACTGCCACCCCTTTGCAGAGAAAGTGGAATGGAAGAACTAGATGTAAAAAGATAAAACAAAACTCAACGGGCCAGGGCTTGGATTGGGGCACTGAGGTCATTTCTCTTTCTTCTGTCTATTGATAGGACTGGTCCAAGATTGATCTAGAAACATGTACCACGAAGAGAATTGCATCAGCTTCTCCCAGTAATCCTTTTTTTGGTTTGTTTGTTTTAAATCATCTTAGGAAGCTTTCATTTGGATCCAGCCACAATGCTTCCTGCAATTCTGTAGAGCTTACTTCTACTGTTAGAGAAATAAGTGCCTGATCCTAGCATTCTTAGAAAGACTTTGTGTAGACCAGACTCATGTCATCTCAACCTCAGACAGCAAAGCTAATCAGTTATATGTCATCGTGACCTCTTGAAAAGTACCTTGTATAAAGAGTTAGAATCATAGCATTGGAGCCTTGGAAGCCTGTGTATGGAAGATGGTTGTTATTGTAAGTGTTCGTAATACTCATCATAATAACTTATAGTCTGCCGCAGTAGCAGACACTTAAAAAAATATCTTTCTTACCTTGTTTCCTTTTGGTAACCACCCTCTGCATTTAGATTATGGCTTGGATTATGGAGCTAGAGCTGATTCAGCCCCTTTGGGCCTCGGGGGAGGGGGTGTGATCAAGCCCAGCCAGTCAGGCTGATGCTCCATCCTCCGATTGACTATGATTAGTTTAGGAGTCAGGGAGGGATCCTAGCTGAGTCCATCGGAATTAATCCAAGGACTTTTGCCAGATCTACTCAAGAAGGGATTTCTGAGGTTGAAAGTTGTAGGCTTGAAGCTCTTGCAGCCGTGCTGCTGCCCTGTGGGGATCTGGAAATAAAGCCAACCCAGGCCAAGATATATAAAGACAAAAGGTGTTCAAGACAGAGAAATATTGACATTTTGTGGTGGATAATTCTTTGTTGTAGGAGGCTGTCTTGTGTCCTGTAGGATGTTTAGCAGTCTCTGCTTACATGCCAGCAGCCACGCCAGCAGCCACATCCCCAGCCACCCAGCCGCAATAACCAGACAAGCTTCTAGGTATTACCAAAGTCCTCTGAAGGACAACATTGTTTCCAGTGGAGAACTAGTGGTTAGGCAGCTAGATCTCGCTGGATTTGAGGTCAACTCTGACTTTTTCATTATTTGTACTGTATTAGTTTTCTATTGCTGTCTGTATAACCTGCTTCTGTTGTCATGTCTTTTTTTTTTTTTTAAGATTTTATTCATTTATTTGAGAGAGAGCGCAAGCGAGAGAGCAGGAGAGGGAGAGGGAGAAGCAGACTCCCCACTGAGCAGGGAACCCAATATGGGGCTCGATCCCAGGACCCTGAGACCATGACCCAAGCCGAAAGCAGCCCTTTAACCCATTGAGCCACCCAGGTGCCCCCCTGTTGTCATGTCTTGATGAAAGGAAAAGTTTTCTTCTTTTAAGGATTCATGGGAGTACCACATTCAAAACTATATGAAAAGGACCATTCACCATGATCAAGTGGATTTATTCCCCGTACACAAGGATGGTTCACTAGTTGCAAATCAGTTGCCGTAATACATCAACAAAATGAAGGATAATCTTATAATCATCTCGATAGATGCAGAAAAAGCATTTGATAAAATTCAGCATCATTCATGATAAAAACTCCCAATCATGTGAGTTTAGAGGGAACATAACTCTACCTGATAAAGGCTCTATATGAAAAACCCACAGCTAACACCATCCTCGGTGATGAAAAACTGAGAGCTTTTCCTCTAACATCAGGAACAAGACAATGGTGTCTACTCTCATCACTTTTATTCAACATAGTGTTGAAATTCCTAGCCATAGCAATCAGACAAGGAAAAAAAATAAGAGGCATCCAAATTGGTAAGGAAGAAATTAAATAATCACTTTTTGCAGATGAAATGATCCTCTATAAAAAAAGCCATGAAGACTCCATCAAAAAATTACTAGAAGTAATGAATTCAGTAAAGTTGCAGGATACAAAATTAATACCCAGAATCAATAGCATTTTATACTAATAATGAAGCAAGAGAAGGAAAAATTAAGAAAACAATTTCATTTACAATTGCACCAAAAAGATTAAAATACCTAGGAATAAACTTAGCCAAGGAGGTGAACGACCTTTATTCTGAAAACTGTAAAACATTAATGAAAGAAATTGAAGATCACTCAAACAAATGAAAAGATACTCCTTGATCATCCACTGGAAGAATTATCATTGTTAAAATGTCCATAAGACCCAGTGTAATCTACAGATTCAGTGCAACCCTATCAATATGACAGCAGCATTTTTCACAGAGGTAGAACAAATAGTATTAAAATTTTTATGGAACCACAAAAGACCCCAAATAACCAAAGCAGTCTTGAAAAAGAACAAAGCTGCAGGGATCACAACATGATTCCAGATTTCCAGATATACTACAGAGCTGTAGTGATCAAAACAGTATAGTACTGGCACAAAAATAGACAAATAGGTGGGGGGCTGGGGTGGCTTAGTCAGTTAAGCATCTGTCTCATGATTTCAGAGCAGGTCATGATCTCAGGGTCCTGAGATCAAGCGAAGTATTGATCTCTTTGCTCAGAGGGGGTCTACTTGTCTCTCTCTCCTTCTGCTCCTCCCCTGCTGTGGCCTTCTCCCTTTATTTAAAATAAATAAATTTTAAAATAGACACATAGATCAATGGAATGGAATAGAGAGCCCAGAAATAAACCCATGCTTTTATGGTCAATTAGCCTATGACAAAGGAGACAAGAAATGCAATGGGGGAAAACTCAGTCTCTTCAACAAATGGTTTTGGGAGAACTAGAGAATTACATGCAAAAGAATGAAAGTGGACCACTATTCAACAGCATACATAAAAATAAACCCAAAATGGATTAAATGTAAATGTAAGACCTGAAACCATCTAGAAGGGAACATAGGCTATAATGACTCTGACCTCAGTTGTAGAAACATATTTCTAATTATAGATCCCAGATCAAGGAAAATAAAAGCAAAATTAAACTGTTGTGCTATGTCAAAATGAAAAGTTTTTGCACGGCAAAGGAAAGTATCAACAAAACAAAAAAGGCAACTTGCTGAATGGAAGAAGATATTTGCAAATGTTATATCCAATAAGGTGTTAATATCCAAAATATATGAAGAACTAATAATTTAACACCCCCAAAACCAAACAATTCGATTAAAAAATAGGTAGAGGATCCAATCTAGATATTTTCTCAAAGAAGACATACAGAGGACCAAGAGACACATGAAAAATGCCCAACATCACTAATCATTGGGGAATTACAAATCAAAACCACAATGAGGTTCCACCTTACAGCTGTCAGAATGGTTAAAATAAAAAAGAAGTAACAAGTTTTGGCAGGGAGGTGGAGAAAAAGGAATCCATGTACACTGTTGATGGGAAAATAAACTGGTACAGCCATTGGGGAAAACGATGTGGAGGTTTGTCAAAAAATTAAAAATAGTAACGCCATTGGACTCAGTAATTCCACTGCAGTGTATTTACTCAAAGTGAAAACACTAGTTCAGAATGATCTATGCACCCCTATATTCGTTGGAGCTAGTTTACAGTAGCCAAGATATGGAAGTGCCCATCAGTAGTTGGATGGATCTGGAAGATATAGTGAGAGAGAGAGAGAGAGAGAGTGTGTGTGTGTGTGTGTGTGTGTGTGTGTGTGTGTGTGTGTGTGATAAAATATTATGCAGCCACAAAAAGATGAGATCTTGCCATTTGCAACAACATGGGTAGAACGTACAAGGTATTATGTTAAGTGAAATAAGTCGGACAGAGAAAGACAAATACGTATGACTTCACTTATATGTAGAATCTAAAAACTGAAACAAATGAAGAAACAGAAAGCTGAATCAGATCTATAAATAGCACAAACTGAGGGTTGCCAGAGGGGAGATGGCAGGGGAGGGGTGGGCAAAATGAGTAAAGGACAGGGATATACAGACTTCAAGTTATGGAATGAATATGTCAGGGGAATAAAGGGCACAGCATAGGGAAGATGGGCAGTGATATAATACTGTTTATGGGGACGGGGGGTAGCTGCACTTGTGGTGAGTGTGGCAGAGCATCTAGAGAAGTTGAGTCATTATGTTGTATATCTGAAACTAACATAATATTGTGTGTTGTTGGAGTATAGTTGTATACTTTAAAAAAACAAAATCAGTATGATTAGATTGTCCCCTCAAAGTGATCCAGAATAAACTCTCCATCTCAAGATCCTTCACGTAAGCACATCTATAAAATTCCTTTCACCATCTAAGGCGACATAGGTGCCATTATGGGGAGTAGGATGTGGACATCTTTGCGGAGCCCATTATTCTTCTGCTTAACCATATTAACTGATTAATTTCTGTCTTGCCCCAATTAGTGTGACTTGACTTTCAGTTATGGCAACCAAAAGTTATAGTAAAATGTTTGAGACTTGGTATGCAAGACCTCTTTCTAAGCCATGCTATGGGGGCGCCTGGGCGGCTCAGTCATTAAACATCTGCCTTCTGCTCAGGTCATGATCACAGGGTCCTGGGATTGAGCCCTGCTTCTCCCTCTTCCACTCCCCCTGCTTGTGCTCCCTCTCTTTCTGTGTCAAATAAATAAATAAAATCTTGGGGCGCCTGGGTGGCTCAGTGGGTTAAGCCGCTGCCTTCGGCTCAGGTCATGATCTCAGAGTCCTGGGATCGAGCCCTGCATCGGGCTCTCCGCTCAGCAGGGAGCCTGCTTCCTCCTCTCTCTCTGCCTGCCTCTCTGCCTGCTTGTGATCTCTCTGTCAAATAAATAAAATCTTTAAAAATAAATAAATAAATAAATAAATAAAATCTTTAAAAAATTAAAAAAAAAATTCATGCTATAGTGAATAGGATCCTTGGGGCACCTGGGTGGCTCAGTGGGTTAAGCTGCTGCCTTCGGCTCTGGTCATGATCTCAGGGTCCTGGGATCAAGTCCCAAGTCGGGCTCTCTGCTCAGCAGGGAGCCTGCTTCCCTCTCTCTCTCTCTGCCTGCCTCTCCATCTACTTGTGATCTCTCTCTGTCAAATAAATAAATAAAATCTTTAAATTTAAATTTAAATTTTTTTTAAGTTAAACTCCCATCCCCTAACATAAAGCCTGATACAGCATGGGCCCCCCATGTGGACTCAAGGTACATAGGTTTATGCTTTTCATTTTTCTTGGGTCGCATGAAGAAGAGTTATTAGAAACTCTACCACATGAATTGTTAAGCAGGGCTCTGGGAAAGAGAATGTGGAGAAAAGAAGTAAACATTCTGTGCAAAGAGAAGCAATTAAGTGATTTTGAAGAGCTGGGGATCTCAGAGTCAGGTAGCCAGGGAGGAATTGCAGCTCCCCACTGTTCCTATGGCTCTGTGAAATAAAATAGTCTGTCTTTGTGTTGCCTAATTGCTGTGCGCTCCCTTCCCTTTGTTTTTTTGTCCTTTGCACATTGAGGTAAGTGACTGATAAATCAATCCTAGGTAGAGAAGAATTTATTATTTTTTATTTTCCCTCTCAGAGCAGTTTCTCCAGATACAATATATTATGTTCTTAGCCTTGTGTATCCTGGACTCCGAGGGTTTTCTGACTGGGAGATTACACAAATCTCTTTGGGATTACAATTCACTGGCCCATAGCATATCTGGCGGTCCCTTTGATGCCTTCTGTGTCCAAAGAGACTTTTCCAGTTTTGCAGGCTGGTCCGGTATCTGATGGAGTGCGTCACCCCTGGGAAGATGGTGCCTGATACATCAGCCCCAGAGATGAGGACCAGAGCGTGCTTTTCATTTAAAACAATTCCAGGGAGTGTGAATGGTTTTGTTTAGCAAATGCTGTCTTGGAATCCATTTTTTATTTTTTGTTTTCAGAGGCCTTAGAGAAGAGAGAGAGAGCTCAGTCTCACATACCTTTAATTGTAACACAGAACTTTTGAACATCCTAACGACGTTTGCTCAAAGGACATCTCCCCTGATATGGGAACTGTCCTGGCTTTAGTTTACTAAATTTAGAAATCCAGACCACAGTGAATTCCACAACCTGAACTCTTCCTGCCTTTTTACTTAAGCCACACCAAATCTTGGTGATAAAACAGAGCGTTTCCCTATAATGAGTGTACATAAATATTTCATTGATGTGATTATCCTTGACGTGAAATAATTCCACAGCATGGCTAGTGCTTGGGTGAAGTGATAAATCTGCTTCCTTCCCACCCAAGTGGTTTCTTGTTTTAAACAAACAAGATGTGTGTCTGAAACTGTGGTTTGTATGCACACGCATGTCTTTTTACCTGCTGTTTCCGTCCCTGGAATGTGCACGTGACTCCTAGGAGTATGTGATAATGAGGAAGGAAGGCCATGTTGCTTTTTTTTTTTTTTTTTTTTTTTTTGCATTTCATAGGAGATAGACAAATGCTCATTCAGTCAGAATTTCCAAACTCCCAGCAGTATACTTAATTAAAAATGCATTTCAAATTTGAGCATTTGCTGTATATAACAAGAGTTAGCAAATTCAACTTACATCTTGGCTCTTAAAAAAAAAAAAATTGGCCTGGAGAGAAGGAAGAAAAAGGTTTAAGGAGACCAAGAAAACCTTTATGACCCTGCAAAAATTATAGTTGCTGCCCGTGCATTTTTTTACTTTTACTTGGGATATAGAAGAGTGTTATATACCATTTTTACCATCTGATAAAAGTGGTATGGCCTTGACAGAATGTCTTTTTTTGCAAAGCATTTCTGATTAAAACTTGCTTATATGAGATGCTGTTTCTTCCTAGATAGGTCTCCATTTTAAGACCAAATCTGTATACTCTACAATATTCTTAAATTGGCCACCTTCTTTGTTTTTATGATTGTTTGACATCTCTTTCATTCTCTCTCTCTTTTTTTATCTTACCCCCTTGTCACCATCCTTTGTCTTGTATGCTGATATCAAAGGTTTGTTTGTTGTCCCTCCTCTTTTGGACCTTTTGGGAGAACAGATACGTGTACTCCGGTGATGAGGAACAAAAGAAACTGCCAGGCTCCATGGTGATGGTCTACAGAAATTTGGGATGGTTTCGATTGGTGGTATGTTCTGTTGTGCGTTGTATTGTTGAAGGTTCCAGATGATTCTCGAGGGACGCTGGCAGGATCTGGGATCTTACCCTTCTTATAAGTGAATACATTTGCCTATTACCATTTTGCGCATGCTGGCAAAAATCACATGACTCTTGGGTCGGAGATAGAGGACTTAATCACTTACAGCACAGCAAACAGCATGAGCATTGTGTTTGTGTCAGTGCTCCAAGGTCCCCAAATCCCAAGGGGTCAATTTCAAGGGGCCCGTGTGGATACTCTGCATACTAGAGTTCCATTGAAGTTGAGGAACCCTGAGCTTGGGGAACCCACCTGTTTTATGGCAAACCTCTTGGCGGTGGAGGGAGACGTGATTTGACCCCTCCACTGCAAACTCAACCTTGAGTGATGATGGCTCGGGAAAAGAGAAGGCAGGGGCTAACCCACTTTATAGGGCCAAGCAGGGCTTAGGGCCCGTGATGGCTTGCACTCCCAAGAATTACCCAGTATACTTTCCTAGATAATACTAATAATTACACTAGCTGCCATTTACTGAACATCCCTGCATACCAAGCGGGATACTTAATTTGCAACAGGCCAGTGTAGTAGCACGCCTGTTTCCAGATAGGGAACCTAAGAAGACTTAAAGAATTTAAACAAAATTGCTTGCTCTGACCACTGCCCTAAAGAAGGACTACTTTTTTCTGCTTTTTTTTTTCTTAGTTTTTATTTAAATTCCAGTTAGTTAACATACAATGTAATATTAGTTTCAGGGTATGATATAGTGGTTCAACACTTCCTTACGTCATCCAGTGTTCTTCGTGGCAAGTGCATTCCTTCCTCCCCATCACCTCTGTCACCCACTCCCCCGCCCACCTCCCCTCTGCTAACCCTCGGTTCTCTATCATTAACAGTCGGTTCCTTGGATTTGCCCCTCTCTTCTCTCTCTCTCTCTCTCTCTCGACTCTATTTTCTTTCTGTTTTAGTCCCACGTGTGTCTCTTTCAGGGCTCTTATACCAATGTCACTTTATTTAAAAATTTTTTTCCTGTCTTGACCACTAGCATGAAAGCTCTTTAAGACAAGGCATTGATTTTGTTCACCTTTGTTTTCCCGGCAGCTCAAGTAGCGGCTGGTAATGTGGTGGGCATGAGATCGTTTTGCACCTAAAGGTTTTCTCAGTGTCTAGCAAAGCATCCATGACCTAATAGGTAACACGAAATCTGTTTGTTGAGTGAATATATAAATAAGTGAATGGATTTGCTTCACTGCTGAGTAATGGCATCAGGACTTGAACTAGAACCCTGTCTAGCTCTGAAGCCTTGTATTTAACAAGGTGATCCTTCATCATTGGTGGTAGAATCAGCCCAATGCATAAAAATCCTTGGGGGTTAGGATTCTCTATGCCTTGTTTCAGTAGTTCCTGTGAGGTAGGTCCTCAATATTATTTTGGAAGTCAGAAATGAAAATTTCATTTCATTTTTTTTTCTTTTTTTTTAATCTCTCTTGCATCCCGATAAGAAGAAAACAATAAGAGAAAGCGATGAGTATCTCTCAGAATCAGATTTTTTTTTTTTTTTTTTTTTTTTTTACTTAAATACAAGCCTCTCCTTCCAGCATCCCCTGTGGGTGACAGCATAGAGGGTTTGACCAAGAATGTTGAGTTTCTTCCCAGGCTCGTTTCCATGGTGATGGTTGCAGCTTTGATAGCGTCGGGGTGACTGGGAGAGGAAGCAGAAGACAGGGTAATGCTGCATCACAACATTAGCAAAATCCTTGCGGCCACATACAAGAGGGCCCTCAGCCAATGACCGTGGACAGAAACTCGCTCAGAAGCCAGAGGGATGGGTCCTGAAGAGCTATTTTTGTTTGTAAAACTTCTCTCATTCTTGCATTTTTGAGTGAATTGCCTCTGTTTGGGCTCAAGCGTCAGTAGGGCTATTTGTCTAATTCTGACTTTCCTGAACGTACATTTGGTTGGAGAGCTTACCATTAGGTGCACGGGGCTCACCTGCTAAGGGCCCTCAAGACATCCCGCAGCATTTATGGACATTTGTAGAAAGAGGTCAGAAAGAATTTCATCGAACGCCTATTTCTAGAGTCCTGTTCAGGTAATCTATTGCTACAGAACAAACCAGCCCCAAACATAGTGTTTTTAAAATGACAATTTCAGGGCGCCTGGGTGGCTCAGTGGGTTAAGCCGCTGCCTTCGGCTCAGGTCATGATCTCAGGGTCCTGGGATCGAGTCCCGCATCGGGCTCTCTGCTCAGCAGGGAGCCTGCTTCCCTTCCTCTCTCTCTGCCTGCCTCTCTGCCTACTTGTGATCTCTGTCTGTCAAATAAATAAATAAAATCTTAAAAAAAAATGAAAAAAAATAAAATGACAATTTCATTATTACCTCTCACATTTGGAGGCTGTGCTGGCTAGTGGTCTGTGATGTGGCTGCATTTCAGAAGGTAGCTGCCCCTGGATTCATCCACAGGATTCTTAACTCACGTGGCTGGCACCGGATGCTGCTGGCAAGCAGGGCCCCCAGCGGGGTCTCTGAGCCAGCACGCATGCGCATGGCCTCGCCACATGGCCTGCTTTTCTCTCTGCCTGGTGGCCGGGGTCCAGGGCTGGGTATCCAGGAGACAGGAACTAGAACTCTCCTAGGCCCTCAGCCCGCAAACTGGCACAGCCTCGCTTCTGCCATATTGTGGGGGTCGTGTTGTCCGAAAGCCCCCAGTAAAGGGGGGGCATAGACCCTACCTTTCAGTGGAAGGAGCGTGAGTGAATTTTCATATTGTGCTTTTAAACTGCCACAAGTTCCAACTCTGTCCTCTTTCTGTCCTCTTGGTGTGTATGGCCTAGGAGATCTAAAATCATGTCATTAAAGGTGAATTGCAGTGTTGCTGGGCTGGGCGGGGGGTTTAAACACAAATGTATTTTCTCATAGTTTGGGAGGCTAGCGGTGGGAGATCAAAGTATCAGATGCGGTTTCTTCAGAGACCCCTCCTTGGTTTGCAGGTGACTGCTTTCTCGCTGTATGTCCTCGCAGGGTCTGTTCTCTCTGCAAGCACTTAAGTATTTGAATCCTTTCTTTTTATAAGGACACAAGTCATATTGGATTATGGGCCCCCCATATGACCTCATTCTACCTTAGTTGCTTCCTTAAAGACCCTGTCTCCTAACCCAGTCACATTCTGAGGTACTGGAGATTAGGACTTCCACATAGGAATTTTGGAGGGACACAAGCTCATACTAGTGATATGAATATTTAAAGTATTTTTTATAGAGCTTTTAGTCTGTAGAAATACCTTGCTATGCATATAGACTCAAATTGCCAAGTTTTTGCTTATTTGGGATCGTCTCTGTTTTTAGGGGTTGCCTTTTAATTCAATTTTTGTTTAATATTTAAATAAGGTGTTTTCATGGTCTCCATGTAAAATCTCCAAAGTAAAGTATATTCGAAGAAGTCTAGCTCCCAACTTCATTTCCTCCGGAAGTCATTTTCAGATTGATCCTAGCTACACACACATGAGGAATCTGTTCTGGCCCATGACCATGACATGATGGAGTTTATAGTAATTACTTCTTCCCTGCAAGACGGCAGGTTCCATGAAGGCAGGGACTTGTCTTCTCCAATTTCTAATATCGTCCCTGAAACCTAACACTGTGACAAGAATATAGTTGGCATTCGGTAAGTATCTGTTGAATGACTGTGGTGCTGGAGTTCAGGGTATAGATTGGAATCAGTAACTTGAAAATCATCTACATAGAGGTCATGAACATGGACATGCTTTACAGCGGTTGTCTCAGATGGTTATAGAGGGTGAGAACTTGCATGATCTGTCATCTGCAAGTTGAAGAACCAAGAACTAGATGTTGTAATGTGGCCTGTGTCCAAAGATTTGAGAATTCGGGCAGCCCCTAGTATAAGTCCCTGAGTCCCAAAGCCCAAGAACCAGAAGCGTGGATGTCCAAGGGGAAGACAAGACGGACAGCCCAACCCAGGAGGAGAGAAAAGGAATTTGCCCTTCTTCTGCCTTTTTTGTTCGATATATTCAGGCTCTCAATGGATTGGACACTGCCTACCCACATTGGCGAGGATACATCTTTTTTGCTCGGTCTACTGAATCAAATACTAATTTTTTGTACAAACACCCTTGTTGACACACCCAGAAATAATGTTTTCCCAGCTATCTGAGTGTCCCTTAGCCCAGTGAAGTTGACACATCAAATTAATCATCACACCGTATTTAGGGGATAGAGCAAGGAGAGTGAGCACAGGAAAAAAGCAGTAGTTAGAGGGATGGCAGGGAGGTAGGATTCCAAGAAGGTCTATGTCTGTGGGTGTCCAGGAAGAGCATAATCATGATGGAGCCGTTAGTCAGGACATGTGTAGTTGAAAGAAGTGCCTGATGGGTAATTAGAAGATATTGGTTCAAGTTTTGCTGCTACACTTGATTTATTATGTGACCTTGGCTAACCTAGTCTCTCTAAAACTCAGTTGTTTCTTAAGTGAAATGAGAGCAATTGTATCTATGTGCATTGTGTGCCTGGTAGAGTGTGGAGGTTTCAAAAGAGGGTTATAGTGTTGAAACAGTCTAGAAACTAGCAGATGCTGTAAAAATGTAAGGGGGAGAGTGATACTCAAAGTAAAGGATCTTCTGGGAAATCTGGCTGGGCTCAGAACATGCAATTCTTGATCTCAAGGTTGTAAGTTCAAGCCCCATGTTGGCTGTAGAGATTACTTAAAAATAAAAATCTTAAAAAAAAAAGAAAAGAAAAAGGATCTTCTAAACTTACCTGCTGTAAGCCTTCATCTTTTGGGTTATGCCTTATATGTCTTCTTCCTGAAGTAATTTGCTTTTCTAAAGCAAGCCTTTAAGGCTTATGAGATCTTGGGGGAATGTCTTCTTAGCATACTTTCTGTAATGACAAAGTGATTTACAAAAGAGAACTTTGAAAAGGCAAAACTTAGGCTTTCATGTGCCACAGTTTACTATTTTCTCATCAAGGAGGCTCTTTGGAGTAGCTTTGATCCTAAGGTCACTGATTTTGGCCACAGTTATTCCTCATAGCTTAAAGCATACCAGATACTTCTAGGCAAGAGCATATCAAGTATGCCCTGATTTATACCAGTTACAATTTTGTTTCAATTAATACAGAAACTATCATGCCATAAGTAAATTGAGTTTTTCATATTCTTTTCATTTTGCTTGTCAAAAGCGTATGGTGAATTTTTAACCCGTTACATGCAACATCTGAAATGAGCTCCATTCTTCCTTGCTGATTAAAGCAGCAAAATTGGGCATCAGTGTTCTCAAACACGTAGCCGTAGGATACAGCATTGAAAGGAAGCTATTAACTGCATCGGGTCTTGTTAATAGCGGAAATTGGCAGAGATATATGGGAAGACTGCTGTTTTTCCCAAACTCACCTATGGTGTTTCTAAAAGAGGGCTAAATATTTTGTTCTCCAATCCACTTTTTACCCCCCCCCCCACTGTAGCTCTTAAGGATGGAAAGAGACCTCAGAAGTAGGAATAGAGGTGGATGAATCAACTTACTTTTAAAGACAGAGACTTGGCAAAAGACACAGCTTCAAGGATGAGTTTTTTTGTTTTTTTTTAGTAAACTTTCGAGGACTTTGTAATCCAGTGTGCTAAGCATTGGACTGGAAACAAAGAGATAGAAGGTTCTCATGTTTGGCATGTCAGTAACTGCCTCTGCTTCAGAGATTGGTTTCAGAAACGTGTCAGGCAGCATTGTCTTTTTCTCATCCCTTTTCATACTTGGCAAAAAAAATGGAGAGATAGTGATGTGAATGCAGAGCACATTTCTCTCGCACAGAAAGGACAGAGATCTATTATGTATCATGTATATAACACATATATGTATCTCCATCTATCTTTATTTGAAAATGACTGACTAGCTTTAAACTTAATTTCTGTCTTGCCGGGGCTGAGGTGTGTCTGTGTGTCTTTCATCTTCTGGGGTCTAGTTATATTAAAATAATTAGTTAACTCTTGTGAAACTGAAGATTTTCCTCTCTAAGGCCACAGATCCCATAGAGTTTTGACAGACAGAGCAAGTGCCCTGGAAATTTTTCTCCCCTCTTGTGCTGCATTTATCCTCCTTCCTTACTCCTCATGTTCTACAGACATCTTAGTGTTTGGTGGGGAAGAAGAGACTGGAAAGGAAGACCTAATTGAAATGAATGTCAAGGTCTTTTTGGAAGGTGCCGGAAGGAATGGAATGCTATTTTCTGGCTATTTCTCCTGTTTGCTTTCTCTTCTTTGTCTCCTTTCTCTTATTTCTTCTTTTCCTTCTTCTCTACTCTGATCCTTCAACTCTTCTCCCTTCCCCTTCCTTTTCTCTGAATTTATCTTCCATTTTTTTCCCTCTTCTTTGCATTACCAATAACCCACTTGCCAACCTCACTCTTTACTTAAGCCCTAATTAGAGGAAGTAGTTGATTGAACACTTCTTCATAAATTTATTTTTAAGAAGATAGAGTTTTTCTGAATTAATGGAAGCTGGCATCTCTTAGCCAGCCTCTCCTTTCACTCTATGTATGAGGCGACTCGTTCCTCCGTCTGTGAACACCCACGGCTATTCCTCTGACCGCATTATCTCTTTTTCCCTGGGGACAGAAGAGCTCTGCCCAGATTCCTCACTTTGACTTGCAAGTGGCCAGAGGAAGCTGACCTTTTTCCTCTTCTGACCTCACTGTCATCATCTGCTTTTAAAAAAAATTTCAATATTTAAATGGGATTTTTTTTTTTTTTTTTTTTTTTTTTTGGTAAGGGAGGGAAAACCAGGATGAGTCTCATCTGTCAAGGGTTGGAGCGATCTTGAACCTCAGGTTGGAGAAATTTGGTTGTGGGAGCAGCAGCACTGGTTTTGTCAACCTGTTTCTTTTTTTTTTTTTTTAAAGATTTTATTTATTTATTTGACAGACAGAAATCACAAGTAGACAGAGAGGCAGAGAGAGAGAGAGAGGAGGAAGCAGGCTTCCTGCTGAGCAGAGAGCCCGATGTGGGGCTCGATCCCAGGACCCTGAGATCATGACCTGAGCTGAAGGCAGAGGCTTTAACCCACTGAGCCACCCAGGCACCCCTGTCAACCTGTTTCTAAAGATTATTTTTCAACTTACAGAAAGTGGGTTACGTTTACAAGGTTGACATTTTGATAAGTAAGCCCTCTGCACAACGTGTCCAATTCCATACTCTTTGACGATGAAATACTTTTTTATGTGTGTCCATTGATGCTTTTGTGAAATGGTGGTTCCTTTTCTGTATCTATTGGTTTCTCCAATTTTTCAAGCCCCGGGTTGGATTGGCGTGACCACAACTTTGGGTTTTTACAGGCCTTCTGATTGTCAATATCTTACTGCCTTGATTTCCTCTGGTTCAAGTTATTGATGTAGTTTTCAAGGCTTTCGTGAGGAAGGTTTCAGAAACGTGTCAGGCAACATCGTCTTTTTCTCATCCCTTTTCATACTTGGCAAAAAAAATGGAGAGATAGTGATGTGATGAGAGGGAAATTTGAAATCCATGGCTAGTGAAATGTCTTTTATCTTTGTGGCTTGACTAACTCTGTTCTCCAGGGTGCCTTTGCCATCTTGATTGCTTATTTTGATTATTTACAAAGCGCTTCCACGTGGCACAGCATCAACCCCGAAGTATATGAGTAATGAAATATTTAATTTGGAAGTGTGAGATGGAAGTTTCCATTTAAAAGTCATGCCTTAGGAGCCCTGCCAATCAGCAGTGAAGAAAAGTTGCCTACATCTAAGGTTTGGTTGTCCTTCCGGGATAACGTCCCTTCACCATCTGTAGTAACTACGACAGACACATTTCATGTTTAATCCATGAGCTGTCAACTCCTCAAATCCTGTGCCAAGGCTTCAGCCTATCCTGCTGCCATGCTGAGACCGTGGTTCACTTGGAATGATGAATGGATCCCCCAGGTGGTTTTGGAATGGAAGAGTTTTGTGTGTTTTTTGTTTGTTTGTTTGTTTTTTGTTTTGTTTTTTTGGTCATGGGTGGGATGCAGCCTCTTGGAAATTTTTGTTTATGCCTACTGAAGATGGAATTAGAGGGCTGGACTTAAGGCAAATTGAACATCCTGAAGCAGGACCTTCGGTGTCTTCCTGTTGAAATGAAAATAAAATGCAGAAACTCGTTAGCATGGTCACTAGGGCCCTGTGATGCTTGGCCCCTTCCTGCGCTTTCAGTTCCATCAGCTGCTCTCTCCATTATAACCGAAATCAACAGAAAGACAGGGGAGCTGTCTGTCTGGCCTACTTTGCATTTCCATTTCCTCCTTCTAGAATCTCCTCCTTCTCCCCCAATGCCTTAATCCTCCCCATCTTTCGCAAAGCAAAGCGATATCAGCTTTCTTCCTAATACCCCAGCTTTCCTTGGCCCTCATCACTTGGCAGATTCTACTGGAATGCTGTTTGTTTCCCAGCTCATGGAAACTGGGGACGTTGGCTCATATTCGACAGCGTCTCCATTTGTAGCACTATGCTTGGCACCTACGAGGTGCTCAGTACACAATTTTTTAATCAGCAATTGGAGCCTGGATAATTACACGGAAGACAGAGGCTTTGCTATGTCTCCTTATTCTTTCTGGAACAGTCACTAAATAGTCCAGTGAGGCTTTAAAAAATGCTGCTTAGATGTTGCTCATTCATGTCAACAGTTGCCATGGTTTGCTATTTCAGAGCATTAAAACAACAACAACAACATAAATTTTGGTCCTTTCAGACAGAGCCATCAATTTGATAAAGATTATATTGTTTTAAATCCCATCTGCAAAACAAGGTGGGTTGTAATCTTGCCTCTGTACCATCTACTAATGGTTTCCTTGGCAAAAAGTAACAAAAGTGCTAATATTTTTGTTACATCTATTGGATGAACTCAGTTTGGACCTCTTGAATTGTTAAATAGAAAACACCAAAAGGCATATTGCTACAAACACAGTCAGAGTTTGTATTTTTAGAGAAGAATTTGTTAACTCATGGGCTCAGGATAGGGTTTTCCGCTAAAACAACAATTCATCCACAGAAATATAGCAAAGGGAAGGAAATAATCTCTCCACTACAAGAATTTTCCTTTGTTAATCAATAAGAACATCAATGCTAACCTCCTAGTGGATCCTGTATTGAGAGGACAGATCGTCCCAAATCTATGTGTTAGCTCTGTCGGAACAAGAAGCGTGAAGCTTCATTCCCCATTAATGAGCTCCAAGTTCAATAGTCATTTGATTTTGAAATCCCCTTTTCCCATGCAGGTAGTACTTGGAATGGGTCCAGTTAAGATCTAATCATGGAGGGAGTATGAAGGTGTTTCAGACCTATTAGGATTTAGCTGGGGAGCATGATCCAAAGCCATACCCTGGAGGCTCTGTGATTGAGTGTGATAGTCATAGGCTGATCCCCACGTGAATAAAAAAGCATCATCACCAGTGTAGACTGATTTAGTATGTTGCACAATTGCAATTTTTAAAAAAGTGAGCTAAAGTTCACATAACATAAAATTAATCATTTTTGTCCAGTTCAGTGTATACCCACAATGCACCTTGAGGGATTTGGTGTCATTAGTATTGCTCATCTTAGGGGTTTACCAAGACCCCTCTCCCTTAAGTTAGAATTTTTGTAAATTCCAGAAGCACCTCCTTGCTTGGCTTGGCGTGCCACTTGGCGTGGCATTTTATGGGGCAGAAAAAAATATTCAGTTCACACACTGTAAAAAAATTTAATTACTTAAAATAACACTTCATTATCTAAATGTGAGCTTAGAAATCATCTCTTCACCTAGGCCTTGGTAACAGCACAGCCTGACTTAACGTCATGAGAATGAGAGTTTTTATAAAATCTCCTGGAATTCTCTGCATCCGTGTCCTACCCAGTATTTGTGTGGAAGTAATATGAGATGAATTGCGGCTGATCCTTAACCTCAGCAGAGGTCTCCGAAAATTCAGCCAGGCAGAGCCATTTTTTAATTGATTGGGGATTTGGGAAAACCACAGCGGAATTTTGTGCGGCATCAGAAAGCTGTGTTTTGAGTCTAAGAGGGAAAGAGGGAAGATTGGGGAAAGCAGGTGAATATAAGAAAGAACCCCCAGTGCACATTGCAGGATGGAATGACACGGGGTCTAGTGCACCACTCCCATGGAGGATACCTATTCAGCTCACCATATAGCCACCTCGCTACAAAGTGTTAACAGTGATCGATGGTCCTTGTACCATGAAAAAGTGGATCTCTCGGGGCGTCTGGGTGGCTCAGTCGTTAAGCGCCTGCCTTCAGCTTGGATCATGATTCCAGGGTCCTGGGATGGAGCTCCACATCAGACTCCCTGCTCAGTGGGAAGCCTGTGTCTCCCTCTCCCACTACCCCTGCTTGTATTCCCTTTCTCTCTGTCTCCCTGTCAAGCAAATAAATAAAATCTTTTTTTTTTTAATTTTATTTATTTGCTTGACAGAGAGATCACAAGTAGGCAGAAAAGCAGGCAGAGAAGTGAGGAAGCAGGCTCCCCGCTGAGAAGAGAGCCTGATGCGGGACTCGATCCCAGGACCCTGAGATCATGACCTGAGCTGAAGGCAGAGGCTTAACCTAATGAGCCACCCAGGCGCCCCAAATAAATAAGATCTTAAAAAAAAAAAAAAAGTGGATCTCTCCATAGTAATGCATTGTAATGCACAAGAATCCCCAGGAACAGATTAAGGTGACTGTTGAAAAAAGGAAACTGACCTAGAATAGAACCCCTACATTTAAAAACCACATAAGCGCCATTGACTCTTTTGTCAAACATGCAAATTCTTGGTGACAGGTTAGATAAGGAAAAGAAAAGTCCAATTCAAAATAATCTGTCTGGACAGAGATAATTAGAACCAGAGAAGATCAAGGACAGGAGAAACTTGAAAAGTATTGATGTCCAAAACGTCCTGAGGAAGCATGTGGAAAGGAGGCAATGTAGGACAGCCAGCCTGTCTGGTGGGAGCCTCCCACAGAGAAGGATGGATGGGTTTCCCTGGGCAAGTGGGGCTCAGTGGATACCTGGCACTGGTGCTTGTTTGGGAACAACTGTGTCTAAGAAAATGGGAAAGAGTTGAAGCTTGCAAATAATTGCAGATTAACTGTGTCTCCTAAGGACAGCACAGCTCTCTCTGCTCAGAGACAGGGCTAAGTAAGACTCTTTGTGTGGGTGAACTAAAACATAAAAGAAATGAGGCAGAACACATAGCTAGCCGGACTTGGACAATGTTGCTTGAGAAACGAAAAGTATTTTCCTTTGAGGACGATTACAAGAAAACGGTGGATGGGTGACTCCCTTCCTTTTCCTACCCTTCCTCATCCTCTGTGCTGAAAGACCCCCTCATTAACTGAGACCCTGACAAAGCAGAGCGAGTGATTAAGAGCTATTTAGATGGCACTGACTTCCCCCAAATCTCATCGAATTGTAGTCAGGTGAATGTCGTGAAACAACACTCAGCCCGTCATTGTGTATGAAATCCGCAGCTAACACTGACATTAACAATCCCCAGGTTAATGGGAGGTTGGGAAGCATTTTATTGACAGTCTTCACTGCCATGTCTGCTCTTGAACTTGTTTTCCTCAGGTCCCTTTACCCAAGAAAATAAGTACAGTCGCACCCTCCCTTCCACCCTTCTACAGGCATTCTTTGGTGTCATGGAAACCTGAAATCAACCTGTCACTTCCCATCAGTATGACCTTAGGCAAGTTTTGCATGTTTTGAGTATGAGTTGCCTGCAAGGTACCCAAGTAACAGTGTCCAGGGGTTGGTTGGCTATATGGGAGCAGGGGGTGCTTGGGAGAAAAACCCAGCGGGATGACTCATGGACATCGACATACTAATTGAAGACCTGAGTTTGGATAGAATCGCCCAAGGGCGTTGCATCTAATGAAATGAGAAAGGGCACCAGGAGTGTATTTAAGTTTTCTTAGACAAGTTTTTATTGGGTCTTTATTCTAATCAGTGAGAGAAGTTGTCCCGGGCCATCTTGCTAGCGTTTGGATAGATAATTGACTCCCCAGTCATAGGTCCTCACTTAACACCCACTCTTGGGTTCAGTGAATGGCCTCCTGGAGTTTGTCGCTCTAGCGAAAGTCACTTAGCACTGTAGCAGCTGTCAGATTTACTCATCTTCCGGTTTCCTAGTCATACAACATGCACTGCAGCAAAGACTGAAAGCCCGCCCCGCTCTGCCCAAGCTGTAGGGAGAAGCCCATCTTGTCTTGAGGCGTGAGGCAGGTTGGCGGGTGTGGTGTGGAGCTCCTGAACTTGGAGCGTGGTCTGCCTCTCCTAGGTGCCTCCTCTCAGAGTCTCTGCTCCAGATTCTGCTGGGAAGTATTCTAGGAAGGCAAGTGTCTTCTGTCATTGTTCCAAGTCGGGAAGCCCTTGCCGTTCAGGGATCTGAGGAAGAAGGTTTCTCCACCATGTGCAGAGCCCAGGCTTTGAGGAATGGAAGTACAAAAGGGGACCGCTTATTTATTCATTTCTTCAGCAAGCATGCATTCAAGACCAAGGCTTTAGAGATCTCCTCTGTGCCAACACAAACAAGGTCCCTGCTTTGAAGGAACTGAGATTCTGGAAGAGATGGATATCCTCATTTCAAAGGCACTGGGGTTCAACTGTGAACGCTTTCTGCCTAATGAGTGCGTCCAGGAGATGGTTTGGGATGTGTGTGTGTGTGTGTGTGTGTGTGTGTGTGTGTGTGTGTGTGTTGATTTTTTTAAAGAGGTAGGGTGGCAAGAGTCTGCCTCTAACTGGGCTGAGGGCTTTTAAACTGACACTTTAAATATATTTGTGTACAAATTCTTGCTGTTTGCATTTAATGCTGCCATTGGAAGAGACCAGTGGTGAACATATGTACCGAATACTGATCAAGAAACTTCCTTCAGACTTGTCATCTCCACTACAGTAAATGTTCCATCCAGAGCACTGAGCCAGGAGGGCTATCAGAGCTCGGTTGCTTCTGCTTGAATTTCCCAAGGGCCACATCCTAGGGAGAAGGGGGTGGGGGGAGTGACAGGCCTGGGGAATATATGCAGGCATTGTTTGGGCTCTGCCTGTGATTTGCCTAGTGTTTGATAAGCTGAAATCTGGTCTTAGAAAATGTTCAAATTAAAATTTTATCATGGCTACCAGTACAGACATTTCTTAATATTTCTTCCCCGTTTTTGGAATTCTTTTGCTCATACTGACTGTCTATGGTTCACGTATCTTTTTGTTAGAAAGTTACAGCTGTGATTCAGAGCACCGATGAAGGAGAAAGGGGAAAATCTGGATCACCAGAGACCATTTCTTGGTAAATGAAGTTTGTGTTCGAGGCCTTCCTAGGCATATCTTTCTCAGTCTTATAGTAAAAGTGCCTTTATTTGGGGCCTGTCTTGGAAGCTCAAGGGAGCCATATGTGTGATAGGTGGAAAAAAAAAAAAAGTAAGGCTTGCATTGGAAGCTACTTGGATTCCGTTCAGGCTTTATTCTTATGAATTGTGCAATTTTAGATAAGTTACTTTGTCTGTTGGGACCTGTTTCCTGTAATGGGATAGATCTAAACTTCCTAGTGCTATTGTAAAAATGAAACAATATGTATGTAACACTTAGCCCAAAACCAGCAATAATATCTCTAACTTGTTTATATAAACTGTCCTGGAGCCATACTGTGGGCATAGTTTTTGTCTCCCCAATTTGGTAATGAGAGTTTGGGGGCATTAAGAAGGGACGGTTGACTTAGTGATTTGGGGAGCCCAGCCCTCCAGGTTCTCTAGACCTGGGGAGCAACAGAGTGCTTTGGTGATCTGAAGAGCTCTGATGCATCTTTTAAGTACTCACATTTGCACTTAATAGTTAATTAACACATGCATCGACTTCATTAGAAGCCATTAAAGAAATAGCTTCGGGTAAAGACATTTTGTGAAATTTCTAGAGGCAGGGCTGATACACATTCCTGTTTTCTATCCTTCGACGGTGGCTTATAGGACATTTTACTGTCATTTTTTAATTTGCAGATTCCTGCTGATTATCAGAACTGCTCCCTGAAACCATCACAACATGAGGATGAACTTAGATGTGGTTGTTCAGTTTTATGTCGAAGTAGTCCAGGGCAGCCCTGAAATACAAAGCTTGATTTTTAAAAATGTTGTTTAGGGGCACCTGGGTGGCTCAGTCGGTTAAGTGTCTGACTCTCCATCTCAGCTCAGGTCTGGATCTCAGGATTGTGAGTTTAAGACCCACATGGGGCTCCATCCATGCTGGACATGGAGCCTCCTTAAATATTCGATTCTAATCTAATTTAACCTAATATTAAGATGTTAGATTCATTGCTTTACAACTGCTAGCCAAAATGATAATTTCATTAGGATGAGGATAATATTTGCTTTTTTTTTTTTTAATTTTTTTAGAGAAAAAAATGAGCACAAGGCGTGGGAAGGAGCAGAGTGAGAGGGAGAGGGAGAATTTTATTCAGGAGCTAGATGTGGGGCCCAATCTCACAACCCTGAGATCATGACTTGAGCAGAAATTAAGAGTCAGAGGCTCAGCTGACTGAGTCACCCAGGAACCCCCAAATTTGCTGCTTATTGTTTAAGGGCTTTCTCACGAACCAAAAAGATCCGTGTTTTTAATGTGCAAGCCAAAAGAGTAAAACCGTGCCTAGTTTAATTTCTAAAATTTCATGTCTTCATTCAGGGTAGTAGTTCTCAAACTCAGGAGAGCGTCAATCCTTTCAAGGTCTTGTGAACACTCAGATTTGTGGGTCCCCATCTTCAGAGTTTTTGATTCTAGGGGTCTAGTGCACAAGAATGTGCATTTCTAGCAAGTGCCCATGTGTGGGGTTCTGGTGCTGTGTCCATGGATCCCATCATGAGAACCACTGCTTTAGGGAAAACTTGAAAAGAGCTATGCAGGAGACTTTTTCCCCTGTCTTGTTTCTTTATCACACGTGTTTCATGGTGAGATACATCTCAGCTGTTTGTGGAGAATCCAAATGTGTATTTCCATTTGTCTTGTCACCCAAGTTGTTTCAAATTGGGAGGTTGCGTTTATGTTACCTGGCAGGGGGTAGCAAGACAGGAGGCTCATATAGGCATGTTTTAATGAATGGATAACTTGTACCTTAGATGAAAATGTGCCTTAGTCATTCACAGGACCCCTGGAAATTCATTCACTCATTCATTCAACACATTTTACTGGGGACTCCTTATGTACCAAGTGTTGTTCTAAGGGGATGTTCCGTTAAGAGGATAAAACTCTTTCCCTGATAGGAATGGAGGGGCCAAAAACAGGCCGCCCCAAGATGGGCCACTTTGGCCTGAAAATGATTTGTAAGTTAAAAAGCAATCAGCTGGGGCATCTGGGTGACTCAGTTGATTAAGCATCTGCCTTTGACTCAGATCATGATCCCAGGGTCCTGGGATCGAGCCCTGCATCGGGTTCTCTGCGCAGCGGGGAGCCTGCTTTACCCTCTCCCTCTGCTCCCCTACTCCTTCTCTATCTATCTCAAATAAAGAAAATCTTAAAACACTTCAAAAAAAAAAAAAGCAATCGACCCAGCAGATTAAGGAAAATTTTTTTACTTCCCCATCAAGTGCCTAAAAAATTTTTGATTAGAGAAGCTGCTTTGGAAGAGATAATGACATGGTGATATCAACTAGTTATGGTAGACAGGGAGGCATCTAGCAAGGCCTGATTAATCAAAGTCCTATCTTTGGGGGTACCAGGGTCACTCAGTCGTTAAGTGTCTGTCTTTGACTCGGTTCATGATCCTGGGATCCTGGGATTGAACGCAACTTCAGGATCCCTGCTGGGCGGGAAGGCTGCTTCTCCCTCTTCCACTCCCCCTGCTTGTGTTTCCTCTCTCTCTGTCAAATGAATAAATAAAATCTTAAAAAAAAAAAAAAGTCCTTTCTTTGGTCCATTGTTTCTGAGTAGCGCAGCAAACATTTGTGTATGAAACATTTATTCTTTTTACATCTTATTATAAATCCCTTTCATCTGATGTCCCAGAGCCTACCGCCCCTGTCCTTAGTTCAGAATTATATGTCTACCTCATGTTGCCCGACCGTCTGGAATTTCCATGTCTGTGTTGTCTGTGTGGATTCCTTCAAGGTACACTATTAAATTTGATTTTTCTCCTGTTAATCTGTTTAATTTCAATTTGATTCTTAGTCCAGCTAGAGGGACCTTGAAGGGACAGGATATTCCTCCCTCCCCTCTCCAACAGGGTTTAGGTAAAGGTTGAGACATGGTAAGGGGTGGAGGGAGGAAATGGACAATAAATAAGGGAAGTTGGCCCTTGAACAATACAGGTTTGAACTGTGTGGGTCCACTTATAGCTGGATTGTTTTCAATAAATCCGATACAGTATTGTATCTTCTCATATTTTCTCTTCTTTATGATTTTCTCAATAATATTTTTTTCTCTAGCTCATCTTATTGTAAGAATACAGTATATAATACGTATAACATACCAAATATATGTTAATCAACTGTTTATGTTATTGATAAGGCTTTTAGTCAACGGTGAGTAGTTAATAAAAGTTTTAGGGGAGTCAAAATTAATCTGTGGATTTTAAAAAAGATTTTATTCATTTATCTGAGAGAGAGGGAGGGAGGGCATGTGTGCATACAAGAAGGGGGAGCAACAGGTAGAGGAAGAAACAGGCTCCCCCCGAGCAAGGAGCCGAATGCAGGACTCGATCCTAGGACCCTGGGATCATGACCCGAGCTGAAGGCTGATGCTAACTGATTGAGTCACACAGGTGTCCTTAATCCATGGATTTTTGACTACACATTTGGATCGGTGCTTCTAACCCCAATGTTGTTCAAGGGTTCATTGTACATGTCAAGTGGAAATGTTATAAAGAATAAAGCTGGATGAGATTTTAGGATGTGATGAGGGTGGGCTATTCTACATAGGGCGAGAGAGGGAGGGTGCCCGGAGAAAGTTCAAGTTGAACCTGTAGGAAGTAAGGGATCTGTGCTCCAGGATAATTGGGGCAGGAGAGTATTTCTGATGGAGGAAAATGCTTCTGCGACAGGGAGGCAGGAGGGTCCCTGCTGTATCTGAAGGGCAGCAATGGGGCTGGTACAGTTGGAATCCCCCAGGTAAAAGAGGATGGTGGGTGGTGAATGGCTACTTGATTTTATTCCAGGTGAGAAGGGGTGTCATAGTCGGGTTTTGAGAGGTGCCGTGATGGGACTTGCCTTGCCTTCAGAAGGAGGAATGTTCTGGTTGCTCAAATAGAGTGGAAACAGGGAAAGCATCCTAGGTCATGAAGAATGAGCAGAGGGTGAGTCAAACCTGCACATACGTGTGGCCCCAGTCATAGAAGACCTCATAAACTGATTACAGAGTCCCTTCCCTGTGGTCTGAATGTTGGCTGGGATGACTTCCCAACCCAGAACGCAGCCAGAAATGAGCTGGTGGGCACCGCCCGGGAAAGGAGATCTCTTTCGATCAGTCCCAGCCGTTCCTGTGTGACCTGGCTTTCCAGGGCCTTACCTGTCTTTACAGGTGGTCTGGGTCTCTGCTCCAGATTCATTCCATCATTACCAATAGATATTGTGCCTTGTGAGGCAAACAGTGAAAAGTCCATAAGTAAACGAACTTGATAGTTTCAGGTCATAAGGGCTGCGAAGAAAAATGACGGGACTGAGATCTGGGAAACGAGGGGTTGGCCATCGCAGTAATAAGGGCGGGGCATTCCAAGGGGAAGGATTGCCAGTGTGAGGTCCCTGCTGGAAGACAGACTGCAGGGACTGTGTCCAGGGCCCGTTTCCTGTCTTGTCTTAGTCCACACACATCTTTATAAGTCCATGTGGAGTGTGAGCTCTGCGGTGATCTCTCTGGGACGCCACTGGCAAGTCTCTGCATTGCTTGATGCCGGTGATGCCAGAATTAGTTCTGGGCTTTCCCTTAACACTCTCCCACCCTACATACCTCTCTCTTCCTGAACTCATGCCCTCTTGTCTTCCTTTCTCTAAGGCACTTGTCTCTTACCCACCTGTTTTCATTTCACCTGTTACCTTTTTGAAGAGGATGATCTAGGGGAATATATGAGCATGGATTTTACATGGCATTTATGTATTAACAAGCTTACTAGTTTGGGAACCCTCTTCCTTCCCTCTTTCCCTCCATAATTATTATTATTATTATTATTATTATTTGTAATGTCCATCTTATCTGCTGGATTTCTCTTTGAGCACAGGCAACCGCCTATACAACAGAAATTTCTCCTTTGGAACCCTGATACCATGGTTGCTAGAAAACACACACACACGCACACACACACAATTGCTCAATAGGAAAAATAAAACATAAAGGAAACCAATTATTTTATCTGTTCAGAGAGTCATCCGGCCACAGGAGTGAGTCGTAATTGCAGTATTTTATCATGGAAGTCTTTGGTTGTAAATAATAGATTTCTGCTTTTGCCTACACTTGTTTTATTGCCCATTAGAGGGCCTTGCTTTGAGGAGTGCAGCTGAGGGTTAGTCCCAGGAGCTGGCATTAGGGCCCCATGGCAGCTGTATTTGCCGTGGCAGAGTTACCAGATGGGGGTGGGCAAGAGTGGAAGGCTCAGCCGGCGTCAACGGTCCATGCCGTCAGCATCCGGGCTGATCAAGGGACTTGACAGTCAGTCCTTTCTGCCCTCCAGCCCCTGAGGATGGTTTACGTGTCTGTAAAATGAGTTGATCGAACCCACCTTTCGCTTTGAGGATGAACCCAGGGTAGTGGTGATGAGAGCCATTCCCACTTTGAGCACTTACTGCCTGCTGGGCATCTTCTGGAAGCACCGTATAACACACTCTTTCAGTTAATCCTCACCAGAGCTGGTGACGTAGACACGGATGGCCTCTTCTTCCTGTCAAGGAAACCAGATTCTTAATATCTCTTGTTTTTCTGCTTGCTTAGTTATCTGACTCCATTTCACAGCTCTGATTTATGTCTCTGTTGTTTTTCTCATGATAAAAAAAGTTGTGTTAATTTTTTTTTTTTTTTTTTTTGGTGTTAAAAATTTTTAACCCATTTTTTCCCTCTTGTAAATGCTCTGAATAGGGACCTCCTTTCAAAGCACAGTATCTGTTGGTCTCCTTGGATCCGGTCTTCCTTGGGCTCTCCAGGAAGATTCATCTTGATTTGCCTTTGATGATGGGAGTCAGCATTTCAAATAACTCAACAAATCCTCCAGAAATTAGGATTCTGGGCATTCCCACACCCTTCTAATTTTCAGTGTCTTCAGAATCTTACTTGGCTTTCTTGAAAACATGGCCAATCCATGTGCTATTTTTTATGTTCCAGGGACCTATGGTGCATGTCTTAGCTCTGTGTCTAAAGACTGCATGATCTTAGGCAAGTCTCAAGGTTTTCGATTCTTAGCCCCCATATCCACAAAATGGGGATGATGGTGATGAAGATGATGATACCCATCTCACAGGGTTATATGGGTTATATAAAACTATGTTGCTGAAATCAAGACCACTGTAGGCTTTTATTTTTTCTCTCCAATAATATACCTCATTTTCTATGTGTTCTCCTTTTCCCTCAATATTTAGTTTTCTTCACAGTTTTCCTACCATTGCCTCATTCTCCATTCTTTCCATCCTGCCATCTGTTCCAACAGTCCATCCGTCCACGCATCTACCGAATTTTCCTTCCTTCCTTTCTTCCTTCTTTCCTCCCTTCCTTCCTTTTCCTCCCTCCCTCCCTCACTCACTCCCTCCCTTTCTCCCCCTCCCTCCCTTCCTTCCTTCCTTTTATCCAGCCATTAGTCTACTCATCCTTCTTTCCATCTACTATTTTCCCTTCCATCCATCTACGTATCTCTCCACCTATCCGTCCACCCTTCCCTCCTTCCCTCCCTTTAACCAAATGCCCTTTTGAAGTCTGGTTCTAAAACAGTGAACAAAACAGATGCAGTCTTTGCCTTTATAGAGCTTAACTTTTTTTCCCCCCCACTTGACCATCTTACACCTAGAATTTATTTTTATTTTTTTTTTTATTTTTTTAAGATTTTATTTATTTATTTGACAGAGAGAAATCACAAGTAAGCAGAGAGGCAGGCAGAGAGAGAGGAGGAAGCACGCTCCCTGCTGAGCAGAAAGCCCAATGTGGGGCTCGAACCCAGGACCTGGGATCATGACCCGAGCTGAAGGCAGCGGCTTAACCCACTGAGCCACCCAGGCGCCCCTACACCTAGAATTTAAATAAAATTTTCATCCTGTAGGTTCAGGGATCAGAATATGGGGATGCTGGCCCATTTGATGCTTTTCCAAGTGGCTGGATTGAAGATGGAGATATTTGCCACGGCTCCAGCTGACAGTGCCGAGCTGATTGCTTGGTTAGCAGGTTGAAGAGAGATAGGAATGTTGTTCAAAGAATAACAAACACAAAAAAATACTAGGAGAAAAGGGAAGAGAGAAACAATAGAGACCACAAGCTTTCCTATTGACAGAGGGCATTTAAAGTAAAGATAGGAGAGGAGCCTGGGTGGCTCAGTTGATTAAACATCCAACTGTTAACTTTGGCTCAGGTTGTGATCTCAGGGTCCTGGGATGGCCCTTGAGAGGCTCCGCGCTCAATGGGGAGTCTGCTCAGGATTCTCTCCCTGACTCTCTGCCCCTTCCCACCATGTGTGCACTCTCTCTCTCAAATAAATAAATCTTTTAAAAAAGTAAATAATTTAAAATAAAGGTAGGATAGGAAAATAGTGGTATACTTTTATGAAATAAAAAGCAGTAAATATTACGGCAAAAATGAAGATCATTAGGTACAAGAAACCTAGGGAGCTGGTTTAGAATATTGCTAAAATTAGGCTGGGGTGCCAAGAAATAAGATATGCTTGTCACTAGTTACACTATCATGGCCATACAGATGCTAATCTGCATCACGATCTTCTCTAGATACATTTATTTTGTTTCATCTGTTTTCTGTCTCCTCTTCCCAGCCCCCAATTTTCCTGCTTACTGCTCTAAGGGCAGCTGTGTCCCCAGTGTCTAGAACAGTGCCTGGCACACGGGGAGCCTGAACACATACTTTCGAATAAATGAACCGAGACTTAACCTGTAAGCAAACCGAGAAATGGATGATCTTACAGTTTGTGAGAACCTGGTGTTATTTAGTGGTTTTGGCAACACAGAATCACAGGCTTGTCCTAGGAGAAAATAACCATGAACAGTTTCCAAATTATGGTCTCTGTAGACGTAGGGGTTTCTTAAAAGGGTGTCCAAATGGATTGGGAGGAGAGAGAAATGCTGTGCTGGTGTGACTCGTCCCCACACCCAGCTTCCGCGGGAACGGAACGGCTCTCCGTCTGTCTGATTTATGTCTCTGGCTTCTACTTAAGATTTGCCTTGAAAAACAGTTTCCTCTACTAAAAAGTTTCATATTAGATTAGGAGATTCTTTAAATGCAACACTGCCATGTCTGTCCCCTATTTTGGTCACTGCTCTGACCCCTTTCAGGCATTCTGTGTTAGAGCCAGAATGACCTTCAAAGTGTAAGCTTGACCATCATGTTATTCCCTCTACTAAAACACCACAGTGCATTCTCATCAATAATAAAACAGTATCTTTATTAAGCATTACTAAATCTGAGCACCATTTAAGCATTTTGTTTGTATTAACTCCTTTGATCCACTGTATTGGATAGAGAGAGTATTATTAATCCCCATTTCACTGATAAGAGAACCAAGGCTTAAAGGAATTAAAAAAACTCGCCCAAGTGAGCCACTAGTAATTCATCTTTGAATAAAAACAAACAAAACAGGGATCTTAAGACGTCCTAAATTTTTGTGCCTGGACCCTTCATACACTCTGGCAAAACCTATGGAACCTTCTCGGAATATTATTATTATTTTTAAAAATTTTATTTATTTATTTGGCAGAGAGAGAGAGGGAGAGAGAGAGCATGAGCACAAGTAGGGGGAGCCGCAGAGAAAGAGGGAGAAGCAGACTCTGCTGAGCAGAGAGCCCGATGTGGGGCTTGATCCCAGGACCCGAGCTAAAGGCAGCTGCTTAACTGACTGAACCACCCGGAGCCCCTCAGAATACTATTTTTAACTGTATAAAATAACAGAACAAGGGAAAGTATTATATTTAAATACAGTTAGCAAACTATTTTTCATATGTGCTACATGGATCATAGAAGTAATATATGAGCTTCTTTAAATGTGTTATGTAACAAGGCACAGTAACTTTATAACTTCAAAGTAGTAATGACACAAATTTCAAGACGTCTGCAAAAATACTAACATGATATGAAAATCCTTACAATTTCTACTCATGAAAAAGTTGCAGATATTGCTATAATACTATCAAGATTTGTCGCCAAGATCCATAATAGATGGAACTGCTGAGTTTTAGTTAAAGGTTAATGAAAATCAGAATGTAATTTCTTCCATCCAGGTTCTCCGACCCTGGGAATATGATTGTAGTAATAACTCCTTCCTTATCTTGAACAATGTGGCTTGGCCTCTTATTATCTGCCATCCCCCTATCTCCACAATCTATGTGGTTTGTCATTGGTCCTTCATAGTCTCCACAGGGCCTTTGCATATCCTGGTTTTTCTGCCTAGAATGTATGTCCCATCCCCTCTCACTTTGTTACCTCCTCTCCTACCCATCTCAATTCTGGTACCACTTTCCAGGGGAAGGAAGACCTTCTTGGTCTTCTCTATCAGGTCACTCTCTTCTGTGACAGCTCCTTTTGTAGGCTCACACTGCACCAAGTCAGTTACAGGCACAGCTTTTGTTGTTTTTGTGTGATTACTTGATCAAGGTCTGGCTCTCCAAACAGTTTAAGCTTTATTTATTTTTTTTAAAGATTTATTTATTTATTTTAGAGAGGGACAGGGAGTATGGAAGCAGTGGGGGGGGGGAGAGGACGAGGGAGAGAGAGAATCCCAGGCAGATTCCCCGCTGAGTGCAGAATCCCGCTTGGGCCTCGATCCCACGACCCTGACATCATGACCTAAGCCAAAACCAAGAGTCGGACACCCTACTGAGCCACCCAGGTGCCCCTGGAGTTAAAGCTTTATAAATGTATTATTGGTTTGTTAGGGTTGTCGTAACAAAGTATCACAGATTAGGTGGCTTAACCAACAGAAATTTATTTTCTCACAATTCTGGAGCCTAGAAATCCAAGATCAAGGTATCAGTAGGGTTCGTTTCTTCTGAGGCTTTATTCCTTGGCTTTTAGATGGCTCTCTTCTGTCTGTGTCTCTGCATGGTCTTGCCTCTTCATGTTCTACTTTCTCTTCTCATAAGGAAGGACACTAGGCATATTGGAGTAGGTCTTACTATGATGACCTCATTTTAACTTAATTACTTCTTTGAAGACCCTAATTCCAAATACAGTCACATTCTGAGGTACAGGGGGTTAGGACTTAAGCATATGCATTTGCAGGGTAGAGGTGGGAGCACAATTCAACCAATGACCTGAGAGAAAGAGAGAGTCTGATTTTGCTCCCCTCTCTCTCCCCATCACCTAACATGGCACCCAGCCCAGAGTAGACCATCAATAAATATTAAGTAAATGAATGTGCATACAAGTATGAATGAAAGATACCATCCTTTGTTGCCCATCAACACATTTATTTATTATTTTTTATAAAGATTTTATTTATTTATTTGACAGAGAGAGCCACAGTGAGAGAGGGAACAGAAGCAGGGAGAGTGGGATAGGGAGAAGCAGGCTTCTCGCTGATCAGGGAGCCCGATGCGGGGCTCTATCCCAGGACCCCCGGTTCATGACCTGAGCCAAGGGCAGCCCCATCAACACATTTAAAGCGTTCATTTGTATCACCTGTTCTGACATGGAGCTTTTTCTTTGAGTTCTCTTTTTTGCTGTGTCTAAGTTGGCATATCTGATCTAGGATCACATTAAAAAAAAATTCTTTGCCTATACTTGTCTACTTGATTCAGCTCAACTAATATTAGGGTCATGTGATTAACTCACAAATACAGAATTTTACATTTCAACTCTGGAGTCATTAGCTACAACTTGAATTTTATTCTGCTCAGAAATGCAGCACGTTGACTCTGATGATTAAATCAAATACTCTTTGGTCGTATAAAGCGGAGTTTTAGCTTCTACTGGAAAGTAATTAAGTTGGAATTGCTTAAGCACCTATTTTCTGGGGTAATTTCAGTTACTCACACCTTTTTCTTTTTGTTCACACGTGCACCAAGGGCCACCAATGGCCACAATGCTCCCCAAAACAAAATTAATAACTGTACTACAGCGCCGACAGTATAATTTCTGGAAGTGTATTATCGTGTGATGTGCTGGGAGAGGGGGATTCACATTCTGTTAGGTCTTGAAAATCACAATTCTTACCTTTTGCCCATCCAGCAGCAAACTGGCAAGAGCAGGAATAGTGCTGGAGCTGATGGGTCCTTGAGTGCGGTGATTTCCTTGTGAAATGTTGCTGGCCATTCCTAAAACGAAATAAATAAAAGTTACAAGAATAAAGGAAAGTTAGGAGGTCAGAGAACACTGAGAAGCAGGTTTCTGAAATGCATAACTTCACAGCACCCTTCATACGCTAATAGACACCCTGACTTTACAAGTAGGGAAGATAATACGCAGACCTGCACACACGTTTGCCCCCAACCCTTTTTTTCTTAAGGGCCTGATGTCCTGAGAAAGACTCTTTGAGAATGGTCTCTCCAGACAGTCTAAAGTTAGTTCACACGTTTTGCTGCTTTGGTGAAGGGGGTATACTTCTCAGAATTTCATCCCTTCCCATACAGGAATTCTTAGTATTGTATTGTGGGGTTTCATAGGCGTCCTCACAAAGATCAGTTTTTAACATAGACTGTTATTGTGGTTGAAGCTTATAGATCTGGCTAAAAGTCTTGTTGTTTCGCTTTTTTTGTTTTTCTAAACTCAGCAATCAAAAGAAAATAAAACTTGGAGCATTTGTATTTTTTTTTCTTGCAAGTGTCAGAAAGCCAACTCTAACTGCCTTTGACCACAAAAGGAAAAAAAAGTGTGAGTCTGCTGCTCTGTCAGCTAGATTCTCTTTTTCTCACCAGTCGTTTGATTCTTGAGGAAGATCTTTGCCTGTGTGAGCAAATGGTCTCCAGTAGGTCTACTCACTTAGCATTAGCAGTGGAAATTGAACTTCTCTTTGCCATTCTTCCAACAAAGTTCCAGATTTTAATCTCATTGGCTTGGTTTGGGTCCTGGGACTCCCTTCCTCCCACCCCCTCTTAGTCCTGAGGTAGGCAAGGTTGAATAGCCTCCTTCACTTATACCAAGGGGTAGGGTCAACCCAATGGAAACCACATGAACCGACCCAAGGAAGAGACGTGGGATATGTATCCTAGAAGAAAATGGAAGTGCTCTGGCCCAAAGAAGCAGAAGTGTATGCCCGGCATATAAAAATAATGGCTGTGCCGCTTGTCTGCCTTTAGCTTGTTGGCTTATGAAAACCTCTTTGCCAGTGGAAAAGATTTCAGTTAATTGAGCTAGTTTGTGAAGCTGCAACTGATTACATTTGTTAAATAATTAGATGCTGATGTTGTAAATAGCACATAGTTGATTCTCAGTGAGTTTTTTCATTGTTGTAGAACTAGGAGATTGGGTTGGTTTCCTTGTGTGTGTGTTGGGGGGGTTGTCATTAACTAAAATAACAGAGCACAAGGGAAAAGGCAGGTTGAGGAGAAGACACTTGGTCTGGTTTTGAAAGTAAAGTGCTCATTTGAGCTGCTGGCTGGACAGTTTGGCTGTTGGGAACATGGAACCTGCGTCCCTTTGACAGTATCCTGGGACCATTCAATCTTGTTTTTCCTTCAGTTCAAACAAAAGCTTCTCTGATAAAAGCATGGACATACCTCCCCAGTAGAGCCCTAGGTGTGGACTCCTTTATCAAGTAATAAGACTGTTCAAGAGAAGGGTTTATGGATTATTTGTTCTTCTCTTAAAGGCATTGGTGTCTGGATTTCCGAGGGAATGTTTCCAGATGTTTACATGTGTGAGTGGCAAGTTGTACTTGTTGTCACATTTTAGTGACATAATATCACTTTGCCTCAACAAGGACAATTTGGGGCACAGAAATCAGACAAGGAAAATCACATTCGTTTCCTCTGTAGTCAGCTTCAATTCCCCTATTTTTTCTAGGGCAAGGGTTAATGTAGAAACACCCGACTACAAACAGAGCTGGCAGTGAGTAACTGATTTTGTACTCAGGATTTCTCAACTCAGTGACTCCCTGTTTTATAATAAATATTTTTAGGGTTCCCTTTATTATCCTAAAATGAAGTTAATGGATGATACATCCTTTAATATATCCAATTCTTTAAGTCCTGTAGTGACCTAACTATAGAAAATAAAAATCAAAGGGAGGAATTTATAATAAATGGTGCTTTATTGCAGTACATGTAATGTACGCATTGGTGCAAGTTCCCTAGGGCTGTGCTTTTCTTGGGAGTCTCCTAAAATGCAGATTCTGATTGACAGCTCTGGGGAGAGACCCGAGATTCTGCATTTCTAGCAAACTCCCCAGTGAGGCCAGTAGCACTGGTCTTAGACCCCACTTTGACTAGCGGGGCTCCAAAGGGCATAAGAAGGTACTAGGTGCTTGTCCTTACACATAGAATCCCTGTGAATGCGTCAGCTCTAAAACCCATGGCTACAGATGGAGCGAATGGGCTCTTGAAATCTAGAAGCGTCATTGCTGTTGCTGGTGCAGTTTTCTGAAATGGGAAACGATCCTTCCAAAGCAAAGTAGCATTTTTTTTCTCATTTTGTACAATTTTGCATATGGTCTATATTAAAACTGTAAAAAAAAAATGCTTTGCATTTATGTGAACCAAAGGAAGGTTCTAGGCTCAGATGCTTGGCGTTCTATGTACTGACCACTGGGGCAGTCCTAAGTTACGTGTGCCTTAACACAGAACTTTTGAGATACCTTGCCTGCCCTATCCCAGTTTTGCCTTTCAGATGGCTGCGACAGTTCCTTTTGTCTCTGTATTCAGAAAACACCCCCACCGATAGCCGAGACATCCACTTGCAAGGAGGTACCATCTGTTGAGAACTTCTGAACCCAAAGACCAACAAATGGGAATAGGTCACAGGGAGGTTCTTGGTTGTGATGTGACTATAGTTTCTTTAGGGGCTCAAAGGAAATAGTCACATTGCAGATTGCAGAGCACGTGACAGCAGCATGGCACATTCTTTTTGGGGGTGTTTTCTCTGCTGTTCACTTTGTTACCCTAGTAATTGGGGAAAAAGTTGCTAGGGCCATATTTGCAGCTGACAGATTTGTTTTGTACTGTGTTGCAAGAGGGTGTTAAATGCAGGCCGGGGAAGAATCTGAAGCAAAGAGAATTTTTGGGGGGGAAAAATATATAAGTGAGTCTGACTTCCTACTGTTAAAAAAAAAACACACACACAAAAATTCAGCTGAGTAAATTTCAAGATCGAATTGGCTTTATTCAGTGAATCGTGAATCAGGCAGCATCCCGTCTAGCTCAGAGAAAGGAGTTCCCAAGAGCTACAGAAAGGGAAGTTTTTTAAAGACAGAGAGGAGGTGGGGGAGTGGAGAAGAAGTTTATTAGCAAAGAGTGGATTGTTTTGGGCTTAGGTAACCTCCCTCTGGGGGATAGAGGTCATCCCATCAAGGATGACCTCACTGTGCTGATCAGGAAAGTCCAGGTTGGCTGGTTCAAGGTTCTGTTCCTGGGAGAGGTAGAGACTGCTGTTGTGTTAGGTATGAAGTCTGGGTTTGCTGACTCGAGGCTTTGCAAGCGTGACTCCGTTGGGTCTCTTGCTTCTTTTAACACTAGGAACCAGAGGCTAAATTGTTTTTGCAGCTGTTGGACCTGTCCCAGTGGTCCTGTATTTCGAGTGTCAGTCCGGTTGGCCTTCTCCTGACACCAGAAAGTAAGAGAGCTGTTACGCAGGACCGTGTAATCCTCTGATGTTCTGCATTTGTGTCTCACGCTTCTACTGAAAGCCTTCTTTCTAAAACAGAAAAGATGGGACTGGCTGAGTGAAAATATGAATCTGTAGAATGTGTTTCATTCATTGCATCACAAGAGGCATTTCTGTTCAAGGGACTATCCTTTCTAAATTCAACATTCCCACCCAACCTGATTTCTTAACTTAAAATATTTTAACCCCACAGAGAAGGTGTATTCTTTGATATTGTGCTTGGTGAGAAATAGATATGTTACAGATGATTTTTCCCCTTTTGATACCAAGTATTTTTAATACTACTGGGGCATAAAAACAATGTATTTGTTATAGACTACTTGAAAAATAAAATAAAAATTTGAGAAAAAATTAAAAGTAAATATGCATAAAACCAGCACCTGGAAATGACAGCCACTAACAAGTATTTCCTTCAATTCTTTTTTCTTTTTAAAGATTAAGACCTGAGTAGAAACCAAGGGTCAGCTGCCCAATCAGTTAGCCCCCTAATTGAGGGGGCTCAATCAAGCGCCCCCTAATCTTTTATTTAATGCAGAAATACACAAGCATATGCTTACATTTTAACAAAACTAGAATGGTTCCACTGCATTCCTATGCTAGACTGCTGTTGTGTTAGGTATGAAGTCTGGGTTTGCTGACTCGAGGCTTTGCAAGCGTGACTCCATTGGGTCTCTTGCTTAATATTATAACGTATACATTGTAACGATGTTTCCTTTTTTAACACTTTTTTATTAATAGAAAATTTCTAGGTAACTGTATATTCACATGCAGTTTCACAGAATAGTATAGGGAGATCCCTGGTACACTTTGCCTGGCTTCCACTCATGGTAACATTTTGCAAAACTACAGCAAGTATTGCATCCGCATTTTGACGTCGATACCGTCTACCGGTCCTACTCAGATTGCTCTGCTTTTGCTTGGACTCATTTGTGTGGACTCATTTGCTTGGACTCAGACTCATTGCATTGACTTCTGTGGAGCTTTATCACCTGCCTAAGTCAGCATGTCCACCTCCACAGTCAAGATCCCGAACAGTTCCAGAATCACAAGGTATCACTGTGGCTGCCCCCCCTTTTACTTTTTTAAAGATTTTATTTATTTACTTGGCAGAGATCACAAGTAGGCAGAGAGGCAGGCAGAGACAGAGAGAAGGGGAAGCAGGCGCCCCACTGAGCAGAGAGCCCGATGCGATGCGGGGCTCCATCCCAGGACTCTGGGATCATGACCTGAGCCAAAGGCAGAGGCTTTAACCCAGTGAGCCACCCAGACGCCCTGTGGCTGCCCTTTTATGGCCACACCCACCTCCCACTTGCCTCGCTGTCAGTCTGTTCTCCATTTCTAAAATTTTGTCATTTCAGACTTTTATGCTAATGGAGTAATAAGACCTGTTAACCTTTTGGGGTTGGGATTGACTCTGGAGATTTATCCAAGTTGTTGTCAGTATCAGAAGTCTGTCCTTTTTTCATTGCTGAATTGGGTATGTCATATCACACACACACACACACACACACACACACACACACCAGTGTTCTTTTTTTTTTTTTTAAAGATTTTATTTATTTATCTGACACAGAGAGATCACAAGTAGGCAGAGAGGCAGGCAGAGAGAGAGGAGGAAGCAGGCTCCCTGCGGAGCAGAGAGCCCGATGCGGGGCTCGATCCCAGGACCCTGAGATCATGACCTGAGCCGAAGGCAGCGGCTTAACCCACTGAGCCACCCAGGCGCCCCCCACACCAGTGTTCTTAATCATTCACCTGTTGAAGGGCATCTTGCCTGAATTCAGTTTTTGGCTATTACAGATAAAGCTGCTATGAACATTTGCAAACAGATTTTTAGTGGTCCCCCCCCCCCCCGCTTTCTGAATAAAGATTTTCCCTTTTGGGTGGGGTGTAAATTCACAAGAGCTTAATTGCTGGTCAAATGTTTAGTTTTCTAAGAAACTGACAAACTGTTTTCCAGAGTGGCTGTACCATTTTCTATTCTCATCAGCAATTTGCGAGTATAATCCAGTTTTGTCGTGTCCTCGCCAGCATATGGTATTGTCACTATTTTCATTTTCTCTGTTCTGATATGTGTGAAGTGATCTCACTGCCATTTAAATTTGCTTTTTCTGAATGTAGTAATATTGATACTTAATAATACCTGCATACATAGTAACAACATGGAACATCTTCTTAGATGTTTGACATCTGTACATCCTCTTCAGTCAGATGTCTGTTCAGGTTTTTTGCCCATTTCTTTTAAGATTTATTTATTTATTTATTTTTAAGATTTTATTTATTTATTTGACAGATATCACAAGTAGGCAGAGAGGCAGGCGGGGGGGGGGGGCAGCGGCGGGGGGGGGGCATGGGAAGCAGGCTCCCTGCCAAGCAGAGAGCCAGATGTGGGGCTTGATCCCAGGACCTTGAGATCATGACCTGAGCCGAAGGCAGAGGCTTAATCCACTGAGCCACCCAGGTGCCCCTTTTGCACCCAATTTTCTAATTGCATTTTTTAAAATCTTGAGGTTTGAAAATTCTTTATATGTTCTGGGTAGTAGTCCTTTGTCACACACATGATTAGCAAATCTTTTCTTCCAGGCTGTACGTTTTCTTTTTCATTCTCTCCACGTGGGCTTTCTTTGAGCAGAAGTTTTTAATTTTGACAAGGTTCAAAGGATCAAATTTTTCTTCTGTATTTCATGCCGTTGATGTCAGGCATGATAACTCTAATAACACTAGCCCTAGCTAGCTCCCAAAGATTCTTTCTTGTTTTTTTTTTTTTTTAATTTTTTCTTTAAAGTTTTATAGTTTTACATTTTACATTTAAGTTCATGGTCCATTTTGAATAAGTTATTGCAAGAGGTATGATGTTTAGGTGAATATTCATTTTTTTCTTCTCTTGCCTATGGATGCCCACTGTTCCAGTCCCATTTATGGAGAAGCCTGCCCTTCCTCTGTTGGATGCTTTTGCACCTTTGTCAAAAATCAGGTGTGTTTATGAGGTCTGTTTCTGCATTCTGTATTTTGTTCCATTGATTTTTTTTATCTGTCTCTCTGCCCCTGCCACACTGTCTTGATTATTGGAGGTATGTAATGAACTCTAATACCGGGTAGAGTGATCCCTCCCTCCCTTTCTGTTCTTCTTTGTCAGGATTGGTTTTGCTAGGCGAGGGCCAGACTGCTTCCTATGGCTGGGTCTTCTTTTCTGGTTTTGCACGCCTGTCCATGATACTTATTTTCAACCCTGGACTCATTTTTCAAGTATCTCTCTAAGGGAATATTTTGTGCTACTGTTAAAAAACAAAATTGGAAGTTTTTTTTTTTTAAAGATTTTATTTATTTATTTGACAGAGAGAGATCACAAGTAGATGGAGAGGCAGGCAGAGAGAGAGAGAGAGAGAGGGAAGCAGGCTCCCTGCTGAGCAGAGAGCCCGATGCGGTACTCGATCCCAGGACCCTGAGATCATGACCTGAGCCGAAGGCAGCGGCTTAACCCACTGAGCCACCCAGGTGCCCAAAATTGGAAGATTTTGTTAAAAAAACAAAATTGTGAAGATCTAATTGGCTTTATTAAAGGATTCATGGATTGGGCAGCATCCCATCTCGCAAGTAGAGGGGAGCTCTGAGAAGGTTGACAAAATGGAAGGTTTTTATAGGAAAGAGAGTGGGGCAAGAAAGTTTTTAGCAAAAGAAAAGGATTGTCCACCCCCCAACTCCCCACTTCCCATCCTCCACCCCATGGCTTTCCCTTAGGGGAAAGAGCAAGAGGTCTTATCATAGAGATGACTTCATCTTCTTTTGGGATGGAGAAGGCGTTGGGGCAGAGTCATTGGATCTGAGAATTCCTGACTGAGCTATTAAGACTCCATTTGGGGGGGGGAGTTGAAACTGTGGTTAGATTAAGCATCAAGCCCCCATTTGTGGACTCAGCCTAGGGGACGCCATTCTGATGGGGCTTATGATTTTCTTTTTCACAATTACTAAGGGAACATTTTCCCTTTCCCAAGGGATTTTATCTTTTTTTTCCCCCCTCTAAATTCCCTAAAAATTAAAATTGTGGATGTGAATGATTGTATTTATGCCCACCTAACCCTGCCAAACTCTTAACACCTTGCCATGGATTTGTTCTCATGTACTCATGTGAACATCTAATTTTTAAATTCTTTTCATTTTGTTCAGGTTTATCTACATGATGGTGAACGGGGTAAGGGATGGAATTACTCACTGGCCATCTACCGATGTTCTGTTCAAGAGCAAGATGGCTTTGCATTGGCGTTTCCATGAACTGCAGCATAAATATAAGTTCAGAGGGTCTGCCAGTGTTTATTTAAACAGAAAGTTTTTTGAAGTTATCTTCTTTGGAAAATGTGTCCAAACAATGTGACAGCAAAATGATAGTGTAAATTGTAATGTCTGTCCCAGCTGGGTATATAAACATATGAAGAGTCTTTTTCTTAAAAAATGTTTGGGTTGTTCATTTACAGTGAAAACTCTATAACTCACATTCAAAAATAAGGGCCGGGTAAAGTAATGATTTTTATCTTTCAAAGTCCTATAGGTCCTTGGATACTTTTCAGGGATTCTGTGGGAATAGTGTGTTTGGGACAGCTGTTTCTAGATTGTGGGCTATGAGTAAGACCAAAGGCCTTGGAAAAGAGAAGGAATAAATTCAGAGTCAGTGATTTAGAATTATTCTTGTATCATAAATAATGCAACGGATGTTCTTAAGTGTATCTAATCATATTTTAACCTATAAATTAGGAGTGCCTTAATTGTGTTCTCAAAGTTCCTGGGACACTTATGCAGAATGATGAATCAAAGTATAAGAACATAGATGCTTTTGTCTCCAAGCCCCACCACTGATTTTGATTAAGCACAGCTGGACCTACAGACTTGTAGAGAATTCCTTTTCCGAGCCCTGTCAGTGAGCCAAAATTGCTTAGAAACCAGTGTAGGCCAAAACCAATCCTTTTTCCTTCCCAAAGTTCAAACTTGACTATCCCGTCTTTCCACTCTATTATGAGAAAACTCATGCCATAATTTCCTGGTTTGCTTGGGACAACTCTAGTATATATCCCTGGTTGTCTCAGTATAATTATTAAAATACTCTCTTGGACCCTCAAGTTTCCCTGTTTGGATGATAAATTATATGGTAACTGTAGTCTTAGCACACTCAGAGACAAATCCAAAAGGAAGGAATGAGTGACAGCACAAGGCTTTGCCTTAATGGTCGATGGAGACCTACCCTAGGCTGCTGTCCACTGGTCTGTCTTGGCCAAAGGAAGTTTGGAGTATCCAATGGAGATGTTCCAGTGTTATCCTATCTAATTTCATGAGAGAAGAGAAGTGTACAAAGAAAAACGTTGAGGTGTAAGGCCTTTTTCTATAGGATGCCATTCTAGCTTTCTAACCCATATTTAGAGGTGAGAAAGCTTTGGGACTAGGATGGGATCTAGGCTTTGTCTGCCTTCCTACTACTTCATCAGGAGAAGAAAGAAGGCCAGAATGTCTCTATTGTCTGGGCCTGCCCTTGTCCTGTAACAGCCGTAACCCTGCTGTGTCCCAAGAACCTGTCACAACTAGGGAGATAGGAAAGATTCCACAGCCTTGTGGACAAAGACAAGCAGAATAAAATACCACCTGGTTTGGAGACCACTAACATGCCCTTTACTCTCTCCAACCATTAAGGTACTCTTCTTTCTGGAGGGAAGAGGGAAGGTGGGAGCAATGGAGGGTTTTCCTACACACCTATCTCCTACTCTTGATCAATAGTCCTGGTGTCTGGTCATTCTTCTGCCTCTACAGAATGTGTGCCATGATGATACAGTCCCATGGCAAAAGATTAGGGTAGCATCACCACTTTAAGCTATAAAAGTTTAGCAGTAGTTTTTAATCACATAAGTAATGATACCAGCAATTTCTATATCTCCAAATATTTCATTTTAGAAGGCAATTAAATTGAGATCTTAAAATATTTCATTAGCGTGTGTTTGTTACTATGCATTCCAGCATAAATAAGGACTCTGTGGAACGTCTGACATTTTAGTCATAAATCGGCGCATTTCTCATGTAACTCAAGAAGACCTGTTAGAAGGTGGATCTGAGCATACCTTTTGAATAAAAATATCCCAATTCATTCCACTTTATAGGAAAAATAGAAAATAATTTTTGAACCCTTGACTATTAAGTTTCCTGTGACATTTTTTCTTCTCTTATGGACAGTCACTGGGGTTTGAGAACTACTGACCAAAAATAGAGACATTACTCAGCTGTGGCCTTGAGTCACCTATACGGGTAGGTAATGTGCAGCCATATGCAGGAAGCTCTCTCTGTCTCATCCTGTGGTTTGGAATTGTCCTCTTTTCTTTTCTTTTCTTTTTCTTTTTGTGTATGTATGTATGTACGTATTTTAGAGCAAGAGTGAGAGACAGTGAGCAGGGGGAGGGGCAGAGAGAGAGAGAGAGGGAGAGAATCTCAACCTGATTTTGCACTCGGCCGGATGTGGGACTTGATCCCACGACCCTGACATTAGGACCTGAGCTGAAATCAAGAGTCAGATGCTTCACTGACTGAGCCAGCCAGGTGCCCCTGTTTTCTTTTCCTTTTAATGAGTTATCCGATTCATCCAGGGGAGCCTTTCATGACGCTGTGGGAGTACTCGTAAAGAAATAATAAGATTTATCAATGAATCTCCAGGGAAACCTGGATAAGAACTGTAGTTCTTATCACTGTGGGTGCCTGTGCAGGGACGGTCCTGCGATGAAGTCATCCCTGTAAGTTAGACTGTAAGACCTGGCTCGTTCTGTGTAATTTACATGTCAAACTCCGTGCAAGTGTAAAATAATAGAGACAGTTGAGAATACCACATTCATGGTTTTGAGCTAAAGGATGTTGGCAGGTGAATGGAAACCTTTCAGTGCTAAAATGCCACCGTCTAGGGAAAAAACCATTTTGTTTGTCCACAGATCTGCTTAGCTGATGAGAAATTAAACAACATGATTGAGGAGGAAATCCTGAGCAAGTGAAACACGGACATAAGGCCGTTATTCACTGTGGAAGATTGGAGGGCTCGTAATTATTCCTTTGGGTGTCAATGAGGATAGAAAATAACTATCTTAGAAGTAAAAGGGACAAGTTGAAGAGATGTTCTCAAAATTCACAGGGTAAGTATGTGTGGAATTTTGCAGCATTTCAAAAGCCTTTTGAGTTTCTGGGTGGGAAAGAGATACGAGACCAATTGACAGTTTTCTTGCTCAGTGTTAGCACAAGAGGCTAATGAAAATCTGGAAAGCAAAGAAGCGCTGATGAGTGAAAGAGGGAAGAAAACTGAGCTGGTCCTGAGCTTCCTCCATCAGCAAGGCAAGCCATGGGTCAGCGACAGTATTTCCAAATATGCCTGTTGCTTCCCAGAGTGTTTATGAAGGCCGAGATCATAGAGTGGACATGAGGACATGTGGATCATCCCCTCCCTTTATAGGACCAAGGGACTTCTGTGTGTTTCCCTTAACCCAACTATGTTGTTACTCGATCTTGTGTAACACTTACTTTTATTTTGTTTTATTATTTTTTAAAAAGATTTTATTTATTTATTTGACAGAGATCACAAGGAGGCAGACAGGCAGAGAGGCAGGCAGAGAGAGAGGGAGGAAGCAGGCTCCCTGCTGAGCAGAGAGCCCGATGCGGGGCTTGATTCCAGGACCCTGAGATCATGACCTGAGCTGAAGCAGAGGTTTTAACCCACTGAGCCACCCAGGCACCCTTTCTTTTATTTTTTTAAAGATTTAATTTATTTATCAGAGAGAGCACAAGCAGGGGGAGTGGCCGGCAAAGAGAGGCAGGCTCCTCTCCAAGCTCGGAGTCCAGTGTGGGACTCAATCCCAGGACCCTGGGATCATGGCCTGAGCCAAAGGCAGGTGCTTAACCCACAGAGCCACCCAGGCATCTCAACACTCACTTTTATTTGGTTAGCAAAGAAGACTTTGATTTAATTTCTTGGTTCACACAGTGGCTACTTAAAACACAAAAATCCTCTCACTTTGCCGTATAAGTAGCTAATGTTTTTAATAGGAAGGAAGCACACGCAGCCTACCAACGATTAGTTGAGTTTTGAGTGTCCTTATATACGACATGTTCTCTGATGTTTTGTTCTGTAGTTCGTGTCTTCGCAGATTTGAATTAGGGCAGAGTTGGGTCATTTGGCATTTGAAGGGTTGTACCTTTTGTCGTGGGTACAAAGAGTGAGAGATATAAAAGAATAAGGGCAAAAGGAGAAGTGACCCCCACACTTTGACACTAACTGCAGAAAGCTGGCAGGTGTAGAAAGGGAAGAGGCATAGGAATAAAATTTTAAAAAGAGGGGGGGAAGCGGTAACACTGGCGATTCTCTCTACTAAGTGATAAATTTGGGTCTCATTTTGACTTTATTTATTTATTTATTTATTTATTTTATATAAGCTTAATACCCAGCAAGGGGCTTGAACTCATGACGCTGAAATCGAGTCACATGCTCTACTGACTGAGCAAGCCAGGTGTTCCCCCCCCCATTTTGAATTTTTTTTTAAGATTATTTATTTGAGAGAGAGAGAGAAAGAGCCAGCAGGGGGACAGGCAGAGGGAGAGGGAGAAAGAGAATCTGAAGCAGACTCCCCACTGAGCATAAAGCCCCACTCAGGGCTCGATCCCACAACCCTGAGATTGTGACCTGAGCCGAAAACAAGAATTGTCTACTTGACTGACTCAGCCAACCAAGTACCCCAACCCCATTTTGCATTTTTAAACTGCCTTCCTCTTTCCTCGTCCTGACACGGTTTCTTCTCCATTATCTTAAGCAACGTTCTGGATCTCACATTTTTCTTTCACTGTTCCTGTAACGGACAGAAACATCCCCTTTTGTTGAGGATGCCCAAACCTTGCTGGTCTGTCAGCAGACTGGATCAGGTCTTCATTGATATGGCTGGGCCCCTGCCCCCAACCCAGCTGTCCCCCACAGGGTGCCTCAGTGACTGCAGAAACTTCTGTCTTCCTGCGTCTGCCTTGCTGTTGGCCCTGGCCCCACTTTCTGGCTCTCCTTTTCAAAGCTTGTTGGATCTTACTGGCAAATAGTAAATATCAAAAGCTTTTAAAAAGGAAGGCAAAACAAAATAGTACAATTTTAAAAAGTCTTTCAAGTTCTCTCTCCTCACCCTGTTTGTCTGAGGCTCAACTCCAAACATGTTGTTCATGCTTCAATAATAATAGTAAAAAATGAGCGCATTCTCCTAATTAATCTTGAAGTAATATGCATTGTTTATCCCCTTGTTATCATGTTCTCCCTTCTAACCATGATATTTTACATTTCTAAAGGACCCTCCACAGCTCATAATAAAATACTAAGTGCATGGGAGACCCTGAATTAATACTTGTTTTTATTAAATTAAATACATCTGGTAGAACCCCTTTGAGTAGCTCATTAGTAATGAAGTCTAGTAAGTTCCCGTGTGAAGAGCACATTGGGATATGTCACTCTGTATTGTCAGACGCAATATTGTCCCTCCAGAAAAATGCTGTTGGTTTCGTGTGATCCATTGACAAATTCAAAAGATGGTGTGACCATCTGTTTTCTATAGCTCCTGAGGAAAGTAGAAAAGGATTGGCCCTGAGCTGAGAATGAGGAGAAGGGCATAGATAAAAGGCCTGTTCCCCAATGAGATTGTGTAACAATTGACTGGATTATCCAGAAACTCCGCCATCTTGTTCTCTAGAGCCTTCATAAAAAGGAGCGTTGTCTTTGATGGAGGTGGTGGACATCCTTCCCTAGATGACCTGTCTGGGCTGGTTCTCATTCTGTGTTTCTAATTCAGGGGTGTTTTTTTTTTTTTTCCCTCTTAGCTTCCAGAGTTTGTATGTATGTATGTATGTATGTATACACACACACACATTTATTTATTTATATATTTATTTAATTACAAATTACAAATTAAATATGAAAGAAATATGTTCATTTAAAAAATCTTAGATTTCAGAAATTTCTAGAGTAAAAACAAGCCTCTGCTCCAATTTCTCTCCCCAGAGCTAACCACATGTAATTGTTCACTGTATGCCTTTCCATGCTTCTTACTTTAAATATAGACATATATACGTGTACATGGTTGTGGCTTTTTTAAAAATGTGACTGTAGTTTCCATCCATTTCCTTTAGGGTCCATTTTCCTCTCATTATTGCGAGTGTGTAAGTCTTGTCCTTTCTAACGGTTATGTAGAATTTCTTTGCATAGATCTGTCATCATTGTGTACTCCTCTCTGTTTCCAAAATTCGCTATTAAATATAATACTATAAATGTCATCATGCTATACTAAAAGTATGCCAGAATATGTGTTTTTCAGACCCCAGTGGGTCTTTTCATTATACTTTCCTTCAGTTTTCTGGTTTAAGTACTACTTGGCTCATGGTGGGTTTGAGTTTTGTTTGTTTTGTTTTTAATATGCTGTTGAATTCACAGTGCTACAGTGTTATATGCCTCCTCTTGTCCCTCTGCATAGTTTTACACACTCCATGATACCTGACTTTTAAAAATAGAAGTATAATTGGTACATAATAGCCTATGATTCCTTTCAGGTGTACAAGATGTAACTTTTATATGTGTGCTCTAATGTGCTATTACTAAACTTTCAAGTAGTATTTTTCTGGCAGTTTAGCCCATTTTTAAATTGCCATTTGTGCTTTGGCAGAAATTACTTTGAAACTGATGAATTCAGTTTTCTGAACTGGTTTATTCTTACCAAGCATCTTCCATTATCCTTGAAGTTTGGAGACCATGGGGGTTCCATTTTTCAGGCCAGTATGTTGCTGTTTTAAATTATACTGCAAACCCCAAACATATGGAGTTTTTCATCTATCCTCCGATTGCACATGTCCCCGAATATCATAACGGTATTTTTATTTGGCCTCATGACTCTCACTGCCCACATGATGGGATTGAGACTGACGGTATATTTGAAGTTTCTTGAGGGAGATCAGAGAGCATTGGTCAGAACGTTTTGGCCCCTCTTGTTTCTGATGCTTTTTTCTTATGAGACAGAGCAGAGCCTAGACTGCTTGAATACTTGGGTAGTGCAGCCTTAGAATATCAATGGAGCTCTCCCCCTCCTCCTTAGTAGGCACCAGGAGCAAAAGCAAATTGGGAATGCACTTTGCAGTGTCTGCAGGAAGTTTGAAGTTTATTTATTAACACTAAATGCATCTGTCAGGCTGCAGTGATGAGATTAATCCTCATTTTTAATATTTGATTTGCAACTGATTAATCGCTCGAAGCTTTTGTGGTAGTACAAATTTAGACTACTGATCTGACTGGGAAGCGTACCAGATTCTGAATCATACAGCAGGGTGTGTGGTGGGCAGCCTTCAGACTGGAGGACTCCTGGCGCGGGGCCGGAGTGGGGATACAGAACAGGTGAAAGGCGCATTGGAATGCTCTTTTTTGTTTTCTGGGTTTGGGCGGGGGCGGGGGGCGAGGGTTGCTTTAGGGGAAAGGTCCTGTGGAAGCTTGTCTGGAAAAAGCTGCTTTAGAACCTGGGGAGGCTGAATTGTGTCTTTGAAAGAGAGAAAGAAGGGATTAGGGGCGCCTGGGTGGCTCAGTGGGTTAAGCCTCTGCCTGCAGCTCAGGTCATGATCTCAGGGTCCTGGGATCAAGTCCTGCATCTGGCTCTTTGCTCAGTGGGGATCCTGCTTCCCCCCTTCTCTCTCTGCCTGCCTCTCTGCCTACTTGTGATCTCTGTCTATCAAATAAATAAATAAAATCTTAAAAAAAAAAAGAAGAAGAAAGAAGGGATTAGTCTGGATGTTCAAGTCTCTTACCCTTTGCCCCTTGTCCCGAGACTAGAGTTCCCGTGTGTAGGGTTTCATTGGCACCTTTTGGACCTGGGAGTGTCTGTGATCATAGGGAAGATGCACTTGTTCTTGAAAATACATTGGAAGGCTTGTGCTCTTCAGTGTTTGCGAGCATGTTAATGGAAGGCCTCATGCTGATCATGCCGTGATTGACTTCTCCGCCCTGGTGCATTACCTTCTTGGACTTGTCAGAGTGTGAAAACTCCACAGGCCACCAAGTGGGGAAATCTAAGCTCCTTAACATCTTTTTTCTTTATACACACACACACACACACACACACACACACACACACACGCATACGCATGCACGCATTTGGAAGAGTTTCTTTTTTTGACCTGTTTTAGGTATACAGCAAAATTAAGAGGAAGATACAGAGTTCCTGTGTCCTCCCTGTCCCCTCGTGTGCAAAGCCTCCCCCGCTTTGCAACATCCCCCCCCTTACCCAGAGTGGGTCACTTGTTACAACTGATGAACCTACATTGACACTGTCGTTACGACCCAGAGGCCGTAGTTTACATGAGAGCTCACTCTTGGCATTATAGACACATTCTTTGGGTCTGGACTCATGTGTAATGTCGTGCATGCAGTGGTAGTTAGCATGTAGTAGTTAGCAGTGGTAGTTAGAATGTTTTCACTGCCCTAACCATCCTGTGTGCTCTTGCTCTGCAGTCTGCCCCTCTTCCCTGATCCCTGCCAACCGCCAATCCTTCTACTGTCTCCGTCGTTTTGCCTTTTCCAGAATGTCATATAGTTGGAATCATACAGGATGTTTCTTTTCAGATTGATTTCTTTTACTTAGTCCTGCGCATTTAAGGTTCCTCAGTGGTTTTTCATGGCTTGATAGCTCATTCCTTTCTACACTGAATAATATTCCATTGTCTGGATGTGCCGCAGGTTCTTTATGCATTTACTTGCTGAGGGACATCGTGGTTGCTTCTGTGATGTGCTGGTTATGAATAAAGCTGCCATAAATGTCTGTGTGCAGAGTTTTGGGAGGGCATAAATTCTTCAGCTCCTTTAGGCAAATACCAAGGAGTTTGATTGCTGCAAACTATAGTAACAGTGTGTTTAGTTTTGCAAGTCTTCGCAGGTGGCCATACAGCTTTTCCTTCCTATCAGCAACGAGTAAGAGTTCCTGTGGCTCCACATCCTTACCAGCGGTTGATTTTGTCTGCATTCTAGATCGTGACCATTCTAACAGGTGTAGAGTGGTGTCTCCTTGTTTTAATTTGCATTTCCATGACAGCAGATGCCCTGGAGCACCTTTTCTTATGCTTATTTGCCACCTGCATATCTGTTTTGCTATTGTGTTGTTAAGGTCCTGGGCCCATTTTTAGTTGGGTTGTTTTCTTATTGTTGAGTTTTTAAGAGTTCTTTCTTTGAGACCTCTTTTTTTTTTTTTTTAAAGATTTTTATTTATTTATTTGAGAGAGAGACAGTGAGAGAGAGCGTGAGTGAGGAGAAGGTCAGAGGGAGAAGCAGACTCCCCATGGAGCTGGGAGCCTGATGTGGGACTCGATCCCAGGACTCCGGGATCATGACCTGAGCCGAAGGCAGTCGTCCAACCAACTGAGCCACCCAGGCGTCCCCTTTGAGACCTCTTTTGATGTGGTCGCTGCTTGAGGCTTTAGCATCCACTTTTGCCCCATCCTTGAGCTCTAAGTCTATCTTTTAAAAAAATCTTTTAAGATTTTATTTATTTTTATTTTTTTTAAGATTTTGTTTATTTATTTGACAGAGAGAGAGAGATCGTAAGTAGGCAGAGAGAGAGAGAGGGGGAAGCAGGCTCCCTGCTGAGCTGAGAGCCCCATGCAGGGCTCGATTCAGGATCCTGAGATCATGACCTGAGCCGAAGGCAGAGGCTTTAACCCACTGAGCCACCCAAGTGCCCCGTAAGATTTTATTTTTTTAAGTATTGTCTGTACCCCACATGAGGCTCGAACTCATGACCCTGAGACCAAAAGTTGCACGCTCTTCTGACTGAGCCAGCCAGATGCCCCTCTAAGTCGGTCCTTATTAAGTTACAGTGTATGCTTAAATATTACCCCACATGTAAGGCATCTCCCCATTTTGATAATGAGGAGAATGGGGCGGGTGGAACTTTTACGTTGCCAGCTTGAATACAACAGCTTTTAGGAATATATAGGAAACAGGGAATGCCTATTTACAATATTTCATTAGCCTCATTTTCTGTTACATAAAATAGTAGAATTATTACATTTTTCTGCACACCATTTTGTAACAGTGTGCACCTGCGGCTTGCTAGTAGCGAGAGGAGTCGAGCTTGCCTCTTGCGTGTGTGATGGCCATTGTTGCAGAGGCTGCCTGAGCTAGAAGCACCCTAAGAGGCCTCGTGCAAGTACACAGAAGGATAATGAGGCTTAGTGTAGGCACAGAGGCACTGCAGCAGAGCAGAGGTTGATTTCATGATTGTTTTTCTCAGAATGGGGCAAGCGCATTTCTGGAGGTTGTAAGTATCCGAGGCTTCCCTGAAACCAGGGGCTAGATGTGGTACTCTCAAATGAATCATCAATGTAACCCAAGTATTTGATGGTAAAACATGAGCAGTCAAACAGTAAATACTTTTAAATATTTTTACAGAGTACCAGACATGGATTACTCTAATGCACAATGCAAAATTCATTCGAAATTTCGAGATAAAATATGAGGCATCAGGAAATTTGAGGCAATTATTTTAAACTTTACTTCCAGATCACTTCAGAGAATTCATTCATTGTCTGGCCATAGAAGGGGTAAAAACATGAGGAGAAATATTTCAGAATTTCTGCAGTATACCTTAAGAATAGTATAAAGAGGGCACCTGGCTGATTCAGTTGGTTAAGCATCTGCCTTCGGCTCAGGTTGTGGTACGGGATCCTGGGATCCAGTGTTGCATTGGGCTCCCTGCTCTGCGGGGAGCCTGCTTCTCCCTCTGCTTCTCTCTCTCTCTAGCTCTCATGAATAAATGAATAAAATCTTTAAAAAATAGTATAAAGATGTTCTTCCACTTGTAAAACTTCAATTAGGGAACTTTGTGGGGTTTTCAGTTTTTTTTGTTTTTTTTTTTACTTTAAATTTTAGTTAACACAGTGCAATATTGATTTCTGGAGTGGAATTCAGTGATTCGTCACTTACATACAACACCAATGACTCATCACAACAAGTGCCGTCTTTAGTACCCATCACCCCCCACCCATCCCCCACCCACCTCCCTCCATCAACCTTCAGTTTGTTCTCTATCCTTAAGAGTCTCTTATGGCTTGTTTCCCTCTCTCCTTTTTTTTTTCTTTTCCCCCTTCCCATATGCTCATCTGTTTTGTTTCTTAAATTTAACATATGAGTGGAATCATGGTATTTGTCTTTCTCAGACTGACTTATTTAGCTTAGCATAATACCCTCTAGTTCCATCTCTGTTGTTGCAAATAGGAAGATTTCATTTTTTGGATGGCTGACTGATATTCCGTTGTGTATACATGCCACATCTTTATTCATTCTTCAGTCAGTGGACATTTGGGCTCAATCCATAGTTTGGCTATTGTTGATAATGCTGCTATAACCGTTAGGGGAGCGTGCACCCCTTCAAATCTGTATTTTTATATCCTTTGGATTAAACACCTAGTAGGGCAATTGCTAGATCATAGAATAGTTCTATTTTTAACTTTTTGAGGAGCCTCCAAACTGTTCTCCCAAGTGGCTGCCCCAGCTTGCACTCCCACCAACAGGGCAGGAGGCTTCCCCTTTCTCCACATCCTTGCCAATGCCTGTTGTTTTTTTGTGTGTGTGTTGTTAGTTTTCGCAGTTCTGACAAGTGTGAGGTGATATCTCATCGTGGTTTTGATTTGTATTTCCCTGATGGATGAAAGACCTAAATGTGAGACCATCAAAATCCTAGAGGAGAACAAAGGCAGAAACCTCTTTGACTTCAGCTGTAGCAACTTCTTACTAGACATGTCTCTAAAGGCAAGAGAAACAATAGCAGAAATGAACTATTGGGACTTCGTCAAGATAAAATGCTTCTGCACAGCCAAGGAAGCAGTCAACAAGACTCTTACAGAATGGGAGAAGTTATCTGTAAATGACTATCTGATAAAGTAGTAGTGTCCAGAATCTATAAAGAGCTTACCAAACTCAACAGCCCAAACCAAATAACCCAGTTAAGAAATGGGCAGAAGACATGAATCGACACTTTGCCAAAGAAAACATCCAGATGGCTAACAGACACATGAAAAGGTAGACGCTCAATTAAGGAACTTTGATCCAGTGTAAACAAAGAAGCCTGCAAGCCTAAGTACACGTGCAATTCCGCCTGCGACCAGCAGATGGCGGTAGGCGTCATTTAGGTGATGCCCTGTTGGGTTTGGGAACAAGTGTTCTGTAGCGCTGCCCTTCTCAGAACTGATCTAACACATCAAATGAGAAGCTGCAAGAGAAGAAAGCTATTTTTCATTCTTGATTGTGGCCTAGTGGCATCTCACTTAAGATCAATAGATTCCCTTCTTCTATAATTCCATATTCACCCAGAAAGGTGAAATAATTTCTTTAACACTTTAATGTTGAGTAGCTCTACCCATCCTAGAGTCTACTGGTAGTGCATATTTATAGGAATGGATTTGAAATTAAAGCTGTAGATCTGTTTCCTGTGCAGCCAGTTTTCAATACATTTATTTGGTGTTATCAGATCATCTCCTAATTAATTGATAAGATGCAATTTCTGGGCAGAAGGCTATATCGTAGTCTTCAAATCCAAGAAAATTTTCCCTTTCCTCTCTGTCCCAACCATACCCTTCTATTCAACATTCTTGCAGGGATTTTTGTTTGTCCCTTTCCTTCTTGAAAAATAGTTATTCTCGGGATGCCTGGGTGGCTCAGTTGGTTGGACGACTGCCTTCGGCTCAGGTCATGATCCCGGAGTCCCGGGATCGAGTCCCACATCAGGCTCCCAGCTCCATGGGGAGTCTGCTTCTCCCTCTGACCTTCTCCTAGCTCATGCTCTCTCTCACTGTCTCTCTCTCAAATAAATAAATAAAATCTTAAAAAAAAAAAAAGAAAAATAGTTATTCTCATTTTTGCTTTAACAACTCCAGACACTTTCCAATGTAACCATTTTCATTTCATTTTTACAAACAGGCATACAAAGTAGAAGTGACCTGAGCTGATGTAACCTGCAGATTATTCACAAATCGGTAAAAGCAAAGGAAAACTTTGAAAATAACTTTGAAAAACTTTGAAAAAAAAACTTCTTTGAAGTTATTGGTTTGCGCCATCAGCAATTTTCTCACTTTGTGTTTAACTAGTATATACAGATAATTGCAATGATGGCTTGATTCTCTAAAGTACTTACTTGTCATGGAATGAATTCTGTCCTGTTGGGAATTGGATCTGGGATTTTCATTCTAAGGCCTTCACATCAAGGGTGTAGAAAATTCCCACTTTTTTCTTTTGTATTTTATTATACAAATAACATGAATGCAGATCATGAATCGGAAAGCATGAACATATTTCCTGCTGTCACTTCAAGCCATAGATTTCTAGTGAGTACATGTTAGGGTGATCCTGGTTTGGGGGACTTTTTTTTTTTCCCTCATGGATGCAAGCAAACATTTTGCATAATGGGGAGATGTATTTCTCATTTGGGATTAAATTTTTACCCTCTGACGTGAAGTAGAAATCAGCCTTTTTCTAGCAATGATTCTGTGCTGGTTTTGTGTCCACATTGAATAGATTATATTTGTGTTAAGGAATCTATCGTTGGCCATAGTGTTTCATAGTTATAAAAAGACTGGAGTTGTACACACTTTTCCTTTGGGGATTTGACCCACTGTGTGCAGTGTGGGATGCAAGCCTGTCAAGGAACAAAGTGATGGGTGTCAGGTGATTTCACAGAATGGATTTTAGCTCTGGGGAGGTCTTACATATAGTCTAGCCTTGTCCATTCAATTTATAGATAAGTGATTTGAGGCACAGAAATGGCAGGCAATTTCCTAAGATGATGTGACTAATTGGGTCAGATGCCTCCCCTAATAGATTTTCCAGGACTGTTATGCTGGGCCCCCACAAATTCAGATTTTCTGAATCAGTGATAGAGCCTGGCATCTGCATTTCTAATCTTATTTTTAAATGTATCCCCTAGGCATTTCTAATACATAGCTGGATTTTGGAATTCCTCCACTCTATTTCTCTTAATTTTTATAGAGGTAGTTCTCAACCAGGGATGATTTTGGTCTAGAGGGGACATTTGGCAAATTCACTCACATGAGTTTGTTTCTTATTGGAGACACTTAATTGTTAAAAATGGGAATTGCTGGGGCGCCTGGGTGCCTCTGTCTGTTAAGCATCTGATTCTTGGTTTTGGCTCAGGTTGTGATCTCAGGGTCCTGGGAGGGAGCTCTGCATCAGGCTGTTGGCTCAGCATAGTCTGCTTGAGATTCTCTCTCTCTCCCTCTGCCCCCGCCCCCATAGCACACCCCCCCTTCTTGCTCTCAAATAAATAGATCTTAAAAAAAAAAAAAAAAAGAAAGAAAGGAAAGAAAAAGGAATTGCTCCTGATATTTAGTTGGGAGAGCCCAGAGATGTTGTTAAACATATGTAATGCACAGCACTGCAGAGCAAGGAATCACCTAGCTCCAAATGCCAGGAGTGCAGGGATGGAGAAGCACATGATTGACAGCTCTAGAGTTTTTCAGACTCCACATCCCATTTCAGTTCTCTCCAGCTCTGTGACCCCAGGCAGGTTATGTCATCTCTTAAAGCTTAATCTTCCCATCTGTAAAATGGGGACATTAACAGGCTATGTCACAGGGTTGTGAGGAGTAATGGAGAGTACCAAGAGGAATGTGCATGGCTGATGGTTAATTCCCAATAAACATTAGGTGTTATAATTAACTATCATTACAGTTCCTGGCTTTCAGTTTTGCTACATCGTAAGACATGGCTAGAAGGAGTGAGTGAATAGTCTCCAAAGGTAGAAAGTTACAAAAAGCACTTCAGCATATTCTAGGGGCTGATACTGGCGTGTTGATTTTTTCCAATATGAAAAATGTCCCTGTGGGTGTGGCTGGGGTTTTTGTATCTATCTGGTCAGAGAGATGAGTAGCAAATACGCACAGTTTCAGGTAATGGCTGTATTTGTGCACAGTAACTATGGAGAGAGCCGAGGTTTCTGGGGGCAAGGAATAAATCGGACAGGCTCCAGTAGTGCTCCCAGTGATCCTAAGGAAAGCAGTGCTCACCAGCTACTTGGTGCCAGATTCCTACTTGCTTTTCCTTTAACCCTGGGCCAGGTGAAATAGTGGTAAGGGGGCAGATGAGATGGGGTGTGTTTGGGTCTTACGTCTGCTATCATCTTTGCAAAAAGTCCTAGCTAGGTTGTACACTCATTGGGGAGGGGGGCTTTGCTGTGCTTTTTCTGTAGCCCCTCATGACTACACCTGTGCCACCCTTGTTGCTGGCACTCCATAAACATTTGCAGTGGGTTGCAATTTGGATCAACCTCAGAATTTTCATATAATCTGGATCCGAGCCAGGAATTCAGTCTGTTTTGGGGGCGCCCGACTGGCTCAGTGAGTAAAATATCTAACTCTTGATCGGAGGCCATAAGTTTGAGCCCCATGTTGGGGGTAAAGTTTACTTAAAAAAAAAAAAAAAAGATTCAGTCTCTGCTTGAGTCACAGTTTATAAAATCATAATAATGATAATAATAATGGCAAACACATTCATAGAGGTGCATGCCCATATATGCATATATATCTATATACCTGTACACGTGTGTGTGTGTGATGTGTTGATAAATGTTTAACACCTGACTCTGGCGTGGCGAGCAATGGTGCATATCAATGAATATAGAATTGAGAAAGATTTGGCTCTCGTGAGGCCCGATGAACCAGCTCTAGCACACTGTTTAAGAGCACTTGCGTGTGCTAAGTACTGTGCTAAGTACTTTAAATGCTCATTTGAACTTCACATCAGCCTTTTTAGGGGAGGTGTACTGTTAACATCCCCATTTTGCACGTGAGAAAACAGAGAAGTTAAGCAACCAGCCCCAGGTCACACAGCCGGGTGAGTGGCAGAGTTGGGGTGGGGAATCCAGGCAGCCTGGGTTCAGAGTTCATGTTCCGCCCTTCAACACTTCATCATGATTACTTCAAAAGTTCTGTTATTAATTTAAGTTTTCCCTGAGAGTCCAAAATTACTTCTTAGAGGACACTCCTTCCTCCTGGCTCTCTCTCTTCTCCCACACACACAGTCTTTCCTTCCTCGGCCGGCGCCAAGCACACATTAGACTCCTCACGCAAGAATGTCTCCCATGGCCCCAGAAAGTATAATTAAGTTTTATCTTCTGGCTGCTTTTCTCACAGGAATCAGCCACTGTGGAATTGTGATGAATCAAACTCTTCCCAGTGTTACATGTGTTCATTCTAGTCAAACTTCATCCAAAGCTGCCCCTCCTGTCAGCCCACCCAGCACACGTACATGCACACCCTGGTCTCGCTTGTCCATTTTTGAATTGTTACTGAGAGCCATGCCCCACGCTCCCTTCTTCCTGGAAGCACTCCCAATGTCACCAAATAATTGAGATACAGGCCTTTTGAACATGAAAATGTCACAATTTGACGTTTCTCCTCTGTTCTCCTTGTATCCAGAAGAAAGCCATTTTCACTCACTGAACACACAGGACGCAACTACTTTTACTGTATGAGAACATTCTTTTCTTGTGCTTGTTTCTCTCAATGGGATAATTGTAGTTGTTTTTAGAAGGCTTCACTCTTGTCTAGGTTGGGATGGATATTGTCTTGCAGAAACACCTAGTAAAGCCCGGTGCACATCTCCTCCTGATGTCCCCATTCATGTTCTATGTTGCCCGTTCCATCTATGTTGGCAATGTGGACTATGGTGCAATAGCAGAAGAGCTGGAAGCACACTTTCATGGCTGTGGTTCAGTCAACCGTGTTGCCATACTCTGTGACAAATTTAGTGGCCATCCTAAAGGGTTTGCATATATAGAGTTCTCAGACAAAGAGTCAGTGAGGACTTCTTTGGCATTAGATGAGTCCCTATTTAGAGGAAGACAGATTAAGGTGATCCCAAAACGAACCAACAGACCAGGCATCAGCACAACAGACCGGGGTTTCCCACAAGCCCGATACCGTGCCCGGACCACCAACTACAACAGTTCCCGCTCTCGATTCTACAGTGGTTTTAACAGCAGGCCCCAGGGTCGCGTCTACAGGGGCCGGGCTAGAGCGACATCATGGTATTCCCCTTACTAAAAAAAGTGTGTATTAGGAGGAGAGAGAGGAAAAAAAGAGGAAAGAAGGAAAAAAAAAAAAGAATAAAAAAAAAGGAAAAAAAACTGTGGCAAACAGGGCAGTTTTTGAATTTCTGGGGGGACCCAAGCTGTGTGGTGTTTGATCTGGAATGTACCCTCATACTGAAGAAACGAGAGTCAGGATCTCTCAGTGCACTTAAGGGACCGTCAGTGCTGCATTGTTATGTCTTTCTCTGCAGTCTCTGCCATTGAGATATTCAAACATTTCTCAACATTGTTCCCTGAAATTTATAGCTGTTTAAAAGAAATCTGTCGTCAACTCAGTCGGGGAACTGCTCATGGAAACGTAATTTAGACATGTTTCATTCTTCTCTTCCCTTCTGGGTTTCTCAGACCTTTTATTAGAGTAATATGTGATTGAGTGTCTACAAGGTTTTTCCAGCATTTTCCAGACTCACCAGCCATAGAATTACTTTTTTTTAAAGGTCACATAAAGCACTCTATGTGACCCGTGTTTAGCAGAGCAGCCTCTGGGAATTCTGTATTAGAGATACACATTACTGGACATTTGGGGATGACCCTAAGATCCCACCTGGAACCAGTCCTTGTTCTCTTAAGAAATTACATTTCCAACTCACCATTCATAGTCATATGAGTGTCTCTGATTATCTTTCTGTGCTAAACATTGTTCCAGTTACTCAATGCTAAAACATCACATTGGTTACCCATGTACTAGTCTGTGGTAAACACACACAGAAAGGGAAAGTTTTTAAAGAGGTGGGAAGTTAAAATTTGCGTACGGTGACAGGGAGTCGGTGACAAACTCTTGCTGTGTACTGATCACCACAAGTCGCAGTCACTATAGATAGTATAGAAAGGATTCTGCCTCCACAGAGACTTCTGGCTAGAATTTGTGTGAGATTACTTTTTGAATGACTATATGAAAGGTGACTGGATTTTTTTTATTTTTTTAATATTTTTATTATTATTTTTTTGCCTAATGGTTTAGGGAAATTGTTGCCTATAAGCAAGAATATAAACCAAATCATTTCACAGCATGAGCCCTGTAGGACTGTGGGCCCCCCTCCATGCCATACACATCACATTTGGAGTTAATGCTGGAAGTGAGGATGCACAGTTAAGTTTTGTGAGAGAACATCCTGTGTCAATCACAACGATTTATAAACACAGATCTGTTGATGAACAGCTTTAAAACATTCAGTTTTCTGGGTTCCACTGCTGAAAAGTCTGATTCAGGAGCTATGAAGTGAAACCCAGAAATAGAGGATTTCTAAGAGCGATCTAGATACAATATTTTTATTCATAGAGCTGCCGTGCATGCTGAATTAGCAGATTCTGAGCCACTGTTCCAAGGGGGAAATAGAGGTGAGGTTCCTGTGAGCTTCTGGTCACAACATTTTCATCATTCACTTAATACATCATCTTGTTTTATGTGTGGTTCTGTTTCACACACTTTATTTAATATATATTCCTTACGAATCACATATATTGTATTTCTTTAAAATAAAACAGTAGATGAGAAAGATTTAACATCTTCCTGACCCTGGGTAATGGGACTGTAAATGTCTTTGGCTTTTAGTCACCCAAGAACAGTGACTACTGTGTGCCATTTTTTTATTGGTAGTCATCTCAGAAATCCACAAATTCAGGCACTTTTCTTTCTTTCTTTTTTTTCCCCCATAGCTTCATCATGCATCCCATGTGTGACCTTTAGCGATTTATGGATTGGTCACGTGTACAGGTGGATGAATTTTCCCTTTGTTTCTCTGGGTGGACCCTCCTCTTGGTTTATTCACACTGATGTCTTGGCCAGCAGTGCTTTACCGCATGCCTGAATGAAGCTTATCTTTTGTGTGTTTTTCTGTGTAAGGGAAACACAGCCTTCTCACACTTAGAAGCACTAGGTAGCACTTTAGCACTTGATGGTCATTTAAAATAGAGAAATCTCCCCAAAACTCAAAGATGTGAAAACATGGCACTAGTAGACCCATCAAAAGGATACTTGTTCCTACCTGGAGAGGGAAACAAGAGGCAGAGCAGAGTATCACCTTATTTGATCCCTGCTGGTGACATCAAGTTGGGTGACCAAAATATCTCACCAAACTATGTGTGTGCACAAATGACGGCAGAAGTGTGGCAGGTGTTGATTTTGGGGTCACAAATACATTGTTCTGGAGAGGTGAGTTCACAAATGCATACTCCACGAGTAATGAGGACCAGCTGTGTTTCTACATGTAAAGCTAGACTCGGGAACCACTGTGCTCTGGTAAAATTTAAATCCCTCTTCTGCTTAAGAGTGCTGTGACCTCGGACGAGTTACTTAATATCTCTTAACCTCAGTTCTCTGTCTATAAAATGTAGCACCATTAGATGTGACCTAATAGGACTGTAATGAGCATTAAATGCGATAATGGTCTTAGAATAATAGTTAATGCAAATACGTCCTCAATACATGTTGCCTTTTGTGTTATTGGTGGTGATAATGATATTATCTCTCTTTTCTCTTCCATGCAGTGCAAAATGCAATAATTCCTCGGCAGGGCTCTTGTCAACCTTCCATGACATGCCACAGGTGATGGGATCTGGTTGGTGGTAGAGCCCAGCACAACAGGGAACTGTGGGAATGTCATGGAGCAGGAGGAAGGCAGTCTCCCATTTTCCTACAGTCATCACCATCGCTCAGGTGGAACTGATGGTTTATTATGGACCTTGTTTTTCCACGAGGGTCTACCATTTTTGGTGTGAGGACCCTTCCGCACTACTTGGTGTATTATAGTTCTTGTTCACAGTGGAAGTCATTTTGGTTCTCAGGGGGCATCGGGCAATGTCTAGAGGGCTTTTTTGGTTTTCACAACTGGGGAAAGTACCACTAGCATGTGGTAGATAGAAGCCAGGAAAGCTGCTAAGCGTACTACACAATATAGAATGGGACAGCTGCCCACAGCAAAGAGTTTTCCAGCTCAAAATGTCCACTGGGCCAGGGTGAAAATCCTGGACCAAACCGAAAGCTCCCTGAGGGCAAGGGGCACTATGACTCACTCTCCTGACCCCTGACACAGGAATGGGTACCTCCTGGGCCCACAGTAGATCTCTCCTGAATGACAGAATCTTCAGATGTGCCCCGCCCTTTGGTTGACATGTCCGCAGATTGGCTCCGTGGCCTCCAAATGTTCAGATTCTGTCTTGGGTTGGTCTCTTCCTTCCTGATTTTATTGACTGAAAAATTTCATTTGCGCTGTATTTCAAACATAAGGGGGAAGTACAAGCCAGAAAATAGTATACGCAGTGCTCAAAGTATGGTCTGAGGACTGGTGCCAGTGTACAAACTGTCATGTCATCGGTCCAGAAGGAGGCCAGTAGAGAAAGTGGGAATGAGAGTTGAGACATTTTTATGACAATTGCCCAACGCGGTGGTCTTTGTTATATATGCAAACAAAGTCTGCAGCAATGTGGACACTGAAGACCCTGGTCCTTCAGCTCCAGTACTTTGAGAAGCACAGATAACCAACTCAAGACTCCCACTTCCCAGATTTTGCAGAGGTTGACATTTTGCTATCTTAAAGTTATTCATATTTGTACCTCTGTTTCAATCTCATTCTCTGGCCTAAGCTCTCCCCCCCCCCAGTAGAGGGGAGGAGAGTGGGGAGCAGAGGGAGAAGGAGAGAAAGAATCTTAAGCAGGCTCCATGCCTAGTATGGAGCCCTATATGGGGCTCGATCTCACAATCCTGAGATCATGACCTGAGCCAAAAACACTTAACCAACTCTACCACCCAGGTTCCCCAGCTCTTTTTTTTTTTTAAGATTTTATGTATTTATTTGACAGAGGGAGACAAAGCCAGAGAGGGAGCAAAAGCAGGGGGAGTAGGAGAGGAAAAGGCAGGCTTCCTGCCCAGTAGGGACCCCAATGTGGGGCTCCATCCCAGGACCCTGAGATTAAGACCTGAGCTGGAGGCAGACGCTTAACGACTGAGCCGCCCAGGCACCTCAGCCCTTTTATTTCTTTTAGAAGAAATAAAACATCTCAGACATATGTATGTGGTTCCCACTATATGCTCAGCACAGGTAGATGCCCTTAGGAACAGGTTCTTCGTACTCCGCCCAGCTACCGCACCTCTCTGCTCTGCCGTCCATTCCTTGCCCTCAGTTGACAGGGATTTCAGGGACTGGGCAGAAAACCATCTGCTAGAAAAGCAAGCAAAAACGTACCTACCCTTGGGGCACCTGGCTGGCTCATTTATTGGAACGATTTCGGGGTTACTCTTGATCTTGGGGTCATGAGTTTGAGCCCCACGTCAGGCGTGGAATTTACATAAAAACAAACAAACAAAAACCAGACAAGAAACCCTACCATACCGTCTTCTCAAACTATTATGTAGATCAGAAACAGGGACACTACCTGTTTCAGTAAAGTTTTATTGAAACACACCCAGGCACATTCTTCTCCACATGGTCGGTGGCTGCTTTCAAGCTGAGTGGCTACATGGAATAGTTGCCATACCCAGTCCAAATGGTCTGCAAAGCCTAAAGTCATTACAGCCTGGCCTTTTTACAGAATATGTTTGTTGATCCCTCATTTAGAAGAGTACTTTTTCATGTAAATCCAGGCGGGGCTGTTCATTTGCATGTCGGATATAAATGATTTGACTTCTTCATGGACTGATGGAGAGGGAGTAGATCCAGTCTTCTGATTATTGGTACTTTTTTTTTTTTCCTTGAATTCACATTTTGGTTTGTACTGATTGAGCCTGAATTTGATAGTAGTGTTCTTGGTAATTCTTGTTTTCTTTAGGTTGTCAGTGGCCTGCTTTCTTGATGGCAGCAGTAAAGAAATACACAAAGATGATTGTAAGAACAATGATAGCAGGTAACAATTACCGGTGCCAAGTGCCATCCGTGAACTTTTCACGCTTCACGTCAGATCCACTGTTCCACTGCGCACGGTCTCCCAGCTTAGGAGGAGCAGGGTGGGGACTACAGCTTAAATGTCTTGACCTGGGCCCAGTTTTGATCCTCACACAACGGGGTCTACTGGTTATTGATGTGTTGTTGTGGTTTGTGTTGCCGTATACATTTTCGAGTGTTAATTTTCAAGCTTTTTTTTTTTCCTGAAAAGTCATGATCTTATTTTACATGGCTGTTTTCCACTGAATTTGTCCTTGTTTAAATATGAAAATGACTTGTGTGTTTAATAAGAGGCCACTTCCAAAACAACATACAGAATTCATTTTGTTGACAGGAAATCATTTATTCTGCAATTTACATATGATAATGGAGGTGTTGTTTGACATTTGCTTTGCTTTCCACTCATTTGAGATTCCATACTGGGGATGGGAAAGGCTGGTTTTACCCCCTAGGGGGATATAGACCCACAATTAATCTAGTTGCAAACCATCCTGTGAGCAAATGTGCATAAGGGTATGCATTTGGGCTTTTCAATTTGTTTTTCACTTTCTAGAGCTCTAAAATAATGTCAGGAAAGATGACTCTGTGTCCTGAAGGGTGCCTAATTTACTTCAGAAAATGAGTATTCATGCTGGAATCCTGGGGTGTCGTTCAGTGTTCTGTTTGAAGGGCCTACGAGGTGCCAGTTTGATGAGTGTATTTTTGTTTGAACTTGATGTTTTTCTCCCTACCACTCTTATTCCCAGAATTAAATTCTAGTAATAATTGGTCCTTTGGCATCGTACGGATGATTCCAACGTGTTGTAATCGCTTATTATGGAAGACGAGACATTGTGGCCTCCCATGGAGATGATGTTCCCTGTTCATCTTGTTTCATTATAGCAAAATTTGTTTAATCTGAAAGTGGAAAGAATCATTAGAAGACAGACGCCAGGAAACTTTCTGACACTCCAGCTTTCTGTGATTTTTAAGCATGGCTTGAAGTAATCATATGATAAGAGTACAAGTCTGGCCCATTTTCTCCTAATGAGATCTGGAAGCTTTTTTTCAGACGACAATAATGTTCTTTGTTCCCAGTGAATATGTTGATATCAGAGCTGTCAGGGGACATTCGCTTTGTATAGCCCATCCCTCCCCCAAAGGTTAATAAACATGGGTGTTTGAGTATTTGTCCTAACCTTGTCTGAGTTTTCCAGGAAGTAGTCCTGTGCTCCTAGACTAAGCCAAGTCTCCCCCAGCATCTTGTACTTGATCCTTGTTGCATTCATTACCGTTGTGAGTATTTGTGTCATCGCACCTTTAATGTCTGCCTCCACTGCTTGACTGTGAACTCGGAGGGGGTGAAGCCCTTGTTCCACATCTTCCCCTTCTTAGCCCTCATGTTCTACACAGTGGGGAACATGGGGCAGCCACTGAGTGAATATATGAGGAATGAATGAATAAAATGAATAAAATCAATGAAGTCTTGCATCACCAAAAATACTAAGTTCCACTGGAGGTGGAAACTATGCCTTCTCTTGCCTGTGTTTACCCCATGGCACCGCATAGAAGAGTCCTTTTATTAGTACCAGTTCGGCTGGAGTGCTGAGTGATTTCGTGTGGCCAACTTATAACTTGTGTCTTCTCAATATTGTTGCGGGCAGGCTGCACACTGCAGACGGGATCTCACACGTGGAGAGACTGCAGCGAGCCCTGGGCACCTGTTTTCTTCACCATCTACTCGTTGGCGGATTCGGGACTTAGAAATGTGGAACCTGGGGCTGGCATCTCTGACACAGGGAGTGGTTTGGTGCCGTCTGTCTCCACAAGCAGGACTGAAGGTTCTGGAATAATTGTACATCACAACATAGTGGTTACAAGCACGGGCTTGGGAGTCAGGCAAACTCTGTAATTCCGATCTGGGGGATGTTGGGCAAGTTGCGTAATCTGGCTGAGCCTCACTGTCCTTTTCTACAAAATAGGGTTAAAAATAGGACCTACCTGGTGGAGGTTGGGATCAGGTGAATGTAAAGGACTGGCAGGAAACACTTAAAAAGGAAGCAATGATCATTAATCCTTAAAGAAAGGAGATGTGGTCATAAGTTCTGGTTGATTTCTAGTATTATTGTGTTTTCAGCCCAGTGGAATCATATCCAAGAACAGGGCAAGAAAGCCCTTAGATTTAGACCCAGCACGTTTTTGTGCTATGTAGGTATTTTATTTGGTTTTGGCTTTGGAAAGAAATTTCCTCTGAAGTAGGCAGGCAGAAAGTGTGGCCTGTCAACAGATTAAAAAAAAAAGAAAGAAAGTAAGAAAAAGAAAATCAAAGTTGGGTTTTAAACAAGAGAGAGAGAATGTTGGATGACTGTGTCCTATAGCGTTGCTACTCAAAGTGTGGTCCACAGACCAGACTGACCTCACCCAGGAGCCTGTTAGAAAAGCAGAATTTCAGGGTTCACCCCAGCCTTAGGGAACCAGACTCAGCATGGTTACCAAATCTCTGGATAATTGAGAGATACAGTAGCTTTTGAGAAGAGTTGTGCCAGAGAATTCATTTGTTTAATTAGTACGTTGATTTGGTTGCTAGCAAGTTGGGATCTTGGTACTTCAGACAGTAGTAGAGGACAGAGAAGGCAAAAATCTTTGAAAATTCAGCTTGAGGCCAAACTACCATTAAATACAGGACGATTTTCTTTTTTGAAGATTTATTTATTTGACAGACTGAGATCACAAGTAGGCAGAGGCAGGTACAGAGGGAGGAAGGGAGGCAGGCTTCCTGCTGAGCAGGGAGCCCCATCAGGGGCTCCATCCCAGGACCCTGGGATCATGACCTGAGCTGAAGGCAGAGGCTTTAACCCACTGAGCCACCCAGGCACCCCCAGGACAACATTTTTATGCAACATTCAATTCCAAATCTTAGGCATATAAAATGTTATGAGATGTAAAAGAGGCTTATAGAATTAAGGTCACCACCAAAGGCAAAAGGACACCAGAATCTTCTAGTACAAACTTTTTTGTTCCAGGGGGGAAAAAGTGAAGAGGGGCTTTCTAACAAAAGAGGGGAATACATGAAAAAATATCTATTGTGTTCTACTCCAAACACGGGATGTGGCTGGAGATACCAAACAAGAGGTACAACAACAAATATGATGATGATATCAGTAGATTGTCTTTTTGGAATACCTACCCCCTGCCAAGTCCTGGATGAAGAACTTTATATGTCTGTACCGTCAAACCCCACAACACCCCTGGGAGGTAAATACTGCTGTTATCACCAATTTAAAGAGAAGGAAACCAAGGCAGGCCCAAGGTGTATCTGGGATTCAGACTCGAGAGCCTGGGCTCATTCTGCCTCCTGGATAGAACAAATAGGAAATATGCATTTGGATTATGAAGAATAAGGGAAAGCACCCACCATCTTGGATATACAGGAGCAAGCAGTGTGAAAAGCTGCATGCAACTAAATATTTAGATTAAACTGTACTTCTTTTTTTTTTTTTTAAAGATTTTATTTATTTATTTGACAGACAGAGATCACAAGTAGGCAGAGAGGCAGGCAGAGAGAGAGGAGGAAGCAGGCTCCCCGCAGAGCAGAGAGACCGATGCGGGACTTGATCCCAGGACCCTGAGATTATGACCTGAGCTAAAGGCAGAGGCTTTAACCCACTGAGCCACCCAGGCGCCCCAAGACCAAACTGTACTTCTAAATGAACACCGCTGTTCAAGGGAATGCGAAGTAGGACCCCTGGCAATTGGGGAATGACTGTGCAGTGAAATCTACCTTCCTTACCTCAACAGCCTGGTTGAACTTTGGTTTCTGTGAAAATCTCTACATAGCTGCATTGTGCAGAGACGTGTATTCTGTATTTAATGATGGTTTGGCATATAGGATTAACTCCCTTTGGATTGGAGATGCGCCTTGAATACTGACACCCGGATATCACCCAATTTCCAGTATGAAGCCTTCTGGGAGGCCAACTGGAAGACGCAAGCCGAGCGGACCCTTGTCATGTCAGTCTCATATATAGGCTTAAGGGACCCTAAAATGCATCCAGGCAAACGGGCTTTGAGATGGATGCCACGTTTTTCTAACTAATGTTTAAGAAGAAGGAATTTTATTAATATATGGGCTGGAATTTTCCTGCTGATATTAAGGAATTTTTTTTTTTTTTAAATTTAGTGCTCCTGAAACTTCATTTCTCTTTCCCTGATGCAGACTGGATGACATTAGAGAATTGTATTTTTCTTATAGATCTGAAATCTGGGAAGAAAACAAAGGACGACACTTACTATATTGAGCACAATATAATGTACAGAACAATATGCAGTGGTTTGAGAAGAGACCCACACCTTTATGCTCAGATAACTCTAATGTCTTTGACCCTGAGCTTTCCAGGTTGAACTCAAGGTAGAACCACACTTTGAGAAGAGACTCAAAAAAACAAAACAAAACAAAAACACAAAATACCTAGGAAAATTATTTTTTTTAAGATTTTATTTATTTATTTGACATATATTGTAAGGACCTATTTAGCCAGAGTGCTTCCATCCGGTTAAACAATAACTTTGTCATTTAAAACTTAAACTATCCCTGCCCTGCTTCCCCCAGGGGACTTACTTAAAAATAAGTCCCAGAAACCAGTCCCAGGTAACAAAGCCCAAATACAAGAGTGGGTCAGGCCAGGTGGAGACATCCAATCAGTGGGGCGTGCATACTGTCTCCCTAGACCAAGGAGTATGGGATCTGCCCTTCAGGTGCCTTTTGGGCACCAATTCTGACCAAGGTGATAGGCTAGTTCAAATATCTACTAGGGTAAATTGTAATTCAATTGTTCACTTAGGTGTGACCTAGCATGACTGTGCAGCTTTCTCTGTGTTACAATCTCATTGGCCACCTGTGCGTGGCCAGGCCCAACTACATGGCCTTTGCCCTTAAAAGCTAGTCTGTAAAGCAGAGAGGGGTCTCGCTCTCTGTAAGAGGCGCGGCCTGGGCTGGTCAGTTTGATTCTTGATGCTTGGCACAGAATAAAGCTTTGCTTGACCTCCGCTTTGTATCAGTCTCGCTCCTTTAATCACGGACCAATTAGTGGGGGACCTTTCAATATATATAGAGAGATCACAAGGAGGCAGAGAGGCAGGCAGAGAGAGAGGGGGCAAGCAGGCTTCTGGCTGAGCAGAGAGCCCAATGCAGGGCTCAATCTCAGGACCCTGAAATCATGACCTGAGCCGAAGGCAGAGGCTTAACCCACTGAGCCACCCAGGCCCCCCAGGAAAACTACTTCTTTGTTAAATAAGAGGACTTTTCTCAGAGAATGTGGAAGGGCCAGACACTGGAATTCAGAACCCCCATCCCAGGCCAGTTCCTGCCTCTTGCTACACTGTGTGAACTTGGACAAATTTCTCAACTTGTCATGCATCATTTTCTCATTTCTAGGCCATTTAACTTCACAGAGTGGTGAGGCAGGAGCTTGGGGGACTCAGCTGGTTAAGTGTCTGCCTTTGTCTCAGGTAGTGATCCCGGGGTCCTGAGATGGAGCCCCACATTGGGCTCCCTGCTCAGCGGGAAGTCTCATCTCCCTCTGCCCCTGCCCGTGCTCGTGGTTTCTCTCTCTCAAATAAACAAACAAACAAACAAACTTAAAAAAAAAAAAGAGTGGTGAGGCTTGGAGTAAATAACAGGTGCCAGCACCTAGCACAGTCCCGTAATAAATCGTGGTCATTGTACGATGGACGACAAGTCAGAATTCTCCTCCACTTGTCCGAGTGAGCAAAGTGGAAAAACTCTTTGAATTAATAGATCTGCGTGAATTCCGTTGTGCTTTCAGAAAAGTTCTGTTTTCTTATCTGTGTTTTGCTGGAGTGTGACCTGGTTCTGTTTGAGAAGTCATAGTTGATTGTGTCTGGAGTAATCTGTACCATACTTCGTACAGCTGAATGTAGATTTTGTTTCCTTTTAACCAGAGCATTGCTTTCTGTGTTTTTTAAGCCTTTGTGGGTTCTGAGTAAAGTGTCTTCCAGTGCTATCTGGGACGGCAGGCGGTGAGATGCTGTCTTTCCTTCTTTCCTCCCTGTGTTTGTGTTCCCGGGCACACTGCCGGAGTGCCAGGGTGCTGAATGAGACACCCCTCCTTCCCCCAACATACCCCTGACTGGCCTTCACACTGGTCAGAAGCACATTGTGGGTAATAGAAGGCCCTTTTAAAGGCCCCTGTGACTATTGTAACTGGGTTTTATTGCAAGGCAGACAATTTTCATCTTTTGAAATTGATATGAAAGAAATGGAGTGATAGCAAGAGGCATTTTCATGTTTAAGTTATTTGACAATCGCAAAATGCGTGTAATCACTCTGTGTGCCATCTGATCTTAAGATTTCGCATTTCTAAGACAATCGGGCCATAAAGTCAATGTAGATTATACTCTTATACTCGAGATCCAACACTCAGAAATTTAGGAAGAGAAATGCAGTGGGTAGGATACAGACTGATCCGTGGTCCCTACAGCGATGTTCATCTCAGGCCCTAACCAAGACTTGAGCTGTGGCTTTTGGGTAAGGAGAGGTAAGAGTGGGTAAAATTTACCAGCTTGGTATGTAACGGTGCCTCTAAGGAAAAAGATATCCTTCAGTGCATGAAACAGGCAGTCACTACTCATGTTTTACTCGCACACAGAAAGGAATTCAGTAGTGTGTGTTGAATGAACCTGTGAATTTGCAGCTTTAAATATTCATGGAATGTTTGATTTGAAAGTGGTGGGGAAACCTTTGCACTGAATATTATGGAGAACAGATGGCAAAGGTAGCATCAAATTGTTTCAGAATGGGAAGATGAATCGCTTGCCTTAACTCTTCTAAAGCTACAGATCTTTGTGCCCAGATTACGGGGCACAGAATGGAAACTGTTTTCATCTGATGCTTTCATAAGTTATCCCCCCAAATCAGTCACCTCTAGGGTTTTTAACACACGCAAGGAAAGATACACAGAACTGAGGGTGCAGAAACGTACACTACAACCCGTCACTGGTTGCAGGAGAATGTTAGCGTATATGCTGTGTTGAAGGTGTGGAGAGCTTGGTGGACTGCTGACCCAGCCTCGATGTCAACAAAGCGAGAAGTATAATTTTTTTTTTAAAGATTTTATTTATTTATTAGACAGAGATCACAAGTAGGCAGAGAAGCAGGCAGAGAGAGAGGAGGAAGCAGGCTCCCCGCTGAGCAGAGAGCCCGATGCGGGGCTCGATCCCAGGACTCCGGGATCGTGACCTGAGCTGAAGGCAGAGGCTTTAACCCACTGAGCCACCCAGGCACCCCGAGAAGTATAATTTTGAAGTATGGCCGCCATATATATGTGTGTGTGTATATATACATGTATATACACACATATATGTATATATACATATATGTATATGTAAAGAATTTTTTAAAGAAGTAACCTTTTAGAGTTTTGATTTATTTTTCTTATTCCATAATTGACAGTGGAAACCACATGGAAGTACTGAGAACCTAATTAATCATTTCTAATCTCACCATCCAGAGATACTCCTGTTACCCTATGACTCTTTCTTTCTAGTTCATTCGTCTTGTGTATAACTCTGTGTGTAACAGCCCCTCCCTCTCCTGCCACCCCATGGAGATATAATGGGCATGTGTATGTATATTTTGAATACAGTTGGAGTTATGTTTTATATAATGGAGTCACAATGTAAATAAAGTAACTTCTCCAATCTCTACTCCTGCTGGGTTTATACTAGCCTTGGCCTAGGGACTCCCTCTCACTATTTCAGGGAAAGGAAAGGCACGTAGAAATTCAAAGAGAAACTAGAGAGGTTGATGCTTGGCCTTTGAACTTCCAAAAATCCAGGCCCTGTCAGTTTTGGGGGATTTTTAAAATTTATTTATTTATTTACCATTTAAGGTTTTATTTTTTTATTTGACAGGGAGAGAGATAGCAAGAGAGGGAACACAAGGCGGGTGGGGGCTGCGGGAGAGGGAGAAACAGGCTTCCCAGGATCCTGAGATCATGACCTGAACCAAAGGCTGAGGCTTAACGACTGAGCCACCAGGCGCCCTGGGATTTTTAGATATAATTTGGAGTATCAGTTGTTGTGGCTCCTTAAACTCTTTTAGTACTAAGCACAGAATAAGGTGTGATGTCATTGCACATGACATTGTTTTATGGGCCCCTCCCCTCCCCCTCATCTAACCTTAAATCTTTGTCCAGACAGCACTGAGACTTGAACGTGTTTGGATCTCCTCTAAGCACATGAGGACGTCCAGGAAGGAATACAAGCTAGAGAAAGGTAGTTAGCCCTGTGGTTTTGAAAGATTGCTTCAGGGTGGCTCAGTGGGTTAACGCCTCTGCCTTCCGCTCAGGTCATGATCCCAGGGTCCTGGGATTGAGCCCCGCATTGGACTCTCTGCTCAGCAGGGAGCCTGCTTCCTCCTCTCTCTCTGCCTGCCTCTCTGCCTACTTGTGATCTCTGACTGTCAAATAAATAAATAAAATCTTAAAAGAAAGAAAGAAAGAAAGAAAGATTGCTTTATGTCCTATGGAAGAGGACAGAACTGGAGGGTAGGTGACCTGCTAGAAGGCATCTGTACTAGTCCAGCAAGGAGAGGTGTGGTGGGAAGTTGTGGGCCTATTCCAGAGACACACAAGAGGTGGAAATTGATTGGGTGGGGTGGGGTTATAAAGAAGGAGGGAGACCAAGATGGCTTGGAGGTACAAGATTGCACTCTGTCTTCCTCCGTAGCTTGTGAGTTCTGTGCAAATTTCCATTGGGAAAGAAATAAAAAATTAAAATGAAATGAAATAATGATGTCCAGGGTTATTTACACCCATTGAGATTATTTTGAAAACACTGGGGACCTTGGGATGCTTTGTTGGATACGTTAGCTCACCTGCTAGATTTCTACTCACATTTGCTGGATTCCAGCAATTTAAATTAACGGGGGCTCATATTTTTTTATGGCAACAGGCCGGCACTACAAGCTCCTTGCCACATTTGTAGGCATAGTGACTTTCTTAGTTACGCTTCATAGTAATTCTGGTCATTGGCTTCAGGCTTCAAAAGTATACCTTCAGTCTCTAGAAAACTGGTAACCAGTTACCACTACTATTTCAGTCCCTCTAAAGCTGAGGGCTCTTCATGCATAGCCTTGTAGTGTATGGGATATAGTAAAACTTAGATGATTCTAAAATGGGGTCACAAGAAGTGGCATGGTGACCGTCATTCCTTTGGGTTGGCGAGCCGCTAAACCCACAGACGTGAAGAGAGAGTTCAGCTAGTCTGGGGATTCAACGATGCTGCCGATTGCTTTAGTAAAAGCGATGGTTCTCAACTGAGGACACTTTGTTCCCCAGGTGACGTTTGGCAACGTCTGGAGATGGTTTTTGTTTTCACAACTGGTGGGAAATGAGTATTGGCATCTGGCTTCTAGTGGATAGAGACCAGGGATGCCGCTAACCGTCCTATAATACACAGCACAGACTGTGCTCCCAGCAACGAAAAAAATCTGGCTCCACAGTCAATCGTGATCAGGTTGAGAGCCCTGAATTAAAGTAATATTTTCTTTTTTCCAGGTGTTATGGTGTTATGTCTCTCCTCGGTTAATCCCTTTGAATGACTCTGAATCTTTCCTCTGAATTCAATCTTTGAATGACTTTCCTCTTGAAACTTTTAAATAATGGCAGGTGGGTTCATATTTAAAAGTAAAAACAAATTTTCTTAGAAGAGTTTAAATATATACCTACCCTCTGATAATTAGAATTTTTAAAAATATTTAAACGACGACTGAATAGTGTGAGTCTGACTGGTATAGAAACAATAGTAAGACTCATTTAGTTTTCATTTTGGATGGCATGTGTATAAATAGTTGTTGGAGTTTGGAAGTAGATATTGTTCCGTCAACTTGGCATTATCTCTTTAATTAAAGTGTTTGTTTTCCCTCACCATCACTGTAATAGTTAAAGAAGATAGGTTTTTAGATGTTTACATATGAATTTTCCCAGAACACATTTGAACTGGAACACTACATTCTCTAAAGATAAGCTGAAAACTTAACCTAAAATGTCGTCATTTTAAGATGGGGGGAGGGGAAGTTGGCTTTTAGTACAATTCATTTGGAAAATTAACTTTGGGGTTGAGTGAAGCATATTGTCGCTTTCAAATATGTGAAAAAGATTGTCTCTTTGATTCATTGAAAATCTGGTAGTGTTTTCTTGGTGCCATTTACAAAGATGGCATGCCTGGGATGTCTGCTTGCAGAGAGAAAAAGAAAGAAGCAAAGAATTTAAAAGTCGAGACACTGATGAGCAGTTGAATGATTTCATTGTCGGGTATTGCTTATTTTTTGTGGCTAAAAAAAGTGGGCTTAATGTGCAAGTAAGTACCTAGACTCCAGTGTCTGGGAACACAGCTAGCCACTATCACAAGCAGAGCCCTGAGCATTTCCAGTGGGCGCTGGGCCTGAACCGCCAGAACTGTATCCTGGAGCAAATGAGGATCCGCAGGTCAGGACATGAAAGGAGACAGACTCGAGGGGCTCCTTGACCTTGGCTCCTCGACCTTACCTTCCACGGAGCAGCTGAGCTGTTTTGGGTCCTCTTCAGATGAGATCCTCTGAACCACTATTTTGCCTCATCTGTGAGAGATACTGGTCTTTCGTTGTTGGTGCGTTGCCTTTGTTTTGTTTCGATATGAGAATAATACTAGCTTCATAAAATAAATTGGGAACTGTTTGTGTCTTTTCAGTTTCCTGGAAGAGACTATGTAGAATTGAGACTATGTAGAATTCTTGGAACATTTGCTATGATTCTCCAGCAAAACAATGTGAGCTAGGCTCACTTTATAGGCTTTGGTTACCACACACACACACACACACACACACACACACACACACACACACACATATGTATTTTCATACATGTTATATATATGTAAAAATCAAATACCTCATCTCAGTCTACTGTTGTCATTTTGGTCATCACCATTCAAGTTAGTGAATTATTGAAACTTTGCCTCCATTTACATTCTTTGCAATAAAATCATCTTAAACATTTCCTGTGTGTACACTTAGACCCACATCAGCTGGTGTTATACTTTTTTTTTTTAGAAAATTCAAGAGGACTACGAAAATATATTATATTTACCTGTATTTTTGCTCTTTCCATTGTCTTCTTTACTCTTATTCTAAAATTTTTCCTTTTATAACTTCTTTTCTGTTTAGAAGACTTTTATAGCCATCCTTTTAGGATGGGTCTGCTGCCAACTGTCGTTAACTTAACCTTTATCTGAGAATGTCTTGATTTCTACTTCATTTCTGAAGCATAGTTTACCTGATAAAGAACTTTGGGTTCTTGAAGAATGTTGTACCTCTTTCTGGTTTCCATAGTTTCTAATGAAAAATCCACATCATTCTAATTATTTTTTTCCTTTAGGTAAGGTATTATTTCATTAACTTGTTTTAATATCTTGCTTTTCCTTTAGTATTCAGAAATTTAATAATGATGTGTTTTGGTGTGGACTTTTCAAACTTTATTCTGTTTTTGGGTTTGCTCACCTTCTTGAACCTGTACATTTATGTGTTTTGCTAAATTGGTGAGATTTTCAGTCATTATTTCATAAGGAAGTTTTTATCCCTGACCTCCTTCTCCTTTCTGTCAGGACTCCAGAGAGGCAAGTCTTAGATTTCTTGTTAGAGTCCCACAGGTTCCCGAGGCCGTGTTAATTTTTTTCTCAGTCATTTTGTCTCTTTTTCAGATTGGATAGTTTCTAACGTTTTACCTTCAAGTTGATTGATTCTTTCCTGTACCCCTCCTCCATTATGCTGTTGAGCCTATTAATTGATTAAAATTTTTATTTGTCTTACCTTTCTATCTTTTACCATTTTATTGAGACTTTATAATTTTTCATTTGACTAAAATGTGTTTGTAATTGGCTCTTGAATGATTTTATAATGAATGCTTTTAAATCTTTGTCAGATGATTCTGACATCTCTGTCATCTCAGTGTTGGTGTCTCTGTATTATCTTTTTCATTCTTTTTTTTTTAAGATTTTATATATTTATTTGACAAAGAAAGAGAACACAAGGAAGGAGAATGGCAGAGGGAGAGGGAGAAGCAGGCTCTTTGCTGGGACCCCGGGACCCCGGGATCATGACCTGAGCGGAAGACAGATGCTTAACTGATTGAGCCACCCAGGGGCCCCTATTATCTTTTTCATTCTTCTTGAGATTTTTTGCATGCTTGTTATGATGAGGGATTTTCAATTAAAATCTGGAGACATTTTGAATATTTCATTATCAGACTCAGTATCTTATTTAAACTTTCTATTTCACTTAGTTTGGTTTGATACTGTCTTGGCAGGGGAAGTAGGGGTGACACCTTGTTATGGCTGGAGCTGAGTAGAAGTCAAAGGTCTTCATTCTTCTCCCATTGACACTTGGTTTGGGGAGTGGCTTTTTATTACTGCTGTGTGGGATGACAGTCGTGGCTTCCCATGGGGTCTCCACATATGGGGGAGGGAGGGAGTAAGGAGGAGTAAAGGGTTGAAAATTCCAGCTCTGTACTCAGTGTTCTCTGTCATCATCCTGGCATAGAGGGGATAGACTGGGGTCTACCATCACAGAGTAGAGAAGGTAGAAGTCTAGGCTTTTACCTTAAGTCATTTCTGGATTGGATGTTGGTGGGACCATAGTTTTTTTGTTTTGTTTTGTTTTGTTTTGTTTTGTTTTCCTGTGATGTTTGGCTGGAGTAGAGCAGTTATTGTCTAAAAGTTTTCTGTCTTGCTGGTCTACCTCTTTCCTGGTTCTTCAGCTAGAGGGAGCAGGCTTTTGTTAGACTTTTTTAGTTTGTAACCTATTATCACTTAGTGGCTTCTGGGCTATATGATACGTAAAGAAAACCTGTGGAACTCACTTCCATGCTAAGGTCTGTCCTGAGGTTCCTAACTGGTCTGCCTTCCTCTGTTTACATTTCAGAGACTTCTTGTTAGTTTTATAGATGACATACAAGGTCTGTTGTTGCACTGAGTGGGAGGAATAGGGAAATGTACATCTGCTACATCTTCCCAGAAGAAGAAATGTTACCCCTTTAAGTTTTATAGACAGCAGGTGAGACATTGACTTGGCTCTATGATCCAGAACATTTAATAATGAGAGCTGTTGAGTTGGCATAAGATGTTTGCCATCAGCATGGTTTTAAAGAAGATAATAATTACTAACAAAACGGATTATAAGCATTTATCCGCTTCTTCTCTTTCCAGCCCTTCTGAGGGACCCTCAACTGTGAAGTCACTAATGGATGGGCAAAGAGGGTGAGGGGCTGAGAAATGAATTACCCCCCGCCCCAACCATCTGTCCTGCTGTAGTTCGGTGTCACACGGCACCACCAAGTTAGTGCTTCTTTGTGTTTACTTGAGGTGCCAAAAGCTATATTTAAGCCAAGAACTGATTTTGAAAATATTTTTCTACTTCTGTTTTGTCAAACGTATTCCTTGGCATATTATGTTAGGGCTGGTTCTGCTAAAGCTTAGCAGAGCCTTCTGTTTTCTCAGGCTGATTTGGCTTGCACAATTCAAACATTAGACCCTCATTTTGGAACAGGAGCCCTTCTCTAGAGATACCACAAAGTGCGTTTTAATTTTCAAGCAGGTAATACCTATCAAGTGAGAGATGGAGCTTTTATTCATTGTTATTCTTTTATATATAGGTCTTCTTTTTAAGCTCCTTTATGCTCAAGCCTGTTTGACTACACTTCCTCTTTCCAGAATCTTTCTAATTATGGGGAGAAAAGCAAATGTTAAGCTGGTCGTCTTCTAACAAGAAAAAGGAAGGAAAGTGTTATCGCTTTACTTTTGTAATTTGACTTTGCTTGAACTTTTAAGATTACAGTGTGATTTCAGTATATATAAATAAAGCCTGCATATCAAGGTTATAAATAGGGTAGATGTCCAGTATAAGCCACTTGAGAAACACCTTATGGAATATTCTGGTTTCTGCATGAAGATGGGGTTTTCTGCTGGCCTTAATTATTTTCAGTTTGGTGACGGAACATTTTTGAAGCCTTTTCACTCATGCCCTGGGAGTCTTTTGGAGAGAGGGCATGATCGTTGTAGCTCCTATATTTCTGACCAGTGGCGGAATAATATCTCATTAAATGAAATCGACTGTTCCTATGAGCACTGAAGGGCTTGATCAGGATAGGGGAGTGGCTCAAAGTTACCAGCTGGTGCTGGTTCTTCAAGAAGCCTTTTAAGGGAGCACATGGTTCCATGTTAGTAGGAGTGTGGAATCCATCAACACAGTAATTCCTCCATTCACAGCCGTCACATTTGAGTTGTGTTTAATTTGGGGGAGCCTTCTAGTTGTTCTTTGATCTTCTCTAGCTCTTTCTAAATATGCTGGTGCTTTATTCCACGTCAGGAGTCAGCTTGTGGCACTTTGAAGACGTTGGTGTTTTTATTTCGGTGTGGGAAAGCCCTGCATTTGCCCTGTGAGCACGCCCTTTCTCACCTTGCCCTTTGTCATCCATTACAGTCAGCCGGAAACCTTGGTGCCCCTAGCCCTGTCCCACCCTTTCCATTTGCTGTTGTGTTCTTCCAAACTCAGTATAAGTAACTCATGACTTCTCTCAAGAATCGGTGTGAAAACGAAAAGTGTGCTGAGCTGCAGTGAGGGACATCAAAGTCAGGTCACCGGGAGCCCCCAATCCTTTGAGATGAATTTTCTACCCAGCTAATTTGAGTTTGCTTCCCCAGTCAGGCCAGGTAGAAACCCAATTTAAATTCCCAGGGCTGTGACTTTAAGAGGATGTTAGAGGGTTGTATTTTTTTTTTTTAAACCTTCCTTTCCCTTGATGTTCTTCCTTCCTTCCCGCCCTGCTACTGGCTCAGACTCTTACATTTCTACTTTGAAGCTCAAGGCGCTTCGTCTTAAGAGATCTGAGAGCATGCTCTATAAACAGAAGGTTCTGCATAGATAACTCTCACAATCAGTGAGTCCCCTGAGAACTCAGGATCAGTGAAGGGGGTTAGGCTTCGAACCCTGGCTACACACTGGGATCACTAAGGGGAATGAAAAATAAATAGCAACACCTAGTTCCTCCTGATAGATGCTTCCTTAATTTGTCTGATTTGGGGGCTGAGCCCTGGTATTATTTTAGATATGTCCCCAAATGATTCTGACATTCAACAAGGTTCAGGTCTCTCCTTTTGAGGGGATATCCAGTGACCATTTAAATTCTGAATAAGCCTGGCTGGTTGCCTGTTGGTAAGGAACATTCAGCGACCCAAGGAGAGTATAGCTCTCTGCTTTTGCTTTTAGAGCCTGGCAAGGAACCCCCTCAAACTGAATACCTTCAGATTTTCGCTGCAACTCCCGATCCCCATTACTTAATTTTAATAAAGGCTTACTGTAAAGCAAGAATTCTCAGTGGTGGTTTGGCATCTCTCTAGGGTGTAGGTTCATTTCAAAAGGCACGGCAAAAATTTACGTAGAGTCACTTTAATTTCTAAAGATAAATTTCCCTCTCCTGAGGATGGCTCTGAAATCAAGCAATGAGAAAGAGGATGTCACGGGTTCCCAAAGGCCGAGGTGTTGAGATGGTTCCGTTTGTTCATCTGACAAATGTTGGATCCTTGTCAATGTTTTGGTAACTGTGGCGTGTCAGGAATTTGCTTGCCCGATGGTGGCAGTCGGTAATTGGGTTTATGGGCTCCTTTGGCATTTCCGTCGCAGTTTTTTAAAATGTTTGTCTTCAAAGTGGGATGAGCACGTCCTTAAGTGGTGTGTTTATAGGAGAAACCGAGAGAATTCAGCTGCTGAAAGCCCTGTTGTGAGTCAACATTCGGCTTTGAACTGTTTCAACTCTGTTGGCCTTGGTTCTGTGCAGCGGGGGCAAACCAGCCAGAGCAGGTTTGTCTGTATCCGGGGCCTGTTAGAAGGACTGCTGAGTTGATTAGTCATTGAGGAGGATGTTTGGTCACCGTTTCTGAGAGGCTCAGCCAAACCAATTTTGGAGGAGGACACTCAAGAGAAGGTACTGCTGGATTACAATGGTGGGACTAAGAGAAGCATCAGATTTTTAGAATGGGAAGAGATCTCTGGGATTGTTGAATCCAGCCTCTGCATTTACAGATTTGTGAACAATCCCAGTTTGTTAGAAACTTTAGCAACACTGGTTAAAAATATACCGAAATGCTATGTACTTTTTGGAGCTAGAAGAGGTAGAGATGGTGTATAGTCAGGGTCCTTCAAAGCAACAGAGCCAATAGGGTGTATGTATATATGTGGAGAGAGAGAGTGAGAGAGAGAGAGATTGATTTATGGTAAGACCTTGGCCTGTGCAGTTATGGTGGCTAACAAGTTCCAAGACCTGCATTTAGCAAGCTGGAGATGCAAGAGGGCTGATGATACAGTTCTAGTCAGAATCCAAAGGCTTGACAACCAGGAAAATTGATGGTGTGTGTTCCATTCCAGAGGTTAGCTGACTTCAGACCCAGGAAGAGTCAATGTTTCCATTAGAGTCCAAAGGCAAGAAAAAGCTGATGTTGAGCTCCAGGGCTCAGGTGGGAGGAATTCCCTCTTACTCCATGAAGGATCAGCTTGTTTAAAAAAAAAAAAAAAATCAAAACAACAACAACAACAACAAAACACCCGTGCCTTCTCCTGATTGGGTGAGGCCCACCCACACAGGGAAGAGCGATCTGCTTTACTCAGTATATCAATTTAAATGTTAAACTCATCCAAAAACATTCCCAAAGAAGCATGCAGAACACTTTTTTTTTTTTAAGATTTTATTTATTTATCTTACACAGAGAGAGAGACAGCAAGAGAGGAAACACAAGCGGAGAGAGTGGGAGAGGGAGAAGCAGGCTTTCCACAGAGCAGGGAGCCTGATTCAGGACTCTATCCCAGGACCCTGGGATCATGACCTGCGTCAAAGGCAGACACTTAACGGCTGAGCCACCCAGGTGCCCCTGCAGAATACTTTTTGACCAAATATTTGGGCACCCTGAGGCCCAGTTGAGTTGACAGATAAAATGAACTCTCACAAATGACTTTGCCAAACACACAAAAAAACACAGAGTTAGCTTAAATCTGGGTCTCCTGACCCTTGCCCAGAGTTCTCTCTACGTCATCAAGTTATTTCTGAATCATCTGTGACAAATGAATAATACAGAAAAAAAACCCATGTAAAAATGGATACATTTGACTCCATCAACCATTAGAACTTCCATTCGTCAGAAGACATCATCGAGAAAGTGAATAGATGTGCCGTAGACTGGGAGAAGATATTCGCAGTGTGCATTCCAAACATCCAGGATGTTTTGGGAAGTCTTATCAATGTCAATGTCAAGAAGACAAATCTAATAAAGAATAAAGTGGCAAACAACGTGAAGAGAAATTTCGAAATGAAGAGATGTGCCATTAACGTATGATGATGAACGTCAGTAGCCATCAGGGTGATCCACATTAAAATAACGAATAAGCAGTACACTGTACATATGAAAAGCATATAAATAAATGGCAAGACGAAAAATGAACTCCAGATGCCTCGACGTGTGGCGGAGGGTAGTTGTTTGATAATCCGCAGTGTTGTCATTCATACCAACCTGGAAATCACATACCTTCACCTGCACAGTGTGCTACGTACAGAAGGGGGTGCTGTGCAAGCAATCTGGAGAGAACACATAGGTTTGAATTCGTTTGCAGTCTAGCAAGGTGGGAAGGCTGGCTTGTTTCACTAGTATGTTTTATGCTTTTTGTTGTAGTCATGAATCTTTAAAAAAAAAAAAAAATTTCCCTCTCTGAGAACAAACAGAATTACATGAAAGGTGTTTTTGAAATACGTTTCTTTCAAGTCAGATGATGACGGGAAGGGTAGCTAATGTTTCGTGACCATTATGTTGTGTGTTCTCGTGTATTCCTCAGGACAGCCCTGTTTGGGTAGGTGCTGTCATTATCCCCACTTTCTTGATGAGGAAACTGAGACTGAGTGATTTAGGAAATTGCCCAAGAACACAGAGGTAACTAATGTCAAAGTCAAAATGGGAGCGCCTGTCTGCCTAGGTCTGATTTAGCTACCACTTGTGTCATTTTAATGAGTATTATCCTTCATCTCTTAATTTAGTTTGTCACTATGTCTCCAAAGGTGCTAAGTCTATGACAACTCTTCCTGTAAGCTGAGATAGGCTCAGTTCTCTGAGGAAATTCGTGGTGGGAGAGGCAACAGATAATAAAGAGAAAGGAAAATAAATCATTTCAAAGGATGATAGGTATATGAATGCAATAAAGCAAAACAATGGGAAGGACACTGATGGAGGATGGAGGGCCTCCTATAGTGACAGTTGTCAGAGGGGACGTCTGCTGAGTCCGTGTGAAGATGAGCTCAAACCTCTGATTTCCACACTGAGCTCAGTGGCCACTTGGTGAGCAGCCTTATCCTAGAAGACATGTATGTTTTTGGAAGCAGGTACATGTAACACATATAATTTTAGTGGTTTGCTACCATCCCCAACATGGGTCCTTTCGCAATATTCTTTTCGAATCTGCTCTTGGATCTAAATAGAAAAAAATTCAGGAGTTAAGCATGAACTGCCCCTGATTGCTATTCATTTACCCATTCCCCCTGGGGTGGGCCTGTCCTCCCTGGGTTGGTACAGTGACTGGGGAAAACTTCTAGTATTTATTTTTGAACTGCCAAGAACAGGGATGCTGACGTCCAGAGGGTAAACCCCAGCAACATAAAATTATTTTGCCCACGATGCTAGTGGTAGTCCTGTTCAGAAACATTTGATGAATACTAAATAGGCTGCGGTTTGTATATTGTATGAGTTGTGTCTTAGGCGTTGAGTGAATGAGATTTGGTTGGCTCCGTCTTCTGTCCCTGGATTTCATTAGGTCTTTCCCATTCTATGCCAACGGCTGAGACTTTGACCCGATCTAGTTTGTGTTCTGTGCTTCCCCCCTTTTCTCTGGATATGTGAAATGGCAAGGCAGGAAATGGTTTATTGAGTTTGTTTTTCTTTCCTTGTATATAAAACCTAAAAAGCTTGAAAACATCGGCTCGTCAGTCTGTTTTCTAGTCAGGAAAAAGATGGCCATTAAGAGCAACGTTGATGGGGGACCAGAGAGGCCGGCAGATGTGAGGGGCTTGCCTTACATAAATCACTTTCTATTGTCGAGGGGGGCATATGGCCAGTGAGTGTCCTAATTAGTGAATGGCTTTTATGGCCCCATTATTTATAATCACGTTTGAATAACAGCCGAAAGACTACAGTGAGATGGAGTGAAAGTACTCATTGTTTATGGAATTATGGAGATTAACGACCCGCCCGTGAAGTAAGAACATTTCCAAATACTTTTGAACCAGATCTGCTATGTACCATGTTCTGAAAACGGGAGCTGTGGTCAACCCAGAGACAACAGTCTCTGTAAGAATTCTGACCTTGGTGGAAGGGCATCGTGCAGTAGTCCAGAGCCAACCACACAGCCACATTCATAATAGCTATTGTATGTAGATATATTTTTAAAATATTTTACTTATTTATTTGACAGACAGAGATCCCAAGTAGGCAGAGAGGCAGGCAGAGAGAGAGGAGGAAGCAGGCTCTCCGCTGAGCAGAGACCCCGATGCAGGGCTTGCTCCCAGGAGCCTGGGATCATGACCCGAAGCAGAAGGCAGAGGCTTAACCCACTGAGCCACCCAGGCACCCTGCTATTGTGTGTGTGTGTGTGTATATATATATATATATATATATTTTAAGATTTTATTTATTTATTTGATAGAGATTACAAGTAGACAGAGAGACAGGCAGAGAGAGGAGGAAGCAGGCTCCCTGCTGAGCAGAGAGCCCAATGCGGGGCTCGATCCCAGGACCCTGGGATCATGACCTGAGCCGAAGGCAGAGGCTTTAACCCACTGAGCCACCCAGGTGCCCCTATTGTATATATTTTTAATAAATAAACTCTATTTTAGAATATTTGTGATGCAAAAAGTTTGCAGAGACCGTGCAGAGGGTTCCTGAATCTCATGGAAATTTTCCCTAATGCTAACACCTTGTATGACCGTGGTCCATTTGTCAAAAATAAGTTAACACTGGTACATTACCATTAACTCCAGTCTTGACTCAGATTTCACCAGTCACCCACCCCCCGACTAGTGTCCTTTATGTCCCTGAATCCCATGCAGGACACTATGTTACATTTAGTTGCATATCTTATTTAGACTTCTCTAGTCTGTACCAGTTCCTTCATCTTTCCTTGTTTTTCCATGACCTTGACAGTTGTGAAGAATACCAGTATACAGTTCTTTTTTTTTTTTTTTATATTTTATTTATTTGTTGGGGGGGGTGAGGGAGGAACAGAGGGAGAAGAATGAGCAGACTCCCTGCTGAGCCCAACATGGGGCTCCATCTCAGGACCCTGGGATCATGATCTGAGCCAAAATTAAGAGTCTTTTTTTTTTTTTTTTAAGATTTTATTTATTTATTTGACAGAGAGACATCACAAGTAGGCAGAGAGGCAGGCAGGGGGGTGGGGTGGGGGAGCAGGCTCCTTGCTGAGCAGAGAGCCCAGTGCGGAGCATGCTTAATCTAGGGAGGCCCCCAGGTGCCTCTCAGTATACAGTTGTAATCAAACAAAGCTTCCTTCTTTACTGCTGGATGAGCACCTTGTTTGGAGTCACACAGAGAGGGGAAAGAAAGTGTAGAACTTTGGCATGAGGACATCTGGTTCTAATCCTGCACTGGGAAAGTCCTCATGTGTTTTAAAGTGGGAATGATGCCACCTTTCCCACTGGGTTGTGTAAGGATTGAATGAGATAATCAGAAAAGTAATTTATGATAATGCATGAAATTTACAACCATCAAAGGGAAATCTGTGTTTATAATACATGCATTTTTCTATCCTGTATATTTGTATAAACTGGAGATTGATGCCAGTAACAGATTTTATCCCAGGAGTCATTTGATAAATTTCTCTGAGGGCTATCCAGGTCTTTAAACATGTGAAATGAATCCACTTTATAGAGGATGTGGGGATGGATATTTTTCACCTGTTGAGTATTTTTATGAAAGCCCCATCAGCGCAGACCCGTGGCTTAGTTTCCTGCTCCTTTTCCTTGGGAACGGTTCACACACCCAGAGCTACCTGCACACCTCTGGAAATCTTAGAAAGTGTAACATGTTTTATGAGAGACATCGAAGAGGGACCAGCGAACTACGGCTTATGGGACAAATCTAGCCTCCTGCTTGTTTTTTTAACAAAGCTTTATTGGAACACAGCTATGCAGTCATTTACTTATTGTCTAGCCCTGATTTTCTGCTAAAAAAGCAGAGAAGTTGGAGCATAGGCCTTACAACCTGCAAAGCCTAAAGTATTCACCATCTGACCTTAGAGAAAAATTTTGCCTACCTCTAGGCTAGAACCCTGCTGATGCCTGACATGTTTTCCTGTCCATTCTCCCCTGTCTCAGACTGTATGCTTGTGATTCTCTTTTGTCTCCAGCTTTGAAGAGAGGAGCTGTGCAAAGTGTAGTCCTAGGGATGCTTTGGTCATGGGAAATGGTCTCACCTTTTTCAGACACATCAAATGATGGGATGTTGCTGGTGTCTGTTCTCAGGATCCAACAGAAAACCGAGTGGCGTGCTCAACTGTCACCCCGTTTGTATGAGATTTCTTGGTATATAGGACAGAGCCCCTGGAACTCTGGCCCCAGCCTACTATTGCATGAATGAGGTCAGACTGTATTAGAATATAGTTTGTGACCCAGATTATCCACTCCTGTCTGAGACTAAATTGGGCTAAGTCTTGCAGGGAAGGGGCACAGCTGTGTTAATTACTATGGATGTTCTGGGCTTCGGGATGCCAATGGGATCTCAGTTTGCATTTGCATAAAAGCATTTAAAATACCTTACTTGTCAACAGTGTGCTAAGAGCCCAGAGGACAGGTGCTCCTTCCTGGGAAGGAACTTTGCTCAGACCCCCTAGCCGAATGTTCTTTGGAAGTCAGTTTCTTGGGTTTCTATACACTTTGAACCTCGAGAGGGTGTCAGGACAACTGCACTACGTGACTGTACATATGGGAAGTCAGTCTTTGGTTTTAATACTGAGATTCACATGAATGTCTTCTAGTGGCATAGTGGTTCTTAACTGCTTTAAAACATAGTCATTTTATTTTACTCTTTTGTTTTGGAGAATATCAGACCCATACTGCCATTGAAAAAAGAGCAGACACTTAACAACTGAGCCACCCAGGCGCCCTCTGATATAACCTTTCTTAATTATTTTAAATGTTGTATCATATTCCAGTTAAAAAAAAAAACATAAAACTTAGGTAACCCTTGGAGAAAATTAGGCTATTTCCAACGTTGTTGTCAATATAATAATGCTATCATAAATGCCATTGTAGTTTTTTCTTGTTTAATGTGAATATGTACAGGAAAAAACACAGTATATATATGGCTCAGTACTACCCATAGTTCCAGACATCATTCCAGGTATTACTAGAGCTAGTCTTGGACTGTATCCCCCACAGATAAGGGGGGATTATAGTACTAGCGACTGTGAGCATTCTATCATGTATATATTTATATGATATATATAATACACACACATCTCATATATATATTTCACATATGTCTCATGTACCTATTTTTTTCTTTAACATTTCTTCTCCTGTAACTTGCCTGTTCATACTCACGCATTCATTGTGCATTTCCCTGATGGGCCACCTTGTTATTTTTGATAAAATTGTCTTTATGTATTCTGGATAGGATTCCTTGATCAGTTACTTAAGTTGCAAATTTTGCTTGTTATGACTGAAATACGAAATGATCCCTTAAACACAATCGTGTCGTTTTTCCACACTTTCCCACTCACATGCTAGATAGTTTTGGGCTAAGTCAACTAGAGGCATCTTTTTCAAAGTGATGGGTTATGAGGGACTCTGCTTGGTCTGATCTCTACCTCCTAGCATACAGATCCTAAAGGAGAACACTAGTCAACAGAAATCATCTTCACGGTCAAGAAACTAGGTTTCCAGAGATACTACTTTTGAGACCTCTTGATTCATCCATTTCTAACCGAGGAGGCAAAACGGAACTCTCTCCATGTCGCACAAGCTCCAGAACCTCTACCTCTAGAAGGTCAGAGAACAGCGTTTCTTCACAATGAGAATTTACACTTTAACGGGTTCAAATGTTCAGTGCTGAGGAAAACCTGCACAAGGGTATTACACGAATCATACTTCCAGGTGATAATGCTTTCGCACACAATTTCTTCCCGGAATGATTACAGTTGTAGGAAAGATCTATTTATGAAGGCAACACAAGCGGTGTGTTGTGTGCAGTGAGCTATTATACCAGAAAGATCTGTGTCCGCACAGCAGTTTGCATTTATAAAGGATAGGGCTTTCTATTAAAAAACAAACAAACAAACAAAAAAAAAAACACCACAAAACTATCCATTGGAATACATATTAGCTAGTTTTATTGTCACTTAAAGTTACACTCTGGAATACATTTAATGAGTTTTGTCTGTAAAAGATTTGCTATTTGTTTCTTTCTAATACATTTTTTTCTAACGTTGCTCTTACTGTACAAGTGATCTAAATTATGGGGGAGATAGTATTTAATGGGTCCAGAATTTACGCTGGAGACAATGAAAAGGTTCTGGAGGTGGGTGGTGGTGGTGTTTGCACAGCAGTGTGAATGTACTTAATGCCACTGAACTACACGCTTAACGTGCTTAAAATGATAAATTTTATGTTATATATATTTTACCATAATAAGATGTCATCTAGATTAATGACGAGATTTGAAAAATACTTAAAAGTATGACAAAGAAAATGAGAAATCAACTGAAACTTCATTAAGTTAAAAATGAACCGAAACTTTCATTCACGTGCTGATGCTATATGCCTTGTGTAAACACACACACGTATACACACAGATACACTTGTGACACACTGACACGTTTGAGGAGATGCCTTCACTCATCCAACAAATATTTATTAAGCACCTACAGCCAGAAAGTCGGTGGGCCCTGGAGATACAGCCCGATAACACAGAGTTCCTGAGCGGGAACTGACACGTGTGTTTTAGGAGAAATGAACGGGGCTGGCCTCTAGGCAGAGGTCACTGTTAAGATGAGAAGTGAAGGAAGACAAGACGCAAGTTGGCTCTGCAAAGTGTAGGGTAACTAGCATTCTGGGCAGAGGACCCGCAGGTGTCAATGTCCAGAAATAGAAAAGAGGCTGGTGTGTTAGAGAAAGAACATGGCGCATGGACAGGGGAGGCACACAGTGAGGTTAGAAAGAGAAGCTGGGGCAGATCATTCATGCCTCGCTGGCCCTGGTAAGGAGCTGGCATTCTCTTCTAAGCTCAGTAGGCAAGCACTGAAGGGATGTCAGCTGGAGAGGTAAGGAAGGCCTGCTGTCAATTCTGAGATTCCTCCTACCCCTGTTGTCGTGGGTCAGGCACAGAGGGTGGTGACTGGGGGCAGCCAACATTGCTGATCACACAAGACCAGAAGTGGCCTGGACCAAGGAAACGGATGAGAAGACGAAGGGCAGAGGGGCAGAGAGGAGAGGTCATTTAAAGCTGGAACCGACAGGGCTTATTTGAGGGATGGAGGAAGATCCCAAATGTCAGAGAGGATGTCAAAGTGACTGCAGTGTCTGGGCTTAGCTGCTGATGACCATGTGGGAGCAGAATACAGAGTCCCATCGGATACCTGTTAAATATGAGATGCGGAGGACCATGTTATAGATGAGGATTTATATCCAAATGTTCCAACAGATCATTCATAAGCATTTTCAATATACTAGCCATGCTCAAAAAATAGGTTTTTTTAGTCACCTTCAGCGTTGTTTTGTATTGGCTTACCTTGGTGCCTTAGTTTCTTGACCCATAAAAAGAATCGTAATCCCTTCACAACCCATGTGATTAACATTAGGAATTACTATTAATCCAAGTGTAAAGGATTATTAGTAGGATGTAAGTTTACAGCATTCAATTCCCATGCTGAAAGACCAAAAGAACAGAGGCCCAGAGATTCACATTAATGCATTATCGCCACATTTTCTCTTTCAAAGGTAGTTCTGCCACTCAGCAGAAAGAGACAACCCTGGGGCACCGACCCAAGTTCCTTACACTCAACCTCTTTTCCTACTGGAGCCTTGGTTTTATTAATAAAATAAATTATTTTATTTATAATAATATAAATATTATATTTATATATACCCAGGGGCGCCTGGGTGGCTCACTGGGTTAAGCCTCTGCCTATGGCTCAGGTCATGATCCCAGGGTCCAGGGATCGAGCCCTGTATTGGGCTCTGATCAGCGGCAAGCCTGCTTCCTCCTCTCTCTCTGCCTGACTCTCTGCCTACTTGTGATCTCTGTCAAATAAATAAATAAAATCTTAAAAAAAAAAAAAAGAGCATAATGGTGCCATGATTGACCATACCCGGCCAGCTGTTAACATCTTTCTTTCCCATTTCATCTTTCTATATGTACATATATTTCCTGTATGCCTAATTACCTGAGTGATGGGGCAGCCTTTGAACCTCAGTTTATCTTTCTGTAAAATGGGATTGGAAAAAAACCCAACCTCAGTGGGTTAGGGCAATGACTGTAAAGTTATGACTTAGCACTGTATCTGGCCTGTTGAAAGTGATCAGTAAATGCCTGCTGGCATTGCTGGAATCCAGGCGGCCACTGGAGCAGAGTTGTTAGATCTCAATGGGATGTCTTTTTAAGAATTTAGTGTCTTCTTGGGTGCACCCGGCTGGCTCAGTTGGAAGAGTGTGTGACTCTTGATCCGGGGTCATGAGTTTGAGCCCCACGTTGGGTGTAGAGATAACTTATAAATAAAATCTTAAAAAAAAAAAAAGAATTCAGTGTCTTTTTTTGAAGGACACGCACATGTCTTCAGATTGCATGCAAGGTTCTGAGTGTCGAGACACCTGACGTTAGCCTTGTTGAGTAGAGCTGGCCATAAGCCCGTCGGCTTGTCTTTTGCCTTTCCGCATGTCAACCTTTTATTTTTTCCTGAACAGATGTTATTCTACGACACGAGTTGAACTGAAAAAAATATAAGAGGCACCAAAGGCTGGATATAAAGAAAAAATAGAGATGATGGAATTTAAACCGTGCTTTTCTTCCCATGCTTAATTCAAGTTTCTTCTCTCTGTGGGATGAAATTTGTTATAAAAAGATTCACCAGGAGAAAAAGAAGAGAGAAGACAGGCAGGAAAGAATAATAAAGTGGATGCCCAGAAGTGTGAGCAAAATGTTTTGCTCCCCACACGGAGGGAGTTCAATGTAAATAGTAGTTTATAAGGCTTCATCAGCATACATAAATCTAAGTGGCAGCCTCTTTTTTCTTTTCTTTCCTTTTTTTTTTTCCTTTATGTTCTACAGCAACACGAGTGAAAGAACACCGGTCTTTGTGCCATGAGGGGAATAGATTCCATCTCTGCACGTCTGATGACGTCCCACCTTCCTGGAGTCATTTGCGCTGCGCTTGTTATTTTAAGTGTTACTGTTATTAGTCAGGAGGACCAACAGCACTTGGTGGTTGGCAGAGAGATGGGGACCACTGGTTACCAATAGGGAAATAGGCTCATTTTCAGAGCCCAGTTCCCCACGTTTTGTTAGGGGGAGCTTTTCTTTGGTTTAGTGTCCCAAGTATCAGCGTGTCTTAGAATCACCTGGAAGGTTTGTTGAAACATAGATTGCTGAACTGGACCCTTAGAGTTTCTAATTCAGCAAGCTTTGGGTGGAGCGTGGAAGCACAGGTTTCTGGGTAAGGCTGCTCGACACAATGAGTACCCTGGACCCTAAGAATTATATGAGGAGAATTGGTCACCTGGACACTCAGGGCCAGCATCTGGGAGAGGAGTTAGCAGACGCTGGTCAGTGGGCCACATCTGCTGTGCTTTTTTTGTAAATAAAGTTTTATTGGAAAAAACCTTCTTTACATATAATCTGTGGCTGCTTTTATACTATAAGGGCAAACTTCAGTAGTTGGGCAGAGGCCAGAGATGGTCCCAAGGTGGAAAATATGTACTCTCTGACCCTTGGCACGCTGTAGAAAAATTCTGCTGATCTCGATTGTGACCAATGCTTGCATGTCATTTGGCAGAAGCAGGCTGGGAAGTAATTGTGTAGGACCTAGCACACGGGGTGTTCTCAATCTGTGAGTGTTTAGAAGCAAAGGCTTTTGTTTCTTTCTTTATTTTACTTAAATACATATGATAATGAAGTTCATCCATTATTTGGCCACAGGCCATTCTCCACATAAACTTTCTCAAGGCGACCAGTGGTTTCTCAAAATGAAAAGAAACATATTTTTGCCATCCATTTTGCTTGTATAATATAGCGTTGGCATCTGTTTGAATTATTGGTGGAAAAATTTTAAAAATGTATACTTAAGGATGTCTGGATGCTACTCTCAATCTCAGGATTTTGAGTTCGAGCCCCATGGAGGGCATGGAGATCATTAAAAAAAAATGCATTCTTAAAAAGGGAAAAATAATCTTCATTTTGACACTGTAATTGTCAGATGAGTGATATGGTACTTCTTCTAGACTTAAGTAAAAGCCTTTATGGAAAGTGGTTTGTCAATATGTATGAAGAGTCTTTAAAATAATGTTCATGCTCATTATTCTAGTAATTGCACTTCTAGTAGATTTCAGCAAACATACATATTCAAGGTTTTCTATTACAGCATTGTTTATAATCATTATTTAAAAGATTTTATTTATTTATTTGACAGAGACACAGTGGGAGAGGGGAGAGGGAGTAGGAGAGGGAGAAGCAGGCTTCCTGCCGAGCAGGGAGCCCAATGCAGGGCCTGATCCAAGGACCCTGGGATCACGACCTGAGCCAACAGCAGCTGCTTAATGACTGAGCCACCTATGCGCCCCTATAATCATTTTTTTTAAAAGAAAGACATTAAAATGTCTGATAACTTGAAACTGATAATATGATGATGAATCTACATTGCTCCTTTGGAGCCATTTAAAATCAAGCTGGATAAATGGAAGCTAATAGTGTCTTTGGGGGGAGAATTTGTATCTTTTGTATACTGTATGTCCTAGCATTTCCACTGCAAGGATTGTGAGAAAATAATCAAATACAGATAGATATCCAAGGAGGAAAATCATATTAGAAACAATTGATATGCTAATATGATAATACTGTATTGGTAATAGTTAATAGGTTGTGATGGAATGAGACGATGAAGTACCATGTATTATTAAAACTGTTTTTTGAGGGGCGCCTGGTGGCTCAGTGGGTTGGGCCGCTGCCTTCGGCTTGGGTCATGATCCCAGGGTCCAGGGATCAAGTCCCACATTGGGCTCTCTGCTGAGCCAGGAGCCTGCTTCCCCGCCCTCTCTCTCTGTCTGCCTCTCTGCCTACTTGTGGTCTCTCTCTGTCAAATAAATAAATAAAATCTTTTTTAAAAAAACCTGTTTTTTGAGCATGGCTAGTATATTGAAAATGCTTATGAATGATCTGTTGGAACATTTGGATATAAATCCTCATCTATAACATGGTCCTCCGCATCTCATATTTAACAGGTATCCGATGGGACTCTGTATTCTGCTCCCACATGGTCATCAGCAGCTAAGCCCAGACACTGCAGTCACTTTGACATCCTCTCTGACATTTGGGATCTTCCTCCATCCCTCAAATAAGCCCTGTCGGTTCCAGCTTTAAATGACCTCTCCTCTCTGCCCCTCTGCCCTTCGTCTTCTCATCCGTTTCCTTGGTCCAGGCCACTTCTGGTCTTGTGTGATCAGCAATGTTGGCTGCCCCCAGTCACCACCCTCTGTGCCTGACCCACGACAACAGGGGTAGGAGGAATCTCAGAATTGACAGCAGGCCTTCCTTACCTCTCCAGCTGACATCCCTTCAGTGCTTGCCTACTGAGCTTAGAAGAGAATGCCAGCTCCTTACCAGGGCCAGCGAGGCATGAATGATCTGCCCCAGCTTCTCTTTCTAACCTCACTGTGTGCCTCCCCTGTCCATGCGCCATGTTCTTTCTCTAACACACCAGCCTCTTTTCTATTTCTGGACATTGACACCTGCGGGTCCTCTGCCCAGAATGCTAGTTACCCTACACTTTGCAGAGCCAACTTGCGTCTTGTCTTCCTTCACTTCTCATCTTAACAGTGACCTCTGCCTAGAGGCCAGCCCCGTTCATTTCTCCTAAAACACACGTGTCAGTTCCCGCTCAGGAACTCTGTGTTATCGGGCTGTATCTCCAGGGCCCACCGACTTTCTGGCTGTAGGTGCTTAATAAATATTTGTTGGATGAGTGAAGGCATCTCCTCAAACGTGTCAGTGTGTCACAAGTGTATCTGTGTGTATACGTGTGTGTGTTTACACAAGGCATATAGCATCAGCACGTGAATGAAAGTTTCGGTTCATTTTTAACTTAATGAAGTTTCAGTTGATTTCTCATTTTCTTTGTCATACTTTTAAGTATTTTTCAAATCTCGTCATTAATCTAGATGACATCTTATTATGGTAAAATATATATAACATAAAATTTATCATTTTAAGCACGTTAAGCGTGTAGTTCAGTGGCATTAAGTACATTCACACTGCTGTGCAAACACCACCACCACCCACCTCCAGAACCTTTTCATTGTCTCCAGCGTAAATTCTGGACCCATTAAATACTATCTCCCCCATAATTTAGATCACTTGTACAGTAAGAGCAACGTTAGAAAAAAATGTATTAGAAAGAAACAAATAGCAAATCTTTTACAGACAAAACTCATTAAATGTATTCCAGAGTGTAACTTTAAGTGACAATAAAACTAGCTAATATGTATTCCAATGGATAGTTTTGTGGTGTTTTTTTTTTTGTTTGTTTGTTTGTTTTTTAATAGAAAGCCCTATCCTTTATAAATGCAAACTGCTGTGCGGACACAGATCTTTCTGGTATAATAGCTCACTGCACACAACACACCGCTTGTGTTGCCTTCATAAATAGATCTTTCCTACAACTGTAATCATTCCGGGAAGAAATTGTGTGCGAAAGCATTATCACCTGGAAGTATGATTCGTGTAATACCCTTGTGCAGGTTTTCCTCAGCACTGAACATTTGAACCCGTTAAAGTGTAAATTCTCATTGTGAAGAAACGCTGTTCTCTGACCTTCTAGAGGTAGAGGTTCTGGAGCTTGTGCGACATGGAGAGAGTTCCGTTTTGCCTCCTCGGTTAGAAATGGATGAATCAAGAGGTCTCAAAAGTAGTATCTCTGGAAACCTAGTTTCTTGACCGTGAAGATGATTTCTGTTGACTAGTGTTCTCCTTTAGGATCTGTATGCTAGGAGGTAGAGATCAGACCAAGCAGAGTCCCTCATAACCCATCACTTTGAAAAAGATGCCTCTAGTTGACTTAGCCCAAAACTATCTAGCATGTGAGTGGGAAAGTGTGGAAAAACGACACGATTGTGTTTAAGGGATCATTTCGTATTTCAGTCATAACAAGCAAAATTTGCAACTTAAGTAACTGATCAAGGAATCCTATCCAGAATACATAAAGACAATTTTATCAAAAATAACAAGGTGGCCCATCAGGGAAATGCACAATGAATGCGTGAGTATGAACAGGCAAGTTACAGGAGAAGAAATGTTAAAGAAAAAAATAGGTACATGAGACATATGTGAAATATATATATGAGATGTGTGTGTATTATATATATCATATAAATATATACATGATAGAATGCTCACAGTCGCTAGTACTATAATCCCCCCTTATCTGTGGGGGATACAGTCCAAGACTAGCTCTAGTAATACCTGGAATGATGTCTGGAACTATGGGTAGTACTGAGCCATATATATACTGTGTTTTTTCCTGTACATATTCACATTAAACAAGAAAAAACTACAATGGCATTTATGATAGCATTATTATATTGACAACAACGTTGGAAATAGCCTAATTTTCTCCAAGGGTTACCTAAGTTTTATGGTTTTTTTTTTAAATGGAATATGATACAACATTTAAAATAATTAAGAAAGGTTACATCAGAGGGCGCCTGGGTGGCTCAGTTGTTAAGTGTCTGCCTTTGGCTCAGGTCATGATCCCTGGGTCCTGGGATTGAGCCCCCTTTTGGACTCCCTGCTCCACGGGGAGCCTGCTTCTCCATCTCCCACTCCATCAGCTTGTGTTCCCTCTCTCGCTGTGTCTCTCTCTGTCAAATAAATTAAAAAAATATATTTAAAAAAAAAGTAAGGTTATATCGGTTGACATGGTTAAATTTCTGTAAACTAATGTGAATGGAAAAAGCAGAGATATATTGTAAATTTAAAAGAGACAGAATTTCAGATATATTGATATGCAAATAAATGGCAAATCCAGGATAGAGAGTCAGCCCCATATTTGTCACTGAAATTATGAAATTATCTTAAAATAAGCTCTGAATCCTTTTCTTAGAAAAAGTTCCATGTATTTCTGACCTATGTTTTCTTTTCCATTTGCAAAACAAATCTTGAATTGCAAAGAAAGCGAAGATGCTATGACAAACTCTCTCTCTCTCTAACAATTTATTATTTCATTGGCTCACTGCCTTGACAATTAGGAGAAGATTTATAGACATATCCCCTAAATAATTGGCAATTAATTTGAGATTAGATGCCAAAAAGTACAGTATTCTTAATGTAATAGGAAGGTTGAGGCTTTTCGCTTACAAATGTCACGGAACACAGAGTAAATGTTAACCACCAGCATCGTTAACCCTGCCCTTTTGCACGTCTGCAATAGAAAGGAGTTTTAGTTCGGTGATCATAAGCTTTAGCTAGCTTGGCTAGTTTCACCGTAAAGCTCAAGTGTAAACCAAGAGTGTCTGTATCTTAAGAATGCCTTCCAATGTATAAGCCCTTGGTTTATGTTGTTGGGTACCTGCTTGTGATCCACAAGAATGTGTAAACCTGGGATGCCTGGGTGGCTTGGGTGGTTAAGCAATCTGCATTCGGCTCAGGTCATGATGCCAGGGTCCTGGGATTGAGCTCTGAGTCTGGCTCCTTGCTCAGCAGGAAGCCTGCTTCTCCTTCTCCCTCTGCCTGCTGCTCCCCCTGCTTGTGCTTGCTCCCGTGCTGTCTCTCTCTCTCTGTCAAATGAATAAATAAAATCTTTAAAAAAAAAGAATGTATAAACCTAGTTCTATACAGGAAAAAGAGATACTTTATCCTGAATCTTATTTGGGATTTTCTTCTGACTCAAACAGTGCATTTGGATCCTATACCTTCTTTTCTACTCATGACTCAGTGTCTTTCTAATGTCTACAGCTGTGGTCTCCTAAGGGGAATACACATTCTAGGTCCTAAACAATGAAGATTTTGCTGGTAAATATTGTTATCCTTTTGGTCGAATTCCAGGGTGCCTTATACCTAGAGATAGAGTTGACAGGTGTGACTATTATATGTTAGTGATTTACCAGTCGGTTTCATTTCAACTCCAGCACAGTGCCAAAAATATATTAAGTATGCACTAAATGCTAACCAATTTATATATGTCCAGACAATTTTAGTACACATAGAGGGTTTTTTTTTTAAAGATTTCATCTATTTATTTATTTATTTGGGAGAGTGAGTGAGCAAGAGAGCACAAGCAGGGGGAGAAGTAGAGGGAGAGGGAGAAGCAGACTCCCTGCTGAGCAGGGAGCCAGAGTAGGGGCTCCATCCCAGTTACCCCAGGATCATGTCCTGAGCCGAAGGCAGACACTTAACTGATTGTGCCAGCCAGGTCCCCCACAAGTAGAATTTTATTCCCTTCTAGAAACTCTAGAAATATCCTTTAATCCAAATTTCCCTATGCCCGTATTTTATTTATAGCTATTTCTAAGTAATAGAATGGGTTTTATGTTTATGTGCATTTAAAAAAAGAGAAACAGCCCATCTTTGAACTAACCTCAGCTCTTTTCCCCCTCACCTCAACAGTTGTCCCCTCTACATTGTCATGACAATTTCCATCTTTCACTGAATGCTTTCTCTTTGCCAGGCATGGTTGGAACCTCATTTAATCCTCTTGACAATTTTGTAGCACAGCTACAGGTTTTACAGTGCTCTATTTTTGCAGATAAGGTTCAGGGATTAAGCAATGTGCTTGGGTTCACCAGCTAACAAATAGTGGAGCCAGGCTTTACACCCAAGCCTTAGTCTTAACTCCCAAGATATACTCTATTTTTCTTTCTGTTCATCTCTCCAAAGGGAAATTGAGAATTAAGCATTTAGAACAGTGCCTACACATAGTCATTCAGTAATTATGTATCTATTCTTAAGCCTTTGAAATCATTTTTATAAGTGTAACATACACACTATATATTGCATACACACAGTTGCATACGTTTTGGTAAATGTATAAACCCCTATTATCCTGTCACAATTAAGTTTTTCTATAATGGCATCCCCTTTAAAAACTTCCCTTGTGCTCCCCTTTTTAAGAAACGTTTTATCTTGAAGTCATTCTAGACTCTCTGGAAGGTGTAAAAAATAGTACAGAGATCCGCTGTATCCTTCATCCACTTTCGCCTCAGTGATAACCCATTTTGTGAGTATAGTACAATTGCAAAGCCAGAACATTGACATTGGTCGCTCCATAGGTCTTACTCCCTTCTGCACCTTTGCAGTCAGTCTTTGCCTATCTTCCGCCCCAGGTAACCGCAGAACTGCTTTTTGTCACTATAGTTTAGATTATTCTAAAACTTTATATATAAACGGAATCATACAGAATGTTGGCTTTTGTGTCTAGCTTCTTTCGCTTAGCATTATGTGTTTTAGACATTTTTTTTTTTTAGATTTTATTTATTTATTTGACAGAGAGAGATCACAAGCAGGCAGAGAGGCAGGCAGAGAGAGAGGGGGAAGCAGGCTCCCTGCTGAGCAGAGAGCCCGATGCGGGGCTCGATCCCAGGACCCTGAGATCATGACCTGAGCCGAAGGCAGCGGTTAACCCACTGAGCCACCCAGGCGCCCCGCATTATGTGTTTTAGATGCACGAATAATACTGTAAGTGTTAGCAGTTTGTTCCATTAATTGTTATGTAGCATCCTATTTGAATACAGTAGTTTGCTTACCCATTTATCTGTCGATAGACATTTGGGTTATTCCCAACTTTGAACTATTATATAGTGAGTAAAGTTGATGTGAAGATTCATCTACAGGTTGTGTGTGCATGTGTGCGTGTGCACATGTGTACACTTATTTTCATTTCTCTTGCATAAATAAGAGTGGAAATGCTGGGTCATTTGGTTAGTGAAGGCTTAGCTTTATAAGATACTGCCAAATTCTTTACCCAGAGAATGAACCATTTAATAGCCCAGTCATTTTGTTCTAAGATCTTGATAACACTTGATACTGTCAGTCTTTGAAATTTTTGCCATTCTAGTAGATATGGAGTGGGATCTCACTGTGGCTTTCATTTGCCTTTCTCTGATAATTATTGATATTGATTATCTTTTCATGTGGTTAAAGGTCAATCATAAATATTCTTTTGTAAATTATTCAAATCTTGTGCCCCTTTGGGGGGGTGGTGAGTGGATAGGTGAATGTTTGTCTTTTTTATTCAACAAATATTTGGTGCATTAGGAACCTTTATTAAATGAACTAAGATTGACTCAAATATATCTGTTTTCCTTTTGACCACTTGAAACCTTAGGCATAATACATCTGAAATAAAATAGTTCAAATTGGGTTTTGTTAGTCTATTCTAAAATGATCATCTGTAATAGGGAATCTTGTTTTAAACATGATACTAAGATAAAAATCAGTAGTTTCCTGCCCTGCATGGGACATATCACTAACTTAACCATCACTGTCATCCTCATGATTTACTCTTTCCGACCATGGGGAAGTTTTCATCTGAAGACATGGATTTTGTGGCTCACATAAATTCTGCATTGCTACATTGTTTCTCTAAGGCTAGAAATGCTCTTACCTAATTTTTATCTTGTCTAAAAATGGAAGGACCGTTTTAGCCTTGTTATTTTTAGCTGTCACTGAACCTTCTTTCTCCATTAAGAATAAATGTTAGCTAAGTTGATCTATAAGCTCTGTGTTGATCCTATAGACTATAATTTGTGTCTGTAATTTAAAAAGAACCTTTGGTTACCGTCTCCTTACTATGACATATTTTTGTAACAATAATATTTTTAGCTATTGTTTTGTGTTGTTAATGTAGAGAATTACAAAGAAATGTACAGACCCACCTAGGTAACCATTACTTTATAACGGTAATAAGGAGGCAGTATGGTAACCATAGTATTTTTAGCTATTGTTTTGTTTTGTTAATGTAGAGAATTACAAAGAAATGCACAGACCCACCTAGGTAACTATTACTTATACAATAGTAATAAAGAGGCAGTATGTATCTAGTGTCTGGAAATCAACACAGGATTGTAAGATCTATAAGATATATCTGTATCTGTCTATAGGATGAAGAGTGACATCTTCTCCCTTATTTCCAAGTTCATGTCCTTCTGCCCAAAGGAAACTGTTGTTAAAACTTTGTGATGGGGGGACGCCTGGGTGGCTCAGTTGGTTAAGCAGCTGCCTTCGGCTCAGGTCATGATCCCAGCATCCTGGGATCGAGTCCCACATCGGGCTCCTTGCTTGGCAGCGAGCCTGCTTCTCCCTCTGCCTCTGCCTGCCACTCTGTCTGCCTGTGCTCACTCTCGCTTCTCTCTCTATGACAAATAAATAAATAAAATCTTTATTAAAAAAAAAAAAAAAAACTTTGTGATGGGGCGCCTGGGTGGCTCAGTGGGTTAAGCCGCCGCTGCCTTCGGCTCAGGTCATGATCTCAGGGTCCTGGGATCGAGTCCCACATCGGGTTCTCTGCTCAGCGGAGATCCTGCTTCCCTCTCTCTCTCTCTGCCTGCCTCTCCATCTACTTGTGATCTCTCTCTGTCAAATAAATAAATAAAATCTTTAAAAAAAAAAAACTTTGTGATGATTTCTTATAGCAAACAGGACCTCTCCTTTTCTTTATTCCCTTTTACAAAAAAGAAATCAGGCCGTATGCACTACTCCGCCTATTTTCCTTTGACACCAACACATGCAGATCTAACTTTGTTCAAGTAGTTACTGTATGAATGAACTATGCTTTACTTAGTTGTTCCCTTGTGGATTTTTCCAGGTTTTTTGTTTTTCTCTTTATTTGCTGTTTTAAAAATGCTGCAATAAACAATTCTGGAGATGTTGCAGACTTTTGCAAGTATATTCATAGGGTACATTTCTACCGATTGGATCCCTGGTCAAAGAACACGGTATAATTTGTCAGCTCTTGCTGCATTGTTCTCTTTAAGGTTTCAGCCATTTACTCTCTCTTCAGTAGCATTTGCAAGCGTCTATGGCACATATTTTAAATGTAATCGCCTCGTTTAAATTCTTTGTTATTGGCGCCTTCTAGTATTATGTGAAGTGGGACCCCCAAATTAATGCTATTTCAGTGCTGTTTTATCTTTATTACATTTCTGCGTGCTTTTCCGCCTGCAGAAGAAAACCTGAAGTCAGTCTTCCTAATGACTGAGGTTGGCTGGCTAGAATGGCTTGAGGGTGGCATTCCCACACAAAGCTCTCCAGCTTCTCAGTCCCTAGGAAGCCCAATTGTTGATGTGTTCTATTTTATATATTGCCTACAGGAGGAAAGCTGAACAAGGACCTGCGACATTTCCTCAATCAACGGTTCCAGAAAGGGTCTCCTGATCATGAGCTCCAACAGACCATAAGGGATAACCTTTACCGCCATGCTGTGCCTTGTAAGTAGCTGGTTTAAGGCAACTGACTGCTGGGTGGGTGTGTGGAAAGTTATTGGAGCCAGAAGAACTCTCCAGCTGGTTCTGGAGCACTGATTGGTCGGTTTGTTCATGTAGTGACTTCCTAAGTCCAGGGAATTGTAAGTGACCGTGGGACATGTTGCATAGTGCAAGGTGATATTACTTGGCTTTCAAGTTCTGGCTCTGCCACGTACTTGCTTATGATGCCAGGTAAATTAGTTGTCCTTTGTCAGGGCCAGTTTTTACATTGGTGGAAAGGTCATCCGACTTATTCAATAGGACTCTTTGGAGGCGCCCATGGGATCAGGCATGTAAGCACATTTTGCACAGTATGAGTGTGGTGCAAGCCTCCATAAATGTTAACCATCACTGTTACTCATGGGGGTAGACCAGGCGAGAGGCTTTCACACTGACCTCTGCAGAGATCAGTGAGTTACTTCCTCATTGCCTCAGCAGACTCTTTCTTCTTCCCCAATGTGACCTGATTCATAGACCTGGATTTCATGCACAATCTTCTTTGAAGAAATGGTTTCCACCAATTAAAAGAAATGGTTTCCACCAATTAAAAGCTCAAATCCCACGAACCCGTTAGATCAGGATAAATCTGAGAAGGCAGGACGTGGAACATAGGGACTATGAAAGCAAGGTTTTTGTGTTGAGGGAAGGAAGGAAGGAAAGGACGGAAGGGAAGTCAGTCTATGGGGCAGAAGTTGTAGTAAAGTATTACCATATATACCTAATTAAAAGGTAGGAGTCCTGGGGAGACTTACAATGATTTCATTTTATTAAATAATGATTTTGATTTTAGTACTTAGAATTTTTCTTTTCTTTATTACCCAGTCCTTCAGAGCTTGAAATTTAATTTTTTTAACAACAACATTTTTTAACCAGCAAAAACAGTAGGAATCATTGGAAGTTGAAGGTACCCTGCTCTGATTTCTTTGCTATAGTGGTTTTCTTTCTTTCTTCCTTTTTTTTTTAAATAGTGTTTTGCAAGGGTATGCTGGAGTCCTAATGTTTACAGATCCTACTGCAAAACGATAAACAGAACTTAATGTAAGCCATCATAGATCTGCCGGGACTTAGGCCTTTAAAGCTCAGGTTCTAGAACAGCCCCCTGCTCTTCATTTTACTTATTTTTTTTTAAGATTTTATTTATTTATTTGACAGAGATCACAAGTAGGCAGACAGGCAGGCAGAGAGAGAGGAGGAAGCAGGCTCCCTGCTGAGCAGAGAGCCCAATACAGGGCTCGATCCCAGGACCCTGGGATCATGACCCCAGCCGAAGGCAGAGGCTTTAACCCACTGAGCCACCCAGGCGCCCCTTCATTTTACTTATTAATAAAACCAAGGCTCCAGTAGGAAAAGAGGTTGAGTGTAAGGAACTTGGGTCGGTGCCCCAGGGTTGTCTCTTTCTGCTGAGTGGCAGAACTACCTTTGAAAGAGAAAATGTGGCGATAATGCATTAATGTGAATCTCTGGGCCTCTGTTCTTTTGGTCTTTCAGCATGGGAATTGAATGCTGTATACTTACATCCTACTAATAATCCTTTACACTTGGATTAATAGTAATTCCTAATGTTAATCGCATGGGTTGTGAAGGGATTACGATTCTTTTTATGGGTCAAGAAACCAAGGCACCAAGGTAAGCCAATACAAAACAAGGCTGAAGGTGACTAAGGCTGGTGGTCTCCGAGTCCGCCATTGTCCTGACTCTGATCTACTGATCAGTTTTACCCTTGGAATGACTCTTTGAGGTTGGGATTTTTAACACCCCGTGTACAGATGAGGAAACAGAGTCATGGGGTGATCAAATCACGGATAAGTGTCGGATCTGGGTCTTCTGGGTTCTTCCCACCTAGGGCTGCTTCTGTAGCTGTACCCAGAGCTGCTCTGTTGTTCTGGGACGACAGGTTGAATATAGTTTTGCAGAATTTGGTACTTGCAGAATCATGAGTGTTCTCTGTGTAATTTTTCCCCCACTTAGATTCCAATTTAAGAAATGGGGAATGAAGCAAATGAGCACACCATTTCTTGACGCATCTGTGGTGTTACTATGGTTACGTTTTGGCATGCTTTCCCATTTATTTTTTTCCACCGATTTATAGGACCTGACTGTGAGCTAAATGGCTTGATTTTAAGCTTACCGCTATATAGGAATTGGGACAAAAATGACCTCAGCCTTTTAAACACAGTGGAAAATCATGTTTTGTCTTTGCGTGGATAAAGCCCCTGGTATTAATGTTTCATTTCTGTGAAACCCACACGTTAGGAATTGGGAAGGTAAAAATGGTCTTTCTACTGAAGGAGAAAACAAGTAACATTTTATTATACATTTCCATCATAAAATGGGAAGGAAATTCAGAAGAGGGCTGTTTCTGGGTCTGGCGCAGCCTGTGTACCTTTGAACAAGAGTAGACCAAGAGTGACTTGGGATTCTGTTATAGGCCTGGAGAACTCAAGCCACATTTGTGTTTATTTTGATTCTTTGGTCCACGTGATTGGTAACTGCAGAGCTCTCTGCCAACCTGTTGTGCCAACGGGATTCTCCCGTTCACTGGGAGAATATATCCCTCCTTATTACATTGTAATGGTGCTCCAGGGAAACATGCTCCTGTGATCTCCGTTTTCCAGAACTTCCTGCTGCTGCTATTTTAGTGACTTTCGGTATTTTGAGAAGGGATGGTCATGAACAGGTGCTTGCGAAGTTGGGGTAGACATCTTTTCTTTTCTTTTAAATATTTTATTTATTTATTTGACAGAGAGGGAGAGAGAGAGGCAGGCAGAGGAGAGGGAGAAGCGGGCTCCCTGCTGAGCAAGGAGCCAGACTCAGGGCTTGATCCCAGGACCCTGGGATCATGACCCGAGTCTAAGGCAGACCCTTATTCAGCTGAGCCACTCAGGCGCCCCTGGGTAGACTTCTTTTCTTATACATTTTAGGAGGTTCACTTGTCAATAGAAATGAATAAATAAAGCCCCTTTGTTCTCAAGTTCTTTCTAGTGTCATCATAGCACCACAATGGATTTTTCCCATTTAAGATCCCATTTTATCCTAATTCCTTGGTGTAAAGACAGTACAGGTAATAGTGTCCCTATTTTACAGGTAAGGAAATGGAGCCGCAAATGCGACTTCCTCAAAATCCTACCACTCCTAAATGCCACATTACTCATGTCTCACCCAGGGCTATTTTAATTTTCCTTATTTTTAACAGCTTTATTGAGATACGATTCACACACCATACAACCCACCCATTTAAAGCGTTCATCCAGTGCTATTTTTGCTATGGTTCTTATTTTGCTGCACACCCCCTTTATTTTGTCTTTATTCAAAAACTTTTATTATTTTCCACAGTCAGGAAAAGGTCATCATAGTTGAAATTTAACTATATTTACCATTGAAAATCATCACCACCACCACCACCCCTCGCCCCCAAATTAAAAAACCTAAACCAGAATTATGACAGAAAAGAGAACTGGATTGCGGGGTGAGTCAGGCCCTGGTGTGAAGTCTGAGGGCTTTTCTCTCGCTGTGTGGTCTGCCACACGTCATGTGACCTCTCTGAGTCTCGTTTACTCTTTAATAAAATGGAAATGGAAACACCCACTTCAAGCATTGTCTCACCAGATGTCAACAGCGTCCCTAAGAGATGGGTCTATCAGAGGACACAGAGGCCCAGAGTGGTTAATAACCTGCCGCGGGTCACTTAGGTTAACAAGTAGCTCGGTCAGGGTTCAACCAGTTCTGACTCCCAGGCCGGCGTCAGTGAAAGTGGTGTGAGTAGGGCTGTATAACACAGACCATCGAGAGGGGAAGACGCAGGAAAAAAGTTTCTCATTGCTGAATTTTATAGTTTTAGCTATGTAAAATCACTGGGTCTTATGGCACCATACCTTAAAAATAAGTATCTTCTCTCTGAGGTTCGAGTAATTCACTGATAGGTGCAATAGAATTTTCATAGTTCTGTAAGTGGTGATTCAGCTTTTAATACATCATTATAGGATTCTCTGGGGATGGCTCGGTTTATCTTATTGTTCACTGAATCTCTTCTTAATATACCTTTTTTAAATAAATGGATTTGAAATTCAGGTAAACGTCATCTGCATTGCTCAGTTCTCTCATTCCTTGGAGCCTTCAGGAAGATAGTCTTGTCTCCCACCCCTCAAATTCCCCTCCATGGACAGCCCCCTGACCTTGACGTTTCAGTCCTGCAAACGTTATCCGTAACACTGAACATACCTGGTGCCTTCTCGTGAGTGGGTGCCTACTATTTCCTTCTTTTTCCCCACCTTGCCATCTGACCAGCATGCAGCCTTCTTTTATTTTATTTTATTTTTTTAAGATTTTATTTATTTGACAGAGAGAGAGAGAGAAAAGCAGGCTCCCTGCGGAGCAGAGAGCCCAACGCAGGGCTCGATCCCAGGACCCCGGGATCATGACTTGAGCTGAAGGTAGGCGCTTAATGGACTGAACAACCCAGGTGCCCCACGCAGCCTTCTTTTAAACTTGGATGCCACTTCTTTCACAGATTGGCCCCATTCCCCTTTTCACTGCTGCTGGAGCTTCCAACCATGACCCCTTTATAGTACCCATGCTTGCTTGCGGTGCCTGCTGGGTGTCTGTCTGTCCCATTAGAATCTGACTGCTCTGATGTCAGGGACCGAGTCCTCCTCAGTGACCAGCCCACGCTTAGTTGCGTGCCTGGGCTGTAGAATGAATATTTGTTGACTGAATGAACAAATGAAGAAATGGATGAAGTTGCTCTTTCTTTTTCTTGTTTTATTTTTTTCCTCTCTGTTCCTTAATGGTTCAGAGAAACCATTAAGGTTCATTTATTTGCCGTAAAGCTTTCAGAATAAAAGGCAGCTCAGAGGCTTGAGCCCCGAGATGGCTGATAAGGGCTGCTCTGATTACTTGGCTGGTAATCCGGACCCAGAGGAAAGAGTCGAGGTTCTTCCACGCTCGGAGCTGGAGTGCCCATTCTCAGTGCCTCTTAATTAGTCTAGATAACAGGGTACCTCCTGCATTGGTAGCCTCCTGCTTTATGACTTCTGGTCCTGGCTGATGTGACAACATCTGAGATTCTTGCTTTGAAATGGCTGCTTTTCCCGTGAAGATAAATGTGTTGCCTGACGGGGCTTGTCATTGACTGTACTGCTGCTGTGAGAACCAGATACTCCTCCTCCAGTAGTGCTGGTCCTCTGGAAAGCTGAACACCACCCCTCCCAGTCTGGCTCCCTTTTCTGGGGGCAGCAGTAAGGAGCTTGTCTTTCTTTTCAAGCAAAGGTCATCTGAAAGAGGAAAGGATAAGTCATTTTTGTTCTGTAGCTTAATAGTTTGTGTGTTTGTGTATGTTTTAAAGATTTTTTTTTTTTTTTTTTTTTTGAGAGAGAGTGAGTGATTTCAGGGGGAGGGGAAAAGGGACAGGGAGAAAGAATCTCAAGCAGATCCCCTCCCGAGCCTAGAGCCTAAAGCTGGGCTCGATCCCAGGACCCTGAGGTGATAACCTGAGCTGGAACCAAGAGCTGGATGCTTGACCAACTAAACCACCAAGGCACGCCTGTACGTTAAGGCTTTGTTGATACCAAGGCTCTCACTGATACTGAGACCACTGAATCTTGTGTAAGAGGCATTGATCAGTGACTTAAAGGAGTTTACAAAGGGATTAAAACTGTTTGATCTATAAGACACTTTAAATGTGATGTGGCATACATAGGTGACCCTGGTCTTCCTTTGTAGAAGTGCCATATTCCAACAGGCACCTTAGCATCTGCTAACCGTTGGCACCGTTGTTATCTTGAATGTGACTGCGACATCGTGGACACAAATTACCTTTGGAATTGTTTGAACCTATGAGTGTTGCTTAAGCACAGGCGTCTCCAGGACTGCGTGCCTGGAATCGAACCATTCTGCAATGGAAGCTGATGATAGAAACTAGACCAGATTATCAGCAAGGGGCCAGGACAAAGATCTGAATATTGGAAAATTCCTTCTCTCCTGGGATGTGCATCTCTTGTTCAGGTTGTGTTTGGCACAAATGGCAAGCTTCAGGTCATAATTCATGAAGCGGACAGTCCTGGAAGCCTCTCCAGGACTGATCAGATAAGAGTCATGGGAAACTCTCTCACTGTGTTATTGCCCTTGTCCTATCACTCAAGTAAGTGCTGTCTCAAATTTAAAAAAAGAAAGAAAGAAAAAAAGATTGTTTCATCCTTTACAAAGCCTGGTCTCTTGCAGGAACATGGCTAGTAACACCCATAGTAGCTCTTGGGTGTGTGCGTGTGGACTCCTGATGTGTACGAGGTGCCTTGCATGATGCTTGCCAGTGTGTCGTCTCTCATGCTGGCCTCATGGAGGACAGACAGAATGTTCTGGATCTGACCTTGAGCCCATTGGGCTGGTGAACCCTGCCTCTTTTCTATTCATTTGCAAACCTTTGCTGTCTAAAATATAATCAGTATCTGTCCTCATCCCTTCTCCATCAGTTGTCAACTCTTTCCCTCCCAGTGCCCTTCACTTGTTGGTACCTTATTTTCCCAGCTGGTCTGCAATCTGGGGACTCCTCCCACTCACTGACTACCCCCTTACGGCCTACCCCTGACCTTTCCTTTCTTCTCCATCAAAGCTTGTTTGTTCTGGGGGTGCCTGGTTGGCTAAGTCAGCTGAGCGACTGGCTCTTGGTTTCGTGTCATGATCTCAGGGTCCTGAGACTGAGCCCCATGCCATGGTCTGCACTCAGTGTGGAGTCTGCTTGAGAGTCTCTCTCTCTCTCTTTCCCTCTGCCCCTCTCCTCGGCTCACATGCAGTCTCCCTTTCTAAAATAATAAATAAATCTTTTTATTTTTTTAAAGATTTTATTTATTTATTTATTTGACAGAGAGAAATCACAAGTAGGCAGAGAGGCAGGCAGAGAGAGGAGGAAGCAGGCTCCCTGCCGAGCAGAAAGCCCGATGTGGGGCTTGAACCCAGGACCTGGGATCATGACCTGAGCCGAAGGCAGCGGCCCAACCCACTGAGCCACCCAGGCGCCCCTAAAGTAATAAACAAATCTTAAAAAAAAAAAAAGACAATTTATTTGTTCCTGGCTGGCTTAGTCAGTGGAGTGTATGACTCTTGATCTCATGAGTCATGAGAGCTCTCATGAGGTATCAGGAGTTCAAGCCCCGCACTGGGTATAGAGCTTAATTTAAAAAAAAAAAAAAAAATCAACTGTGTGTAATAAAATTTAAAATAAAAAAGACTTATTTGTGCTACATTGATTAACTATTGGGCTGTCCTTGAAGAAGCCAAGAAGAAGTGAATGGTTCATGTTGTGGCACAGGGCTCTCCATCCTCCATTATGTGTATCTTTTAACAGGTGACTTTAAAGGGGTGTTGCTAGAAATAGCCTGTGTAACGGGATGTCTGGCTACAAAGCAGGTTCATGGGTAAGGATGGATTCTTATGCTTTTGATGTGTTTTTGTGCTTTTTATAGTGGTTAACACAGTGTTCCATGAGCAGAAAACACTTTAAACACAAGATTGTATCAAGGGAAACTTCCCCTCTGCTTGCTTGTGTCACTGCTCATATACAGTCCTGTCCCACCAAGATGAGCTGGGATAGGATTTGTGTTTCACAAAGCAATGCTACAGTCTAGACAGAGTGCTGTGCCAAATTTAAAAAAACAATGGGATGAGAAAAGATACTTTTGTTTAGATGTAATTTCGAGTTAGAATCTGGGCTCAGATAACTATAAGCAAATTTTCACCAACACGAACGTCTCTGGTGGGGTGTTGAAGGGTTGTGAAGGAGGTGGATGAGTTCTTTGTTACTCTGAGAACACCTGCCTGATAAAAGCCAGGTGTACAGCACAGGTTTGGGAGGACCCAAAACAAAACACCACTTCTCATTCCTGGAGAATGACCCCACAAGGAGCACTGAAGTCACTAGTGTAGCATGTGTCCCACTTCTCCTTGCCACAGGAGGAGGGAGCCCTTCCAACAGCAAGTTCATGAGAAGGACCTGGTCATTCGGGACGCAGACAGTTAGTTCTCTTCTCCTCAGGGCTAGAACGTTCAGTGGGGACGGGCTTTCAGAAATGGTGCCCTGGAGAAGCTGGCAGGCTCTATCACTAACCACTTCTGGTAACCTGGGCAGGTTACCCAGGCTTTCTGGAGCTCCATTTTCTCACTACCTTTTTTGCTGTTTATGACAAGTACCTAAGCACCCCATAGTAAGTATGGTACTTCATAGGTCCTGCAGTGGTCCTCTGTCCCTCATGATATTCTTCCCTCCATACCCCTTTCCTTCTCATTTCTAACTGGACTTGTCCGGTCTGGTATTCTCCCTTTTTTTCTTCACAGGCTCTCATTAGGCTTTGAGCCTTACTTATCCGATGATCATTTTAAACAATTGTGATAATTTATGTGGTTCTTTTCTGTGGGAAACAAGCTGAGTTTTCAAAAATGATATTCCAGGGGCACCCAGCTGGCTCAGTCAGTAGAGCGTGCAACTCTTGATCTTGGCGTTGTAAATTTGAGCTCCATGTTGGGCACAGAGATTACCTAAAAATAAAATCTTAAAAGAAAAAGAAGATTTCCCCCCACATTTGTTGAGTAACATCCCAGCACTGGATGCTAGGCGAAAACCTAGTGAAATTAATAATTGGTTGATTTAGCCAGTAATAGGCAGGCTTGAAACAGCACATTCTCTGCATAATCCCAGCATCAGCTAATTCCCCCGTGTTCTTTTCCTTTGTATTTCTTATTATATGTTGCTAACCCCAATTGCCATTGTGTATTTGCTGAGTGGATGGAGTCATATTGGAGGAAGAAAAGAAAAGAGAAGCTACACACTGAAAAGCTCCTCACACCGGACTTGATTTACATGTGTTGGTTATTAGCCTCATATAAACATGGCTTGACCGGTATCCTCTACTATGAGGTTCTTACAACAGAAGATTGTACTCTAAATGCAAGAGTTTAGATTTAAGTTTAATCAGAGTGGGTATAACTGATAATCTTCTTATGAAAATGTGTTAGCCCAGCCTCACTGCTTAATAATAACCTCTGTCATTAATCCAGCCTTACTATACGTTCCAGCCACTGTGCTCTGTGATTTTCAAGTATTGTCTCTTTTAACCCTCTCCAAATCCTGATGAGTTTCATCTTTGTGTTATGAGTGTGGCCGTTGAGGTGTGGCGAGCTTAGTGACTTGAGTGTTGGGAGGACGCACTGTTTGACCGTGATGGAGCCCAGATTCATTCCAGTTCCAACAGCTCCCAAGAGTCCAAGCTCTTGGTTTATTTCTCTGGATGCATCACCTTAAAAACCATGTTTTCAGTTAACCTATTGAATTTGAAAAAGAGTCTTCTCTTAATACCATATGGATTAGTCCTTGGCTGGGTGTAGGATACTAATATATCTATTTGGCAGACATGTTAATTTATTTAATTGCTTTATAATTCTGGCTGAGATTTTTCATCAAGATGAGTTGCAATTATAAAGCAATTTCCACAGCCATTTATGTAGGGACACAGAAGTTTTCACATTATTTTTACCATTTATTATTTTAAGAGAAGGTTTTATCAAATTTTAGCTTCCCAAGAATCACGAGTCAAGAGAATGAAGTACAGTATATTTTTAAAGAAACGTCCTTGTATCAAATATGTTTGTAGGAATATACACAAATAAATTTTCCAGCTTCTGTAATGGGTTATATGCGTTTATGCCAAAGTCCGAGTAGGGATACTTAACCAGTTATGCTCTGTTGGGCTTACCTAAAGTCCCATATGAAATGAGCTACCCAAAATGATGACCTTGAATTTAAACAAGAAAATGTCACTTGTATTATTTCAATCATAATATGAATAAACTAGACTTACTAACTGCCCAATTTTCCTCTTGCATTTAAAATTAATCAATTACACATCCCTATTTTTAGGCAGTACACTCTGATGTATTTAGGGGTAAAGGACCATGGTGAGTGCACCTTAATCTTGAATGGCTACAAAATATTTAGAACTGTTAAAAATATATTGTGTGGGGGGAGAGAGGGAGAGAGAACAGAGGACAAGCCAGTAGGTTAAAATATTAATAATAGATGAGTCTGGGTAAAGGATATACAGTGTTCTTTGTTCTATTCTTATTCTTGCAATTTAAAAAAAAAATTGAAATAATTTCCAAATAAAGCATCTTAAAAATAGACTCATGCCAAAAAAAAGGTTAAAAACCAACCCATATAGTTTTGGGAAAATGGGACTGATTATGTATGAGTGTTATGTTTTTGTTTTTTCCCCCTAAAATACATCAGTGTTTTTCGCTTAGAATTGAGATTCTGTTACCACTTTGTTAGACCTCGTGTATTAAAGTATACAGAGATTAACCTGGAAGACATTGTGCATATATTAAAACAAAAATTTAACACTTCTGGAATACCAAGTACATGCGATATGCTTTCATTATATTTTCTCATTTAATCTTTATGGAAATCCTACAAAGGAAGTACTATTATTATTCTCCTTTATAGTTTTGTTTTTTTTTTTAAGAGAGAGAGAGCTAGTGTGTGTATGTATTCATGGGGATGGTGGGGGGGTGGTGCAGAGGGAGAAGGAGAGAGAGAATCTGAAGTAGGCTCCACACCTACAGAGAGCTCCAGCACGGAGCCCTTCATGGGGCTTGATCCTACAGCCCTGAGGGCATGACCTGTGCCAAAATCATGAGTCTGATATTTACCCGAGTGAACCACCCAGGCAACCCAATTCTCCTTTACAGATAAGAGAGCTGAGGCTTAGTAAGGTTAGGTGTCTTGCCTTCCATTTCTGAAAAGAGATTGGAACCCAGGCTGTGAAGATGGGTACTAGAGCTCCCACCAGTAGCCACTACATTTTCTTTGTTCAGACTATGTGTGGGTACATCTACATGTATAGATCCATATACACATACCAAGCATATTTAGAAAATAAGCTAGCAAAATTATTTTAAATAGATTCTAAATATCCGCTAGTGGATTCTAGAGCAATACAAAAGTATAATAAAATTATGATGATTATGGACATATATTGAGCTCTTGCCATGTGCTAGGGATAACTCTTTCTTCAAAGTGAAATAACTTGCTCAAAATGTCACAGCTTATACGTGGTAAAGCTGTGCCGTCTTTTTCTCGAAGTTTATCTCTTAACCAGTGGCTTATATTGCCTATTATTTATAGCACTACAGAACGTTTAAAAAAATAAGAGGAAAAAGAATTGGTAATTAAGCATATTCCCTTTTCTTGGTGGAGTGGGAAGGAATGTCTTTCGTTATTCCTTGTAAGATTATTACTTAGTTTTAGATCCCATCAAAGCTGCCACATTATACAATTCTGGGGGCACTGTTCGGTTTGAAATCTATGTAAGTGGGGCCCTTAATAGAGGACAGTACCCTGACTGCATGTCTTATGCACTGACAACATGCCCATAGCAGATACTCAGCTAGACAGAGCCTAAAAGATAGATGAAGTTGCCATTCGTCTGGGAGGTACACATCTCAAGCATGCTTTCCAAATACAATGAAGCAGTGCCTTACTCCAGGGAGGAAGATATCCTTTGGATACTTTGATGCCAGAAGCCTAATCCAATCCAGTTACACTATCTCTTCATTCTTAATTCAGCTGATTAAAGGATGGAGACAGTATTAGAATTGTATCTTATTGGGTAGTTGCTATTATTCCATTCATTTTCTCTTTCATCCATGAGTTGATCCATCTCCTCAACCAACCAACCTCCACTTACTCCACTTCTCGGTCCATTCAACTGACACGTATTGAATGCCATGATGAGCAGGTCACGACAGTGTGGTCAGCATGGAGGGGCAAACTGGGTATATTTCCAGGTTTATAGGTGGAGTGAGGAAGACAAACAAGAGGCATCGGTAATAGACTAAGGTAAGTCCCTTGATCTGGGGTAAGCCTAGGATGATGTGACATACAAGAATGGGCACCAGGTTCAGTCTCAAGACCAATAAATCAGTGTGATGAGGAAGTGAAATAAATACCAAAGAAGAAGAAGAGAAAACAGAGCATCCTCTTTCCCAGGGAGAATTGGGAAACATCTACCTTCATCACTATGGGCAAGTGACCTCTACTTAACATCTCTCAGCTTAATCCTCATTTAAAAAGGAATCTGTTTATTAGGGACAGAAGAGATAGGTCAGCTATCCTAATCTCACAGGCCCAGTCTCAGGGTAATGCAGTTTCTTGACAGTGCTTGCTCCTTAGAACCTCTTAAGGATTGAGAGACCACTTCTATTGTTGAGTTTCCTGAAATATGTAAGAACAGCAACGACACAAACCAGCACTCCAGGAAAAGTTAGGACATGATTTTAATGTTTGCATTTAATCAATGCTTTTTTTTTTTTTTAAGATTTTATTTATTTATTTGACAGAGAGATCACAAGCAGGCAGAGAGGCAGGCAGAGAGAGAGGAGGAAGCAGGCTACCCGCTGAGCAGAGAGCCCGATGCGGGGCTCGATCCCAGGACTCTGAGATCATGACCTGAGCCGAAGGCAGCGGCTTAACCCACTGAGCCACCCAGGCGCCCCTAATCAATGCTTTTAACGTCCACATAACAATGTGGTATAATTGTGCTGTTCACTAATTTCAAGAGGTATAAAACATTAACTCAAGGTACAGTAAGAACAGTATAGTCTGATAGTAGACCCCAAGTTGAAATGTCTCTCATTCCTTTTAGTGTATCTTTTTAGCTATAGACATAACTTTATCTCAAGAAAACAGAAGTCAGGATTTTGACTTAGGTCAAATGATTTAGCCTCTTCCATTCCTTGGCAACTTTGATAGTATGGAATGCTATGGGATGACGCCTTCAGATGAGGGCTTGCCTATTTGATTCAGCTTCCATTGCTTGTTAATGGAAGGGGGCAAGCAAGATTATTCCAAGCAAGCAAGATGGGTCCTACCGGAACCCCAGTGTACCAGGGCACAGCCTTCTCATTGTATTTGTCTTTAATTTCAGTCATTCGAAGGAAAACTCTTTGGTCTTTGGACCATTTCTTCTGAGGTTACCCTATTTCTGGTTGGGGCTTTTCTCCCCTCATGACCTGCCTATTAGAACTGGAGGCTTGTTATCGCCTTATGTGTTTTGCATTGGAAAGTGAGACAGCATTTGGTTATACTAGAAATAAAGTAAGTATAGTTATACTTAAATGAGTTTGACATTTTGCTCATTTCCCATCTCATAAGATAAGATCATTACAAGCAGATCTTATGGGATTGTTAGAAGTTTGTTTACACCATTAATTGATTTGAGGGATGCTGGTGTTTCTTCTTTCCATTGCTGAATGGTTTTGTAGTCTGAACTTCACTTAATTAGTGATTTGGGAGTGGGGAATGCCACATCTTTGTCAGTGGAATTTTGAAAAAAATGTTGCCTAAGCCGTAGATGAAATATTCTTTTAAATGTGTACTATGACTTGAAAATGAGACATCATATAAATTCACAGGAAATTCAGCCTAAGGTATGGGAGTGTTGCCTGGGGGAACTGTTGCAAGTGCTGGGAATCTTACATGTTTTCCTCCCCATGGAGAGAAGTTTGTGTTTGAGTTTCATGTTTGCTGCCCAGTCTAGCCCTACTCTCCCACCCTGTAGGCCACCTGTGGAAAGGTGGACATCAGCCTCCTTCGTCATGCAGGAGTTAGACACTCCATGCAAACCCACTGCAGTTTGGTGCCCTTTGGAGGGATTTTTGTACTTTCTCAGGTCACTGGAGATGTGGATCATTTACACATTGAGAAACAAACTGTCCAATATAACTAAAAAGTGTGGTGTCTCCAAGGAACATTGTGTATTTGAAAAAAAATTACTTGTTGATTTCATTCTTGCCGTTTTGTTCTGAATTTGTATTACGTGCTGTAAGGGCCTGGCCTGGCAGAGCACATAAACCTCTCTCCCTCTCTTTGTTCTTTCTTTCCTTCCTTCCTTCCATTTCCTCCCTCTCCTTTCTTTTCTTTTCTTCTACCACAAACAGATTCATTTCTTCCCCTTGTTCCAGACTCTGGCAGTTCGGGATGACAATTTTGACAGACATATTGAGTTATGAGAGACTTTTTAGAAAAAAATTAGGGGCACCTGGCTGGCTCAGTCAGTTAAGGGTCCAACTCTTGATTTCATCTCAGGTCATGATCTCAGGGTCATGAGATTAAGCCCTGCGTCAGGCTCCGTGCTGGGCATGGCATCTGCTTGGGGTTTTCTCTCTCCCTCTCCTTCTGCTCCTCCCCGCACTCTAAAAAATAAAATAGAATAAAATAAAATAACATAAAATAAAATACATAAAATATGATGTATATTTTAAGTGCATAACAATGATTTTTTACAGAAACACATGTGCATCCACATGTATACACACACACACACGCACGCACACACACACGCACACACACATTCATGTAACCATTACCCAGAACAATATATTGAACACATTAAACATTCCACCAGGTTCCATCCTGATGCCTCCCATTGAATACTTGTTCTCTCTCCCAGAGGTAACCATGATTCAGACTTACCACCCTAGATTAATTTACCTGTTCTTAAACATCATGTAAATGGAATCATACAATATGTATTCTTCTGTTATTCTTTTTGCTAATGTTCCTTCTGTGAGATTCATCCATATTGTTTGCATGTAGCAGACTTTAATTTTTTTTTCTTGCTGCGTAGTCTTGCATTGTGTGAATATATCATGATCTATTTATCCATTTTTCTGCTGATCTGAATTGTCTCCAGTTTTTAGCTACTGCTGGGAACATTCTCATACAAGTGGACATATGTTCCACCTAGTTCCCACCTAGGAACAGGATTGCTGGATCAGGATGTAGGCTTTGTTGAGCTGCAACAGATATTGCCAAATAGTTTCCAAAGTGTTTGTATCCGTTTGCATTCCACATGTGTGAGGGTTCCAGTCACTCCTCATCCTCGCCAACATTTGCTGTTGTTAGTCTTCTTGATGTTTCTGTAGTCCTAGTGGATGTGCGTCAGTATCTCGTTGCATTTTGCTGATGTAGAATGACACCCAGCACCTTCTCAAATGCACCTTTTCTATTTGGATATCCTCTGTTGTGAAGTTCCTACTCAAGTCTTTTCCCATTTTTCTTTTTAATAGGGCTGTTTGTCTTTTTCTTGCTGATTCGTAGAAAGAGCTGAGTTTTAAAAGCCAACTTTGCTGCTTATTAGCTGTGCTTGGATGGGTAGCCTGACCTTTCTGAGCTTCGTCTACGGGATGGAGCCAGTAATACCTCTTTATAGGTTGTGGTGAGCATGACAAGAGGAAGTGGATGTTAATCACTAAGCATAGTTCCAAGCACAAAGAAGGCTTGAGTAACTAGTACCTAAAATGGGGGGAAGGACGGTATCGATTCTCATTATCATATGAATAGTCCATTAAGATAGTCTATGTTAAGACGTTATAAAATTCTAATATTTTTTTTCTTCCTTTACTTTCCCAATATCCTTTTCTTGTTTTTACACTTGTGGTACCAAAGGAAAAACAGTGGCCATGCGTGTAATACACAGTAGGCCAAAGTGACTCATCTCTTACAAAGGAATTAGAGGTCATATCTACTCTCCTGAGAATTTGGTCCTTCCTTGCATCTAGGACAATGAGAACCAAAAGAGAGTTTCTGAAAAGGTGAGAGTAAGATAAAATGTAGATAGACATGGGACCCAGTGAAAGAAATCTACCTGCCCTGGGTAGTGGTGAGGCCGTGTCTTTCATTTCTTCTTCCTCTCTTGTCAGCTTCTTGGAGACTTAGTTTCCCCATTGGCAAAGTAGGGGTCTCAAACCTCCCTCCCAAGGTTGCTGTGAAGCCTAGCACAGTCTCAGTCTTGTGTTAGCACCCCACATATGGAGGGTGCTGGAATGGATCTTGCTTATAGTGTTAGTGCTGGTGGTGATGGCAATGCTGGTGAGAACCTTGAAGACTCTGAACATAGCCCTTCTGTTTACAGAGATGTCGCCTGTCCCCTTGAAAAGCTTGCTTTAGGGGCAGAGGTGGGAGCAGTTTCAGGGAGTAGTGTGGCCTACAGCAGGAAAAGGGAAGTCAGAAAGGAGCAAAGAATGTTCTGCTCTGGGACAACCAGTGTAGAATGTCCATTTGTACCCTGGACTCCTGTACGTTGGGGGTGAACCGGACATCCCAAGCCATATTACAGTGTTTCCTATTACCGCAATTGAATATATCTCTGAAATACATGGAAATGGGGATGGAGAGTAAATCATAGTGTCACAAGCAGTTCCTGAAACTTGCCCTAGTGGCACTGTCCAGATCCTGGGTTTCCAGGGAACTGCGCAGAGAGGCAGACTCCTTCAGCTCTCAGAGGCACCGTGTGTAAACACAGGCTTGGGGTATGGACAGCCCTGGGTTTGATTCCTCACCCCTGCATTCTGTGGCTTCATGATCCTGGATAAGTCAATTCCCTGATTTGTAAAATTGGAACATTAATATCATCCCCATAGAATTGCTGTAAGAGGTAAGTGACGTGATACGTAAACAGCACCGAGGGAGGCCCTGCACATCATAGGTGCTCCAGCTGCAGAAGTAGACCCATGTGTCTGATGAGTAGAGGTGTACACTGTGTTCCATGACAACTATTTAGGGAGCAGAATGTGTGATGCAGAGGAGGAAAAAGGGTTCTGTTCTGTGTAAGCACCCTGCTACACAGTAGGGCTTGCTAGCCCTCATCTCTGCGTTGTGGGCAAAAATGGGCTTTGCTGCAGTTTGGTCTCTAATTGTGCCACAAAAATACTTGCTGTTTATTAGAGCCATTACAATGCAGCTACTTCTGCCGCATAACTAACCCACCATCTAGGCCAAGTTGGACAATTTATAATTTACTAACAAGGCACGGGATGGTCACATTCAAACAGTAAGTGCATAGAGTAGACTTCTTTGTTCTTTCCTCCTCTTAAACTGGGATCTCCCGAAAGCCCTCCTCTAAAGGTAGGACGGGCAGCATGCTCTAGGTGGGAAAAGATTTAGTTGGCCCGCAAGTTTTTCCTTATTGCGAGTTTTGGGGCTGTCCATCACTGCGTCTGTGTACCTGCACGAAGGTAAGCACTCCGTATGGTAGTACTTGGCCCCCAGGAAGCACCAATGCCTTTCACATCACATTCCCTGGCAAGTATCAAATCTGTATTTTATGCTTCCTTTGTTTATTCATTGTGACAGATTTACATAGTAGCCTATTTGTCTGGCGTAGGAGCAGAGTGGAAAGTTCTATCATGCATACAGTGTATTGGTGAATGCACTGTCGGGGGTCCTCATTCGTGTCCCGCAGCCAGTGAAAGTCATAGACAAGAAGATGATCCGGGAGGTTCGGTGTAGGCTGCAGAGTTTTCAGGACAGAGAGCTGTGGTCTTGAAAAGCAGATCATTTGTAGAGATTGAGTCATAAAATAAGAGTCAATTTTGACAATACCTCTTTGCAATAAAAGTTTGAAGTTCCTGGAACTTTCATCTTTGGTGGTACCAAGGCAGACCATTTTTCTCTCATTAGCACTCCTAAATTGCATATTTGCATTACATGAGCCATTTTTCGGGCGTAACTGCTGGAAACTTGCTTTTTTTTTTTTTCCCCATTTTCCAGGAAAACCTGTAAAAAAGCTCATTTGAGTCCTAGCCAAGAAGATGGTCATCTTTCACACCTTGAAGAGAAGTAGTGCTAGAATAGTGACCCTGAAAGAATGTTCCATGTGTGGTGTATTTCCATTTCTTGTAGAAATTTACAGTCAAACAAATTCTGTTTCTTCCCCATTTCCTTTTTGGTTCTCCAGTTGACTAAGAAAAGCCAGAGAATTGTCAGTGGAATTATTTCTTCATAAAGGGGAGACTTCCTCACACTGTCATAGGCAAGTCAAATTGAAATTCAGCTGGGAATTAGCATCTATCTCATGCTGGTCTGTTTCTTGGTTTTTTGTTTTTTTACTGGTAGAAGTCAAAGGTTATTATAAGGGAACTACCCAAAGAGATTTATATACCTGAAGAGAAGTGATTTGTCATTTGTCTGTGACATATGGAAGACATCATATTCCATAAGCCACAAAGAAACATCAATAGTAGGAACTACAGTATCACTCTCCTGGTTTATGTTGATCTTATATTCAGGCCCCTTGGTTAATTTCAAAAGCATCAACTATATGGAGGCACTTTTGTTTTCCTTCCTCACCAATAATATTTTCTGTAATAACCAAAAACCTTTTGTTATTTCTTAAATAATTTTTTAAAGATTTTATTTATTTGACAGTCAGAGATCACAGTGGGCAGAGAGGCAGGCAGAGAGAGAGAGAGAGAGAGAGAGGAGGAAGCAGGCTCCCTGCTGAGCAGAGAGCCCAATGCGGGGCTCGATCCCAGGACCCTGAGATCATGACCTGAGCCGAAGGCAGAGCCTTAACCCACTGAGCCACCCAGGCACCCCTCTTAAATAATCTTTATAAACTAATGTCAGTGTCACTCAACATCATTTTCCGGGCAGATTTGCTGCAGAATCTAAACAATGCCCCTTAAAATGTTATCATTTGAAGAGTGTTTTGCATTTTTATCATTATCTCCCATGGTCATATAACACCATTATTTCTTGATTCTTAGACATGTATAAACATGAATCTTTTTTTTTTTTTTAAGATTTTATTTATTTATTTGACAGAGAGAAATCACAAGTAGGGAGAGAGGCAGGCAGAGAGAGAGGAGGAAGCAGGCTCCCTGCCGAGCAGAAAGCCCGATGTGGGGCTCGAACCCAGGACCTGGGATCATGACCTGAGCCGAAGGCAGCGGCTTAACCCACTGAGCCACCCAGCCGCCCCTATAAACATGAATCTAAATATGTGTCCACATTTGAATGTTGTTGAACATAGAGGTACATATTTAATATGAAGGTTTTCTTTTCCTGACAAGTTGTTAATTCAAAGATATACCTTATAATTGATGATAACGTAGAGCTAAGAACATGTTGGCATTATAAGAATTACAAGGCTATTTCTATTTGTTCCTTCTGCTTTAATTTTATATTTAGTCCTTTAAGTCCAGCATTTAGGAGACTATAGCTGCAGGGTGCCTGGGTGGCTCATTCAGTTAAGAGTTAAGTGTCCCAACTCTTGATTCAGCTCAGGTCATGATCTCAGGGTCCTAAGATCCAGCCCCGTGTCTGGATGCAGAGCCTGCTTAAGATTCTCTGTCTCCCTCTCCCTCTGCCCTTTCTCCCCCTGCACTCTTTCGCCTCTTAAAAAAAAAAAAAAAAAAAAAGACTATGGTTTCTTTTTTTAAAATAAATTTTACTTGGTTTTTAATTTTTATTATATTTTAAGATTTTATTTATTTGTGTGAAAAAGAGAGAGCATAAGCAGGTGGGAGCAGCAGGCAAGAGGGAGAAACAGGCTCCCTGCTGACAGGGAGCCCCGTGCGGGACTTGATCATGACCTGAGCTGAAGGCAGATGCTCAACTAGCTGAGCCACCCAGGCATACCAGGACTATAGTTTCTTAAGGGTTTAGCCTTCAGTTAGGATCAGCTGCTGTCAGGTGATAGTCTGCCCCCCTCTTACCCACACTCCATGCTTCAGTGAACCAGACAGAAAATTTAATACAAGTCTCCAGTGAATACCTGGATTTTTTCATGCCAAATAATCGTCAAATAGTTTTTCTCTTATATAAGTAATACATATAAATCATTTGTTAAAAACAAAAGCATTACAATGAATTTCACTGTCCTCTTCGACCACCCCACCCTCATGCTCTTCTCTTTTGTCTTGTCCAAAGGTAAGCATAGATCGCCATTTAAAAGTATTGCACTGAGCTCTTTTGCTAATCATTCATAAATATGTATGTACCCATAGAAAATCCATAGTATGTAGTAGAGAGAGAAGAAAGGGTGCCACACTCTTCGTGAAGACTTGGTAAAATCTGCCCATATGATGTTCTGGGCTGGGACATATTTTTTTTTCTAGGAACTAGGCAAAGGCAGGAGGAGATTCATTTTAGTTACAATTCCTTTAGTTACAATCATTGCTCTATTCAGGATTCCTACTACTTCTTCAGGCAGTTTCATAGGTGGTTTCATTAATTTATTACCCTAGAAAATGACCCTTCCTTTCTAGATTTTTAAATTAACTGGTATAAAGCTGTACATGGTATTCCTCTTGTGCATGAAAATAAATCTCTTGTATATTTGTAATGCCTCCTTTTTTGTTCTATAGTTGAGTATCTGTGATTTCTTCTCCACATGGGTCATATTTGCCAAGGGTTTTTCATTTTTCTTTCTCTTTCCTTCCTTCCTTCCTTCCTTCCTTTTAAGAGAGAGCACAAGCAGCGGGCAGGGGTGCAGAGAGAGAGAGAGGGAGAGAGAATCCTAGGCAGGTTTCATGCGCAACTTGGAGTCCGACTTGGAGTTTGATCTCACCACCCTAAAATCATGACCTGAGTGAAAACCAAGAGTTGGACATTTATTTTTATATTTTTTATGTTAATTTTATTTATTTATTTATTTTTTATGACAGAGACACAGCAAGAGAGGGAACACAAACAAGGGGAGTCGGGGAGGGAGAAGCAGGCTTTCTGCTGAGCAGGGAGCCTGATGCAGGGCTCAATCCCAGGACCCTGGGATCATGACCAGAGCCGAAGGCAGATGCTTAATGACTGAGGCACCCAGGTGCCCAAGAGTTAGACATTTAACCAACTGAGCTGCCCAGGTGCCCCAAAGTTCTTCTATTTTATTAGTCCTTTCACTGAAACAGTCTCTTCTCTTGATTTTTTTTCTTTTTTTAAAAGATTATTTATTTATTTATTTATTTTTAAAGATTTTATTTATTTATTTGACACAGAGAGAGATCACAAGTAGGCAGAGAAGCAGGCACAGAGAGAGGAGGAAGTAGGCTCCCCGCTGAGCAGAGAGCCCGACATGTCCTGAGCCGAAGGCAGAGGCTTTAACCCACTGAGCCACCCAGGCACCCCGATTTTTTTTTCTTTATTGCCTGCAGGAACCGATCTATATTTTTACCTTAGTTTCATTATTCCCTTTTTCTGCATTTTTAAAACAGCTTTATGGTAATATAATTCACACTTTTTAAAAATTTTAATTTTTTATTAACATATAATATATTATTAGCCCCAGGGGTAAAGGTCTGTGAATCGCCAGTTTTATACACTTCATAGCACTCACCATAGCACATACCTTCCCCAATGTCCATAACCCAATCACCATCTCCCTCCCCCCTCCCCCCAACAGCCCTCAGTTTGTTTTGTGAGATTAAGAGTCTCTTATGGTTTGTCTCCCTCCCGATCCCATCTTGTTTCATTTTTTTTTCCTTCCCTACCCCCCAAACATCCCACTTTGCCTCTCAAATTCTTCATATCAGGGAGGTCATATGATAATTTTCTTTCTCTGATTGACTTATTTCACTCAGAATAATACCCTCTAGTTCCATCCACGTCATTGCAAATGGCAAGATTTCATTTCTTTTGATGGCTGCATAGTATTCCATTGTGTATATATACCACATCTTCTTTATCTATTCATCTGTTGATGGACATCTAGGTTCTTTCCATAGTTTGGCTATTATGGACATTGCTGCTATATAATTCAAACTTTTTAACAGTTCACTGTTTTTTAATATATTCACAAGGTTGTACAACTGTCACCACAACCTAATTTTAGACTGTCTTTATATCTCTCCAAAAGGAATCCTGTGCCCTTGAACAGTCATGCATCATTTTGTGTAAACTTCCATAGCTCTAGGTGGATAGTAGTATATTCTCTGTCTATAAATTTGCTTGTTTTGGTCATTTCACATCAGTAGAAACATGCAGTATATAGCATTTTGTGTCTGGCTTCTTCAACTTAGCATAATGCTTTCAAGGTGCATTCATGTAGGGGTTTCAATCCTTCATTCCTTCTTATTGCCATATAGTATTCCACTGTATGAATATACCACATGTTGATTCATTTTTTAGTTGATGGACATTTGGATTATTTCTAACCTTTTGCCTATTATGAATAATGCTTTGAGGAACATTCAGTTACAAGTTTTTGTGTAGACGTACCTTTTCAATTTTCTTGGCTATACACCTAGGAGTAGAGTCCTTGGCTTTTTAATGATAGCTGTCCTAGTGAATATTATTTTGGTTTTGATTGGGATTTCACAAATGAGTAATGATGGTGTGAGTCTTCTCAAAGGCTTATTGTCCACTTGTCTTTGGAGAAATGTCTCTTCAAGTCTTTTGGCCATTTTTAATTAGGTCACTTGTGTTTTTTATTGTGAGTTGTAGGGGTTCTTTTTATATACTAGATACAAGCCTTGTGATCAGTTATTGATTCACAAATATTCTCCCCCATTTTTGTGGATTGTTTCACTTTATTGGTTAGTATTTTTAGCACAAAACTTTTTTGACTTTGATACAGTGTAACTTACCTATTTTTCTATTGCTTGTGCTTTCAGAGTCATTGTCTAACCCGAGATCATTTCTATGTTTCTATGAGTTTTATAGATTTAGATTTTAAATTTAGGTCTCTGATTGATTTTGAGTTAATTTTTTGTGCGTGGTATTAGGGAGGTTTCCAACCTAGTTCTTTTTTATGTGGATAGTTGTCCCAGCACCACTGGTTGAATTTTTTTTACCTTTCTCCTAGTTTTAGCTTATTTCATTTTTTCTTCTATAGCTTCATGAATAGGAAGCATAATTCACTTATTTTCTGTCTCTCTTATTCCCTAACAAATGCATTGAAGGTTATAATTTTCTTCTGTGTAGGAATTTGGGTACATCCCACAGATTTTATTTTATTATTATTATTGCCAATTTTTGCCTTCTTTTCTCTATTAATTCCAATTTTTATTGCATTTTGCTCAATGAATGTGGCCTGTGTGATGCCAGTTCAGTAATATTTTATCCAAAGGACATTTCTATTAAAAAAAATGATTATAAAGCCTTTTATTCCCCAACCCTGTAGATGTATTATTATACCTCTTTATGACATCCAGCAGTGCTCTGTACTTGGTGTGTGCTCAATAGATATTTGTAGAGAGACCGCAAGGCAGAGCAGGCTTTTAGAGGAAATCCACACCTAAGTGTTAGTAGTGGTTGATGTGGCAGTAACAACCAACACTTCCTGAGCACTTTCCTCTGTGCCTAGCCCAGTGTGTACTGACTTAGTCTTCATAACAGTCCTATAAGGCAGGAACTCTCTATTCCCATTTTACAGTGTTGCAAGCTAAAATCTATTACCCAATGATTCACACCAAGAAAAAGCCAGAGGTGGTTTTTGAACCCATTTTGTCTAACCCCAGATCCCACTCTCTCTCTCTCTTTTTTAAAGATTTTATTTATTTATTTGACAGACAGAGATCACAAGCAGGCAGAGGGACAGGGGGGTGGGGAAGCAGGCTCCCTGCTGATAGCCTGATCCGGGACTTGATCCCAGGACCCTGGGATCTTGACCTGAGCCGAAGGCAGAGGCTTTAACCCACTGAGCCACCCAGGTGCTCCAAGATCCTGCTCTCTTAACTACAGCCTTCCACGGTCTCCCCCATATCACTTTTCTATGACGTTTCATTGATCCCGCTTCTAATCATTTCTCTGATTGCTTTGAACATGTTCCGTGAAGGAAATTCTTGGCCCTTTTCTCGGTTGTTTGTTAAAAGTAGCAAGTAATGAAGTTTTTGTGCCTCCATACTCTCAAGACATTGAATAGCACAACCTGAAACTTTAGAAGTCACATGCCCACGGAGGAAAACTAGCTAGCCAGGACCTTTTTTTTTTTTTTTTAATTTAAGATTTTATTTATTTATTTGACAGAGAGAGATCACAGGTAGGCAGAGAAGGCAGACAGAGAGAGAGAAAGGAGGAAGCAGGCTCCCCGCTGAGCAGAGAGCCCGATGCGGGGCTCGATCCCAGGACCCTGAGATCATGATCTGAGCCAAAGGCAGAGGCTTTAACCCACTGAGCCACCCAGGGGCCCCAGGACCTATTGGTTTTAATTTTTTCGTGGGTGTCAAAAGAGAATTCAGAAGAAATGCAATGATACATCTTTTCCTGGCTTTTGTTGGAGACCACACAAGCTCAGAGGGCTTCCGTTTTTTTAGATCAAGTGTGTACTCAGATAAAAACTGAGTAGATTTTCATGGAATCTCTTGTGCTTCATCTGTATGGAGAGAAACCTCCTCTTTGGAACTCCGATTGAAAATAATTTGTTATTGTTAAGGGATATTTCCAAGCCAAATGAGGGCTATTTTTCTCCCCCTATTGAAGATTGGAAAGCTATATCCTTGAATACTTAGTGAATAAAAGTTCTCTTCTCTTTATGAAAGAATGCCTTTTGTATTTTTGTTCCCTTCGATGCAGTCTCTGGGCAGCTTCCTCGTGAAAGAGCAGTTTAATTTATACTGCACCATCATTTTCTTGTGGAAAACTAATAAAATACAAATTCCATTTTTTCACATTAGGTTGTGGCTCAAGGCTTTTGAAAGTTTTATGCAGAATCTGCTTTCCTTTTGCCCTTTTCTTTTTTTGATGATGTTTGAGAGGGGAAATGAAGTAATGTTCACAAGTATTATGGACATGGTTGATAAAGAAGCTATTCCCTCAAGTTCATTGTTTCTCTCAAACCAAAAATGGAAGCTAATATTTCACAGTCCCCTTTCAAGGCTTTTTTTGTTTTGTTTTGTTTTAAACATTCTTTAAAGTAGATGTGAGACAAGAATGAAGCAAACAAATCTGTTTTTCTTCCAAGGCATCTCATTCACTTTTTCTGACAGGTCAAGTGACGTTCTGGGGCACTGGTGTCTGGGTTCGGCTAATTGAAGCCCTGTGAGCTGTTCCAGTGTGTGGGTCCCCGCTGCAGTAGAGGGTGGGGGCTTTCATTTTGATGAGTACCTTTTCTTGCCTGGCACTTAGCATGTATTAGCTTTGCCACAAGTGGGCAGTTTTTGTACATGGAGAAACAGGCACAGAGTAGACAAGTAGCTTATCCATAGTCACACAGCAGGAAAGTGGAAAGATAGCGTTAGAACTCCATGAATCTGACCTGAGAGTTGAGTCTTTGGACCGCGGTGAGTGACCAGAAAGAAGGGACAAGGAGCATTAGAAATTCAGTCCTTCTCTATCATGGATTGTTCAGAGAACCAACAGGCAGGCACGCTTGCACACAATGACCGTTTACTAAGGAGCAAATGTAAAGGAACAAATTTTGTTTTCTCATCTGCTGTGTAATGCATTTGAGAGAAAGATCTATTTTGCCTTGTTCTTTGAATAGCTCTGCTGCCTTTTCACCTTTTCCTCTCTCTTCTTAGCACCGCCTTGCCATTGCTTGAGATCCCGTACTCCACCCGTCTTCAGTCTCGGTTCTGCACCCCACTTCTCCTTCTCACCCCCCTTTCCCATTTCCTTGTCATTCTTCACCTCAGCGCATTCTCCAGCCCCTCTGTTTCCCACTGCCCAAATAGTGGCAGTGGTTTCTTGGAGGATGATTGCATGTGGCTAAATAACACCTGGGTTAGGGACAGGCAGTCAGGGGACCGTCTCTTTCCTTTGATGGTCTGTGGGCAGAATAGTGTAGAACAAGACAGTAGTTGCTAAGGACTGACCATTCTGCAATGAACGGAGCCCATCACTGCAAAGCCAATGGTCCCTCAAAAGTTTTCTCACAAGGAGGGTGGGGGAGCAGGGGAGGGATGCCTTATCAGAAACAGAGTGGAGATGATACCACTGGGCTCTTACAGAAGAGAGTGAGTTTGAATGACACAGAGATAAGCAGTAAGCAAACAGCTTGACTCTGAACTAGATTCTACCCTTAATTCTTCAAGTGTCTGTTCCTTGAAAGTGGATTCTTCAAATTAATATTCTAAGCCTCTCCATCCAAGGAAAACTATTGTTTTAAACATGAGTTATTACTTTGAAATGCCCTCCACAATTGGGGAAGAGATAGAAGGACAGAAAGCCCCCCCCCCCCCACCAAGGTGCTTGGAAGCCTTCTGCCCTTTGCTCTTGGAAAGTCAGGGTTGCATCCCTACCCGAGAGAGAGTCACCACCTTCCCCGCCTTCACCCACCCATCCACTCATCCTCCCGTGACTTACAAGTGGGTCAGCCCCATTTCCCGCCTTCCCTTGGCCAGGGGCTCCCCCCAGGACCGCACGGGCGATGGGGACCTGACATGCCCTGTGGGAGAGGCAGTGCCCTCCTCGCTTGGCTCCCGCCCGCTCCGCAGGTGCGGCCCTAATCCTCCTGGCCTAGTTATCCGGCAGCCTCTAGGAACCAGGGCTCTGTGATGTAATGCTCTTTTTTCACACTCCCGGCTTAAATACAGATGGAAATTGTTGTCATGTGTTAGAAATGTCGCCAGTAATATAAAAGGCGCAAGCTTGGGCATCTTCTCTCGGTTCTCGCACCGTCAGCTGCTCCTGCCGCCAGCGCCTTCTCCCTTCGCAAAATCGCTCTGTGGTCAGGTGGCCGAGGCGCCCCCAGCTCGCCTAGGAAGGGGTTCGGATCCCACACCCCACACCCCCGCCTCTCTTTACGGCCGCTGCAGAGCTGAGGACCAGCGTGGTGGGAGGCTCTTTCAGGCTCACAAAGGGAAGGATTAATCTTGACGATTGGGCTGGGGTTTGCAGGCAAGTACAAGTGGTCCATGATCGCCCCCTCGCCGCCCCCCGCCACCCCCTGCCCAACTCTGGATTCGAACGCCCGGTCGCTGGAGGAAGCCTGGGGACAGGCAGGCGGCGGCAGAGGCGCCCCGCCGCCCGAGGTTTGCGCTTGGGTTGTGGGAACGTCCATGGAGGTGAAGATGCCCTGTGTGGTGTGTGGACCAGGGAGGAGGGGCGTGGAGAAACCCGGCCAGCTTAGGAGGGCCAGATGGCTGCGGCTGCGTTTTAATTCACCGGGCAGGCCGGTTTGGCCGGGCCCGGTGGGAGGGGGAGGGGAGAGAAAAAAAAAAAATCAGGGGTCAGTGGGTAGGGAGAGGCAGGGCTCTGGAGCAGATGCCTGGCGAACAATGGGGCTTTTGAAGGGGATGCTGGAGGAAGTGTGGCGCGCGCTTTGTATTGCCTCCTCCGCATTGCAGGTTGGAATCGGGCAGCTAAATTTTAATGAAGTGCATTCCAAAGTGTGCTCGTCAGCCTGGGCTTCCAGAGCGAGGGGCTTGGCTGAATGGGGACAGGGGGTGGAAGGGGGAGGGGGCCGGCGAAATGAGTTCCTGATGGATGGTAAAGGAGGAGATGAAAGCCTGCTCAGTGTGCAGGGCAGGGGAAGAGAGGGAGGGGGAAAATCAATACGTCCCCGTGCATATTAATAGGCTCCAGCAGGTGTTGGTAAATGTATGTTGCTGCATTGTTCCGGCGCCCTGGCGGAGGAAGGCGGGGGAGAGAGCGAGCTGCTTCTCTGGCGCGGTGGGCAAATGCCTTTGCACTTTGGAGGGTTTTGCAAGCTCCCGGGAAAATAAAGAAGGAAGGAGCTGCGTCCCCTCTCCCTAACTCCTTCCCCCATTTTTTTTAAATGTACCTGCAGAAGGCTTTTTAAGTTTGCTTCCTGGAAATTAACATGTGTGTATCAGAGCACTGCCTTATCTAGGTAAGATATGCATTTCTGTGGGTATCCAGAAAATAGAAAGCAGATTCTAGAGTCTGGCGTGTGGAGTTCTGGGGAGCGGAAGGGCTCGGCTCACTCTCAGGTTCTTGTCAGTGAATGGGCCAAGCCAAGAAGGCTGGGGTATTTTTAAAGAGGCATGAAGCCTATCCCACCCCCACCCCCCACCTTCCAAAGTGTTGAATCTAACTGACCTGGGTACCTAGACGCAAGGAAGCTGCCTGTCCATGGTGTTGGATGGTGTTGGTACATAGACTTTGTCTCCCACACAAAGGGAGTGGACCTGTGCCTGAGCCAAATTATTCCAGGGTATTTGTAACATCTTTATAAAGATCAGGTGTGTAGTGTCCTTATCTCTTTCCTAGAGTTTATCCTGCTCAGGGCTCTGTCCACTGAGAATCATTCAGGAGACTACTATAACCCTTGCTGGGTTTTGTTGTTGTCTGTTTGCTTGTTTTCCTAGTTCTCTTGAAGAAGTATTAAGTGCTTTCAGAAGGTTCCGGTGTATTTGCTGGGGGGTTCGGATATAACTGGAAGCTGTTGCATGAGGTCATTATGACTTTTTTATATGACGAGTATTTAAGTGTGTGTATATAGACAAAGTACATAAACGCATGTGTATACAGTGGGTAAGCCACAGAATAACATATTGTCTTTCTGGTTCTGGGAAAATAAATGCATCTGTTAGTTGAGAAGAGCTTGTCTTTTGTCATCTGTAAGGCTATTTCCTTCTGAAATTCATGTTTTATGATAACTTTGGAAGCCCTCAAGTATTGATTGGATCTACTCTTGGGTTCTTCTTGTGATTTAACTTGCTCTGTATCTCATCAACAAGAGGGGGCTCATCTCTTGCCAATGAATGTTAGTGGTGTTGAAAGCTTTAGCAGATTAATGCTATCAACAGGGACTTGATTCTTCCATTTCTCAATTGAGCAAACAGAAGCCGCCTACTCTTGGCTCCCAATGCCTTTCCTCATCTGGTTTTAGGAAAAGGGGCTGGGTGGGGAAGGAAGGTCCCTGCTGAGGACACTCCTCTCTAATCTCCTTTACCCACCCTACCCTACCCCCCCTAGTTCAATACTGAAGGTTACTCATTGGCATTCCTATGTACTTTCTTTTTTTTTTTTTTTTTTTTTTTTTTTTAAAGATTTTATTCATTTATTTGACAGAGAGATCACAAGCAGGCAGAGAGGCAGGCAGAGAGAGAGGAGGAAGCAGGCTCCCTGCTGAGCAGAGAGCCCGATGTGGGGCTCGATCCCAGGACTCCGGGATCATGACCTGAGCTGAAGGCAGCGGCTTAACCCACTGAGCCACCCAGGCGCCCCTATGTACTTTCTTTTTAAGGCTGCTTATTTCCATTTGTACTTGGGTGGCAGCATTTGAAACAATGTTTGGATTTTGCTATTTGCATTTTGCTGTGTTTGTAATAAAGAGCTGTGGGCTCAAGCTGTTGTTCTTTTCACTTAATTATGGCTCTTGAATGGGTCTGCTATGACATTTTAGACTTGAGGCTTACCTGCTGGTCCTCCATGAGCAAAAGCATGGCCATTTGTGTTTCTTAGAGGACTTAGTGACCAGAGCCTCACTACCTCTTAACTGCCCAGAGGAGGCAGTATGTAATGTGGCCCATTGGTGTGTCTGCTGGAACCCTCCACCCATCAAACCCAGGTTCTTGAAAAACTTGCAGGTAACAGTTTCATTAACAGAAAGGACCTCTTGGAACCACTCTTTTTTCCTGATACCTAGGGCTGTTTTGAGACAAACAGCTACAGGTGTTTGATGTTAGGATAAGAACAGAAACTACCTGTGCACTAAAGGTACCATAGAAGCAATGACAATAGCTGGTATTGTCACCAGCTGATAGAAGACACATCTATCAGAGGCTTCTGGTACACTCCTTCTCTCCCCCTTGTTTTCCATTTACTCTCGGCATATGGATGTGGGTAGAGGAGGCGAAGAAGAGGAGAGGAGATTTGCATGTTCACGAAGGACCCAACCACAGCCGTTAACTGACACCAGTTATTGAAAACTGCCTTGCAATTTCTGTTTTACCCTATGCCCTGCATATAAAGCAGGTAGTGTGACACCAGCTGAGACTGCTGATATAATGATCCCAGTAAGTAAGCAGACCCATGTGTTTTGCTGATGTTGACTTAATAAAGTTGCTGCAGGACAAAGGATTTGGAACATACCTGTAACTAAAGGGAAAAGGATCTCTAAAGTTAAAAGTAAAAATAAGAACAATAGTACTAGAAAAAGTGAACTGAAAAGATCCCCCCCCCCCCAGTTGAAACACTCCAAAGATGTTTAAAAAAGTGTTTAAGTAACCTGTATACCTGATGTGGGACTTGAGCTCAGGACCCCAAGATCCAAAGAGTTGCAAGACTCTAGGACCAGCCAGGGGCCCCTCTCCAGGTTGGTTTGTTGTTGGTGGGTTTTTTTTTTTTTTTTTTGCCACTGTATTCTTACATACAGTGTAAGATAGTTCGATAAGCACATGTTTGTTTTTTCTTTTCTTTCATTCTTCTTCTTCTTCCTCTTTTTTTTTTTTTAAGAAGAAGTCTTATGTTGATAATCAGACCCCAAATATTTGAATGTAAGCACATCCCTTGCAGTCACACTGACACCCTCTGGCACCAGGAAAACTGTCATAGCAATTTTTGAGAAATCTAGTGGGAAGAAAAGGCAGCAATGCCAGCCACTAATTCAGTAACTCTGTTCATGGTTGGGTCTGTCAGCAGGCCTGATCTGGATAACTCTTGGGCTTTTAAAGTGTTGCAGGCACTAAGTACAAAAATCTTTCTGGCCTCTCCTGGCTTACCAGGTCTTGACAAGTTTCTGCCCTTGGTGGCCTCTGGCACATCTCCATGATTAATTTAGGGTGCCTGCAGCTAGGAAAATTATGTTCAAATAGTGCCTTCGAATAGTGTGATGTGCCTCTTGCATGGGTAAACCTATCTGACATACAGTTCCATATTGATAACGATGGCACTAGATTGGGACGCCTGGCAGCCTCAGTCCATGGTGCCTGGGCTCTTGATCTCAGGGTCCCGAGTTCAAGCCCTGCCCTGGACACAGATCTTACTTAAAAAATAATAATAATAACAACAAAAACAGCAGCATTAAATCCATTCACTCCCTAGTAGTGTAGGGAGTTGATGAATGAATATTATCTAGATATCTGTTGATTTTTTTTTCCTGATATAATCCTTGAGCTATCTTTGCTGATTTTTTAAAAAGATTTATTTATTTATTTGAGAGAGCGAGTGAGTGGGAGGAGAGGCAGAGGGAGAGGGATACCAGCAGACTCCCTCCTGAGCCCGATACCCCCACTGAGCCCAATACCCAACCCAGGTTTCATGATCCCAGGACCCAGAGATATGACCTGAGCCAAAATCAAGAATCCCATACTCAAATGACCGAGCCACCCAGGAGCGCCTGTCTTTGCCAATTTTTACTCCTTCTTCCAATGAGATGGCATCTCTTAAACTTTGGTCTGATTCAAGTGAAAAAAGAGAATTGGGGAAAAGATTACCTAACTTTTACTAAGATGTTTAAGAAGATCTTAATAGCATTAGAGCAAAGGGGAGGTCTTGGAGTTGAAAATGAATCACTAGGCTGAAAGTGCTTAAATAAAAGATTTTTAAAGTTTTAACATTTGATGTTTCCTGACCTAAAAGGTCAGCCTAAAAAGCGTAGTGCATTTAACTCTGTGTTGTGGAGCCTCACACTTGTTTGTGGAAGTTTTTGCTATTTGTCCTATATCCCAGTTCTAAGTACAGTGCTTATTAGCCCATAATGCATGTTCAGTAGATACCTGAATGTGTGGATGCATCAAGAATTTGGACTGTTGGGGTGCCTGGGTGGCTCAGTGGGTTAAAGCCTCTGCCTTTGGCTCGGGTCATGATCTCAGGGTCCTGGGATTGAGCCCCTCATCGGCTCTCTGCTCGGCGGGGAGCCTGCTTCCCCTTCTCTCTCTGCCTGCCTCTCTGCCTGCTTGTGATCTCTGTCTGTCAAATAAATAAATAAAATCTTAAAAAAAAAAAGAATTTGAACTGATACCATTAAAAAATTGGATCTCTTTCACTACGGTGAAGTTGCCATTACTAAAATAGAGAAAAAAGTACAGCTCCATGAAAAATCATTTTTTTAAAAGATGTATTTATTTATTGAGAGAGAGAGAGAGAATGCATGCAGGGGGGTGGGAGGAGGGAAGGGGAGGGAGAGAAGTAGATTCCCCTTTGAGCTTGGAGCCCAGCACTGGGCTGGATCTCTGGATCCTGAGATGGTGACCTGAGACAAAATCAAGAATTACATGCTTAACTGACTGAGCCACCCAGGCACCCCTTAGACAAATCATTTTAAAAAATGGAAAAAGGAAACACAGTTTTCCCTTTTATTTAATAATGCATATTCTTTTCCATAAACCAGTTAGTGGGTCCTATAGTTCTCATGGACATAAAAAAGCATTTAGATTTTCATTCACTATGTTTTTTGGGTTTTGTTGGTTGGTTGGTTGGTTTTTGAGAGGGGGTGGTGAGGGGCAGAGGGCGGAAGAGAGAGAATCTTAAGTTTAGACTCCATGCCCAGTGTAAGAGCCCAATGTGGGGCTTGATCTCAGGACTCTGAGATCAGGACCTGAGCTGAAATCAAGAATTCCTTGCTTAACCTACTGGGCCACCCAGGCGCCCCTTTTCTCACAGTTTAATTGCTCTTAAAAGTTGATGATGGGGTGCCTGGGTGGCTCAGTCGTTAAAGGGCTGCCTTCAGCTTGGGTCATGATCCCACGGTCCTGGGATCGACTCCCACATCGGGCTCCTTACTCAGTGGGGAGCCTGCTTCTCCCTCTGCCTCTGCCTGCCACTCTATTTGTGCTCTCTTTCCACCTCTGGTGGGCTGTGGGTGTGAATTATTGCACTGGATATATTTATATATATAAATGTGTATACACACACACACACACACACACACACACATATATATATATTTTTTGCTGCAGTGAAGATCAGATCAGTGGGAATCTACAAATTTGACAACAGTGATATGAAATAACTTGCCTATAAGACCGTAAGTGCCATAATTTTCTAATTAATTGTGGAACAGCGCCAAAGGCAGTGGCTTTAGAAATACATAATGATCTTAAATAGAGACCGAAAGGGAAGCAAGAAAGTCTACAATGTTTAACTCCTTTTAATGAGGCTTAATACTCCAGCTCATGGAGGCCTTTGCTATTTCTTTTTGTAGCTTTTTGGATGCTCTGATTGACGACTTATATTTTTTCCTGGAGGTGATCTCGTATTAGTGTTATTTACTTTATAAATATTTGAGTGCCTGCTGTGTGCCAGGCACTTTCTGTGTATCAGGGACAGCTCAGTGAGCAGAGAGAACGCACGTTACCCTCCTGGAGCTTGTATTCAAATCCATGTTAATACAGTCCTAATAAGATCAGCAATTAAAGAATAAGGTTGAAATGATTAGTTAAAATGAAACCTTTCCTCTGCGAGAAGTTTGTTCCTGAAAACCACTGTGGTTGGCAAAATTGGAGTTTGCTTGATTACTTGCATCGAAGTCCAGCACAGTGGAACAAAAAAACATGGAGAATAACACACCAGCTCTCATTCAGCCCTTAATCCCACCCCTCAAAAGTATTATAGTAGATTCAGTTTGGTTTCCTCCAAACTTTCCTACATTAATATATACACACACACAGCCCAGCTCTCTTTATATAGTAAGTAGTCTAGCTTGGCTCTTATTGGTATCCCAATTGGCAACTTTCCACATTGGTATGTGTATACCTACTTCATTTTTTGTAATAACTAGAACCTATTGATTAGGTGGCTATTTGCTAAGGCTTGCTCATTTTGTTCTCCCCAAACTCCAAGACCTATTTATTCATTCAGCAAATATTTATTTAGCAAACTTGATGTGCTAGGAACTGTTCCAGATGTTTGGGATATTACTGACCAAAACAGGTATAGATCCCTCATGGGGTTTATATTCTAGTCAGGGAGACAGTAAATAGTAGATGTACTAAGTAAGTATATTATTTTGTATTGAAAGATAGTAAGCGATGATGGAGGGCAGCCAAGCAGAGAAGTGTGATCAGGACTGTGGAGGTAGGAGAGACGTTGCAATTTTAAAACGGTTGTCAGAGTAGGTTTCACTGGGAAGGTAGTACTTAAGCAGAAACTTGAATGAGTGTATATCTGAATAAGTAGAAGGGCCCTGTGGCCGAGTTTTTTTTTTTTTTTTTTTTAAAGATCTTATTTATTTATTTGACAGAGAGATCACAAGCAGGCAGAAAGGCAGGCAGAGAGAGAGGAGGAAGCAGGCTCCCTGCCGAGCAGAGAGCCCGATGCGGGGCTCGATCCCAGGACTCCGAGACCACGACCCGAGCCGAAGGCAGCGGCCCAACCCACTGAGCCACCCAGGCGCCCCCCTGTGGCCGAGTTTTAAAGGACCTGTTCAAAGGCCCTGTGGCCGAAGTGGTACCTGCTTTGTCTGAGGAACAGCAAGGAGTCCAGAGTGGCTGGGAGGAATCAAGAGAGCAACGGCTAGAATTCTGGAAAGAGAGTAAGGGAGAGTGTAAGAGTATAAAGGAATGCAGGCAGATCATGCCAAACATTTTAGGCCATTTTAACTACTTTACTCAGTGAAATGGGAGGCACTACAGGGTCTTGATTGGAATAATGACATTGCTTCAACATTTGAAAATCTCACTTTAGGTAATGTGTTAAGGACAAATAGAGGGGTGGAAGCAGAGAGCACAGTTAGGAAGCTGTTACTGGAAATCCTGGCGCAAGTTGATGGTGGCTAGATCAGGTGTGGCTGTATATATTCTGGAAGTTTACGCAGAAAAATTTTCTGATGGGTTAGACGAGGGATGTGAGAGAGAGAGATGTTGAGAATGACTCCCAGGGTTTTTTAAAACCTGAACAGGTAAAAGGATGAAATTGCATTTGCTGGATGGGGAAGGTGGGGGCTCTGACCTCTTCTGGTTTAAGATTTGGTATTTCACTCTTGGTTTAGTTTGAGTTGTCTCTTACACACGGAAGTGGGCTGTCAGGAAGGCAGTGGGCATAGATGGTGGAGTTCATGGAGAACATGGCTATGCCATGAATTCAGTCATTCTTCCCCAGTTTGGCAATGCCAGGGACAATGCTAACAGGAGCATCTTTGCACATACACCGGGTGTCCTGTTGTGCATCTGTCCATGAGTTGAACTCCTGAGGGTGGCATCACCGCGTTTACAAATGTGTACATTTTAGCATTCAAAAATACTTCTGCATTACTCTACCACCTCCCCAAAATTGTATCATTTACATTCCCACCAGTGTATACAAGAGTATCTGTTTCCCTTCATCTTTCCCAAAACTGAAAATGGCCTTTCCAAGTGTTGCCTGTCTCATAGATGATAGTCTTTTTCACCACTCTTCCTTCAAGCTCATATGTCCTCTGGCCTCAGAGTCCATCGAGCTTCTGGAAGACTTAAGGAGTTTTCTGTTCTATGAAGTCTTGCCTATTGTGGGTATAATGGTGCTGCCGGTCATATTTGGTAAGACAAACTAATCGCTCGAGGACTTAGGTCCCTGCAAGAGGAGGTAACATATTCAGCATTGTTCAAGCAGCTAATTCAAGACTAATGGGGAGACAGCTAAGTAGCAGTTTTAAAGTATACCTCCTTAAAAGGGGAAATTTTGAATTCTATCATCCGGAGGAAGAACACTTCCTTCTGACATTTGGACAACTTTCAATAGCACGTGTTGACTTCAAGTCATCGGCATAACCAAGGTGGTTAGAACACTGAGTGATTTGCAGTGTCTTTAAAGTTATACAAAGTCAAATGAGCACCAAGTTGGGATTTTTGGTTTGCTTTTTTCTTTTTTTATTGAACATCAAACAAATCATTGCCATGACCCAGCTGTGTGCTCTGTATCCTGCTAGGTCCAGAGGATGCCAGGATGGACAAAAACACAACCTTAACCCTCACAGAGGGTCCATTGCTGTTGGCGGTGGTGCGAGACATGCAGATTGCCAGGGACTGTCCATTGTCACAGGGACTAAAGAAATAGGTAAAGGTTGGGGACCGGCAGAGACATAGGCCTCCTTTGTCCAGGATTTAGGTCAGGGAAGAATTGTGAGGGATAGGCAGTGGGAGGCACACAGAGGTCCTTGCCTGTCCTGCCAGTGAGTCTGCAGTTTGTCCTGAGGGCAGTGGGAATCTTGGAAGAGTTTAGGCAGGATAATAACATGGCTCTTTTTAGTATTTTTCGAAAACCACTCTGGCAACCATCAAAGGCAAGGGTCGTTCAGCTGTGGTCCCCAGGCCACATCCTGTTTCTGTTTAAAAAGTTTTATTGGAACACAGACATTTGTTTATGTATTGTTTGTGGCCGCTTTTCTGCCCCAGTGGTGGTATTGAGTCTTTGAGATCTAGACTGTATGGTCTCCAAAGCCTAAACTATTTATTCCTTGTCCCTTTACTGAAAAAGTTTGTCGGCCCCAACTGAGGAGATGAAGTTAATACAGAAGGGCCAAGAGGGAAGCTATGGTCAAAGGAAAAGACTAAGTTAAGGCCAAGGAGGAAGGGAGAGACCCAAGGGGTATTCAGGACAGAATATTTAATGAGCGATGGATTAGGGGAGATGGGAGGGAGAGGTGTGGTCTGAGGTGGCCTGTGGGGTCCTGCGAAGAGTGACCAGGTAGACTGGAAGGTCATAAGGAATATCTGTGTGGAGATGTCCAGGACAGGGTAGGTTAAATGCACCCAGGAGGGGCATAAATATGTGTTCAACATGGCAAGTTCAGACCGGTTTTCATCGTATCTTGTTAATCTATAAAAGTCCAGAAGCCCCTCATCCCTCTGCCCCATCTACTATCCTGTTCTGGAAATGAGTGCCCATCGGCACATTTTCTCATCTTTCTTCACCGGTCAAGGCTGGACTTCATGTGCACGCACTTCAGGAAGCCTTCCCTGCAGACGACAAGCTGTGTGCTTGCACCTAGCCCGGTACTGCCTACGTGGTTCTTTGCTCAAGTAAACCTTTGTCTCTTTATGTAGGACCTAAGTCCACAGATAAGTCCAGTGTCTCATACATTTTTGGTCTATTTGCTGGGTCTACCGTGAAATCACAAATTTAGTTGTGCACAATTTTTTTTTTCCTTACTTATGGAACCTGGTAGTCGAATGATAGAGCAGAGCAAACTTAGCCTGCCCCTAATGTCACTCATTCAGTCATTCAACTAACGTTTATTGAGCTCTTTGTATATGCCAGACACTCGGCTAGGTACCAAAGGTGCAATGACGGCCCTCATGGAACTTCCATTTTAATAGAGGAGCAGAGACAATATGCTGGCCTTGTGCCTTTTTAATTCCTGCAACTGGGGAGCATAATATGGCAAGAGAACTCTGAGGCTGTAGTCCTCCTCCGTTTTCTTGTTTTATAGATGCCTAAACCGCATGGAGCTAGAACTTGGACTGCCCCTCTCTCCAGTGGAGGGGGGAGGCTTTCATCTGTGTTGTCCAGGTCTAACAATGTGATCTGATTTCCATTCAAGAGCACAGTAATTCATTGTTCTAACGCACTTCTAAATGCGGGGTGTAGCTTGTCATCTTTACTTTGGTGAACATTGATTCTGAAGTTTTTCTTTTTGCTCTTCATGTGACCTTATCAGACTTGGCGTTTACTGCAGAACCTATGCCTTAATGGGGTCAGATTGCGGGAGGAATGCTTTGCCACCATCCACGTTCTTTTTTCATAACGGCTATCTGTATCCGTGAAAACTGACGGGGAAAATGAAGGGACACAGCGTCTTTGGCAGCTCTCCGTTTTACACGTTACAGGAATTGAAAGCATCAATTTTCATTTCATGCATTGAATTGCTTGTAATAGGGGTTTTTAGCTAGTTTTTGGTAGGCAGATGAGCAAGTGTCTGGGGGCTGTTCACGAGAGGAGGGTCTAAGGCAAGCAAGAGACAGAGCCCCAGGGAGAGAACTGACTGTGTGCGGGAGAATTAGGATCCAGAAGCATTGCTCCCCCAGTGCTGCTAAGGGGAGCTCTCCCTCTGGCTTGCCACACACTTTGTAAAATTACTCACTGACGGAGCGCTTCTGTTTGGTTTCTTTGTGTTATAAATGTCATGCAAGGTGGTGGAATCGAGGGCGTGGTTAATATTCCATTGATAGTAAAAGGACGAAAGGTAAAGAGAGATTTTGGGCTCTAGGATAGGTCATTGGGAAATGACAATGTATGTCAGAGGACTTAAACCATGATTTTGATAGCAAAGCACTTATCCAGCTGTCGATTGGGCTGGAAACTCTGAGGGCAATTGACCAGGTTATTCTTTATTTTATTTTATTTTTTAAAATTTATTTGACAGTATGAGAGCACAAGCAGGGGGATCAGCGGAGGGAGAGGGAGAAACAGACTTCCTGCTGAGCAAAGGGCCTGGTGCAGGGCTCCATCCCAGGACCCTGAGATCATGCCCTGAGCGGAAGGTAGACGCTTAGCCGACTGAGCCACCCAGGAGCCCCCGACCAAGTTATTCTTGTGGTGTCTTCCTTAATGGGAAACCAGCAAGCCTTTGGAAAATTACACCTTCTCAGCAGTTTCTCCTTTGTAAAGACACACATGAGCTACAGCAGATTTTGTGACTTGTTACAGGCTGAGGAGAAACCTGCATCTCCCTTCCCCAGAGCTCCCCTGCACCACATTTGCGTTTTCCAGCGCTCAGAGTGAAGGTGTTGGAGCAAAATGTTCTGCTTGCCAACCAGAGAGAAGGTGTTAAAAAAAAAAAAAAGAAAGAAAGAAAGTCTGTTACTTGCCAGTTTGAAAATATGTGTGTTCCAACATTTTGTCATTAAGAAAACTTTCTGTAGATTGAGGTGGCTTTAATCTAGATGAATTTCATGTATTTTAGTGTGTCTATGAGAGGTGTCTGATTTCACATGTTCAAATCACCATTTTTTTGAAGTGAATTTTATTCACATTTTGAACTTAAATAAAATTCACTCTTTTTGCTATGCATTTCTCAGAGTTTTAACAAATATATACAATCATGCAACCCTCCACTTTATTCAAAATACAGAATAGTTTTGTCACACACTCCCTCTACATTCTTTCTGATAGCTGTTTTGTTTTCCCTACCCCTCAGGCAATCACAGATATCTTCTGTTCCTAATAATTTTAGTGTTTTCCGAATGTCATCTAAATGGAGTCTTGTAGTGAACCTTTTAGATTTAGCTCCTTTCACTTAACAAAGTGGATTTCCCATTGATCTAGGTTGTTGCTTGTATTGTCTGTTCCTATTGCTGTGTAGTATTCCATCGTATAAATGCACCATAGTCCGTTAATTCATTCATTCATTCATTGTAGGGCAGTAGGACTGTTTCCAGTTTGGTGGGGGCGGGGTGTGTGGATTATGAATAAAGTCACTAAAGGAACTTTCAAAGAGAGGAAGACAAAAGGCTCAGCATCCCAGAGAAAGAATTGAATGTGTACCAGAGAGGTTTTGAGTAAACATAGATTCCCATTTTGCTTGAGTAGATAAGAGTGAGATTTCTGGGTTATGTGGGGAGTATGTTTGACTCTATAAGAAATTGTCAGACTCCTTCCCAGAAAGCTGTGCTGTGTTGTGTTCTCCCTTGGCAGTATGGAAGCCTTCTGCTTCCTCTGCATCTTTACCAGTTCTTAGTATTGTCAAATGAAAAAAGAATTTTTTAGACTTTAGGCGTTCTTATGGGGTGGTGGTATATCATTACGATTTTAGCTTGCACTTTCCAAATGATTAAGATGGTGAGGCACGTTTTCTTTTTCTTTCTTTCTTTTTTTTAATATTTGATTTATTTGACAGAGGGAGAAAGATAGCACAAGCAGGGGGTGTGGCAGGCAGAGGGAGAGGAGGAAGCAGGCTCCCCGCTGAGCAGAGCGCCCAGTGTGGGGCTGGATCCCAGGACCCAGGGATCATGACCTGAGCCAAAGGCAGACGCTGTACCGACTGAGCCACCCAGATGCCCCTGAACCACATTTTCATGTGCTTTTTTGACATCCGTGTGTCCTCTCTGGTGAACTGTCCTCCATCCGTTTTTCAAATGGGGGATTTTTTCTAATCACAAATTTACTTTTTAAATTTTTGTAAAGATTATTTATTTTTATTTATTTATTTGAGAGAGAGAGAGAAAAGATAAGAGAGGGAGAGCATGAGAGGGGACAGGTCAGAAGGAGAAACAGACTCCCCGCTGAACAGGGAGCCCGATGTGGGACTCGATCCTGGGACTCCAGGATCATGACCTGAGCCAAAAGCAGTTGCCTAACCAACTGAGCCACCAGGCGCCTTCCGATCATGAATCTTAATGAAATGTACAAACTGTCACTCAGTGCTGCTCACCCTTGGTTTGCCTGATTGAAAAAAAAAATACCAAGATGAAAAAAAAAAACACCCCAAGATGATATTTTCCAACATTATTTATAAACATCGTGTTTGAAACATCAAGCTTATGTCAGGAGGCAGATATATGCAGGACACCTTGGCTCTTGTCATTGACTGTGTGGACAATTTTGACCTCTGTAAGACTCCTTTACTTCATCCATAAAATGGGCATCATGCCTAATTGTTGATGGTTGTTAGGATTAAATGAGCACCGTGCAGAGAATCTAACACATGGTGGGCATTCGCTAAATGGTAATCTTTATTACAAATATTGTCAGTATTACTGATTCGGGTAAATTTATGTAGGCAGGTCCTTGTCACATTAATTTACCGTTTTAACCCCAGTGTCTAGCGTAGTACCCAGGGCACGAAAGGCTTGAATGAACTGGTTGGATGGATACATGAATGAAGGAAAGCACGCTTAGCATTTACAGTTGACCTGCCAAGAGTATTATACACAGAGTTTTGTGATGTACTGTCCTGAATTTAGGAGTATTTGTTGAGTTATACCTTTCTTATAGTTCCCATTTATTTTAGTGCTGTAGTTACTGATAATTTTTTATCTACACACTTCAAAATTATTTTTAGGGAGGCCTGAGGGCATAAGGATTTGGAATGACGTGTGTTTTCCTTTTTTATTTTTTTCCCCTCCATTTATGTATTCTTTTTTAAAGGTCCACAGGGCCATGAACCATGATTCATTTTTAGGTTTCTCTTCCCCTTGAATGTGATATCTGTAAGTAACTGCAGAGTAAATCATTGACGTCTTAGCTCTGCCAAACGAACCTCTTTTGGGGGAGTTTGCTAACAATTCTTTCTTGGCTGTTTGTAGGACGGTGGGTGGGTTACAGACCCTTCTTGCCTTTCTGCAAGACGGAGGGCCTGTAGATGCAGCATCTGGGTTCCTGTGACCTGACCCCAATTTGCAGAAACCGCTGACTTTGGCAGGGTGCTTTCAGAACCTCAGAAGTTCCAGGATCAGTCTCCTGGAAGCACGGCTCCAGCCGCTCTCTGCTGAGTCCGCTCTCAGAACTGGGTCAGAACATCTCCTTCTGTAGGCTGAGCAATACTGGAAACCACCCTTCCCCCGGGAAGGGAGAAAGTTAACTTTTTTGACCAGTTTGCTTGCTTTTTCAAATGTGGCTTTTTGAGGCCATGTGAAATGGAAGTAGGAGTTGAGGATGCTACGGTCTGGGTGCTCTATGATGTGTTGATTATGTCAGGTTCCATCTAGCTGGGAACTTTACACCCTGGTCACTGTAGAAAGTTCTCCAAATTGAACTGCCTTTCATCTTCTGGTAATCCATTTCCCTTTTGAGAGGTTAGTAGAAGTGATAATTTCATCTTCAGGGAGAAAATGACAAAGCTCTTCTTGGTATAAACTTTCAAAGCAACTCTTTCGGCCTGTGAACTACTACCCAGCCTGAATGTGTTCTTAGTTCCTCTTCATTAAAAACTCGGTTCAGACATTCCTTTGAGTCCTTACAGAGTCTTCTTCTTCTTCTTCTTCTTTTTTTTTTTTTAAGATTTTTATTTATTTATTTGACAGATCACAAGTAGGCAGAGAGGCAGGTAGAGAGAGAGAGGAGGAAGCAGGCTCCCCGCTGAGCAGAGAGCCCGATGCGGGGCTCGATCCCAGGACCCTGGGATCATGACCTGAGCCAAAGGCAGAGGCTTTAACCCACTGAGCCACCCAGTGCCCCCAGAGTCTTCTTCTTAAACCTCATCTTGGTTATACCTCTTAGAACACTAAGAGCTGGCCTACAGGACACACTTGTAATGAGAAGGTAAATACACTTAAATTTTCTCCTGCTTCCAGCCTCCTTTCCATTGCTGTTTGGTTTGTTGTTTTTTTTTTTTTTTTTAAAGTTGTTGTTGGCATAGCTGTTTCAAAAAAAAAAAAAAAAAAAAGGCAGTCAGCGCACACTTGCCTTGTCATCAATAAGAAACACCACTGTAACAAACCTGAGGAAGTCAACAAAATGAGCTCTAGTGAGCGGTCAGAGACAGGCACCTGTTATTTCGGAGTAACAGAGCCCAGGCTAGTTCTAGCCTGCTCAGCAGCTCCTCTGCCCTGTGACGCTGCCTGCCTCATTGAACTGCTTTGCAAGAGTCATGTTTTGAAACTGAGAATAGAGAAAATGTTGCCGCAATAGGTTAGAAGATGTTTTAAAGTCAGTTACAAGGTCTTCAGATGATATTGGTCAGAGAACAAAAAGAGCATCCTGAAGGAGACGGGGCAGAAAATGGAGACTTGTGCTCTCCAGGATGGTAGCCACCAGATATGTTTTCTTGTTTTTTTTTTTTTTTAAGATTTTATTTATTTATTTGACAGAGATATCACAAGTAGGCAGAGAGGCAGGCAGAGAGAGAGGGAGAAGCAGGCTTCCCACTGAGCAGGGAGCCCGATGTGGGGCTCCATCCCAGGACCCTGAGATCATGACCTGAGCTGAAAGCAGAGGCTTTACCCACTGAGCCACCCAGGTGCCCCCAGACATGTTTGCTTACTATGCTTACTAGAGCATTTCTTTCTTTCTTTCTTTCTTTCTTTCTTTCTTTCTTTCTTTCTTTCTTTCTTTCTATTTTTTTTTTTAAGATTTTGTTTATTCATTTTGAAAGAGAAAGTGAGAGAGAGCACAGGCAGGGGGAGCAGCAGGCAGAGGGAGAGGGAAAAGCAGGCCGTCTGCTGAGCAGGGAGCCTGACATGGGACTCGATCCCAGGACCCTGAGATCATGACCTGAGCTGAAGGCAGACGCTTGCTTAACTGACTGAGCCACCCAGGTGTCCTACTGGAGCATTTCTAATATGGCCAGTCTGACTGGGGATATGCTGTCCATGTAAAGTATGCAGTGCATTTTGAAGGCTTAGTATGAAAAAAAGAAGGTAAGATGTCTTATTAGTAACTTTTTAATGCATATTGAAATTATAGTAGTTTGATATGTTTGGTTAGAGTAAATACTTTATTCAGTTGGTTTCTCGTTTTTCTCTACTTGTTTCAATGTCAACATATGTGATTTAAAATTACATATGTGGTTCACATTATGTCCTTATTAGACAGTGATGAAAGACAGAGTGTGACAAGGGAACCCATGATTCCCAAGGTACTGGAAGCTGAAATCCTATCTCATGGCAGTGGATACTCGCTAAAGAGGCTTATCCATGCTTGGAAAATTCTCATTTGTGTAGCGAAGCCTGGGGGAGAATTGGGCAGATCAGAGGGGCTCAGGATAAATGATGGTTAAGGTTTCTTGTCTGGATAATTGGGCTCATGGTGGCCTTGGTGGGAAGTTCAGGATAGAGAAATGAGGTAATGAGGTCAGAAAGCAAGAGAGGGAAAATCCCAGCAATTTTTCTGGAGAAGCTTGCTTTCCACAGGAGTTTCATTTGACCTCATTTTCATGCTCAGAATCCTCATGTATGTCAACATTGGCTGAGCCTTTCTCTGATGTGAGGCATCTAATAGGAATTCCAAAAGGCTGCCACCTGAAGTTAAGTGCTTCTGTGGCATGTATAAAATCATCCCTTTTGCTAAGATTCCCAAGAATATTGAGGTTAGGTTTCTGTGTAAAACTGCCAACTACGATTTTTTTTTTTTTTTTAAATCTGACCATTAGGAGAGCAGGCTGTACCTCTCATCTGCCTTGTGTTCCTTCAATGTGCTGGGTACAGTCAGGAATTCAGAGTAGACAAGACCTGTATTTCTTGTCCACAGAGAGCTCTCATTCACCAGACAGTGAGTGCTTACTATGTACCATATACCATTGTATGGCCAAGGATGCAGCAGCAAGAAAACAGTCTAAAATCCCTGCCTTTAAGGAGTTTATATTCTCTTAGAACCTGTAATATAATTTAAAGCACTTATCTGGAATAAATCTGTGAGCCACAGGGAGACTTGAGATTTTTGTGGCTTAACCTATTTATTTAATGGAATTACTGTCCTATTACATGTTGAGTCTATCGTAGGGGCTTAGTGCAATGCTGTATATATATATGGTGGGTATCAATTGTGTATCATTTCTTCAGTAGATATTTGTTAGCTACCTACTGTGTTTTTTTAAGCACTTTTCTAAGGGTCAGGGATATATTGGTGAACAAAAGGAAGATTGCCATTCTCAAGGAGCTTAGATTCCATTTGGGGGTGAGTGAGGGGGAGTCAGACAACGGCCATGAAATACAAGGTGGTGATACGGTATATCTGAAATTGATAAGAACTAAGAACGGAAAAAGTAAAGCCAGGTTAGAGGTGTTGGAAATATGGTAAGTATCTATCCTGGGATGGGGTCGGGGGGAACACGTTCCAGGTAAAGGGAACAGCCAGTGCAAATTCACTAAGGCAGGAACATGCCCAACTTGTGTCAACAGCAGCATGGGGGGGTGGTCCAGAGTGGTTGGACCAAAGTGTATGAAGGAAAAGAAATACTATCAGAAGATTAAGTCAAAGAGGTAATAGGGAATCAGATTTTGTGGGAACTTCCCTTTTATTTTATTTATTTATTTTCTAAGATTTATTTTGAGAGAGAGAGAGAGAGAGAGCGTGCGTGCCCATGTGAGCGGGGGAGGGGCAGAGGGAGAGGGAAAGAATCCTCAAGCAGACTCCCCACTGAGTGAGAAGCCTGGTATGGGGCATGACCTGAGCTGAAATCAAGAGTCAGATGGTTAATGGACTGAGCCACCAAGGCGCCCCATGGACACCTCACTTTCATAATACAGGGTTTGGAGCGGAGAACTTCTGTGGTCTAATATCTTTCACTGAACTTTCTTTTTTTAAATTTTTTTTATTTTTATTTATTTGACAGACAGATCACAAGCAGGCAGAGAGAGAGAGAGGAGGAGGCAGGCTCCCTGCTGAGCAGAGAGCCCGACGTGAGGCTCGATCCCAGGACCCCGGGACCATGACCTGAGCCAAAGGCAGAGGCTTTAACCACTGAGCCACGCAGGCGCCCTCACTGAACTTTCTTAACACACAGTAAAAATCTCCCTAATGGCAGACAGTTCTCTGAGCTTTTAACAAAGCCACAAGGTCTCGTACCCATCACAGTCCAGATACAGATTCAGCCATTCCAAAAACCAACCCCCTTCCTGCCCCTGTGTTGACTTAACTTTTCGAAGGACAATTCTGGATGCTCTGAGGATATTAGACTCCAGGGAGGCAGGCTTGGATGCAGGAAGACTAGTTGGCAGGCTCACGCAGCTATCGAGGTGAGCAGTGATGGAAGCTTGCCCAGGGTGTGCAGGAAATGGTCGGATTCTGGGTGTATTCTGAAGGCTGAGGTTTGATAGGAGGTGTGAGAGAAAGAGAAGAGAGAAGGATGATATCATGATTTTTGCCCCGAGCCACAAAGAAAGCTGGAGTCATCATTTACTGAGATGAGACAGGTTGTAGGTTTGAAAGGGAAGATTATAATTCAGCTTCAGACATTTTGGGTCTCACTGTCTACTAGCTAGCTCTCCAAGCAGAGATACTGATGGGGAAGTCTGCTGAATTGGAATGCACAATGAATGTTTAGAAACCAATATGCATGGGGCGCCTGGATGGCTCAGTCATTAAGCGTTTGCCTTTGGCTCAGGTCATGATCCTGGGGTCCTGGGATCCAGTCCCGCATCGGGCTCCCTGCTCAGTGGGGAGCCTGCTTCTCCCTCTCCCACTCTCCATGCTTGTGTTTCCTCTCTCGCCATCTCTCTCTCTGTCCAATAAATAAAATCTTAAAAGAAAAATCAGTGAGCACATCTCGAAACAGTTGGGGGAAAAAAATCTATGATTCTTATAAGAAACCTCTTGTCAGTCTTTAGAATTCAGAGGTGCCTGACGATTGTTGCCTGCCACACCTTTCTTGTTGTCCTTCAGCTCCTTTCTTCATCCGTTCTTTGGTAGAAAGAGAAGTGTTCCGTTCTGTGCAGGGAACACCACAACGTTTAATCCGACTATCATGGTCCTGGTGTGTGCTTGATTTGTTAATCTAAAAAAATGACTTATGTTAAGAGTAAGGATGAACGGATTCTTTTTATTCTCCCCACATTTTAAATTCCAGGAAGAACATTTGGATGTTTGACTTTGGGTCCCTGTGTATCATTTTACTCACTTCTGGTGTCTTTCGCTGCCAGCGCGCTTGAGTTGGAGAAGAGAGAACGGAAGGGAAGGCTAAAATTAACGAGATATGATGTTAGTTGGCAAAGCCTAGGATACAAAATTCCATATATGGTGTACTCTCAAATTAGATTGAAAATTTGTATGTACACGTATGAAATACATTCTGAACAGAATATTGCAAAACGTAACAGCCACTTTCTCTGTGTTGTGAGATGATGGGACAGGTTTGGTTTATTTACATCATTTTACCATGTTTTGGGGATTTTTTGCAATGATCAAATACAGTTTTCTTTCTTTTTTTTTTTTTTTTCCATTTATTCAGGAGATGTTTATTCAATGTTAGATTAAGACCTGGGCAGGGGATAAACTAATGAACAAGACAGAAAAAGGCTTTGCAGCTTTGAGCTAATAGCCTTATGAGATCATTATCAAGTTATAATTAGAAAAAAGATACATTAATTAATGAAGAAAGAATGCAAGTGGACTTGTCTAGCCTCATTGGCTTTATTTAATGCATTGGTACTAAGTGAGGCTTTTATGAATCCCTCTCCGTCCACATTTCTCCCTATTATAGGCTCAGAGGGATGGGCATTTGTGACCTTGTGACTTCTTGCTGCATTTCCGAAGCCACTTGGGTGATATGCTGTATCTTGTCATATAGCCTTATCACGGGGAGGGACTGTGTAAGGCTGGAACATGTGTCAGCCCTTGGGCTTAAACGGTCCTCCCACAGGGCTGCAGAAAACATCATGGTCGTCATGGTTCCTTGGCAGAAACTTTGGTGGAAGGTCACACCTGCTGTCAGTATGATCTAAGACAAGTCACCAGGTTTTGCTAAGCCTCTGTTACTTCATCTGGAAAATACCTGGGATGAACCAGTGGAACCTAAATCTTATGACTCCAGAATTTTCACAGGCTTTGGTGGTGGTCAGCAATGCCTGATTTGAATTTTAGGAATGTTCACCTCATGGATAGTTACATGAACATAATGATCTAGCCTCCCTTCTGCCGTAAGAGGCCTAGTGCCAAATCCATAGTTTGTGTCAGTGACCCCAAAAAATAGAGCTGATTTCAGAGAGCTTGCAGGAAATGTCTGTTCTCACTGAGAGACTTGGCCCGGGGAGATTTCATTTTCCCCTATGACTGTTTCTCCATTTAGGCTTAAATACGTTTAATGGAATTGGCATCCAGCTCTCATATTAGTTGGTGACTGGCTGGATGCCACAAGTGGGAACAAAGCAGAATCGGAGAGACGTTTTCGCATCTCAAGATTTGGAACCTTCCAGAAACATCCTTTTGTATCTTCTCTGGACTAGATCTCATAGCTGGTTGAGTTTTACTTTTCTGCCTCTCTCTCTCTCTCTCCTTCTCTCTCTTTTTTTTTTTCTCCTTTCTTCTTGTGTGAAAATGTTGATATGGTGACTTCCTTCTAATTTTATCAAATACAGTATGTCCAGAAACAAAACAGAACCATGTTTCTGCGTGCGATTCCTGGCAGAAGTTGTGCGATTTCATCTCAGGATAAAACTGTGAATTTGTGGAAAGCAACATGGTATGGGTACTTAGGGAAAGCAAAAGGAATACAGAGCCCGGCTGCCAGAGTCGCCTTTGTCTTGGCGGCTGGAGGAAATCACTAGTGACTTGTGGGAGCAGAAGCTCCTGAGGATAGTCAGCCTGTCAGTAGGCAGGCCCTCTGGCTAGAGCCACCAGGGCAGGCAGTAGTGTATTTCCAGAAGAATCCCATTATTTATGCATAACAGTTATACAAGTCAAATTTGTGTATAAGAGAGACAGGGAGAGGGAGAGAAAGAACACAGATAAGAACCAGCACATGTAGGATAGAGCGGTTAGATCCACTGGCTGTGCCTGGAGTCAGGGTGACATGGGACATGTGATTCAGCTATTCTCAGTCCGTGGGAGCCTCCTACAGCCTCAGCATCTCCCTGAGCTGACTGTGACTCTGCTACGCACAGGCATGTATTGTTATAGAACAGGTCCTATGACTTCTTCGTCCAGGGCTCATCAGATGGAGAAACAGGGAGCTGTTCCAACATGGAAGACAAATGGACAGAGTTGAATTTTTTGAGAGGAGAATATTATATTTTGTAGACAGTCCTTGGGACTTTTCAAGGGCAACTTTAATTGTTCTGCAGGGCTGGGATTAGGTGAAGTGAGGGAGGCACTCACCTGGGGAACAAAGTTCAAGGGGGTACTAAAAAATTTAATAATCAGGAGAAATAATACTTTAGCTGTATCTTTTAAAAAATTTTTTAAAAATATTTTATTTATAAGAGCAAGAGAGAGAGTGCATGCACACACAAGCTGGGGAGCAGCAGGCAGAGGGAGAAGCAGTCTCCTTCCCTGAGCAGGGAGCCCGATGTGGGACTTGATTCCAGGACCCTGGGATCACGACCTGAGCTGAAGGCAGACGCTTAACAACTGAGCCACCCAGGCATCCCTGCGATATCTTTTAAAAATCAAAGTCATTAAAAAAAAAAAAAGAAAAGAAAAGAAAATCGAAGTTATTTATGCCTCAAACTTTAATATTGCTTAGTATGGCACTGTTAACTGATCTTGTCTTTATTTAAAACTGATGTTTTTGGATAAAGAAGTTGTGAGATTAAGCATGCATGCCACACACACACACACACGCACAAACACACTGGAATATTACTCAGCCATAAAAAAGAATGGTGTCCTGCCGTTTGCATTGACATGGATAGAACTAGAGAGTGTAATGCTAAGTGAAAGAAGTCAGAGAAAGACAAATAGCATATGATTTCACTCACAGTAGAATTTAAGAATCAAAACAGATGAACCTAGGGGAAGGGGAGGGAAAAATCAGAGGCACACCGGAAAAGAGACTCTTAACTATATAGAACAGACTGAGGGTTGCTGGAGAGAGGTGGGTGGAAGGATGGGTTAAATGGGGAACAGGGATTAAGGAGAGCACTTTGGGTGAGCACTGGGTGTCATATGTAAGTGATGAATTACTAAATTCTATTCCCGAAGCTAATATCGCACTGGATATAAACTCACTGAAATTTAAATAAAAACTTGAAACTTCAAAAAAACTAAAATAATACTGATGTTTTGTTCATCGTGGATTTTTTTTTGCATTAATTTGACTTTTGAAAATATTGTGTGAAAATATTCTTTCGCTTAATTACTGAGGTTTTTTGGCACTTCCTAAAATTCACACCTCAGGATCGTGCCTCATTTTCTTCATCCATAGTTCAGCTCTGGTTCCGATATTTCCTTTAATTTCTAACTTCAGAAGTCCCGAGTGAAATAGGATTCCAGGATACTAAAGAGCACTCTGGGCACTATCTTCAAGAGGCTCAATTCTCAGAGAATGTTAACAGTGTGAACCATGAACAGTTCTATGCACCATGTTATATGAAAGACTGTTTATGTATTTACTTAATAGCTACTTATGGAACACCTACTATGCGCTTGGCGGGATTCTAGGTGCCGGGGTTATGGTGATGCACAAATTAGACAAAATCCCTGTATTTGGGGCACCTGGGGGGCTTAGGTCATGATCTCAGGGTCCTGGGATCGAGCCCCGCATCGGGCTCTCTGCTCAGCAGAGAGTCTGCTTCCCTCTCTCTCTGCCTGCTTCTCTGCCTACTAGGGATCTCTGTCCAATAAATAAATAAAAAAATCTTAAAAAAAATCCCCGTATTTGCAGAGCTTCCTTCCCAGTGGTGACCGTGTATCATTTCTAGCCCTCACAACAGCTCTGCAATATAGCTCTGTTTTACCATTTTGCCAGTGAGCAAAATGGCTCAGAGAATAACCCTACCAGCAGATGACTAGATACAACATTGTCCAGCACAGAATTTAGTGTCGAAAGGACTCGGAGAAAGTCAAACTGATCATGACATGAGCTTAGTCATTAGGAAGCTTCCCGGAATACATTGGCCCTATACTGGTTCTTGTCCTCACCCCTAAGATTTTATGTATTTGAGAGAGAGAGAGAGAAGGATCTGGGGTCGGGGGGAAGGGCCAAGGGATAGGGAGAAGCAGGCTCCCCGCTGAGCAGGGAACCTGATGGGGTTCTATCCCCAGACCCTGAGTTGAAGACAGGTATTTAACCGACTGAGCCACCCACCATACTGGTTCTTAAAGGAGAACATGAGATAAACATATTTAAGTGCCAGACTAAGGGTAGGGAACAATACAAAACACATTTTCCATGATTTTGGCAAAGCAGTAAAATGGCACAGAGAAAGCTGAAGAGAAAGATGAAGATAGAAAAGTATTTATTTGTCTCAGTTAGCAGCACCAAATAGACTTCCAGAATGGCAAACAGTGTTGACTTTTTTACTAGCTAAAGCTGCTGGAACTGGAAGTCCTTTATCCAGACTCAGAGGGGAAGGATACAATGATTGATTAGCAATGTCTGTATGGAAGTTCCATAGATCCTCACTGATTTCTTTGTAGTGTGTCACATCAATCATGGTATTGGTATTGCTGTGTTGATTATCCTAGTGCCCAGGAGCTCAAGTTCCAGATAGCTTGATGCTTAAGTATTTGGATGCTTAAGAAGTTGTGTTTAATGGGTTCTTAATAATTGTTACATTTTTTTGATGGGGGGGGTTGTTCATTTGCACAGAATGTATGATAGGATTTTGATTGTGATTGCGTTGAATATATGCATATAGATCTGTTTGGGAAGAATTGATATTTAAAATGGATTGACCATGAACAGGTATTGACCATGAATCTTTTAAAATTTCTCACTATAAATTTTTATAGTTTTCATATAGGTCATTCACATCTTCTAGTTAGATGCATCCCCGAGTATTTCTTATTGTTTTTGGTGCTATTAAAAATGGTATTTTAGAATTTTACTTCGGTTATAAATTGCATGTATATAGAAATATAATTGATATAATTGATTTTGCATATTATTTTTGTATTCTGCAGTGCCTCAAGGTCTCATAATTTTATCATAGATTTTATCAGACATCCTACATAGATCAGGTATCAGAAGACTTTTTCTTAAAAAGCCATATAGTATATATTTTAGGCCTCTGAGTCATATGGTTTGGCAGTTTCTCAACTTTTCCCCATTGTAGGTGAAAGCAGCCATAGACAATACATAAGTGAATGGTTGTGACTGTGTTCCAATAAAATTTAATTTATAAAAACTGTTGTAGTTGGCCATTCCCTGATTTGAATAATTAATCTGAGAAAAAAATAGTTTTACATTGTCCTTTTCCAATCTGAATGCCTTTTATTTCCTTTCCTTGCTTTATTGCATTTGCTAGGATGTCTAGTTAAAATATTGGATAGAAACGGGTAGAGAACTTGTTCTCATCTTGATGGTTCATTCACCATTGCATATGATGTAGATTGTAGATTTCTTACAGATTCCCTTTACCAGGTTAAAGAAGCTCCTTCTTATTTATAGTTAGCCAAGGGTTTTTATCAGGACTTGATGTTGGGGTTTGTCAAATGCTTTCTCTGTGTCTATGGAGATGATCATATAGTTTTTCATTTTAAGTTTATTAACTATGGCAAATTATTTTGATTTTTTGTTAGACTAATCTTGCATTCCTAGAATAAGCCCCACCCAGTCATGATTTATTATCCTTTTTATTGTTGGATTTGATTTATTAATATTTTATTTAGAATTTTTATATAATATTCATGTGAGATATTCTACCATATATATAGTTTGATCCTATATTGATGAAAAGAAACATACCTTTTATATATGAGTACTTACATATGTTTATATAGTTTTGTATGAAAGGAGTGAATATAAATACTGGGGTATTTACATTGGTTATTTTAGACATGGCTGGGGGGCTAGGGCCAGGACAATTAACTTTGTCTTCATGTATCTGCAACGTTTACTTTTATAATTTTTTAACTGTGGAAAAAACCCATGTAATCCTACATTTAATTTCATGGGTAGGCTACACTTCTGGGAACTGTGTAAGTTGGAGAGAAACTGTCTGGTTTTCTAGCAAGAGTTTGATCCTTACTGAAACCTGTTGAACAGATAAAATGGTCAGGTTGCTGAAGGTTGTAAAGGAAAATAAGGTAGTGGGCATGAGTTTTGTAACCAGACACATCTGACTTTGAATCCTGGTCCTGTTGGTGACTTACTGTGGGCCTTTAAGTTTTCTATGTTTAAAATGGACATGATAAGTGCTCGCTTCGGCGACACATATACTAAAATGGACATGATAAGACCTACTGCACAATATTGTTATAAGAATAAAGACTAATGTAAGAAAACTAGCACATAGAACTTTTTTTTTAAAGATTTTTGTTTGTTTGTTTATAGCATTTAGAACATTTTCAGTAAATAGTCATCTCTCCTACCACTACTCCTGCTGGTACTGTTCACAGGATCAAAGAAACTTGAGGTATCTAGTTTACTTTTATATTCAATGCTAGGTCCTGTCTTCATCTTTGGCAGGTCATTTCTTGCTTCTGCTTAGCCATATTGAAGGACAGGTGTTCATGACCTTGTAGTCTTCTACTCTTCTGCTGGAATGGTCAGCAAACGCTCCCCAGTTTTTTGACTAGTTACCCTTTGTTTTATGCCACACACCATGCACTAGCAATATTGGCTTTCTTTCTGTCCCTCTAACCTGTTAGCTTGTTCTTAGCTTGTTATGTTTGCTTTACCTGTTCTCTTAGCCTGGGATGCAAATCTAGCTTTCCTTACGTAAAGTCATGTGACCTGGATCATTCTTTAACCGCTTTGAGTCTTAATTTACTTATCCATAAAAATGGATAATTTAATAATGGTGCCCTCATAGACTGACACTGATGAGCTATTACTTGTGAAGTATTAAGAATGGTGCCTGGCATATAATAGTGCTCAGTACTCTAAACCTGTGGGATCTACCTCAGTCTTATTAATCAAAACTAAATAAGACTCATTTGTTCCATGTTTTTCACATCATTGCTCTGTTAAAGAATAATTCCTTCCTGTCTCTTCTAAATGTTTTCCCCCATTTGTTCATATGTACTGTGGTTTTTTTCTTTTTACCTACACAAAGAATAGGACTTGTGTTTTTTAATCTTTTCTTGTGAGGTTGGGTATACTTTTCTAAAGAGACGAAACGATTTTTTAAAATATTTTTTTATTTTAAAGAATTTTATTTATTTATTTGACAGAGAGAGATCACAAGTAGGCAGAGAGGCAGGCAGACAAAATGATTTTCCTTCTTTCTTTCTTTCTTTCTTTCTTTCTTTCTTTCTTTCTTTCTTTCTTTCTTTCTTTCTTTCTAATTTATTTGAGAGAGAGAGAGTGAGTGGAAGGGGCAGAGGCAGAAGCAGACTCCCCGCTGAGCAGAGAGCCCAATGCGGGTCTCGATCCCAGGATCTTGGGATCATGACCTGAGCCGAAAGCAGATGCTTAACGGACTGAGCCACCCAGGCGCCCCCAGACAAAATGATTTTAAATCTTTCTTTCATACATCAAATTGTCAGCACTGTCTTAGGGCTGTTTTGATCAGTGTGCCATTTGTATTTTCATTTAAGACATGCAGACATCACTGAATGAGACAATCAAATACAGAGATTGGTGACATTTCTTACAATTGATTCATCAGTCATTACCTTTTGGGTATGGTTGTCCAGTCACCCACGGGTCCTCTCTCTTTTGCAAGGACATTTTGGGAAAATCCTACCAAATGCCTTTTGAAATCCAAGTATCCTCTGCTATAGTTTTTGACTTATGATGTGTAATAAAGAGCCCCAAGAATAATGTAAAGAAGTTGGTTGGCTATTTTTTTTTATAAACCCATGGTATATTCTAGTAATATTAGGTGCTTTTGAAGGGTACATTTAATAAATTTGTCGAGTAGAAAGGCCTGTTTAATAAAGTCTTCTGAAATTTAAAAAAAATATTTTATTTTTAAGTAATCTCTGTACCCCACATGGGACTTGAACTCACAAACCTGTGAACAGGAGTCACATGATTCCACTGACTGAGCCAGCCAGGTGCCCCATGTCTTCTGAAGTTTTAGCTAGAGGTTCATGTACCTTTCTTTGAGTGATAGACCCTTGTATATGCATTCATGGTTTTCAAAGCCATTAAAGAACTCTTATTTTCTTCTATATTTCCTTAAATACCAAATTTTTTTTAAAGATTTATTTTATTTATTTGACAGAGAGAGATTACAGTAGACAGAGAGGCAGATAGAGAGAGAGAGAGAGAGGGAAGCAGGCTCCCTGCTGAGCAGGGAGCCCGATGCGGGACTCGATCCCAGGACCCTGAGATCATGACCTGAGCCGAAGGCAGAGGCTTAACCCACTGAGCCACCCAGGCGCCCTTAAATACCAAATTTGAGGGAAAATTCCTACTGCATATTTGTATTACCTTGGTAGAAAGTTATATGATATAATTTGCATACACTTGAGTAAAGAGGGGAGAATCCTCCTTAGTTTCAACCACAGCAAATTTTAAAATGGAATTTTCCAAGCAATTAATCCCTAATGTGGGCAGGTGAATTTGGGTTTTTCATTTGCCAGAACATATTTCATGTTTAAAATTTTAATGAAAAACAGTAAAAAGCAAACTGGTTCATAGGTTTCTGGAAAAAGAGATGACCTTTCTTTCTGTTCTCTTTGAGGTAACAAAAGTAGTAAATGCACCCAAGTTTTAAAAACACTGAAATCCTCTTTTTTATGGACATTGTTAGCAAAATCTAATTTGTTATCCAGTAGTTGGCAATTTGGTTTGTTTCCTTTTTTTAAGTAGTTCTTTTAAACCATGGAGTTTAAAAGAAATTCAAAACAACTAGACAGCTAGAAATAGAGTGGGGAATGGGAAAAATCATTGTTTAGTCCATTTTCATTGCTTATTGTGTTTTCTGTTTCTTTTTTCCCCCCAAACGTTTTACTTTTAAGTAACCTCTCTACCTAACGTGAGGCTCAAACTACAAACTTACAAACAAACCCCCGATATCAAGAGTTGCCTGTTTTACCAACAGAACCAGCCAGGCACCCCTGTGTTTTCTATTTTTAAGTTGATCTGTTTGTCCCCCTATAGAAGTAGAAAGAATGGTGTAATAAATCTTGACATACCCATCACCAAGTTTTAACAGTATCCCCTGTTAACCAGTCTTCTCTCATCTGTACATCCATTCCAGTTTACTTCTTCCCACTGAATTGTTTTGAAGCAAATCCCAGGCATCAGATAATTTGATTATAAACATTCCACTGTGTTTGATCGGTTTATGGGCCTTACGGATAAAGTATATTGCCTGAATGTTTGGTAGTCTTTATTTTTAGTACAATTTAAAATTTTAATGAATTTATCGTTTTCTTTATTATATTTTTAATCTGATTGATTAAACAGGTATTCCTTAAGAGGAACCCTAGAAATGAAAAGTGCTCCCCTACGTGTTGAGAGGGAGTACTGCTTCTCACCTTCCTTCTGCTACTGTCAGTTCCTCCACGTCTTATCCCAACTGAATATTTCTTTAAAAAATTTATTTATTTAATGTTATTTATTTATTTATTAAACCAGAGAGAGAGAGTGAGCACAAGCAGGGAGAGTGGCAGGCAGAGGGAGAAGCAGGCTCCTGTGTGAGCAAGGAGCCCAATGCGGAACTCGATCCCAGGACCCTAGGATCAGAAACCAAAGGCAGCCACCCAACCAGGTGAGCCACCCAGGTGTCTCTTTTTATTTATTTATAGAGAGAGAGAGCCCGTGAGAGGGTGAGTGCTAGTGATGGGGGAAGGGCAGAGGGAGAAGGAGGAGAGACTCTCAAGCAACTTGCCACTGAGCGCAGAGCCTGATGCAGGGCTGAGCCTACGACACTGAGATCATGACCGGAGCTGGAACCAAGAATTTGACACTTAACTGACTGAGCCCCCCAGGCCCCCGCAACTTGAGTATTTTATAAAAATAATGTAGGAGTCAACATTCACCAGGTAATGTTATCTTGAACATGTTTATTCTTAAAGGATCCTTAAAAGAAAATAACCTGGGAGGATATACACCACAATAACGAGTATGATTATTTCTGTTATGAGCAGATTTATATTTTTCTTTACTTATCTGCATTTTCTGATTTCCACAATACACATATATTCATTTTTATAAAGGAGGACGGCTTTTTTAAACTTTTTTTATTTTGATAAAATAATACATGACAAAATTTCCATTTTAACCATTTTTAATTATACAATTTATTTTCCTAAAATGCATTCACACTGTTGGTGTAACCACTATCTCCAGAACTTTCTCATCTTCCCAAACTGAAACTGTTAAATTCAATTAAACAATGATTCCCCGTTTCCTTCACCCTCAGATTCAGGTCACCACATACCTTCTCTCTGTCTCTGTGATTTTGACTCTGCAGGGTACCTCATGGAAGTGGAATTATATATTTGTCTTTTCTATTTGGTTTATTTCACTTTGCAAAATGCCTTCAAGTTTCATTTTTTGTACATGTGTCAGAATTTTCTTCTTTATAAAGGCTGAATAATATCCTCATTATATATAAAATCTCATTTTTTTAAATCCATTCATCTGTTGATGAACATTTGGGTTATTTTCACAGGTTCTTTTAAAATTAATCCTTTACATGTGTCCTTTGCTTTCCAGTTAGGAAAAACTCTGATAGCCATGTTTTATGTGAATCTGCAGAAAACTTTAATAGTGGACAAGGGTCACCGACCTCACCTAACAGATGTGGAAACAGATTCAGAGAAGTTATAGGCTTGCACGTGAATATAAAGTGTTCATATCTGCAGCCAGCCCTTGGGGCTCCAACTCTGGTATTGTGACATTAGTGCACACGTTCTGTATCCTCAGTCACATGCTGATGGCCTGAGGGTGCCAGGTAGCTAATATAAATCAGTATGTTTTGTTTTGTTGATTTATTTGAGAGAGAGATAGGGAGTGTGCAAGCCCATGAGCCGGGTGAGAGGCATAGGGAGCGGGAGAAGCAGACTCCCTGCTGAGCAGGGAGCTCAACACGAGGCTCCATCCTAGGACCCTGAGCTCATGAACAGAGATGAAGTCAGATGCTTAACCAACTGAACCACTCAGGTGCCCCCCAGTGTGTTTTTTCTTTAAATTGAGGACCTTATTGACCATTCGAGTGGGATGGTTCCATTACGGACATCATCTCAAGTATCAGAGACCCTTTGACATTCCTGCTTTTGCTCATTAAATGCTGATAACACCCAGCTTTCATCATGTGACAGCTAAAATCATATCCACCCATTTTGCCCAAGCTTCCTGGTTGGGGTGGAGGCAGGAATTACCCTTCTGTCAAACTGAAATGTCTAAGATCTGCAAAGCACTAGGTTCATGCTCCATGATTAGACATAAAATAATATGGAAACTTCCAGAAGCAACCTTTTCATATGACTTCTGGTATTATAGAATTATTCAGTACAACAAAAGACGCTAGAACATGCAATGGCTCTTTCTACACCAAATCTTCCTGTGGGAGGGATAGCAGCCACAGGACGTTCTCTCTAGATCTTTGTCTGGAGTGCTCTATTCGTCACAATGGAGAAGCAGAAGGATCTTCATATTGCTGGGGCTACCAAGACCATTTCTGTGAGCTGACTTTGATATAAGGACTCTGGACAGCGCAAGGCCTGGAACCTCTATTCAGAGACTGGCCATTCCGGTGTTGAGAGAGTGAAGAGTTGCATTCACCCTTGCAGTGAGATTGAATGTCATCGAGCTGGGCAAGCTGATGGCTTTTCATCACTAGCGAGTCCCAGCCCCAGCATATTGGTCTTAGTTCCAGCTCTTGTAGGTAGTACCTGCCTTACTCCCATCCATCTACTTTTAGTCTCCATGTATTCAGAAATCAGGCAACCTTAATATACTTAATACTTAATACACTGGTTGGGATAAGATGTGGTGTCCTTCTCACGCCACACCCAGCTCTAATGGCTACTGATAAGGTGCTCTGGCTAGGAATGGGACTAAGAGCCAAAATTCATACCACAAGCACTCTTCATACCCATGTTGGGAAGTCTGGACGCGAATAAATGACATGTGCTATGCAGATTGCCGACAGGGGTGGTGGGGACTTGGGAGAGCTGGAGCACACAGAGGGAACTTGTTGTTCTATTCTTGCTGCCATGCCTGGCAGTGGGGGCAGGCCCTATGTTCCCAGGTCTTCTCCCTTTTTAAAGAAAAGCTGGAAATCAGAGTTTGTTTTCTGTGAATTGTCCCAATTTTTACATCATGGTAATTACTTGTTTTTAGTTGTGCTTAAGCACATAGGACTTAACATTTATCATCTTAATCGTTTTGAAGCGTCCAATTCAGTGACATCCCATTGATGCCAAATGTAAGATATTGGAAAGTACATTTATACAGTTGTGCAGCCCATCTCCAGAACTCTTTTCATCTTGGAAACCTGAAACTCTCTACCTATCAAACATTAAACTCTCTTCCCATTTCCCACCCCCGCCCCAGCCACTGGAAACCACGATTCTATTTTGTATCTCTGTGAATTGGAGTACTCTAGCTCCCTCAGATAAATGGAGTTCGCAATATTGATCTTTTTATAACTGGTTTCTTTTACCCGGCACAAAGTCCTCAGGGTTCGAACATGCTGTAGCACGTGTCAGAATTTCCCTATTCTTTAAGGCTCAATAATATTCCATCATATGTGCGTTCAGCATTTTGTTTATCCATTCATCCACTAAAGGATGTTTGTGTTGCTTGGTAACTAATTTTTTAAAAGCATTGGGAGTAGTGTGTGAGCACATAAAAAACTTCTCCGCTGGCTATATTTAGCACATGGGCTGCCATATTGTGTCAGTGGCACTCTATGGATAATAACATTGCACATGACGTTATTATTAACTCATTGCTCCAGGTCATAGAAACCTTGAAGTGCAGAGGATAAAGCAATCCTGGAAATCACACTAATGAGACAGGCCTCTTTCTCCTTAAAGGCTTGGCTAATTCCGTAAGTGAAATTTATGGAGCATTATCAGAGACTTTTCAAGACACTCTGCACCTATATTTCATACTCATATTCATACAGCATGGTTCAGTTCCTAAAGCAAAGTTGGCAGCGGTCCTCCTCGCTTGGGATCCAACGTAGAGCCCAGAGCTGTGCCCAGAGAAGGAGCCAAACAGGTGTAGAATGAACGAATATATTTCGGTGCTGAGTTGTGCGTTCCTTTTTCTCCAGTATGCTGCTGTAGACATTAGATGGAATGGCAAGACAGTCCACGTGAGTGGAGCATGGTTGTAATCGAGTCGGAGCTCCCTGCTGCTGGGCACAGATGACTCCATCCTGTGCCCTGATTTGATTACCATAAAGGGCTTCCCTGACAAATCATAACAGGGCATCACTCGGATTGCTCAAATGGATGTAACAAGAGCTCTCAAAGCTCCTATGAACAGCCACAAAGGGGAGGAATGCATGTTTTCCCAGTCAAAAATTAATTACTTTTATTGCCGCAAAGCTTAGGATGTGAGTGGGGGCAGAGACGGGCCGTGGGTGGGGGATCAGTTCCGGCTTCCCTGCCCCCAAGCATCCTGCCTGCTCTACTCAGATGTGTGAAGAAGTTCTCAAGTTGGTCTTATGGTGTGTGTTAGGTCCTTCCACTCTCATTCACGTTAACTGCCCCTCTAGTGTCCCCTTTCCCTGGTAAATAGGTTCCCTCAGGACAGTGCTTTGAAATGTCTCTCTGTTGGTATTGACGTGGGTGTTGATATCTGGATTTATATCCTGGCATCCCTTTGAAGGAAACATTCAGTTCCTAAAAGATTTGCTAGAGTCCTGTTCAGTCTAAATTAAATGTAAATATCACACACCAGTGGGATGTATTACAGCAGTCTATGAAGAGTGCTTACCATTTCCCTCCTTCTTGTCTTTCTTTTCTTCTTTAATTATCAGATTTGATGAAATGATAAAGGACATAACTGTGGAGATTTCCACCAAATGCTTTTCGGAGTAGAACATTTCAAAAGTTTAATTTTTTTTTCTTTTAATTTTAGTCACTGTCCTGTAGAGAGGCATTTTCTTCTCGAGAGGGGCCAGGCAATCTATTACACGTTTCCATTGCACCAGGGTGGTTGTGGAACAAAAAAATGACCTCAAAGTTAGGCCTCTGACATTATCTACAAATGAAGGATGACATAGAACTGTATAGGTATCTTCCTAAGATTTTAATTACTGTATCTGAAGACAAGCCACAATGTTTTATAACCATTCCTGGACATTTTATACTAGAAGCCTCAAAAATCATAAGTGTCCTAGGCTTCTTTTGACATCTCAGAAGCCCTGTCAGTTTTGCATACTTTTAGAGAAGCACTGCTCATTAAAACTCTCTGTACTGTACTTTGGGTTGCTTTTTGACAAATGCATAAACTCGTGAGCATAACCATATGATCCGCAACCCTAATAAACAAGCAGAGATATACCCAGCAACTGACTTGGGAAAATTGACCTGTGAGTTAACATGCCAAGTTAGCCAAAGCCTTAAGTAACTTTGAAAACCACTTTCCCCAGGTTATATTAGTATATGAAGTGTATACTTTCTGCCTTTGTTACCATTTGGAGTTAATGTAAGTATCACAGAGATCATTTGTGTTCATTGTGGGGGGAAATACAGATAGGAAAAATAGAGGGGGAAATCACCTTGAAACCCACTCCTTAGTCACAGTTAATGATCTGATTTTGATATCCTTCCTGTCTTTTTTCTGTGAGTATATAGAGGATACATGTAGAAATGTAACATGCATACCTACATTAACCACAATTGCTTTTTATCCTTTTATTCTACTTAAAATGTCGTGACATTTTTCTCTCCCAGTTCCTATAATGGCCACATAATTGCTCAGGGCTCCCTCTGAGTCTGTTTTGTGATAGGTTTTCACTTAACTTCTGCATGCCCCACTTAGGGGCATGTAGAATGTTCCATAAATGTTTCTTAATGAGAATACTTTTGCCCAGACTGAACCACATTGTCAAGATGAACAAGGTGAGGATCCGGGATATTAAATCAACCCAAACATCTTGACCTAAACCGTGAATACAAATGACCAGTGCATGATTTTCAGTTTTAAACTATTCTGCAAGCCTTGTGAAATATTCCTATTATTCCTATTGTGAAATATTCCTACATAATTTCTAATTAGTATTGCTTGTGACATTGGGATTAACAGCAAAGAATATGATAGGCTACTGATAAAAATATTTATTTTCTGTTAGAGTTAGCTTGCATCTAATATAGGGCACAGCATCTGTTAAGGAGAAAAAAGGGGGAAAGTGTCTTAAATCATGCACTTTTTTTTTTTTCTCTCATCTGTCACTGGAGATGTGCTTGAGTCTTTAGTGAATTGCTTGTGCACATAGGTGTGTGTATATACATCCGTATTTGTACATGTGCGTGTGGGTTTGTATTGGTGCCTGTTGGTAAGTATCCAGGTTTTGGGAGGAAGAGATAATCTCTACAAATATCTTGGCAGTTGAGCTGGCCTTGACTGACAGTCTGTTTTTATGTTCTCTAGGGAACCAGTACTGTGGTATGTAGCCTACACTGCTTATCTCTGTCTTTGAGGTGTTGTCTTGCTTGGTCTGGAAACTTTGGAAACACATGTTGCTTCTGCCATTGATGAGGTGGATGGCAGTGAGGGACTGGTAAACTTATTCCCTCATAGGCATTTAATGACAATAAAACATTAGTGAGGCACTTAAGAGAATTTTTAAAAAGATTTTATTTGTTTATTTGGGAGAGGGAGAGAGAGTGAGTGCAAGTGGAGGGAGGGGCAAAGGGAGAGGGAGAAGCAAGCTCCCCACTGAGCAGGGAGCCTCAAACTTGGGGCTCAATCCCAGGACCCTGGGATCCTGACCTGAGCCAAAGGCAGCTGCTTAACCAACTGAGCCACCCAGGCACACATTAAGAGCATTTTTGACGGGTTGTCCCTCTGCTAGAGACCCTTCCTGCAGGTTAGAATACTGTTAAGTCATCAAAATGTGAAACAAATCTTTAGGTTGTTGTTGAACATGAGACTGAGATTGTGCCTGTTTTTTAATTTCTCAGGGATTCCAGCTTAGACATTACATGACCCATTTTTTTTTTTCCGAGTGGGGGTGGTCTTCATGTTGTTGCTTTTATAGATGGGATGACAATTCTCCACGGTTATTTCCAGATTTTTGCAGGGAGTTATTTATAAAGAATCTTTTTTTTTTTTTAAATCTCATTCATTCTTATGCCATCTAATTGTCTCTTCGCCTTGGCTAGATCTATTCAGTGAGCAAGAAAAATCAGAATTAGATATGGAAGGCAGCCAGATGCAGGGGCAGACTGTGGCAGTGGAAATATCAAAATCAGGGCACTTACGAAGAACATTGTGATTGTAAAAGGAAGGAAAGAATCTTTAAAATAGATTTGTTCTGCCTTTTTTTTTTTTTTTGGGTCCCCTTAAAAGATTTGTTATCTATTTTTGTAGCCTTGCCTATAGGCGAGGGAGCTGGCCCAGGATTCTTGAGGTCACTTGCCAGTGCTGCATTCCATTTCAGTTGGTTTTTAATGACCTAGTCAGGAGAGTGGCTTTGATTGGAGGGAGGGAATGGCAAAGGGTAAATGCAGGTTGTTGGGTGGTCCCCTTGGCCAGTGGGGCCAGGCTCCTGTTCCCCAGGAGCACAGGCTATCATTGTAGGGGTGCTTTCTTACATGTGCTCTTCCTAGAAGCTGCATTTCTTAAGTACTTCTTGAGTACCGTGCAGTAGTACCTACCTTAGTAGGTGAGAAGATAAGAACTATGAAGGCTTATCACTATGATAATATGAATATAAAGGCTTGGCATAGTGGTCTAATACAATTAAGCATTCTGTATCTTCAGTTAGCAATACTTGTATTGCATTCATAACAACTCCTCATGATAGCTCAGTGAGTTGGCACAATTGTCAACCCCATTTTACTGATGAAACCATTGAGCCCTAGGGAAGTGTGGCATACCTCACCCCAGGTCACCAAGCTAGTAAGTGGCTGACTCTGGATTCAACGCCAAGTTGTGAAGATTATGAAACTTATGCACATAAACACTGATAATTTTAGTGATCAGTAACCATTTGTGTAGTAGTTGCTTGCTATTTGCAACTAGTGTATATAGATCATCTCATTTAATCTTTGTGACAACCTGGTGATGTTGGTATTATCTGACTTACCCCAGATCATGTAGCTTGTAAGAAGTGGGGTTGAGTTTTGAGCTCCTGATACTATCTTCTCTGCTGTCCTTGTGATTTCAGCCCTGGAGGGTGAGGGACTGAAGAGTGAATTAACTGTGTTTTTATGAAAATTGGGCTTCTAATTTTGAGCTGGAGTTTAGCTCTGATTTCCCTGTTCCCTTCTCCCTGCAACTTCTGTATCCTCCTTACACTGGGGGAAGTTGGCAGACAGTTAGAGGGATTCTAACCATCCCAGAGAGTGAGTTGCTCGAAAAACCCCTGCTCTGACCAGTGCAGAGAGAAAGGATAGAGAGAAAAGAGAGAAAGGATAAAGAGAGAAGCATCCATGCATTAGCTGCCCCTTGTTAGTGTATTAGAGAAAAAAATGGGTGCCCCAAAGGTAGGGTGGCTATGAAATTTTGCTTGAAGTCTTAATCTTCATGACCTGTTTCCTGATTTGTGAAATTGGGATGATAATATTGCCTTTATAGGGTAAGACGTTGCTTATTTAGCTAAGAAATACAGTATATTCACGACACATGAGAGCCATGGCTTCTGTTTTTGGTTTTGTCAATCAAATACCCAGCCTTGCCCTTCTGTGAATTTTGAGGTCTTAAAAGCCTGCTTCAGGGACGCCTGTGTGGCTCAGTTGGTTGGACGGCTGCCTTCGGCTCAGGTCATGATCCCGGAGTTTCTGGATCGAGTCCCGCATCGGGCTCCCAGCTCCACGGGGAGTCTGCTTCTCCCTCTGACCTTCTCCTCGCTCATGCTCTCTCTCATTGTCTCTTTCTCAAATAAATAAATGAAATCTTAAAAAAAAAAAAAAAGCCTGCTCCACCTAATACATGCTCATAAAATACATTAGCCTGCGGTTATATTTCACAGAATGGATTTATTTAGCTAAGTCTTGACCATGAGGTTTAAATAGAATGTTAATAGTTTCTGCTAATTGATTTCTTTTAAACATACAAAGATGGATTGGATTAAATATTTTGCAGTGCAGTGTTTTCTGGATCCTTTTTTCCATGCTTCTTCTGCCCCCCGTTTGGTTTGGTGCTGAAACAGATTTCATGTGGGTTTCTGAGACCCACTGCTTGGAACCTGACAATTCCAAAGGCTGACCACTCCTTGATGTAGGCACGATGCAGTAGAAGAAGATGGGAAAGCAGGTGGGACTGAGGTTCCTGGCTGGAATCCACAGCAGGTATTGAAGTGGGATATCTGGCTGGAGGTTTGCCCTCAGGAAGGCTGCACATACAAAGGTGTGTTGGGTCTTACCATGTCCCTTGTTCTTCCCAACTTCCATTTGTGTATGGAACTTACTCATCTTTAACCCAACCCTGTTGCTTTGCTGGTGCCATTAGCTCCCTCTCTTAATTCATTACTCATCTTTGGTATAATACCTAACTGGGGAATTAAGAATGGTGACATAGCCTCACATACAAAGGGGTATTTGGTAGCCTCCAGTAGTATAGAAATCCAGATAACCTATGGTGGAACCTCCACTTAACTAACTTGTTCATTCTGAATGGTACCCTCAGCCTGCTCACTGCCCACATTGGCTAGTAGGTTGTCCTACATTTTCTGTAGATCAGGAATTTGGGAGGGGCTTAGCTGGGCAGTGGTGGGCTGGGGTCCCTTGTGTGATTGTAGTAGAGATGTCAGCCTAGGTTGCTATAGCCTTCTGAAGGCTTGCATGGGACTGGATGATCCACTTCCCTGATGTCTCACTCACATGCTGGTTATTTCATGCTGGTTATTGGCATGAGACAATGTGGACTTCTCCATTGGGTTGCTTGAGACCTCGTGACATGGCGGCCAGCTTCTTATGAATAAGAAATCAAGGGAAAAACAAGTGGGAAGTTGGAATGTCTTTTACCACCTAATCTCAGAAATCACCCTCCGTTGCTATAGTATATGATGTCAGCACTATTCAATGTGGGAGGGAACTACACAGGAGCTTAAATAGCTGGAGGCAAGCATCAGTGGGTGCCATCTTGGAAGCTTGCACACGTCACGTGCCACGTATGATATGTCAGCAGTGTGTTGTTTATTCCCAAACTTGCCTATGCCTGTTCTATTGTTACTCTTGATAATATAATTTAACTAAATATTACTTGAACCAATGACATAGAAGTGTACCAGAGAACACTTTCCTTGAGAACTTGGGTGAATCCTTTAGAAAGATGCGATGAAGTTTGGTTGCTTAAAAACTGCTGTTAAATTAGGTGTAGGTAAGGACTATAAAATTTAAAGAGAAATCATAAAAAAATCTAAAGCATTCAAATTGCTTTGCAGGGATCTTTACATTATCACTCCATTTCAAATGAACGTAAATTGAAAATCATAGTTGTTAAATTTTAATTATAGTTTATAGCAAGAAAGATCCTACAGGATCCTACACCAGGAACATAGGTCTAAAAAATTTTTTTTTCAATGTACTTTAAAAGATAGATGAAAAAATGAACACTGTGTGTGTTAAAATAAGATACTTTAAGTATGCATGAATAATTTTGCATGATTTTTCTTTTGTGAAATTCCTGATTAACTCCTCATATTCTGGTTTCAGACGTGTCAGAAAGAAAGCTTTTCATGTAGGAAACTTTCCACGGGCTCTTTCTTACCTGTTAATTATGACAAAAGGAAGTTTACTACATTCTGTTCTTTCAAGAGCCCTATAAATCAATGCGTTACTTTTTGGCAGTATTGTTTTTCATCAGTTCTAAAGTGCGTAGTTTTTTACATTTTCACATTTCAGAAATTGAAATGCATTCTACCATCACTGGCCTATTGTGATTTAATTGGCAGTTTTTTTTTCTGCCTTCTTGCTTCATCAGTTATAATTGTTACCTTAAATTTGATTAAACATGGTATGTTTTATGATTTTATTTTCTAAGAAATATGTTCGATCCACATGATCGCTTGTTAGAGCCGAAGTGGGTGGATCTGTTCAGCTGTGGTCTGGCCACTGGAGTCTGTCTAAATGTATTAATCACATTTGATAAAGCAGTGGCTTGATTTAGAAAGTGAAAAACTCATGTTAGCTTCTCTAAGTGAAGGTAGTAAACATCACATCTGTGTGTCTCAGTGTTCACGTGTGTAAAATGAGAAGCTTGACATACGCTATATCTAAAGGCCCTGTCTGTTTGAATACCCTCAGATTCTTTTTTTTTTTTTTAAGATTTTATTTATTTATTTGACACAGAGAGAGAGATCACAAGTAGGCAGAGAGGCAGGCAGAGAGAGAGGACGATGCAGGCTCCCCGCTGAGCAGAGAGTCCAATGCGGGGCTCGATCCCAGGATCCTGAGACTATGACCCGGGCCGAAGGCAGAGGCTTTAACCCACCGAGCCACCCAGGTGCCCCTGATTCTTTTTTTTTTTTTTTTTTAAGATTTATTTTATTTTATTTTTTATTTGAGAGAGAGAACTGTGGGAGGGAGTGGGAGAGGGAAGAATTTCCAGCAGAATCGGCACTGAGCCCAACACAGCACTTGATCTCACAACCCTGAGATCATGACCTAAACCAAAATCAAGAGTTGATACTCAACCAACTGAGCCATCCAGGTGCCCTGAGCATCCAGGGTCTGAGTCTTTTCTAGAGGAAACCAGAACTTCATTCTTTTTTGATTGGGGGATGTCAGATGCCTTTTATAGTAGGATGAATCCATCAGCCCTTTCCAACAAAGAGTGCCCAGGAGGCCATCTTTCTGAAGTTTGCCTATGATTTTATGGGGTTAATCGATTCTCTAAAACCAGTTCCTAAACACTTGGCAGTCCTATGGCCTCAAGCTATGCTAAGCACATCCTTGAATTTTGCTTTTCGAGTTTGGATTTTTCTGCATGGTGGTTTTTTCCTTTGTAAAAATATGTAAAGTAGAACTTTTTGGATTTTTCTGAGTTTATAGATTTTTCCTTAAGTCTCAAACCTTTGCTGGTACCCTCCACCTTAGTCTGGCTGGAGTCCCTTCTTTTTACTTGCCCCAGGCATAGATAATCTGAGTACCCTGGTACTGAAGATAAGAGAATAGAATACAAATATGGAGCGGAAAAAAACTCTCAAAATACTTAATGAAATGATCTCTATAACTCAGAGCTCTGCCAAATAGGGGAGAGTCATTGATAGAAAAAAAGTCATTGTTATACTTTCCAAGTTTTCTTAGTAGTGTTTGAAGATTTAGAAAAGGATTTTTTTCTACCTAGAGGTTTAAAGTCTTGATAAAACTCTCAGATATAGAGTCCATTCAAGAAATAGGGAAAGTACCAAGTTTAACACTGAAGTGCCCAGAACAGCCTGTTTTTATCTTTTCTCTACGTATCTGCCGTACTTCTGTGGTGTCCATAAGCATTACTATAGGAGATGCCTGGGTGGTTCAGTGGGTTAAGCCTCTGCCTTCGGCTCAGGTCATGATCTCAGGGTCCTGGGATCGAGTCCCTCATCAGGCTCCCTGCTGAGCAGGGAGCATGCTTCCCCTCTCACCCTCTGCTGCTCCCCCTGCTTGTGCTCTCTCTACTTCTATCACTCTCTATCAAATAAATTCTTAAAAAAAAAAAAAAGATTACGGGCTTGAATATTTTTAAAACATGGGCCTCATTTGTCCTGATGCAAAAACTTATCTCTATGGGCCACCTACTTTGATGTTCAAATCAGTGACTTAAATAGTCTCTATCTGGATTAATTACCAAGCAGTCTTCATCTCAGACTTCTTGAGTGTTTGGAGATTTACTACATGTCTCTTTTGGTCTTTAGGGGGGTACCATAAACTGTCCCACATAGGCAAACCCCATCATTCTCGCTTTGTATGAGATAGGTTTCATTTGGTGGATTTAATTTTGCCTTCGTAGTACTCTTTCTTGCAGGGGTCCATCTTTCTGTGTCTGGTAATGTAGGGACAGGACACAGTTCACATTTCCTTTGATCCCATTAAATTAATTTCAGGTGGCTAGCTCCTTCAGAATCCAAAACTGTCTTTAGAACTTGGTCTAGCAGTTGGAACACCTGGGTGGCTCAGGCGGGTAAGGGTCGACTCTTCATTTCAGCTCAGGTCATGATCTCAGGGTTGTGAGATTGAGCCCCATGCTGGGCTCTGTGTTGGGCATGGGACGTGCTTAAGATTCTCTCTCTCCCTCTCTCTCTCTTCTTTCCCTCTCCCCCAGCCCTGTTCTGCTCACTGGTTCTATGTGTATGACTGTTTTAGATTCTATGTACAGAGTAGATCACATAATATTTGTCTTTTGCTCTCTGGTGTATTTCACAGAGCATAATGTTCTCCAGGTTCGTCCATGTTGTAATACATAGAGTACTGGAATATCTTATTAGAGAATATTATTCAGCCATTAAAAAAGAGGGAAACCCTGCTATATAACTACATACACACAGGCCACATTTTCTTTATCGATTCACCTGTGGTGGGTACTTAAGTTTTTTCCATATCTTGGCTATTGGGAATAATGCTACAGTGAATGTGGGTGTGCAGATATCTTTTTTGAGATACTGATTTCATTTCCTTTGGATATATACCCAGGAATGGGATTGCTGGAACATTCAGAGTTGATTTAAATCTTGGTTCATTGCCCATGAGCCATGTGAACTTTGACAAGTGGTGTAAACTCTGAGCCTTTTCTGATCTATAAAAAGGAAAAAAAAAAAAATCCCTCTTTCGTGGGGCTTTAGGGCAGATTAAAAGAAGTACTGGATGAAATCACAGCACTCGACAGATACCAAGCAAGCACTGTAGGAATTGTAGAGATAAATACATTTCAACAGAGACAAAAGGGAGAAGAAATTAAAGTCAGTTTAAGGTTGTATGTATGTAAATATATTCATGTAGATCATTCATATTTTGAAAAAGGAAAATAATGCAGAATCAGCCAGTCACATAGAAGCATCCGTCAAAATTTTAGGTTTATTTAAGGTTTATTTAAAATAGGCTGGAAGTAGGGGGTCAAAAATAGTTTCTTCATCATGACCCCTGATAACATAAGACATCGGGGCAAAGAAACATAAAAATGTAAAAAGAATATGAGTCCTCTACTTTGGAACACTGTTTTATAAATCTAAGTAACATTAAAAAAATAATAATTTAAAAGAAAACCTTCCTGGCCATTTCCTCAAATGCTTACCTTCTGAAGAAGATATATATATATTTAAGATTTTATTTATTTATTTGACAGAGGGAGACAACACAAGCAGGGGGAATAGTAGAGGGAGAGGGAGAAGCAGGCTCCCCACTGAGCAGGGAGCCGGATGTGGGGCTCCATCCCAGGACCTTGGGATTATGACCTGAGCGGAGAGCAGACGCCTAACCATCTGAGCCACCCAGGCGCCCCTGAAGGAGATATTTTTGAGGCGATATTAAAGCCGGTTCCTTATTTGTGAGTTCACTAGGAAAGAGTATTGTTATTTTTATTGTTACATCACTTTGTTTTTTTTTAATCCTCATTGATTATGAAAAGGATTTGAGCTATCTAGTGGGTGATATGTGTACAATTTGTTCCTTTTGGTTCTTTGGGGAGCATAATCCAGTAGTACTGGAAAATGAAGTTCCTACTGTTTTTTGCTTAAGAAGGTTCATTGTTCTCCACTTTTTCTGTCACTTATATTAGAGCAAGTGTGTGCATTTGGGAGATCCTAGTTCATTACAGTGGAAGTGATTTTAGGTCATATGTGAGCCTGATAATATGGTCCACTTCAGGAGTTACTGGTTAAAATGCATATTCCTAGCCTCCTTGCCTGGAAATCCTGACTGAGCATATCAGGATGGGATTCTAAATTTGATTTTTTTTTTTTTTAAAGCAAGTGCCCCAGTTGAAAATGCGTATTGTAGCAAGTCTGGACAATTGTAGCCTCTACAGTCAGCCCACCGGAAGCGATGGCTAAACCCTTGTGTTCCTTGAAGTGAAATGTGGGCTTTCTTTAACCACAAGATCTGAGTTTGGGGAACCATCTGAGAGGGAGTGGGGAAAGGGGAAAGTAAAATCTATCACCAACTTTGGTTAAACATTGCATGTTAGTGGTCTTGTCATATATCTTTGTGGTGCTACTGGCTATATTTTTCTGAGAAAACAATTCCATTTGTGACCAACAGTCTGAGTGTTGCAGAGGGGAGGCCAGCAAAGTGGTTGTCATTTTTGTGGAATGAAAATCAACCAAGTAAAAATAAAAACTTTCAGACACAGGAGCCCTTAGACCCCTGGTTGGGCATTGATAGCCTCTACCTCTAGTTTTTAGGAAGACATCGTATTTAATGTCGAGAATGGTTGATAATTATCTTTCAAGGTTGAAAAAGCCTCTTAGTGCCCTGGACTTCCATAGGTCTGCAAGACAGTGAGAGGAGAGAGACTGCTATGTGGCCAGACCTGGGTCAGATGCTATTTTATTGTTACCAACAGTCTCTTGGGTGGAAGGCAGTTTGGTGCCAAGTGTTCCCTACTGAAGATATGCTGCCTGGTGACATTAATGGTGGATGATCTTGTGGTTGGGGGACTTGTCTATATGCATAGCTCACGTTAATCATTGACTCATTTTGTATGGTGACTCCCTACCAAAGGTAACTTAGCAATGTGATTAAGTTATTGAAGGAAAGTCTTCTATGTGTCAGACTATGACAACCCAGTTACCCAGCGTTTTTCAGGGTCCATTTTGTGCCTATTGTAGAGTTCTGGAAATACTGTAGTGAGATGGAGAGACAAAACCTAGGAAGAGACCAACATTAATCAATTTACTTCATTAAATATATAATTACCAAATGGGAAGGCGAGCATTATGGCTCTGAGAGAGGGTATGACAGTGACGTCTAACCAGGTGTTTTCATTATCGACTATGTGAGAAATTACCCTCAAAATCACTCCCCCCAAATTAAGCAATTTAAAACAACATACATGGAATCTCACACAATTTCCAAGAGTCAGAAATCCTGGAGTGGTGTAACTGAGGGGTCCTGGCTCAAGGATTCTCATGAGGATGCAGCCAAGCTATTGGGTGGGGCTACGGCCATCTGAAAACTTGACTGGGGCTGAAGGATGTACTTTGAAGATCCCTTACATGGCTCTGGGCAGGAGTCCTCAGTTCTGGGCTCTTCACAACATAAGAGCTGGCTTCCCCCAGAGCAAATAGTGCAAGAGGAAGACAACCAAGATGGAAGTGGTAGTGCCTTACAACCCAACCTTGGAGGTGACACATTCCATCACTTCTCCTACTTTCTGATGGCCACACAGATCAACCCTGTGCACTGTGGGTGAATACACAAGAGTCTGAATACCCAAAATAGGCACCATTAAGGGCTATCTTGGAGGTCACCCAACTCACTGGGTCTGAAGAATGGTTGGCAGGGTTTTCTGCAAATGTGCTGCTCAAGCTAAGATACAAAGGGTGGGTGGGTGGAGTGAAGGTGATTTGGTAGTAAGCCTTTCTCGGGCAGTCAGAGCATGGTATGTTTTGTAACAGTGAATGATGGCAGTGTGGATAGAGCAGAAAGAACTGGAAATCAGATGCTAGAAGATGGTGCTGCAGAGGTTGGCAGGGACCAGACTGTACATGTCCTTTTAAGTCAAATTAAGGATTTTGTTCTTCAGAGACATAAGCTGGTGAAAGGCATAATCAGATTTCCTTCCTGCACCCGCCAGCCCTCCTTTGAAGGTCTCTCTGCCTGCTGTGAGCAGAATGGATTACAGGTAGGGAAACCAGCTTGGAAGCTATTACAATTGTCCACGCTAAAGATCATGGTGGATGTGAATGCTGGCAGTAGGGGTAATCGTGGATGGCCATGCAATGTATTTAGGCAGGATATTTATCAGAACTTCGAGATGCAGTGAAGTGGTGATTCAAGATGAGTGCTGAGGTTCTGACTTCTAGAATGGGACACATGGAGGTGACATTCACTGACAGTGATCCCTGAAAGAGGATCAGGTACAAGGAATACATGACAGAAATGACCTTGAATTCAGAGATGATATTGCATGCAGTGAGAAAGCAGGTCAGGTGGTTCAAGTTTGGGGAGGAGCTGGGAGGTCTTTGCCAAGAAAAGTGTAGTTCCACTCTGATTCCCAAAAGCATGCTGCATTTTTAGAACCATATGACAGATTTTGTTTTTTGTTTTAATTTATGTGTGAATAGCTAAAGTCTGGCAAAGTATGACAGGGAATTCTTGGTGTTTCTCTTTTGATTATCATTCTTGTCTTCTAGAGCAAGTTGTTGAAATCTTTTAAATCCCAACTTAATTAGTTTTTGAAGTATGAGGATGTACTGGTTCACGTCTCTATTCCTCCTTCCCACTACCTCCAAAACTAATTCATTAACAAACTCTCACACAATCTCTTTCTTCAGCATACACACAAACACATATACTTGTATTTGTCAAAGAATTAAGTATGATGTTTTATAAAGTTAAAGGATTTAAGTGTCTAGAGAGACCAACAGCTGATCACTTTCGTATTGTAGACAATATTTTTTTTTAAAGATTTTATTTATTTATTTGACAGACAGAGATCACAAGTAGAGAGACAGGCAGAGAGAGAGAGGGAAGCAGGCTCCCTGCTGAGCAGAGAGCCCGATGCGGGACTCGATCCCAGGACCCTGAGATCATGACCCGAGCCGAAGACAGCGGCTTAACCCGCTGAGCCACCCAGGTGCCCGACAATAAATATTTTGATTGAACACCGAATTTGTTCTAGGCTCTGTATCATGGCTTCCATATTTTTAAAAATGGCACCTACTTTCACCTGTCAAAGATCTGGTACCCAGCACTACAGGCATGTGTTACAAGGCGGACAACAGACTTAGGAGCTCTCTTCTCCCATCCATTCCCCTGGGAGAAAGGTAGAGGGCAGGAGCTCTACCCCATCCATGAATAATTTATATTCCCACCATGGGACATGTGTATTTACACTGCCACAATGTGGCAAGGCAGTAGTAGACAAGATAAAGCCCATAGGTATTCTGAGGAGGAGAGAAATAATGAGAAAATAATGTTCTCTATGATGTTAGGGATTTTGTCTTGTTTGGTTCATTGTGAGTATCTAAGCCATTGGAAGGGACTAGCATGGGGTAGGCCTTTAGGACACATTTATTGCAAAAATGAATGGGTCAATCACCACTTGTTTTTTTAACTGTTTGTTTTGAAATAATTTAGGCTTGGAGAAAAGTTGCAAAATATAGTATGGGGAGTATTCCCGTTTATCATCCATCCGGTTTCCACTAATGTTAACATCTTCCATATCCATGGTACAATGATCAAGGGCATAAAATTAACATTGGAACAACAGTATTAACTAAGCTCAGGACTATTTGAATTGCACCATTTTCCCCCTACTAATGTGTTTTTCTGTTTCAGGATCCAATCTAGGATTCTCGTATTTAATTGTCGTGTCTCCTCCAATTTGGAATGGTTCCCCTGTCTTTCCTTGTCTTTTATGAACGGGACACTTTTGAAGAAGAACTGTGGACAATTATTGTGTAGAATGTCCTTCAGTTTAGGTTTGTCTGGTGACTGAGGGCTGCTAAAGACTTCAGGAAAGAGGATGCTTGGGTGGCTCAGTCAGTTAAGCGTCTGCCTTCGGCTCAGGTCATGATCCCAGGGTCCTGGGATCCATCCTACATCCGGCTCCCTGAGCAGCTGGGAGCCTGCTTCTCTGCTTGCCACTCGCCCTGCTTATGCTTTCTCTCTCTTTCTCTTTGACAAATAAGTAAATACAACCTTAAAAAATAAAATAAGAAAGACTTTGGGAAGGAATAGCACCTTTTGGTGGGCTTGGTGGAGCAGTGGGACTTGGAAGGAGAGCATTTTTCTCTCTAGGACACCTGTGTACAAACATGTCAATCCTGGAGCATTTGGGTGTTGTCTTGGTTCTTCTTTGCATGTGTAAGTGACGGATACCCTTAGCTGACAGTTAGGAGTTGTCATCACTCTGTGTCCAGCTGTCCTGCTGCTCTGGGTCTATCCTTTCTCCCAATAGCAAGATGGTCTTCTGGATTCGGGTCCAACCCCAGGCTCCAGAGGCTTTAGCTTCCTGGGTGTCAGAGTTGATATGCCCCAGGCCATCATTTTTTTTTAATATTTTATTTATTTGACAGAGAGAGAGATCACAAGTAGGCAGAGAGGCAGGCAGAGAGAGAGAGGGGGAAGCGGGCTTCCTGCTGAGCAGAGAGCCCAATGCGGGGCTCGATCCCAGGACCCTGAGATCATAACCCTGGCCGAAGGCAGAGGCTTAACCCACTGAGCCACCCAGGCACCCCCCAGACCATCATTTACTGGACTTTATGTCCTTCTCTAGTTTGGAGACATAGGGTCTTATATTTATTTTATTTTTCTTACTGTGACTTTTATATTGGCTAATGTTTAACGAGCACTATGTGTCAGACTCTAGACCTTGCTTTCTCAGTGAGGAGTAATATCATCCCTAAAGGGCGAACACTGGCTCTTGGCAGGGGATGGGTCTTACTCTTTTTAGGTACCACAGGCATATCGGTACTTTGTATCTGTTCAGACATACAAGATACCTGTGGCATTTAAATTTCAAGGAAGGGGAATTGATTGGTGGAGAAGAATCTTAAAATCACTCATTGGTGGGAGCAGTCATGGAAAAAAGTTTGAGAAACGTTGATCTAGACCAAATGATTTCCCTATATTAGCTCATTTAATTTTATTATCCCTATTTTCTTGTCCCCACTGAAAAAGGAAAATGAGTTAACTAAGAATTACTGGGATTGAGTTGCCCATAGTCTCCCTGAGGACTGGGGGTACCCACCCAGGATGCATAAACTTCAAAGTCCAAGATCTAAACAGTGAACATCCCTATCTGTGTGTAGCCTCATATTAAAAACCACTTGGAGAGTCAACAGAGACAAACACATAGCCTATTCTAAAACCAGGGAAAACTCTTCTAGGTGCATTCATTCATTGGAATTTCCTGATACAGTATCTCATCATTCGTCTTATTAATAATTGTGAGTCAGCTTTGAAAACATTTGTAATACAGAATGTTAGGATTCTAGTCAGGTGCAGGCCTATAACCACATGAAGACGGGGCCTTTTGTCTATTCACTCTTACATTTCCAATGTCCAGTATAATGAATGCAACACCTAGGAAGTGCTCTAAAAATATGTGTTGAATGAGTAAAAGGGAAAAGGATGTTTTATTTCAAGAAAAAAAAAAAGATTTCAAAGCCAAAATGATTTAATTCTGTTTGATGTTAGAGCCATGATGTTTGCCCTTAAAAAAATAAACACCAACCGCCCAAAATGTAGGAGAAGCCTCATACCTACCACAGAGAAAATGAGTTCTGGGTGGCCTGTTGACTTTAATGTAGAAGCAGCTTCTAGCTACTCAGAGCTTAAATGTATGACTTAATATTGTTATAGCAGGCATAGCTGATAGAGAGATTAAATCAGACTTAATTTTCCATCCATTTTGAGGGGCTCAGGAAAGAAAAAACATACCACCAAGTATTATTGTTTGAGATAGAATGGTGATACATATGATCTTTCCTCTTTTCTTTTATCTTCCAATTGAGTTTCAAGAACAGCTGTTTATGTCTGAGGTGAGGACTAAATCTACCTGAGAGGTATTGTTGCACTGGATTGATGATGAAAAAAACCCAAGTTATATGAGGATGTAGTTTCCTGTCCCTAAGAAATTTTGCATTTACCATCTGTAAACAGGATTAACAGGTATCTTTTTTATTTTTTTTTCTTTTTTAAAGATTTTATTTATTTATTTGACAGTTAGAGATCACAAGTAGGCAAAGAGACAGGCAGAGAGAGAGAGGAGGAAGCAGGCTCCCCGCTGAGCAGAGAGCCCAATGTGGGGTTCGATCCCAGGACCCTGGGATCATGACCTGAGCCGAAGGCAGAGGCTTTAACCCACTGAGCCACCCAGGCGCCCCAGCAGGTATCTTTTTTAAAAAAAGATTTTGTTTATTTGACAGAGATAGAGAGCAAGAGTGTGTATACAGGAGGGGAGGGAGGGGCAGAGGCAGAGGGAGAAGCTCTAGCAGGGAACCCGAGGCAGGGCTCAGTCCCAGGACCCTGGGATCTTGACCTGAGCCAAAGGCAGATGCTTAACTGACTGAGCCATCCAGGCACCCCTGGAAACAGGAATCTTCAATTGCTCATCATATTACACAAAAATCTGTTAATTCATCTCATAATCCTTACCAAAGCCTAACATGTGCTTCTGGTTGTGATTTAAGCATGGCTGCAGGATTGATTTTGATTTGCCAGACTACCTCTATGGGCAAATTCAAATTTCAGTTTTCACAGATCCTTCCCAGATTAAGCAATTCAGAGGATCAGAATTCAGGAAAGGCTAGATTGCCTCCAAAGAAGCCCATTTTCATATATACAAGTGGAGATAGACAAAAGGATGGTGACATCACCACCGTGTCCTCATTTTCTTGTTCCCAGTGGCATTTACTAGCAGCCTTGAGAGGGCTTCTAAGAAAATCTACCGTGAGTGCAAAGGAAATGAAAAGTTGTGTAGCTCAGAATCTGAGCGTGGTTAGGAATTTTGCTGGCTGCTTCAAAGGATAAGCCATTTTCCACCCCCATGTTAGACAAAAGCTTCCTTTGGATGTGGGTTCAAATATTTCTTTCTGTAAATCACATTTTTTAGAGTCCTATAAGGTGGCTTTTTTTGTTTTCCTTTGCTTTTAATTCTGCTTTTCCCCATCCCCTTTGAAGCTTATAAAACTTGGCATAGTTAAATGGTAGTGTTGGGAAGCAGGGACGCACACACAGGCAGGCTCGCTGCTGTGCACACACTCAGACCCCTCTTACCTGGGCAAGCGTACTCCAGCCCTCTTCATGGAGAGGTGGGTGCTTCACGGCTTCTAATTACAGGCTTTCTGCCTCCTAACACTGAGCCTTTGAGAACCCTCTCAGCAGGAACACCGTGTACTACAGACACTCCATTCCACACACTGAATGACCTAATATAATTATTCAGAATTGAAAATCACTTTCACTTCAACACGAGTACTTCAACCACCCCGCCACTCCCACCTTCTTGGAGTTACTAACTTAGACATTTCTTTTCAGCATCTTATCAGAATCAGGCTTATCTAGTAGTGCTCTGATGAGCTCTGCACCAGCTTAGCTTTGGGGAACCCCTCATGTCAAATTCCACCCACCACCCCTTGGCTGCTTTAAAAAGAAAAAAAAAAAGAAGAAGACACTAGCAAATGTAGCAAATGTTACTTGCTCATTTGCCTAACGCATTTCCACACCCTTGAGGTCTGCTTCAGACCTCTATTTGGGTTTTATTGTCCTCTGCTTCTATAATTCATATGGAAAAATCACTTTGGTATTATGTAAAGTACAGCATATAATTGCTTTTTGACTTCTTCTCTGGGGGATGGTTTGCTGTCCCAGGCAGTGATGTGAGCATGGTGGGGGCCAATCCCAAGGTAGTCAAATTGATTATTTTTCATGAATGCCCCACTCACTGTTGCATGGTCCACCTGAAATTAGAACTAACATTCTATGAAAAGGAAGAGCTGGCCTGAGGTGACAGGTTCAAAGGGGGGCTCTAAAGGATTTTTTCTTTTCTTTTTTTGGGGGGGCAAGGGGGTCCAGTTTTTGTTTGTTTTTTCAGATTTTATCTTTGCCAACAAAAAGGTGAAATATCTTCCAAAGTTAAAAAAGCATGCCCTCTTGGCCTTAAAAGTTTACAAAAGGCAATAACATGAGGAGACCATGATCCAGGACTTTGAACTTGGACTAACTTGGGACGTTGCCCCAAGCACGTCTTAGCTGAGAGAACTTGGGCAGTTGCTTAACTTCTCTGAGCCAGGACCTTCTTCTCTTTCAAAGGGAACACACAGGCTTCCCCTTTTCTAGGGTTGCAGGAGGGTGACAGTCGTCAGCAGGAGGGTAGGGTCAGGAGAGGTTTTTAAGGCATCTTGAAGTCTAAGCGAAGGTGGTTAGCTTGTATTCTATGGATTAGCACCAATATCGATTTCCAGGGGAGTAAAGATATTATCGGGTTTGTGGTACCCAAAGTTAACTGAAATACCAGCACAGTGCTTTCCAAATGGTGTACACCAGTAGAGCGCATTTTGGCTCTTACGAATCACTTAGTAAAATGGCAGGTGCTCTTTAATAATTGTTATTATAAGTAAAATAGTGATGGTGGTGACGGTAATGGTGATGGAAAGCTCAGCTTTACTCCTTGCTGTTTTTTAAAGTAAACCCGACTCTCCTGTTGGACCCGCATCCCCACATCCTTTTGCCAAGGTGGTAGCAACTCCTGGTGGGCCCATATTGCCCTGGCTACCCTGGGTCGGGACCACGTGACCCCTCCCCCGCGGGGTGCCCTGAAAGCCGAGTTTAGTGGCCCCCCTCCCCGCCCCCCCATCCCTCGCCAAGGCCTGGTGGACCTGGGCGGGCGCGCGGGAGGCCGCGCACTCCCGGAGGACCCAGCAGCGGCCCCCGAGAGTGAAAAGAGAGCATTGACGCGGCCGCTGCCCGAGCTAGCGGGCGGCTGGGGACGCGGAGCAGCGCCTCCGCTGCCGGCCCCTTAAAAGGAGCAGCTGCCGCCGGGCGGCTCAGACGCGCGGGGATGAGGCGGGCGGCGGCCGAGCGCGCGCTTAGGCGCCGCCAGTGACCGAGGCGGACCTCAGGGGCCGCTCGGGGCCCGCAGGTAACCGCGCGCCGGCCGGCGGGCGGGTTTTGTCCTTGGGCTTGAAAGTGACAGCAGCCGCGGCAGCAGGGGAGGGGCGGGGGTCAGGGAGGCTGGAAGGAGGAGGTTGGGCGGCGAGGGGGAAGGGGGAAGCGGGGAAGACGGCGAAGAGGGGGAAAGGCCAGGGAGGGAGGGAGGAGGGAGCCGCGCCAGGGAGCGGCTGGAACGCGTCGCACTTGCTTCCAGCCCTGGCGTTCAAGTTCCCCACCTCCGACCTCTCGCAGCGGGCGCCGGCCGCATCCCCCCGGAAAGGCTCCCGCGCCGCGCGCCCGCGGATGCTCCAGCCAGCCATGTTTTCCGGGCCAGCATCTCGGGCCGCGCCGCTGAGCTTCGAGGCCAGCGCGCGAGGACCGCTTGGGCCGGCGCGGGGGCAGGTGGAGGGAGACCCCGCCGCCAGGCTCCACCTGGCTCGCCTGCTGGGGGGCTGGGGTCCGCGGGAGGATGCTGTACTTGGCCGCCCCTGGCTTCAGAGCCAAGGTCCCTTCCCCCCTCTCTGCTTCCATTCCCGCCGTCCCCACTTCACTGGCCTGCTGCCACTTAATGAGCTGTTGCCCACCCACCGCCCATCTCTCTGGTAGCCTGGATTTCGAGCTTCTTTAGGAGTGTTGTTTGCATAAAACTGGGCTCAGCTGGAGAACGTGGAGGGCTGAAGAGGAGGAGGCCCTTTTGTGTAGCGCCCCATTGTAGAGCCATCTTTCTCCCCCCACCCCCTAGCCTATGGAGGTCCCCGGCACAGAAAGAGGGAGGGTAGAGCACCCCAGATCTCCTGGGCTTGCTTCCTCCCCTGCCTTACTGGGATTCCTCATCTGTGACCCAAAGGTTGTTCCGAAGGGGGGAGGGCACTTTTTCACCTGGGATGTCCCCAAATACCCCATGCCTGTAGTTTCCATGGCTTCCCAGTCCGCTCACAGGAAATGCAACTCTTGGCAATCATGCCTGTCTGCCTTGGGCAGCTTCTTACAACAGACCATAGCGGCTAGGCATCCGTGGGCTGTAGGGATGGTATTCTGGGTTGGGGGTTTATTTGAGACTTTGCTTGAGATGCTCTTGAGTAAGAGTTGAGAGTTCCTCATTTATTCCACTTACTCTGTAGCGGAGACTTGTCCTTAATTTTCTCCTAATAACGAAGCTTCATAGTTGGCCTTTTCTACACAATGTGGTGTGTTTCCACCTGAGGCTGTGCCTTGAGTTGGTCTTGTGGTGGTTTGTGGATGGAATAGAACATATGTGAAGGTGGCTCTGTTACCGAATGAGTAATGGGCAGCATACCTATAGCAGTGAGCTATAAGGAGTGCCTAAGCGCCGACCAGATGCCTGTTCTCAGCTCTTTTCATACATTGTGTTCTTCAGGACATACAGACACCAAGAATCCCCATGTAACATAAAGAAAAGCATGGAGAGGTTAATTGCTGTGTCCGCAGCAACCACAAGGCTGTGGTGGGATGTGATCTAGGCAGTATCCCTTCGGAGCTGCTCTTACCCCTGCCCTTTGGTGGAAGGTGGGCTGTAAAACTTCTCTATGACATCATTCTGGGGCACCATGAGGTGCCTAGAAGAACACTGACTGTGGAGTTGGACAGGTTTGGGTTGAATCTTGGAACCAGCATTTACAGAATTTTTTAGTTAACCTATATGGTATGCTACCTAGTAATGCATATAAAATGCCTAGTATATAATTTATAAATAGCTCTTAGTAGATGTATTTTGGAGTTGCAAGAGCAGTGTCCCAACCAGTTACAGATTGTATTTTATTTTTTTAAAGACTTTATTTATTCGACAGAGACACAGCCAGAGAGGGAACACAAGCAGGGGGAGTGGTAGAGGGAGAAGCAGGGAGCCTGAGGTGGGGTTCCATCCCAGGACCCTGAGATCATGACCTCAGCTAAAGGCAGACACTTAACGACTGAGCCACCCAGGTGTCCCCCCTTAAAGATTTTAAAACAGAGGCTGTCTGCATTCATGGTCAACTTTAGCCTTTAGGGTCTGAATGAAGTTGACAAAATGCCTGAACCTCTATAAGCCTCAGTTTTCACATCTGTGAAGCAGGTTGTTCTGCAGCCAAAAGAGAAATGTACTTAAAATAGCACATGGGCTGGCACACATGGTATTCAGGAAATTTTGCTGCTGGGCTTAATTCTTTGTAAATCAGTATAGGCTCCTGTATTTTATTTTGTAATATCTGAATTAGTATGGTTCAACATTGTTCCTTGGGCTGCAGTGCATCAAAAATCTTCTGCTAATCTTAGCTTAAAGAATTTGCTTGCATACTTACGTACCCACACTCATGTTCATGGGTGCTTTGGCTTACCTTTGTGTACCCACCCATGCATGCACAGCTCATACCAGGTACATTTGCAATGATAGGAACTTAGTGAATTCTTATTTATTTAATAAGAGTCCTGTTTCTCTTTGCAAAGCAATCACTCTTTTAAGGGTTAGGGAAACTTCACATTTAATTTTAAAACTGTCTGAAAACCAGCTGGAAAAATTAGCACTGCACCTAACAGCTGCAACAGGAATAAAATGGATTGACTATGACATTTACTTTCTTCATAGGCTCTAAAAAACTGTAACGTATTTTGTTAAACCGTTATGAACAATCGACTGGAATCTTAATTTAGTTAAACAATTATAAAATGAATATGTTCTCCAGTGTGGTTTATAGATGTTGGTAAATGGAAAGAAGTCATTGAATGAAACATTTTCAAAATACAATGTTGACATGGATTAACATGTTATAAACAGCTGTTTAGAGTTTGGCCAAAATATTTGTTTATAAATGAAAAGGATGCCGTAAGCCCAATGTTTATTTAAAAAAAAAAAAAGAATGTGTTAACTGGACAACTACCTAAATGCCCATCAATAAAAGTAAAAGAAATTACAGCATATATTTACAATAGGGTGAAAGTATAGTTCTTGAAATAATGAGGTGATGTTTATGCTGATACGCAGAATTTTGTTTCAGTCGTCTTTTCAGCACCTCCTAGAACAGTGCTTCCTACTTAATAGTTGCTCTATAAATAATTTACAGGAATGAGTGAATACTGTTGAGTGAGACAAAAGCATTGAGTAGTACCCCTAGTTCGGCACTGTGTACGTTTTTAAATGAGCGAATGTGTGTATGTGTATAGAAAGCAATGGCTGTCTCTGGAGAGAAATTGGAGGACCAGGGTAAGGGGGTTTGGGGTGGGTTGGTTGATTGATTATTTTGTACCATGCCCCCACTATGTGCATGTGCTAATTAAAAACCAAAAAAATTTAGAGGATCCTATTTCCCTGAATTTGGATTTACTTTTTATTATATGTAACTCAGCCTCCCCACTACCCTTTACTACAGGCTATTAAATTTGTCTTCTTAAAGTACCTGCAACCCTCTGATAGGATGAGGAGCATAAATTTGTTCTGGAGAGGAAAGTGTCGGTTAGATGGAATTCCTGTCTGGTAAGTGGTGCGTTGTCCTGCCTGTGAGATTGTTCCTTAGGAAGACCCTATTGTCATTCCTTGGAGCAGTCTTCGTGGACCTCCCACACCGTCAACAAGAGTATGGTCCCTCTCAGGAGCTCCTGGCTATTTTTAGATGAATGGATGGGTAGAGTATGACTCATCTAAGAATTTATAATTTTGTAGCAATAAGGGCATGTCTCAAAGTAAGCAGTTATTGCTTTGAGATGGGTACTTCCTGGTCTTTGAGAAGCAGATTACATGCCCTTCCAGAATTCTGACCTCTTTTAGAGGTTCCTGCGGCAGGTGGTCTCAAAGAGCAAGATGGTTCATGAAAATACAGGAAGAAGCTATTAGGAATTCTCTGTTGATACATTTTGAAAATGTTATCTTTTTAATATCCTATATATCCCAGGTGTTAATAGGACCTGGAATTTGCATCGCCTTTTGTTTTGTACTGGCCAAACCACTGAAAGTTAGTTGCCCATCTTAATGCCGCTTCCCCTTTGCCTTTTTCCTTCAGTTTCTAAGTTTCTTTTGAAGTTACTATATTCTGTGATAGATGTCACACTTTTTTAAACGGATTTTTAAAGAGTGACAAAAAAAAAATAAAGAGTGACAAAGTTAGAGTTTATAAGAACGTAATTAAAATTTGTGTCTAGAATTTTTAGTATGTGCCCATCTCTAAGATTTTGGTGTCACTTTGTCATCCTTGACCATCTTGGGGAATTAAAACTTAACACACTAGTTTCTATTGCAGCCTTCCAAAAAGATACCAACTCTTTTTTTTTTTTTTTTTAAGTTTTATTTATTTAAGAAATCTCCACACCGGACAGGGGGCTTGAACTCACAACCCTCAGATCAAACATCGCATGCATTTCCAACTGAGCCAGCCAAGTGGCCCAAGATACCAACTCTACGTCCTGTGGGCGTTTGTAACTTAGACATAGCACTTACATGCATTACTTAACTCACAAAATAACCGTAGCAGGTTTGCGTTATGGTTATTATCAGAGATAACACTAATCACACATTTTTGTTTTTTCCCTTCATATTCCTTGACGTTCTGGAGCTGGCCTGCTACTCTCAGTCTGGCCTTGGTGATGGATCTGGACAAGACCACTTGTAATCATGGCTCAGCACAGACAAAAACATAAACATTGTCCAGGCCACAAAAATGGCCCAATATTCTTCCCTCCTAATGTGACTGACTGGTGCTGTGTTATTTCTCCCATTACAGTGGAGTGTTGTTTTGTTTCTCCTGCATTCAAGGTAAGATTTATTAGTTCTTTGTGATCATAGAACTACCACCCTTTGCTAATAGCATCCAGTCCAGAAGGAAGCTCTGCTTTCTCAGACCCTCCCTCAAGTCTCCTAAAGTCACCTGACACAGACCCAACTCCTATAAGGAGCCCCTTGCTCTACCCTCTTACTGAGCCAGTCCCAAGGTCCCCCCCATGTGCATTCTCCTGTTGCAATGATTAATACATCAACTCATTCAACTACAAGTATGTTCCTGGTGGTTTTTGAAGCATTTTCATTTGGTTGCTTATAAACAGAAGAATTTTTCATCAGTCTTTGAGTAATATATATTTTTTAAAGATTTTATTTATTTATTTGACAGAGATCACAAGTAGGCAGAGAGGCAGGCAGAGAGAGAGAGGGGTAAGCAGGCTCCCTGACAAGCAGAGAGCCTGATGCGGGGCTCGATCCCAGGACCCTGAGATCATGACCTGAGCCGAAGGCAGAGGCTTTAACACACTGAGCCACCCAGGCGCCCCATCTTTGAGTAATATTTTAAAGTAACATACAGCATGTTACTTTAAATTACTGATTACTCATTATAGTCAATCTGAAAAGTACAAAAAGGTATTAAGAATAAAAGGAAAATTCTTACTAATTCCATAACCCAGAAAGAATCATTGTAACATTCTGCTGTATTTTCTCTGTATATCTATATATACTTCTACTTCTGTTGTCTTCTTTCTCTGTGTGTATATACATTCTCTCCTATAGACACACACACACCCCATAGGTAATTGGGATTATCTTCCCCCCCCGCCTTTTTTTTTTTTTTTTTTTTGACAGAGAGAGAGATTGAGAGAGAGAAAGAGGACATGGGAGCAGAGAGAGAGGGAGCGGGAGAATCTTAAGCAGGCTCCATGCCCAGCACATGCCTGACATGGGGCTCGATCTCTTGACCCTGAGATAATGACCTGAGCTGAAATCCAGAGTTGGACTTTTAACCAACTGAGCCACCCAGGCACCCCAGGATTATCTTGTTTATGTAGTTTTGTTCTCTGCTTTTTTCTCATTTACCCTATCATTATTATGTCCATAATTACATTCATCTGATTTTCCTCAAATACATATTTTTATTTTTAAATAATATCTTGCCATAGGGGAGTAGAAAGTTGCTCATTAATTATCCTATGTGAAATGATCAGCTTTTCCATTTTCAGGGGCTGTGATAAATATGCTTTAATATATATTCAGATTTCTGTTTTAGTTTTCTCTAGAGTATATACTTCGAAAAAGTTCTTTCTATGTGTTGCCTAATTATTTCTCAGAAAAACATCGTTGGCATTACTAACCATCCAGAGACTTGGTAGCAGTTGGGAACCAGGGCTTGCTGCACTGTGGGGAGCCCTGAAGTCTGCTCAGCTGTGCGGTGCCCTGCACATCTGTTTTCTCCTTCTCTTTCGTGGCAGCCTGGTTGTCACATTTTACTAACATGGCTGCATGTGCGGTCACCATGTGGGAGCAGGGAGGGGCTGTTCCCAGCGAAGCAGGAATTACTGTGCATTGCTGCACCCCATTCTCCTAAAACCTCTCTCTGGGCAGAATCCTCACCTCCTCAGTACCTAACAGGCAGCTTTGTAAAACATGCTGTCCAGTAAATATGAGCTACTTGCCCAAGTAGACGATAATCCTGTTTCAGACGTAAAGCAGCTTGCAGTTTTATTTTTTATTTATTTATTTTTTAAATTCAATAACTGCTATTTTATTTTATTTTTTTTTTAAAGATTTTATTTATTTGACAGAGAGAAATCACAAGTAAGCAGAGAGGCAGGCAGAGAGAGAGGAGGAAGCAGGCTCCCTGCTGAGCAGAAAGCCCGATGTGGGGCTCGAACCCAGGACCTGGGATCATGACCTGAGCCGAAGGCAGCGGCTTAACCCACTGAGCCACCCAGGCGCCCCGCAGCTTGCAGTTTTAAAAATCCTTTAAATCAAATACAGTTTTCTCCCCAAAGCAAATATAAAAATGTAGAACCCTTACTCCCCCCCCCACCCCCCCCAATTTTCCTCCTCTCATCTTGCAAATGTTTACCCAGGGCCTCTTTTTGCCAGGCACTGTTATGGGCCCTGGGGCTCTAGCAGCAAGCTAGCAGTGAGCTCAACCAAGCTTGCATTGTGCAGTGTGGATACAGAGAGGGGGAAAAATGCCAGGGAGTGACACCTACTTTGATGTAAAATAATAAAGCAGTGTGAGGAGACAGAAAGTAAAGGGATTTGTAGTTACTTTGGATAGAATGGTCCAGGGAGGCAAATATAAATTAAGGAGTAGTTTCTCTCCTATTTGTGGGCTGTGATTGTTGATCCAGAATATTCTTCACAGTTGAGATGTTACTGAACGTCTAAGTACGGGTTGTCACTGTATGTGGTTTGTGATGCTCCCTTTGAGGCCATCTCGGTGACAAGCACTCTCCATATGTTATTTCATCGAATATTCCCACTGCTCCTACTGGAGAGCTGTTACGCCTTTGCTGTGGAAGTCAGTGTGTGGGGAGCCAGAGAGGTTAAGTAAGTTACTGTGCTAAGTTCACAGGGCTCCTCTGTAGCAGAGCCGATCCCCACATTCAAACTTTGTTGAAAGGCCCTTGTCACCCGCCATTGGCCAAGACTGAGAAGTCTAGAGTTAGTCCTTCCTTAGGTTCCTGAGGTTAAGAAGGAAAAGGCACTTGTGGTCAAAACTCCTGGCAGAAAGGTTAATTAGAAACCATTGGTATGTAAACTATTTATATGGATGACGGGCAGCTTTTGTTTCTAGAAAGTGGGTACAGGCACGGGCCTCTCTTCATATGCTAACTAGTTGTACACAGTCTGCGAATGTGCAAAGGAAGCCAGCTCCCTTTGTGTCTAGGAATAGCCTGGAAAGACTTGTTCTGCTTTTGATCCGAGTGGTGCTGTAGTGAGTTATTTAACATATGTTCCCTTACACCCCCGTTATTGAGCACATACGTTTTGGCCCACGATTACAAGTGTGTACACAGGTTAAAAGGACACAGGCATCTTTTTTGGTTGTTGTTCTTCTTCCCTAGAAAATGGAGATATCCATTTCAACTGTCCCCCTGGCAGTATTATGGGGAAGAAAGTTTTCTCTTGGGCGGTAGTTACTATGTGTGCCTTGTTTCATAAAAGAAAAAATATTGAGGACCAAGTGGGGAGAAAGTGGCTGCTCTAGGGTCAGACTGCTGCCTTTCATACATCCCTGTGGTTCTGACGTGAATCTGGTTTTTCAAGCGTTAGATGACAGTGCAGCATCTAGCAGATCTTACCAATGGAAGGGAATGACATTGAGGCTGTAATTAATTTTTCAGCTCAATTACATGTGTCTTTTGATAGCCCTAATACTTCATTGAGCTCTGGTAATCCTGCCATCAAGCTCAGCCTAACTTGGTATGAATTTGCCTGTAGGAGATTTCTGGATATGGGTATTTCTTTCAGAAAGTATAACACACAGGATGAATATTTTTGGATGAGAGAGAGAGGGAGTGATACAGGTGTTTTACTGCTCCACTAAAAGTGTGGTGTGTACTTTGAGTCTGGCCAAGGGGTTACCCATTGAGTCTGTCCCAGTTAAAGCTGTATTCTCAGCTGAGGCATTTTTTAACTAGATTGAGAATGTGGAGGTCTGAGGCCATTGATTTCTTGATTCCCATAATTCTGACATCTGATTTCAGCCTTATGTTCCAACCGGTAGATTAGGGAAAATGGCAGAGGGAGAGAAGAGTTGTGATCACATTTGAAAGATTTGTAACTTCATTCTGTTTTTAAATGTTTACTTTTCAAGGGATTCAGGGAGAACATGGAATCCTAATTTAACTATTAGTGTCATAGGGATTGTTTCTTTGAAATTCACATAATAATAACAATGATGTTTAAATGTAAGATGAGAGGCTGGAAAGTTATTTTAGAAATACTTAAATCCAATAGTGTCCTCTTGATTTTTGTATTTGTTACGAGATATAATCAGGTCCTGGAAAACTTTCAGAAAACATCCGTCTTCTCTGTACCCCTTTTAATCCTAACTTTCTTCCTATCATTGTTTACTGAATGTTCATCTATGGGGAGAAAAAGGCAGTTAAGTTCTAGTTCTTGACTAGGGGAAACAAATGAACCAGTAACAGTAATCCAGTGTGGCAAATGCCATAAATCATGGGGAAAATGTGAGGGGAACACAGTGAAGGTTGAGGTTGTTTCTGCTTATGAGTGACTACCATAGGCAAATGGGCCTTGTAGTACCAATAGGAGTTTGCCAAGCAGACAAGGAAGAAGGATCTCCTAGGGAGAGGTTAAATGAGCAAAGCCTTATTGGCATAAATGTGCATGGTCTTTTCATAGACCGTATATAGTGGAGTGCATCTAGAATTTCATAGAATGAAGGGGAGATAGCAGATGAGGCTAGAGAAAGTTTCACGGATACACTGTGGAGGCTCTGGTTGGTGTGACAAACTGTGCTGATTCTCTGTAACACCCTATTTCCCTTAGAACTCTTTCCATTACCATAGTGAGAATCTGAACTCAAAACTGCCTCACACGGCAGTTTTTATCATACGAAAAAGCCCAAAGATAGACTGGCATGGATGGATCCAGGTACCCAAAGGTTGTTGTGAAGCTGTCCTTGGATGTCAGCTCTGCCCTCTGCTTTGTTGGTCTTTTTTTTTTTTTTCCTTTTAGTTAAGATTTTATTATTTATTTGAGAGAAAGAGAGAGCATGAGAAGGGGGAGGGTCAGAGGGAGAAGCAGACTCCCTGCCAAGCAGGGAGCCTGATTCGGGACTCCATCCCAGGACTCTAGGATCATGACCTGAGCCAAAGACAGTTGCTTAATCAACTGAGACTCCCAGGCGCCCTGCTTTGTTGGTCTTATAACAGGCTCAGCTGTCGTGGGCATGGCAGTAGTCCTAGCAGCAATACACCCCCGTCTTTGCAGTTTAGCAACCTCCATGAAAAGGGATCTTTTTTTTCTTAGTAGTAACAACTGGAGTCCTGAGATTGAGTCCTGTTTGGATGAACTTGGATCATATGACCATCCCTGAACACTTTGGCTAGAGAAGAACCAGACATGCTGACCCCTGGAGCGGGGAGCTGGTTGCTGCAAAATGAGGCATGAAGACGAGATCAACCAAAACAGTACACGTTCCAGTATAAATTTCACTCTAGGCTATTAAAATGAATAATCCTTTGAGAAGACCCTAGATTCCTTTTTGATTCATTTTGCCTTCATAAGGGCCAGCCAGAAAACTCATCCTCCTTTTTATAGATCTTCCTAGGAAGGGTAAGTTCTAGCAATATTTTCAGGGTTGTTAGTTAAGAAAATATTTCAGTAGCATATCACTCTCCCCCCCACTTATGTTCTCCAGCACAAGATTCCTGAGAATTTTCTGTGTAGAAAGTACCAGAAGCTAAAAACCTACAGCGTGCCCACAGTTACTAAACAAAGATGATGAATCCTGGCTTCACAGGACTTAGAGCTTGGTAGGGGAGATAAGATGAGAACAAAAATAATGATATATAGCAAAGAAATGAGTATGTATCAAAAACACAAATGAATATATATCAAACATAAAATAATGTCTAATAAGAAAACTATATATGTGTGTGTAAATATGTATATATACCTATGTATGTATGTGTGTATATATACACACATATATATGAAATATATGAGAATCCTATAAAGAATACAGCCCATGCCGTTCATCACAGTGTGAGTGAGATCGGAGTGAGGAGAAGCTGAAACGTGCATGGGCCTTTTTCATTTGTTTCCAGTTTCCATGTGCCCCTCTTGGTGTGAGCATCTCACCACGTGGGTGTGATTCTAGTGCTTGTTATGTATTTTTTTAAAATTCCACATGGTCCTTGAACCCAAGCCAGCTTCCTCAGCTGCTGTTTAACCAGAGAAGGCGCAATCGAGGGTGATTTTGACTACAAGCTGTCAGGAAAAAAATACTGAGGTGTCATAATGAAGATAGAGATTACCTAACTGAATCTCTATTTTAAGAAATATTAATTTTCACTTTGCCAAATACAGGCCTCAGCCGTTTTTCTTTGAATCATCTCTCGCAGGCAAGTGTATAAAATAGCTTTCAGTTGAGTGAATGATGGTACTTGAACGTCACTGTTTCACTCCGTGAAAAGAGAAAGAAACGGGACATTTGGATTACTTTCTGGATGGAAAAGATGACCATGTCCATTGTTGTCCTGGTGTGAAACAGACCCGTGTAGGATGGAAATACAGCGGGGATATTAATGCACCCTCATGCCGTCTCATTGTTGTCTGCCTTTTACCTTTGAACGTTAACTTGAGCGTAGGTACTGGAACGAGACCATATAGCTTCCTTCCGCGTCTCCGTGTTGCTGTCTGTGGCACAAGGGCTGCACTCAGAGTCTTCTCTCAGAGCTGCAAGAGACAACACAGCTCATTGAATTCACCTGCCTTCTTCTGCAGGAGGGGAGACAGAGGTTGTTAAGCTTCCGCAAAGTCAACAACGATCTCTAGAAGCAGATCTTCCCTTTGAAGAGTTGCTCTCAGGCCAGGCTTCTAGGGAAGGGGAACTTGCTGTAATGACATGGCCTTAGAAATATCCACTATCCTCAGACTTCCTTCTCAGTCTTTGAAATCCTTTTCAAATTCATAGTAAGGAATGACCGTGAAATCTCTTGGGCGACCAGAAGAACACCGAGAAGGAACTGACCTGGGCTGACATTTCCTACCAGCCGCACTGGGTTTTGCCAGGGTTATTTTTGCCCTTGGCAGTCTTCTTCCTCCCTAATTGCTGGGCCATATGGTGCCTTGTCCCCCACATGGAGAGTTGGCACTTTCCCGCCATTCAGTCTCTGTTCTTTCTGCTGCACAAATTACCCGCCATGGTGTTGGGGTTGAACAAACTCACCCCCGCCCCTCGAGGCTCTGCAGCTTCTGTGCCTTAAAAATCACAGCTGAAACCTCCTGTAGATGCTCTCAATTGGTGACCAGGAAGGAGAAAATGGAACAAGAAGTAGTGAAATGAGACTGAGTTTCGGAGGCAATCAGACCTGGGTTCAAATCCCGACACACGCTTGCCATCATCGCCGTTGTTCTTGCTGGCATCACGGTGAGCACTTCTGCCAGGCGCTGTGATCTTTTTTCTGATGTCATTTATTTGTCACATTGGCTCTCGGCTTGGGGACGGTTGGTTATGAAGACACCTGCCCAAGTTACGTGCCTCTGTCCAGTCTCCTACTCCAGACTTTCTCTTTCCCAATCCCATGCTCCTAACAATAATGCCTTTGTACTCTAAAATATTATCTGATATTAAATCGTGCTTTTAAACGGTATTCCATATCATAATGTAATCTGGAAACAGGTGATCCTGCTTTTATTAGAATGTTCCAAATCTGGAATTCACTCAAATGGTAACATACTTTCACATGAGGTCTTGGATAGTAATGGAGAATTTTGGATTGGAGGGATGTAAGATTTGGGGTGTTTTCATAGCACTTCGCAGGTTTCATTTTCAAGGCCTCCACCTTAAATAGAATTAGACTAAGAAACCATCATAACCACGTGGGGAAGTCCATATTCAAGGGCACAGAGAACGTTTTGATGAAGGAGATCTGTCAGGAGTTGCCCCTCATGGGAGTGTTTGGTCTTGCTACAAAGGACTTAGTAGAATCCTACTTGTGACTATTCTCAGGGGGTCGTCAAAGTTTCTGAATGCTAGAAAGTGGTTTTGAAGGAAGGATGGTACAATGACAGAATTGTCAATAACTGGGTATTTAGTGACATTTTGAAGCTCTTTTTGAAAATGTCCATATTTTGTGAGAGTCTAAACACTAAAGTAATGATTGCAGTGTGTTTCAAAACTGGTTCCAAAAGTGAAAATAATGGGTAAATTCTAAGCTTCTAAATATACACAGAGCAGAAGTTGCCACCAACTTCCTATTTATTCCTTGAATATTTAATGGTATGCTCAGAAATGTGGAATGCATTATTGTCACACTGTGAAGCCCCTGGGGGCAGTGACACTGCCTCATTTATTTTTGTCTCTCCCGTGTCTACTGTAGTGTCTCCATCCAGTAGGTGCTCAATCAGTGTGCAACTGAATTCACTAATTTGAGATGAGAAAGAAAGCCACAGTATTTGGAAGAAACACAAAACCGGGTCATTCACACATTCATAAATCAGTCACTCAAAAGATAGGTATTTCGTTCCTTTTGGAGCCAGGAGCTGTTCTAAATGCTGGGAGCGGGGTAGAGAGGAGCTTCCAAAAGATTAACAGTGGTGGAAGGTGATAGACAATAAAGAAGTAAATAAATCCTTGTGCTATCAGGTGCTGCAAGGAAGAAAGCACGTAGCAGTGTGGTGGGAGACACTAGGAGAGAGGGAAGGGTCCTGCTGAACCAGGGTGGTCAGGGAAGGCGTCCTAAGGTGGTGCCATTTGAGGGGACATTGGACTGATGAGAAAATGACAGCCATGTAGGGATCTCTGGGGAAAATCAGTCTGCAAAGAAATGGGGAGCGAACTCATTCAAGTAGCTTTAACAAAGTAGGAGTGTATTATCTTTTCTCTCTCACATTACTAGTGCAGCTTGATGATCACCTGGACCCAGATTGCGTCTTCTTTTTTTTTTTTTTTTTTTTTTTTTCTTTGCCCTCTACAGCTTTTGGCTCCTTCTATCTTGTCACTTCTCTAGCCTCAGGCTTCAGAATGACTATCCAAGCCTGAGCCGCCATATTTGCTTTGCAGCCAGTCTGACTAAGGAAGCGCTGAAGAGAGATGTGCCTTCTCATTTTCAGGTCTTTTCCTGAATTTTGCACGTAATATTTCTGCTTTGATTCTCTTGGCTAGAATGTAGTCCCCTTGCTACACCTACCCCCCTCCCCACCCCAAGGCAGGCTGGAAATATAGTCATGAGAAATTGGGAGTTCTATCGCTAAGGAAGAAGGGGAGAATGGAAACTGGGGGTCACGAAGCAATCCCTGACACAGTCAGCAAGTGCAAGAGCTCCACTATGTTCAAAGCCGCCGTGGCTGGTAGCTAATAGAGAGTGGAGGCAGATGAGGGCAGAGAGGAAAGCTAGAGTGAGATCACATAGGACGTTTTACGTCATTGTTAGGAATTTTTCTTTCTTTCTTTTTTTTTGGTGTTTTGCTCTCAGTGGGACATCATTGCAGCTGTGAATGGACAGCAAAGGAGTAGAAGAGAAGGTGATCTGATGATGTAGGTTTTAGAGGGTTTTACTCTGACCGCTATGGAAAATGAACTGTCAGAGAGCAAGAGTGTAAACACACAAGTTACGGGGGAATATGCAGATTTATGGGGATTGATGGTGGTGGGTTTTACCAGAGTTGTAGGCAGTGGAGAGAGTAAGGGGAGGTCAGGTTTAGAGTACATGTTGGGTGTGGGTGTAAGGCAAAGGGAGAGTAGTAACAATAATCGCTAATGACTTACTGGGAACTTGTACAGTGCAGCATTGGATGCCCTTCTGGGTCCTGACTTACTCGTTTGACCTTCGTGGTAACTATGCCACGGGTGCTACTTATTCTCACTTTGGGGATCAGGAAACTGAAGTACGGCAAGGTCAAGTAACTTGGTCAAGGTCACTGGGGTGGAAACTGGAGGATCCATCATCTAAAATTGGCACTCTAACTCCTAATTCTGCTCTCTTCCACTGGAGGGTGGTGTTCGCGTGCTCACTTGAGCCCTCGGGTCCACAGTGGTTCATTTATAGAGATGATGAAGGAGATCAGGGCTGGAGGACAAATCTGTACTGCAGTTGAAGCTCATATAAAGTTGCAAACATAGTATGGAGTATTCCTGTTAGACACTTGTCCTAATAATAATAACTTAAGCATGTGCTCCGTTCATTCTAAGCTGTCTCTGAGAGATCTAAGCAGAGATTTCACACAGGCAGTTAGGTTCTAGGCAAGGCTATAGCTCACACTGTCCCTCTAGCTATAAATTGGAAATTCATCAGTATGTACATGTGAAGCCAGAGGTCTGGATTAGAGCACCTGGAGCTGGTTTTCTGGGGAATTTTGGTATGCCCTAAGAGAGTTTAGTGTAAGGAGAGATTTAGTTCCTGTTCGGAACCTACTTAATTAATGGTAAGAGGTCCCCTGGATTGTACTATCTTAAGTTGCAATCCCTTTGAAGTGCCAGGCACCGTTAAGTACTTTACATGGATTATGTCATTCAATTCTCTTAGCAACTTGAAGCTGTGGGGATGTTTTCCCCGTTTTATCAGAGGGGCAACTAGCAGCTGGTGGGCATGGCAAACAGGAACACGGCAGTGGAGATTCCAACCCTAGTCTCTCTAAACCTCTGTTTTTAACTACTGTGCTATACCATTGTGGAGGAGTTTGATGATGAAGAGATGATTTGATAAGGTGAATGACATTGGTATCTGGCATTCATTTGAATAGATAGCACCCTGAACCTTTAAGGTGCACTCTGAGCATGAAGCTTCCCCTTCTTTGTTCTAACCTTGGGAGGGGATCCTGAAGCACATATACCCTCAGGTGCTCCCTGTATCTTTGCTGCCTGCCAGGTGTGGCTTCATTCGGTCCTTGAGTCAACACCTAAGGCTTGTCACTCTCATGGATATATAGGTAGTATATAAGGGGGTGGGGTATGGAGAGGATGTAAAGTTGTTGAAGAGATTACAAATGTGAAGGTAGGAGAAGTCAAGATCAGCTAATGACAGAGAAAGAAAGGGGGAAGGCATCACCCAAAACCATATAGCAAAGGCTTACTGTGGAAGTTACCTGATGTGTGTTTGTGTGTTTAGTGCTGTTGCCTGTTGATTATATCTAGGTACTGCATATCTATTATCTCGGTGTATATTGTATGTGTGTATGTGTTTTATGTATCTATAATACGTGTGTGTGTGTGTGTGTGTGTGTTCAAAATACTCAATCTATTCTACTTTTAGATATAGTCATGGGGCACCTGGGTGGCTCAGTTAATTAAGCATCTGCCCTCCGCTCAGCTCATGATCCCAGGGTCCTGGGACTGAGCCCCTCATTGGGCTTCCTGCTCAGTGGGGAGCCTGCTTCTCTCTCTACCTCTGCCTGCAGTTTCCTGTGCTTGTGCTCTCTCTCACATGTGTGCACTCTCTCTCAAATAAATCAAATCTTCTAAAAAAGAAGATATAGTCAAAATAATTAAAAACAGATGTTCAAACAAAAATTCATACATGAATGTTTATGGCAGCCCACTATTGATAATAGCCCAAAGGTGGAAACAACCCAGATGTCCATCAACTGAAGAATGGATAAGCAAAGTAGTAGATCATATAATTGGAATACTACTTACTGTGAAAAGGAATAAAGGATTGATACATGTTACACAAATGAACCTTGGAAACACTACCCTGAGTGGAAGAACCCAAACACAGGGGACCCCATATCAAATGGTTCCAATTATATGAAATACCCAGAATAGGCAAATCCATGGGTTACCAGGAGCAGGGGAGTGAATGCTTAATGGGTATGGAGTTTGTTTGGGGTGTTGGAAATGTTTTAGAACTACTACGTGGTGGTGATGGTTATACCATTGTAAATGGACTAAACAACGCTGACTTGTACAGTTTAAACTGGCTCAAAGGGTCAATTCTGGGTTACGTCTATTTTGCCACTATAAAATATGTGTACACACACACACACACAAACACACATACTTAAAACGCCTGGGTGGCTCAGTGGGTTAAAGCCTCTGCCTTCGGCTCGGGTCATGATCCCAGGGTCCTGGGATCGAGCCCTGCATTGGGCTCTCTGCTCTGCAGGGAGCCTGCTTCCTCTTCCCCCCCTCTCTCTCTCTGCCTGCCTCTCCGCCTGCTTGTGATCTCTGTCTGTCAAATAAATAAATAAATAATCTAAAAAAAAGACCTTTTATTTTTTAAATAGGAAAAGAAATTCCAGGATTTTTTTTTTTTTAAATAATGCATTCTAATTAGACATTAAGTAATGGCAGTTTTTGAATAGTCAAAAGTAATATGTCAGCACAGTGGACCATTTTTACCTTGGGAAGTGGGAAAGGAAATGGGAGCTGATTATTTGCTGAGCGTTTGCTCTCTTCTAGGCCCCGTGTGAAGTCCTTAACTCGTTACCAGGTCTAAATAATGAGAACAGCCCTCTGTCATGAGGAGCGTCTTCTCCATGTTGGAGACTCAGAAATTGAGGGGAGGCGGCTGTGTCACCTGTCCAGTGCCTCACAGGGAGGTGCACAGAGAATGCCCAGCACCCCTTCTCTGACCTCGAGGCCCTGGCCCTGCCATGATGTGTGTCTTGCACCTGGTCGATGCATGGATGAATGGTTTGCGCTGGGTAAAGTCACAGTGTATAAAAGCGAGGGCACTACTTTGAAGACATACATCAGTTGTAAAGAAACAGGTGAATTTTGTGCTGTTTGGTGAATCTGTCTCTGTTAACATGGAGTGAACGTGAGGGGAAATTATGGCATTCTGTTAGTTTAAAACAATCTAAGTCTTGGAAAATTCCCATTCTCAAGGTATTTTGGGGTTTTTCATTGATGGAAATGGTAGGAGAGGGGCAAAGAGAAATGAATAGGTGGCTTTGCATTATTTTACAGTCCTCTTAAAGTCTTCGTATCCTTTTAGCCAACTAGAAAAGGCAGCCTATAAAAAGGGTTAGTTTTTTATTTAAAAAAGATTTTTTTTTATGATTTTATTTATTTATTTATTTGACACAGAGAGAGAGAGAGAGATGACAGGTAGGCAGAGAAATGCAGAGAGAGAGGAAGAAGCAGGCTCCCTGTAGAGCAAGGAGCCCGATTTGGGGCTCGATCCCAGGACCCTGGGTCAGGACCTGAGCCAAAGGCAGAGGCTTCAATCCACTGAGCCACCCAGGTGCCCCCTAAAAAATTTTTTTTAAAGATTTTTATCTATCTGTCTGATGGAAGAGAGAGAGAGCACTAGCACACAAGCAAGGAGAGGGGCAGATGAAAAGGAAGAGAGAGAAAATCTTAAGCAGACTCTGTACTGAGTGTGGAGCATGATGCCAGGCTCGATCTCATGCCCTGAGACCATGACCTGAACCAAAATCAAGAGTAAGAGGCTTAACTGGCCGAGCCACCCAATCAGTTTATTTTATGTATAAACATTCATCCCCACTGTTTATAAAATTTCCAGTTGGCATTTATAATCTCTTCAAAATATAATTCACTTTGAAAATAATATCAGTGAGACACAACTCAGTGTCTTCATGGTAATGGCCCAAGCTCAGCCAGCTGTGGAGGTACGAGGATCTCTGACCGGCCTCGAGGTTTCCCTGGAAGGGAGCTGCTGGGGTGACCAGGGAGTGGTGACTTTTCCTCTGCAGCTTCAACCCCAGAGCGGTGATTTAGGATGACTGTTCACGAAATCTAGAAATTCACCCGAAGAAGAAGAGAATATGCATGAATATTAGCCTCCCTGAAGGTTAAGGACCATCCTAAATGTTTTAAAGCCTACATTCTTGGCTTTCTGCATGTGTTTTAGGCCTGGAATTAAGGGCTTGCTGTTCTTCTTTCCTTTCGCACTCCTGCCTGCTGGTGGCCTTTGAAAGTCCCAGGACTTTGTTCATGATTGATGGCAAAGCCAGGAGCCAAGAGCTGTGGGTTTGCTGGCCGTTTAATTTTTTAACCTTTAGAGGATTGTGTGAATATTTAATCACCCAATTACCCATATTGTCCCTCGAGTGAGCACTCCAGTCTCTGCACTCAAAGTGTCGGGTCTGTAAAAGGTAGCCTGAAAGTCCCCTCTTGGCTACTTTTGTGTTTACCTAAAGCCATGTGGATTGGGTCAGTGCAGGGTGCCGGATTAGGTCTCAATTAGGCTCTTCAGTTGGTGAGCGATTGTAAGTATATGAAGTGTGTTATTAGAGCCATTGAACCGTGTTTCCATGAAGAGGATAGTTTCATTATCAGATTCTTGTTTTAATACTGTCATCATAACAGCTGTACCACATATGAACTAATTTGCATGCAGATAAGGAATTCTGGACAGCTTGGTAGCGTAATTACTGCCTGACGTCCGTCGCTGGTGAGAGCTGGGGCTTTCACTGGAGGTTTTCCCCGGGGGACCCATCTCCCTGGCTCTGTTGTTTCAAATGATAGATAAGCAAGAAGTAGCCATTTCAGCGATGCCCCATTTGTTTTACAGGCAATAACTTCCCAAGTTACCTTAATTTGGGAAGCTATTTTGGCAAAATATGGCGACCATGTCAACAACACCTTCACAGTGAACTGAACATCAAGAAGGACGGGGTGGGGGGGTCGGAGAGGGGGTGGAGGAAAAGAAAAGAAGCAGTCAAATCTCTCATTCTGTCATTGGAGTGGAAAAGCACAATAGATATTACTAACTTGCAAGTCTAATTAATTAGGATAATATAAATTATGATGAAAATGGAGAATGTAAGATTAGTTTTTTGGAAAACTAATTATACATAACAAAAGAGTCTTTGTTGCTTTTGCAGAGAGCAGGAAGCCTTTTTTCTGTGAACATTTAAAAAAAAAACCAAACTGTCCTCGCCTCCCCTCCTGTACCCCCCACCCCCCACCAACCCCTGCACTGTAATTCAATAAAGTCACTGAGGTCCCCAGGAAAGTGAACATGGGGAGGATAGGAGACTATGTTTGCATCCCTTACATGGGGCGTGGAAACTGACCATAGTAGGTGCTGCTCAGTGAATGTTTGTATAATGACTAATTGGATTCACATCATTGAACCTTGAGGATGTTACGGAGTAAGGACATTCTGCTCTATTAGTAACAAGATCATTGTTTTTTTTCTCCTATGTGTTTTCATACATTTTACACATCAGAGGTTCTTTGTATCTGTGATTGGAGTACTCCATGATACTAATCTCAAAAGGTAATATAGTGGAACAAGTAGGCTTATCTTAGACAGTAGTGAAGGGTGTAAGTTAAGATGTTTTATTTATCTCCATACTAGCTATTTTTACGGACTTGAAAACTCGGGATTCTAAACTCAGAGTTTGTTTATCAGATTACTGTTGATACTTTAGTAGAAATGAAATCTCTGGATCTCATGAATTTAGCTTAGTTCTACAGATTATAAAAGCTTTCTGGAGGTTAGCTAGTTGTTTCTCTGTGGATTGCTTCACTACAACAGATACTATGCTTGGTCCTAAATACTGTAAGGGAAAGGGTTGAGGGGAACCCTACTGAGAGTTGATGAAGTTTGTGAGGTTAGTAATGGGAGCTGCCAATGTAAGGAAGGTATTCTGTTCAGCCCGTGTTGGAATTTTCCCAGGAAGGTGCTCACAAATGAGGCAGCTTTGACATCAGGGCACAGGGATGGCCACATATGGGGAGCTTGCTGATTGATGGGCATGAGCTAGAAAGGGGACCACAGACTCCTTGGAGGGAGATGAGAATTTCAGTCTCGAGATGTTTATAATTATGTCTGAGAGAGGTGGGGCTGGGGGAAAGGAGGACCGCTTCTTGTGAACAGAGCAAATTAACCTCTATTTTAAAGTAATGGTTTCTGGAAGACATATGTGAGGCTGTACCTCTCTGACCTGTGGTCTTGCGTACTTGATCTGAAGGGCATTGTTTGCAGATTATTAATGGGCTGGGCTGGGCACTTTGCCCGTTTTCCTATTACATTTTTCTGGATCACAGCCAAAACCTTATCGATGAGCTCCGACCTCTGGAGAGAGCCCCACGTTGCTGGAAGAGTTAGAATGTGGGTGGCCACAAGGAATTCTGCATGGTCTGACTTGTGAAATAGCCACTTGCCTTGATCTGTTGCTGGGCTCGCATCGGCTCTCCAGGAAGGACTCCACACTTTGGCCCCACTCCACGCTCTCACACTCACGCGGCAGGCCTGGAGAGCAGAATGTGTTGACGCTTTGTGGAGCACGCTGCATTGGCTCACTTGTTCAGTGACCCTGTTTTACCTGACCCCATTCCATTCTAGCAGGGCCAGCTACAGAAGGAATGATGCTCAGAAATGCCTCAGCGTCTACTCTGGAAATTCGAGCAAATATAGTTATGGGCCTGTCACTTTTCTCTAAGCAAAAACAAAGTAGTAGAACCAAAGGATCATGCGCATGAAATCCTATGAGGTGCCAGGCCCTTTGCACAAGAAACTTGGCTATTTCTTAGCTCTTAGAAGTCTCAGAACAATTTTGTGCGGTGCCGATTAGAAATTGAGCCCATCTGCCTGACGTGTGGCATCTCGTTTTCCTTCTTATGGGGTCTGTACCCCATTGTCTCCACATAAGCTATGCCAGATATTTCCAGAGGGCAGTTTTACTGGTTTCCATCATATCCCAGGCTTTGTGGTTTGAGAGTATAGGTGACAATTTTAGTTGCAAAGGTTGCTGTGGAATAATAGAACTATCCCAAAGAACAAAATCAACTTCCTTTCTTCTTATTTCCCCTTTCTTCCCTTTTTCCTTTTTTCTCCCTCCTTGGCATTCCTTTCCTTTTCCCTTTCCTTCCTTCCTTTCTCAGAGTTTCACTGACTATTTGCTTTTTCATGGCCACTATAATAACTTGAGGGTTGTGGTTTTTTTTTTTTTTTTAAGATTTTATTTATTTATTTGACTGAGAGAGAGAAAGAGAGAGAGAGAGTGTGTGTGTGTGTGTGTGTGTGTGCACAAGCAGGGGGAACAGCAGTGGAACGGGGAGAAGCAGGTTCCCTGCCAAACAGGGAGCCTGATGCGGGGCTCGATCCCATAATCCCGGGATCATGACCTGTGCTGAAGGCAGTGCTTAACCGACTAAGCTACCCAGGTGCCCCTGAGGGCTGTGTTTTATGTGATCTTTCAGTTTGAACTTCTGTTGGTATTGGGAGTAAGAATCTCTATCATCATCTCTTTGGTGGCGGGCTGTCCTCATACACACATCCTGGAAGTACATACGCTTGTTATCCTGAGTGATGTATCGTTACGAAGGGACATTTTAGCCCCCGTGGCTAATTTGTGTTTGCATGTTAGCGTTAGCCGCTTTTCCAGTGCTTGCCAGCATGGAAAGAATTCTTTCTCAGCATCCTCCTGCAGTTGAGTCCTAACTTTTCAAGCCCGTCAGGAAAAACAAAATTGTTTCAGGTCAAGGTTTCCCATGGGGTAGGGTGCTCACTTTGGGGTCCACATGTAGCTGAGAACGGTGGGGGAGCAGCTCCCCATCTCCTGGTCTCTCAGGACAGAAGTTCACTTAAATGGAGAAACAGTGGCACTCTTTTTTTTTTTTTTTTTTTTTTTTTTTTTTTTGCTTTTCTGTGTTCTTTCTTTGGTTTTCCGTCCTTCACTTTTTTTTTTTTTTTTTTTTTTTTTTTTTTTTTACTCATTGTGTTTGCTCCTATTCGGTGGTGTTTATCAGATTATATTCTAATTCTCTCTTGGACATTCACAGCGGTGTAAACCAGAGTATTGTCTTATTAGACATCCTGAGCAGAAGTAGAACTCCTCACTCTTAAGCAGTTGGTGTGCATTGGTTCATCAATTTGCTTGTGACTGTTGTGGGCTATCGTACGTTCTAAGTGATTACATATACTTTATTGATTGATTATATTCTAAAAGATTCATTACTAGACATAATATGCGTGCCCAGACCCTTTCGTCAGTCCCCAGGGAATAGATGGGCTGGTTGAGGGAAGAAGTCAACAGGTCATTTCTTTCTTTCTTTTTTTTTTTTTTTTTAAGATTTTATTTATTTGACAGAGATCACAAGTAGGCAGAGAGGCAGGCAGAGAGAGAGAGGAGGAAGCAGGCTCCCCGCTGAGCAGAGAACCCGATGCAGGGCTCGATCCCAGGACTCTGGGATCATGACCTGAGCGGAAGGCAGAGGCTTAACACACTGAGCCACCCAGGCTCCCCTCAACAGGTCATTTCAAAGGAGAATAGTAAGTCTTGTGTTGTGGGGATGGAGGAGACACTATGGGAGCCCATAGTCTTGATACCCAGCCCAGCCTTTGTGTATCAGGCAAGGTTTCCCAGAAGAAATGATGTCTAAGCTGAGCCTAAAGCCAAGAGAACCTAAGGGAGTCTAGCAGGAGCTGGTGGCATATGCGTTTTCTGATGGAGGACTAACAGGTGTAAGGTTTCCAAGTGTAGACAATCGTGGTAGGCGCTGCATTCCCCTGAATTAGCTAACAGCTGCCTTTCATGCATTTACTTAGGAGGGAGTTGTGGGGAACCAAGAATACCAAAACTGAGGTCCTGAGTGGTGGCAGGTATGACCAGGGCGGACAGCAGGAGTAGGTCATGGAAAACCTACCAGGAACTCTTCAAAAATTGAATTTTAACTTGTAGATTTTCTGAGCCCATTGGAAAACTACAAACAGTTGGCTAACGTGATTAGATTTCAATGTGCTGGGTCCAGAAGCTGTGTCCTGTCTCATAAGTCATTGTGAGATTTCATCCTAAACTTGGCTTCATTGTAGGAATGGAAAAACAAAACAAAACAAAACAAAACAAAAAACCTCCAAAACAACAGAAGATGGATCTTTTCTTCATACTGAGTTCCTCAAAACCATGAGTCAGCTGCCTATGAGATTAAAAAAAAAAAAAAATGGCACTCAAATTTCACCAGCCTGTGTTGATGTTTCTCAAAGTGTGCACCAAGCAGCACGAGTCCTGTGGAATGCCCAATGAGGAGAGAGTTGGGTAAACACAGCCTACTTTGTCCTTTCTAGAAACTCAGCAGTGAGTATGAGCATATGAAGGACTTTAAAGGAGTCTTGCAGAAAGAATTCTTGGTTTACACCTAGTGCCTTCCAAACTTATTTGACTTAACTTATATGTTGACATTTGGAGGCTACACTGGGGAAGAAAGCATTGTTTTTGAAGAAGACCATTTGACAGTGAAAGGAGGGTCAGGTTCTGGGTCTTTTCTTCCTGTCTCGTAATTGCTACCTATCTGTACCCATTGCTACCTTAAGCTTATGTCGCTGTAAAGAAGAACAATGGAAATGATAGAGTAACATCCCAGAGACATTCGGTCCTATTGAAATAAGCAGTAAGATTAATAGCCATTACCAGTTTTTAGAAATAAAAATTAAAAAAACCTTTGGTTTATGCTTCTACAGATAAATGGTGGCTTCTTGGTAAAAATGATGTTTATGACTCTTAAGCTATAATGACTTCCTAATGCATTTCAACATTTTGCAGTTTGAAATGAGAACTTGACTCTTCATAAAAGCTCTTGTGCCTTAAATTACTCATTAACATATGGTAAGGGGTATAACATTTATCATAATCTAGGAACCGGCAGATAGGAAGCTAATCACTCAGGAACTCAGGTATGCCTATTTACATTAAAACAGTGAATTTTCTTTGTTCATGAATATTCATTGTACTTTGTATTTACTCAGTAAGTAATATAGGCGTCAAGTCAATGTTTTCTGAAACCTATATTTCACAAACTAATGGCATGTCGGTTCACATACTTAAATATTTATTAAACCAATTCTAAACATCTGTTGTACTTGCTCCTGAATCACGGGCTATTGATATTTTTCTAAGCAACATTCCTTTCCAGTGTCCGTCCAGCGATGTATCTCACAGGCTGCTTGTCTCATGCAGAGATATGTGGAGTAGGCTTCTCTGTTTTGCTATAGCTGTTGGGTCAGAATTTTACTGCTTCTGGCTTAGTGCCACAGAGAGAGGTTTCCTGTTGGAGTCAGCTCTCTATTCAGCGTAATCTCTGTAATAAAATGGAAATAGGAGGAGAGTATCTCAAACAGCGATCTGTTATCAAGCCCAGGTTAATAAAGTGGTAAAGCGATCCGTGGGTTTGGAGTCCCTTCCGCACTGTGGTGGAGCTTACGTCTCGTGCCCAGGGTTTTTTATCAAGAGTTTGCCCTCCTGAGAAGCAGCACGAGTTGGGACACAATGATAAAATCATGATCTTTTCTTTTATAAATTGACAGAGTCTCGTAAATGGGCGTTGTAATAGCTGTCCACTGAGTTGGCAGAACTCTTTGCCCAAATAGATGTGATGGTCTTAAAATTGGGGGAAGGTCTTGTGCTGAGAGTTGGCATTATTTAGTAAGGTCGTTCCATTACTGCCGTGTTTCACCCGTCACGAGAGGCTCTTGACAAGCAAACTGGCAGATAATCATATGACGTCTTCGTAAACACTCTTCATTCTTACAAGACAGGTAGTTGACTGTGGTTGATTATTCCCCTGGGATGAATTCTTTTTGTGATGTAATGGAAATCAGGAAGTCGTCCCACAGTTTCTGTTTCCAGAATGTTCTGTGCTATATTGCCGTTTTAACAAGAGTGACAGATCAATCCTTTTGCTAGCTTTTTTTTTTTTTTTTCTTTTTTCTTTTTTCTTTTTTTAGGAGTGCTCATTATGTGGCAAGCACTGGCTGAGTATCTTACGTACATTATCTCAGCATAACCTGGCAATATCTTCAGGAACTAGGCCCTGTCATTAATCTAGTTTACAGATGAGAGAAGTGGGATTCAGCAAAATCAAGTTATTTGCCCAGGGTCACCTGGGAAGTGGCATAGTTGAGTTCAGATACAAATCTGACTCCAAAGCTCAGGTTATTATTATTTTTTTAAAGATTTTATTTATTTATTTGACAGAGATCACAAGTAGGCAGAGAAGCAGGCAGAGAGAGAAAAAGGGAAGCAGGCTCCCTGCTGAGCAGAGAGCCTGATGCAGGGCTCGATCCCAGGACCCTGGGATCATGACCTGAGCTGAAGGCAGAGGCTTTAACCCACTGAGCCACCCAGGTGCCCCAAAGCTCGGGTTCTTAATTCTATTAATGTAATGTCTCCCAAGTACATGCTTAGGAACTTCTTTATGGCCTTACGGCTAGCCCAAGCTGTCACGGATTCTGTTCTGGTTACCTGTTTGCTATGTCACAAACATCTTCAAAACCTAGTGACTTAAAAAGAGTGAAAAGCAGTTATTTTGATCATGAATCTGCAGTTAGGCTCCCATTCACTGGGGGAACTTGTGTATGTTCCCCTTAGAGTCAACCAAGACACCATTGTAACCAAGTGGGTCCGTCTGTATTCCAGGGCACAGAAAATGTTTTAATGGAAGAGATCTGTCAGGAGTTGTGTCTTGTGGGAATGTTTGGTCTTGTCACAAGGACTTGGTAGAATCCTACTTGTTAACTGTTCTCAGGGGTCTTCAAAGTCTTGGAATGCTAGAAAGTGATTTTGAGCAGCTGGGGTGGTTGGCTGGGGACGCCAGTTCCTCTCCACATGGGTCTCTCCAGCTTCCTGTTAGCATGGCTGCAGGATTTCTAGAGCACATAGTCGAAGAAACCAAATCAGAATTTGGCAGGAATTCTTCTGGGGAGCTTTGGGCATGACACAAGCATCACATCTTCCATATTCTCTTGGCCAAGCACGTCATTGAGCTGATTCACATTCCAGGGGAGAATTGGATTCCATGTTTGAATGGGAAGGATCAGTGGTTCTTTGACCCTATCGCAGTCTATTACTTCACTTACTATTACAGCCTCTTAACGATTGTTCCTCTTTCCCTCCTGGTCCGTAGACACTGAGGGGTAACCCATCTTACTCAGAGCAACAGCTGAAGTCCTTACGGTGGCCTCCATCTGCTTGTGCTACTGGGTCTTCATCATCTCTCTGATCTAACGTTTTACCGTTTCTCCTCCATACTGTAATTCAGGAACCAAGTACGTTTCTGCCTCAGGACATTTGCATTTAGTGTTCTGTTCCTGATTTTCTGTTCCCTTGCCCTCCCTTCCTTTAGACCTTCTCAGTGAGGCATTTCCAAACCTAGGACGTTGAAACTCCACTTTCATTACCCACGATTTCCTACCATTCTTATTCTTTTTCTCCCTTACGCTGAGTGGCACACTTCATACGTATCAGCTTATTTATTGTGTATCTCCACTCATTAGAGTATAAACCCTATGAGGACGAAGACTGGTTTATTTATTTTTTATTATTTTATTTTATTTGTTTGTTTTTGCTGTGTCCCAGTACCTGGAACAATACCTGGCACATAGCAAATGTCTAGTAAGGATTTGTTGAATACATGGAGGAACTTGATTTCAACCCAGGTTTAAATAGTCATAGTGTTGATGTTTTTGAAGTATCTTAATTTTTGACTATAACTTACTATTTCATAATGCTATGGGATTAAATCTGTTGGGATTCGAGGGTGCAGGATTTCCCTGAGAACACTAATTCCCATCTCCTCTCCTTTTCCTTTTTCGGAAACATTCAAAGGACTTAACTGTCTTAGGATGTTAGATAAGACTCAGTGTACCTTTCTTTCAGCAAATTAGTGCCAACCCCTACACACCCAGGCTGTCCTGGGCACTGCGGATGAGGTGGCACAGACATAACCCTAGTCCTGGGGGTGTTAATATTCTGGTCAAAGAAAAAGCGAACCAGTATGCAGATTACATAAGCTGTTACAGTGTGGAGAGTGCCATGAAGGAAATATGCAGTGGTCTAGGAAGGAGAATTAGAGACAGGGAAGGGTTCAGTTTCAAAGTGGCCTTTAGGCTGAAATCTGGGGCAGAGTGATGTGAGAGACTGCGAAAATCTGAGGAAGGGCGAGGAATGGCGTGGGGGGGAGAATCTGAGAGAGGGAGAGGGAGAGTTCTTAAAGGTGGCAATACTGTCTTGAGGGCCCCATACTCATGACCTCGACTGAACTTAATTACCTCCTAGAGTCCCTACCTGCAAATAGCTTCACATTGGGAATGAGGGCTTCACAGTATGAATTTTGGGGGGGTTACAGTTCAGTCCATAGCAGTGACATTTGAGCAAATGCTTGAAAGAGATTTGGGAGCAATCATGAGGCAGTCTGGTGAAAGAGTGGCCACTTGGGACAAAAGTGTGGTAGGGATGGAGAGTAGTTACAGCAAGTGCAAAGGCCCTGAGGCAGGATCCTGCCTGGAGTTTTCTAAGAACAAGCAGATACAGAGTGTGACATGAAGCATGTGGTATTGAATTTTAGAGATTAGACCCCAGAGTCAGGAAATCTGGGGGTTTGTTTCCAGAATTAAGAGTGTTAAGGCCCCGTCTTTAACTGCGTGATGGTTTGAGGCAAGTAATATACCCTTTCCGATCCTGTTTGTGGGTTTGAGAAGTTGGAATATTAATACAATGCTCGCAATTCTATTGAGATTTATAGTAAGTGCTGAATAAATAGTTGGTTGTGGTTGTGATAATAGTATACTTGTATTAGTAATTCAACCCCCTGTTCCTGTTGCTGCTGCTTTTCCTTCTTTTCCTTCTCCTGCTTTTGATGAATTTTGGAATTTTTATTGTCCCAATCCCTGGACCCCATGTAAAGATTTCTAAATTTGGGATCCATCAGTACTCCCTTCTCCAATAAACTTTGATGACGTATCATCACCCTCGTTTTCAGGATTTGTGTGACAGGTGTGCGAGCATGGTTGTAGAAAACTAGCAGTGCATTCTCCTTGTGAACCACGGGCCCACGGTTGTTGAGTGTAGATTGTAGATTGACAGGGATTCCTGCAGTGGCTCAGTCCAGCTCTGATGGCTGAGAATTTCCCTCAGAATTCCAGGCCTACATCCCTGAGCTGCTGTGGTGACTGGGGACTTCAGGCACTTCGCTACTGAGAGTGTGTTCCTATCTGGTTGGTGGGGATGTTTGTCTTCTTTGTGCTCCTTGATGGGTTCTAGATTTTTTTTGCAGCAGGTACTTTTTATATCTGAAGAGATGATGAAGGCATTGACGTTATTAATTTTAAAGTTAGCCACTTCTCCTCAAAATTTGATCAAGCCCTATTCTGTGAATCTTCTCTTTTCCATTTCCATGTATTTTGGTGTAAATGTCATTAATTGACATTAGTTGGTATTCATTGAATGGTTTAGAGAACCACTCTTTCCTCTTAAGTGCCTCATTTCCTGTTTTACCTACATAAAATAACAATTTTCTTGTACAAATGTTGTAATGTCTCTTTTAAAATGAATAGCTTTAATCTCTTATTACTCTTCTTAGATAGAACATGTATTACATGTTGAGGGTAGAAACAGCTTTCTGGATTTCCCAGGTGGCTCAATTAAATACCCTTTAAAAAAATTTTGTTTTGTTTTGTTTCAAGAAGCCACGGCTGTAGAACGCTATGGCAGTGGATTCTGGATTTATTAAAGACTTCGACTCTTTGTTCCTTCTGGGAAAAAATGTGGTTTTCCCACAAGATGAGAGTGTAACTTCTGGGTAAATAGGTTAAGAAGCAGGTATGTGGTGAAAACTGCTTGTAAGAACTCCAGAATCATCTATCACATCAGCAGGTCTTCACCTGCTGACAGGAAGCTAATGGCAGTCCTAGCCTCCTGCTAAATGAAGGAAATAAAGATTGCCTCTACCCTCCCTTTGCCCTTGATCAGCAGGCTGTCTTGACAGGGATGACAAATTAGATGAAACCCAAGGGTGAGGACCAATAATAATCGTGTGATACGGCATTTAATTAATATGTGTAAAATAAAACACAAACAAGTAAAACGATGCCATGTTTTCTAAGAGATTGTTCCTATGTCTCAACTAAGATGCCATTCACTTTTCATGAGTTGATTTTTAAAATTTCTGTCTCCAATAACAGTCATTGATTTCACCCTTGATTTGATTTGATCTGGACTCATAGTGGAATCAGTTGTATAGCTGACAAGGGCATAATTTGCATTCTTGGGTTAAGGAGAATCCTGTAGGCTTAACATGCTGTATCCATCTTAGAAGGCAGCCCACTCACCCACCTGACGTCTCTGAAATAAGGATGCTTGAAAAGAGCCAGTTTCTGTTAGGAAGCATAGAATAATATATTGTTTAATGTAATAATTATTTTAAGTAACTTATAAGAATGAAGATTTCTACCTGATTTTCCTTTTTAAAAACTGGCCATTTTCTAAGACCTTTGAGACCTCCCAAAGTGGTGTAATGAAATAATTCTTGTAAAAGTCCGTCTGAATACACACAGGATTTTCAGATTATCCTATCAGCACAGGTGTATGTGCATCGCCATCTCCATTTTCCAAGCAAATGTTTAGAAGCATTAATAATTGGTTTTAATTTCACCTCCAAAAGCTACCTAATTTAGCTTAAGAATGAAAAATAATTTCTATGACTCAGCTGTCTAGGAATTGTAGTCTGTAACATTAAATGAACAAGAGTTGTGGTGAGAGAGGTCCTACATAAATGTGAGACTGTAATTGCTCATTGAGAAGTGAACTAATCGAAATGAGGGTAATAGTTAATCAGCTGGCTCTAGATCATTTTGTAGTTGTACCAACTCCATTTTTTTTTTTTTTTTTTTTTTTTGCTCGTGACTTATAGTTATGGAGATAATTGGCAAGCATTAGATAAAGTAATGGATAGTCTCAGGGTGGGAAGAAGTCAGTCAGAGGAGTAATTCAGCTTTCTGGGAATCTGCTGATGTCATCGTTAATGAGGGAACAGCATAAGTGGCTGGAGAACAGTAGCAGAGTCCCAGGAGTGAAGTCAACTCCCTGGGAACCCACCCTTAAGTGATGTTCACATTACTCACAGTTCTTTGTCTTTCTGAAGACAGTCTTTGAATATGAAAAGAGTTTTGGGTGTCAGTAAAGCCTTTGCAAGATGAATGCTGTATGGAAAAGGGGTGGGAGGGAAGCACCTGTTAAAGAAGAGAAAGAAATTGCCAATTTTTATGTTCTCCACTCAGTGACCCTTCCATACAATGCTGAGATATCCTAGAAATTTTACTGTTCCCACTTTGTTGTCCTTTATACTGTACAGGCTATACTTCTGTGTGTTTATGGTAAGGAGAAATGTAAGTAGGGCTGTAGACTCTCTTTTGTACAGGCTTCTTGTGATAGCTAACTTCCGTTTCTTCTTGTAGCAAGTCATAGCCCATGTTACACAATACTCCCCTGGTTTGCTTTGACGTAGGAGAATGTATACTTGATGGGAGCCAAAGTAAAAGGTACAGGTGAGGACTGGCTGTCAATTCGCGAAGGCTTCAAGAACTATCATGCCTATGTCAACTGAGAACCAATGTATTTATGAAAACAATGCAACCCCCCCCTTTTATTTTAATATATCCATCTTGAATTGCTCTTAGTATTGCTCTGTTTTGGTACTAAGCATAAATTGATTTCTCTCTTTATATTCAGCCATATAGTATTTGTCCCATCCAGCAGTTACATCCTTTCAACTAGAAGGAGTTAATCATCTGAATAATAACGTGATACCTCAGAATTAGGGGACTTGAGGTCCTCCAATTCCAACACTGTCTTTCAGCAATAGGCATTTTCTTATAGGTGGATGCCGGTGCTTCATGATAAATGATTAACAAAAATTATGATGTTTAGTTTTGTTAACTTTGATTTCTTTATTTTTTTAAAATATTTTATTTATTTGAAAGAGAGAGGGTGCCCATGAGCAGGGGGGGAGGGGCAGGGGAAGATAGGAAAGCAGACTTTCCGCCACAAAGGGAGCCAGTGCAGGACTCAATCCCAGAACCCCAGGATCATGACCTGAGTTGAAGGCAGCTGCTTAACCGACTGAGCCACCCATGCGCCCCGACTTTGTGATTTCCTATCAAAAGATAATGCAACGAGTTGTGATTAGAAGTTCTGGACATTCATGTGAGAGGTTTTCAAAGGTGGTGATTAAGGACAGAAGATTTTGTGTAGATCAGGGGAGAAGGCCCACTGCGGAGAACTGAATTGGGTATTATGTGTAGGAAACCTGAGTTCCGTGTTTGCAGTGTAATGAATGACCAATATCTCATTTCTTTTCTTTCTTTCACAGCTGTTTCCCTTAGAAGCAGAGTGTGCTGTAGTGTTGACGCTTCTCTCCTGATGGCCAGTGTTTGTTGAATTCATATTCCGAGCAGGCTCCACATTTTATATGTGTCCTTCTGAGGGAGATGCTATCATTCCTCCCATTTTAGAGATGAGGACACCAATGCCCAAAATATTTCACTTTGCTATGGTTGCACAGTTTGTAAATGTTAAGAGCTGGAATTTGAACTCACCAAGTCTGATTTTAGTTTTTATAACAATTTATCTTGTCATTCTGGGAGAACTCTAGACGCCTGCAGTTTTTAGGGAAATGACATAACATGGTCAATAATTCCTGATCTCACACTTGCACTTGGTTTGTGTATTGGGAGGAGTCAGGGAAGCAGCTGTCAAATTGTTACAGAATGCACATATTGTGTTCGTAGAAATATAACAACTCCTGTACTAAATTGTAATATCCTTGAGGACAGAGACCACTGTGTATTTACCTCTGTATCTCTGTGGGATAATATTAACAGCTTTATTGATACACAGTACTGTTTCTGTAAAATTCATTCCTTGAAAGTGCACAATTCAGCATTTTTATTGTATTCCTAAAACCATGCTACCATTGTAATGGACTTTGGAACATTCTCATTTACCTTCAGAAGAAACCACATGCCTGTTAGCAGTCACTCTTGTTGTTGGTTTTTTGTTTTGTTTTGTTTTTTCTTTTTTTTTGTTTGTTTGTTTGGTTTTTTAAGCTAAAGAAAGGAAAGCTGCCACATATTAGAAACATTCAGCATTGGACTTACAAAGTTGCCTAATTTCTGGAAACTTGATATTCTTAATTAATTATAGCTTTTCACCAAAATAATAATTTTCTTTCACATTTGCTTTTGAAATTATCTGGTGTAGATTGTTGGAATTCATTCATTCCATCTTATACAGACAGTTGCTGTCATTAATTGGGAGAAAGTAAAAAGTATTATCTGTCATAATGGACAAAGCCTATCCGACATAATCCCCTTTATCATAGACAGCCTTTAGTACTAAGATATAGCATTACTGATGGCCGGAATTCCTTTCTGAACAAAAATGCCTAAAGATAATTCTCAAAAGTTGATTTTTGATAAGCGTGCATCTAGTGTTGGAGATTCTTATCCTTTGTTTCCTGAATGCTGGATGTTTAAAATGAATCAATGACAGCTTGAGAATTTTCACATTCCTGTTTTTAATGAATGCAGGATTTCCGTGAATTTATAGTGCCAGAGGTCCCTCCCCCACGTAAAAGAGAAAGAGCAGTTAATACTTAGTTTCAAGTTATTGCCTAACTCCCCTCTTCACTGGATTCTGGCCCAATTTACTTCATTCTCTTTAAGAGTAGTAAGACATGGACAGGTGCCTGGGTGGCTCGGTGGGTAAAAGCCTTTGCCTTCGACTCAGGTCATGATCCCAGGGTCATGGGATAGAGCCTTGAGTAGGGCTCCCTGCTCAGCGGGGAGCCTGCTTCCCCCCCATCCCCCCGCCCCCGCCTGCCTTTCTGCCTACTTGGGATCTCTGTCTGTCAAATAAATAAAATCTTAAAAAAAAAAAAAAAAAAAAAAAAAAAAAAAAAAAAGAGTAGTAAGACATGGCTCCTGAAAGTTGGGTTTGGGATCAAAGAAGTCATGAAGGAGAAGCATTCTCCACTCCCCCCACACACACACACTCAACTTCATCATCCCCCTTAGCCTTCTTTGATGAGGCCATGTAATGATTTATTTCCCCCGCCCCAGGTGGAGAACTCTGGAGAGTCACCTGTTCCCTCCCCCCACCAGTTTGTTTCTCTCCCCAGTGTCTTCCTTGCACACAGGAACTTTCATTGCTCGGTGGCCACAAGATCCCAGGTTCAAATCTTGCCTCTATCATTTACCAGCTGTGTAATTTTTGGCAAGTCACCAAATCTCTCTGTGTACTTTTCTTATCTGTGTGGTGGGGATGATAATGGTACTTAGTAGATAAGGATGGTAGAAGGATTAAATGAGTCAATGCATATAAAGTATAAATATTAGCCTAAGTTCAGACTTTTGTAATGAACAAAAATATTTTTAAAGACTTATTTATTTGAGAAGGTGAGTTTGAGCAGGGAAAGGGGCAGAGGAGAGAGAGAGAGAGTCTCAAGCAGACTCACTGCTGAGCGCGGTGCCCTATGTGGGGCTTTATCCCGGGGCCCTGAGATCATGACAAGTGCTGAAATCAAGAGGTGGACGCTTAACCCACTGAGCCACCCAGGCACTACTATGAATACAATTGATTTGTTATCTCATTAGGATTCTGTGATACATATGTTAGGAGTTGGTTGGACAGTTAGGTAGTCTGGGCCAGGGTCCCCAACAAGAAAATATGGAGTCAGGACAGCTCAAATAAACAGCACTAACATCCCATTTCGCGGCTTAGATGGAACTGCGCTGACATTCTGCTTCGCAGCCCTTGCAGAAATGACTTCTGCAAAACGTCCTAAAATAAGACAGTTAACCACAAAGCATTTGTCGATTATCATGGGCAAGGGGCAGTTATGACATAAGCCCCCAGATGTCAGCAAATAAAAGACCATCAGCACAGAGATAATCACTTCAAATATGGGACCAAAGCCTTGATTGCTTCAGATAGTTCTGCAGAAGAGCTCAGAAAACCCCCCAAACTCAGAAACTCTGAGGGCAACCCACTCAGGCCCTCACCCTCTCCTAGAGCTTTGTACTCTTTTTTTTTTTTTTTTAAAGATTTTATTTATTTATTTGACAGAGAGAGATCACAAGTAGGCAGAGAGGCAGGCAGAGAGAGAGGGAAGCAGACTCCCCGCAGAGCAGAGAGCCCGATGCGGGGCTCCATCCCAGGACCCTGAGATCATGACCTGAGCCGAAGGCAGAGGCTTTAACCCACTGAGCCACCCAGGCGCCCCGAGCTTTGTACTCTTGCTCCATCAAGTTTGCTCTGCTGCCCTCCACCCTTCTTCTGGTCTACCTCTTCATTCTTCAAAGCGGCATGACCAAGAAGCCCAGGCACTCAGGGGACAAAATGTTTTGAACCTATAGTCTTTTTTTTTTTTTTTTAAGATTTTATTTATTTGACAGAGAGATCACAAGCAGGCAGAGAGAGGAGGAAGCAGGCTCCCCGCTGAGCAGAGAGCCCGATGCGGGGCTCGATCCCAGGACTCTGAGATCATGACCTGAGCCGAAGGCAGCGGCTTAACCCACTGAGCCACCCAGGCGCCCCTGAACGTATAGTCTTAACAGCAGTTACCCTCCCTGTTTTACAGGCAAGGACATGGACTGCACTTAAAGAGATTTTTCTAAGGTCAGTGACAAAGTTTAATTTAGTGGCAGAGCTGGAACTAGAACCTGATTCTGCTTATATTGAGTTCCTTCCTCTTGAAAAATTGCTGCCTTTGTTTATTATCAGGAGTCCGTTGCTTGCCAGAGGCTTCCTTAGGCAAATACATATCCTTTTTCTGTATCATCATGGGGTGTACTCAGCAGTCTGCAGGCTCCCCATTCATCCTTGGCATTGCGTGGATCTCCTTGAAAGGTGACCTGTTCAGACTTCTGATGACAGAGGACACCTGGCCTCCAGGAGAAGCATGCACCGATAATTTGAACAGTTGCTACTGAGCTGTCTTCCTCTTGGTGATTCACCTGGATCGGACACTCAGAAACAGTTTCTCTTTGTCCTAAATCACAGTTGTAGAGAGTAAAGCTAGAAGTAAGGTCATGAAAACCAGATCAGATGCTTTCCATCTCTGGTATCTAGGCCACTTTTTCAAATCATCAGCACAGTGGATCAAATGCCAAGTCCTTATTTATTCCCAGTGTTTTAGGTGTGATTCTTTAATGAGATTCCTGTGCCTCTGTCATATGGTGTTGCTACATGCAAGATGGAACCTGAAAGGATCTTCTGATACCAAGCATGTGAGTTATTGATGGCATGACAACAGTCGTCTTGACACACCTGCTGTTAAGCAGCGTGGCAATATTCCGTTCAAGACGTAATTACTGAGTATTCTTTGTTTTGATCAGGATAGAAAGGTGAGGGGAGACACCCGGGAGGCTCAGTCAGATAAGCATCTGATTGCGGCTCAGCTCATGATTTCGGGGTCCTGGGATCAAGACAAAGCTGTAAGTCCCGATCTGACTCTGAGAGCCCAGAAACCAGAACCCCTACCCACCAGAGTGTGAAGTCAGGAGAAGATGGTGTCTCATCTCCAGCAGAGTGAATTTGTCCGTCTTCTGCCTTCTTGTTCTAATTAGACCCCAGGAGATTGGTGGTGCCCACCTGTATCTGGTGAGGGTGGTCTTTATGCTGATTTCTTCAGGAATCACTTTCACAGACACAGCCAGAAATCATGCTTTACCAGGTAATCAGGCATTTTTTAACCCAGTCAGGTTGAAACATATGAACAACCATCACACCATGTGTGACCTTCCTTCCTCACTAAGACTTCCTTTGAAGTGAAGGAAGGAGTGGCAATTTGTAGAGCATTCAATAATGTGTCAACAGTGTCAACATTTGGGTTCCCATCCTCCTAGGATTATTAGGTTGCCCTTCTTTATTTATTTTCTTTTTTAAAAGATTTTATTGATTTATTCATCAGAGAGAGCACAAGCAGATGGAGCAGCAGGCAGAGAGAGAGGGAGAAACAGGGGCCCAGGACCCTGGGATCATGACCTGAACTAAAGGCAGAGGCTTTAACCCATTGAGCCAGCCAGGCACCCCTGGGTAGCCCTTCTTTATTTTATTTTACAATACCCTACAGGGATGGTTTCCGTTGTTTGTAAGGAGGCATCGAGTTAGATTGGACACAAACCCAAACGGACACTGGGCTCTTTGAAGACAACCTTTTTCTGTTGAAGACACAGCACAGCTTGTGTGTGTGTGTGTGTGTGTGTGTGTGTGTGTGTGTGTGTGTGTGTGTGTACATACGTGTGCTGCTCACTGACAGTTTCATTCCTGTGACCATGCCATTTCTGAGTCCCCTGAGCTGTCACATCTGAGACTACCAGCCTTTTGGGTCTCTATCTCCTCCTTCCACTATCTTTTTTCTCATCTCCCCCTGCCCTCCACACTCGCACACCGAGTTTGACCGGATACTTGTAGCCCTTCCCAGGGCGCCGTGACTGCCTCATTCAAGGGTTTCCTCCTGTCACATTGGAATTTTTTCCTACTCTTTAACATATTCCTCCATCTCTTGTTCCTGGGTTTTCTCACTTTTAGGTCTTCTTCTTCGTTGTCTTCTTTTTAATAGTTCCCTTTGATAGGAGCACCCAGAGCGTCTTCTAGTTTCCCCTTCATATTGTTTATTGTTCTTCCCCCACAAATTTTAAGCTTTCTAAGGATCTTGCTCACCCCCATCCCCTGACCCCAGCCAGCACCTTAGAAATAATTGTCAAGAGAATGAAAGGCGTGCAAGCATGCATTAGAAAGTGCTGGCCTGGGCGCCTGGGTGGCTCAGTTGGTTAAGCGTCTGCCTTCAGCTCAGGTCATGATCCTGGAGTCCCGGGATGGAGTCCCACATCGGGCTCCCTGCTCAGCAGGGAGTCTGCTTCTCCTTCAGACCCTCTCCCCTCTCATGCTCGCTCTCTTTCTGTCTCAAGTAAATAAACAAAATTTTTAAAAAAATTCTCCCTTGATTCCCTATTTCTTGTCTCAGTACTGCTCCTTTGGCTCTCTCTCTTCTCATAAAAGAAAGAAAGGAAGAAAGAGAAAGAAAGTAAGTAACTGCTGGCCTGGGTCAGGGGAGGGGGAAGGAGGAGGGTGGGGGAGGCAATTCTAACAAGCTTTGCTCTCACCCAAGCATCAGGACACTGTCGTCTGTGATGTACATACTTGGCCATTCCCTGGCACATAGTAAATGCTCACTAAATAGCGGCTGTTGATATTTTTGTTCTTTTTCCCTTAGTCAAGAGACACTTTCAGGAGTCCTATACTATGGCCTAGCCTTGCTATGCTTCCTCAGTCTCTTTCCCAAAGAATGTAGATTTGAAAGGACACAAGGAAGAATCAGAGTGGACTTGTTTTAAACAAATGCACATTCTGTCATGAGAAAAGGTCCGTTTGACTTCTGTCCCCAAATCTTTTCGGATGCTTCGTGTGGTGATAACAAAAGTTTCAGTAAAATCGAGTGGTTTCTATTAAAACACCCAGGAAGATCTCATGAACTCCACATTCTAGTGACATGTTTGGGGGCCTGTTGCTGCATACAAGGCGTGATAGAAAAATTGCTTGTTTTTCAAGTCTATCAAACACGTAAGACTGTGGTATGCATTCGTGGATCTGTTGTTTCTAAATCAGTTTGGGGCATGAAGAGATTTACATCCTTGGGATTGGTCTGTCTCCCTTCATGATTGTTGGGTCATACTGTGAATTTATGTCTCGTTTTGTAGCAAAATGCCAAAACTCTCTTCCCAGTGGGGGTACCATGTCGCAACCTTCCCAGCAGTGTGTGAGAGTTCTAGTAACTCTGTACCACTGGCAGCTTCTGGTCTTGTATGATTTTTAAAAACTCTTCTAGTCATTGGGTGGCAGTGAAGCATTTCTTTTTCACACAAATACAGTTACATTTTTTTTTTAAAGTTTGATTTGAAGGTCAAATGTTGAGTAAACAGGACTGCACGTCCTGAGATAGGGCCAAGCTTGTGTGAGTAGTGACTGGGTGAATTTGTGGGAACAATACATTCAACGGTGCTCCATCTCCATCAGCTGGAAAAATGAACAGCATGAGCCTGCCCCAAATATCTAATGAATTTCAAGCAATGCACATAATGGCTTTATTATATAGAATGATCCTTCTTTAACATTGGAGGTAGCTGAAGGAATTATAATTTTTTTGAAGTCTCATTATTAGATTTTGATAAGCAGGACCCAGACTAATTTCACAGCAGGTGAAACCATTGACTATTAACGATTTAATCTTAGAAGGGTAATGATTCTTCTATTAGCAATCTGGCCTTGAGACCTTTCGGACAGGTGCTGAGTGACAGCTTGCCCAAAAGCCGGATGGTGCTGGGTATACATAGCAGGAGGAACCGGCGTGTTGTGTCCCATCCCTAAGATTTTGTTTGCTGCCTCAATTGGATATTTGAAGGGAATTTTCAGATTAAGAAGAGAGAGCTGGTGAGCTCCAAATCTAATTTCCTTTCTGTATAGAGCCATGATTTGTAGCATTGATAAGGAAGGTCACTTTCTGATTTCCTCAGCAAGGGTCACTCAAGCCAGGTACACTAAAAGTTTATGAACCATAAAAGGTGCATAAGAAGCAATCAGCCTCTCAAGCTTTAACAGGCGAACTTTTGGAGGCACTGCGAATTCATACTGAGACATTCAGTAGGGCGTAGCTCAAATTAATTTAAGTTATGATCTGGTGGTGCTAAGGGTTGATAGTATTGACCACCTTGGTGAAATCTTGTAGGCATTTTAACCCTGAAAAAGGACTCTATGTAAATCTTGAACAGATTGAGTTTTTTTTTTTTAAGTAAAAATTAATTTTTTTGAGAGATTGAGAAAGAGAGTGTGCGAGCCAGCCTGGGGGATGGGGCAGAGGGAGAGGGAGAGAGAGAGAATCCTCAGACTCTCTTCTCAGCTTGGAACCCAGCAGGGGTCTTAGTACCAGGACCCTGAGAGCATGACCTGAGCTAAAATCAGGAGTCAGATGCTTAACTGTCTGCCACCCACATGCCTCTATATGTAGTATATTTCCACCCACTATATAAAGGCAAGTGTCAGTGTCAATGTTGGCTTTCTGTGACATGGAAACCTTGGAACATGTTGTTTGCTTGATTCACATGGAGCCTGAATTCTTTTGCATGTTTTTGCAAGGACTAAGTTAATATGGAAGATATTGGAATAGGATATCCAGGAATCAGATTGTTCAAGATTCCCCGGAAATAGGGGCGCCTGGGTGGTTCAGTGGGTTAAGTCTCTGTCTTTGGCTCAGGTCATGATCTCAGGGTTCTGGCATGGAGTCCTGTATCAGGCTCTGTGCTTGGCAGGGAACCTTCTTCCCCCTATCTCTCTGCCTGTCTCTCTGCCTACTTGTGATCTCTATCTGTCAAAATAAATAAATAAATAAATAAATAAATAAATAAATAAGTTCCCCAGAAATAATAATTTTATTCAGTTTATAAAACGCCAGAACAACTACATACCCATTGCTACAATTCAGAGTCGGAGAGTTCTTGAAAGAATCATTTTGTCTCTTCCCATTTCTGAACCCACACTCCTGAGGTTACCTCAGCTAAGGATTTAGTATTATTTCATCCACGTAACTATTTATTTATTTAAAAAACATACAGCATCCATAGGGCTTCCTTCTCTATTTTTCAATAACATGCAGCAATATTTTACATATTATTCAAGTTTACACAGTAACTTGTTTATATCACTCAACTGAACATCATGGGCATTCTTTCTGGTAATTGCGTGTAGATCTCCCTGTTCTTCACATAGTTAAAAAAAATTTCCTGAGTGTGAATCTACCATATTTCATTCAATCATTCCCATATGTATGGGTGCTTAGTTTTTCATTTTGGAGGACTGCTTTTGCTTTGGTCTTTTTGTTTTGTTTTTGCTACAAACCCTGCTGCTATAAATATCTAAAGAGATTTTTTTTTTTCCTAAGAGACCATAGCTCTGCTCAGCTTACTTGTTATATGACCTTGGGCAGTTAATTTCCTTCTTAATTGTGCACATGACCTTCGGAAGTTACTTTCCTTCTCTGACTCTCAGCTTCCTCATCAATAAAATGAGTGTAATGACAGTCCTTACTTTTATATTTCTTGTAACAATTAAATATAGTAACATTGATTTAGTATTTAACACCTCGCCTGGGACATAAGTAAGGATCCAATAAATGGATGCTGTTCGTCCTTTCCTACTGTTTATCTCTCACTCCTGTTTTTGTTTGTGTGTTTGTTGGTTTTTTTGAAGGCAAGGAGGTGAGCACTGCGCATATTTGCTTAAAGCTAATAACTGTAAGATATTGTTGGCCCGATTTCTGGCTAGACAAACAGAAGGCAGTGTTGTAGGCTGTAGAAAACCCCAGTTTGTCAGCCTGCTGATTGTTTTTTTTTTTAATATGCTATCCCTGAGGAACATGATAGAATTTGTTTTACTTCTCTTCTGCCAGGAAGTAACCCTTCGGGCTTTGTTAGAAGCGTGGTTTGTAATAATTGTACCCACCCCAGATGGCTCCTGAAAACCCTTTGAAATGCCATCTGCCAGGCGTGTGTCCAGCCGGCAGCCTGTCATTCTGCTAGAAGAAAAGAGGAGGCGGGGCCCCCTCCCCTGCCCTTTTCTCCCTCACATCACTGAATGGAGCCTGGTCATGTTGGCCCAGACCCAGGGCGGGTTGCTCAGAGGATAACTGGGAGTAAACCTCCTGCTAGCCTGTGGAGTAGAAAGGTTTTGTCTGGGTAATAAACCCTGAAGGTTTTGTGGGTGGAGACTCACCCGCCCCCATCTCCTTCTCCTGCAGCTCAAAGGCCACTAAGCATATTTATTTACATGGGAAATGGTATCTACGAGTTTCATGTTTTTTTCTAAAATGTAGCATTTTTGAAGTTCTTCATAATTTTGAATCCTTTCAGGAAATTAAGACCCAGGGGTGACTGTTGTCTTTAAAGTAAGTATGACAGATGGGTTCTAAAAACATGGTTGAAAGACACAGGAAAGAGAAGATGGCTCAACAAGGAGGGGGGAAAAAACACACCAAAAAACCATTGTCTGGTTTCAGAAGACTTTAAAAACCTAACAAATCTTTTGTTGGTTTTATTTATCTTCATCTTTTAGAGGGTGGGGCTGGGGATGGGAGATGGATGAAGGTAATGGAATTTTGGTCTGGAGGTGGAGTTGCCATGTAGAACACATTTAGGACAGATCCCTTCAAAGCAAGTTTCAAAGAGTTTCTCTTCTTGCCTCACACTGGGATTTCCCAATATGCTGTAGACTGTGTTTTCCCAGTAGCAGGCTAAATGGCTTTTTTCACTTGACTCCAGGACCTCACACCCTCTTCTTTTGCCCCTGCCTTGCTGACTGCTACCTCCTAGTCTCCTTTGAAGCGCTTCCGTTCTCTGTTTCTGAAAATTACAGGGTTTTAATTGTTCAATCCCAACTTTTTGCTTTCATTTTGTATACTACCCCTCCCTCCCAGATTATCTCTGTTCTCTTTACCTTCAGATGCCAGTGGTTTACTGATCACTCTCAATTTTATGTCCCAACCTGCACTCTGACCTTCAGACTTACCTGGTCAGCTGTACACAGCCCTCTGCATCTAGGTGTCTAATAGGCATCTCAGACTTCACATGTCCCGAAGCAAACACTTCCTTCCTCCAAGATTCTTTTAAACCCTTTAACCTGTATTGCTCTGAGACACTTTAATGAATGTTTAAATGACTGTTTTTCCCATAAGAGCCACCTCCTCCCTTGTCTTCTTGATTTCTATGAAGGGCACAAGGCCGTTTGCCCAGGTCAAAGAATGGGATGTCAGTCTTTATCCCTCTGTTTTTCTTACACACTCCATCTACTCCCATCAACAAGCTCTGTCTTCAGAATATAGACCCTGTGTGGCTTGATGAGTGTAATACGTCCATCCTGTGGACTGTGTCACAGCTATTTGAAATAGTCACAATGTATGATAGAAATCTGATGGCTTCTTACTAGCTCTGCCCTATTCTTCTTGATCATGACCTGATTTTCTCTCCCATGGACCCTGTAATCACTACCTCGCTGATCTCATTGCTTCTGTTCGTGCCCACCTCCCCCTGCTCTGCCCAAAGCCTGTTCTCTGTCAAGCTCAATGATTTTTTTTTTAAGATTTTATTTATTTATCTGAGAGACAGAGATCACAAGTAGGCAGAGAGAGGGGGAAGTAGGCTCCCTGCTGAGCAGAGAACCTGATGCAGGGCTCATCCCAGGACCCTGGGATCATGACCTGAGCTGAAGGCAGAGGCTTTAACCCACTGAGCCACCCAGGTGCCCCTCAATGATCTTTTTAAAATGAATCCTAGCACAAACACCTCCCCCCACCCCTCTGCTGAAAACCCTCCAGTGGCTTCTCATCTTCCTTGGGATAAAATATGAAGTGTTTGCTATGGCTTTCCTTAACCCTTTTCCATTACTCTGTCACTATTCCTCTGGCCTTTTTGCCTCTTCCTGCATCAGAGTTGTTGGCCCTTCCCCCTGCCCAGAATGCTTTCCCATCACCTTGGCAGGGCTCTCCATTTGGGTGGTACCTCCTTAGCCAGGCTTTCCCTAATCCCCGTCCTGAAATAGCTTCCCTCCTCCCCGGCAGACTTCCTTCTTCCAAGATATTTTTAAACCCTTTAACCTATATTGCTCTGAGACACTTTAACCTATGTTTCCTATGGTGATTTCCACCTGAAATTTCGTTATACTCACACATGTGTTTTCTGTCTTTCATAGTAAAATGTAAATTTCACTAGGGTAGGGGCTTTGTCTTATTTTCCAGTGTTTCCCCAGTGCCTGTACTGGTGTCCAGCATGAATTGGGACCTCAATAAATAGTTATTGAATAAAATGAAACCTAGTGAGAGATGTAATGAGATATACATATATATAACATACATTTTATATATATATATATAATCCCTGCCTTGCCCCTTTGCCTATACATATATATATATATATATATATATATATATATATATAGCCTTTGAACTGTAGCATCCTGTCAACTCCTTTCATTTTAACAATGACATAAACTATCGTATGTGCTGATGATTATTGAGCTATGTCTTCTAAAAGATTTATTTCACTCAGTACACACAGCAAATCTATAGTGTAGGTACCATTATTATCCCTGTGTCACAGATGAGGAAACCAAGTAATAACAGAAGCCAAGGACCTAAGTTGCTAAGACCACACGTTGGGAGGAGTGGCAAGCCTTGAACTTACCATTCCCACTGCAGACACCTGCTCAGCTACAGTTTCTGGTATTCTCTGTGTTAATGCAGTACCTGTTATGTGTTGGACATCAAAGATGTCAATTTAAAAATTGTAAGCTACCTGAAGGGCTTGTCATCATCTGTCGGGGGAGCCCGAAATAGGAACAAATCAGGAAATCGTACAAGAGTGGACTTCCGGATACACACAGCTTCTTTACCGGAAAGCTCCAGAGAAGCAAACATATGCAATACAACCATAGCAGGGGAGTTTGAGGCGATTTATAAAGCTCTGATTTCAGATATTAGAGAAACCAGGCTCATTGAAAATGTATTTATCCTGAGTTAAGTGTGCGACAAGTGTTGAGGGGCTTGTTTTTGGTTTGGGGGATTTTTTGGGTTTTTTGGTGGTTGGTTTTGTTTTGTTCTGTTTTTGACTTAAGAGAAATGCTGGATGGTACCGTTAGGTGTGCAGACATGATCATTCTCATAGACAAGTGTTGGGAGAACATTAGAGCCACAAGGCACATACAGCTGGGTATTGAATTGCTTTAAAGTTTCTAGGGTTAGAGGGAAATCCTTGCTTATTAAGTCCTTAGGAATACCGAAAAATCCCTGCTTATTATGTAGGAAAACATCGACCTTAGAGCAGCACAGGTATGGCGCCTTGCAAAGCAAGTTATGTGGATCATATCACCTAACTTGAGAGCAGAAATCCTGTGGTTTGCTTTTTTTTGAGGCTTTATAGTATTTAACAGAGGTTCCTTGCACACACCGCATAATTGCTTCTTGATTTGTTTTCTGTGCTCGGTTTGTGTGTAAGTCATATTCCTTCCACACTACTTCTACACTTTTGGTTGAGATTAAGCTAAAATGAGAGGCCCAGAGCCTAGCACCTGAGCTGGGTGACTCAAATCCTCTAGAGACCCTACATTATTCATAAGAAGAATTGTTGTATTTATTAGTCATTGAGAGAACGATCATGCTCAAGGAGAGAATTTTCTAGCAAATTCAGTGCCCCTTCTCTCCCGTCGGAACTTACGGGTGGCCTCTTTTCATCAAACCTATTAATTACACAGAGAGCAGCAGGATTTTAATCCCTGGGAGATAGCCAACCACTGATAGCAATTGCATTTCTCTGGTGATGTGTTTATGCAGTGGGTGTCATTTTCTTCAAAGGGCTTATTACATTGGAACTTGCCGGAAATCCTTCAAAACACAGGCGTTTTTAGGCCTTTGTCAAAAATATAAACCCCTTAGGCTGTGAGCTTAAGGTGGATAACTTTTGAGTATCTACTGGAGTCGTAAAAGCTGCTGATTGTGAATGTTGTCTGTCTAAAATCCCATTTGCCTTTTTTATTCAGTGCATTTTAAGAAATGATAAAAACTCACCCCAGGCTACCCAGCGGTGCTTGGGTGGCTCTTGCTCCCATCCAAAGGTCACAAGCATGAGAGGGTGGAAGTGAGGCTGCTGTGCTGTTAGAAAAAAGTTGTCCTTACCAGGTCCCTGTCTGGGCAGATGGGTGGGCAGGCTTAGGTTGTCCAGCCTACAGAACAGGTTATTCCAATTACAAACCGAATGGGGAGCTTCCTGTTTTCATGGACTGATGGTGTCTTGTGCATCTGTTTTGTCGGCTGCAGGCACAACCCGATCTCCCAGAGAAGGAGAAGTGCCTGGCGTGGACTATAACTTTCTGACTGTGAAGGAGTTCTTGGACCTCGAGCAGAGCGGGACCCTTCTGGAAGTCGGCACCTATGAAGGTGAGTGTATCTGTGTGAGGGCCGTGAGGCTGCCTCTGTCCTGGGCTCTGGAGAGGCTCCAGAGCTATGCAGGCAGGAGTGTTTTGTGAACTAGCAGAGTCTGATCAACTGTAGGAGACTGCAGTTCACCTTACTAAGACGGAGAAAATATGCGGTGTAAGGCTTTGTGGTGCTCTTTAAAAATAGTTTAAAAATAGTTTGGGGGCTCTTTTTTTTCTCCAAGAGGTTTCTCCTTTATTAATTGAAGACTATACATACGTGTGTGTGTGTGAGTGTGTGTGTTGTTGTGTAGTATGGGCTTGCATGGTATTAGAAAAAAGAGAGGGGTGCCTGGGTGGCTCAGTGGGTTAAAGCCTCTGCTTTTGGCTCAGGTCATGATCCCAGGGTCCTCTGATCAAGCCCCGCATTGGGCTCTCTGCTCAGCGGGGAGCCTGCTTCCTCCTCTCTCTCTGTGCCTGCCTCTCTGCCTACTTGTGATCTCTGTCTGTCAAATAAATAAATAAAATCTTTAAAAAAAAGGAAAAAAAAGAGGGAAAAGAATCATGGTCAGTTACAAAATGTGACCTTGCAGGTAGTTTTGTTTTGTTTTTTTTTTTTTTTTTTAAGATTTTATTTATTTATTTGACAGAGAGAGATCACAAGCAGGTAGAACAGGCAAGCGGGGGCGGGGGGAAGCAGGCTCCCTGCTGAGCAGAGAGCCCGATGCGGGACTGGATCCCAGGACCCCGAGATCATGACCCGGGCCAAAGGCAGAGGCTTAACCCACTGAACCACCCAGCGCCCAACAGGTGTTGTTTTAATCTTGAAGGAATAGAATGTCATTTTTTTAAAGCACTAATTGATTTTTAATGTATTTTTTGAGTAGATAGTACATATATATGGTTCATGAAGCACAATATCTCAAAAGTATGAAATAAGTAATCTCTTTTGTATATCTATCTTTATCTGCCTAATTTCAGATTCTCCTTTCTCTCCATATTACATACAGTGCCGTGAGTTTCTGCTCACCCTTCTGAAATTTCTTTATGTAAATACAAGGACACCTGTGCCATGTGTGTACATAAACCTGTGTTCTCTGCATGTGCTTTTATTTCTTCCCTATTTTGTAAAAAAGGTAGTATACAATACATGATGTTTGGCACCTTGGTCTTTTAACAGTGTCTTATAGTTCTTTACAGTTTCAGTAATAGAGCACTTGTTTTGTTTTTTAAATGGCTGTGTAATCTCTTTGTATCAGCATGGCCATGATTTATTTAACTAGTTCCCATTGGATAAAGATTTTTAATATTTCACAACACTACTGTGTTGAATAACACAGGCATAAATCATTTCACACAAGTGCAAATAAGTCTATAGGATGAGATCCCCCAGATGGGATAGCAGGGTCAAAGCCAAGTGTAGGGAAGAAAGTCAATGTACGTTTTCTGAAAACAATATTGTAGCTTGATTGCTCTTTTGAGTGTTATAATTTGAGACAGAAGAGCATAATATCCAATTTACTAGGTCAGATTATTAACTTGGTCAAATTATTGTGTGTACTTCTTTACTGTCTTTTAACATTTGGATTTATTTGGTGATCACAGGGACGTTTTCAAGAGTAGATTTACTTGGTGATCATAAGGACATTTTCAAGTAGTAGTTTGTTTTCTTTTTGTTAAAAACAAAATGTACGTACAAAGTGGACTATTATTTTATTAGGGATAATATAGCTTTGATATGATAATAGCCCTTTCTCCACAGGCAGTGGCTAACGGTTAAGTAATGGTCATGGATTTTAGTTATACTGATTATGGTTTGATATTCTTTGGAGGGGGGGGGGCGGAAGAGCATTATCTTTGTCCCTACTGCTCATTTCCAAATTGTGAATATACACTGGACTGTGTTTAGATGTTAATCAAATTTCTGATTGTGAATACAGGAGTATTTCCCTTGAGTGCATTGCTAATTATCAATTGTCTCAGTTTCCTTAAAGTGTTGCGATATGACTGGTGGCTGGGAAACTGAGAGGGGGTCTGAGAAAACCCAGTGCAAGGAAAATTCACTAAAGCCTACAGTGAGGGGAGGGAAGGAGGCTAAGTGGACGCACCAGGAGCTTCTTCAAGGTTGTCTTGCAAATGCGAATCTAGTTAAAAATTCACGTGACCGAGAATATGGCAAATGTGAATCCTCTTTCATTAGCAGAAAGTGAATTGTTCTTATTTGGAATCTGTTATTATGCCCTTCTGGGGAGCTTGAATCCCTTAATGTTTTTAAAAAAAAAAAATTGCATTTTTGGAAAGGTTGAGGGTGAGAGTGGTTGTGCAATGCCAAAGAGTATGTGTTGGATTGGAAAAGCGAAGCACGTGGTGTAGACAACAACTTGTCAGGGAAACAAGGAAGAGAAAGTCATTCTCTCCAGTTGTTTCTATTACAAATGATGTAGAGGCGGAGTCACTTTGTTTCACAATTAATTGTATCACTTGGGCAGAGGTAACTGTTATCACGGAGTTTTCAGATGGATTAGCTGAGACCAAGTAGCATTTAGGGATATGTTTAAGGTTGTACCACTGCTGCTGGAATGCTGGAGCCTAGAACCAACCCCAGCTCAGTCTGACTTTCACATCCTCATACTCTTACCCGCAAACCCCAAGGAGAATATCCCGAATGTAACTACAAAGTTGTAGAAATAACTCATCTGCACTTTGACCTAACTTCATGGTGGGTAGCAACAGGGAAACGTTTTTCAGAGAGTGTCCGATCGTCTCGTATAGAACCGTCTTTCTGTGAGCGTTGCTGCATTGTTTGGAGTTGAAATCTTCTCATGCCCAGCATTAACCCAGTCCGTTTTTCAGCCATTTGATTGTTCTGTGTTTGTCAGCCTTTGACCTTTTAGCTGTATAATTTCCCTACTATATGAAAGAGCTCATACATTTTTGGAACCCACTGAAGTGTATTATGTTGACTCTCATAAGTTTGAAGCAAAATGGAATTTTTATGAAATGCCAGATACCGTCCAAGGAATAGAGCTGTCTCGATCTTTAGAGAACTTCTCTGCCCTTGCCTCCCTTGGACGGGCCCCGACAGCTCTGTCTGTCGGACACTGACAAGCGTGCCGGCTGGCCTAACGCCCTGCCTGAGATGGAATTTCAGCCCCTTTGCAGTGGAGCTGTGTACCCTCCAGCAAGTCGCTTAATGCTCTGTTGTCTCCCTTTTCCCTTTGGTGAAATGAGGATAATAATAGCGCTTCCTCACAGGTAGGATTAAATGAGACAATAATTGGAAAGAGCTGAGCAGAGTGTATGACCCATGTAAGCTCTCAATCAGCGTCAGCTCTTAGATTTACACACACCGTGGTCAGAAAGTGCCACCGTGGTGCATCCCTTCTCCCTCCCGCTCGACAGTAAACCAGGGCATTTGCCAGTAAAACATCTTTATTTACTTCCCAGGTATTCACCGTCTTTTTTTCCTGTTTGGATTTTTTCTCTCTTGCCCTGTGCTGGTTCCAGAGAGGAAAAGACTTTTTTCTTAAGTTTATTTATTTATTTTAGTAATCACTACACCCAATGTGGGTTTCAAACTTATGACCCTGAGGTGAAGAGTTGCGTGCTATTCATGCCACTGGGAGTGCCTGGCTGGCTCCAACTGAGCTGACTGAGCCAGCCAGGTACCCCCACAACACACTTTAATGCAAGCCACTTTGCTCATTTTCAGTAAAAGTAATAAATGTAGGTGATGGAATCCTCACTATAGTAAAGAATGTCAACATACTTAAGTCCAAGTTGCTTCCCTTCCTCCCCATCGGGAGCCACGGTGAAAGGGTGTAGTGCAGAGGTTCAGAAAACATGCACACACTGGGCATGCGCCTATGGACTCCCGTTCATTTCCCTCTATTCTTGTCCTTCCTACTTCAGGTGTCTTGGAAATCTTTCCACATCGCCCCATGCAGTTCTATCTTGCTCTTTCAAAATGCTGTGGGGTATCCCAGTGTATGCTGACCCGTCCCCTGCAGGTGGACATGTAGGATGTTACCCCCGCCCCGCCATTTTGGGTACTTTGTGAACAGGGCGGCAGTGAGCGTCCCTGCACGGTATCTCACTAGCGCTGCTCTGAATAGGACTAGACAGTACGTTCCCGGCAGTACAGGGTTCAAGCAAGCCTATCTACGCGTACACAGTTCAATTCAACAAGTAGTAATGGAGCATTTGCTTTGCCTCAGGTGTCATTTCATGGCCTGAGGTGTGATGTACAGGACAGAAGACCAAAGCAGCCCTGCCTTTGAAGATGCTGTGCTTTTTAGTTATTTATTTTTGCCAGCATAAATTATGTGTTGGGTGCTCTTGAAAGTGTGTGATATGCCCCAGCTCACGTAATTACCCCACAGTCCTGTGAGGTAGGAAAAGTTGATTCCCCATTTTACAGAAGAAGAGCATGAGGCCCAGAGAGGCCGATTATCTTTATCTAAGTTCACATGGGGAGCCGGGAATAGAGCTGGGTCCAAACCTGGGCTGCCTGGCCCCAGGGTCCGTCCTCTGCAGCCTCTCAGTGTTATGAAGCAAATGGAACAATTTCAAGAGAAGCGATGTGTGTTCTGAGAAGGGAAACAGGGTGCTTCAGAAGCATACGGCAAGGGCACAACTTCTCATCTCCCATCGGAGGAGACCCCCTTTTGGAAGGGACAGTTACTGAAGCTTGTCAGAGGACCTCATGGTTTCAAGTGAGAGACTCAGTTTGAGTTTGAAAGTCAGCAGCAGCCTTGAGGCTTGAATCCAGAGACAGCAAGTGGGATGAACCCGAGAGAAGGTCAGAACATTGGTCCTAGAGAAGGAGGGACAAAGAGCCATGCCCTGCTTTCTTTGGAACCAGGGCAATGCAACAGAACTTTCTTCAGTAATGGAAATGTTCAGGGTTCTGAGCCGCCCGATATGGCGGCCATTAGCTGCATGTGGTTATTGTGACTGAGAAACTAAATTTTAGATTTAGTTTAATTTAAACTAATTTAACTTTAAATAGTCATAGGTGTCTGGTGGGTGCTGTGTTTTACAGCACAGCTCTCGAACAAAAGCTTCTGCAGGGAAGGGTGAGCACCTATTTGAGAAGGGCCCTCCCTTCTCACTCAGCTGACTTCAGAGAGCTAAGCACATGTTTAAGAGTTAAGCTCCTTTAAAAAGGATAATTTCGAATCCTCCCAAAGAGCATGTTACTGCAGAGCAGTGGTGATCTTCTTTTGTGGATGCAGTGACGTGTGAAATGGCAGACAAGTAGAATAAGGCAACAAAACCTCAGGGCTGGGTAACCGTCCATATGTGTTTGGGGTTTAGAGTTACAGGGTTCTAGGATTTTAAAGCTGGGAATGAGGTGGGGTCATTTCCTGAGAAGACAGAACTGAGGTCCTGGGAGAGACTGGTCTAAAACACTAAAGGGAATTGGGACAAAGCCTGGCCAAAAGCCCGTCACCCAAGTCACGTCCCAGGCAGGACCAGGATGCCAGTATTTCCCCTTCTGCCCCTTGGAAATGGATACCTCTTTTGTAGTCTGTATGCCTGGTTTGTTTCATCAGTTGTTTATTCATTAAAAATGCTGAGCAAAACCGGATATGATCATTGCCCTCCTAGGTCTTGTAGTGCACAAGGCACAGTATTCAAATAATCACAGACATAAGTGTACAGCTGTGAGTGCACTAGGGTCTGTAGCAGAGACTATAGGTTGTGAAGATTTGATCTCTATGGAGTGGGGAAAAGCTTTTCCTGTAGAAGTAATAATTGGAGTGAGCTCTAATGGTTGAGCTGGAGTTAGATTGCTAGATTTAACAAAAAAATAGAATATCTAGTTTTGCATTTTCTCTGGCAACCCTACATGGATTTAGCTTTGGGCTGTGATGGTGATGGCGGTGGTAATGATGAGTGGACTGAATCTTAAGATATTTATGTGATTAAAAAGCTGGACTTGGCAATGCATCAGTTATCGTAAGAAGGAGTAGAAGATGCACGTGACGGTAGTCATCCTAGGATGACTCCTAGTTTCTGTCTTACATAACTGGATAGATGCTGGTACCATTTACTGAGATAAGAAACTGGAAAAGGGCAGGTTTGGTGGTGGGGCTTGGGAAAGCATGATGGAACTTTCCACGCGCCACCAGTTCTAATACCAAGAGTTGCATTTACTCCAGCAGAATCGAGGCCCCACCTGTCTCTATAAACAGTCTAACTATTGTCCCTCACAAAGCACAGAAGTTATTAGTGGAGCTCATAACTAATCTCAGCTTTGCAATTTGAACCAACGCCTCATTCTGTCATTAGGTAGATTTGACATCAGGGCCAAGACAACAGAAATAAATGTGTCTTTCCTCCTTGGCCCAACTTCCTAATTGTGGCAATGAACAAATTTATTGGATATGGTGCTTAAAATAAATCAGCTGCACCATCTCTCTTTGCCTTGCTTTGCTTTGCTTTCTTTTTTTTTTTTTTTTCCTTCTTGTTGACATTTTCACTCAGAGAGACAGGTTGCTGCTTCAGCTAGCCCTTGGGACTTCTCTAGGAGAGGGTTTACAAGGGATGAACTATTCAGTGGGGGTGGTTCCAAACATGCCTGTTTTACAAATGCCTCTGGGTAGAAGAGGCTGATTATACACTTTAGGCATCGCAAAGGTTTTCCCCCAGCATGGAAGTACGGCGCCAGTGTGACATTTCAAATTGGAGTTATGGGTTGCATATTTCTGCATGTCAATGAGGGAGAGGGATGTCAGCCTTCAATAATGTTATTGTTTTGCTTCCTAGAAGGTCTACCAAAATGCAGCTGCCAAGAGTATACTTTTTGGGGACACAGAGATAAAGCAGGGGTGAAGAGAGTTCTTGTTTGTCATTGAGGAAAATGAGACGGTCTGGAGTCCTGTTCTTTGGCAGGCCTTGGAAGCCGTCTGTTGTGATAAGCTCTGTTGGCAAACTCCACCATGGCATGTTCTCTGTTGATAATGAAAGTAACCAAAGGGAATCTGTGCTGCGATTGGCTGTTCCTCTGCATATGAAGCTGGAGAGGCTGCTATCAGGGTAGTTTTGCTCCACTCCTTGCTTTGAGATCCTTAGAGACTCCTAAGTTGACAACATCGATGTTGGGGACAGACAAGTGGGTGTGCAAATGCCAGTCATGGTTTACATGTGGTGTGAATCTCATCTTCATCTGAAAATGGGACTACTAATGTCTTTTATTTCCCCCATAGGATTATTAATAAAGATTAGAGTAAGTGAATGTATGGGTAGTGACATGACAGGTGCACAGTCAAGATAAATTTTGGTCAACGTTGTTCTTTCAGTATACATTGTGACACCAGTACCCTCTTCTGTGTTTTAGAGCTTATACTGGCCTCCAATAGTAGGTGGCACTTAAGACTGCTAGGGTTTATTACATGCTAACATTGTTCCCAGCACAATGGTGAGGACTTGGTATGTAGTATCTGAGTCCATCACTCAAAAAAACCTGCTAGATGAGTGCTGTTCTTGTCTTTATACCATAAGAACTGAGGCTGCGAAGAGAGAGGTCCCTTACCTTGCTTAGGGTCACAAAGCTATTGAATTATATTACCCTCTTCGGTCTTCTGTGTAAAGCCAGACGGCAGTGGCAAGAACAAACATCTCATTAGAGGACAGTGGCTTACTGTCGTTCTTTGTGTGCAAATCATGGTTCCGTGGGGTGGAGCAGGTAAGCCAGGGAAGAGTAAAAAGAAAGTGATGGGCGTTTGTAGGAATGATACCATGTGCTGAGCAAGCAAGCGGAAAGTGAAATAGCGCGGATCTGAAGTCAGCGAGATGTGATTGATGGACTGGGAAGAGGCTGCCGTGAGTCATGCTCTTAAAAACCAGATCCGCAAGAGAGGCGTGGAGGCGCATCCCGGGCTGGCGTTCCTGTGTGCTGTCCCTACCTGTGTATTGACTCATTCCCAAAGAATTCCTCATGCCAGCCTGTGCCGGCACTGCTTCAGGCCTGGAGACTTGGTCCACAAGCAGATGTGGTCGCTGCCCTCCTGGTGCTTGCGGTCTGGAGGTAAAGACAGATATTGGCAAATTCAGCCGTATGATAATTACAGCAAAGGGCATCGGGAAGGAGAGGCACGTGGTTTCCCGAGGACACTTCAGGGCAGCTTTGATCTAGTTGGGGGTACCTCTGCGTTTTACACATAGAAAGAGGAAGGCGTTTTTTATCCTTCCACACCCCAAAGAATCAAACCCATTTTTGCGTCCTTGGAGGCGATATTGCCCCATTGAAGACGCATACTATGGATTCCAGGACGTCGGTACTCACTACCATGCTGTTCTGCTTATTTTCAAAAGCATGTTCCGTAGGAAGAAGATAGACAAGTGTCCCTTGTCCCACCCACCTCCCATGTGGAATTGCAGACCGGGGTCCAAAGAACCTGAGCACTGTTTACCCTGGACCAGCGAGGTCCAGACCTGACTCTTAAGGCAGGCATTTCTGCCGCTGTTGGCCTCCGCGTTCCTCATCTACTAAAGAGGAATGGTTTTCTGTGACCTGGTTACCTCTGCTGTCTATGCAAGGGGTGGTCCAGTGCTCCTCGCTGGTGTGTCCTAGCTAGAAATTCAGAATCTTGGGCCCTTCTGCGACCCACTCAACCAGAGTCTCCATTGCAATTGAACTTTATGGTTTGCACGACGTTTAAGAAAACGGATGTATGCCACACAGAGCATTTGTGAAGATCACGTTTTAGTCCCCTCTTTACATCTTATTTCTAGTGTCTAGCATAGTGTCTGCCCCCCCCCCCAAAAAAAAGTTCTCTTTAGGGAAATGAATGAATACTAAACTTGTACAAAGTGAGAGGTCATACAGATTTGATTCATTCTGGCTTAAAACTCAGGGTTACGGTCCTCCTTAAATATTTTATCAAGCTCTAAAAATTGATTTGCTGTCCCCATTAATTTTTAAACGCATGTCAGAAAATATTTTCTTAGGCTTGGTCATGGCCGAAGATTGTGCCTGTTAATTAAGGCCAGCAGCAGCTTCCTCTTCTGTCTTCCCTTGCCCTCTCCTCCCTCCCCAGCCACCATCCATGTTAAGTTTTATTGTAGAGCCGGTTTTGAAAATAGCTGTAGAGACACATGCATTCCCACTTGGGAGCGAGCCCGGCCACCTCAGGAAGTGTGTGTTGGCTAACGTGGAGACTATAGGACAGTCGGGCTCGTGTCTCCCAGAAGCTGTGAAGCCTGCTAGGTGATAACCCAAATTAATGTTTTAATCACTTATAATTCTTCATATGATTTTTCTTTAATAGCATTACTTGCTGCGCGTATTCCTCACAGGGAATCTCTTCCCTGTACCATCTGTAAGTTTGCGGTCTACCGTGGCTAGGCATGGCCCAATGCTGACCAGGTGGAGACTTGATGAGTCGTGTGGGACCTGCCCAGGGCCAGCCAGCTAGACTTGGAAAGTGAAGAGGGCGGGTCGAGGCAGTGGAACCTGTGGTGACTGGCCCATGGCAAGTGCACCACCCATCTTGCCCATCCTGTGGTGAAGACAACATGGGATTTCCGCATAACCCCACCCACCACAAGTCTGGGGACCAAAACCACATTCACCCAGAATCACATCACTAAGACCAATCCATGACTTACAGATGCTGTTTTGAAGTTTTAGGTTTTCTCCCCTCCCTGCTGTGCCCCAGTACCTTTGTATGCCCATGGCTTCACATTGCATCAGCCTTAGGGAAGCTGTTCTTGACTGGGGCCAAGGTGTTGGCCTGGCAAGGACAGGTATGCACCCAGGGTAAGAGAACAACTTCTCTGCAGAAATCCTTAATTCAACAAGTGTGTTCCAGGTGAATTGGCCGTGGTCACACACTTGTCATCAACATTGCCTGAAACGGACAGAATCCAAGGAACCAGAGCTTATGCTTTGTTGTGTAGCACTTCTCAGTATATCCAGATTTTAATCAGAAACAATCCATTTTTGGGGTGCCTTGATGGCTCAGTGGGTTAAGCACCTGCCTTCGGCTCAGGTCATGATCCCAGGGTCCCGGGATCGAGCCCTGTATTGGGCTCTCTGCTCAGCAGGGAGTCTGCTTCTCCCTCTCCCTCTGCCTCTTGCTCTGCCTGCTTGTGCTCTCTCTGTCAAATAAATAAAGTCTTTTAAATTAAAAAAAAAAAAGAATCCATTTTTATGTTAGTGAGTAATTCAAATGATTTTTTAGAATACATGGGGGAAAAAACGTATCTGTGAAGGAAAGTTGAACCCCCTGTAGTTAGAGAACTTCTAGACATAAGCTTTTCTGTAACGTTTGTAGACAATATGGGTATTAAGAAATGCTGGAAGGATTTAAGTAATTGCACCATTTCCCATTTATAACCCCTTATAGTTTACAGGGTACCTTTGAGAAAGTTACATAATTTGATATTCACAATAATCCTGGGGTCACTCGGGCTGTCATTTCTGTCTCACAGAGGATGTATTAGACTGAGGGTTAAAACCTTGCCCAAGGCTCTTTCATCATTGGCAGGTTTTTTTGCTTGTTCCTTTACAAGAGTAAAGGAAGAGTATTGAGTTATCTTGTGGCAGGCGCCTGAGACACAATGTCTTGTTAATCCTTCCAACACGGTGGAATGAACTCCTTTGAGAGATTAGAAACAAGCTGTGAACATTAAGTAGCAGTCCTCAAGGCTCGGTGTAGAGGCAGACTTTGGTGTAGGTTAGAGGCTTTCAATGGACCATCTCCTTTTATCCTCCAAACAGGTGCTCTAGATAGAAAGGAGGTATTCAGGAGGAGGGGGAAAATGAGGGATGGGAGGGGAATCAAAGCGAGAGACAAACCATTAGAAACTCTGGACTCTGGGAAACTGAGGGTTTCAGAGGGCAGGGGGTGGGGGGAATGGGTTAGCTTGGTGACGGGTATTAGAGAGGGCACGTATTGCATGGAGCACTGGGTGTTATACGCAAACAATGAAGCATGGAACACTACATCAAAAACTAATGAAGTACCTGTATGGTGACTAATGTAACATAATAAAAAAGATAAAAATGCTGAATTTTTAAAAAATGAATTATTCTTAGAATTCCAGTTTTACAGAAGAGGACAAAGAGGGCTTTTTGTTTGTCTCTTTAATGGTTAAATGCCTAGAATCACGGAGCCAGTTAGGATTTGGAAGCCTAAACTGTCTCTTTTCCGCTTTGATGTGCTGGGTACTGCTCATGTCCACACCTTGGGTTAACCTGAATGAGATTCCTCACGCAATAGTTTGTCTTTGACAATAGCCATTGCGAATGGTCAGCCTAAGAATAGGTACTTTTTTTTTGTCTGCAATCTTAAACTAATTTTCAGGAACAGGAAATAACTATGAATAAGTGGCCTGTTTGGGGGAGTTTATAACTTCATTGAGAAATCTGCTAATCATTTATTAAGAAAGATTCTGAACTTGAAAACTGAGGAAAATCCACACATATTTGTCAAATTTGGGTAGAACTTTTGTTTTCCAAACATTTATTTTTGTCAAAAACTGAGGGTATCTAAGTTTTCATTGATTTTCAAGTGAGAATAGTTTCCTGATTGTTACTTTGGTTTCATGGCACTGAAAGTGAATGATTATGTTTGTAAAATTGTAATTATAAAATTATGAATAAAGGGACCCATCCTTTGGTCCCATATTTCAGTGGAGGAGTCTTCACATAGACGCTGGTACTTGTTTACTTCCAACTCAAAAGTACACATGATACTTTGGTAGATTAGTGATTAGAAGGAGTTAGAATTAAATTCATTGGAGTTTGTCTCTTTTTTTTTCCTCCCATGTGAAGATATTTTTTAAATAGTTAGCTGTTTTACTTACTTAACCACATTAATAGTCTTCAATTCATGAAAAAGTCAATGCTGTGGCCTCCTTTCAACTTCAGCAAAGATATGGGATGTCCTTAGATGTAAACTCTATAGAAATGCAAGAAGTTGGGGCGCCTGGGTGGCTCAGTGGGTTGGGCCTCTACCTTTGGCTCAGGTCGTGATCCCAGGGTCCTGGAATTGAGCCCTATGTCGGGCTCTCTGCTCAGCGGGGAGCCTGCCCCCCCCCCCCCGCCTACTTGTGATCTCTGTCAAATAAATAAATAAAATCTTAAAGAAATGCAAGAAGAGTCTTGGTTCATGTGTGTGCTCCTTAATTCTTCCTTGCAACACATGTTAGCCTCTAAAAACATACATGGGATGCCTTTCTTCAAGTTGATTGTATTCAACACCTGTACCTTTAACTTAGAAAGCTGACAGATGTTTTGAAGAAATTGATACCATCATCTTTTGTGAAAGAACTATGATAATTGAATTGAGCATAAGCCTCCAAATTGTGTTTTGTAGGTTTCATTCTGGTGTCCTTCAAATCATACATGGTACCCATTATTCTACTGCATGTTTTAACAGGTGTGGTTAGTTTTCCTGCTGACACACACGATCACACCACTGTCAAAGAAAGTGGGTGTGTATATTCATAAGTGGTGGTTCAAAATATTTTAAATAATAGTAATAAAAAATATATTTTAATCATAAAACAAAGGCTCAGTAGAAGCCAGCTCTTGAATACCCGTGTGTCTCATTCAGAGCAACGTGTTACTGTCTCCTTTTGCTTTTGTGCTTGTGTTATATAGTGTGTATTTTATGTAATCATGTACTTAGGTTAGACAGTAGGGGGAGTCCTTGGGAAGAAGCAGTGTGCAAGATTTGTTATTATGTATAAATTCTACTTTACTAAGCAAAGAATTACAAACATTGCTTAGGTTTTTTTTTTTTTTTTAAGATTTATTTATTTATTTATTTATTTGACAGAGAGAGGTCACAAGCAGGCAGAGAGGCAGGCAGAGAGAGAGGAAGGGAAGCAGGCTCCCTGCTGAGCAGAGAGCCCGATGCAGGGCTCGATCCCAGGACCCCGGGATCATGACCTGAGCCGAAGGCAGAGGCTTAACCCACTGAGCCACCCAGGTGCCCCCATTGCTTAGGATTTATTGAAGGACTCTGTGTCATTTATCTTTCTGGCCTTCCTTTAGAAGATGTGTGGTGGTGAATGGATTAGTGGCATTCTAGTGCTGATTTTTTTTTTTTTTTAATTTTTTTTTTTATTATTTTCAGCATAACAGTATTCATTATTTTTGCACCACACCCAGTGCTCCATGCAATCCGTGCCCTCTACAATACCCACCACCTGGTGCCCCCAACCTCCCACCCCCCACCCCTTCAAAATTCTCAGATCGTTTTTCAGAGTCCATAGTCTCTCATGGTTCACCTCCCCTTCCAATTTCCCTCAACTCCCTTCTCCTCTCCATCTCCCCTTGTCCTCCATGCTATTTGTTATGATCCACAAATAAGTGAAACCATATGATAATTGACTCTCTCTGCTTGACTTATTTCACTCGTAGTGCTGATTTTTTTTTTTATCATGTAGTCACTGCATATTATTGATTATAAGCTTATTTTTCAAACTTTGGCTGTTCATGAATCACCTTTATGGCTTTGTCCATATCTGAACATACTATCTATTACTTACTTAAAATATTCTTTAAAATAACATTTTTATCTTAAGTTTTCAAAAAGAAACTCTAATCACTGCCATTACTATTCTTATTCAATTAATTACCTTTTATTATATATTGCTGCCTTTTAAAATAAAAAAATCACTTTAAAAATATTGCTTTTTCTCTTTAATTTTAAAAGTAAACGTTATTGTAACTACTATAACTTAGCAGAGCTAGATTTTTTCTTTTAGTCCACATTAAAAATATAAACACTTATTAAAATAATAAAATGTAAAAATCCCTCCAGGTACTGCTCAGAATCACTTAACGCACTGAGTCAAATGTTGGGAAAAGTGCCTAAAAGTGAAATGGACATTTCCTAAAAGAGTGGCCACCATGCCACCATTGGCACAGTTTTCTGTTAAAACTTGGCAAGGGTTTACTCCCACCCCACATGACTCTGAGAGTCAAGCCTGCCATTCAGCTAAAGACGCGCCACGTGGTGTTCACCATCCTCCTTTTTATATAGTGCCCTGGTTCCCTCTTAAGGAGTCCCCTTATTAAGGGAAGGTGACCTTGGCTTTGTAGGCGTGTAAGGGTGCTGGCCATAATGAATTTTTTATTTTCTCTGAAGCGAACTCTAAATTGGATTCAGCATTATGCTGGTGCATATATATAAAAAGGTGACCAATTGAATTTCAAATGTAATGAGGATGAAGTTTTGGTATTCAGTACAGTTGGCTTTGTTTTTAGCCCTAGTAGTAGGTTCTTTGCAATGAAATAATGCAGCTTTCCTCCTGACTTCGGAAATCACCATGTCTAGCTGGGTAGGAACAACATCTCTTATGACCTATTCCAGAAATGAAATACAGTGTGTTCTGGTTTTCTAGTTTAAAAAAAAGATTTTTTTTTTTTTAATGTGCGGAGAGATTCAGATGTGAAGTCTTGAAAAAAACACAAAGTATTCTTTCTAAAACATGCAAATGTGTCTCTCCATCACCTAGGAAACTATTATGGGACACCCAAACCTCCTAGCCAGCCAGTCAGTGGGAAAGTGATCACGACGGATGCCTTGCAAAGCCTTCAGTCTGGCTCCAAGCAGTCAACCCCAAAGCGAACCAAGTCCTACAATGATATGCAAAATGCTGGCATAGTCCATGCGGAGAACGAGGAGGAGGATGACGTTCCTGAAATGAACAGTAGCTTTACAGGTAAAGACCAGACTACCTTCCCCTACAATGGATTTGGGGGAAGGGGTGGTGCGAGGCTTTGGCATAGAGTGAAGAGTACGGATCTGTTCTCAAGAACCACTTGGAAGGGTTGATGAAATTCGAACTGACCATGCAAGGCTTGGGGAAAGGTGCTATTTTCCCTGATCTATTTTTCATGCTTCTTTGCAGGATTATTTTAACTTCACCCACATATCTTAAAGGGGATAGAGGGAAATGTCTGTAGAAGGGAATTAAGAATAATCAGCATTGTTTCCTTCTCTTCAAAACAATATTTTAAGGATATTTGTATTTTGTTCATTTATTTCTTGGCCTTGACACTGTTCCATAATTTTGCCTGATGACCTACAAAGGGGAATATGAGAATTTGTTTAACAGTTCAGTATCCATTGATGTTGTATGGAAGGCTAGCAGCATCCTTTTGTCTCCTACCTTTGTAAATAGAGATTGTAATTGAACTATATACTGTGTTCAGTTACCTGGTGCAGTTTTTCTGTTTGCCCCCAAATGGAGAAAGATGGAAAAATAATACTTGATTATATCTTACATATCTATTCTATGTTACAGAGCATATATTGCTCATTGCATTATACATTTAAATATACATTCAGGGCCATCTGCCCCCAAGCTTAGGTATGCTGTGTTTTATGAGGGGATCTTCAAGGACAATGCCTCTGGGTAAGACGATTGCAAGCTGTGTCTTGCACAGTTCTTAGGGGCACCATTCACAGAGGTTATGATGTATATTTCCTGAGTTAGTGTAGTGACTCAGAACTATTCAAAAATATTTTTTGCTTTATGGGGGTCTGACCTTAGGTAGTAACTCAAGGTGTCGCAACTGTACCAGACATTTGTCAATCCAGTTTGTAATATGGTGACTTTGATGAAAGCATGTTTCTCCTGTTTTTCCTCTGCTTACCTAATTTAATCAGTATTTTAGAGTATCGCTATGGAGAAGTTATCTATTTGCAGCATATGAGATCTAACCCTCTCCTAGTAACCTTTCCTGACATCACCACACTTCAGTAATTACTTGATTGGACTCAATTCCAATAAAGGGGAAATTAGTTAAAGTCTGTATCGCATTAGCAAATCTAATAGGATATTTAGGAAAATGCTTGTATTAGCCAAATGGTTTCTAGAGCCTGTATAGACCTCTTCTGAAGTTTTCTAATTCATTAAGCTCAGAAGCCTAAAATTCTTCAAGATGACAATTAAGATAATTTCTGATAGTTTTGTTGTCCTAACAGTAACCACTCCTTCTGCAAGAAGCATTGAATAAAGGAGACCTACTTTGTTATCCTAGTTTCTTGGTTCTTGGTAGTTGTCTTATTATAAACTGTCTGACTTCTATCACGTGTGAAATGGTTAAGGTTAAATCATAACTAAGTTCCCCCTTCCAGCTCCAAGAACTGGATTCTATAAAAATTTCCATTTTCTAATTAGAATGGTTAGGCCAGGGGCTAACCTATAGTTGTAATAGCTAGGAGAAATTTACCATATTTTACATATGCATTTATTGAAATCAGCTCATTTCAATTACTTAGAAATACTTGATTCGTGTATAATAATTCTTGCTGATAGGAAAGCAGATTATGAAAAAAAAGTTAATATTTCTTTAAAAAAGTAGCTAACATTATAATGTCTTGATCTTTGACCAAATAAGGATAGCGAATCATAATATAACCCAAAACATAGTTGTGGGCATAGAAATAAGATTTTCAGAGTGATGTCCATGGAAATCGTTCTGCTATGTGGACTGGATGGTCCCCAGGAAATGTGCATGCCCTTATTTCTCCTCTATTTATTACAGTGGTTTCTGGCTATGAAGCAGGAATAAAGTAGGAATTGTTGACTATAGGTTTTAATGCTCTTCCTGTTACTAGCTACTATAAATCTTGGTCTCTAAAGGCCATGCCTCAGGTATTCTGACCCCACTGAATACTCCCTAGAAATCCTGGCATCAAAGAAAAACTTTGGGGCTCAATTTGTCATTGCTAAAACCGGTCTGATCATTCCTTCCGCACACACCCACACAAAAGCCAGGTGGCACCTTATTGTCTTCCTCAGCCTCCTGTCCTTAACACCAAGAAAGTCGGTAGCGTGCAGAGAGAAATGATCTTCAGATATACGTGTGATGGGCGTCCTCAGTATGTTGAGTAAATGCCTTCTCACTTACCACGCTACAACTCTGACAGCTGACAACCTGTCATACCCTAACTCATATAAATTCTTTCAGATAATTGACACTACCCAGTCTATGATATGTGTATCAAACTAGCTGTGTCAAAGCATTTTTGCTCTCTGAACCGCTTTAAGTAGCAATCCACGAGCCTCTTGGAGCGTAGAGTGACAGTAATATAATGAGGTCTTGGCTCCTGGTTGGGAGAGTTATGATAAAGGAATGAGTTTCATATACAAATAGAGAAACACAGTGGAGGTATTAAAAATATTTACTGGGATATTTTTAATTAACATGCTGTTGCTGCTATCTTGACTGACTTCTGCTTTGGGTCTTTGGAAGGAGGTATGAAATGTCTAAATAATATGGGGAATGTCTGTAGGCAAAAGAGGAGGAGACTTGTGGCCAAAAGCCTCCTGGGGAGGTGGCCACAATTCCTTCCTGTCATCAGTGACTGAGGCAAGAGCTGAGCAACGAGGAACCCATTCCAGATACTTCCCCCAGAACTGACTGTTGAGCATGAAGCAATAGGCCAGTCTTCTACACAGTGTGCCTCAATTATGGACCTACATGAGTCCTTGAGAATGAACACTCTTTATGTGTGCTTCCTGAAGGTAGAGTTATATTGCTGACCAAAGCACACAGTTGCTTAATGCTAAATAAAAGCATTTGTATAAGGACCTTGTTTAGACTGCTTAGAAAATCTGTAACAGGGGTGCCTGGGTGGCTCAGTGGGTTAAGCCTCTGCCTTCGGCTCAGGTCGTGATCTCAGGGTCCTGGGATTGAGCCCTGCTTCGGGCTCTCTGCTCAGAGGTGAGCCTGCTTCCTCCTCTCTCTGCCTGCCTCTCTGCCTACTTGTGATCTCTCTCTCTCTCTCTCTCTCTGTCAAATAAATAAATAAAATCTTTAAAAAAAAAGAAAATCTAACAAACCACCACAACTAAAAAGTAGCTGGTTCATCCATTAACCCCCTCCAGGAGACATCAAAGGTTATTTTATTTTCCTCCCAGCAGCCCCCCTATTATTGAACATAAGGTTGCTGACGCTTCTCTTCCATTAGTAGGCAATGATAAAACATTGCTTTGGAATGTCAAGAGATGATATTATTTTAGGAGCTAATGTTTCTCAGGGCTATGTGGCGGGCACTTTGCTAAGCTTTTTACACATATGTGAGGGAGGTCTAATAGCTTGTCCAAGATCACAAAGCCAGTGACTGTCAAAGCTGTCATTTCAACCCCAAAAGCTGACTTCAGAGCCCGCATGCTCATCCGGTGTGCTCTGTGTGTTTTAAATCAAGTTTATTAGCTCTGTACGCCGTCAGAGATGCACCTACTGCTAAAAGTTGGGGTCATGTGATATAGGCTCCAGAAATGTATGTCTGACATGAGTCACCTTCACAAGACCCCAAGTGTGCATATGTGTATTTAATATTTGGCAGCTTTTTACTTACTATACATGAAAAAGTTATTTATGTTCTTTTATGGTTTATAAGTCATTTTCACACGTATCCCCCAAACCACCTGGAAACGTTGAGAGCTTAGCAACCTAGGCATTACCTTCCGCATTTTGTAGACGGGAACACTGAGGAACAGTGCATGTCCCCCCACTAGACAGCAGGAGAACCAGGCTTCTTGGTTCCCCATCCAGCCTGTGTTCCAGCTGTCCCTTTTACCTATCCTGTTTGGATCCGCTGGCAACCTTTTGTCAGAGAGTGATAGCAGTGCTCCTCCATGTTTGGTAAATCAAATGAAAGATTTTCTTAAAATCAGAGCATATGTCAAAGTCAAAGCCATGAGTAGGACGATGAATTCGTAAGTCTGCACTTTGTCGCGGTACTCCCATTGTTGGACTTTTCATTTTCTTTGAGAGAATGAGGTTGTTTAAGGTTCTCTTGAACTGGAAGAAGACACAGAAAGCCAAACACATCAAATTGTTTACATTAAATATCTATAGCTTTTTTTTTGGTTAATTAGTTAGATAGGAGGAATCCTTCGACAGTGTATACACATAGCAAATCGTCACGATGTATCCTTTAAATATCGTACGGTTCTGTCAGTTGTACCTCAGTGAAGCTAAAAAAAAAAATCTTTCGATAAAAAAATCCATATTTAAGGGGCATCTGGGTGGCTCAGTGGGTTAAGCCTCTGCCTTCGGCTCAGGTCATGATCTCACAGTCCTGGGATTGAGCCCCACATCAGGCTCTCTGCTCAGAAGGGAGCCTGCTTCCCTCTCTCTCTGCCTGCCTCTCTGCCTACTTGTGATCGATCTCTCTCTCTGTCAAATAAATAAATAAAATCTTTTTAAAAATCTATATTTATGTCAATCATACCTCAATTAAGCATTTTTTAAGAAGATGTGAAAAATATATAAAATAAAAATATATTTGGATAATTTTCATTTTTCCTTAGGAAATTGCAGTTACTTAGATATTTTACCATTATGCTAATATTCCTTTCCCATAGTTGAGGTTTTGGAACACTAGCAGGGGTTTCTTTCTTTCTTTTTTTTTTTTAATATAAATTATATATACTCATTGTTAAGCTGAACCATCTCATATTTATGTCCCACCTATTGCCACAACTCTTCCTCTTATATTCAGTTTCTATTAAAATGGGTTAATTGGGGGTCCTGGGTGGCTCAGTCTGCTAAGCCTCTGCCTTTGGCTCGGGTGATGATCCCAGGGTCCTGGGATCGAGCCCCGCATCGGGCTCCCTATGCAGTGGAGAGCCTGCTTCTCTCGCTCTCTTCCTCTGCTGCTCCCCCTGCTTTTGTTCTCTCTCTCTGTCATAAATAAATAAAATCTTTCTTAAAAATAAAATGGGTTAATTAAAATTCTTAGGTAAAATTATTGAATGTCATCCGTTGTCCTGGTACTTCTCTAGCTCTTAAAGATTGGGTTAGAAGATGATCACTGGCTCCGGTACTTTGGCATTTCCGGAAGCAGGTCCCAGTCCCAAGCCCCCAAGATGCCCACACCGAGTGCCAGGCACATTGGCAAGCATTTTATGTGTCCTCAGTCCTTTAGTTCTCATGGCTTATGCGTCGTTTCCATTTTACAGATGAGGAAACAGATGCTCAGAAAGGTAATCTGTTTCGAGGTCACACAGCTAGAACAGGCAAATCTCTGATTTGGTCTGTCATCTGATGTCACATCCGTCATTTTCCTGCCAGTTTCCTGAGGGCCAGATCTGACCTGGAGACAAAGGTTAATCCTAATAATGTTGATAAAGAAACTGATGGGGACAGCTAACAAATCCTGTTACCTGTGTACGAGATGTTGTCCTGAGTGCTTTACTCATGCAGTCTCCCCACAATCCTGTGGGCTTGCTGTAGTTATCCCCATTTTATAGGTGAGGAAACCAAGGCATATAGAGGTTAATTAAGTGTGTTGCCCACATTAATAACAGGTGAGGCCAGGATTCAAAGTCAGGTAGTCTGCCTCTTAAGTTAGTGCTTGTAATTAATGTCTCTCTCTCTCTTTTTTTTTTTTGGTCATGCCATATTGCCTTTTTTGTTTTGTTTTGTTTTTAGGGAATTGTGATAGAAATATTAGGAGTTTTTGCATAAAAATAGACATTCCTACTTTCTCTTGAACAATGAGAGATCTGGGGAGCTGGGTGGCTCAGTCAATTAAGCAGCTGCCTTCAGCTCAGGTCATGATCCCAGGGTCCTGGGATTGAGTCCTGCATCAGGCTCCCTGCCCAGTGGCGAGCCCGCTTCCCCTCTCCCTCTGTCTGATGTTCCCTTTGCTTGTGCTCTCTCTCTCTCTCTGTCAAATAAATAAATAAAAATCTTAAAAGAAAGAGAAAATCAGAGATCCAGAAACACTGAATCCACTTTTCCTCAGAATGCTGATTACCTGGCACTGAGTTCCCTGCTCTGCTCAGACAGGTTGCACTCTCTCCATTGCTCCCTCCAGACCTACCATTTGTGCCTCTGTCCTGGTACTGTAGATGCAGGCATTTGCTCCATACTCTGGCAGGAGGACAAAATCCCTCCTAGAAGCTGAAGGTTCTAGTGATTCTTTTGAGAATTTGTTATTACAAGTATGATTCTTATACCTGGGTGCTTTCAACATGCACGTTTTGGAAACCTTTTCCCAAACCTGTTCTCTGTAATAGGGAGTCTGAATCTGCATGTTAGCATCTCTCCAGGTGATTGTTACAGCCACTGACTGGTGAGGAGTGTACATTCTAAAAACATCAGAAATGAATATACGTTGGCTCCTAGAGAACTACAGGCGACTCTTCTGGATCTTGCCAAGTTTGGAATTTATTTTTTTTATTGATCAGAAATTTCTTTTTTTTTTTTTTTAAGATTTTATTTATTTATTTGACAGAGATCACAAGTAGGCAGAGAGGCAGGCAGAGAGAGAGAGGAGGAAGCAAGCTCCCTGCCGAGCAGAGAGCCCGATGCGGGGCTCGATCCCAGGACCCCGGAATCATGACCTGAGCTGAAGGCAGAGGCTTTAACCCACTGAGCCACCCAGGCGCCCCTTGATCAGAAATTTCAAAATATTTCTTCCATGTTGGCCTAATTTCCTTTTTCTGCTTCAGAATTCTAGTTGCTTTCTTAATCTGCTGTCATGGCTACAAATTGTTTTAAGCAAGCAAACAAATTGGTTTAAGCAAGAGTTTAGGGGATCAAGCAGTTGAAGAGGCCAGGAGTACATGGAATCGGTGGCTCAATTAGGGCCATTTGGTGACTTTCTCTATCTTTCCTTTCTGCCTTTCCTCTATGTAGGCTTAATTCTAAGTCAGGTCTTGCCAAGCGGTGTCCAGATAGCCAGCAGCACCTACAGCATGAGAATCACCATGAGAATAATCCCAGCAAACACTCTTACACCTGGCATTCACCGCTTTGCTTTGGATCATGTGCCCAATACTGTCACAAAGGCAAGAGTGATAATGTGACTTAGAACCAGCACATGACCTAGGAGTGGGTTTAAGTCAGTCCCCACCTAGACCACCATGACCTTGAATGGACAGATTTCCAAAGAGAGGTCTAAGAAGGTTTTCTAGGAAGAGATGGGAGAGATGTAGGGCAGCCTCTTCGATGGTGGTGGATTTTTGGTGGAGATGCTTGTTTAAGAAGCTCGACATGTTCTCCATCCAAATGTTGAATTACCTTCATTCTCATGTGCATCATTGGGCGCTACTCATCAGAGAAAGATTTGAAAGCAGCCTTTTATTATTCCTCAGTCTGCTTTCAGGATTCAGAAATGTCTACTGGAGAATTACTGTGGGAGATAGAAAATAACTACAACCCCTGATTATTATGTTTTAAAGCCCCATGGAGAATGATGTTTAATATTCTTGGCCTCTATAAAAATTCAGCCAGAATGTCAACAGTGCCATTTGTGGATACTTGGATGACATCACCTTGTGATGTTTCCAGTTAATAAGAAGGCAAGGAGATTCATGTACTTAGAGTCTTCTTTTAAGACCCAAGTCAGATTAGTCCACCCACATGATCCTGTTCTGGGGGTAACTGTCATGGTTTTCACAGGAACATTCCTGTTACTTTTCCAAAAGAGGCTCGAATCTGACTCACTGGTATAGCTGTGTCTATAGTCTGAAGTTTTGTATACTTTCCAGTTTGATGTGTCAGTCTTTGATCTTTGCCACTGTCTACCAGGAATATTTTAAATAATCGATACAAAAATGGTTAGGATGCCATCGACGCTGTGTTTTCAGCATGGACTTTGTTCTTGCCCTCCAGTGCCTGCTGAGTCATGAAACCAAATGGAATCTAAGAGCAGGAGTATGGCTCAGTCTGTGTTTCGATGGCCTTATTAGTACAAGAGACTCAAGGTTTTGAGTCATGAATTTGTTTCTTCTTTGGCATGTCTAAGATTTTGAGCAATGCATTATTTGAGCATGTCTTTCCCTTCAGGTATAATAAATGTGGTATGTCATTTTGATATTTTCTCTGGAAAGAACTTCCAACTACATAAAATGGAGTAGAGTTGATGGCCAGCAATTAGGAAAGAGTGAGGGCTTTTAAGGATATAGATGTGGACAGTAGTTAACTCCCCGGTTTGGGATATGATTGATGAATTTTTTTTTTCTTCTCTCCATCTCCCTGTGATTTCACAGCCGATTCTGGTGACCAAGAAGAGCACGCTCTCCAAGAAACAGCACTACCGCCTGTGAATAGTGGCATCATTGCTGCTCCCATCACGGACGCTTCTCAGAAGTTCCCTCAATACCTACCTCTTTGTGCAGAGGATAATTTAGGTCCTCTACCTGAGAACTGGGAGATGGCCTACACCGAAAATGGAGAAGTCTATTTTATAGAGTAAAGTATACTGTTTCTCCTCCCTGAAGTTCTCTTCCTTTCTGTCATCCCCCCTTCCTTCCCATCTCTAGTGGCTGTGCTGGTCAATTACATCTAAAAAGACTGGTTACGGGCTCACGGTAGGCTTTTACACAATTTAGCCAGCTTTGTCGAGAAAAACAATTAGCAGAGCGTCCTAATCCTTGAGTCTGAGGACCTTGAAGAAGCATAAGGTTCGTAATTTCCCTAAAGAGTGGGACACCACGTTTCGGTGTATATATAATGGCAAAGCATATAAAACCTTAAAAAAAAAAAAAAGGAATATATTGAGCCATTAAGAAGAGGTAAATCCTCTGTTTATTTTTTCTTGTTGGGGTTATAGGGTTGTCTTGTTTCGTTTTGTTTTGTTTTGCTTTTGGTTATGTTTTAGGAGTTCTTCATACATTCTGGATACAATTCCTGTATCATCTTGGTGGTTTGTGAACATTCTCCCCACGCCTGAGTTTTCTTTTCATTGTCTTGACTGTGTCTTTTGAAGAGCCCAAAGTTCTTAATTTTGAGGAAGTCTGATTTATCAGTGTTTCTCTTCTGTGGGCTTTGTTTTTTTTAGTGTGCTGGCTGAGAAATTTTTGCTTAAATCAAAGTGATACAGCTGTCATTTTCTGCTATCTTTGTTTTAGAATTTTATAGTTTACTTTTTACTTGTAGGTCTCTGATCCCTTTTAAGTTGATTTTGTTCTTAAACATGGGACAAGTACATGGATTAAAATTTGAGAATATGGAAACCCCCCTCACCCCCCACCCTTATCTATAGTCTCTCTTTCCATGGTTTTAGTTACTTATGGTCATTGTGTTCTGGAAACAGATGATCCTCCTGACATACTGTAAGATCAGTAGTAGCCTAATGCTACATCATAATGCTTATGTCATTCACCTCACTTCATCTCACCACGTAGACATTTTGTCATCTCACGTCATTACAAGAAGGGTGAGTAGATGTATTTTGAGAGCGAGAGGCCACATTCATATAATTTTTAATCATTTATTATAATTGTTCTCTTTTACTATTATTGTTAATCTCTTATTGTACCTAATTTATAAATTAAACTTCATCATAAGTATGTATATGTAGGAAAAGACATGGTATTTGTAGGATTCGGTACTATCTACAGTTTTGGGCATCTCCTGGAGGTCTTGAAACTTAGCCCCTGTGGATAAGTGGGGGGATTACTGTATATGGATATGAAAAGTCTTTCAAAATTATAAAATTTATACATACTCATCTGTGTATATATATATACACACACATATATACATATACATATATAATATATATTATTAAAGTTAAACATTTAAAAATAACCTTTACTAAAAATGGAAAAACAGATAGTTGTAACCATTCTAAAAAATCTAAGATAATATAATTTTTTAACGAGTAATAGTTAATTTTTAAAATGCTGCACTTTGGCTCTATTATCAAGACTCTTTCAAGATTTACCTCAGTTTTATGTACCACTACAAAAGAAAAAGAAATGGCCAATTAAACTATAGTTAAAAATATAAGTAAATCTATTATATGCAACTAGATTGAAGTTGAAGATCTTCCGTTCAGTGAACAAGAACAAGGCAAAACTGACAAAGAAAAAAAATTAGAGAAGACACAAATTACCAGCATTAGGAATTAAACAGGGAATTACCGCAGACCCTGAAGACATTAAAAGGTAATCAGAGAGTGTTGCCGACAAATCTACACACATAAATTTGACAACTTAGATAAAATGGATCAATTTCATGAGAAGAATGAACTACCACAACTCATCCAATACGGAATAGATAATTTAACTAAGCTCTATAACTATTAAGGAAAATGAATTTGTCATTTAAAAACTCGTGAAAAAGACATCTCCAGGCCCAGATGGTTTCACTGGAGAAAGGCTCAAAGAATTACCTTTCTAAGCAGTCTCCTTCTGAAAATAGAAGTAGAGGAACACTTAGCAAATTATGTTTATGAAGCTGTTGTTACCTTGTTACCAAAAGCAAACAAGGACTAGGATAGTCTAGTCTATTTTAGAAAACTGCAGACTTAGAGCACCTGGCTGGCTCAATAAATTGAGCGTCTGACTGTTGGTTTTGGCTCAGGTCATAATCTCGGGATCCTGGGATTGAGCCGTGCATTGGACTTCATGCTCCCCTCAGAGCCTGCTGGAGGTTCCTTCCCTCTGCCTTCCTCTGCTGGCATGCACGCTCTCTTCCTCTCTCTCTCTCTCTCTCTCTCTCTCTCTCTCCTTTTAAATAAATAAATAAAAATCTAAAAAAAAAAAAAAGAAGAAGAAGAAGAAGTATGCACCATGACCAAGTGGCAATTATCCTAGGGATGCAAGATTGGTTCAATATGTGAAAAATTCCTAAATATAATCTAACATATTAAGATACGAAAGAAAAAAAAAACACATGATCATAATCATCAATGCAGTATTTGATACGATTCAGCCGTTCATTGATGGTAAAAATTCTCAGAAAAATAAGAGGAGAAGGGAATTTTCTTGACTTGATAATACCTACCAAAAATGTACAGCAAACATTATACTTAGTGGTAAAAGACCAAAAAAACCCAAAACAAAACTTTCCCCTGAAAGATTAGGGACAAGTCAAAGATATTAGCTCTCACCAGTCTTTTTTTTTCTTTTTTTTTTTAAGATTTTATTTATTTATTAGAGAGTATGTGTGGGGAGGAACAGAGGGAGAGAGACAAGCAGACTTATTTCTAGAAATGAGCTTGGAACCCCACACAGGGCTTGATCTCACAACCCTAAGATCATGACCTGAGCTGAAACTAAGAGTCGGTCACTTAATGAACTGAGCCAGCTAGGCACCTCAGTTCCCACCATTCTTAACATGATTCTGAAATTTCTAGCCAGAATAATCAAGAAAGAGAAATAAAAGACCTACAGATTGAAAAAGAAAGAATAAAACTATCCCTCTATGCAGATTACATGAGTATATACAAGAACTGTACAAAATCACATAAAATCTACAAAAAAATTTCTAGAATAAGTGAGTTCAGCAAGATCACAAGGTAAAAGATAAGCCTATATGTATATCTATATGAACATGCATACAGCAAAATTCAAAATACAATATAATTCATATTTACTAACAGAAAAACACCACTTACATGTAAATTAACAAAACATATACAAGATATTAAATGCTATAAACTACAAAATATTGATGAAAGAAATCAAAGAAAGTCTAAACAAATGGAGAGATGTCCCCTATTCATGCATTGAAAGATGTAGATTGAAAGATACAATCATATAGTAAAATATTCCAAAATGGATATATAGGTTTAATGCAAATCCTGTCAAAATCTCAGTGAGGGTTTTTTGTTAATATAGACAAGTTCATTTTAAAATTTATTATAGAAAGGCGATGGAACTAGAATAGCTAGAAAAGTTTGGTTTTTTGTTCTTAGGGTTTTTGTTTTTGTTTTTGTTTTTTAACTCACAAGTCTGAGATCAAGAGTCAGACACTTAACCAACTGAGCCCACCCAGCTGCCCCAGATCAGTTTTGAAAGAGAAGAATAAATTTAATCAGTCTACCAGATAACAAGACTTGTTATAGAGCTACAGTAACATAGGCTGTATTGTATTGGTGCATATCACTGAAACCCAGAAACAGATGCACAAATATATCCAAGTGATTTTCAACAAAGATGCCAAAGCAATTCAATGCAGGGAAGATAGCCTTTTCATGGACGTGGCATTAGATTAAGTGTTTAGCCAGAAGTAAATAAATTAACCTCCACCTCCACCTCACACCTTAGTCAAAAAATGAACTCACAGTAGATCATCACAGATTTAAGTGTAAAGCACAAGACAATTAAACTTTTTGGGGAAAAATTGGAGGGGTGCTCTAGGACTAGACGAGGAGTTCTTAGACTTGACATCAAAAACATGAACCCTAAAAGGAATCTTTGATAAATACGATGTCATCAAAATGAAAAACATTTGCTTCCGAAAAGACCCTGATAAGAGGATGAAAAGGCAAACTACAGAGAGAATGTATTTGCAAACCCCATATCTGAAAATGGATTGATACCTAGAGTATATAAAGAGCTCTCAAAACTCAACAGTAGCATTAAAAAAATTCAATTAGAAAGTGAACCACAGACATTTCACTGAAGAGGATATACAGATGGCAAATAAGCACATGAAAAAAAATGTTCATCGTCATTAGCCATTAGGGAAATGCAAATTAAAATCACAAAGATACCATTACATGCCTATTAGGATGGCTCAAATAAAAATATAGTTAATAACAGTAAATGACGGCAGAGATACAGAGAAACTAGATCGCTCATACATGGCTGGTGGGTATGTAAAATTGTATGACATTCTAGAAAACAGTTGGGGAGTTTCCTATAAAACTAAACATGCAACTACTGTATGACCCAGCAATTGCACATTTGGCCAGAGAGGTGAACACTTAACATTCACACAGAAACCTGGACATGAATGTTTATAGTAGATTAATTCCAAAGAGCCAAAAATTGAAAACAACCTACATGTCCTTCAGTGGTTAAACTTTGGTACATTCATGCCATGGAATGCAACTCAGCAATGAAAAGTATTAAGTATCAAGACATGTGACTATCTTGATGAGAATTACGCTCAACGAAAAAATAGCAGTCCCCAAAGATTACATATGTATGATTCCATAGAATATTTTTACAATGACAAAACCATGGAAATGGAGAGATCAGTGGTTGCTAAGGATTTAAAAGGCGTTTGAGGGGGCAGGGACTCGAAGAAAACCAGGTGTGGCTATAAAAGGGTAACATAAAGAGGAATCCTTGTTATGATTGAAATGTTTTCTATCTTGGCTGTATGGAGAGCAATATCCCAGTTGTGACATTGTACTTTAGTTTTGTTAGATGTTACCATTGGGGGACTCTGGGTATAGGGCATGTGGGATGGCTCGCTATTTTTTCTTATAACTACACTTGAATCAACAATTATCTCAAAATACAAAAGTGTCTTTTTTAAAAAATCATAAATAGGGACGCCTGGGTGGCTCAGTGGGTTAAAGCCTCTGCCTTCAGCTAGTCATGATCCTAGGGTCCTGGGATTGAGCCCCGCGTCAGGCTCTCTGCTCAGCAGGGAGCCTGCTTCCCTTCCTCTCTCTCTGCCTGCCTCTCTGCCTGCCTGTGATCTCTGTCTGTCAAAGAGATAAGATCTTTAAAAAAAATATTAAAAAATAAATAATCTTCCTGCCCAGCAACGGCCATTTTTACTCTCTTGCTCACGTAGGAATAGCACAGACCATGGGTTCTACTGTTGGACTCCCTGGTTTTTCTGCCTGTGTTGCTAGGTATCAACAACATAGCCTTCTACAAATTTCCTTGCCTCTGTCCTCATCTTTCTCATCTGTAAAATGTATTAATACTTCCCTCATAAGTTTATCGTAAGGATTAGTAAATTATACGTGAAAAAGAACAGATTTTGGTAATTCTAAGTGGACACAGAAGTAGTATTTGATGACAGTTGTTACTATCTTATCTTTCTTATTTTTTTTCCCTTTACATTCAGTTGAGGTGATTTGTATATATATTTGGACATTCTGTTTTTCACTTAAGCCTTAATGTTTTTCAACAATTCGTAAGACTTGAAACTCAAATAACTGTGGCCATGTTTTTCAGCATTTATAACCTAAATGGCAGACTTCCAAAAATGATTATAGTTACTACCTCAATTTCAAAAAAAAATTTTTTTTTTTCATTTCTGGTTTGCAGCTTGAACTTACTGACCTTATAGTTTGTTGCCCCCTTGATTGAGCTTGCATAAGTGGCCTGGGAGCTCAGGCAAAACTTTGTCCCCGGGGTCTTGAGCTGCTTCTGGTAGTTCCTCCAGATATTCTCCTCTCGCTGCATGGTTTCGGGGCGCTAATCAGAAAGAGTCCGGTGCCCTCTCAGATCTTCAAGGTCTAACTCACTGTCTGTTGAAACACTTCGCCTGGAGTCAGGCTGGGCCCTCCAGAAGGCAGACACATTTAGTTTCTTCAAGCTTTGTGGGTTTTTTTTGGCCTACATTCTGTTTAGGATAGGTAATTCCGGGTTGCTGTCACTTTGCATGCAACATAATTCAGGATGTGATTAATGATAGGTATTAGCCTCTGGGAGCCAGTTGCGTGAACTGAGGTAGTTTCAGTGTCAGGGGATATCTTATGTAATATAATGAGTGAAATAGCAGCCTTCTTTGTGAATTCCAGCATTCAAGGTTTAAGTCAAAGGCAAATTTAAAGCAAACTGGTTTGCTCTTCTGCGAAAGTGAAGACTGAAGTAAGTCTAGACACGGGGAGACAGTGTGGACAAGGGGTATCCTTTGGAACTCATTTTTCAAAAACAAAACTGGCATCACGTGTTAAGTGTTCCGTAATGGAACGATTATACCTTCGATAAGTAAAAAGTCTACCTAAGGCCCTTCCCACGCCTTTTCAGATTCCAAACTTGGTCTCTCTTCTGGTTTGGGTTTGCTCTTGGCAAAGTAGCTTTGCCACTGAGCTTTTTGCCTTTTTTCTTTTCCTTTTCAAATGTATTTCTTGTTTTTTTGTCTTGATTTCAGCCATAACACAAAGACAACATCCTGGTTAGACCCTCGGTGCCTGAACAAGCAGCAGAAGCCTCTGGAAGAGTGTGAAGATGATGGTAAGGGGATGGGAAGGTCTTGGTTCCAGTGAGCTGGGGGCTTATTCACATGGGCAAGGTTTAAGTTCTGTAGCAAGGTCAACCAGGCTTTAACAAGCAAATTTTAAAAGGTCACCCAATTTCTAATAAGTGACCTGTAGTTTCCAAGAGCAGCAGCGGAATCAGAATTGTTTTAAAAGAACGGTTTGTTTACACATAAAGGCAGATGAGAGCTAGTATCTCTGTTAGAAACAGAACTTTAAGGCCGTCAGACTGTTTCAGTGAAGATACAACCTCTGCCTTCAGGACCTTGGAGAAAACTCAAGAAAATCTCTTTAAATAGAAACCAGAGATGCTCTAGTTCCTTACCTATTGGGTCCTCATCTTTTATTGCAGAAGTCTTAAAGGAAAAAAATCAAGAGCTTTTCTTGAATTTGCATGTTTCATTATTTGACATAGGGAAAGCAGATCGTGACTTCTTTGGGAATTTCTGTGTAACTTAGGATATACCCTTGTTATCTGAAAAGTACATTCTTCTAAGAAAGAGCCTGAGGTGTTTCTCTTAGCATGACTTTGCCTGTTAATCTAAAAAACAAAACAAAACAAAACAAAACAAAAAAACAAAACCCAACTACTGACTTGTTTATTGATTAAAGTTTATTTCAAGATTTTGGGATTTCTAATTACTCTTCCAAAATGGAAAAAAAAAAAAAAATTTGAGCAAATGTGTGCCTTTACAGTACACTGGAGTCTATCCCAAGTTCTACCAGAACTACTTTTTTGACATGGATGAATTAAAAGGGAAATGGTTTGTTTTGCTACTCATTATTCATCTCTGGCATTTGAATTAGTGGTATAATTATGGAGTACGTATTTTACTTTAAGATAATGAAGCTTTATTAATTTATCCTTTGGCACAGAATTGTTGTATATATAAACTTGAGGTTTGTCTGAAAATGTAAGCCAGTAAAGTGTAATACTGCCAAAACCTTGTACTCCCAGATCCTTCTGCTCTACATGGATTGCAGATACCATGAAATGAGCATAAAATTATGTGTTCATATTATCTGAGTGACTCCAAATGGAACTACAAATCCTTCTGACTAAGGAGGCATGCCTGAGATGCTCATTTCACTTTGGTTGCTTAGTCCCATTCCTGAAGAAGAAATGGAACATGTGCGGTCAGCTTCATTATTTGCATGTTTCAGGGATAAGGAACTGTCTGATTATTCAAATATTAGATTTCATATATAATATAAAAGTGACCAATTTTCAAAGATCAGAATATAAAATACATTCAACCATAAAATTTCAGGGAATGAAATTTAATCTTTATTTAATGCTTGATGATTGCAAACGCATTTTTGACTTCTTATTACCATAGGAGAGCTTCACTGTCGGTCTCCATTATAATTACACTGGGAACATACTAAAGTGCCTTTTAATATATTTTATAGATGATAGACGACTCCAGCTTTTACCAAGAGAAACTTAATGAAGTGTTGAGTAGAATTACTGAATTATTTTGTGACCAAATCTAGTACAGTTGACCCTTGAACAACACAAGTTTGAACAGCACTGGTTCACTTTTATGTAGATTTTTTCCATGAATATATTGGAAAAATTTTTGGAGACTCCTGATAATTTGAAAAAGCTGCAAATGAATCTTACAGCTTCAAAGTACCAAAATCATTAAGAAAAGATTAATCATTATTGAAAGTATGTAGTATATAGAACTTATAATGTACAAAAGAAGTGTTACTCCACTATATTATTGCTAAGGTTTTCAACAGTAGATTATTTGTACTTAAGTTTTGGTGAAGTCAGGTTACACACAGACTTTTGACTGCAGACAGTCAATACCCTCAACCCCTGTGTTGTTTGTTTTTTTCTTTAAACCCCTGTGTTGGGGCACCTGGGTGGCTCAGTGGGTTAAAGCCTCTGCCTTCAGCTCAGGTCATGATCTCAGGGTCCTGGGATCGAGCCCCACATCGGGCTCTCTGCTCTGCAGGGAGCCTGCTTCCCCTTCTCTCTCTCCCTGCCTCTCTGCCTACTTTTGAACTCTCTCTGTCAAATAAATAAATAAAATCTTTAAAAAACAAACAAACAAAAAAAAACCCCTGTGTTGTTTAAGGGTCAACTCTTATATTTAATTCTTAAAATTCTTAACATTGGTGTTAATGATATTATCTCTGGAACAAGTATGTATTCATACCAAATACCATTAGTTGATGAATTATCCCTTCAACACTAGGATTCACATAACCTTTTTCTAGAAGAAATGGCATACATGTCTGTATGCCTGTATATACAAACAGTATAAATATATAATCAGATGTTACCACTTTTCATTTATCGGTCCCCACACCTGCATTTTCTGTTACCTGTTAACACAAATCTGCCTTGTGTTGTTGTTTATGTTGTGACACAAAAAAGAATAACATTTTTGGTCACAGTATTGCTCCTGTATTTCTTTCTGTTTTCTGGAAGTCGTATACACATAGTGTAACAATATAGCATCATACTTATTGTGAAAATTTTATATATTGTTTCCTAACTCAAAAAAGTGATGAGCCGGTTTGGGATTTTGATCTTCAGTGTGTAACTCCTTTGTTGTTTCTGTGTATCTAGTTGAATTACAGGCCTCTCACCTTGCCTTTGAGCTCCAGGCCAATATATGTATATGCCTGATTGATAATGCTCTTTGTCTGAAAGAGACTTCAAACTCAGTCTGTTTAAAACCCAACTAATGATCTCTTCTCTCAAAACCTGGTCCTCTGTAAGTGTTCCCTATCTCAGTCAAGGGTAAAATTCATGCATACCTAAGAGTCCCCCTTGACTTACCTTCTCTTGACTTTATTTCAACCCATCTACCCTCTGAATTTACTTTGCCTCCCAGATATCTCTGGAACCCATTCACTCTTTTCGTCACCACCTGTAGCATCCTCATTCATGCCACACCACTCATCTCTCACCCAGACTCTTTCCCGTTCTCCTTACGCTGTTCCCAGAGCAATCTTTTAAAGTGTCTGTGTGATTGTGTTATCACGGACCACCCCCTCAACCCCTGTTCACTGGTTCTCTGTCTGTACCGTAAATACTCAGCCCTCCCCATAGCGGGTCCCCAAGCCCTAAGTGGTTTGACCTCTGGCTTTTCTCACTCTTGTTCCTCTATACTCTGCCTTTCATCCCTACTAGTTCTCTCTTAGAATATTCCATTTCACAAATAGTTATTGGTTGCCTTCTATATAGTGTCCTAAGAACTTCAGATGTACTAATGAACACAACAGTCAGAATGCACTGCTGTCAGAAAGCTCAAGTTTCAGTCATTCATCACTTGAAGTCTTTTTGTTAAATTGTTCATATCCTTTAGGTTATAGCTCAGGGACTTTTTCTGTGACCTTGCCCCACATATGATTAGGTCACTCTGTAATGTGTGTTACTTTAGAGAAATAATCAGAGTTTTAAATTTAGTTTTATTTATGGGAGTTTGGGATTTGTCTCCTCCTTAGAATGGATATTTGAACTGTTACTTTTCATACTGACTGGCCCATCGTAGGTCTCTCTCATTAAATGCTTATTGAGGAAATGAATGATTGCACCCCCAAAGACATTTTTAGATAATATTTAAATGGACATTTTCTCAAACGATTTTATGTAAATAAGATTCCATTTTTCAGAGACAATGCCAGCACCAAAACTTACTGTTGGCAACTGAATCACTTTTACATCAAGACTTTGCAAGGCGTATCGCACCATGTTGATTACTTAAGTCAGTAATGGAGACATCCATCCATCCATCCGTGCATCCACTTTGAAATATTTAGTACTTACCATGTACCAAAACATTTTGCAATGGTGAGAACAGTTTTTATTCCGTGTGTTTGTGGAGCATACATTAGGGGGAATGGCCGCTTGCTCTGTAGCTAGGGGGACCTTATACATGAAAATGATCTGTTGTGTGCCCTTCTGCGTTCTCAGTTATCATATAGCGTTTTACTTACAGCAGGAGGAGGTCAAGCATGGAAAGGATCTTGACTGGTTTTGCCCCCTAACTTACTGAGAACATTTTCATTCTAACATTTCTGAGCTGTTTGACTTAGAAATCCTATACAAACTACATGATGCCTCCCCACAGTCATTTCAGCGCAGCCTTCGCATCTGCTTCCCTAACGTACAACATCCTGACATGATTCCTTACTCCTGCTGTAAGACGCTGTTAAGTGTAGCTCATTTTACAATCCGCATTCTCAATTTGACTTTACCTTCCATTTTTCACGCAGCAGTATTCCTTCTAAGTTAAGTAATGCTTTAATTGTGAGTATAATTGCCTCACTGATTAGAGGATTATTGCGGAATTAAAAGGTCTAATATTGAAAGGTGTGACAGCTTTGTTTGCCCGAAATAAGGTCTGTAATAAGTGACTTCCCACTTAAGAACATTGAAATTGAAACCGCAAAGGTATTTGTCATCGTCTACCACCAATCAAACCCTATTCTGACACACGAGGAAATGAACCATATAATTATGTTGCCAATATCAGCTCTTAACGTTTGGTAAGTTACACTGAGGTCTCCGGTTTACTAGCCAAGCCACTGAGATAGGCCACAATGCAGGTAAGGACAAAACGGAATGATGTGTTTGCTGCTGTTTTTCTGAGGGGAGTTTTCTTTCTTGGTGTTGGTATCTCAATTTTTCTTTCTCTCTTTTCTGTCTCATTCCCGCTATTCCTTTGGAGAAGAAGGGGTCCACACCGAGGAGCTGGACAGTGAACTAGGTAAACTCTCCCAGCCCGCTGCCACTGCCTAACTTGCCCTGAATGCTTTTTGTCTCCAGCAAATTGCTTAATCTTTCCGTTCCTTTAGTTTGCACTTCTTCAATGATGACTTTCACTCGGGTTTATCCATAAAAGGTCCATCTTACAACCCTAGTGTCTGACTTGCAGGCATCATTCAGAGTTGTAATAAATTGTCATAAATTGTGTCTACAAAGAAAATGCCTGAGTGCGTCGAGACTAGAACAAAAGTTAGCAAGTTGGTGCTAGGTAGTCTTGTGAATTGTGGATGAAAAGGAGCCGGGAGAGGGTCGACACTTGCTACGTGTCTTCATCTCCAGTATGACCTACCTCCACCTCATTTCTTTCCTGGGTGTGAGTGGTTATATCCAGGGGCCATACAGAAAAGCAGAGCAAAACAAAACTAAAGACCCGCCAAACTCATTAGGGATCTTTGTAGGAGTGGTAGCAATATAGGAATTCTCCCGATCAACTGAATAATTAGTAAGTCTTAATCTTGGACACAAAATCACCAGCCATGTGATGACTTTATAGATGTGGTGAATGGCTTGAACACCAAATACTGAGCTTCTGTGTGACATTGTCTTAGAGTGTGTGTATCCATGTAAATCAAGTCTTGACTAGTCTAGCCGTTACAGTTAGAAATAATTTACATTTGCAGATAATGCCAAACACTTTTATCTTTGCTGTTGGAATATATTGAATTATGTTCTATGCTAAGTTTTATGTTCAGCTTTGAAAACAATATTAAGGGACGCCTGGGTGGCTCAGTTGGTTAAGCAGCTGCCTTCGGCTCAGGTCATGATCCCGGCGTCCTGGGATCGAGTCCCACATCGGGCTCTCTGCTCATCAGGGAGCCTGCTTCTCCCTCTGCCTCTGCCTGCCATTCTGTCTGCCTGTGCTCGCTCTCTCTCCCTCTCTCTCTCTGACAAATAAATAAATAAATAAAATCTTTAAAAAAAAAAAAAAAAAAAAAAAAAAATATTAAAATTAGTTTGCATTCCATCTGATGCATTTACTGAAGGATAGATTGGAAAGCCCAAGGTTTTCAAGCTAAATTGCACATAAAAGCCTTAACTTATTGACCACTGACCATCGTGTATTTTTGAGATAGAAGATTGTTTAACATCAATATGAAAAGAACTGTCCTGAGATGATTGAATCAGCCTGACATTTTTGCGATTGCCTTAAGAACTGAAAACATAAATACTTAATACAGATTACTGTTTTCATGTGGTTTTGTTTGTGTTTATAATATAATAATCAATCGTGGTTGGCTGGAGTTATGATATAATGGAATTTAGCTCTGTTTTTCTTAATGTTACAAACATATCCCATTGTAAGTGATAGATATGCCGGCATCAGTCGATAACGATTGAATGGAGCTTGTTTTTAAAAGATATTTAATAACTTGTCATTGTGGTAAGAAGGACTTGAGATCCATCCTTTGATAGAGAACAATTTGAAACTTGTAGCATCAAAAAAGTTAACCGGTAATACTAAAATAATCAAAAAAGACAATTGAGATGCAGGATGAGCGCCTTAACCATTTGCTGAACCAATTTAAATCACTCTTCCTAGGTCATTGATGTGTCTGACCAGTGCTTTCAGAGGATGACTGGTAGAGATAATATAGCTGTGGACAGAGGCATATGTGCTTCTGTGGAAGTTTGAATGTTGACATTTTTAGGAAAGCAGTTTCTCAATTTTTTTCCCTTGTAACCGTAATATTGTGGGAACTTTCCTGTGCTGTTGAAGATTGGAAAAATAAGCATTAATGACTACGTATATTGTTTCTTATGGTCATAATGGGAATCCTGGGAGATGGTTTGGTGACATGGCAGAGCTGTCTCCGGAGGCAAATCATGCTGCCTGGCTCCTTATCCAGGCTCCCCTGTTTACCTGGGCAAGTCACTCCCCTTCTCTTAGCTTCCCTTTCCTGATCTGTCAAGAAAGGCCGAAAGACTAGCTCCCATTGTATTTGTGAGGAAACTTAATGAAAGTGTGTCTTAATATCTGTCCCTGTGATCAGCACATAGTGTTTTTTCCTAGTAGTTTTATTATTTATTGACTAATTCCATCTTGTTGGACTTTTTAATACTCCTTACGGTACTCTCTGCCCTTAATAGGGGTCAGGAGAAAGAATGTGTATGCAGAAATGACCCAGATGTGTCCTTGTGGGTAGAGATAGGACTCTCAACTTTTGCGTGCCATACACACTGTGTAAAGAGTAGTGTGTACACACACACACACACACACAGTTTTCTCTTGTATTCATTCCAGATTCTGTTGACGAGCTCACTGCCCATTTTCTTAATAAGAGGGTCCTAATTTCAAACAATAGCACCTGTCAGGTGTTCAGAGAACAATGAGATTTCAGATGTGACAAGAAAACCCTGTCTGTTATCTGCCTCTTAGAGGTGGGGGCAGTTGGTGTAGGTGTTGGACACAGATCATTTGATTATAGAGTTGTCATTTCTGAACTCAGTTGTTGGAGCTGGGTCTGTCGCTGCGTTATGCACTTCTAGTTTGCAGAATTTATCACATGCTCTGCAGACATTACCCCAGAATTGAAAAGTGTACTCCCTTTTGAAATTATAATAGGGTATTTAGGTGCTGGCACCAACTGGGAGAGGTAGAGACAAGGAAAATGAGGTTCCCTCCCCACCAAGGCTAAGTCACAGTTTTGAAATCTATCTGTGATCATGAACATGACTTTTAGTCTATGTGCTGACATATCTCTTCTGAAAACGTAGAACATGGGGCTACTTCATATTTGCTTCTGTGGGGACAGTTAGTACAGAAATGAGATTCTTAAGGGCAGGGCTAGCTAGCAAGCAGGCTATATACATCTGTTCTCTTCCTTTCCTGTTTTCTTAGAACATTGCCATTTGTTGAGCCTACATTCCAGGTGCTGTGCAAAATGTCTTAGAGACATCCTCATTTAATCCATAGTTGACCCTTCAAGTAAATCCAGGTGAAAGTTGTCATTGTAAGATACTCAGTCACTAGTCTAATACTAGACCTATGAAGTGGTAGAGCAAAGGTTCAGTCCCCAGTCTGGGCAACCCCAAAAAGGTCTTAGCTGCCTAAAACAGCTGTGACAGGTAGTATGTTCTGGTCTGTTGTCCAGCAGTTGTTAGACATAGGGGCTGACCCTTCAGGTGACATCAAAGTGTTTAGTTACTTAAAAAAATAAAAATAATAATAAAAAATTGTAATGTCATAATTTTCTAGGCTTTGGCATTTTCTGTCATTCTCAGTTTTTTAGAACCAAAAGACAAATTCGAGGACAAACATCTTCCTTTTTAAAATCAATGACCCATTTCTATTTTAAGCATTAGGAGACTAATTCCTATTATTAAGTCAATCACCACAGTGGAAGTGAGAAATCTATCTTTTCAACAGAAAATGAGTTTTAGCTTGGAAAACTGGAAAATTTCTGGAATTTACTAATCTGTTCCAGAAGATGTGTTTAAATTTACAAGCACCCAGGAAGATCAGTTGATCTGCCGCATTTCTTAACTCTAGAGTATAAAGTTGTTGACTAGACAGCAGGACGAAGGTCAGAGGTGGCTTCTATTTTTTTGCACCCTCTTCAGACCTCTGGGAAAGCACTAACCATATGGTATTTGAATTGTCTGCTTAGTTGTGCACTTAATAATTATCTTTGTGTTCCAGGTGCCCACCACACCCTCATGGAGACAGTAGATACTCTCTAAATGTTGACAAATTAATGAGTGAGTTAATGTACAGTACTGAATGAGTTTCAGGTGTGCAGTATAGTGATTCAGCAATTCTGTATATTAGTGCTCACTGTAAGGGTACAAATGAATTAAATTCTTAATATTACCCATTTTATCTAAAGCTAGGCCAAACATTCAAGGTTGCAAATTTTGGAAAAGGGTTGGTCCAGTGAAACATAGAGTGGTCCCTCACACTTGCCCACTCTTCTGCTCCATGCCTGAACAAACATGTGGACGAGCCTCAATTTGCATTTTTTTAATCTCGATTTCTCAACTCCTTGGAAAGATTTTCCTGGTTCATTTTCATTTAAATGGTAATTTCCAGCTTTGTGAGGGGAAACCATTTCCCAGGCATTTGATTTGCATCAGTTCGGAAGGTGGATAAAAAATGCCAAGTAGCATCCACATCTGTGCGTCGGACCTGTCTTGCATTTTAGTAGCTATGTCTCCTGGAACTCAAAGACTTCTTTAAATCTTGCTAAGTGTTTAAAAAGAAAAAAAAAAAAAAATTAGAAGAGAAGGGGGAAAACCTGTCTCTTTGTTTGCAAATAGATAACATGTGGAGCAAAAACCATGAAATTAATGTCTCTTGATATCCAGCCAAATCTGAGGAAAACATAAACTTTGAGTAATTAGCGTGTGTGTGTTTGGGTGCATGCACGTGACTCCGTTTTCAGTATGGAACTGTTTGTGGCTCATATAAGCCCTGTGCCTTGAGGACAGAGTCATTCTTTGCAAATAGTGACCACTGGATTCCCTGAGTTAAAAAAAAAAAAAAAGAAGAAGAATCTAGTATTTCAAAATAAATGATATTTTAGGTGTCTGTACCATTCCATTCATGTTGGTCTTTATAGCTGACTTCTAGGAATAATGGTTCACTTCGGAGTTTGGCTTTATACAGGCTTGCCGAAACCCTGTATATATCCAAGTGGCTTTGAAATCAACTTGAGTAATTGCTGCTCTGTTTGAAAGAATTGCTTAGTGACACGAAACACAACCTGGTTGCTTCTTTAAGCAAGTCAGATGATCTGGGGCAATGGGCTTTTTCATAGTAGGTTTTTGTCATGGCAAAACTCACTATTAGCTAGTTAATAAAGTTCCAGCCTTTGTAGGAAACCTTACGGAGTGAAGTTCGGTAGAGCCTGGGCGAGTTTTCTGAAAGGTACACACATCCCGCAGTGGCGTTTTACAGAAGCAGGAGGAAGGAATGCCAGCTTCCCCCTCAACTAGTGAGCTCCTGGAGGGACCTGTGTTTCAGCTTTCCCAAGCAAAGTGCTCCTGAAGGTGGGCCTGTTTGAATACAGCACTTGAGTGACGGATGCCTGCTATATGAAAGCCCAACTCCGTCTTTTACTTAATTGGCAGTATTTTAATTAGAAACAAGGAGGAAATAAGATGCAAATTTCATTTTATTCCCGGGAGAGCAAAAGCAGCACTGTTGTATTGAAAATGAAAAGAAACATTAATTTTTCAGCGATTTTTGTTTGTATGGTAAGGTGGTCTAGAAATACAATGAGAAAATTGTAAATATTTAAGGTATAAACCAGGCACTGAAAGCAAATTTTAATATATTTCTATTAAAATCTTCTTTACTAGCTGATTCAGCACAAAGGCATCTGGGACTACATTTGATTAAGTTTTATTAGCTCGTGCAAAATACCAGTAAGGAATTGTTCCTCATGTAGACAAATACACTGTTAAATAAATATAAGACTGCCTTCTAGATTGTAGTTGTTAGGATACACGGTTTTCATTGGATTTAAGGCATTTTTTTTGAGTCTTTCTCTTGTTGCCTCACTCAGTTGTTAAAAATCCTTAGGCTCTTAAAGAATATGCCCTTCCTGCTCTAAATGTTCCTTTATTTTTCAGAGCTGCCTGCTGGTTGGGAAAAGATTGAAGACCCTGTCTATGGTATCTACTATGTAGAGTAAGTGGCTATTAATCTATATTTTAGTTTGTACTCCTCTATAATTATGTATATTTATGCTGAACAGAGTCTGTCATCTTTATAAGGTACAAACTGATACTAATAACAACAACATAACAGTTTTATAATGAAAATAATACATGCATATTATAGTGAATGAGAAAATATTCTGCAAATCTGAAGAGAGGAAATTATATTCTAAAATTGATGAGGGCAAGATAGCTGTGTCTTTTGTTTACCACTATCTTACCAGGACCCAGCACTGTCCAGGCAGTGACTCACTAAGTATTAGTTGAATGAATGAATGAATGAATGAATGAATAAGAAAAGCAAACCAAATGGATAGGTGTTATCTTCTGAAGTACCTGTTTGCCTACCTTTTGCCCTACCGAGGTCTGAACTTTTCAGTAATTACTTATTTATTCATTCAGACTTTCTAAAAGAGCAAGACACATCTTACTAATATATGAAGTGTCACCAGAATGAAGAAGGTAATTCAGAATTGGCCCAAGCTTCAAGACCTTATATGCTTCTTCTTTTTAAAAAAATTTTTTTATTTGACAGATCACAGGTAGGCAGAGAGGCAGGCAGAGAGGGGCGGAGGGAGCAGGCTCCCCGCTGAGCAGAGAGCCCAATGTGGGGCTCCATCCCAGGACCCTGAGATCATGACCTGAGCCAGAGGGCTTAAACCACTGGGCCACCCAGGTGCCCCCCTTGTATGCTTCTTTGCCTCTCCCTTGCCAGAGGACCATCCATATAGCTCCTTTTTTTTTTTTTTCCATTTTTAGTCTCTTAAACCCTCATGACCTCCGTAGTATGTACCTTATTCTAGCACTGTCCACACACTTTGTACATTCATTAGAACCATCTATTACTAGGAGCTATTGAAAGAAAGGAAACCCGAGAGATTGGACACTGAAGCAGATAAACTCTATGTCACTTGCTCTGAGAGAGATGAGAAATAACTAATAAAAGATCCTTTGAAAGAAACAAATGCTATATAAATATTCCACCATCATAATCCTACGTGGGGCAATGAAGATAACCAGCCAGCTTTCTATCCCTCCTTCTGTTCGCAATGAGAAGTCATCTGATTGTGCCCTGGCAATAAGAGCACATGATGGAAATTGTAAAATGCTCAGTATCTTATTATAAAAAATTATGAGCTCAATATAGCAAGTGTCATTGGCCAGTACTCACATTGCTACCTCTGTACCTAACAGGAAGGATTTGGTGCTTTGGGACATTAGAAAAGCAAGTTCCATTCCTTCTTTGATACTCAGATAATAAAGTTACATCGTGTACCTGCAGATCATCTTTCTTTCAGATGTTTAGTGAGCTTTCTGCCTATCTGGGGTTCATTTGGAGTTCTCCCTCAACTTATTTGTGCATTAAGAGAGAAGGGGAAGAGGCGGTAACAACTTTATAGGAAAAAGAGACCTGATATATTTTTTTAAGATTTTATTTATTTATGGGGCACCTGGGTGGCTCAGTGGGTTAAAGCCTCTGCCTTCAGCTCAGTTCATGATCCCAGGATCCTGGGATTGAGCCCTGCGTCGGGCTCTCTGCTCTGTGGGGAACCTGTTTCGTCCTCTCTCTCTCTCTCTCTGCTTACTTATGATCTCTGTCTGTCAAATAAATAAATAAAATCTTTTAAGAAGAAAAGATTTTATTTATTTATTATTTATTTTAGAAAAATATTGTATTTATTTATTTATTTGACAGAGAGATCACAAGTAGGCATAGCAGCAGGCAGAGAGAGGGGGAAGCAGGCTCCCTGCTGAGCAGAGAGCCCGATGCGGGGCTCGATCCCAGGACTCCGAGATCATGACCTGAGCCGAAGGCAGCGGCTTAACCCACTGAGCCACCCAGGCGCCCCAATGTTAGGCCATTTCTTAGCATGAAACTGCCTAAAAGAGTTAGCAAGTAAGCAACTAGTCCTAGAAGTGAAAGGTAATTAGTCTACCCTATTTGACAAGCCTGCCTTTAAGAAATAGTTTGATTTCTGAATACTGTAATCACATAATAGGTATGTTCCTGAACCTCTAATGAATTATGATTTTGGTGGAAAAAAGAAAGAATGTATGTATGCTTGTGTGTATACGTTTGTGTAATATATGTGTATATACATTAAGGCCATATCAAGAAAACCATGTATGTACATGTATTGTATATGTACGTATGCACATGTGTGTGTGCCTTTTTGTTTTGCCGTGGCCTTATTAGTTTTGGAGCCTTCTGTCATATCTGGGTCTTTGTCACTTTGAACACATCACATTTGCTCAGGTTTGCGGCATTTGGAGTTTTTTTGCCTAAGGCTTAGACTTTTAATCCTGACTCTATGTCTGTTGATCAAAATAGTTGACAGATGTTGGTAGAGCCCTTCTTTGAACTTGGGATGAGTGCTTCTGCCCCTGTGAACTGCGGTAGGAAGTCGCGCAGCCCTCTGGCTTTGCATGTTACACACATCGTATCTCCCTTTAATCTCATTTTTTAAAACCATTCTAACAATCTACTTACTCTCTGTTGAATTAAAGCACCTCTCCCTGTAAGGTGCTTTCTTGGATGTTTGGAAGAGTCAGTGGTTAAAATCCTGGGATTTGAAAGCAGGCAGACCTGAGCGTACATGCCTCGTCCATGTTTACTAGCTATGTTACGTTCGGTGAGTTATTAACTGCTTGGGAATTTACTTTCCTTGCCAGAAAAAGGGAATAAAAATGGGACCTATCTTCTGGACTTCACTGAAGATTTTAAAATTTTTGCATGAAAAACAGGTAACATCGAAGCTGTCAGGATGTCGAAAGTATTCATGTCTTCTTCCTCGTCCTGACTACACCTGTCAACACGGGATGGTCAGCATCTCAGACCACCTGCTTTGCTCGGTTCTAATCAAGGGCCTTGGCCAGACAGGCATTTTGCTTGGGGGACGAAATGTTTCCTAACCGAATACTGTCTGCCTCCCGCTGCAGCCACATCAACAGGAAGACACAATATGAGAACCCGGTTCTAGAAGCCAAACGGAAGAAGCAGCTGGAGCAGCAGCAGCCGCCGCCGCAGCAGCCGCCGCAGCCCCAGCAGCCCCAGCAGCCCCAACAGCCACCGCAGCCGCAGCCAGAAGGTTGGCTTTCCCCTGATGTGTGGGCAGAGGAGCTTGGGGCAAAGCCTGGGCACTGACACCCCCATGTGGTCAGAACTGGCTTCTGTGTTCACGTCCTCCCGCCTGGCGGCAGACCTGCTGTCCTGCAGGGGTGGAACAATAGAGCTTCTGCTAGAACTCTGCTGGCCCAGAACCCAGACAGCTGGGGGGGGAGTGGGAGGAGTTGGGGGGGATGGTGTGCAATCCCAAGCCCCTCCCCCGCCCCAGCTCTCCACTTTAATTTAGAAATAGGCTGTCGTCAAACTGGAGAACTTCCTGTTACCCCAGCATGTTTATAATACCAACCGGTCTGTAAAGCCAGACTGCTCTGAGCACTTTAGAAGGAGTTCCTGTGTCTGAAACGAGCTTCTAATCATAGGAACGTGACATGTAGGAGTCAGAAAAAGCTGGTAATTTGGAATGCTTTTTGAAAACTATAAGTGAATTCATGTTCTTTACAAAAGTCTGAACAGTTAAAGAATGGAGAATATTGAGCTCTCCCCTGCTGGCTCCCGTCCATTCTCTATGATAAACATAGTGCAGAATCTTTCTAGGATTGTACATAGATGCATATTTTAACAAAAATCAGATCATAACTTATATGTACGTGTGCACATGCATATATGTATGTATATATACACACATATATATTAGCTTTGTGACCTCATGCTCTCATTTAAACTTATTTCTTATACATATTTCAAAGCTGGTTAATATACTTACCCTCTAATTTTTAAGGATTGGATAATTTTCCATTTTATGAATCTCTCCACTTCATTTAGCCATCTTTTTTTTTTTTTAAAGATTTTATTTATTTATTTGACAGACAGAGATCACAAGTAGGCAGAGAGGCAGACAGAGAGAGAGGAAGGGAAGCAGGCTCTCCACCGAGCAGAAAGCCCGATGCGGGGCTTGATCACCAAGACCCTGAGATCATGACCTGAGCTGAAGGCAGAGGCTTAACCCTGAGCCACCCAGGCGCCCCTCATTTAGCCATCTTTTATTAATAGATCTGATTATCAGTCATCTGTTTATTAATAGGGTTTTTTTTAGTTTTTCATTACAACCTTTTAAAATGGTAGGCTTAATAACCCCTCAACATATAATGTGTAAATAGCAAACACATGAAAATCAAATATAGTACTTTTCTTATTATAATATTGAATATAATAAATATAGACCATAGAGTAGAAGTCGGTAAACCTTTTCTTTCAGTGGCCGGCTAGTGGTTATTTCAGTGGATATGCTGTTCATGGTGTCTTTATTACAGCTGTTCATCTCTGCCCTTAAGGTGTGAAAGTTTCTATACCCAATATGCAAATGAATTGTTGTAGCTGTGTTCCAGTGAAACATTATATATGAACACTGAAATCTGCATTTCGTGTAATTTTCATGTGTTACAAAGTATTTCCCATTTTAATTTTTTTCAACCATTTAAAAATAGAAAAAAAAATCCTTGGCTTGAAATTTGTATACAAATAGACGTTAAGGCCAATTCGGCCTCTGAGCCCTAGGTGGGCAACCACTGCCATAGTTTATATGTTACTGTTGTGTTTTTTGTTCTGTTTGTTTTTTAAGTAAGTTCTCCATCCAACATAGGACTCATGATTCCGAGATCAAGAGTTCCATGATATGCCAACTGAGCCAGCCAGGCACCCTCTAGAGTGCATTTGGGTAGAGTGTGTACATGTATATCTGTGTGCGTGTGTTTGTGTGTGTGTGTGTGTATGCACCTTGGAAAAGTTCTCCTTTCTACCTTCATTTCTTTTCTATTAAGAAAAAAGTCTTAAAATATATTTTTCCTAGCTGGTAAAACTTTGTGGTGTTAGAAAGTGCTGCTTAGAGAATGGGAGTGTACCTCTGAATGTATTAGCTTGGCTGGAAAGTGACGGTGTACCTCTCAAGAGTCATTCACAGTGAGGTGTCTCTGGGCCTCCAAGGGGAACAGGAGCACAGTTAGGACACAGGAGTGTTGGCGAGGGGTCCCATTAGGGTTTGAGAGATGGCGGAGGACAGCACCTCGGACAGCTGCTGAAATCACCTTTACCACCTCAGATGAGCAGACGCTCCGCTCGTGTCTCAGTACGATTAGAGAAGTTTTTCCGTCATTGGGCCAGCGTCAGTTGATTGTGTATCTTTCCCGATACTTTTTATTTGGTCTCACTTTGGACTCTCCAGCCAGAGAGAACTGAAGTTTTATTCATATCACAATACCTCTTTTCTCAAAGGTCTTAGGAGAGAGGGACAAAGTTCTTACCAGAGAGACAGACAATCAACGGCCTTAAGAGAGAGAGACAGACAGTTACACACGCAGAGACACACACACAGAGAATCTTGATGTCCTTAACAAAAAGTGGGGTCAGATGTGCATTTCTTTTCAATCTGAGCACTCTGTGCCTGGTTTTATCGGTTTGGGTAGTTGTATAATTCAGAAGGTGAGTCCCTAGTGAGTTGATTAGCAGCTTGAAGGAAAAACAGAACATTGTTTCTTTTTCTTATAGAATGGACAGAAGATCATTCATCGCTTGTGCCTCCTGTCATTCCAAACCACCCTCCAAGCAATCCGGAGCCCGCCAGAGAAGCTCCACTTCAGGGTAAAGTGTTTTTATAACGGCTAGATGTTGAGCTTAAAAATTGAAAAAATAAAATAAAATAAAATAAAATAAAGGAACTTGTAACTCCCACGTCATTTTTTGATAGTGAAAACCATAAAGTTAGAAATTCTGCATGTATTGTTAATCAGACTTGTCAAGAAAATTAGGAACTTTTTTCGTGTAAATTTCTGCAGCTAATTGTAATGCTCTGAAAATGATGACAAATTGCCATTAGGGTTTCTGTGCTTCGGCACGGTTGAAATGAGTTGGTGTCATTCTGGTTCTAAATGCTCATCCCCTGTTTTTGGTGCAGTTTGGTATTTATGCTTCTTGTATAATGTTTCATTGAGTCCCACTCATTTACATTCACAAATCGTAGGAGCCCCTAGAGAGGTTCTTTTTTTTTTTTTTTTAAGATTTTATTTATTTGACAGAGACACAGCAAGAGAGGGAACACAAGCAGGGGGAATGGGAGAGGGAGAAGCAGGCTTCCCACCGAGCAGGGAGCCTGATGCAGGGCTCTATCCCAGGACCCTGGGATCATGACCTGAGCTGAAGGCAGATGCTTAACGAACAACTGAGCCACCCAGGAGCCCCGGTTCATTTTTGAAAACTGGTAGCTCCAGAATCTTGCCGCTTTGGGCCTCATTACTCTTACACGATAGAGAAGATTCGAGAGGGCTTTTTTGTTGTTGTTGTTGTTTATTTTTTCTCTTTTAAATAAGAAAAATAGAATGAACATTATATTCAATAGACTTGGGGAATGTTTGTGGTACAGACCTAAAAAGACTAATGTTCGTTCCCCGTGCATTTTTAAGGAGGTATCATTGTGTTAGATTTGAAAAGATAAGTAGAAAAACTCTTCTCTAATTTCCATCCCTCCATTATAATTTTCATGAGAAAGGAGTTGTTTCCTTGCTCACTGGTCCTGTGAAGAGATGGGTAATAATACCAGTTTATGTAAGATAACTTCTCCTGGCTTGGGTACACAATTTTACAGTGCTAATCGTTTTAATAAAGATAGAACACAGCAGCTAATAACATTCATGACAGCAAGGTTCTGGCCTCCTTGGTACTTCTTAAATATAAAACTCCTTCTGCCACCTCCTCCTGTCTCCCTTCCTTGCCTCAGTGTCCTCATCTCACAGCCTGTGGTACTCTCGGGAAGAAGTCATGTGGTGAACTTGGCTAGACTGCTTGATAATGAATTTTGCTAAGTTCACCACTTAGCAGAACTTTTCCTTTGGTCAGCAAAGTGATCATGTTCAAGAGAGTTGCTCTGAGGAAACCTCTCGAATTCTGGCTGGTGCTTAGAGATTTCTGGAGCCATCCCTCCACAACATGCACTCCACCAACACTGTCTTCCAAAATAACAACACCCATTTATCCGGCTGTCCTTATTTACCGGGCACCCTCCCCTCCAAACATTTACCTGTATTATCTTCCACAGGTATTCCTTATAACTCTCCTAAAAAGTGAGGTTGGTACCACCATTATCTCCATTCGCAGAGAGAGCTCTAGCGACTTGCCCAAGGCCACACAGTGAATGGTAGAGCACCTGATCTGAATTCTCATTGCTATTAGGTAGGAACAGTTAAACTCCTGGCTAAAACCTTTTTTGTTTGTTACATTTTTATCTTTTTGTGTATGGGGGGACACCTCCCTATACACTCTAAATCTGTACCATCCAGTTACAGATGTCACTGGCTACATGTTGCCATTTAAATCCATTATGATAAAAAAGTGACAAAGTCAGGAACACCTGGGTAGCTCTGTTGGTTTAGCGACTGCCTTCAGCTCAGGTCATGATTCCAGGGTCCTAGGATCGAGCCCCACATGGGGCTCCCTGCTCAGCAGGGAGCCTGCTTCTCCCTCTCTGTCTCCTGCTCCCCCTGCTTATGTGCTCGCTCTCTGTGTCAAATAAATAAATTTTAAAAATTAAATATTAAAAAAATAAAAATGACAGATTCAGTTCCTCAGTTCCACTAGCTACATTTCGAGGGCTTAAGATCTCTGTGTGACTAGCGACTGCCGTTTTGGACAGGGCAGCTGTGGAGTGTTGTCCTTGTCACAGAACGTGCTGCTGGACATCACGGGTCCAGGGTATACAAACATGGGTGCCCAGAATAGTACCAACCTGGCAGGGAAGCAAGCTCCTTGGGGGTCGTCCAAGAGCAGAATTTTAGGCCAAGATCCCAAAGATCCTGATTGAGTCTAGAATAGTCCCTACACACAAGTACTTCTAAAACATGAGCTGCTGTTCAGGTGATTTTCATACATAACAAGATGGTACAACCGGTGACTTGTCCGCAGACAAGTCTGAGAAAATGACATGTACCACAGGGCTGCAGCAGAGAGCTCCAAATGCCACTGCTGGTGGGGAGAAGAGCGCTTCTCTCCCGAAGCTCCGTTAACGGATGACCCACCCACACGTGACACGTAATAAACCATGTATGAATGTGAAACCCTGTGATCGTCCCTCCCTAGGGAAGCATTGAGAAAGGAAGTCAGCGGTGTCATTTCCAAGCTCTGCTCATGTCTCTATTAAGCTGGAAACCTTCTAAGTTCAAAATATGCTAATGGCTTTTAAAAAAAAAAATTCATTCAGTTAAACTGCCAGGCACATTTTCTTCACATTTGCTAACTTTGCCTATAATAAGGGTGAGAAGCTTAAACACCCCACCACCTCTTCCCGCCTTCTCAAAGACACGTTACATCGCCTTTCTTTGTGCTGTTGTTCATTCATTCATTGATTCAGCGCAGATGTTTGGAGCACAGGAAATGAATCAGGCAGTATTCTACATGCGGTGTGTGCAAGCAGAAATCCTCTGGAGCTCACAGGGCTGGAGCTGTGTGTGTGTTCACCTGCAGGGCCCTTTGTGCACGGGGATGGGCGAGAATGAGATCACCAAACCGATAGATACAATGTCTACTGTGTTGGATGGTGATACAATGTCTACCGTGTTGGATGGTGGTAAATGCTAGGGACAGAGATAAAGCAGGAAAGGGGGATGGGGAATGTTGGAGGAGGTATCACAATTTTTTTTTTTTAAGATTTTATTTATGTATTTGACAGACAGAGATCACAAGCAGGCAGAGAGGCAGGCAGAGAGAGGGCGGGGGAAGCAGGCTCCCCGCTAAGCAGAGAGCCCAACGTGGGGCTTGATCCCAGGACCCTGAGATCATGACCTGAGCCGAAGGCAGAGGCTTAAAATTAACCCACTGAGCCCCCCAGGCGCCCCGGTATCACAATTTTTAATAAGGTGGTCAGAGGACATAAGCCTCACTGAGAAGGTGTCTCTGCGTAACTGAAATGTATTTCCTTTCATGCTCTCCAAACTCCCTAAGGATGTAGCTGTTCCCACACACCCCAGTCCTCAATTTTCCATGACAATTGCCATAGCAGCTGCCTCCCCACAAGCCCCCAGTGCACTTGACACCACCTTTCTGGTGCCTCTGCGGACGACCTTGCATGGTGAATGCTTCAGCCTTGCCTTTCGTTAGCCACAGTGACAGGGCTGTGGTTTGTCATCTCCCAAACAGCCTTGGGACTGCTGTAGTGACGGGGAGGTTTGTGAGCAGAGCTACGACTCTGGGCAATTTAAAAGAGCCTTTTTAAAAGCCGGAAACTTTTGAAATATGCAATTAAAACTTGTATGTGTGCCCAGAGACCTTTTGAAAAAGGTCTTTTCTCTATAGCTAACCAAAAATAACTTTCTTTCCTGGGTGCCAGGCTCTGGTGCAGGGGTATATGGAGACTTTTTCTCCTGGGTGTTTTGTTTTTGTTTGGATAACACTTTTGGATAGATAAGAAATAGGACAGATGGGGAGGCTATGGCAGGCAGAGAGCAGGAGATGGGAAGTCTAATTAGGAGAGTTTAAAAAGTCTAAACATGAAATCATGTCCACTGTTTGGGATAGCCAGAGAAATTCCAGTAAGTTCCTCAATGAGAAATGCCTAACAAAACCGAAAATAAAATTTGTTTTGTGTACAAAATGTTATTGTGCGTATCATCAGGAAAACTCACTAAAACCATATGTAGTGTGTTTGGAAGTTATTTAGCTGTATAGCTATTAATTTATTTTAGATGAGACAACTGAATTCGGAGGTGTATAGCTGTTGTTAGTAACTAATTCATTCAGTTTAGATGTTTTGGATTTTTAAAGAAATATTTTAAGCCACACGTCCTAAACTTTTTCAAACAATAAATTTTAGTAGTGGACATGTCTGGGCTCTTTTATGAATTGTTAAAAGATGAAAATTAAGAGGAAAAATGACTTAAATTTAGAATTCAATTCAAAGTAATGACTCTTCTCATTTGAAAGTAGTGATTCTATGTTTTAATCAATCATTCTTTGTGACTGTATGTTTCCTAGTATTTTCTATGTATTTTCAGAATGTGTTTTCTGTTTGATTAGATAACAAGAGTTTTTGCTGTATTGGTTTGACAAGTAGAAGCCAAGCCCAAGGCAACACATTGGAGGTTGTACTTCAAAATAGAAACTATAGCAAAACAGAAGACGCAAAGATCTATTTCATCTTGTGTTAATAACTTGTGGCAGCGCGATTGTTGTCAAACTACATGAACTAAAACCAAGAAGTGTTTCAGTGGATGGACACCAGTTCCATTCTTTTCTGTTTTCCTTTGGATCTCTATGCCGAAACCCTATAGGTACCATGTCTCCCTTCTTAAACAAAGGGGTCTGGGACCCCTCCCCCCTTTATTACTGCAATCAAGAGAGGACTTTCCTAAGACACCTGAAGCACAGGAGCTCAGAGAGTGATCCTTAAGTTGTGTGAATGCTTACTTAACTCATCTTTTCACTCGTAGTGACATTCCTTATACCCTTCTTTTCATCCAGGCAAACCCTTTTTTACACGAAACCCTTCTGAGTTGAAAGGCAAGTTCATTCACACGAAGCTGCGGAAAAGCAGTCGTGGGTTTGGCTTCACGGTCGTGGGAGGGGATGAACCTGATGAGTTTCTGCAGATCAAGAGCTTGGTCCTGGATGGTCCTGCCGCGCTGGACGGCAAGATGGAAACAGGTAGAGAAGCCACATGGCCCTCGCATTTCCTGTGCGGTGAGACTGCCACCCAGCCCCCGAACGAGAGAAAAACAGCGTCACAATTACATGGCTTTATAAATGGTTTTTTAAAACTCTGTGAGTCCGCAAGATCCCTCCACTAGAGAAATGCGGTCCCTGGTAGAGATGCAGAACTTTGAAGCCATTTGAACTTTGGGGCACTGTTAGGGTGCCATTGAATATAGTAAAACGGTTATTTACTAAAAAATTAGATCTGTCTGAATAGAAGAATTCTAAGCTTGGATTTCTGCAGCAAGAATTTTTTTAAAGAAGAAATCACAGTGTTGTTTCAATGTTCATTATATTCTCATTAGCAAGGAAGACACTAGATGCTGCAAGAATGCCTTATTAGCAGTTATAAGAAATAATAGAAGCAGTCTCTTTGTGCCCTGTGATGCCACCCCCAAATTCACTTTTAGTTCAGCTTCCTTTTGGTAGGATCTTATATTATAATGTTGATAGAACTTTTTTTGGCTATCATTTTTTTTTTTAACCCCGAAACTCTTCTCTTTTGCAGGAGATGTCATTGTCAGCGTGAATGACACCTGTGTTTTGGGACACACACATGCACAAGTTGTGAAAATCTTCCAGTCCATTCCCATCGGTGCCAGCGTGGACCTTGAACTCTGCCGAGGTTACCCGTTGCCTTTTGACCCAGATGACCCCAATACGAGTTTAGTGACCTCGGTGGCCATTTTGGATAAAGAACCAATTATTGTGAATGGGCAGGAGACCTATGATTCGCCAGCTAGTCACAGCAGTAAAACAGGCAAAGTCAATGGCATGAAGGACGCCAGGCCCAGCAGCCCTGCTGATGTGGCTTCAAATGGTTCCCATGGTTACCCCAATGACACTGTCTCTTTGGCTTCCTCCATAGCCACTCAGCCGGAACTCATAACTGTTCATATAGTCAAAGGGCCAATGGGCTTTGGCTTTACTATCGCAGACAGCCCTGGTGGTGGGGGCCAAAGAGTGAAACAGATTGTGGACAGTCCACGGTGCCGAGGCCTGAAAGAAGGGGATCTTATAGTGGAAGTTAATAAGAAGAATGTGCAGGCTCTGACCCACAACCAAGTCGTGGATATGCTGATCGAATGTCCAAAGGGAAGTGAGGTCACGTTGTTGGTGCAACGAGGAGGTATGTATGTTTCTTTTGTTCTATGATTTGTCTTTTTTTTTTTTTTTAACCCAGGATCCATTGTTTAATTTACCAGTCTTCAGGTGACTTTGGGGGGCTTTTTAAATGTCTACTCTTCAAGATCATTTTTATTTAAGTATTGGAAATATATTCAAAATACCTCCTATTTCTGCCAAACAATAACCTCTATAGAATAAAAGGTTGTATTTGTATATTATGCTATACACATGCAGTTAGAGTGATATTTTTAAATGTAAATCACATTGTACTTGTAAAAAATCATTAATATTTTTAAATCTCTGGACTTCTTCTTCTGAACCTGGCCTGCACAGTGTGCATACAAAATGTAGCTGTTGGTAACTCTTCCAACCTCATCTCACAATCCTCTCCCCTCATCACTGTGGTCTAGCCACCTTCTTTTCCAGAGTGTCTTTAGTGCTCCAAGCCCTGGGTGTCTCAGGGCCTTTGCACTTCCTGTTCCCTCTCCTTGGTATGCTCTTTCCCCAGCTATTCACTTGGCTGGCTCAATCTCACTCAAATCTCCTCTTGTGAGAGGGCTTCTTTGATTACTTATTTAAAGTAGTCCCCCTCGGGCGCCTGGGTGGCTCAGTGGGTTAAGCCGCTGCCTTCGGCTCAGGTCATGATCTCAGGGTCCTGGGATCGAGTCCCGCATCGGGCTCCCTGCTCAGCAGGGAGCCTGCTTCCCTCTCTCTCTCTCTCTCTGCCTGCCTCTCTGTCTACTTCTTGTGATCTCTCTCTGTCAAATAAATAAATAAAATCTTAAAAAAAAAAATAAAGTAGTCCCCCTCCCCCCTCTGTCAAATAAATACATAAATTCTTAAAGAAAAAGAAGAATAAAGTAGTCCCCCAGGGTGCCTAGATGGCTCAGTTGGTTAAGCTTCTGACTTTAGCTCAGGTAATGATCTCAGAGTTCTGGGATTGAGCCCCACATCAGGCTCCCCTCTCGGCAGGGAGTATGCTTGTTTCTCTTCCTCTTGCTCTGCCCCACTCCCTGCTAATGTTCTCTCTGTCTCTCAGAGAAATAAATAAAACCTTTATTATTTTTATAAATTTTTATAAATAAATAAATAGTAATAATAAATAAAATATATAATAAATAATATAACAAATCAAAGTAGTAAATAAATAAATAAATAAAAAGTAGTCCCCCGGTTCCTTGTAATCTTTACTGCAGCACCCCATTTTTTCCTAGCCTTTATCACCTCATTTTTATTATCATCACAATTCATTGTTTTGTGTATTTATTTAGTTATTTTTCTTTGTCACTCTTTTTAACTAGAATATAAGATCCGTAAAGCAGAGCTTATGTCATAGGCTCATATCTACATATCGACAGTTGTATCCAGCATTTAACACAATACTTGACTCGTGCTAGGCATTCATGAATGAAAAGATACTGAATGGATGAATGAATAAATGAATGGGTGTGTGATTATTCATACTTGGTAGGAATGACAGCTCTCCACCAATCATTTGAAAAACATATCTCAGCATACCCTCATTTTAATGAAGTAGTGAAGGATCTCAGAGAAATCTGTTCTAAATCTTGAGACATTAGACTTTCTTCTTTCCTCTGCCTGTATCCCCTACCTCTGCCCCACCAAGAACTCCCAGGACCTCGCCCTGAGGGATATTTTCTACACTATTGAAATGTCTTGCTCCTGAATATGTACTTGTGACTAGTGCTGATTGATCACCTCACACCATGGGCCTAAGATTGGTTGTTCCCTAGTCTTTGCCAACACGATTTGCTTCATGCACAGCATACTCTGGCCTTCTGAGAAGAGATCAGGAACTAGACTTTTATTTCCTCTTGGTTCCATTACAACAGAGGAGCTCACGTGTGTCATGGCAGCTGTGTTCTCACGCTCTCATGAAGTTCTGTGGTCAAAATGACTGGGGTTGTTGGAAGAAAATCCAAAATCCAGAGCAACTGTCTCTGTGAACTGAAATGCTCAGCCAGCCCTTCTTAAACAGTTATAAAAGCCACTGAGCAGATTTAATTTTTTAACCTGTTATCTTATCTGCCATTCTTAACTCTCTGCTTGTACCTAGATCACATGACTGCACAGATCCTTGTTTTTTCAGCATTGACTGAAATGTAGTAGAAAGTGACTTGATCTTCAGAATGATGAAGTAATGGTGATGATGATGGTGGTGGTGGTGGTGGTGATGGTAATGATGGTGGTGGTTGATGGTGATTGTGGTGGTGGTGGTGATGGTAATGATGGTGGTGGTTGATGATGGTGATGATGATAATGGTGATGACAATGACAATACCTGATACTTAAGGATAATCTGGCAATTTACAAAGTACTTTTCATACCATCATATGCCTTTCATCTCACTCTTACCATGTCCTTGAAAGGTAGGAAGCTGCCAGCCCATAGCATCACTGAGAAGTTCAGCTGAAATGTGTGGTTTTCAGTTCTGTGCTCTGTCCGACTTAACTCTGAATGACATTAGTTTTTGCATTATTGCTGATTTCTGTGGCCAGCAACTTGAAAATGTAAATGGTTCTTGGTCCATCAGGGCCAAATCTGATTTAGCCACTGCTCATCTAACGGTCACAAACCATCCTGCTCTCCTACCTGATTTATTTGCTCCTTCATTTCATCTGTCATTTCATTCTTTTTTATTAGAGTCACTGTAAGGAGACCAAAAAAAAAAAAAGTAAAGTTTCTTTACAGCCTATTAACTTACCACAGTTAGTGGAACCATTTTGTAATGAACATGTCCAGACTACCAAACAACTGATTATAGAAACATACCCCTTGATTTCAAATGTGTTTTCATTCTCTCTTCTTAATTTCTAAGACCTTTTTGTTAATGCCATTACATTTTATAAGCTGAAATTAACATGGAAAGAACCAGAATATATTGCCACATTAGTCAACATCTACATCGTTTATTCCAGAACCTGAGTAATTTAAAATCACTATAACATCAGCAGTCTTTAAAATACACCATATGCCTTGTGTTTGATTTATGTGTTGGATAGAAAGTTTGCACATCTGCATTTGGCAGGCTAGCACCAGCGACTATTAATCTTTCTAGGAAGCATATAAATATATTTGTTTCTGCCATATATTAGTTATTGGAACTTTGGCTGGCATTTTAATCATCACCCCTGTATGGTGGGGGTGTAAATGAGGAGGTTTGGTGAAGCAACAAAGACAGCGTCTAAGTTAAATGAGAAAGTAAATGGCCACTTCGCCAATTCTTTCTAATGAATCTCATTTCTGTCAAAGCTCCTAGTAAGCAGGTTGATAAACTCGTGATTCTTGTGAGTCTTGGGAATTCAGATCTTGAGGATGAGGCTTTCCATGCTTTAAAGAACTGGCCTTTTCTACTTTGGGACAGAATTAACTACGTTTATATTTTGTATTCATTCTCAATCTCTTCATTTTTGAGATCTCTTCCTGTCCAGATTGGGGACATTTTGAGTTTTGGTTTGTTTGTTTTTTTTTCCCCCAAAGCTGGAAATCAAGCAGAGGTTGGAATATCATTTGTCAATTTCTGGGTTTAGACAGTTTTCCTGGACCAGGCATGGAGTTGGTGGGAAATGCCCATCCACATGCCCTAGCAGCTGGGACCATTACTGATTTATTTACGAGTCTCTTCTCTGTGAACATTCCCTTGTCTACTGGTCTGTCAGTGACATCATTTGTGGGACAGTGCCTTCTTCCTAAGCCTGGCTCCCCATCTTTCCGTGGCACTTCCCTTTCCTCCTGCTCCCTCTGCCATGCAACCAGGAGAATGCTTTTTATTTATTTTATCTTTACATAGTATTTGCATTCAGAGAGCCTGTTGTCTGACACCAGTGTGAATCTAGAGACATTTTTTGAGATGTTGGAAATTTATGCTAGAAGGTGATTACTATTTAAATATATATATATATGGTTTTTTTTTAATTTACAGAAAATAATTTGTCCTGTAAAAGTTTTTGTTTTGTTTTGCTTTGCTTTTTTAAAAAAATAGATATTATATGTAACAGAACTGTGTGCCTCTCTGTGTATTTTGTATCTTTGGGTAATTCACACCAATAAGTAGGTGAAACAGTCTTTAAGATGTAATATTGGGTTGAGTTAGAATACTTTGTTTCAAGATTTGGCAAAACTTTGGGAAAGTGGAGAAAGCAAGTTTTGCTTTTGAGAGTAAGTGTGTATTGAAAAGAAGGCTGACCTGGGGGTATAGGAACCCACCATTATTAGTTCCCCCTCTGCTCCTAGCTGCTCTCGCCTCTGTCCAGGTTCCTGCTCCTGCTCAGAAACTCATTTCCTTATCAACAAAATGGATGTTCTGAGCTAGATCAGCTTCAGAGCAACCTTTTTTGGCTCCACCTTTATACCCCAAATGGTGTCTTTGATGTGTTAAAAAAAAAAAAAAATTCAACTGAGCCTCTCTCTCTCTCTGCCTCTCTACCTACTTATGATCTCTGTCTGTCAAATAAATAAATAAATAAATGAATGAATGAATGAATGAATGAATGAATGAAAATTTTAAAAGGGGCACCTGGATGACTCAGTGGGTAAAGCCTCTGCCTTCGTGGCTCAGGTTATGGTCTCAGGGTCCTGGGATCAAGCCCCGCATTGAGCTGTCTGCTCAGTGGGGAGCCTGTTTCCCCCTCTCTCTCTGCCTGTCTCTCTGCCTACTGTGATCTCTCTCTCTCCCCGCATTGAGCTGTCTGCTCAGTGGGGAGCCTGTTTCCCCCTCTCTCTCTGCCTGTCTCTCTGCCTACTGTGATCTCTCTCTCTGTGTGTCAAATAAATAAATAAATAAATAAATAAATAAATAAATAAATAAATAAAATTTAAAAAAAATTCAACTGAGTAAATTTTAAAGATTGTACTGGCTCTATCTAGTGATTCGTGAATCAGGCAGCATCCCACCTAGCAGAGAGAAAGGAGCTCTGAGGAGCTGTACTTTTGCATGCAGAAAAGTGTAGTTATACAGGCAAAGAACAGGTTGGTTGTGATAAGGTCACCTTCCTTTAGGGGAAGACAAGTGTGTGTCAGGCAGGTGACCTCACTGGTGCTGACCAGGTAATTCCGTATGGAATGGTTGAAGATTTCATTCCTGGAAGAGGCCCAAATGGTAGCTGAGTATTAAGTCTCAGTTTGGTGATATGGTACGTAGCATAAGTGACTCCATGTTGGGCATGTTGTCTCATTTTTAACAATTCCCCCCTTTTAATCAGACTCTCAGCCTGAGAGATGGGACCAAAGTTTTAAGGCATTAGCCCCACTCCCAGCGACTGCTCTGGGGTTCTCATAGTTTTTGCTAATCTTCTGTGATGGTACTCACAGCTCATGACATCTTTTTGCTAAATCTCTGTGTGGTATTCACAGGTCACATCTTGAGATGCACGTTTTTTAAGTCATTCCTTTTCTGACATTCATTCCTTTTCTGACATTCTGATCTTGGAAGATCATTTGCTTGCTGGTTAGCAGCTGCAAATGTGCATTTAAAGCGTTTGAGAGAACATAATGCACTGGGGATTAGGGTTATTATAAACAGGATAATCAGCCATGTCTGGAATGTACTTCAGAGTCATGGAACCCAAGACCCAGACCAGTCAGAATCAAGTAAGTCAAAGACCCCATTGAAGAAGAGGGGTTGCTTTTCCAGGCCAAGTGGCTTATTTGGTGATAACCCAGAAGTGTGAATACAAGTGCAGCAAGTAGTATTGGGCGTAGGACAGACACCTCCTTGCTTGGCTAAATGCTCGTCGAGGGCTGTTCTATTACCAAGCACAGCTCTGGCCAGAGAGTCTAGGAATTTTGGTTGGGCAGCTGTTGCTTTAGCAGTGGATTCTGTAAGACCGGCAAGAGTTAAGGAGAGGGTCCTGATCGTAGCCTCAGGGCATTTCCTTCTGGCCAGGAACAGTGGTCTTCCAAAGGAAGCTGATCTTCAATCTTGAGTGTCTAAGTGGTGATTCCTGTTTCCTCCCTTTTAACAAACTGTTTTTAACAGATCTATAGAGAAAAGAGCGGAGATTCTAGAGGCAGATGATGCAAGTTTAAATCCCAGGTCCTACTTTTATTTGCTTTGTGACCTTAGGCAAGTCATCTTACCCCCCCCCCCAAGAAAAGGAATAATACTACTTAATTTGCATATGCATGATGGAGGTAAAATAAGAACGCATTTGTGCTAACTGTGGGCCTAGAAGTAATCACAATAAATCAGTCGTGTTTTACTGGTACTACCTAATATCAGAAGCAACTGGGTAGGGCTGGCTTTTTATTTAAGAAATAAAGGGGTGGGGTGGGGTGTAGCCAGGTGGGTGGCTCAGTCAGATCCTGACCTGACTCAGGTCAGGATCTCAGGGTTGTGAAACTGAGCCCCACATCAGGCTCTATGCTCAGTGGGGAGTCTACTTGCCATTTCTCTCTCTCCCTCGCCCTCTGGCCCTCCCCCGGCTTATGCTCCCTCTTTATCTCTCGCTCTCAAATAAATAAAATAAAATCTTTTAAAAAAGAGGTCTACCCAGATGTACAGTATATTAATGACGGTGCATGGCCTCCAGGCATCTTGTATTTTTGTAGAAGCTACAGGGTGATTCTGATGTACAAGTGTTGCAACCATTCTTAGGCTCCTGCCTTCATGGCCCTTTCCCATTTAGATACTATAACCTTCAATTTGGAGGATAATCGGGTTATAAAGTTAAACAGCTACTTTCACTTCTGAATAATCCTCTTCTTTGAAAGTTTACTTTATAAGCAGCGGGTTGCTGGATCTTCCCTATGGTCCCTCTCACTCAGCTTCATAGTCACACCTCATACCTTTAGAAGCATGATACAGAGATGTTAAGAGCCAAAAATTGGGTATGGAAGCGGCGGCGGTGACGGTAAGGATCGCATTCCTGCTCTCACTGATCCAGCACTTGCCTGCGCCAGCTGGCCGTGTTACCATGGTGTAGACACACACTTCAGTAAGACCTCACTGCGCCCCCGCATTGTGACTGCCTTGCACAGCCATCGATTTGCATTGTGATTCTGAGTAGCGTCCTCTGGGAGATGAAGACAGTGATGGCTAGCCCCTACCTGCACTAGGAAAACAAATGAAGAAATTATTTTTGCTTTCAGTGTTGCAATGCCACAGCTAAATTTGCTTCATAGAAAGCAAAGGGGAAATTTCTGGTTTGGTTGCAAAAAGTATGTATAAGACTCTTCCTTGCAGGGTGCCTGGGTGGCTCAGTCATTAAGCATCTGCCTTTGGCTCAGGTCGTATTTGCAGGGTCTTGGATCGAGCTCCATGTTGGGCTCCCTGCTCAGCGGGATGCCTGCTTCTCCCTCTACCTTTCACCCTGCTCGTGCTTTCTCTCTCTCTAATAAATAAACAAAATCTTAAAAAAAAAAAAAAAAAGGACTCTTACTTGCTTAAACCACTTATAATAAAACAGTAAATACTTCCACCATATGCCAGACATAGTTGGCTCTACACGTCTTATAGATCATTTGGATTTGGAACAGCCCCATGAGGTAAATAAAATCTTCGCTCCATTTGGGAGCAAAGGATATGGAGGCCCAGAGAGGACAGTGATTTTCCCAGAATCACACAGCTGGTTAGTGGCAAAGACAGGATTTGAACTCAGAAGTTCTGGTTCATAGAGACTGGTCCCTTAACCACTATGCTAAACAGCATCTTGGCTTATAGATGAGAGACTTCAATACCGTAACTATTACAGAGAATATCTTACGTGTAAAGTCATGAATAAGGTCTAAAGTCTATGGGCAAATTGATACCACTTAATTTTTCATCAAAATGTACTGATGATATTTAGTTCATTAAATCCTCATTGATCCATATAGGAAAAGCAATATCTGATCTCCCCATCTAAGCACATCATTAGCATTAGATCCTTATGTGTGTGTTTTTCCATCTGAAGTGATGCAAAACCGTCGGACTTAGAACTGCAGTGAGCTCTGTGCCCGAGTTAAACCCGGGTGATCGGGTGCCCCCCTCTTCTCTCTGCCCTCTGGTCTTGGGCTGGAGAATGAATTGCAAATTGCCCCGCTTAAGCGTATGACTGGCAGAATCTCTCAAATTGAGGTGCATGGCCTCCAAAAGGGGAATTCAGGTTAGTTGCAGAGTGATATCTGAATTGTGATAGAGTTCTGCGCATTTACATCAGCAAATTCTGCCAGCTCTCCCTCTCTGTATGCCCTGGCTCCTACCACCCACTACTTCCCTGGCCTCTGCCATCCATCATATGGCACCTGGCCTTGCAGTGGCCTTGTGGCCCATCTGAGAGCTTCCCATGGTCCGTTCTCTGACGAGAGTGATTGAAAGTCAATTGCATCATGTCGGTCCTCATGTCAAAATGACTTCTCATCATCCAGGGTCAGCTCCGAGGTCTGTGCCAAGGCCCTGGCACTTGCCCTGCTCTCTCTCTTCTGGGAGCCACAGGGCTCTCTCACTCATGTCCTTCAGGCTTCGGCTCACGGGTTCTTTCCTCCAAGAAGTTGCTCTGACCTGTCCATAGAAAACACAGAGAACCCCAGCATCGCGTTCCGCTCCATGCTTCTCCCTCGTGGCACTCAGACGTCCTTGTGACCTCCCTGAGAGCAGGGGCTTGGTCTCAGTCCCTCCTTCATCCCCGCCACCTGAGATCATGCCTGGCACATTGTGGCTCTTCAGAAGGCCATATATGTTCAATGAAAATGTGAATTAACATCAGGCCCTTTGTTTTTATAAATGCTGATCCTTAAGGGAACTCTACTGAGGTGAGCCCTGTGGTTTTTCAATTTTATAAGAATTTTTTTCAAGTTTTTATTTTAATTCTAGTTAGCATGCAGTGTTATATTAGTTGCAGGTGTACGATATAGTGCTTTAGTACTTCCATACAACACCTGGTGCTCATCACAGGTGCACCCCTTAATCCCCATCACCTGTTTAACCCATCCCCCACCCACCTCCCCCTGAGTAACCATCAGTTTGTTCTCTACAGTTAAGAGTCTATTTCTTGGGGCGCCTGGGTGGCTCAGTGGATTAAAGCCTCTGCCTTCGGCTCAGGTCATGATCCCAGGGTCCTGGGATTGAGCCCCGCATCAGGCTCTCTGCTCGGCAGGGAGCCTGCTTCCCCCTCTCTCTCTGCCTGCCTCTCTGCCTACTTGTGATCTCTATCTGTCAAATAAAATAAATAAAATCTTAAAAAAAAAGTCTATTTCTTAATTTGTCTTTCTCTCTTTTTCCCTTTGTTCAACTTAAATTCCACCTGTGAGTGAAGGCATATGGCATTTGTCTTTCTCTAACTTACTTCACTTAGCACTGTTCACTCTAGCTCCATCCAAATCAGCGAATGACAAGATTTCATCATTTCTTATGGCTGAATAATATTCCATTGTATACAGAAACCACACTTTCTTTATCCATTCATCAGCTGATGCATGCTTGGGCTGTTTCCTATCTTGGCTATTGGCAATAATGCTGCTATAAACATAAGGGTGAACGTATCGCTTTGAATTAGTGTTTTTGTATTCTTTGGTTAACTACCCAGTAGTGTGATGGCTGGGTCAGAGGGTAGATCTATTTTTAACTTTTTGAGGACCCGCCATATTGCTTTCCACCGTGGCTTCACCAGTTAGCATTCCCACCAATGGTGTAAAGGGGTTCTTTTTTCTCTATATCTTCACCAGCACGTGTTGCTTCTTGTGGTGTTGATTTTAGCCATTCTGACGGGTGTGAGGTGATATCTCATTGTAATTTTGATTTGCATTTCCCTGATGATGAGTGATGTTGAGCGTCATTTCATGGGTCTTTTAGCCTTTGGTATGTCTTCTTTGGTGAAATGTCTGTTGGTATTTTCTGCCCATTTTTTAATTGGATTATTTGTTGTTTGGGTGTTGAGTTTTGTAAGTTCTTTATATATTTTGGATACTAATCCTTTGTTAGATATGCCATTTGCAAATATCTTTTCCCATTCCATAGCTTGCCTTTTAGTTTTGTTGACTGTTTCCCTTGCCATGCAGAAGCTTTTTATTTTGATGAAGTCCCAATAGTTTATTTTCGCTTTTGTTTCCCTTGCCTCAGGAGACATAACTAGAAAAAAGTTGTGACAGCCAGTGTCACAGAGGTTAATGCCTGTGCTGTCTTCTAGGATTTTTATGGTTCTCACATGTGGGTCTTTCATCCATTTTGAATTTATTTTTGTGTATGGTGTAAGAAAGTGGTCCAGTTTCATTCTTTTGCATATGGCTGTCCAGTTTTCCCATTACCATTTGTTGGAGAGACTGTCTTTTTCCCATTGGATATTTTTCCCTGCTTTGTCGAAGATGAGCTGACCATGTAGTTTTGGGTCCATTTCTGGGTTTTCTCTTCTGTTCCATTAATCTATGTGTCTGTTGTTGTACCAATACCATACTGTCTTGTTCATTACAGGTTTGGTAATGTAGCTTGAAGTACTGAATTGTGATGTCTCCAGCTTTCCTTTTCTTTTTCAAGATTGCTTGGGCTATTCAGGGTCTTCTGTGGTTCCATGTAAGTTTTAGAATTTTTTGTTCTAGTTCTGTGAAAAATGCTGCTGGTATTTTCATAGGGATTACAATAAATGTGTAGATTGCTTTGGGTAATATAGACATTTTAATAATATTTAATAATATTTTAATAATAATAATATATAGACATAATAATAATATAGACATTTTAATAATAATTTAATAATAATAATATAATTATTTAATAATAATAATATTTCCAATCCATGAGAAAGGAATATCTTTCCATTATTTTATGTGTTTTCAGTGTCTTTCATCAGTGTTTTATAGTTTTCAGAATATAGATCTGTTATCTCTTTGGTTAGGCTTATCCCTAGGTATCTAATTGTTTTTGGTACAATTCTAAATGGAATCGTTTTCTTAATTTCTTTCTGCCACTTCATTATTAGTGTAGAGAAATGAAACAGATTTCTGTTGATTGATTTTGTATCCTGTGCCTTCATGGAATACTTATCAGTTCCTGCCTTTTTTTGGTGGAGTCTTGGATTTTCTGTATATAGTATGGTGTCATCTGCAAATAGTGAAAGGTTTACTTCTTCCTTACCAATTCAGATGCCTTTTTTGTTGTTATTGTCTTGAATATCGTATTATTATATTTATTTATTTGTTTACTTATTTATCTATAATATTTATTTATTTGAGAGAGAGAGAGTGCTTGAGCACATGCAGGGGGACTAGAGAGGGAGAAGCAGGCTCCCCTCTGAGCAGGGATTCTAGTGCGGGATTCTATTCCAGGACCTGGGATCACAACCCGAGCTGAAAGCAGATGCTTAAATGATTAAGCCACCCCGCTGCCTCTGTATTATTATAGCTAAGGAGACAGGCAGTGGGAGTTTGACCACTTCAAAAACACAGAGCAAAAAGATGACAGAGCCTGAATCCCATCCAGGTCTGTTTGCCTACAAAGCTGTCTGTCACAGGTGGCTCTAAATGACAAGGAAATGCATTGATTGGCATGTCCATAGGCCAGGATACTGGAAAATCATTTCAGTGAGTCGTATTGGTCCAGGTAAGCCTGGTCCTCAGCATCTAGTTCAGTCGTTACTAGCCACATGTGGCTATTTAATTAAAATTAAATACAAAGTCCAATTCAGTTCTTCAGTCCATTTGGCCACATTTCAAGAGCTCCGTAGCTACACGTGCTGCTATGGAACATTTTTATCCTCATAGAAGGTGCTGTGCTGTTGGTCAGCTCTGGTCTAGGGGCTTTGATTATGTTACCCTCCATAGGGTATGTTCAGTATGCTTTATTTTACCCTTTCTCTTACTCTTATACCTTTGAATGGAAGAAAAATATAGAATTGAAGGCAAGTTCATGGGGAATAGTTATCTTAAAAAAAAAAAGATTTTGTTTATTTTAGGGAAGGGGAGAGACAGAAAGAGAGTGTGTGTGTGTGTGTGTGTGTGTGAGAGAGAGAGAGAGAGAGAGAGAGAACAGGGGGAGGGGCAGATGAAGAGGGAGTCCCAAGCAGACTCCGTGCTGAGCACAGAGCCTGACGCTGGGCTTGATCTCATGTCCCTGAGATCATAACCTGAGCAGAAAACCTAGAGCCAGCCTCAACCAAACTCAACCAATTGAGCCACCCAGGCACTGTGGGAATGGATATGTTTTATATAGATAACAATAATAATAGTAAGTCCTATTTATTAAGTCCTTCCATGTGTAGGCACCAGTCTAAGCTCTTTGCATGTGTTAATCGGAGGGTAGGTGGTCAGCAGGAACTGTGGCTCAGAGAACTTTAAAGGCTTACAAGCTTTAGCACTTAGCACTTAGGGCTGTCTGCACTGTCCCATCGAGACAGCCTCATCAAGTTCTGAGGAGTAATACAGGGCCTCCAGCTAGCACAGAAGTATCTCATCTTTGAATGCTGGACTGACATTGTCTATGGAGCTTAATCTCAATTGTTTAATAATGTAAAGTATCCTTAATCCAAAAAGGAGAAGACACTTTAAAACACGAGAATATTTCAAACCATAAGTGACTCTTAATCTCACAAAACAAACTGAGGGTTGATGGGGGGAGGGGGGTTGAGAGAGGGGGTGTGGGGTTATGGATTTTGGGGAGAGTATGTGCTATGGTGAGTGCTGTGAAGTGTGTAAACCTGGTGATTCGCAGACCTGTACCCCTGGGGATAAAAATATATGTTTATAAAAAATAAAATTTAAAAAAAAACACGAGAATATTTACCTTAAACGCTTATATATATAAATTTATATTTATTTATATTTGTATAAATGTATAATGTGCCGGTAGCTATCAGCAACTTACAGTTTGGCAAAACTGTTTCAAAGGGAAGATGGTGACGTCTCCTTGGTGTATCAGGTTCGGTATCTCAAAGTAATTGACCTCCCTGCTTACCTCTGATGCTTAGCGTCCCTCACGGTTTTGGAAGTTGAGTCCTCTTGACGGATCCAGCACCCCACCTCCTACCTCCCTAGCTCTTAAAAGTTGTTCGTGTTAAAATTAGCAAACTCCCTAGCCCTTCCACAGAGCTGAACGGGGGATATTTGCATTTGCTAGTAAGGAGCCTTCTGGTCTTTATTACTTTTTTACAGTTTTAAGTAGCTATTTTGGTTTATTGTCATGGTTTAAAATCATCAAGGATTTTATTTGAGAATTCTTTATAGAATGTTAGGTCATCTTTATATTCACGGTGACATAGCAAGAGATGAGATAAATATAAAAGTATCTCTATTTTGGTTCGGTCTTTCAATACACAACGCCTAAAAATGACCTCCCACTTTCAGCATCTTCAGGAACTCTGGATTTTGGTCTTAACATTTTTTTTTAAAGATTTTATTTGTTTATTTGACAGAAATCACAAGTAGGCAGAGAGGCTGGCAGGGGCGAGGGGGTAGCAAGCTCCCTGCTGAGCAGAGAGCCCAATGGGAGCTCAATCCCAGGACCCTGAGATCATGACCTGAGCCGAAGGCAGAGGCTTACCCCACTGAGCCACCCAGGTGCCCCGCTCTTAACACTTTTTAACCTGACTTTTGGTCTTAGAATTTTTAAATCTAAGCAGCCTTCGCTTACTTGTTCTCACACTTATACAGTTTTAGTCTTGATTGGATGGTTTCAGTTTTATTCCTGTTATAGTCGTGATGCATAATGCCCCTCCCCCCCCTTTTTTTTTTTGGTAAAGGAGTGTCTCAGCCTCCTTGAAGGTAAATTCAGTGCCCTGAGTTACTTGCTTTTGTGCATTATTTATCACCAATGTGTGTATGATTTATAATTCTCATTAAGGAGTGGTGACATCCTCTCCCCTTTCTGGAAGAGTCTAAGAAATTCAGGTTAGAATTCTTGCAATGGTTAGCAGAGTGTAGAATTATCATTCTGTACTTCTACTGATGGTGAATTTGAATGTGAAATGGTTGCTTTGTTTTTTCTTCTAAGGGGACCCTGGTGTAGGCCCTGGGAATAGAGCAGCACAAACAAGCTCCTGATTTCATGAAACTTTTATTCTAGAGGAAGGAGAGATAGGGCAGAAATGAGCAGAAGAACAGGAAGCGATCAGCCAGAGATGATAAAGAAAACCAGGTAAAGTGAGTGGAAGTGGTGGGGTCGGAGTGAGAGGGCTCCTTGTGATTGGGCGAGAAAATTTGAGGAACCCCAGTGAAGGAAGCTACAGTACAAAGGGAGCCGCTGTTCCAGGAAGAAGGGACAGTGAGTGCAGGTGCCCTAAGGAAGAAATTGAACGGAGGGCCAGGGGGGCTGATGGAAGAGGAACAAAGGGCATCGGGATGGCCCTCAGAGACTGTAACCCAGGACCAGGAGTTCAAATTCCATTTTTATTGTGAGGACCAGTGTCAGTGAAGCAGGGAAGGGACAAGCTCTTGTTGACAGTTTTTGACAGTCCTTCTGCATATATGAATGGAGTGTATTTTGTAGAACAGGTGTGGAGGAGGGCGGCCTCTCAGGGCCACTGCAGTGGTCTGAGAAGGGTGTTGGCAACTTGGACCAGAGTGACGCCAGTGGTGACAGAGAGAACGAGGGATTTAGGATGGCTTTAGGAGAGTCAACAGGACTTGAAAGGGGGCTGCCAAAGAGAGAGCAACAGACTTCTGTAAAGGGCCAGATGGTAAATACTATAGCTTCATGGGCTTGACGGTTTGTCCCCGCCACTCTACTCTGTCCTTGTAGCAGATGACACAGAAGCAAATGGATTGCTTGTGTCCCAAGGGAACTAATGTTTGGTCCACAGGCTGTAATTTGCAGACCTCTCCTGAGGAAGGAAAGGAAAGGAGAGGAGCCCAAAATGACGGCCAGGTTTTAGCCTGGACGTTTGGATGGACACAAGGGCCATTTGCTAGGATTTGGCTACTGAAGCAAGAGTGGGCAGACCTTGAATTCAGGAATCCAGGGTTCCTTCTCATGCACGTGAATTGTGGGATACTCATGGGACATCCAAGCGAGCAGCAACATGGGCAGTTATCTGGGGTCTGGAGTTCTGTCATGGAGAGATTAGGGCAGGAGAGTGCCACTTGGGAGCTGTTTGTCCTATCAGTGAGTGTACTTCAGAGTGTGAGCTGTGCATAGCTGTTTTTCTTCTCTGTTGAATTTCATAGTTCAAATAGTATTTGTGACACGCTGCTTCCCAGCTGAATCATTCCTGGTCTTCTTAGTCAAGAATGGAGCACATTCTTTGTGTAAGCTCTAAGATAAAGAGAGAGAAAACAAGGGTACTTGCACTGTAATTAGGGAGACAAGATTAACACATGAATTTTACCAGCAGTAACACGCCACAGTCGGAATTTGTGGCACAGATGTGGGTAACAGGTGACTCGGCGGGGATGGTGACAGTGGAGCCTTTTTTGTCTGACATGAGGCTAGAGCAGTGTCTCAACCTCAGCAAGATTGACTTTTGGGGCCAGATCATTCTTCGTTGCCAGGATCCACTGGGTGCATTGTAGGATGTGTAACAGCTTTTCTGGTCTCTACCTAGTAGATGCCAATAGTATACCCTCCACACCCCACCACACCCAAATTGTGACAACAACAACAAAAAATGTCTCTAGATACTGCAAATGACCCCTTGGGGGCAAATTTGCCCTGTACGAATATGATTGGATTAGAGCTCGGAAATATAAAAAGCGTTTGGGGTTGCAAACCGGTGGCCCATGGGCAGTATTCCGTCTGACCCACACATGTATTTTTCAGTAGTCTCGCACTTACTTGGCACCAGCAACTTCAGCTTGCACAGTCCTCCCCTTTCCCTTTGTCTCCCATCCGGCCTGGTGCACTCGGGCTGCGCCTGCGCACAGCCCACCGGCCACCGAGTTTGAGACCCAAACGCAGTGAGCGTGAAGACGCCCACGGGGGTGCAGATTTGCCGTGGATGCATTTTCTTGGAATCGCCTTTTGCCGTCATCATCTCAAAAATTCTAGAAACTGGCTAGCTTTCCTTTCTTTTAGGTTGACTTTATCCTTTTCTTTTTTTCCCCAACCAAAGAAACAAAGAATCTTCAGACCACTTTTTCTTAACTTTGGAGTTAATTTTCTTACTATCTCACTTGGGTTCCATGTGAAAATTAATGCATTAGTTACCGCCTCCCGTGTGACGGCCATGATCATGGTAGCTTCTCCCTTCTCCGATAATAGTTCTGCAACCTTACTGCATTGAGTTTCTCTTTACTGCAAGAGGCATCTTCGTAGCGTCTTCCCAAACTGTGATGTGGGGCCGAGTATTTACTCTGGGTAATATTTTTTTCACCTTCCTTCATTTCCCTCAGATTAAATCACACGTTCTTTACCACCATCTGGAGTGGAGTCGTTGACACGGTTCGAACTGAGCCTGTACCTGCAGTTTTAAATACCCTTACCTGGTATTTCCCCTGTTTGTGTTCCTGCTCAAATATTAGTCACGTCCCCTGTCTGTGAACATAATCCAGTTGGGTTCAGAAATCTTGGTAGAATCTTAGTGTCTTTGAGAATATAGCACTGGGTCCTTAGGAGTCTTGAGTTTCCACTGGCAACCTGGAACATGCCTCTTTTCGTACCACCTTGTTACCTGGGTTTATTTCATACTCCTATTCTTACTGTGTTTCGAATATTCTCAATGTTTTTTGTTTCTCACGTTGTGCAGTGTTCTCACTGTTCATTCTTCACGCTGTTCATTCTTTCTTTCATCCGGAGAACCTCAGCCCTGTGCTAATCTCTCATTAGCAATAAATGACAGGCAAGTGAACATTTAAAATACACTGTGGTTAATCACACCCTCCCCATTTTCTCATGGTTAATTCTTTTTCTAGTAATCTCATTGGATAAATTACCTTTGCCATGAAAAAAGCTAATATATATTTTTTTTCGTGATTTTCATATTTGCGGCAAAATTGTTTGAAAGATCCTTTCACCCGTGTCATAGAGCAGTAGTGATGATAGAGAGCTGCAACATGGACTGGCTATAAGACTCCGAAATAGAGGGACTCCCTTTCTGTCCCTCGTGTAGGCTGTCAGTTCACCTAATGCAGCACCCTGCACTTTTATTAGACTTGTATTTCAGTAGTTGGTAGATTCAAGGGCTCTGGCATGCTGTATTTGTCTAAAAAGCTGTGTTTTAAAAAGCTTTTGTATAGTTGCATAAACACTATTCAGTTCTTTAAAATCATTTGAAGATAGCTGGAATTAGGTCATTGCTCCCTTAGATAAGAGACGTATGTTGGTTCTAATTTAAAAAATGTTCTCTGTGATTGCTTGTGCCATAGATACCATGTGCCAAAGTGGAAAATGATTGCATTAAAAAAATCACAGAATTGCCCATTGATTAACAGGATTCTTTGTAGTCTGCCCCCCTGCAGAGCAACTTTCACTTAGACTTGGCTATTGAAGAAGGAAGAAACAGTTGTTTTTATAGAGAGCACACACAAGCTGGTGGGGAGGAGGAGAGGGAGAATCTCCAGCACACTCATCCTGAGCGCAGAGCCCAACTCGGGGGACTCAATCTCATGACCCTGAGATCATGGCCTGAGCTGAAACCAAGAGTCAGAAGCTTATCCGACTGAGCCATCCAGGTGCTCCAGAAGTGGTTGTTTTTTTTAATCTCAGAATTTCTCAAACTATGCAGTGTTGAGGTCATGGACTGGATAATTATTTTCCTGTGCATCACAGGCTTCCTGGCAGCTTCCCTGGTCTGTACCCACTCGATGCCGTAGCAGCCTCTCCTCCACCCTCATGGAAATCTCCAACAGTGTCTTCAGACCTGGCCAGTGTCCCCTGAAGAGCAACATCAACTTTTGTTTGGGAAGCACTGCTTTCGTCCCTTTGGCACCCATCTTGTTTTTGCTGTTGAAAATGCTATATTCTTTTTTTCTTTCTTTTTTTTTGGAGTGCTAATGAAATCAGTTTGTAGATTACTTTTGGTTGAACTTGGGTGGAAGAAATTTCCTGTAAGAATTCCCCATTTCTTCTCAGTCATTGCTTCTGCTCAGGAACGGAAGTAGCAGCGTGGTCCGTTGTCAGAATCGTGCTTCTGTCCTCTTCTCTATCACTAGCTAGTGCATCCCCGTCCAGCTGTGGGCCTCTGCATTGCCATCCAACTGTACCTTCCTCAGCATTGTCAGGAGGACGGAGCAAGAGGAGGGCTCGTGGTAGCTGCAGTGCTGCTCTGTCCTGATGGACGCTGTTCTTGGTCCTGCACGTTAGATAGAATTTTAGAGAAAGGAGGTGGAGGACTTACTCAGGTGGTCCTGCTTCTCAATACTTCTGGCGTAATTTTCTGCGATAGAGAAAAGATAAGGGAAGGTGAAAAGGAGGAATGCCAAGGGAAAAAGTAGCTGGGGATATGATCCTTCTGATCTGTGATGACATGGTTTTCAGAAACAGTGAAGTGAGACAGAAGCGGTGAAATCAGGACAGAACAGTACTTGTCACGAAGTTTTTCCAAGGTGCAAAGCACTCTCCTTTAGAGATCACATCCTTCCTGGGGTTTTTTTTTTTTTTTTTTCCTGCTGAAATATACTTTTACTTATGGAATGGTAGTTGATTGTTATTTGTCCCCCTTTTTAATATTTGTAGTTTGCCAAATAAGGAATTAGCAAATTGTGGTCATTTGCTCAAATCTGTTCTATGAAAACTTAGAGGTTCATGAAATCTCAAATCTGGAAATCACTGATGCAGGTCAAGAGGCCCTCAGGAGGTAGGGAAGACAGGAAAGGAAGGAAGAGGCTCCAAAGTAATGTATGAGTGGGGGTCCGGAATCCAAACCATAGGAAAGACAATGGGAACTTTCCCCTTCCCTGACTATGGCTTCCATGGCCTCCTACTTTAGGGGGAGGCTATGTTTGGGTGCAAGACCAACAGTGGCTCCACAACTCTCCTGGGGCTTGCCCTTCCATAATATTACCTTTATCAGTCAGATTTTTTTTTTTTTTAGATTTTATTTATTTATTTGACAGAAATCACAAGTAGGCAGAGAGGCAGGCAGAGAGAGAGAAGGAGAAGCAGGCTTCCCGCTGAGCAGAGAACCCGATGCAGGGCTCTATCCCAGGACCCTGAGATCACGACCTGAGCCGAAGGCAGAGGCTTTACCCACTAAGCCACCCAGGCACCCCTGTCAGTCAGATTCTTCCATGAATTCTTTTGTCCTGAGAATGTTAACTCCAATAGCAAGGGGAAAGTTGGGTGAGCCATGCATGGGGCACCCCAAAATACCCATGGCTGATTTCTTGTATGTGAAAAGCAGTCTCAGAAACTTCGCGATAGCTTTAAAAAATCGTTCTCCAGTGTGTTTTCTTGCCTGAAGTTCTCCGTCTGAGTTGACTCTAAGCCTGATTAAAGCAGTAGGAACCAGCCAGAGTCAGATACAAGAGGAAGCAAAGGATCCTGGTAGTCAGTCCCCACTGTGAGGAATTTTTGAGTATCTTCCTCCCTGAAAATACTTCCTGGGTGAGGAAGTATTTCATTTCCAGTGAATTTCTGTTACTTACCCTTCCTTGTCATAAATGCAAAGTATTCCTTCAAGGTAGGACCCTGTGATATATCCTGTTCGCAGATAAAATATTTCATTAAATAGCCTTGCAATTCTTGAATTTTTCCCTCCGTCTTAAATGTACTTGACCCTAGAAATTATTTCTAATTGAGATTCATCCTGAGTGGGACAGTGTGTGTGTATGTTGAGGTGTGGTTTGGTGGGGGGGAGGTGAAACAGATTCCCATATTCTGCCTTTAAGCAAATGCAATTGGCAAAATGAGTATTGAGTCCCCGAAACCTGAAATCTAATAGTTGAACAAGGCCTAAATTTCCGCTACTTCCCAAAGCTATATGGGGCAGCAATTCATTAGAAATTGACAAAGTCGAGCAAACAGCTTTTTTTCTTTGTAATTCATATAATCACTTAGACGGGTTCAGATATTGTTTCAGCAAGAAGATTTTAAAGACATCTAATATCGCCAAGGGAGATGAATGGAGCTGTTCATCACATGTCCTTTGCTCTTTGGAAAAACCTGACCCTTCAGTAAATGGCTCTGTAGGTCTGACTTCCAGACAGTTTGAATAATGTAGTGCTGCAGAACTCCCAAGTCGGATTGCCTTGCTGTTATTAACTGTGACCTGTGTTTTCCGAAGCTAATATAGTTTCCTAAATTTAAGAGATTGAGGTAAACTTTGATATGGTGCCGGCTGCCTTCAGTCACAATTAAGCAGTGTGGTAATAAAGTTAATTGAGATGACCAAATTATAGATACCCTTCCAGGGCAAATGGGAAAATCTCCCTCCCATTTTGCAGAAAGTACGTGGTGACAGAAGAATGATTGTCACGGGGCGCCTGGGTGGCTCAGTGGGTTAAAGCCTCTGCCTTCGGCTCAGGTCATGATCCCAGCGTGCTGGGATTGAGCCCCGCATCGGGCTCTCTGCTCAGCAGGGAGCCTGCTTCCTCCCCTCTCTCTCTGCCTGCCTCTCTGCCTACTTGTGATCTCTGTCTGTCAAATAAATTAAAAAAAAAAAGAAAAGATTGATTGTCACATCACTAAGTCTGTTAAAACTGCTCAAAAGTTTCATGCATTTAGCTGAAGGAAAGGACCTGAAATATTCCTTTTTGTGGGGAAGGGGAAGGCATCTGGCGTCTTTTAACCCAGTGTTGGCATAAAAGTTGCTTTTCTAAGGAAGGATGTGAAGGTACCCTTAACTGAAGAATTACTGAGATTGGAAGAGTTCCTGAGAACAGATCCATTTGCTGGAGCTGAGAGCTGTGGGGTCTGAGGTTTCTTTGAGAGTCTGCAGTTAATTCTGAGACCAGAGCCATCCGTTGTGATGGGAATTTAGAACACAAGGGGCACAAGCAGGACCTCGCTCTCCGCGCGCAGGGAGGCAGCCATGCGTTGAGCAGGGTCTGGCAGCTCAGCAGTCAATCAAGGAGCTGCCCAAGGAGCAAGAGCTGTTAAGCAGTCACAGCAGCAATGACACGATCCAAGGGAAGACCGAGCTGCCCCGCCCCTTTGCCTCATCAGCCCTTCCTGCTGCCCGCAAGATACAAATGCATTTTGTGAGCTGTGCACAGTCACACGTTCATCCAGGAGGTATTTGCCCACCTGGGGACCGGGTACTGTTTTAGGGCTGGACTCCAGCCCTATAGTCAGATAGACCTGGTCCATGAAATGGAGACAGTAAGTAAGTAAATTACAATGATGAGCAATATAGACAATAGACAAGTAAACAGAATAATCTGAGAGAACCACAGGGTCTGTGAAAACCCAAGAAACTGGGCTGTGTGAGTAAAGTGTGATAAGAAGACTCACCTCGAGGGCGCCTGGGCGGCTCTGTGGTTTAAGCCTCTGCCTTCGGCTCAGGTCATGATCTCAGGGTCCTGAGATCAAGCCCGACATCAGGTTCTCTGCTCAGCAGGGAGCCTGCTTCCCCCTCTCTCTCTGCCTGCCTTTCTGCCCTGCCTACTTGTGATCTCTCTTTCTGTCAATAAATAAAGTCTTAAAAATTAAAAAAAAAAAAAAAGAAAAGAAGAAGGCTCACCTCAAGGGGCACCTGGCTGGCTCTATCCATAGAGCATGCAACCCTTGATCTCGGGGTTGTGAGTTCGAGCCCCGTGGCAGGTATAGAGATTGCTTAAAAATAAACTCTTAAAAAAAAGAAGAAGGCGGCTCACTTTGGATCTGCTGATGGCATGGTTCCCTGAATGTCTTCTCAGGAGTAGTGCCCTTGGACAAGAGCCCTGAGTGACAAGAAGCCACCCATGGAAGTCTGCAGGGACAGTGTACCAGGCAGAGGGCACAGCCAGTGAAGACGTTCAGAGTAATGGAAGGAATTAGTCCAGAAGTGGAGAGTGCCAGGCTGGAGCATGGGCAAGGGGAAGAGTCCTAGGGAATGAAATCACAGGGGCAGGCAGGCGGAGATCGAGGAACGCCTCGTGGGACACAGAAAAGAGCTTATACTTCAATGAAACTGTGTTGGGAAGCCACAGAAACGTGTATCCTGCAGTCCATATAATCTGATTTATGCTTTGGAAAGATGTTTCTGGCTCTGTGTGGATAATAGATTAAAGCGGATGAAGAATAAAGCAGATACCAATTCTTAGGTTCTTAATGGTCATCTAGCAAGGAAAGGGGTCGCAGCGGAGATGGACGGACATGAATGGGTTCAGGATACATTTTGGAAACCTATTGCGTAGGAAAGAGAAGCCTCCAAAAGAGTCTTAAATTTCAGGGGTTTACTGTCCTATTAGGTTAAAACAATTCAAGAGACTCTCCTGGATCTCTTTGTTGGTCCTCTGCCTAACTTACATGGCTAAAAATAAAGCAGCCAGGATAAAAATCATCCTAAAAGTCAGTAACCCTGTAGAAAAGGATCCTGGCATGTATTTTTTTTTTTTTTTTAACCTAGAAACTTCTCAGCACCAATTACAGTGATAGGTTTCCCTTCGGGGCCAGTGGCCTTAAAATAAGGGCCTACCCAGCATCCTGTTTGTCCAACCCAGAAAAGGAATCCTTATTGGTTTTTTCTTTCAATGAACTATTTTGAGCTATTCTTTCATAATCCTCCCTACACATCCTTAGCAGCTAAAAGTGAAACTTGGAGCCTTATAGGAACTGCCTTGGAACTTCAGGGCTACAAGTAGCATCACCTATCTCAAGGAGACCTCAGTGATCAAGGGGAATAAGGGGGATGGGTAACAGGGCCAACCCTTAAGCACGAACGCAAAGAGCCATTCAGACTTGAAATCCTGGTGTTAGGAAAGTCAAGCTCTCAGCCTGGCAGACAGAGAGTCTACCTCAGAGGTAGAGGCATTTTCTAGACTAAGATAAGACCATACACCTAAACACCCAAAGGACAAATATTTCCAACCAACATGGAGTGAGAGAGCTTCCCTGGAGCCACTTGAGAAACTGACTTAATTCCACCCCTAACAAAGTAGACCTGGATAGGAATATTCTCTGGCGAAGAAAGATTGGCCTCATGGTACATCATGACAAATTAGTGGTCTTTTTCAGTTGACAAGTTCTTTTTCTTTCCCCTTCTGGAAAGAAGACGCCATAACTCACTCTACTCACTCCATCTTTTTCCTGCACCCCATTTTTTAAAAAAGTCGTGTTATTACATAGTGTTGGAATACATATGCAAGGTAGAAAAGCTGCCTGCCTGCTTTGGAAACCGTACTTCATCGGGCTTGGCCATCAGCCAGCCTGCTAGTTGTGTAGCTCTGAAGACTTGCTTCATTGCCCCCAATTTGGAGACCCATCTTGTTATATTTTTAGTATGCATAGCCCTGATTGATTAATGATTTAGGTACTGTGACTTGGGGTAAAATATCAGAAACCAGGGGCACCGGGGTGGGTCAGTCATTAAGTATCTGCCTTTGGCTCAGGTCATGATCCCAGGGTCCTGGGATTGAGCCCTGCATTAGACTCCCTGCTTGGCAGGAAGCTGCTTCTCCCTCTCCCACTCCCCCTGCCGGTGTTTCCTCTCTGTCAAATGAATAAATAAAACCTTGAAAAAAATCAGAGACCATGTTAAGAACCTGATTGGCTGTGCCTAGACTCCGATGCTATCTCTAGAAAGGGAATTCTGTTCCTAAACCCACATCACAGTTATGGGTTCAAGATACCTTGACCTGTTGACCTGCAGGATGTTATCCATATATCCCTGAAGCTGCAGGCAAAATTTTTATGAATGTTTTTTTATGTGTATATATCCTTTCATAATGGGATGCGATCCCAAATGGATTAAGCACCTCTGAATGAGGCTATGTAGTCCAACGTTAAAAAGCACAGTCTTGGCATTACACCAGGTCTCCTCTCAGCTGACCATGGCCATATTACTGAATCGTCAGTGCCCCAGTTTTCTCATCTGTAAACTTGGGATGATATTAGTACTTAACGCAGACAGCAGTTGAGAATAATGAGTTTACATCAGCCAAGGCAAGCTCTCAGTTCTTGTTAGTTCACTCTACTCTCAGCTCTAGCTTCTACAGACTCTGCCCCCCACGGCCTTTTTAAAATACACAAATGAGAAGAGAAACCAAGTTTTTGACCCTTTGTGGTATTTTGGGGAGAGAACAACAACAGCACTATCCGTGCAGTTTTGTGGACACCGTTTCTGAAGTGACCATTTATCTCTCAGGAATTGCACTATGACAGTACTTGTGAGTGGCTCCAAAGTATTAATGACTTTGGGTCTCTCCTCACCTGTGCCTGTTCAAGGCTTATGACTTTGAGGCAAAAGGCCCTGTAAACTATTAGCAGCCGGCAGACTTGCAAGCCATTTATTTTCTCTTTGGTACATATTTATTAGACCGTACATACTGTGTAATTGAAGCTGACTTCTCTGTCCCCATAAAGTTGTGGAACTATGTTCTTCTCACCTGACACACCTCAGGAGCTACTTGTTCCATGGATCTGGGGTCCAACCATCTCTCTAAATTATGATGGCCAGAGGCGCCTGGGTGGTTCAATGGGTTAAACCTCTGCCTTCGGATCAGGTCATGATTCCAGGGTCCTGGGATCGAGCCCCACATCGGGCTCTCTGCTCAGCAGGGAGCCTGCTTTCCTCTCTCTCTCTCTCTCTCTGCCTGCCTCTCTGCCTACTTGTGATCGCTCTCTCGCTCTGTTAAATAAATAAATAAAATATTAAAAAAATATATGATGGCCAATATTTCATGACGGCCATTCTTAGGTCACCAAAGGAGAGAACGTCTTCATCTTTTTGGAGACATTGGGTGCGATGCTCTTGTTCTTGGCAGTAAGTATCACATTTGCCTTGAGATATGATACCGCAGCATTGAGCATGGGATTGGACCCGAGGAAGAAGAAGATAAAAAGCAAGCATCTCTACACTAGAACCATTTTTAAAATTTTTGTTTTATGGATTCAATTTTATGATACACGGCATTTGCAAGGTCCTTCCATGAGAAGGTACTCTAGTTGAAACTTGGCCTTGAGGTTAAACTGGCGCACTGATTTAGGTTTTTTTTGTTGTTGTTGTTGTTGTTGTTTTAAAAAGAACTTTGAAAAAGCTCATCATCATTTTGCAATCAAGCATCCATCATCGCATATTGCCGTCCACCTCCTGACCCTGTGATTAAACGCCAGCCCTCCTTCAGGGCTCATCCCCTCCACCTACTTCTTCACATCGGATTAGCTTTCTTTGCTCATGCTCCCCAGAGCGATCATACTTCTTTCTGGCACGGCGCTTAGCACTGACCACACTCAATTATCACTGTCGCGCCTTTTTTTTTTTTTTTTTTTTTTTTTTTTGTAAGACAGTCTATGAACTCGTCCAGGTCAGGGCCAAGTCTGATTTACCTTTATCTCTTCAGCCGTGCTTCGGTAGGCATATGGCAGAGCTCAATAAATCTTGTATGGGTGAGTAGTCACACGGATGGTTCCTTCATATGATTCAGGTCTTAGCTCAAATACTGGCTCTTCAAGAAAGAGGAGCTTGACATCCCCCCCCACCACCTAAGGGTAAACTAGCCATGCATCCCAGGCACAGCCTATTTCACATTCCTGCTTTGGTTTTCTTCACTGAAGCTATTCCTCTGAAAGTATTTGCTAAGTTGTATATTCTCTGTTTTCCCACAGAATGTGAGCCCTGTGAAAATAGGACCTTGTAGATCTTACTCATTGCTTTAATTCATGCCAGCTCTTGGCACATAGCAGGACTTCAGTACAGTTTGGTGAAATGAGGGAGTGAACTTTCCTTAATTTCCTTCCAGTCCCCAATGGAAAAAGTTAGGGCTGAGTCTTCTACCCTTTTTCAGTCTTCTGGACCGTCCTTAGCATTTTATCAGTCGGGAAGTGCAGTTTAAATTTAATCATGGTTTACATGTTTGGTATTAAACAACCAAACAAAAAATTGGTAGAGATGATGTGGGTGGCTTTTTTTTTTTTTTTAAGATTTTATTTATTTGAGAGAGAGAGAATGCCTGCATGCACAAGTGGGAGGGGAAGAGAGAGAGGGAGAAGCAGGCTCCCCACTCAGTGGGGAGCCCGATGTGGGGCTCAATCCCAGAAACCCGGGCTCATGACCTGAGACACAGGCAGATGCTGAACAGACTGAGCCACCCAGGCACCCCGTGGGTGGCTTTTGTAAGAAGGGATACTGGCGATTAATGTTTGTTGTGTCGAGTCACTGGTTTGCAGTGAAGTAATCATCACTTCTGCATGGCCAAGGGAACCTTACACCTTCCTGCACCCCTTCATCTGTACCTCATGTATCTCTTAGTATTTTGATCCATCCTCGTACTGTCCCCTTCTCCCTCCCCGCCTATAAAAGCATTACCCTGCTGGGTGTGTTATCCCTTTATGCGGCAACATTTTGCTGGTAGATACCAGTGTTCTGCAAAGTTCTTTAATGCAGTGTCCCTCCTCAAAAAATTTTTAGACGTGCCCTTTAAATCTTCCCAAGAAGGAAGGAGAAGCAAGCAATAAAACTTTTCTCTTTCTTCTTGATCTTTCTCATTACCCTCTCTGTTTGCTGATAAGGTATTTTATACGCTCTGTCCTTATTAGAGACCCAAACAGCAGAAGTCAGCCTCACCCCAGGAGTTGTATCTAACACCATAGCCATATGCTTGGACAAGATGATTTAATCTGATGGTCATAGAACTCGGTAGAATTGGCTTTGTAGGGTTACTGGTTAAGGTTTCAGAGACTGCTTGAAATTATATGCGAAATTGTTTACTTCTGTTCCTCTTTGCTTGAGAGAGGCTCTAACAGCTTTTTTTATCCTATTTTCAATCAAGGCCATGGCCCAGGATTTATAGCACAGACACTCAAGTAGAAATGGTAGTCATTGAGCCAAAAGAGAGCTAGAACAAATTCCTGTTATTTTTTTAATCTAGCACTGCACTAAAACTAATAAATACTTACCATTGTCCAAGCACACTGAGTAATGCTTCTCTGTTTATAATTGTACTTGTATGTAAAATCTGGAAAACTTGGGAAAGACTGAGAATAAGAATATGAATCACATATTAATCCTAGCATTCAGAAAGACTATTTTAATACATGTTCTTTAAGTCTTTGGGTGTGTGATGTATGTGTGCAATATATACGTATACCTTTTTTTTTAAGATTTTATTTATTTATTTGTCAGAGAGAAAGAGAGAGAGCACACAAGCAGGCAAGAGAGGCAGGCAGAGGCAGAGAGAGAAGCAGGCTCCCTGCCAAGCAAGGAGCCCCAAGCAGGACTCGATCCTAAGACCCTGGGATCATGACCTGAGCCAAAGGCAGTGGCTTAACCCACTGAGCGACCCAGGTGTTCCACATATACCTATTTTAAACAATGAGCTTATATTCTTTTTTTCTATATTTTTTAAAGATTTTATTTATTTATTCGACAGAGAGAGACTTTGAGAGAGGGAACACAAGCAGGGGGAATGGGAGAGGGAGAAGCAGGCCTCCCCACCGAGCAGGGAGCCTGATGCAGGACTCGATCCCAGGACCCCGGGATCATGACCCAAGCTGAAGGCAGATGCCCAAGGACTGAGCCACCCAGGCACCCCATGACCTTATATCCTATGTACAAAGTTCTGTCCTGCTTTGCACGTCTTATGTCCATCACTGCCTATTTTAATGGATTCAGAATTTTTCATCTTGTTGCTATAGCAATATGTTTGGTGGTCCTCTGTTCTTAGTTCAGATTTTTGTTTCCAAAATTGTTCCAAAAAAATTGTTTCCAATTTTTATCTTCTTTAAAGAATACTGTGTTGAACATCTTTTTAGATAAATCTTTTTCTCTCTATTTCCTGAATACAAACTCTTGATGATGAGTTTATTGGGTTAAAATCAGCTGTAGTTTTCAAGTCCAGCATTTAGGATTATGTATTGATGTATTTTAGAATAAGAAAGAAAGTTAGTGGGGTCTGAGATGCACATGTGCTCAGGAGTAGTTTTATTCTGTTTGGAATCTATGAGTAGCCCCAGACCAAGTTCTTAGTCTTCTTTCCATGGCTTTCAGTGGTCTCCATGAATTAACTACCTGATTGCTTAAATCCGTGAATCTGTCAGTCTCTCTCTCTCAATATAGATAACAGTTCCCAGCTCCTTGAACGTTGCATTACCTAATTCAACACCAGTGTGGCTTTCAATCAAACATTTTGCAATGCAAACTTCTAAGGAATTTCATGTGTTCAATGATATGTGGATTAGTGACATAGTGTGTATTGGAATGCTAAAGAAGAAGCTAACATGATTCTATTCAAATGCTTAAATCTAGAGATCAAGTACAAAGCGGAATGAATATCACAAAGAAAAAAATGTGAATTGACGGCACAGTACATTTTTATGACTTGTAGTTCCACTTCACTTATGGCGGTGACGTTAGACCTCACCCCTGGAAAATCTTTTGCGTGATTTCTCTTCATTCCTTCAGTTGGTAAGGCTGGTTGACATTTTCACTTGCTTTAATCTGGAGGAAGTTAGGTCCAAAGAAGCCTGATCTCTTTCCTACAACTCAGGTTTGTTCTGTTTGGCTTCTCCTGGTAACACAGTTGAGCTATCGATGTCTTTCTTCCCTGTGTCCCTTGAGTCAGCCTATAAACAAACGCAAGTCTTAATCTCAACAGTGGTACTTAAAGAAGCCATACGTATACATTCATTTGGGGGGGAAGTTATCACTTCTTGGAGGATGTAGAGGTAAGTGATGGCTCTTGAGATTTAAAAGTACGGTAAAATGTTCTGCATTTTACTATATTCATCCTACATAAAAAGGCAGTATATGCTTTTCTTTATTGTGGTATCTATTGGTGTCTGTGTGTGTGTTCATAAATAAATAAAGCTTTTCTTCTTATAGAAGTTACTAAAATAGGTAATAAAACCATCCATGATCCCGTGAGCCAAAGAACGCACTGTTTTGACATGTAACCTTCCAGTCTTTGTTTCTGAATGCATATATAGTCTATTTTTACTTTTTTCACATAAATTATTGCAGACAACCATTATAAAATTTCACCAAGAGTAACACTCACCATTTAGTTCTAGGAGAACATGTTCAGTAGCATAGTTTATGGTTTTGATATTTAGAAGGAAAGAGTTCTCTTCCTGTTACTTGGTCAGATTCTAGTTCCTAGCATAGTCTTTGCCATTTGTTTTCTCCAAAAGGATATCTTTTTCATAGGGGACTTGGGAAATTCAGGTCCCAACATTTCTCACTTCTATAAATCACACTTAGACTCACCTTTGAACTGTAAAGTTTTCTGGGACCCCTTTGAAATAGCATTTGCTACCTTCTAGACTCAAAGAGCAGACGGTACCATCCATAGACTTTTTCTTCTGCCTCTTCTCGAAATTGCCCTTCCTTTCTCTGAAGGAAACAGGAGAGCCCATGAAGACAGGCGCTGTCTCTTCATCTGAGCTTTGTCTGTAGTATGTGACACAACATATACAACACAAGCTTCCTGCCACCCCTGGAGGCACAAAGTGTAATTTGTCCTGGGAAAACCACTGTCTTGCTGGCAAGTGTGGGATCCTGCTGCTTTGTGTCACCCATCCAATGTCGGGTCTTGGAAAATTCTGCTGCATGGTGACCTTTTCTGAATATTTTCCATTAGGTCTCCCAGCTGTTTTCAAACCATCTGAGTGGTTTGGGCTAAAATACGTAATCAGGGGCTTTGTTCCAGCATTCATATTCATTAGATTTTAAGATTTAATGACTGTGTGGACTTAAAGCAGATCCTTGATTTCTCTTTTAAAAAGCACTCAAGTAGAGGCTCTCAAGTTTTGACATTCTGAATACTAATTTGTGGCCAGTTTTGGCTCCCATAAAAGGGCTGGCTTTTTAAAAAGAAGGTAGCAAAGTGGAACAAATTGCTCTTTAAATTAAAAGAAGTTTTTCTTGTTTGTTCTAAAATACAGCTTGCGGTGTCTGTTGATTCAGGATCTTTTGGAATGTTGTATGAACTGCTTCCTCCGAGAAAGCCACTGTAGCTGTCATCCCAGGGTGCTATGGACTGGTTGGTTTTGTGCCATTAATGGAGGGGCCACTCATGAGTTCATGTTTACTTCTAGCTAGCTGTTTTCTTGCCTCAGCAAGATAAAATTTGGTATTCTTTTTTTTTTTAAGATTTTATTTATCTATTTGACAGAGATCACAAGTAGGCAGAGAGGCAGGCAGAGAGAGAGGAGGAAGCAGGCTCCCTGCAGAGCAGAGAGCCCGACGCGGGGCTCGATCCCAGGACCCTGAGATCATGACCTGAGCCGAAGGTAGAGGCTTTAACCCACTGAGCTACCCAGGCGCCCATAGATATGGTATTCTTGATAAAGACTTATAGATAAAGGCCACATCTGCTTAAACCGGCCCCTCCCATCGCTGCCCCTCCTTGCCGGCTCATCAGTTTGGTGTGGACGGTCATGAGGAGCGGAGCTTGTGCACATGTTTGCATGTATTTAACACCTGTCTCCACCTGCAGCAGGCTGCCTGCGCTCCGCATTGTGTTTTGGAGACCGTCCGTGTTACATGTAGAGAGAGCCCATGCCTTTTAACCTCTGCAGACTGCCTTACGGGTTCCATGTTGCTCAGTTTGTTCGGAGCCTCTAGTCCTTTCCAGCTTTCCTTTATACCAGCGGTGTGCAGTGAGCATCCTTGTGTCTACACCTTTCAGCAGGCAAGTGCTTCTCTCTGATGGACAAAGACAAGGACCTTTATTTTATAAATGAAATGTTAAGAGACAGGGACAAAGATTTATTTATTCATTGAGAGAGAGAGAGAGAGAGAGAGAGAGAGAGAGAGAGAAGGGGGGAAGGACAGAGGGAGAGGAAGAGAATCCCTAGGACACCTGAACATGAGCCTGATGCGGGGCTCGATCTCATGACCCTGAAATCACTCCCTGAGCTGAAGCCAAGAGTCTGACCCTTAACTGACTATGCCATCTAGGCACCCCTAAGATGGTCAATTTTGTACATGATAAGCAGAATATAGATCAAAGCCATTTTCCCTGACTCCTACCTAGTTGGATATTCCGGACACATTTTTATAGAGGGTCACTGGGATCCTGGGTGAAGGCAAGTCTGGTAAAAGCTAACTACAGTGAGATGGTGCTTCTTCCAGTCAGCTAGGAGGTCAGTCTGGATTAGAAAAACATCTGAATTCAAAGACGTAATAGTATACAATTTTGAAGTCTGTCCAGTGACCGACACTAAATAATAAAATTCCCTAAGGGAATCACATTAATGAACACATAAAAGCGCCTAATAATTTTTGAAGAATAATGACACAACCAAATTGCTTAACACTTACTCTCCTCCACAGGTAAAGTATTTCCCCTCCTATGGTTTCCGTATGTTAGCATGTTGGGCAAATGACTTTCTCTAGTTAGAGGAAGGTGACTGTAACCCCTTCCTTTCCAAACGGTGTAAATTCACAAGGTAAGGTGTCATGGTTGACATTTCAGGGGCCTACTCTGTGCCAGGTATGAGGCTTTCACATGTGTTGTCCTCCTTGTCCAGATTGTCCTAATCCTGTGACATGAGCCTGACTCTCTCCATTTTATAAACTGAGGCAACCCACTGCCGGCTGCCTGTCTGAGTTCGCCCAACTTGAAAATGTAGTAGTCTCCTTGGATCTGGTCCTCAGACCTGTCAGAATGTCCTAGAAGATAGCGTTTATACTGCAGACTCCTGGGCCCTCCTCAGGGTGGGGCCCGGGATTTTGCCTTTATAACAGTTCTTCAAGTTCTCTGTATGTCTTCAGAAGTCTGAGAACCACTTGGCGAGACCGTGGTGACCTCGTTTTGATGATGTGATGAGCCTTGCCAGAAGAGTTTCCGCAGTGCCTTTGGGGACGAGTAATCCATGGCCAGTCATGCCTCCCTTGCAGTGGGCACATTAGCAGTGCTCCCCTGATGGCTTCCTCCTACTCACCCACTTCCCTTGCCTCGTGTTACTTGTGCTGAACTTAGCACAGCTCACGGTTTGACAAGTCACTTCCCAAAGCATGGAAATCATCACACTACAGAGGGATCATTTTCTAAAAAAGGTTGAAGTTGCCAGTGCAAAATCCTCAGATCCCAAGTATATCTTTGGTGCCCAGTCCAGATGGAATCCGTATTTTGCATTCAAACCCTCGCTCAAACCCAAAATAAAAAATAAATTAAAAATGAGAGGGCAGCTTGCAGAAATGATTACCTTTGAAACACCATTATATGCTTTTATTTTCCTTTCTAGCCCTCTTTTGCTGCACTCCCCAGTTGGCAGATTTCCCATATGTCTGCTCCTAATCGCTGCTGACTTTTCTAGAAGTGTGAGGCCAATCACCAGCCCCTTCCAGCTCTTCCCCTCCCACGGAGGATAGGGTTCCAGAAGAGCCAGCAAGGATCAGTGAATACCTTATTCTCTGCCTTTCTCATCTTCTCGCAGCTCCATGAAATTTCTCATTCACTCCCCAACAATCTCCTTTCCCCTTAAGGGTCTGACACCAGCTAGCTTCCTTTCCAAGCTAAATAGGAGTGTGCTTGGGTGACTGACATGCACGGAGAGGTGTGCCCATGATCTGGAGGGGGTCCTACACCAAGTTGAATTTGTGTTCTCTGCTGGCAAAAGAGCATCCTTTTTTGTTTTTGGTGTTCGACTCATCCAAATAAAGAAGGCATTTCCTCTCCTGAAAAGCAGAGGGGGGAAAAAGGGAAAGAAATGATCCAAAAAAAAAAAGGAAAGAAAAATTTAATTTTAACCATGTACTCCTCTGCAACTAAATATACACCCCTTCCTCTGTCCTGATTGGTCCGCTTCGATTGACAAGTGGATCGTGTGGAAAGGAAATATCCTGGACTTAATTGTAAGTTAAGTCTCTCTTAATCCAGAAGAGCATTTGAGATTCTGTCCAAGTGTTCAATTTCCCAGGCCGCTGAGGTCTGTGAATTTCTTTTCCCAGCCTCCAGGCTGCTGCAGTACAAGCCAGCATAGCTAATGCAGATAGATCTCCTGCCTCTCGCTCTCCTCCTCCCTCTGCTTTGATTCGATATGAACAGCCTGGTAACTCCGATGCTGGGGAGAAATCTGACATAACTCCGCAGATGGCTAGGTTGCCATGAAACACCTGGGGATTGTTTTTTAAGGAAAAGGTAACATTTATATGCTAATGATTTCTTCCCCTCTACCCTCCTTGTTGCATTTTTTCCAGGGTTGCCAGTTCCCAAGAAGAGCCCAAAGTCGGTAAGGACTTATCAGTTACTTGGTTCTTGTTGGGGGGTGGGAGGGGCGGTGGGGCTGGTGGTGGGAAGGGTCGCTGTCTGGCTTGACTTCACGAAACGTGTTTTAGAATAGGTGAGGGAGACAGTAGCCTGGACTCATTTTATTAAGTTCTGGGGGTCCTTTTGATAGAGACGGTATTGGGTTTATCTTTTAACTGTCTAGTGATTTGTGGGCATGCTGCAGAAGCCAGGTTAAAGAATGCATGTTTGGAATCCTCTCTGTATAAATGCATTACAACTCTCTTGCAAATGGATGAGTTTCTCCGGTATTTTAACTTGATACAAATGCTATTGTTTCCTCTGGGAGGGGGGTTGGGGAAAGCTCCACCTGCTTCCTGAGTAGGGTTGCTCTTAACTGGTGTTTCCATCCCTTCACATGGGCAGATTCTCTCCCTGAGCTTTCTTATGCATTGGACGATGAATTATTTACAAAATTAAAAAGGCTGCAGGTTTAAAGAAGAATTGCCCTGCCCTGTATATATATATCCATGCTCACATGGAACAACGTTCACTGCCCCAGCACTGAGAATAAGACATTTCCTTGCTGTCGAAATGTCCTTTGTTGTTTTGTTAGCTTTAGCAGCATTATGCTGCAGGTATAGGATTTAAAAAAAAAAAAAAATCAATGTTTTGCTGTCCTTTCTAATCTGGTTTCCCTGAAGATGCATTACCTAGTTGACATATTAGCTAATAGCTTAGAGGCTGTGGTGTTTTGCTTGGTGGTGTGAGCTTCTGCTCCCAGAGCACTGACAACAAATTAAAAATGCTACTTCAAAACTCAAAATCTGGAACTACAATGCCTGTGAAATTGATCCGGGAGAAAGAAGCTTCCCCCATTCATTAACATTAGGACAGAGAGAGGGTACTCTCACGGGGCTTGGGCTATTGGGGAGAGGGAAAATGTGCAGCTTTCTGCCATCCGGGGAAGGAGAACCTTTAAAACTTTGCAGCTCACTGGGGCTGCAGCGGGATTCTTTCCACCTGTCTGCAAGCCTGGTGGCGAGAGGCAGAAGTTTATTAAGGAGATGAGAGAGGGAGTTTCCTGCATTCTTAAACTCCGTTCCTAAGTTGTCCAAAGAGAAAAACCTGCAATAATTGATGGGATTCCAGTGGCACAGGGCTGTGGCGACCGGAACATGTGACTCTAGGGCTGCTATCCTTGTCAGTTCGCGTTAATGTTTCAGCTGAAAAGTGCTGGTAGGTGTCGACATCGGAACCACAGAGATGCCTCTGTGTGTGTGTGTGTGTGTGTACAGGCACACACACGGCATATGTGTGTCCTCGGTCATAGAAGCCTATTCAGCCTTCAGAAAAGAAGCAGATCTGGAAGATCTGTCACAGGCGCTTCAGTTAGCCAGCCTTTTTTCTCCCACGCCCTCAAGCATGCCGTGTGATGCACAGACTTCTTTTATACACCCAACGGGAATGGAGTCTTAACAAGGAGCATGGGGCGGGGGGTGGGGGGGAGGGTGGAGTATGAGTTTTGCACAGGGAGCACGACATCAAGTACCAAGGGGTTCTTTTCGGGTTTGCATCCTGTTTAAACTTCCTTGGCCAAAGGATTTCTTCTGCATCGTTTCTTCCCCAAAGTGTTTGGGGATTCACTGCTGAACTCGAAGGAATATCAAACAGGTATAGAGCCTATATTCACCAAGTCAGTTAAGAGAATTCCCTGTGACAGTTTATTTTTGTAGAAGCCGTGTCATTAGCAAGTAGCAAGCCAATTACTCCGGCTGCATTCCTAGGAAAAAAGCGTTCTTAACGGCTTTGCCCACAGTCTGCTGGCTCTTAATTACCACAAGCTAAGAGACTGGTGGTGTGTTGCTGGGTTCGAGAAGAACAAGCCCCCAGCCTGGGGCTTGTCCTTACCCGATTTCTGTGCCAGGACGGGGATGATGGTTTTCACAGCATTGCTGGCACACCCGGGCAGCTGCCATACAGAATTCGGAACTCTGAGCCAAGGTCCGTTGTTGGCGGTTGAGCGTTGCTAACATCTGTGATCCGTGGGAGCTCTGGACAGGTGGGTTGAAAGCTGGTTCCCTTCCCCAGTTTGAATTTTGATGATGTCCTGCCAGAGAGACAGATGATGATGGGATTTCTCTGGTGGGGTTGGGGGGAGTCCCTGGGAAAGCTGGATGTCGTGTTCCCAGACAGCCAGTCACACAACGGCAGATAGAGTTAGTTGTGCAGGCTACGTAATGAATGCACGCGGACAGTGCCTGAGGTTGTGATATGCTGAGATTTACCATTAGTTCTGTGAATATACTGTCTTGACCTGGGACCATGTTTCTTCTCTTCTCTTCGAGGCTCCTGACATTGTTGCCTTGCTCATGTGACTGACAGCTCCTTCTTGTCCTCATACTTTTTTTTTTTAATGTTTTCAATAATTAAGTAGTTGGGCTTTTATTAGAACAAAGGGACTTTTTGATCTTGTTTCCCCTTCTGGGCAGCCTCTACAGCTTACTTTTCATAAGCAGTTTCTTCTTTTAGATTTAGTTTAAATGTTGAGTTTATGGATTCTATACTCACTGGGAACAATGGCTGTGTCTTAATAAAATGTTATTAATTTAATACCTGGACAGCCATAACATTAGGAATTTTCCTGCCAAATGGCAGATACAAAAATAAGACAAAAATAAAAATAATAGTTGCTATCAGGTTTTAGACCTCACTAGGAAACGGATTCTGAGGCCCAATTTAATCATCCTGGCTGGAAACTTATCTAATTGAGACTCTCGTTCTGAATCACACAGGAGAGTTTTGTAAGAATTTAAAACTCTAAGGGCACCTGGCAGTCTCAGTCAGTAGAGCATGCAACTCCTGATCCCAGGGTTGTGAGTTCGAGCCCCATGTTGGGTGTAAGGGATTACTAAAAAAGAAGAAGAAACTGGGGGGGGGGGACAAAAAAAGAATTTCAAACTCTAAATAGACAGCAAACCCTGCATTTTAAGGCAGTTTTCACTTTTGTTTTCTCACTACATCATTTTTGAAGTATTCCTTCCCTTTCTGCCTTCCTTCATCTGTCCCATCTATCCATCTGTCCATCCATTTAGTTAGCAGTTAGTATCAGGAATCTAGTGTCAGATTTGGTAGGAGGCACTGGAAATACTATGATAAGTAAGTTGGTCAGGTGCCTTTCTTCAGCAGCTTACAAACAAAAGATGTTTTGATTGCTTCTTTCAAAAAAAGGAATCATCGTCTCAAATCACCATAATTTTTATGCGCTTGTTTCAGCAACATGTATTTATTGAGTATCTTCTATATGCCAGACCTCGTGTCTGTATACAACAGGATCTAAGACAGAAAACATTCCTGCCTTCATGCAGCTGGGGAGAGAGAAACAGTACCCACATAAACAGCCAGATCCATACAGATCTGCTTCATGGGGCATAAAGTCTGAAACTTTCAAAAGATCAAAAAGCAGAGAGGGGTGCCTGGGTGCCTCAGTCCGTTAAACATCCGACTGTCGATCTCAACTCAGGTCTTGATCTTAGGGTTGTGAGTGCAAGCCCCACATTGGGCTCCATGCTGGGTGTGGCTCCTACTTAAAATAAAAATGATAAATAATAAAAATAAAAAGCAGAAAGATCATGTAGAACCAGGGACAAACATTGAAATGAAAACCACTCAGCTCTTTATTCTAATTAAGGTTGACATACTGTGATTGAACTGTGGAATTTTTCCAAGGCCCCCAGCAGCCTGAGCAATGTAGGAAACCATATCTACTTAGCTGTTACTGTCAGATCCAAGAAAGCATACCATATCCATAAAAGACACAAAATTTTCCCAGTTAACTAAAAGACTTCTCATGTAAAGTTTTCATACAGGGGACACCAAAGATGGGAAAGACCAAGGAAGCCTGTCCTCTTCACGGAACTGTTTGCAGCAAATGCAGCAAGCTGAAAGGGATCAGTAGCGTCAGGTTTCTTTTCCATTGTCCTCCATTCCTTTCCCCTGGAAGGGATCCTAAGGACACTGCTGACAGCCAGTTGTTAAGAGATGTGAGGGAGAGATCTTCAGGGAATATGCCTAGCAAGTGACCCCAGCCAGAATCACCCAATTTCATGGACCCTGCCTGTTTCTCAGACTCTCCTGGTTGTCATAACACCTCAGAGCCACTTGTCCCACAAAGAGGCAAGAGTACAAGTCATTAAAGCTCCCGCAGGCTCCCAAGAGAAGCAGAGAGTGGTAGAGGGAAGAAGAATTAGGATCGTTTCTATAGTCTCCTTGCCCCTCAACTTCTTACAGCGACTCATACCCTCAACCCCTTGGAGTCTAGAAAATAAATTTTGCCTTTTTATCAGATTTCTTTAAAACATCCCTTGTGAACCAAAATTTGTTTTCGTATCCATCGGTACCTTCCTTTCCTTCCCATTAATTCCTCTTCTCTGCCCTTTTAGAAGAGATTATTTGACTTAGATCCATAAATGAGGAAAGGAAGAGACAAGGACCATCCTCTGCTTTGGTTTGGAATCGAGTCCCTGATTTTCACACAACCTTTAATGACATTGGCCTAATATATTATCAGCACTTGGAGTTTTTCCTGTTGTCCATGTAAATCACTGCAGTGGCCTTCAGTCTTGGCAGATAAGTGAACTGTAAATAATTTTGCTTTAAAATGGATCGATTTGTCATTTTTAAGCCACATGAATTATTTTCATCATTTAAGCTCCTAAGTGCTGTCTGTATTCATTTGCTCTTCCGAGCAAATATTTTCAGCTCACTTTATAAGGACCTTCATTTTGAAATCACTCTGTGAAATACTGATGAGTTGATTTCCCCCCCATTTCCATTTGCAAAAACCACTGCATCTTCCCAATTTCCTTGGGCTGTCAATAGTTAAGAAATCATTTGTGCTGGGAGATTGGTACAGTTTCATTTTAAAAGGTCTTATGACACAAGTTTATGGCTAGTGTGTGGCCAAGGACTTTTATGGAGTTTTGAAAACTCAGCCCATTTCTTTCATCCTAGTCAACTGATCTGATCTTTAAAAGTAAGAATTGTCCTTCACAAAGATCTGAATAGTGACAAGAGCTAACATTGGAAATATCCATCTCAGTATGTGGCACATCTTTCCAACTAGTTGTTTGAGCTGGAGAGCTGGGAGGTGGAAATCCATGTTTCTAAGAGGTCCTCCCCCTCCTTTTCCTCTTGTCTACCCTCCCCTCAGTCATTCAGGAATGCCTATTGAATCTGCACCAAAAAGTCTTTGATGTCACTTGTCCCTCCCCATCATCACTGCTGTTCCCTAGTGTAAACCACCTCGGGCCCCTCCCATGGACCACACAGTAGCCTCCTGACCAGCGCCCTACTTTTACTCCTGTCCACACCAACCTAGTCACCCCTCAGTAATCAGACCGAACTTTCTAGAAGTCGCTTGGCTCCTGGCAATCTCTGTTTGACGTCCATTAGTGAATTTCATCTCCCCGGAGCTAAGAATGAGTCCCAAACTCGAAAGTAGATACCCTTGCGGTATCTGGTCTCTGAGTTCATCTCACGTCACCCTACTCCCTTGCTGTGTCGCTCTGCCTTCTCTCTGTTCTTCAGACCGCCCAGACTCATTTTTGCTTTGAAGACTGAGCACATGCTGCTTCCCTTAATGGGCTGTTCTTCCAGAAGCTTCTCCCTACCACCTATCTAAAGGACAATGCAATATGTTGTTATCAAACTGTTAAGATTATTTGATTACTGTCTATCACACACACACACACACACACATCTAAATACATAAGTATAAATTCTCAGAGTTTAGGTACCATCTTTTTCTTTCTTATCCACTGTATCCACAAGAATCTGGCTCATAGGAAGCGATGAGTATGTATTTACTGGATGAGTGAATAATGTAATGTTGGTAGTTCCTAATAAGGGGGCCTCGTCTGGATGTTCTGTCATTTGGGTGCCAGATGCTTGCACAGCGCTAGTATGTGTAGAATAACAGACTTGAAAATGTATCTCAAACTGCAGATATTTCTCTTTGGGCCTGTTTCTCACTTAGAGAAATGAGGAGAAAGACAGTCCCATCAGAAGCAGCTCCGACCCTGGGCTATAACTAGCTGAGAAGTGAGTTTATTATCATGCTCCAGGTCTTCCCTGGGAGATCATCCAGGCTGCTGTAAAGGGGACCAGTTGTCTTTAATTGAAAGATACATAAACTTGACTTCTCCTGGAGAGTTCTAGGCTCTCATCAGATAAAAGACAACATCATAGCTAATTAGCATGCTCATGGAAAGTCAAAAGGCATATTTTGAACTCTTGTGCAAACAGAGCATAGCTTCAAAAAATTTAGAGTACCAAGATATTAAATATAGAATGCATCTTCAAATTAAGTCATTTCCATAATTGAACTTAGGAAGAAGCACAGAGTGAGGTTAAATCTTATCAGGGGAAAAAATCCAAACAGCTCCCACATTGTTGTGCATTAGCCCATTAGTGTGGGTTCGAATGTGTCGTTTAGTGACAGCTTTTAGTGGTGGCATCATTTTTTGGGCATATTCTCAGGATGCTGCTTTACTTTTCTTTTCCAAATTCAGAACAAAGTTTAGATGGCATTTAAAAGGGATGCAGAAATGCAATTTCAGAGACAGTTTTACAAACTCATTCCACATTCTGTCATTTTTGTGTTAAATTGGACCGAAGTGAGTCATTTATTGGGAGGTGAGAAAGGGTGTTCAAATTTGAAAAGTGGCCCGAGCCATTTCTGGCAGACTTCATTTGCATATTTGGGTAATGGCAAAGCCGGATCTTTGGTTAAACCTGAGATTTCCCTGTCCTCTGTGTCAGAGATGTGTTACAGTGGGACAGTCATCAAACAGTCTTGGGAAGCTGTGATGTGACAGGCAGAATCCGAGCACATGCATCTTGTGGGCGTGTGGGTAAAAGCACAGGTGCGTTCTCTGTGGGGGGTTAGGGGGGAAGTCCAGCCCTTTATGTGATTCTGGCAGTGGGGCAACTCTGCCAGTAAGAAATTTTTCTCCAGTTCAGGAGGAGGGAGTGAGTGGCCGAGATTATAGTTAGGTTTGCAGGGACAACAGAGTGACCCCGGGAAAGAGGAGTATGATGTTCTCTCAGATAACCCTGCAGTGCGGCTCCTTCTGGGTCCCGGGGAGGCTTTGGGGGGCGTCATCTCAACAAGGGGGAGCTTGAAGCTGCAGGGGTGGCGACTGGCTACCTGGAAATGAATTTAGTGTCAATGGGCCAATCCCCACAATCTGGCATTTGCTACTCATTTGAGGAACCTAGGTGGGCACTTGAATGGAGGGATACAATTCTCTAGGTGAACTCAGAGCTTCTTCACCTGTTGAATTATTTGCTTCTGTATTTAGACTATCTTTTCCTCCTTTCCTGAGAGGAGAACAAAACCAAAACATGACCAAAATATATAAAAGAAGGACGCCTGGCTGGCTCAGTTGGTGGCACGTGCAACTCTTGGTCTCGGGGTTGTGAGTTCAAGCCCCACGTTGGGGGGTAGAGACCACTTAAAAATAAAATCTTAAGAAAATATATATAAAAAAAGAGAAAGTAACAGTCTCCATTAATTCTCCTTATCAGGGTTTCTTTCAAAATAGAAATAGCTTTAAATTTTGTCTTGACTATAACAAGCATTAACGATGCATTATAAAAAGTAGACAATACAGGAAGGTATAAGGGGGGAGAAAGGTATCCCAAATCCCATTTTTTTCTTTCTATGCTAGTGTATTCACACCAAAAATGGGCCGGTGCTGCATGTGCTTCTTTATAGTCGAGACCCTCATAAAGACCGCAGTGAGGAGAAACACAGATTTCCACCCACATGGGAAAGAGAGTGGGGGGAATGTATCAGTCGTGAACATTTCCTGGCTCTGAAAGTCTTCAGCCTGTCGCCAGGGGAAGCAAGAAGGCAGCTAGAGAGCTTCTTGGGGCAGAAATCAGACAACTGGCCCCAAGAGCCAAGTTTGCTGTCAGGGGTGGTGGTGGGGGGACGACTGCTGGATATTGGCGGAATCAAGGCTCTACTCCAAGTCTTTGATGTTCTGATCCAACCAGGTCCAACCTGAGCATTTCGTCCTCAAAAGCGAGCAGTGGTGACATGGGGGCTGGTGGTGGTTGTTCCCGTCCAAACCTCAGTGTGTTTTCCCAGTACCACTGGAGCTGAGTGAATTAAGCCTCTTCTAGTTCTACCAAGACCTCTTTGCTAGTTTAGAATATGGGCCTCCAATTTCTCCTTCAGGCACACCAAATACAATTGTATGTGGTCTATCTTGCTTCATTAACTGCCTGCCTAGTTTTCCTCAGCTTTGAAGCCTTACCAAAATCTATATTCAAATCTGTAATCTGTCATAGTCAGGGGTAAATGGAGTTTTTGTCCTCCTTGGGCTTTACTTCAGATACTTAATTTCAAAGCAAAGACCAGAACGGGAGGGAGTCGAGGGGTTGAGATTTAAACAAAGGGGACCTTGAAAATTTCCTTGGAGATGAGGAGTAAAAAGTGGAGGATACCTGGGGAGAGAGCAAGGAACAGTTTTGATAGGATTGATTGTAAGACCAAGGGGAAGATTTTGATGCTATACTTGAACTTGAAAGACCTGAAATGCTCCGGATCAAAGATCTTCTAAACCACTTAAAAAGCATATGCCATACAGGTTCTTTAAGAGAGGATGGAGATACCCCTTCTTGTCCCTTGACGATGCTCTTAAGCAGGTAAGTCTAGGGACGTAGCATCCAGTGAGGGAGAGGCAGGATTCCCGAGTTTTTATTTTGAATGGGAGAAACTAAACACCTGGGCTTACCACCCTCTTTTATTCAAGAAAATAAGAACTGAAGTTATTTAGTATCCTACCAGGTATTTTTCCTCCCACTAGGTTTTGCTCTGCGTTCAATCAACATTCAAAGAAAGAGCATTTCATAAAATGAGAAGGGTCTTTTGCTGAGCAGGTTTTAAGGAACAGGAACCTGCTTATTCTCTTGAAGTTTAACGAAACTCTTTCCCTTTGAAAACTGCTTGGACTTCGGACAGGTTGCAAATCTGGCAAGGCCACCTCCTGAGGTCAACCCATACATAAAGTTTGGTCTTGGTTTTTAAGCAACAGCAGTGTCAGGAGATCAAGAGGTGAAATGCGATGCCTGCAAAATTGATTAGCTAAGAATTATGGAAGCTCTTCACATGAAAATTACTTATATGCTTATAAGTACCAGTGCATTCAGAATGCTAGGCATGATTTTTTGAAAGGTCTCATCCCTTTTCCTTATAGTGTAGAAGGACTTCTGGCAAATCTCCAGGTAAAAACTGGGCATTTTAGGGGCGCCTGGGTGGCTCAGTGGGTTAAAGCCGCTGCCTTCGGCTCAGGTCATGATCCCAGGGTCCTGGGATCGAGCCCCGCATCAGGCTCTCTGCTCAGCAGGGAGCCTGCTTCCCTTCCTCTCTCTCTGCCTGCCTCTCTGCCTACTTGTGATCTCTGTCTGTCAAATAAATAAATAAAATCTTAAAAAACAAAACAAAACTGGGCATTTTATTATTGAAAGATGCAAAATGCGAAGTCCCCAGGAACATTTTTAGCCCTGATTGTATTTCTTCTGGATTTTATAGCCTTACAGATAAATCACCCCTGGTATTTTGTCTTAACATATTTTGTCAAAAACACGAGGATGTGGAAGTGATTGATACATGTTTTATCTCTCCCTTGAACTTCAAACTCATGTATCCAGTTGCTAGGCCATCTCCAGATGGATGTCTAATAGCTCAAATTTATAAGTCAAGAAATGAACTCTTCCATCTTCAGAGACCCAAGTGATCATCCCCTCATCTCTGCTGTATCCATAAAAGGCTACTGCAGTCTTCCAAGAAGTTAAAACAGCATAACCGCCCCCCCCACCTCCATTTTGAAGCCATCCTTGATTCTTTTCTCTCACACCTTCCATTCAACCTATTAGCCAATCCCTTGGCTCAACCTTCAGGATATAACCGGGATCTGACCGCTTGTCTCCATCTCTGCCCCATTACCCTGGGCCAAGCCATCATCTTCTCTCACCCAAATAATTACAGCAGTCTCCCAAGGTCTCCCCACCTCTAGCCTTGCCCTACGACCTTTTAAAACAGCAAGGGTGACCACAAAATAAGGATACTAAATTGTTACATCTTGTAATACGTGCACCCAGTGTCTTAGCTGGGAACCTGTGATGAAAATTGGATTTGTTTTCCGCCACAGCCCAGAGAGCAATATGGTTTGTGATTATGTCTTTCCATCTGGCCCACCCCTCTCTCTGTCTGCCAATCACCTGGGGATTTATCTGCATGCAGCATTAGCTGGAGAAAGATGGAAGCCAAAATGTTGTTGATATATTTATGTATGTGTGCATAGACGTGCTGAACAAAAACAAGCCGATGGAAACACCCACTCAGAGAACCAATAACAGTCTCCTCTTCTTGCTTCTCTCGCTCGCTTGCTTTCAGCAACCACTGGAAAGAAAAGACAGCCAGAACAGTTCTCAGCACAGCGTCTCCTGCCACCGGAGCCTGCACACGGCCTCCCCAGGCCACAGCACACAGGTGCTCCCCGAGTACCCGCCTGCAGAGGCCCCCACTCCAGATCAAACCGACAGCTCTGGGCAGAAGAAACCAGATCCTTTTAAAATCTGGGCCCAGTCCAGGAGCATGTATGAAAACCGACGTGAGTAGCACCCTGGCTCCTGTCTTCCCAAGACCCCTGCCCAAGGCTCCAGCTGTCTCTTGGGGCTTCTTGAAAATTGATTTTTCAGTTTATAAACAGGGTAGAGGTAAATCACAGTGAGAGGCGAAAGCTTCTCAGAACAGTGACAGAATCTGCTGGATGTTCATGGAGGTCCATTTATGTGTTCTGTTTGGGGTGGACAAGATGTGGGTGGTGGTCAGATAAAGGGCCTGGATAAAAATGGATTTATTTTTCCCTTCCATTAAAAGAAGTGGTAGATAAGAGCTGCTATCTCATTAACTCTTCCCTGTGTAGAGACTATGGCATGTTCTCATGAAACAGCTCTGATGTACAAGAGAACACAAATATGATTGGTTTGGATTGCAGGAGTCATGAGAATGAGATTAAATGCTTTCTTAGTGGTCTCCTAGTTTTTAAGAATACTGGTAATTTCTTTTTTATATCATTATCAGTCTTTGTAAACATTCCCCTTAGAAAGGAAAAAAGAAAGCAGCAAGTGGTTTGCACTTTAATTATTTATACTGTGGTTAAGTGTGTTCCTTTGGCTTCACCTTTTCGATAAATATGAACTAGGGATAGCATACGTTGTAACTTTTTGGCCCCGATAAACCTAACATTGCCTTCTTGTTACATTTCTTACTTTTTATTATGAGATGATTCCAAGGACCATTCCCAGTAAATTAATCATTTATCCTACCATTGTCAATGAAAAGCTCCCAAGGTGCTTTAATCTTAGGGGATGCAGACTAACCCATTTCGGTGGTTACTTTACTGACGGTTTCTCGTGGGCGTGGTTGGCCAGGATGAAGCAGCTCTGGAGGAAGGACATGCACTTGTTCATGTTGGAATTGGAGAGAATGTTTAATGAAGTCTGGCGAAGGGTCTGAGTAAAAGTGGAAGAGAAGAGAATCACTCTGTCCATCCTCTTTGTTACCCCCTCCCATTCCCCAGTTCTGGCACAAGTTTTCTTTATAGCCATAGCTGTGGTGGTTTCTCAGGCAAAGCCCCCGTGGCCCCAGCCTCTTGCCCACCCACTCAGACTTGGCTCTGAAGCCTTTCCTTTGCTGGCTGGAGCAGTTCCTCTGTGACTCAAACAAAACAGGGGAGCGAGGCCAGCATCCTCATCTGAGAAGGAAAGTTGGCCACATTGCGGGGTGAAATTGAACAGTTAGGGGGCACAAGGCAAGTGTGGAGTCACGATGATTACCAAATTTTGGAAGTCACTCAGGAGTCCCTCCATCCTTTTCCTCCTCAAGGGAGAAATATCATTGCCTTCTTAGTATAACAGTGTGGGGAATTAAATGAGCTGTTTTGGCTAAGGGTTCACTATGCTGACAAAAGCCAGATAATTTGAGTAGGAATTTATTTAGTCCTCAGTCTAGAAAGACCCCCCAGTCTCCCTGAGGCCAGTCCAGAGGAAATGAAGTTCCATGTGAAACATCCCTCGTAAGCATGGTTGCGAAGTCTGAACCTGCGGTCTGTTCTCCCCGTGTCTTCTCACTAATTGTAGTGATTTCATTGAACGAATGTTTCCCAAAGAGGAATATTTTCACATTCTTTTTGCATTTCTCTCTAACCATGGGGCTCCTCCAATCAATGGCCCAACTTTAGTTGATGTTGAGATATTGCTTTATTGACCAGGCTTTGGCTTTTCTCAATACAGGACACGTTTATGACTTTCTCATGTGTGAATTCTGGGATAAAATAAATCGTGTTCTGAAATCCTGGTCGGCATCAAGGATTGACAGACCACCCTAACACATCCATTTAATAGGAGACTTCGGCTCAAATGCCATTTTCACCTTGATGGAAGCAGAATTCCTTAAGAAATTCGGTATTTAACAAAAATTTGGTGTTTAATCAAATTTTCCAAAAAGTTTTTTGTTTTTTATTTTATTTATTTATTTTTTTTACCCAGAAGTAAATAGTAAAATATATACTCTTACCCTACAGCCAGCTGCTTATTTAAGCATTGAAATTATTCAGGTGGCTGTCAGATGGAAATATTTGGAATGGGGCCAGTTTTGTCTTCACTTTCTGTAACATCTATGGAATAGGATCTAGCAACCCAAATGAGAATCAATTTCTTTTTGGTGATTGGAGGTTCCATAATTGAGGGATCATAGCAACCTAATTGATGTTAAGATTCACGTGGATTTCTCCCTCACCACTCAATGAGGGTAATGGTGAGACTTCTCCCCCCAATGGTAGTTGTTTGGTCTGTGTCACAGATTTTCTAATTTTCACAGTACCTGCAAATGAATGTACCTCAGTCTTGTCTTTTTATTTGTATTTTGTTTTATCCCAGATCTTTTTCTCCTATTGCCTTAGATTGTTTTATATCTTGTCCTTTGGGGTGGGGGGGAGGGGTTGTGGAATAGAATATGTAGCCTTGTTAGATGGGATTCCCTGCCCCTCCCCCAAGACATACTCAACACCCTACTCCAGGAAAAAAACAGGGAAGTGGAAGTCAGGAATAACACTTCAGTTGGACCCAAGTTATCCTCTTTTTAAAAATATATTTGTCTTCTATTTCATTTTATTGTGAAGGGCAGTGTGAAGATTAACATCATTCCTGATCAGATTCCTTCACGTGGTCTTAATGCTGTGCAAAAACACCATATTCTTGAAGGGCCATCTGTCACAACACCAGTGTCAAAATGAATCCGTCTGAATTGCAGATGTGTTAATAAATCCCTTTGAAGGGCTTAAATGTTTAATTAAAAACAAAGGCAAGCATGGAAGTCCTTTAAAGCCATGTTGCCTGCTTTGTCTTTTCTCTAGGAATAGATCAATTGCTCACATGTCTTGAAAAATGACACTGATGCAATCTTATTAGTACATGTTCAGGAAGACCAGCTAGCATACACCAGTGTGTACTACAACAGAAAGTCTAAAGCTTGCCATTGAAACAGCACCTGTTCACAAAATAGTTTAGAAAGAAAAAAGTCAAAAGCTATTGTACCAACATTGTAGACCTGTCCTATTCAGGAGAAACATGCTTACACATTTGGAATTGGTCAATGAGATCTTATATTGTAGTGAGTTTAAGGACATTAGTCGTACTTCTAGATTTTAAGAGCTGTTATGACAGTTCTTATTTGTGTTTTGTTCACTTCTTGGCCAGATCTGATGATTTGTGTCTCCAAATAAAAGACGACTCTGGGGGCACCTGGGTGGCTCAGTCGGTTAAGCGTCTGACTCTTGATTTCAGACTGGGTCATGAGATCGATCGAGCCCTACGCTGGGCTCTGCGCTTGGAGTGTGCAGCCTGCCTGAGATTCTCTCTCTTCCTCTCCCTCTGCCCCTTCCCCCCACCTTAAAAAAAAAAATAAAAAAAAAAAAGACTACTTTGGTTGAATTGCCAAGAATTCATCTGAACAGGTATTAGTGCAAAAATGAATTCCATTCGGAATCTTTAAATAAATGCTTTGGTGTGGCAGTAACAGAAGTATACTTAATTTTTTTTTTTTTTCCAAAAGGAAATCAGGGCTTAGACAAACCTGAAGTTAATAACTTGATTAAAACAAGGTCAGATGAAAATGCATACTTGAGGGTATAATTAAATAGGAAGAGTCTGAGATGGTAACAGTAGTTGTATGAAATTCTCAGTGGAACAACTCTAAATACCAGCTTTTGACAAGAAAAGCGCTATGAAAAAAGATGGGGGGGAGCCAGAATCAAACTATAGTCTTTTAAAATCCACAGCAGCCGTGACCTTTACTGTGAAAGCTTAAGTGCACGTTCCTTATCAATCAAACCTAAATTAGAATGAACTAAGAGAAAGCACATACATTAAGCTTTGCAAAACTGTGAAATTAATATTGCAGCTATGTCACCTTCGCCTGCATCGGGATTGAGCAAGGGGGAAAGAGAAAGAGAGATCAATTCCACGAGTTTTGGAGAATGTCAGAGTAAGGATCCGCTGAAAACTTTTATTTCTCCATTATTATTCATACTGTCTGATGTTGCCATGGGTGGGCGTGGGGTTGCTGGGGAAAAACTCAGAAACGGGAGGGAAGAAAGAGAACTGCTCTGAACAGAAGTGTTATGGCACTCTTGTTGACCACGCACGGACCAAAGACAGGATGAAATAAAACGTGATGGGCACATTTTATCTAAGTCTGGAACTTTGTGTCTGTAGTAATGGAGACACCAGGAGGTTTCTCTGCAAACCTGGTGATTCCATTCTTTGTAATCATCAAAGGAAGTCTTTTGACTGCTTTATTGAGTTGTCCCTGGCATTACTAAAGGAGATAACTGCAGACATTGTCCCCTCTGCAGGGACTTACAAAGGAAGAAAACTGGACAAAGTTTTCTTAGTTCTTTTTGATTCAGTCTCACTCAAAAAAAAAAGAAAAGAAAAGGGTGATATTAATATCAGAAATATAATTCTTCCCTGCTGCCTCCTGAAAACTCCATTCTTGTAAAATCTGCCCAAAATAAAGAAAAGATTAAAACATTTGTTGGGGCAGGGGTGGTCTGGAATCTTCAGTGCCCCTGAGAAGATGTGGCAGCAGAGAACACAAAAGAGAGAAATCCTGTAATTCTGTAACACGGTTCCCCGCTGCTTTATTCACCTAGGTTATAGATTTGGGTACTTGGAAATGGAACTTGTTTGGTGGAAGAATATAATGATAAAATGCCAAAGTCCAGGTGCCAAAAGACTTTCTTTGTAACATGTCTGCGTTGGTGTATTGTGTTTGTGTCTGTGTTTTCTTAGCTCATCGTTGGTATCTTCAACATCTTTGGTGTCCTTGGACATCTTCCTTTTCAACAGGAAGCTCTTCAAATAAATTTACCATTTCCCCCATTGATTCCCAGATGCAAGCGCTATTTTCCGATGGACTAAACTGTATGATAAGCCTACATCTTTTGGCCACAACCACCCATACATATCATGACATCTGACACCTAAACGAGCAAATGAAGGCAGAAACTCGCTACCTTTGGTGTCCCTGTAGCATGAGCAAGTGTTCTTGTGTTAAATGATGCTGAGAAAAATGGATAGAGGCTGGAAATCTCTGCAGAGATCCTTCCCTTGTTTGCAAAGGGCTCAGCAGACTTAAGGCAGAATCTGCCAGGAACCTAGTGCTGGCCGGAAAGCACCCGTGGTCTATTTTGGAAATAATCCTCCTGCCTGAGTGAACCCAATACAGAGTCCCACCCTGATTTAATTTGTTGTTTCACTGAGGCTATTAGAGCAAATATCCTGTAGCCAGCTACTCGAACAGAAAGAAAATATCATTACCTTAGCGTGCTCAAGAAAATATCTTTCTCCGATTGTGTTGAGGGGAGTCCTATGACATAGCTAACTGCACGTTCCGTGGGGTCTTACAACTTAGCCTCCACAAGTACAATAAAAAAGCAATGGGCATAAAGCACCCTGTAAAGCCTGGGGCATTAAGATAGCTCAGGCAAAAATACTGGATTCAACTTCTCTGACTTGTACTTACCTGTTCGTTTAGTTTCTTCTCTCTCTGTGTATTCATATACCATACATTTGAAGGCAGTGGGTGAGTCACTCTTGCCAACTTGAAATCCCAACAACTGCCTTCTTCCCTACCTCACTGCACAAAATTGAAGAAGACGAGAACTAAACTTTCAGGCCTACACACTCCTCCAATCCCGAACCCAATTAATTAAGTAAACCAGAAAGTAGGTAGAACAGTATTTGAAATTCTCCTTTAGGGTTCACTGCCACTGAACCAATTCTTTTCGTTAAGTAAAAGATGTATCATTTTAAAGACCATAAAACATACTCTTGTATACATTAAAATATGAAAGAAGAATTAACGAGAAATAACTTTTGTATTACCTTAGTGAAGTGACAGAGTCGTGGTACATAGAACAGATTCAGGAAAATTTCAAGTAAAGTGAGCATCGTCTTACAGAAATGATTTTTCTTCTAATAAATGAGGTTTTTATTTTATAGCTCAGGCCCTTACTGAGTTTTCAGAGTAAAATACCAAGCTATTGGATATTAAGTGAAACTTACAATTTTAAAATATCATAGGCAAATTCTGGAGCAAAGCACTCATTCCAGGGATAAAATGAGAAAATATGGAAATTTGAGATTGAACATTTTTGTAGTCACCATTCGTGTTGAGAATATGGAAGGCTGGCTCCTTTTTGGTAATACGACTAAAATCATAATAAACTTTGAAAACTGGAAATATTAGGATGCCCAAGAGTAACTTTTGGCAAAAATGATCTAACAAAATCAAATTATTGGGTTGCCGATCTCGATTATTTTAAAGCAAGAAAAAGTGACGTCTTTCAAAAGTTGAAAACTCTTTTTCGCTCAGGTTGTTTTCTTTCACCCGCTACTTGGTCTAACATCAGATGACTTATCAGGGCTCCTGAGTCCCCAGAGCGAGCTTCTGTTTCCGTGGTCACTGTGACTCAGCGTGAGCTCCCTCCTCAGATGTGAGCACCCACTTTGTGGATCAGCACAGGGTGATTTTTAATTTACTTAAATTCTCTGGCAACAATACCAAGGACAGTGGACAACACTGACTTCTGGCTTAGTCCGGGATAATGGCTTGGGCTTGATTAGGAATTATCAAACTGTGATTAGTCCTTTGAAAAAACGTAGGGCTCGGTGACTGCTCCCACTGTTTCCGCCTGGTGTCCTCTTGTAATTTTATCCACCCAGATTATTTTGCTTCCTTCTCTGTTGGAAAGCTGTCATCTGCTCAAGCATCATCAGGGTTATTCCCATAACTGTGTTCACCTTAAGGGTATGCTTCCTTCGATCAGAGAAATCACCTCCCTCTTCCTTCTTTCTTCTCTGCAGTTCCGGACTACCAAGAACAGGACATCTTCCTGTGGAGAAAAGAGACTGGATTTGGATTTAGGATTCTGGGTGGAAATGAACCAGGGGAACCTGTGAGTCTCTTGCGTACCTCTGTTTTCTAAGATAGCGACGCAAATTGGCAGCAGTGGCAAATCACTAAGATTTGAGTCCGGCTAGGTGCAACACGGACTGTGGTTGCATTTCAAGAAGTGTGGGTGAGCTGTCGGGTTTTGTGGAGCTCCTTTTGTCTTGAGGAAGAAGAGACTAGTTCCCTCCTTTAAAGTTTGTACTCGTGGCAGTATTAAAAGTGGAAGCTCCAGCACCTGGAGCTCCCCACCCAAGATAATGAAAACAAAAAGCAAAATAATAGGCATCAACTAATAAAACAACTCCATTGTTTTATGGAGTTGGAAGCCCGAGCCTTCCAGCCAGATCTGTTAAACTGACCAGCAGGGAGTGGGCTTTGAGTATTGAGGAGCTAATGCATAGAGAGTGCTTGAGGAGACCTGAAAGATCAGAGGCCGCAGGACCACTGTCTTCACAAAGGTGGACAAAGAACCCTGAACAAGAATCAGGAGACATCCTACCTCCCTGACCCTCCATTCCCTCACCTTTAGAATAAATCTGTGTCACAATCCAGGAATGTTGTAAAAGGAGAAGAGAAAACTAAAGATAAACACTGTTAATTTCCTTATCATAAAAACAGCTGTTATTTTTTTGAGCACTTACTATGTGCCAGACCCCACACTAATGGCTTTTAACATGCATTTTCTCATTTCTCCATCAAGTCCCAGAATGTAGCCCCAGGTTCCAAATTATCAAATAAAGACACAGAAGGGTTAATTAATGTACTCAAGATCATAACCTTAGTAAAGGGGAGGGACAGGAAAGGGTCTGACTTCAGGGTCTACATTCTTAACCACTCCTTTGTCAAAGTTCTCTGTAAACTGTAAGTACCATCTAAAGGTAGTTACAGCATTATTATCTAGTGAGGAGGCAAGGAAAACACAAATATTTTCACTAAGGTTTAATGAAGGGTGAATGTAACAAGACACTAACTATAAAGACAGCTCTGCATGCCACTGCTGAAAGTACAGAAATGGGATGTCAAACCAGACTTTGCATGATTCATTGCCTCATTGAGCAGTATTTACGGTACATTCCCTATCGCTAGGCATAGAGCTGGACCTGTAAAGAAAAGTAGTATTACTATTACAATTTCCAGAGTTTTCCGGAAGGAGGGTTCTAAGGCAAACAGAGAAGGAGAAGAGATTTTTGCAAATGCAGGAATAAAGCAATGTATTTCTGCAAAAGGGAAAAAGACTGAGTCCTCCCCAGACCCCAGATAAAGGTCAAGGAATCAACCAAGAAACAGTGTTACTTTCGGGACGCGTGGCTGACTCAGTCAGTGGAGCAGGCAAGTCTTTATCTCGGGGTCGTGGGTTAGAGCCCCATATGGGGTGTAGAGATGACTACAAAGAATAACAATAAACTTAAAAAAAAAAAAAGAAATAGTTGCTTTTCCACCATTTAAGAATTACTGTAGCACCTATCACCATGGCCTGGTACCCAGTGGGTGCTTAATAAATTTAGGGCACAGAGGCAGACATGAACGAATGAATTGACTTGTTCTCAGAAATGTGAAGGCCATCAGTATAATAGTAAACCAAAAGGTCAACGTTTCATCCATCATCCAATTACTCCACAGATTTATATTGGTCACATCGTACCGCTGGGTGCTGCCGATACGGACGGCCGTCTGAGGTCTGGGGATGAATTAATCTGTGTGGATGGGACACCGGTAATTGGAAAATCACACCAGCTTGTGGTCCAGCTTATGCAACAAGCCGCCAAGCAAGGCCACGTCAACCTCACGGTGCGGCGTAAAGTGGTGTTTGCAGGTATGTTTTCGTTTATCCCGTTAGACAGCGCTTGGTCGCTGGATGCACCGAAGAGGCCCCCTTCCTGCGTCTGCCTCCTCCAGCATCTATTTTAGCAAATCTTTGCAAATGTGATTAAGCTCATACTTTCCAGATGGTTTGCTTCTCTCAAATCCGGCAAAACTACTGTCATTCAGAAGTACTTTAAAGTGCCATTCATGCACATTCAGCAAAACCTTCTAGAAGAGGACTAGTTGAATATATACTCCCTGTCCTCATCTCCCCGCCAACCAGAACTTAGTCACCTCTCCATTTGATGTTAATTCTCAACCAAAAAGGTCATTATAAAAGGCAGGAATGCTATAGCTTCAAGGTACAAGAACAAAAATTAGTTTTGTGCCACCAAGTAAGTTTAAAAAAAGTTAGTGATGGGGCACCTGGGTGGTTCAGTGGTTAAGCCTCTGCCTTCGGCTCAGGTCATGATCTCGGGGTCCTGGGATCGAGTCCCGCATTGGGTTCTCTGCTCTGCGGGGAGCCTGCTTCCTCCTCTCTCTCTCTCTGCTTGCCTCTCTGACCACTTGTGATCTCTCTCTGTCAAATAAATAAAATCTTTAAAAAAAAAAAAAAAGTTAGTGATGCCTTACTCTGCTGCTGCTGTCATGGGTGAGAAGCCAGTATTTGTTTCCTCTATAAGAAAGCTGTAGAGATGGCTGGTTCTTGGCCATCTTTGACCCTTACCCCCGGCCTGCAAGCTTTAAAGTACTTGGGTTCTCAAAACATACACACCCTTTCCAGCTCAACTCAAATAAAACCTTCCCTGTGAAACCCTCAGAAGTTCGCTCCTCCTTCCAAGTGCCTTCCAGTTTTGGCATTCCTTCCTTGCCATTTTTGTGAATCATGGTTTCCTTTTGTATCAGAATCTGCCATTTTGAGACAGCTCGTTGTGTAACCGTCTCCCTCCCATTCACTCACCGACGTCTTGAAAGCACATGCCACATGGGATGTTCACTGTCGGCAGCCCCCAGCTCAAAATAGTCAAGACAGAATGCAGAAAAAGCAGACTGTTGTATCACTTGAATTACTGAAGAAATATGACATGAAATATTGTCATTTCTTCAGAGCTTTAATATTTGTGAAACAGATGTTTACAAACGAAATTAACTGGCCCTTTGTTGAAAAAAAAATTGTCTCACTCACTTACGTGGCATATAATTAATTATAGAATTAAGATATCAGATTCCAGGGTGAGAGTCCTACCTTACTGAAACCGTGGAAAACAGTGTTGTTAATAAGTCATGGATTGTGCCCAGAGAGCTCACTGATGGCCTCAGAATATTTCTTAAAATGGTATTCCACACAGTCAGTAGCAGTCAGTTAGAAATGGCTTTTGAGATAGGATGAAAACGTTCGATTTCACTGATCCAAATAAAAATAACAGAGCTGTGTGATTTTTGTTTGTTTCAGATTTGTTTCTTAAATGTTAAATATTTGGGGATTTTAGCGCTAAGTCAGAGGCATGTTAAATCTGTAAGAAACATTAGACTGAATTCAATAAGCCGGTCACAAAAGGGCAAACCTGGTGTGAGCCCCTTATATGGTAGACCAAGAGAAGTCAGATTCATAGAGACAGAAAGCCAAATGGTGGTTGCCAGGGGTTGGGGGAGGGAGGGATGGTTTGTTAGTGTTGGATGGGTACAGAGCATCCATTTTGGAAGATGAGGTTCTGGAGATGGATGGTGGGGATGGTTGCACGTTGCTGTGACTGGACTTAATGCCACTGAACTATAAACTTAAAAATGGTTAAGGTGTTAAATTTGATGTTGTGTATGTTTTACCACAATAAAAAGAAATAGATGAAGGGAGAAGCTTCGAGAATAAATGTCTTAACACAAGACCCACATTTTGTGTGTGGCATCAGACCTGGGTCACTCCTGCTTATTATTTTGGCTATTTTGGTGTGCTTTATCCTGTCACCTGATGGAACAATAAAATGGGGACTCTGAGGAAGGCTGACGTACCCAGGAGTGTGATCAGAGTAGACAATGACATCGGGAAAGTAGGAAGAGAAGGAAGAGAACCTAAGTGTACCTCTGACGGGTGTTGTCAAGAATCCCACCGTAGGGTAACTTTAATGGTCCAGTCAACCTGCCCAGTCCGGTGTGATGGAAAGATGGAAAGCAGCGCTGTTTGGCAGGCTGAGCAGCCGTGTGACTCTTGAGGGTACTGACAGGTGAACGTGCGCTGAGGTCTGTGCTGTAAAAGTGGGGGTCCTCACAGGTGCGGACCACACCCGCGCTTCTGCTCCCCTTCCTCTGATTCGTGCCCTGGGAAGCAGTTCAGAGGGGCTAGTGGCAGCCACGTGGAACCTGAGCGGATGCTGACATTCAGTATGCTGTGGTCCCCTGGCCTGCCTTCCCGTGGGCTCCGGGCGGCAGCTGCTGGACACGGGCTACTTAAGGGAGAAGGGGCTGGGGCCTCCTTGCAATGCTGTGGCGCACGGGCAGCAGGCAGGCGGAGCAGGAAGGAGGGTGGCTGAGTCCGGCCCCCCACCCTCTCTCTCTCCTGCAGCCCCCAAAGCCGAGAACGAGGTGCCCTCGCCGGCCTCCTCCCATCACAGCAGCAACCAGCCCGCGTCGCTGACCGAGGAGAAGCGCACCCCGCAGGGCAGCCAGAACTCCCTGAACACGGTGAGCTCCGGCAGCGGGAGCACCAGCGGCATCGGCAGCGGCGGCGGCGGCGGCAGCGGCGTGGTCAGCACGGCCGTGCAGCCCTACGACGTGGAGATACGGCGCGGCGAGAACGAGGGCTTCGGCTTCGTCATCGTGTCCTCGGTGAGCAGGCCCGAGGCCGGCACGACTTTTGGTGAGTGTCCCGTCCGCTCCCCGGGAAGCTTCCCAGGCTGCCCGCAGGGAGCGCAAGGGCGTTGTGCTGCAAAGGAAAGAGGGCCAAAATCTCATTAACAGAAATGTCTTCATGCTTTTCGCTGCAGGTAATTAAAGTCTTAATTGGGGATGGAGAGTCTGTTCCATAGCTTTTCCCCTCCTGAAGGTTGGATTTCTTTCCTTTTAACCTTTCGACTTCCATGCAGAATGCGTGTTCGCACGCACACAACTTCAAGCATAAATGAAATTTGCTTGAAATTTGAAGAGCGACCCCTTGACAGTGTAGAGTGAGAAATCATGGGCAAAGAATGCCTTTGTGAGGTTCTGAGTAGGATAGCTCACCAGGCAGAAGTTTTCCGAATAAGCATATGGCTATAAAAATGCCTAGGGAATAGTACCAATAGAGACATTCATCAGCACATGAAGTGCCCGGTCCACCTTACTGTGTCCTTTCGATACTCTGTCCACGTCTGACATTTTTAAATGTTAAAAAATAATATTTTTACCATTATCTGCTTAAGAATCTAGTTAAGATCTGAGTTAAGAGCCATTTGTCTTCACTGCCCTTGAATCCCAGCAGGGCTGATTTTTCTCATCCAGATGTTGGGGGTTTTAGCAGAATATGGAGAAATGCAGTTGTCACCCTCTCAGAAGGTTAACTGATGGGTATACTAGCAAAGGCAAACAGGACCCACATGAGCCCAAGAAACTAGCAATCTGTGAATGTATTAACACATTATAAAAATGTACTCTAAAAATGATCCATCTTCCTCATTAGATAAAAAGTCACTTGTTAATCCCCCAAGCACATTTGTTCATTAATGCCGAATAGGATGGGAGATGGGGAAGGGCTATGCAGGCTTTGAAATTTACTCTGCTGTTTCCCAAATGACTTGTCCACAAGAGTCTGATAACCAGTGGCCCAGGTCACTGGTGCCTAAGATCAGGCAAGGTGCTCCTTCCCTTCAGCTTTCCGATCCAGTAGAACTCCCTTTACAGTCATGTATTCTTTGTATGTTGCTTCCTGCTAAAGCCATTTCCCCTGAGGTCTGTTCACTAGGAGACTGAGTCAGTCCAGTCTATGCATGTGTAGCTACAGTAACAAAAACCATTACTAACAGTGCTTTTGGGAGCTCCATTAACAGAGTTATCTCGGCATGTCATGAATGGATGATTGGACACCAAGGCAAGGTTTTGGGGGTTTTGTTCGTAAATTAATTTGGGGGACTTTTCTGCTTAATTTAAAAATCTAAAGAAAGGCAAGGGGGGAAGAATTCCCATTGCTATCTTCAGATCTACGATTTGATTGTCCCCGTGCACCCCCTATGTCCTCAGGATTTCTGAATGGTCAGCTTCAATTTTACAATGAGATAGATATGTCAGGTGGGAGGCTCTGTTATTTAATGAATATCAGTGTCTTCTCACAATCTGGTCTGTGATCGTTTTCCTCTGGCTCTTCTTAAACAAATTCCGCTTTCCCTAATACCTTGCATGAGACTTCTCTTTCAAACTATGCAGAGCTTTCCTCACACCTGCTGTTTGATACCGTTCTCACGGGGGTTGTCCATGGAGAGGGGTTCCACTTAATCTGGACCTTGGATTTGAGTATGGAAGCCTACCAGACCTGCCTTTTGGATTCCAAAAGACCGTTAGCTTTCTTTTTAAAGATTCTGTGGCCTTGACCTTACATGCAATGATACACACTCAGGCAAAGATGCTGAAAAACCAAAGAAATTATAATTACCCCCCCCCATTTTATCCTCAAGGTCCAAATTATGACAGAAGTGCCTGCTTGGTTAGTTTCAGTGTCTCCCACATTCATTTTATCATCCTTTCCAAAAGGTGATTCTCCTGTATAACAAGCTTCACAGTCCTCAGAAAGATGAATTGTCAAAATAGGTAAACATGCATTTGATGGTAGACCCTATGTCAGGACTCAAAGCCAGTCTCCCTCCCCTCTCTAGAAGTTAGCAGTACTTGTGGTTGTGACATGGGGTGCCTCAGAGTGCATGGAAAGCTTTCCTCTTCACATGTATTTTTCCTGGTTTTCACATCATAGATGTGCAATCACTGATCAGGAGAAAGGAAATGATCAAAGGAGAGGGCCGAAGAAGGATTTGAACCTAGCTTTGGATCACTGTCCTTAGCCTGAGTAGATACCAGGTTTTCGGAGTCCTAGGAGGGGATTTTTGTGAGGAAGGAGGAGTATTTCAGACCTAATGAGCCATCTGCCCGCCGGGGGGGGGGGGGGGGGGCTACCCTGAAAGCATAGGGGATGGGCTGATTGAACAAAGGTCATAAAAGGAGAAATAGGGGTCACGCTTGGATGGCTTTGTTGGCTTATGTCTTGTAATTGTGCCTTTTTCCTAAAGCTTTCATCATTCTGGATAGAAGGCAGCAAGACTAAGTGTTTGTCCATTAGGTGTTTTCAGGGGGAATTTTGGTGGTAGCAGACGCTCATGCCTCCCCAGACGCCTAGTGATTATTTTTTTCTAAATGGAGAAAGAACAAAACATTGGCAGAAGCTTAAACAGCAGCTGGCAAAAATGAAGTGACGCGAACACGGAATGTGTGAAAACATCCATCCCAGCGCCGGGCTTCACATTTGCAGACCCAGAATAAGCTGATAGCGAATTATTTTGGGGCTTTTGAGAATCTCTGAAGTTGCTAAATATCACCGATTTTGTCAGTGATCGAAGGAGGGAAGCTGGGGTTTTCCCCACATTTGGAGCGGGGCAGGGAGCACAGTGGGGAGGGGCCTCTGCAGGGCGGCACCCCTCCCACGCAGGCCCTGAGTGTTGCCCAGGTTTTGACCATTGGCACAGAGCTCTCCTTTAATAACATTTGCTTAATGCTTTAATTAATTAACACTTAACCTTCTCTTTCCCTTTTCAACCCTTTTTCTCCTCCCTTCGCTATATTCCCACGTAACTTAAAAAAATAAAATAAAAACTCAATACCAAAGCAGGCAATGCATGTGTGGCTATGCCTCACAAAATAGGTCGGATTATTGAGGGGAGTCCTGCAGACCGATGTGGCAAGCTGAAAGTGGGAGACCGGATCCTGGCAGTGAATGGATGTTCCATCACCAACAAGTCCCATTCAGACATTGTCAACCTAATCAAGGAAGCAGGAAACACAGTTACCCTCCGCATCATTCCCGGGGATGGTAAAGTATACGTCTTGTGTCTCTCATTCCCTCTCGAGCTCTTTCTGGGTCTCTCTTTCTCTCTCTCCCTCTGTCTCCCTGTCATCAGGATCCATGTAATAGAAGAGTGTTGACTGAGAGGCAGGCTCACCCCTCCCTAAGGATCATACCCATCCTACAGATATAAGCCACCATTACTAAACCTCACCGCCCCCCTCTCTTTTACGTAATCCTCTGCCTGTGACCCTGTGTTGCTGCAGATACAAACATTGCAGAAAATCTTAACTTTCCCCATCTTATTTTGGTTTTGGTACCCTTGTCCTTACAATGATAGAGTAGTTTGAATACAGGCGGTAAAGATCCTCTGATGTTCTATCTGGAAATCATTAAAGTTTTGTTTTGTTTTGTTTTGTTTTAAATCACTGAAATTTAACTGTATGAAGGGTGCCTGGCTGGCTCAGTCAATAGAGAATGCAACTCTTGATCTCAGAGTCATGAGTTCAGCTTACTTAAAGACAAATTAATAAATTAAATAAAATAATTTTTTAAAGATTTTTTTTTTATTTATTTGACAGAGAAAGAGATCACAAGTAGGCAGAGAGGCAGTCAGAAAGAGAGAGGGGGAAGCAGGCTCCCCTCTGAGCAGAGAGCCCAATGCGGGGCTCGATTCCAGGACCCTGAGACCATGACCTAGCCAAAGGGAGAGGCTTAACCCACTGAGGCACCCAGGTACCCCTAAATAAAAACTAAAATTTAACTGTATGATATGGTGACACCACAAAACCTACATGGGGACAATTCAGAGCCAATCCTTTTTTTTTTTTTTTCCCCAGAATAAGTGAATATATGGAAGGTTTTTGTTGAATAAGAGATCCTTAGGGTTTGTGCCTACTTGGTTTGTCTAATTTTTGCATGTGGGTGAAAAAAAGAGTAAAACCTCTTTTTTGATAGGTTATATCTGCATTAAACTAGGCCTGTTTTTGTTTGTTAGTTTGCTTGATCGTTTGGTTAAATTGAAATCTTGTTTCTTTTATACCATTGGCGATTCTGCCCCCGAGGGGACATTCGGCACTGTCTGGAGTGGGTGCTAATGGGGTTTAGTGGTTAAAGGCCAGGGATGCTTCCTAACCTCCTACAGCCTATAGGATAGCCCCACACAATGTGAAGTTATACAGCAGAAAGTATCAATGCTCATTATTCCTATCTTTTTTAAGATTGACTTATTTATTTTAGGAGGAGAGGGTGTAAGAGTGAACGGGAGGAGCAGGGGTCAGAAGGAGGGGGAGAGAGAGAATATCAAGTAGACTGTACTGGGCACAGAGCTGACGCAGGATTCGATCTCACGATCCTGAGATCATGACCTGAGCCAAAATTGAGAGCTGACGCTTCACTGAGTGAGCCACCCAGGCACCCCACTCATTATTCATATTCAGTAAAGATGAAGTTGATACACTGATGTCACTAAATATACATTCATCAGAGAATTAAGTCCTGAATACGGACTTCAACCTAAGCAGACTTTGCCTTTGGGAGGAAAGTGCTACTTGTCTCAAATGTTTCCATGTTTTTTTGTTTGTAATTACTATATGTGTTATAAAATAAAATACATATTCTAAAAGTGAGTATTCTTCAAGAAGAAATGTGGTTTGAGGAGATAGTGTGATAAAAATTCTATGTCCTTGGGCCACCTGAGTGGCTCAGTCGGTTAAGCATCTGCCTTCAGCTCAGGTCATGATCCTGGGGTCCTGGGATCGAGCCCCAAATCAGGCTCCCTGCTCAGCATGGAGTAGGCTCTTCCCTCTCCCTCTGCTCTTCCCCCTTGCTTGTGCTCTCTCTCTCTCAGATAAATAAAGAAGACCTTTAAAAAAAAAAAATCTGTCCTTGATCTGTAAAATAAGAGAATCAGAGATTTGAAATTCTGAAAGTAATTCACCAAATGAATATTTGTATAGTTGGTAGAAAGCAATCCCTATTAGTTTCAAATTCAAGTGGTGTAAACTGTGCCTTTCAGAAAAAAAATAAATCCTAAACCAAACAATAAATATTTGAAAATTGTTGGTTCCAAAACCAGAGAATTTTCTCTGAGCCAAAAATACCCCATACCAAATGTGGAGGAAAAAATAGCTCCTTGATTGCTGTTCTCCTTCACCCTGCCTCAGATGCATGGTAATTTACCATGTGGTTTGAGGGTCCATTCCACCAGTTCACCACTCTGGAAGGCAATTGCAATTTAGGAATGTGATCACAGGATGATAGAACATAGGTTCCTAATGGAAAGGATGAAGGAAGCCAGAAAAATTAAGTGAGAAGTGGTTGAGAGAGCCAAATGTAGTATATAAATTTAGGTACATCTATCTGCATGCCGTACAGAGATTTCAAAAAACGAATCCAGAGGAATGCAACACAGGCATTGAGTTGCTGTGTCTATATTGGTCAGTCTTAATGTGGGAAGGATAATGTCCAAAGAAGGAAGGAAGGAAAGTAACTCCTTGAGGGAAGGGCTTAGAAAAAGAGTTTGAAATCAGGAAAGATACAAATATGCAAAAGCAACTTATACTACTGTGCACATACTAGGTATTGACTTAATTTAATAAAATGCAATGGAAAAGTTTTGGAAAAATCTGAACACCAAAAAAAAAAAAAAAAAAAAAAGAATAGTGCAAGGTGAATTATCCAGTAGCGGTTGTCAGTAAAAAGACATTTTTTTAAACTTCAATACTTAAAAATTATGAAATTCCGCTAGACACATCATATACTCTCTTGGCGAGAAGTAAATGTGACAGCTGATACAATGTAGTTGAGGACCCATGTGCTACCCAGGATGTGATTTCATCCCCAGATTCTGTAGTAGTTCATTGCCATGATAATAAAACTCTTCATCAATTACTCTGTAAATTTCAGAAGCCAGGTAAAGGAAATCAAGTTTGACAGAGGGTGGATTTCTGATGCTCCTCTTCTTAATGGGGCCAAAAATGGCTGCCTTGGAAATTAAAATTGAGGCAGGGGAGTCGGATTTCTGGAGAAATGTTGGAATAATCCAGGAGAAGTTTGCAAACACTTAGAAGACAGAGTGACCATGAATGAAAGTCTGATGAAGGGAAACACATGGCAGATCACTTCCTTTCTGCAAAGATGTGATAGAAGTAGAGAACTGTAGAATAAAAGGGAGTTTCTGTTAGGGACCTCTGCCTTCCTTCACAACTTTCACATGAATGGTTAATTCATCAAGTAGCCCAAAGACAGTTTGTGTTGTGGACCTTGCAAGGAGACTGAAGTTCTTAGAAACCTATGTTATCCCAAGTACTTTCGTCAGAATCCCTGGGAGGCACTTTAAGAAGATGGGAAAACACGCTGTCTTTTGGGTAGAGCACAGAACCCACTCAGGATCCACTTCTTTCCCTAGCTCCTGGTACCTAATTCTTTTTTTCTTGTCATTGTTGTACTTTCTCAACTTATTTCTGTATTTTCCCTAACTCTGCTTCTCCCATTTCTCTGTGCCCCCTTCAAACAAAGATTGGGAAACATGACTTTTCCTTTATTTGGCTTATTCTGTTCCTAGAAGGCCTGCCTTCCCACATCTTGGACAGGGCTAGATCAAGGGTCCTCACCTTGTCTGCTTTTAACTATCTTTGGGACCAGAGTGGGAGGTGCAACGGAGGCAGAACATTTTGTCCTATGAGATGTGAGCAGAGGATAGTAACTATGTAAAGGCAGCACAGAAAGGCCCAGAGGAATAGCCAAACATACTGAATCTGAACTTGACATCTGACAAGTCAAGCCACACGTTTCCTACCACTCACTTTCTGTAGAAATAGTCTGTGAAATCTGGGTGGGAATGAGACTTTAATCAGACAGGGCAAACCCTTGGCTTATTCAAGCTAACACAGAACCATCCATATGAATCAAGTTCTAGATATTTATAAGCTTAAAATAAGTTACTTATATTAAGTCTTAAATTCAGACCACTCTGATTCAAAGTATTTGTTATATAGGAGGTAAGGGCATGGCAACCCAAACGTGGCTATTTCCTTGGCAAAGGCATAGAATGGTATAAATATCTCAATAGAAGGCTCTGTGGTTCCGATAGCTTGCAAAGGGATAGGGTAAAAGGAAGAGGGTTCCAACCATAACACATGTTGGAAGTCTCCCAGAGCTTCAAATATTTATGGGATTCAAATTTTCAAACATTTCCTTTAGATATTTATTACATGTGTGTTTATGCATTCAAATATTTATGAAAGAAATGATTGTATCCCTTGTTGATTTGTTTGGCTCTGTAGTGTGGATTCCGTACCGCACACTTAAGGTATTAACATGGGGTCTAGGTTGGAACTGTAATCACTTGTCACAGAGATACTGAAACACAAGGTAGAAGCTCCTGTCAGAAGTTAGTGCCCTGATTTAGCACAACACCATGATACTGCCTTGAGATCCAGCATATGCTTTGCTTCAGACGTGATTGATATGGAAAGTGTAGTAATATCTATTTTCATTCCTCTGAGAGAACTAAAGTAGGTGTAAACACTGTTTAATAAATGATAGAGGACATTTTCTGGAATTTATCATAAAAATAGCCAATCTGTCCATGTATCTTGGAGTTTTAAAAGTCAAATACATTGACATCCATTCATAATAACTGTGCTGGAGGAGGCTCTTTTATCTGGCCCTTGTTTTATGGGGCAGGTTTTATTTGGGGATGGAGCTGTAGATCTGTGATAATGGCCTTTATCTCTGTATTTTAAAAAGCTAGAGAGAATTTCAACACATAAAGTCTTGGTATAATTCTAAATGAAGACTTGAAAGTTTAATAAAAATAAGTATAACTTTATTGATATAAAAGCATCCTGGAAATCCGGGGTATGCTAAAAATTATTTAAGTGCTTAGAAGATGACTCATGAAATCTTGAGTCAAATCAGAGTATTTTTTTTTATTTTTTTTTTAAGATTTTATTTATTTATCTGACAGAGATCACAAGTAGGCAGAGAGACAGGCAGAGAGAGAGGGGGAAGCAGGCTCCCTGCTGAGCAGAGAGCCCGATGTGGGGCTCGATGCGGAGCTCCATCCCAGGACCCTGAGATCATAACCTGAGCCGAAGGCAGAGGCTTTAACCCGCTGAGCCACCCAAGCGCCCCAAGTATTTTGTTTTTTAATTAAGCTGTGATAGTTGGCGGTATTTATGCAGTAAGATAAAGGCACTGCTTCTTTGAAAGGAACACACTAACCAATTAGATAGGATTTCCTTGATACTGACACACAATTCCCTTGTCAGTGGGAATAAGACTCTGGATGACTTTGGGCATGTTACCTGCCCTTCCTAAACCTAAGTGTCTCTATCTGTAAAGTGGGGGAATAACTGCCCCAATTTCATTGAGTCGTAAGAATGAAATGAAATAGTACATGTGGAAATGCACTTAGCACAAAGCTTGGCACTTCGTAAACTATCAAGAAATGGTGGTGGCTCAGAGATTAAGAAATACAGCAATAGGAGGAAAATTCAGTGTGCTCAAATAATCATTTGCATATAAATGTTAATTTTTTAAATGCTTAAAGTTAATCTTCAAAACAGATTTGCATATAAATATGCGGAAAATAGCAAGTGAAAGATAGGAGGAACATTAATAAAAGAATTCTATTTATATGTGTATTGAGTGATTATCTGTCATAACTCATCAACTCATGAAAGCACAGAAATTTAAAAAAAAAAAAAAAACCGTTTCAGAATGGGACCTGATCTGCCTTGAAAAATCCTAGCTACCGAAAACACACAAGAACTCAAAAGGGGAACTCCTGCACAATTCAGTAATTATAATCACTTTAATTACAAGGAAACGTACTTTTTGGTATCCTGATTATGATTTCCCCATGGCCCGAACAATCTTGTGATTTCCCAGAGAGTCTCCATAAAATTAATTACAATGAGCAATATTAATTTTTTTAAAGGACCAATACAGGGGTTGATGAAACTTCTAGTGAATCATATTGATAGGCAGTGCAGCCTCTGAGTCTGTTGTTCTGACACAGTGGGTGTACTTTATGGAAAATCACATAGAGTTATCACTTGGTTGTGCCAGTTAACTGCACTCATCAAAATGTACTAATAATACGGTTTTAATATTGTAATAACAGTAATAAATACATACTCCCAATAAAAAATGTGCTAATCGTCTTTTGCATCGTTTTTAAGTGCCAGGCACTATTCCCAACACTTTGCTCTCAGATGATCTTTACACGAATTTTCTTGGCTACTTCTGTTGTCCTGGAGGGACAGACGAGAAAACTGAGGCATAGGAGGTTTACATGACTTTGCATAAGTCCCAGTCTATAAATGACTGAGCTGGGGGTGCACACTGCCAGACATTCTGAGTCTGGAAGCTGACCTCCTAATGGGACATTATGCTAAGCTGCCTCCCATGAAGCCTGAGGAACACCACCTCCCCAGCTCAGGGGGGGTTGCAAGGTACATTGGCATAGTATAGGCTCTGATTATGCTCGTAGGGAAAACAAAATACAGACACACAAAAACACTTCCCTCTATTTTGCCCATTATTTCTCATCCTTAATTGACCACAACTTCCTTTCCCACAGAATCTGTAGGTTTAAACAGACCACGGGAAACTTGTCCTAAAAGATGAATTGGACTCACTTTACAGTTTACTTGATCTAGTTACATTTAATTATTAAACTTGTGCCTTAGCTCTCAGCATCCTGGACTTTATGGGTGGAATATAGATTGTTAAAATCATAATTCAGCTTTCTCATTTTGGAGAGCATTTAAGTTCCTATGATAATAAATCAAAAGTAGAAGAGGCAGCAAGGGCCATAGGTACAATAAAGGTGTAGGGAGTGCTTATGGTATGTCATACTCTATGAAGCTTTCCATATACTATTATCAAAGAGGAGAGCTACGTTATCATCCCCTTCCATCAGATGAAGAAAATAAGGCATACAGCTAATGAATGGGAAGGGGGATTGGATCTCAAGGCCATGATTTTAACTGTGTAATGCAATAAAATAACAGGAAGCAAGACCCAAGCTGAGTTAATATCCTTAGGAAATTAAAATGGAAGATAGACCATAAGGAATTGGGATTTCAGGGATGCCCTGTCACTCAGGATTACAATGGAGAAGAGATGCAGTCCAGGTATCCCAGGTGGGACTACTTAACACATTTTCCCATAGAAACTTTGTTATGCATTAGGGTGAGTATATGTATTCTGCAAGCATTAGAGTGCCTACTGTGAACTGGTGGACTCCTAGGAATTTGCAGAATTCACTGCACACTGTGATTTAAATAGGCATTCATAGGCTAATCTGAGAACCTATGACCACATTTAGTATTTTTTTTTAATTTTTAAAGATTTTAATTTTTTTTATTTGTCAGAGATCCCAAGTAGGCAGAGAGGCAGGCAGAGAGAGAGGGGGAAGCAGGCTCCCTGCTGAGCGGAGAGCCCGACGCAGGTCTTGATTCCAGGACTCTGGGATCATGACCTGAGCCAAAGGCAGAGGCTTTAACCCACTGAGCCACCCAGGCACCCCTTTAGTATTTTTCTTGATAAGAAAATGTATGCCAAGTTCCAAACAGTCAATCTAAAAGTGCAACTTGCTCAAATTGCGTGCTATCTGCCTTGATCTTAATGGAGAAATAATTAGTAAAAGGCTATATAACCATTACTATGTAAGCGATTACATTTTAATATATGCTAATATATGCGTGTTGGTGTGCAGTCTATAGGGCACGCTTGTGAGCATTTTCAAATTCTGGATCTCCACACTTCTAGAGATTAATGAAGTTGCTTATGAATGTGGTTAGTGGAGAAGAAAGTCCATTTCCATAAGAATGTAATCATATTCATGACATTAGGGTGGCTTCATGATTTATACAACTTATATTTACAAACTCTGGCTCTAACTAATGCAAGTTTTGGAATTCATCTTCCATCAGTGATGCTAGATGAGATCTGCGAAGAACCCCACATTTCCAGTCGTGCTTCATTAGAAGCAGTGAGGAAGAAGGTAGACGTTGTGTGTGCGCATGTAGTTAACAAGATGTTAGCACACTTCTCATTTTAATATTCACCCGAGGAAACCAAGCAGACTCACAAAACATTGCTGACAAATTGCGGGAAACATTAGTAGAGATTTACTATTTTTACTATTGTTTTTTACCATTAACCGGTACCGTTCTGGGGAGAAGCCGTGCAGGCGTGGTGCAGCGTTTTGACGGGACTCTGCCATTTTTAAGTGTCAAGGAGGGAGAGACACGTCCTCTGGGCACAGTTCTACAGTAGCATGTTCTGGGGCAAACACTTCAGTTCATCTGTGGGGATATCACTTGGGAGGAGGGTAATGGAGACCTACATGCCTCATATCACAGACCTTAGAACGGTTCTTTTAGGTCTTCATTGTTTAGAAGTTCAAGTCAGAACAGCTTCAAACAGTGACAGAAAAACCAGACTTGTCTTTCAGATATGGGACTTCTGCTTCCCTCCTGGTGTGATCTCTTCTCCCCGGCCCTCATTCTGTTATGCTCTGTCTCTCCCTGCAGAGTCTTCAAATGCCACTTTGCTGACCAATGCAGAGAAGATTGCCACCATCACCACCACACACACCCCTTCTCAGCAAGGGGCCCAGGAGACCAGGTCAGACACAACTTTAGTTGCTTTTGTTAGCTTTAAGGGAAAAAACTAACTCCTGGCCTGACGATACTCATCCCTGATATTTTTTTTTCCTTTCCTGTTTCCCCCATGGTTTGCTTTTACATTTATTTCTCTCCCTTTGGCAGGAATACCACCAAACCAAAGCCGGAATCTCAGTTTGAGTTCAAAGCACCCCAGGCAACACAGGTGAGGGCATTCTTCTTTTTTCTCTGTTTGCTTCGCACATTTCCTTCCAACTTTCTGAAGCTATGTTTATGAGATATCTTTTATAAGATACTCTCAATTAAAATAAATAACCTTTTGTGAGAGGATGTACTAAATAGGTACTCACATTTAGTTGTCTAGGAAATGACATTTTATTTTACTACCTTTGAAAAATATTCCTAGATATCCTTTCCTAGGTGGGGAAAAAATAAAATCAAAACCCATAATTGCCTCAGGGACTGGCCAGCAGAGAAAGACAAAATCGTGAATATCTACTCATGGTATTCATAACTGTGTTTATGCCAAGAAAATGTTTTTGTTGTTGTGGTGGTGAAGGCTTTTCTCAGCCTTGTGAGTTTCGGGTGAGACGCTCAGAGCTAACTGCCCGTCCCGCAGGGTGGTAATAGGGAGCACACAAACATGCAGGTGAAGCAGATTTGGGAAATATTGGGGGATGATTAAACGGGTTAATTTTGAGTGGCCTTCTCAGAGCCTTCAACAATCCATTCATGCGTCTCCTCAGCCAGGGTAGCGGCCCCTCCCCAGGTGTGAGGAGGTCGTTGTTGGAGTCCTAGTGATAGACACTGCTGCCATTTTGCAGGTGTGGGGCATGGAGGCTGAACTTCCAGCACTGTGCAGGATGGTTTCATGTAATGACCTTTCCTGCCACAAATACGATTTGTGGCCTCCCTGATGAAATTTTAGTATATGCATGTTGGTGTGCAGTCTGCAGGCACGATCATGAATGTTTCCAAATTGGCATCTGCAACCTTCTAAGATGGATGACTCTTACTAAACCATGGGGAATCACCAAGAGAAGGGTAGAGACCATGCCTTTTTGTCAAATCACCCTGACAGAGAATATTTGGGAAGAGATGGGAAGAAATATGGACAGATAGACAGACGCTCACCTCAAATGACTGCATTTCATTTTTTTTAAATAGGAGCAAGATTTTTACACTGTGGAACTGGAAAGAGGAGCCAAGGGATTTGGCTTCAGTCTTCGAGGGGGCCGAGAGTATAACATGGACCTCTATGTCCTGCGCTTAGCAGAGGATGGTCCAGCAGAAAGGTGTGGAAAGATGAGGGTAAGTAGGAAGAGGATTCTGGACAAAAAAGTCATCTGCAGCGACTTTTTGACCTTACTTGGCTAGAACCTTCTTGTTCCTAAGAAGTGCATTTTCTACTGTTCTCAGGACACTGTAGGTGCATGACTCCCACCCTAGGATAAATTTCTCCCTAAAGCATGGTTGGTGGTAGCTGAAATGAAAGATTGAAATTACTTGTAAGTTAATTGAAGTAAATACTTTCCCAATCCCAGTCCCACAGTCCTTATACTTATTCTCATAAGGCAGGGACATCATTTCACAGGAAATCCAAGGTACACCAGGATGCTTACAGAGCAGGAGGGGCTTGTAGTGCTGTTGGTTTTGGGTGGTGAGCTCCATTCAGGCTCCAGCTAGTCACGAGCTGTATTACCCGAGCCTCAGGAGCAGGTCAGTTCAGCACAGCATCTCCATGGCATGAATGTCTCTATGGTAGTCAAAGTGGCAAATTTCAAATGCCAAAAGATCACTCTGTTCTGTATAGGTATCTACTGTCTGTTACTGTGTATGCATATGTCCCTTTCTGGGGGTGGGGGGAGGGGAGGGATTAGGTGGTTTAAAAAAAAATTGTGTTGTCATTATAGAGAGGGCACTTAAATTGAGGCATATGCACAGGAGCAGTTTGCTACAAATGAAAAGAAAGCAGACAGCCAGGTCCAGAAAGGAAAAAAAAAGTGCATGGAATTGTTCCAGAGCGACGAGGGAAAAAAGTGACCCAGGATAGGGAACTTAATATTTGTACTTAAGGCATAATATTGCTTTTTAAATTTTTTCAGATTGATTGCTTTTGAAGGACTGTATTTATCTATCTACCTGTCTATTTATTGAGAGAGAAAGAGCTGGGGAGGGGCAGAGGGAAAGGGACTGAATCTCAGGCAGACGTCCGGCTAAGCGCCCAGCTTGACACGGGGCTCGACCCTGAGATCATGACCTGAGCTGAAATCAAGAGTCAAACGCTTCATCAACGGAGCCACCCAGGCACCCCCAGATTGAATTTTTAATGAGGTTTTTTTTTTTAATTGAGAAAGTAGACCATGAATATGGCTATAAAAACTTAGTGGAAAATGATCCATATTTTAAAATACAGTTTCCAAAGTCAAACCGGATTACCAATTTCTTACATATTCTTTTATGCAATTATATGCAAGACTTGTGCACAAAGGACTAGAGACACTGTATATTGCTTTTGTTTAAATTTTAAACACAATGGGATATGCTTTTCCATGTCTTTGCTTACTGAAAAAAGTTTCTGATTGAATGAACTGTCATTATCATGGTATTTTGTATTATATAGTTCACAAGACACATTTATGTGACTTACCCAATTTGGTCCTCACACCTTGGTAGGGATGGGTTGTTAACACCCCCTTTTATGGATGAGAAAGTGAGTTCCAGGATTTTAAAGGATTTGAGCGAGATCAGTTAGCTCGTAAGTGATAGGACTCCAATTTAAGGCTTTCATCTTCAAAGCCAGTACTTTTCCTCTTCTGCTTTTTGGAAAATAAGCTCCATGAGAGTAACAATCTTGCCTGTCTTGTTTACTCCTTTATCTCCAGTGCCTAGAACAGTAGCTGACACATAGTAAATGCCACATCCATGCATCAGCCACCGTTGTGGTCTCATCAGAAAGCTTACCTGGGGAAGTGTTTCCTTCTAAGCCCACTCACAGAGTTGTTGGCAGGATTCTGGGCCTCTTGGGCTGTTGGCCCTAGCTCTCCCTCATCTCCTTACTATGACCTCTGAGGGGCAGCTCACTACATGCATTAGAGTGAACAAATGGGAAAATAAAAGAGGGGCATATAAGACAGAAGCCAGGATTATTTTGTAACCTCATCTTTGAGCTGACATCACAACACATTTGCCAGAAGCAGGTCACTTCTTCCAACCCACATTCGAAGGGAAAGAGATGACACAGGATATGAATATAAGGAGGAGAGCATCTGTCTACCACATCTTCTTTTCCTCAACAATTAATATTCCTTTTACTGCTTCATTTTTTTTTTCCTGTAGCACTTATGCTTTCTAACATACACATATGTCTCTAACTTTCTTGTTAATTTTCTTCCATTAGCATGTCATCTCCATGAGGACAGGCATTTTTGTTTCTTTCACTGCTGGATCCTAAGCAACAGGAGATTTTCTGGAATATACTTAGTAATTAAATAAATAAATATTTAGTAAATCACTCATTGAGAGAATTTTAAAGCATAAAGCACCTTGACAGCTGGTCAGATCCTTTGTGATGTCCTCACTCTGTTGTCTCTTGCTTTGGCAGATTGGTGATGAAATTTTAGAGATCAATGGCGAGACCACCAAAAACATGAAGCATTCTCGGGCTATAGAACTGATTAAGAATGGCGGCCGCAGGGTCCGTCTGTTTCTGAAGCGGGGAGACGGCTCAGTACCAGAATATGGTGGGTCAAACTATGAAAACCTTCCTTCCTTCCCTGGCATGACTCCATGAATTTGTCTCCAGAACTGCAGCAGGAAAGTCTTTTTGTTTTCCCCCTGTTCACCAGTGTCTCACCAGCCTTTCGCACCATGTGATTATTTGCCTCGCTTGTTCTGAAATCTCTACACATTTCATCCTTTTGCTTGCTTACGTGGACCGGGGCGTGGCCTAAGACAAGATCTTTGTAGCCCCCTTTCTGATAATCAGAGAGAACATTTTGTCTAGTCCAACCAAGAGCGAAGGAATGTTTGTTGGAACTGTGCCAAACTGTTTCTCAGACCCAATTGTTAGCACAAACTGACTATACTCCTTTTCAGAAGCAGGAAAGCAGGTTTCCTGAGTGATATGTTGAGGCACAATTCTCCTTTATTTTTTTCTCTTTTGGTTACTTGATGATTTTGCTTAAGAGGCGTGAACTTTTTGAGATGATTTGGGGGCCTTGCTGACCTCCTTTGTGCGCTGTATATGACACTTCTGCATATCCCCGTTGCTGGTCCCTATCCCCAGTCAGACCACCTGAGCCCACTACTAGAAGACAAACAAAACTGTTGATGTAGTAGCCATATGTTTTCAGATGAAAAAGGATGAAATAGATTCCCAGTGCTCATCATGAGGGAAACACGTTACTATACCTTTCCTATGGGGAAAGCCAGGTTATACATAGAGTTCCTTTGTCATATGTGTAGACATGATTTGAGTAAACAGCAATGATCCTTACGTAGCGTAGTCTTCTGAGGGCAAAATATTGTATATTATAATGATTATGTCCTATTTATTTGAGGTCTTGTTTAAAATTAAAAAAGAAAAAAAAAGCTATGCCCTAGATGTAGGGCTTTTCTTCCCAACCAAAGGTCTACAGAAGTTTCTATAGAAACTGTGATTGAATGGTCCTCATATACGTTGGTCCCCTTTATTAGGGATTGATCTGTTATCACCCCCTTTTCCGAAAGTCATTCTGCACAATTCCCAGTTGCATTTTGGACTTGGTGAGGTCCTTAATTCAGATGCAGCTCAAAGAGAAAGATAACCCTTTTAAAGGACAGCCTTGCCTTCCCAGGTGTTGGACCCTCATATACAGGTGTAAAATACGAGGGGCCTAAAGTGGGGGGAGGGAAGGTCATCAGATGAGGCCCCTATAGATATGGCCAACCATGGGGGAGGTGTTTTGACTTTGAGATGCCACAGCTGTGCACTGTACTAAACCTCTGACCATAGGTGTATCAATGCCACTGAAACTGTGTAACATTGTCTCCCTTTTCTGTCTCCCCTATGCTTCTGTTGGATGTGATATTTCATTTGAGAGTCATCGTCAGTAACCTGTGTACCTTCTCAAAACCTATGTCTGTTGCACTGAGGATGAAAATCCAACACTAACAAATGTTCTTTGGGCTAAAAATAAAGATCCTTTAAAGTACTCATTTTTTCCAAGAAGGGTTGAACATGCCAGAGTTGTGCTGCTGTAATGTCTCCATGTGTCATTTGGACTAAATCTCTCTAATTCTATCAATTAGAGTCACAAATGGGTTATAATATGTTAAGTTCCAATATTTTTCTGACTTGATTGGAACCTGCTTCTCTGTGAGGCTATTTTTGTAATGAGTTTTTTGTACTTAATTTAACTGCCGCGGTCTTCAGGGGTGGGGGAGGGAGGGAACTTTGGTCTTTTGTTGTTTATTGTTAATGCTCTCTTATGCCAGCTTGTCATTGTTCCAGTTGTTTGAAAAAAAAAAAAAAAAAAAGAAAAAAAAGGATGCATCCATTGTCTGGGTTCTCGAGTCACCTTATATGGCTGTCTAAGAAAATGTCACTGTTCTGATTGCGGTCTCTGCAGCCTTATTTGAGTGTTGCCTTAGACTGTCTAACTGGACAAATAAACTCTCTTTGCCCTATGTTAACAAATGCAGATTTTTTTTTCTTTCCTCTTTGTTATAGGGAATCTAAATGTTCAACTTTTTCTCTTTCTCTCTTTCTCTTTCTCTCTGACTGTTTTGGTGCTGGGCCCTTCCCTTCTACAGCGATGATACCTCCTAATCTCGCTGCATGTATGAGAAATGAAAAGCTCGGGGAAGCTTGCTTCTACCTTATGGGCCATAATCAAACTACGGTTTGTAGCTCAATCAATACTAGGTGTTTCTGTGCTGTGGCCTAATTTCCTCATTGCTTCTGCTTAGTTCTATTTTGATATGTTTGGCAATTCATTCTGAGCACACTGCATTCTTTGAATTGTAAGTACACCACCGACCCTACTGAAGTCTTACTGTCCCTTATCTTAAAAAGTAGGCGTAAGAAACCCCAAAGTTAGATTTGTGAGAGTGATCTAAGCACCTATCCTTACCCAAAGCTAGGAGCGACTTTGCAAGCTCCTGTTTGTGTTAATTCTAGGACCCACCATTCAGAAACAGCAAACCTCCTATCCCAGAGAGTCCTTCCCCAGGTGGGTAAGATAGACAGAAAGGTGACGTGTCCTACTAAGTCAGCTGTCTCTTGAGACACTACAGCCCAAGGGCCAAATCTTGTCCACAGCCTGTTTTTTTTTAAGTAAGGTTTTATTGGCACATGGCCACACCCATTTCTCCATTTCTTTTCTGAATTGTTCTACAGCTGCTTTTGCGCTCTGGTCCAGTTAAGTAGTTGTCACAAACTACACAGCTGGCAAAGCCAGAAATATTTACTCTTTGGCCCTTTGCAGAAAGTTTACAAACCCTGCTCTAGGCTATCTTCCTGTTTTTAATTAAAACCCACCCTAGGTTTTGGGAGATCATTCACGAAACAGATTGTTTAATGTTGACCTTGTTGCCTCATGAAAGATCCTTAAAGAGTTCTTAGGATTCCTTCATCTCCGTTACCGTCACCCTGGTTTGCCCTTCAGTCGGCAACCCATCACATCATTACATTTGTCTTGCCGGGAATCGTATAATGTGTCTGGCTGACCGGGTTTAGCTGCGACAGAGCATCCCTGCCTTGAAAAGCCCTCTCATAATGTCAGGATGCCACCTAAAACATTGGCCATGTCATTTCAAATAGTTTAATAATAAATAGGACCCCTCTATCCCCCCCCCCCCCCCCCACCGTGGGCTTCCTTTGAAGTCTATAGATACCTTGATGTTGTAAGAAGAAGTGCAGGGAGCCCTTGGCTCCTGGATGCAGCTGGGGCTACCTTGTGTAGCATAAGGAAAGCTGCCTCAGAAAGACTTTATCTGAACCCCATCTAATGTCAGACATGCCCCTGACAACCTCTCTTCCACTCCCTTTTGTCAGGAAACTCCATGTTTTGCAAATAGTTTCTTAAACTCACCCCAAATTAGAGAAAGTTGTTGAATAAAATCCACAAAGGTAGAGAGGATGTTTAATGGACCCTCACATACATGTCACATTTGGGAGTCATCCATATCTGGCCATGTTGCCTCTAGAACCCTTTGCCCACCACCCTGGAGTATTTTTTTTTTTTTATTTTTAAGAAAAGTGTTTTTAAAAAGGAGTGTAGTTTGCATAAAATGCTTAAAGCCTGAGTATACGGCTCAGGGTTTTTTTTGTTTTGTTTTTTTTTTTGTTTTTTTTTAAACCTCTGTAAACCCCCATTTTAATCACCCAGATCAAAATATAGCCTCTTTACATCCCCCAGAAAGTTCCCGCATCCCCGTCCAGGTCAATAACCTAGATTACTTTTAAGCGAATTAAAATAAGTATTCTTTAAAGAAAAGAATGTTTTCTTTGGTGGGGGTGCTGGGCGGGAGGAAGGGTGGACAGCGGGGAGGATTTGGTGGGTGGGAGAGAAGAGCAGGAGGTAGTTAGGATGGGGACTTCTCCATACTTCTAGATACACTGTTTGGGCTATGCCTTTAAAGACTAAAATCGTGACTTACGCTGTAAGTTCCTTAATGATCTATGTCTGGGGTGTAGCCATGGTAGCTAGATGCGGAAAGCCACAAGTACTAAGTTTTTAATCTTCGCTAGTTGCAGTTAAACTTAACCAAGATTCAGTCGGCTTTGATTGTGACTGCTTTAATAGTCGTTTGCTTGTTGTGACTAATGAAACCTCAGGCGTGGGAGTGGGGACTGGAGCCAAAGACCCTCGATACCAAACCGTGGCTCTCCTTTCTTTTCCTGGCAGACCCCAGCAGCGACCGGCACGGCCCCGCCCCCGCCCGTGCACAAGGTGTTTCGGAAGTGAGGGCCGCGCCCCCCGACCGCCGACAGCATCCATCATTGGAGTCCAGTTACCCACCCGATCTTCACAAATCATCACAGCATGGGGAAAAGCGGGCACACGGGAAAGACCCAAAAGGCAGCAGAGAGTATAGCAGACAACCCAATGAGCATCACACATGGAATGGAACTTCTAGAAAACCCGACAGTGGGGCTTGCCGACCCAAGGACAGGGCACCAGAGGGACGGAGAGAGGCGCCCCCAGAGCGGATGGTGACCAACGGCCCCAAGAGGAGGCCCCCGGAGAAGCGCAGAGAAGGCACCCGCAGCGCAGACACCACTTTGGAGAGGAGGGAGAAGCACGAAAAGAGACGAGAGCTTTCTCCGGAGCGGAGACGCGAGCGCTCACCCACCTGCAGAAGGGACAGCTCGCCCAACCATCGCAGGAGGTCCCTAGAGAGACTCTTGGATCAGAAACGGTCCCCAGAGCGCAGGAGGGGGAGCTCGCCAGAGCGGAGGGCCAAGTCCACCGACCGCCGTCGGGCGCGGTCCCCTGAGCGCAGGCGCGAGCGGTCCTTGGAGAAGAGGAACAAGGAGGACAGAGTCAGCCACCGAGAAAGGGAAGAGCCCAGTGTGAAACAGGATGCCGGCCGAAGCTCCAGACATGCCCCAGAGCAGAGAAGGCGACCTTACAAAGAATGTAGCACCGACCTCAGTATCTGAGACGCTGAGGCACATTCCAACCTTTACCGTGTCAAAGGTTCTAAGAGGAAGGTCACAAACCTGAAATAATTTAGTTTCTTACCTGGTGAAGCATCTAATACCCGATGATCCTATGAAGAGCAACAAACGTTTTATGCATTTGAAATCTTCTAAGAAAAAATATATATATATGAAAAGTGTTGTGCCTGATGTATAATATTAAAGAAAGTATTTTTAAATGCATACTTTTTTGGAAATTATTTGCCAAATGCTGCCCCGAAGGGATATACATTTTGTTTCTACATAAACTGTAGAATTGTCAAGAATTGTTCCCTTTTGGGGGGCAATCTTTTTCTCTCCTGGTTAAATAGGGCTGTTGATCATTTTCTCTAAGGGAAATTATTAAGTTTAATTAATTTGATGTAGATTGTTATGTAGTGATGTAGTGCTATACTGTAGTTAGGAGTTTTTCTTAAAAAAAAAAGCAAAAAGGCAAAAGTTATATTTGTAAAAGCTGAGGATTCTTTGGGATGGATTAGGATTGCCGATGATCCTAAAATTAAACTGTATGAAGAGACTACTATTGCAAATGAAGGATATTTATAGCTAAGCTACACAGCACAAAGAAATGTTCCCTTCTCAAGTCGTAGTTGGTTCAGAAGACAGTTCTGTACTCTCCCTGGCCATAGAAAGGCATGGACAGGAGAAGGTTGGCCGCCATTACCCAAACGTAGCCAAAGCACAGATGGTCAAGTTCATTAGCATCACCCACATCTAATAAGATCTCATTAAGGCAGTGCCATCACAGCTTTGCTCAGCTACTAAAAGGAACAGACGGACAGTGAGCACCTTCTGTGTTGTCTTGTCTGATCGCAGGCAGAATAGTGGCTGGAATGGGGAACAGTATGCCCAGTGCAAGGGAGCTGTGAGACTCCTTCATACACAAGGTGTGTTCCCCCTTTGTAGCATAAGCCCAAGGTTGCCCTTTGCCGAATTGGGGACCAGGGAGTGAGTGTTGGTGGAAGTTACCTCTCTGTTGATATTTCAAGAAGTGAGGTCTGGGGGTGCTTAATTCCTAGAGATGCCGATTTCCCTTTGAAACCATAGTAAAAGTCTCCAGGATGGTTGAAAGGGAAAAAGACACAGTCCCAGTGGTTCTAGATCAAGTTGGCAAACCTCTGCCCTCATGATAGTGTCCTTTGAGTCTTTGGATAGCAGAACAAAGCATAACCATTTTTCTTTCTATAAACGACCCATTCTTTTGCAGTCCCACAGGAGGTGTGGTTGGGTCGGCTTGTAGCCCCAGGATGTGGTTGGAATGGATTACTGCCTAGCTGAGCCAAACGTTTGCTTGTACCTGTTGGACCACTACAGCAAACCGCTGCTTACAATGCATTGTGTATTTCTGTAGTACTGTTTTGCATTTTCCATACAGACACACAACTTTGCAAGTCAATCACTGTTATTCTCATGGTACTGTTAAAAAAAAAAAAAGGAAAAAGGAAAAAAAAATGGAGAAAACCAGCCAATCATTGTGTGTACAGAGTTAAAAATTGTAATTAATAGAGCCTGTTTAAAAAAATTAAAAAAAACAACTGTTGCCTTTTTTTCTTGTATAAAAGAGAATTTATGACAAAAAATTTAGCTGTGAGGAATGTGATATGTGTTTATATTTCTGAATATGGAACAAATTGATTCATTGGGATATATTTTAATGTAAACTAAATCAGGTATGTAAAGCTGTTTTAAAATGGGAGACTATAAGTAATTCTCTAAAGCTTTAGTTGGTTTGAATATCATCATTTCCTCCATGGTGAGCCTGCTTTGTGAATTATTAAGCACTTGTTCGCATTCTCTGTTCCTCACTCATTTCTTGCCGTGTGCTATGGACTTAATGCTCTTTCTGTATTGATGAAAAGCAGTATGTGGGCCAATCTTTTTATAAAACACTATGCATATATAAATATTACATTGTTCATAGCTTTATTTGATTTCTGGATTGATACATAATGTAGACGGAGTTCCTACAGGTGTGTGGACAGGCACAAAACACGTTCCCTTCCTGGAACAGAGACAATGTACATTCTGTAGCTGAAAAGGAGGAAGAGGGTCTGTGACTGCTACTTCTATTAGAGTTTTCCACACAAAGCCTCCATTGAGCTGTAGTAGTAAGGCTGAGGGAGAACACAACAGAATAAGGACATTGGTCTTCATCAGTTTCCTTAGGAGCCCACTTGGGGATTTTATTCCTCAGGCTCCACTGCTAGGAATGTTCTCACTATTTCTAGCAGAATCGGTGATATTAAATGATCGATGCTCTCACTTGTTTTAAATAAATGAAATCAAGGTGGATTTGGGGAGTACATCATGAGGATAACATCTTAATGCCTTTCCTGTTGTCAGAGGTGATATCTGACATTTTAAAATCTTTGTGGTGCCCACCGGGGCTTGGCTCAGTCCGCGAAGACTTGGTGTGGCAGTTTCCTCTGAGTCCCACACATCAGATTGGCTTTGGAAATATTGTACTCTACAGGGACTATGCATCAAGCAGAAAGATCTAGTTTTCTCTGAACTACTGTAACCTTAAATTGCAGACTGATTCTTGTGAGCCTACTTTCCCTAATCCCCCACTTCATGTAAATGTCTTGATGAGAGATGATGGATGAGTATTTTGTATGATTAATCAAACCATTGAAGAATTCCCCTCCCACCCATTACACAGTTGATGCCTGAAAGAATGTTGGGGGTGGGGGAGAACTCAACACCCTACTTGTATTTTTTAAGTTTCTTTTGTGAAAGATTTTTTAATGCATTTTTACTGTAAAAATACATGGAAATGTATGCATTCCATAACCACTATTGCTTCTCGATGGATATCTTTCTTGTCTCTGTGTTGTCTCAAATCTATCAGGGTCACGTAATCAAGTGAGAGTGTCTGGCTCCAACCCAATTCATCAGCATCCAATTCTGTCGAAAGAGAAGGAATTATGCCTATGCAGCGGTAGTACAGTGCCCTGCTACTCAAAGTGTGGTCCATGGACCGCCTGCCTCATCATCACCAGAGAGGGTATTAGAAATGCAGACTCTCAGGCCAACCCTAGACCTGCTGTGTCAGAATGTGCTTCTAAAAAGCTCCCTAGCTAATTCAAATGCACCTGAAGTTTGAACAGCCCAGGATAGCAGGGAACCCTGGTAAAAAGCAAGACTGGCTAAGCCAAGTGCCTCATCACTTCCCATATGATCTTGAACAAGTTCCTTAACCTCTCTTTGTAAGCCTCACTTTCCTTGTCTTTAAACAGACATATCTCAGAGTTGGTAAGAATAAAGTGCAAAGTGCTTAGCATACCTCTGGCAATCAGAACAATCCTTAGTCAATGATTCTAAATTTTTTTTTTTTTTTTTTGAGGAGGAGAAGGAAGAGGATACTCTGCCTGACAACTGTCCCAGTATATTTTCCAATGAAAATGAAGAAATATATTCCCACTCTTTTAAAATGGGGAAGAGGGCCTCCTGTTTTAATTATAAAGTTAATGAACAGTGTGGCTCCTGCTACTTAGTCTAATTAAACTTACCAGTGTTTTGAACTATAAAACCAAGATGCTGTGCTGTGAAAGTTAAGAAGAAAATGGTCTCAGAGCAGAACTTTTAGAGATGTACGTGGAGTTAGACATGTGCCTAACCAGTCCTGGTAGATAGAAAGGTTAACCAATTACTGAGTGGCTTAACACATGTCCTGGTTGATCATGTCATTTCTAACGACTTTCCAATTCCCTTCACAGTTTTTGGATTGTTCCTGCAGTATCATTTAGTAGTTACAGCTTACGTATACAACCTAAGTTCCTGGGCATTCAAAAAGGTATTGTGTTTAATAATAGGCCTTCCTACAGTCTATCCCTTTTGCTGTATTTTCCTTTATTTTGTCACCAGCATGGTAATTACAGACACTGCTCACTTCCCCAGTATCTCTTTTGTTAAAGATGGCACCAAAAATGGTCCCTGGCTTACCCGATAATTGAAGCTATTTGTAAAGCCCGTATGCCCCCCACATTCTTTGCCTGCCCTAAATAGCCACACTAAAAAGAATATGCTGTGACTCAATTATATTGAATAATATAGCTGGACTCTTCCTGCTGATGGGCAACCCAAGAGCACCTTTGATGGTCTGCATGAATCGGAAGAGCCCTTTCAAGTTCCTCAAGGGGATTTTTCTTATAATCAGGCCACATCATCAGCATTGTGGATGTTCAGCACAATAAGATTCCAGTGTTTTTGAAATATGCATCATTCCATGCTTCTAAGAGAGGAAATGACAAAACTGGGCCCTTTCCAACACAATTATTGTGGGTGTTTTTTTGGCAGGAGAAGGCCTTCTGTGAGAAGTTTTTGACGAGTTCCATGCATCAGTGTGTTTCCGTATTGGGCTCTTCATTGGGAGCCGGTCGTATGTTTTTTTCTTCTCTAGCGCAGGTATTAGAGGAATGCTGGATCCAAAATACAAGATCTTTTTGGATGCACACGCCTTGAAGCAAGGCGGCATTAACAGGAATACGCAGGTTCTACATGTGACTGTTACCTTCTAGAATAGCACTGTTCTTCCCAACTGGAAAGTCTTCATTGTCACATCCTTTGGAGAAATAACAAGTTGCTCTTTCCAGCCTGGAAGGCTACACACCAATAAACACTTATTTAAGTATATTCATCCCTTAGGAAATAAAGTCTGATCTCAAAGGATCATAGGGTTGCTGAGAAAGTAGCTCAGAAAGGCTGCTAATTCTTAGCTATAATAGGCAAGGGTTTTTACTCATTTATTCCTCCGATAGTGAGGGTCATCTCTATGCTCGGTGCATGGTGGGGCTAGAAATACCTGCTTCCTTGTCTCCAGAGTTTATAGCTGGGTGGGAAAGGCCAACAAACAAATCCAAATAAACTACCTACCAAGCAGAAGTGCATGGTCTATGAGAGTAATTAATAGGGGATGTAGCCAAATTGAGAAAGGTTATGATTCTAGAAGGAAGAGAAGGAGTTAACTGGTGAAAGAGGGAGAAGTATAGCCCAAGGCAAGGGAGGGAGTGTGGTCCAACCTGGAAGAGGAAGAGGCCACCAGGAAGGGCCAGGCAGCTTTGTTCTGAATTTTAGCCTATAGAGTAACAAGGGTCCTTTGAAGAGTAACAGCTCCTGGTGAGCTGTGTGTGCTGCAGGCCAGGGTGGAGGGGAGGTGATGTGAGGTAGGTTTGAGCAGCAGGAACATGAACTTGAGCAGGAGGGACAGTTGTCTGAGGAGGGTGGGGGAAAGTCTGGGGCTCTAGCATGGTCCAGGCAGCAATAGGATACTGTAGGATTTTTCTGCTGAAAAGTCCCCAGGCCCATGTTTATCATCCTATTACAAGAATTCATTTTCTTGGGGCGCCTGGGTGGCTCAGTGGGTTAAGCCCCTGCCTTCGGGTCATGATCCCAGGGTCCTGGGATCGAGTCCCGCATCGGGCTCTCTGCTCAGCAGGGAGCCTGCTTCCTCCTCTCTCTCTGCCTGCCTCTCTGCCTACTTGTGATCTCTGTCTGTCAAATAAATAAATAAAATCTTAAAAAAAAAAAAAAAGAATTCATTTTCTTTCCAACCCAAATCCTTCCATATCCCCTCTTCCCTATACCTTTGTAAATACCTACAGAACACTCAGTATCCGGTTTCTTCTATTAGAGGCAGTTGGTTACTAGTTCACCTGGTTCCCTCTGAGTTTACAAATTCCCACCTCCCTACCATTTATTTTTTTCTCTTCAGACCCTGGTTTCAAACCTTGCTATCTTGTTTTTACTTTTTTCTTTTTCTTTTTAGATAAACCACATTTTTCTCAAGCTACAGAGCCCTATTAAGTGTGATACATCCCTTGTGTTGAGTGTTGAGAAAGGAACCATTCCTATAATAGCCTACTTGGAAAAGCAGTGTTTTTGTTTTTTTTAAATTTACAAAACTAATTCATACTTAATAAAATATTCAAGCATGTCAGGAGAGTATAAAATAAGAGGCAACTTCCTTGCTTAGCCTCTGTCAATCCCAGTCCAGAAAAGTAACTATTACTAACAGCTTGGTTCATGACATTTATGATCTTTTTCTATTTATATGTAACTATGTATATGATTATGTAGTTTGAATTTTTTTAAAGGTTTTACTCATTTATTTGCTAGAGAGAGAGCATGAGCAGGGGGAGGAGCAGGGAGAGAGGGAGAAGCAGACTCCCCACTGAGCAGGGAGCCTTACTCAACTCCGACTGGTGCTTGATCCCAAGATCATGAGAAACTGAAGAGCTGAAAGCAGATGCTCAATCAACTGACCACCCAGGCGCACCTGGGGTTTTGTTTTTATGCAAAAAAAAAAAAAAACACCAAAAAACAAAAAACAAACAAACAAAAAACGGACCAATAGGGAGGGAGAAGGAGCAAAATGGCAGAGGAGTGGAGACCTAAATTTCATCGGTTCCAGGAGTTCAGCTAGATAGTTATGAAACCATTCTGAACACCTATAAACTCAACAGGAGATCGAAGAGAAGAAAAGCAGCAATTCTAGGAAAAGAAAAGCAACCACTTTCTGGAAGGTAGGATGTCCTGGGGTGACGGGAAGAGAGACCGTTGGAGAGGGGCTGGCTCCCGGGCAAGTGGCAGAGCAGCAGAGCACAAAACCAGAAATTTTAGAAGCCTGCTCCACTGAGGGACGTCGTTCCAGAGGCTAAGCGTGGGGTGGGGTCCTCTCGGGGTCAGTGTGGTCTCAGGACCTGTAGGGCACACAGAAAGACCAAAGGTGCCTGAGTGTGGCAGAGCTCCCAGGTATCAGAGCAGGGAAGCCAACTACAGAGATGGAGCTGAGGAGGGAGCTCTCGGCTCTGAGTTACCTTAAATCATGATCCAAGGCACAGTTGGGCTATTGCTCTTGAAACAGGGACCCCACAAGTGGCACATCCAGGGAGACTCACCTTCCTGTGGGAAGAACAGCCCAGGAGCGTGCTGCAGGAATCTGCTGGGTTTGGAGACTCCAAACGGGGCTGTGCGCCAGAGATAGAAACGCTCGGTCACAGGCCCGGTGAGCTCGGAGCACAGCCAGAGACCAGGGAGACGGGAGGGATTGAACGCTTTTCTCTGAGGCTGCACTGAGGAGTGGGGCCCCGAGCTCTCGGCAACTCCAGTCAGGAGACTAGGAGGCCGCCATTTTCATTCCCGTCCTCCAGAGCTCTACGGAAAGCGTTCAGGGAACAAAAGCTCCCAAAAGCGAACCTGAGCAAATTACTTAGCATGGCCCCTGGCAAGGGCGGTGCAATTCCACCTCAGGCAAAGACAGTTGAGAACCAAGGCAACAGGGTCCCTCCCTGAGAAGATTAGCAAGAACATCCAACCAAGACCAAGTTCACCAGGTGCCTGGGTGGCTCAGTTGGTTAAGCAGTTGTCTTAGGCTTAAGGTCATGACCCCAGAGTCCTGGGATTAAGTCCCTCATCGGGCTCCCAGCTCCATGGGGAGTCTGCTTCTCCCTCTAACCTTCTGCTCTCTCTTACTCTTTCTCACTGTCTCTTTCTCTCAAATAAATAAATAAAATCTTAAAAAAAAAAATTCCATTGATCAATGAGAACTGAAGAATTCAGAGTTAAGGGAATGCAACACATAAAATTCATGGCTTTTCCCCCATGATTCTCTAGTCTTTTAAAGTTAAACTTAAAATTTTTTTTTCTTACTGTATTTTTTTAAATGATTCCTCTTTCCTATCTTAACCTTTTAAAAGGTATCTCACAATACCTTTTTAAAAAAAATCTTTTTAAATTTTTGTTGTTATAGTCATATTCTATCCCTTCATTGTATTTAACCTTGTTTTTTGTATACATATAGGTTTTTTTTCTTTCAAATTTTGGGATACGGTTTCTTCTAACAGATCAAAATATACCCTAAATCTAGTGCATGGCTTTGTTCTATTCTCCAGCCTGATCACATTCTTTCCTCTTTTTTTTTTTTCTTTTTCAACCAACTTCTTATCAATTCCTTTTTAAGAATCTTTTCTAATTTTCATCTTTACAATCATATTCCTTCCATTCCTTCATCATGTTTACCCTTATTTTTGTATATATGTCTTTTTCTTTCTTTAAAATTTTGGGAGGCAGTTTCTTCTAACAGACCAAAATACACACAAAATCAAGTGCATGGCTCTGTTCTATTCACCAGTCTAATATATATATATATATATATATATATATATATATATATATGTGTGTGTGTGTGTGTGTGTGTGTGTGTGTGTGTGTGTGTGTGTGTGTATTTCTCCTTTCTTCTCCCCCAGTTTTGGGTCTCTTCTGATTTAGTTAGTGTATATTTTCCTGGGGTTGTTGCTACACTTTTAGTATTTTGTTGTCTCATTCATCTATTCTTAACTGGATAAAATGACAAGGCAGAAAAACTCACCTCAAAAAAAGAACAAGAGGCAGTACCGGCAGCTAGGGACCTAATTAATATGGACATTAGTAAAATATCAGAACTAGAGTTCACAGTGATGATTATCAAGGTGCTAGCTGGGCTTGAAAAAAGCATGGAGGATACTAGAGAATCCCGTTCTGGAGAAATAAAAATCCCTTTTTGAAGAAACGAAAGAACTAAAATCTAACCAAGTTGAAATTTAAAAGGCTATTAATGAGGTGTGATTTAAAAAAATGGAGGCTCTTACTGCTAGTATAAATGAGGCAGAAGAGAGAAATAGTGATATAGAAGACCAAATAATGGAGAAAATAAGCTGAGAAAAAGAGAGATAAACAATTACTAGACCATGAGGGGAGAATTCAAGGGGTCAGTGATATCATAAAATGAAACAATATTAGAATAACTGGGATCCCAGAAGAAGAAGACAGAGAAAAAGGGAAGAAGATATATTGGAGCAAAATATAAAAGAGAATTTACCTAATACGGCAAAGGGAACAATCATCACAATCCAGGAGTCACAGAGAACCCCCTTCAAAATCAATAAAAATAGATCAACACCCCATCATCTAATAGTAAAACTTACAAGTCTCAGTGACAAAGAGATAGTCCTGAAAGCAGCTTGGGACAAGAGGTCTGTAACATACAATGGTAGAAATATGAGATTGCAGGCAGACCTATCCACAAAGATCTGGCAGGCCAGAAAGGACTGGCATGATATATTCAGAGAATTAAACAAGAAAAATATGCAGCCAAAAATATTATATCCAGCTAGATAGTCATTGAAAATAGAAGGAGAAATAAAAAGCTTCCAGGACAAACAAAAATTAAAAGAATCTGCAAACACCAAATCAGCCTTCCAAGAAATATTGAAAGGGGTCCTCAAAGCAAAGAGAGAGCCTAAAAGTAACAGACCAGAAAGGAACAGAGACAATACACAGTAACAGTTACCTTACAGACAATACAATGGCACTAATATCATATCTTTCAATAGTTATCCTGAATGTAAATGGGCTAAATGCCCCAATCAAAAGACACAGGGTATCAGAATGGATTAAAAAAAAAAAAAAAAGACCCATCCACATGCTGTCTGCAAGAAACTCATTTTAGACCCAAAGACACCTCCAGATTTAAAGTGAGGGGGTGGAAAACAATTTACCATGCTAATGGACATCAAAAGAAAACTGGGCTGGCAATCCTTCTATCAGACAAATTCTATTTTAAGCCAAACTATACTAAGAGATGAAAAAGGACACTACAGCATACTTAAAGAGTGTGTCCCACAAGAAGATCTAATAATTTTAAATATCTATGCCCCTAACATGGGAGCAGCCAATTATATAAACCAATTAATAACAAAATCAAAGAAACACATCGACAATAATACAGTAATAGTAGGGGACTTTAAAAGGTCATCGAAGCAAAAGATCAACAAGGAAATAAAGGCTTTAAAAGACACACTGGACCAGATGGATATCACAGATATATTCAGAACATTCTATCCCAAAGCAACAGAATACACATTCTTCTCTAGTGCACATGGAACATTCTCCAGAATACATCACATCCTAGGTCAAAAATCAGATCTCAACTGGTACCAATAGATTGGGATCATTCCCTGCATATTTTCAGACCACAGTGCTTTGAAACTAGAACTCAACCACAAGAAGAAAGTTGGAAAGAACTCAAATACAGACTGGCCAAAGAGCATCCTACTAAAGAATGAATGGGTCAAGGGCGCCTGGGTGGCTCAGTGGGTTAAGCCTCTGCCTTCGGCTCGGGTCATGATCTCAGGGTCCTGGGATCAAGGCCCGCATCAGGCTCTCTGCTCAGCGGGGAGCCTGCTTTCTCCTCTCTCTCTCTATGCCTGCCTCTCTGAATACTTGTGATCTCTCTCTCTGTTTCAAATAAATAAATAAAATCTTTAAAAAAAAAAAAGAATGAATGGGTCAACCAGGAAATTAAAGAAAAATTTTAAAAAATTCATGGAAACAAATGAAAATGAAAACACAACTGTTCAAAATCTTTAGCATACAGCAAAGGTGGTCCTGAGAGGAAAGTATATAGCAATACAAACCTTTCTCAAGAAACAAGAAAGGTCTCAAATATACAACCTAACCTTACCCCTAAAGGAGCTGGAGAAAGAACAACAAAGAAAGCCTAAACCCAGCAGGAGAAGAGAAATAATAAAGATCAGAGCAGAAATCAGTGAAATAGAAACCAAAAGAACAGTAGGAAAAATCAACAAAACTAGGAGCTGGTTCCTTGAAAAAATTAATAAGATTGATAAACCCCTGGCCAAACTTACTTAAAAAAAAAAAAAAAAAGAGAGAAGGACCCAAATTAATCATGAATGAAAGAGTAGAGTTCACAAATAACGCCAAAGAAATACAAACAATTATAAGAACATATTATGTGCAACTATTCATCAGCAAATTTGACAATCTAGAATAAATGGATGCAATCCTAGAGACAAATAAACTACCAAAACTGAGCCTGGAAGGTATAGAAAACCTGAACAGACCCATAACCAATAAGGATATTGAAGCAGTCATCAAAAATCTCCCAACAAACAAGACCCCAGGGCCAGATGTCTTTCCAAGGGGATTCTACCAAACATTTAAAGAATTAATATCTATTCTTATGAAACTCTTCCAAAAAATAGAAATGGAAGGAAAACTTCCAAACTCATTTTATGATGTCAGCATTACCTTGATCCCAAAACCAGACAAAGACCCCATCAAAAAGGAGAATTATAGACCAATATCCCTAATGAACACAGATGCAAAAATTCTTGTTTTATTTCTGGTGACATTATATTATTGAGACTCTGCATGCTTTCATTGGGAACAGCTGTTTTTAGCAAAGTGCTTGCAGGCTACAGACCTCTGTCTCATCAGATGAGAGTGACTATGCCCAACGTAACCACCAAGCCAAGAGCAGATAGCCTTGACTGCACAGCAGATTCACCTGGGAGCTTTAGAGATGCTGATGCCCAGGCCCCACCCCAGAGACGTTCATGTAACTGGGCAGGGATGTGGCCTGGCTTTTTTTTTTTTTTTTTTTTTTAGCTTTAATTTTTATTTTTTCAGCATAACAGTTTCATTATTTTTGCACCACACCCAGTGCTCCATGCAATCTGTGCCCTCCACAATACCCACCACCTGGTGCCCCCAACCTCCCACCCCCCACCCCTTCAAAATTCCCAGATCGTTTTTCAGAGTCCATAGTCTCTCATGGTTCACCTCCCCTTCCAATTTCCCTCAACTCCCCTCTCCTCTCCATCTCCCCTTGTCCTCCATGCTATTTGTTATGCTCCACAAATAAGTGAAACCATATGATAATTGACTCTCTCTGCTTGACTTATTTCACTCAGCATAATCTCTTCCAGTCCCGTCCATGTTGCTACAAAACTTGGGGATTCATCCTTTCTTTCTTTCTTTTTTTTTTTTTACAGCTTTATAAACATATATTTTTATCCCCAGGGGTACAGGTCTGCGAATCGCCAGGTTTACACACTTCACAACACTCACCATAGCACATACCCTTCCCAATATCCATAACCCCACCCCCTCTCCCAACCACCTCCCCCCATCAACCCTCAGTTTGTTTTGTGAGATTAAGAGTCACTTATGGTTTGTCTCCCTCCCAATCCCATCTTGTTTCATTTACTCTTCTCCTACCCCCTCAACCCCCCATGTTGCATCTCCTCTCCCTCATTTCAGGGAGATCATATGATAGTTGTCTTTCTCCGATTGACTTATTTCGCTAAGCATGATACCCTCTAGTTCCATCCACGTCGTCGCAAATGGCAAGATTTCATTTCTTTTGATGGCTGCATAGTATTCCATTGTGTATATATACCACATCTTCTTTATCCATTCATCTGTAGATGGACATCTAGGTTCTTTCCATAGTTTGGCTATTGTAGACATTGCTGCTATAAACATTCGGGTGCATGTGCCCCTTCGGATCACTATGTTTGTATCTTTAGGGTAAATACCCAGCAGTGCAATTGCAGGGTCATAGGGTAGTTCTATTTTCAACATTTTGAGGAACCTCCATGCTGTTTTCCAGAGTGGTTGCACCAGCTTGCATTCCCACCAACAGTGTAGGAGGGTTCCCCTTTCTCCGCATCCTCGCCAGCATCTGTCATTTCCTGACTTGTTAATTTTAGCCATTCTGACTGGTGTGAGGTGATATCTCATGGTGGTTTTGATTTGTATTTCCCTGATGCCGAGTGATGTGGAGCACTTTTTCATGTGTCTGTTGGCCATCTGGATGTCTTCTTTGCAGAAATGTCTGTTCATGTCCTCTGCCCATTTCTTGATTGGATTCTTTGTTCTTTGGGTGTTGAGTTTGCTAAGTTCTTTATAGATTTTGGACACTAGCCCTTTATCTGATATGTCATTTGCAAATATCTTCTCCCATTCTGTCAGTTGTCTTTTGGTTTTGTTCACTGTTTCCTTTGCTGTGCAAAAGCTTTTGATCTTGATAAAATCCCAAAAGTTCATTTTTGCCCTTGCTTCCCTTGCCTTTGGTGATGTTTCTAGGAAGATGTTGCTGCGGCTGACGTCGAAGAGGTTGCTGCCTGTGTTCTCCTCAAGGATTTTGATGGATTCCTTTCTCACATTGAGATCCTTCATCCATTTTGAGTCTATTTTCGTGTGTGGTGTAAGGAAATGATCCAATTTCATTTTTCTGCATGTGGCTGTCCAATTTTCCCAACACCATTTATTGAAGAGGCTGTCTTTGTTCCATTGGACATTCTTTCCTGCTTTGTCGAAGATGAGTTGACCATAGAGTTGAGGGTCCATTTCTGGGCTCTCTATTCTGTTCCATTGATCTATGTGTCTGTTTTTGTGCCAGTACCATGCTGTCTTGATGATGACAGCTTTGTAATAGAGCTTGAAGTCCGGAATTGTGATGCCACCAACTTTGGCTTTCTTTTTCAATATTCCTTTGGCTATTCGAGGTCTTTTCTGGTTCCATATAAATTTTAGGATTATTTGTTCCATTTCTTTGAAAAAAATGGATGGTACTTTGATAGGAATTGCATTAAATGTGTAGATTGCTTTAGGTAGCATAGACATTTTCACAATATTTATTCTTCCAATCCAGGAGCATGGAACATTTTTCCATTTCTTTGTGTCTTCCTCAATTTCTTTCATGAGTACTTTATAGTTTTCTGAGTATAGATTCTTAGTCTCTTTGGTTAGGTTTATTCCTAGGTATCTTATAGTTTTGGGTGCAATTGTAAATGGGATGGACTCCTTAATTTCTCTTTCTTCTGTCTTGTTGTTGGTGTAGAGAAATGCAACTGATTTCTGTGCATTGATTTTATATCCTGACACTTTACTGAATTCCTGTACAAGTTCTAGCAGTTTTGGAGTGGAGTCTTTTGGGTTTTCCACATAGAGTATCATATCATCTGCGAAGAGTGATAGTTTGACTTCTTCTTTGCCGATTTGGATGCCTTTAATTTCCTTTTGTTGTCTGATTGCTGAGGCTAGGACTTCTAGTACTATGTTGAATAGCAGTGGTGATAACGGACATCCCTGCCGTGTTCCTGACCTTAGCGGAAAAGCTTTCAGTTTTTCTCCATTGAGAATGATATTTGCGGTGGGTTTTTCATAGATGGCTTTGATAATATTGAGGTATGTGCCGTCTATCCCTACACTTTGAAGAGTTTTGATCAGGAAGGGATGATGTCAAATGCTTTTTCAGCATCTATGGAGAGTATCATATGGTTCTTGTTCTTTCTTTTATTAATGTGTTGTATCACATTGATTGATTTGCGGATGTTGAACCAGCCTTGCAACCCTGGATAAATCCCACTTGGTCCTGGTGAATAATCCTTTTAATGTACTGTTGAATCCTATTGGCTAGTATTTTGGCGAGAATTTTTGCATCTGTGTTCATCAAGGATATTGGTCTGTAGTTCTCTTTTTTGTTGGGATCCTTGTCTGGTTTTGGGATCAAGGTGAGGCTGGCCTCATAAAATGAGTTTGGAAGTTTTCCTTCTATTACTATTTTTTGGAACATTTTCAGGAGAATAGGAATTAGTTCTTCTTTAAATGTTTGGTAGAATTCCCCCGGGAAGCCATCTGGCCCTGGGCTTTTGTTTGTTTGGAGATTTTTGATGACTGTTTCAATCTCCTTACTGGTTATGGGCCTGTTCAGGCTTTCTATTTCTTCCTGGTTCAGTTGTGGTAGTTTATATGTCTCTAGGAATGCATCCATTTCTTCCAGATTGTCAAATTTGTTGGCGTAGAGTTGCTCATAGTATGTTCTTATAATTGTCTGTATTTCTTTGGTGTTCGTTGTGATCTCTCCTCTTTCATTCATGATTTTATTTATTTGTGTCCTTTCTCTTTTCTTTTTGATAAGTCTGGCCAGGGGTTTATCAATCTTATTAATTCTTTCAAAGAACCAGCTCCTAGTTTCGTTGATTTGTTCTATTGTTTTTTTGGTTTCTATTTCATTGATTTCTGCTCTGATCTTTATGATTTCTCTTCTCCTGCTGGGTTTAGGGTTTCTTTCTTGTTCTTTCTCCAGCTCCTTTAGGTGTAGGGTTAGGTTGTGTACCTGAGACCTTTCTTGTTTCTTGAGAAAGGCTTGTACCGCTATATATTTTCCTCTCAGGACTGCCTTTGTTGTGTCCCACAAATTCTGAACCGTTGTGTTTTCATTATCATTTGTTTCCATAAATTTTTTCAATTCTTCTTTAATTTCCTGGTTGACCCATTCATTCTTTAGAAGGATGCTGTTTAGTCTCCATGTATTTGGGTTCTTTCCAAATTTCCTCTTGCGATTGAGTTCTAGCTTTAGAGCATTGTGGTCTGAAAATATGCAGGGAATGATCCCAATCTTTTGATACCGGTTGAGACTTGATTTAGGACCAAGAATGTGATCTATTCTGGAGAATGTTCCATGTGCACTAGAGAAGAATGTGTATTCTGTTGCTTTGGGATGAAATGTTCTGAATATATCTGTGGTGTCCATCTGGTCCAGTGTGTCATTTAAGGCCTTGATTTCCTTGTTGATCTTTTGCTTGGATGATCTGTCCATTTCAGTGAGGGGAGTGTTAAAATCCCCTACTATTATTGTATTCTTGTCGATGTGTTTCTTTGATTTTGTTATTAATTGGTTTATATAGTTGGCTGCTCCCACGTTAGGGGCATAGATATTTAAAATTGTTAGATCTTCTTGTTGGACAGTTCCTTTGAGTATGATATAGTGTCCTTCCTCATCTCTTATTATAGTCTTTGGCTTAAAATCTAATTGATCTGACATAAGGATTGCCACTCCTGCTTTCTTCTGATGTCCATTAGCATGGTAAATTCTTTTCCACCCCCTCACTTTAAACCTGGAGGTGTCTTCGGGTGTAAGATGAGTTTCTTGTAGGCAACATATAGATGGGTTTTGTTTTTTTATCCATTCTGATACCCTGTGTCTTTTGATTGGGGCATTTAGCCCATTAGCATTCAGGGTAAGTATTGAGAGATATGAATTTAGTGCCATTGTATTGCCTGTAAGGTGACTGTTATTGTATATTGTCTCTGTTTCTTTCTGATCTACTACTTTTAGGGTCTCTCTTTGCTTAGAGGACCCCTTTCAATATTTCCTGTAGAGCTGGTTTGGTATTTGCAAATTCTTTCAGTTTTTGTTTGTCCTGGAAGCTTTTAATCTCTCCTTCTATTTTCAATGATAGCCTAGCTGGATATAGTATTCTTGGCTGCATGTTTTTCTCATTTAGTACTCTGAATATATCATGCCAGCTCTTTCTGGCCTGCCAGGTCTCTGTAGATAAGTCTGCTGCCAATCTAATATTTTTACCATCGTACGTTACAGACTTCTTTTCCCGGGCTGCTTTCAGAATCTTTTCTTTGTCACTAAGACTTGTCAATTTTACTATTAGGTGACGGGGTGTGGACCTATTCTTATTGATTTTGAGGGGGGTTCTCTGAACCTCCTGGATTTTGATGCTTGTTCCCTTTGCCATATTGGGGAAATTCTCTCCAATAATTCTCTCCAATATACCTTCTGCTCCCCTCTCTGTTTCCTCTTCTTCTGGAATCCCAATTATTCTAATGTTGTTTCGTCTTATGGTGTCACTTATCTCTCGAATTCTCCCCTCGTGGTCCAGTAGCTGTTTGTCCCTCTTTTGCTCAGCTTCTTTATTCTCTGTCATTTGGTCTTCTATATCGCTAATTCTTTCTTCTGCCTCATTTATCCTAGCAGTGAGAGCCTCCATTTTTGATTGCACCTCATTAATAGCTTTTTTGATTTCAACTTGGTTCGATTTTAGTTCTTTTATTTCTCCAGAAAGGGCTTTTATATCTCCTGATAGGGTTGCTTTAATACCTTCCATGCCTTTTTCAAGCCCAGCTAGAACCTTGAGAATCATCATTCTGAACTCTATATCTGACATATTACCAATGTCTGTATTGATTAGGTCCCTAGCCTTTGGTACTGCCTCTTGTTCTTTTTTTTTGTTGTGAATTTTTCCGCCTTTTCATTTTGTCCAGATAAGAGTTTATGAAGGAGCAAGTAAAATACTAAAAGGGTGGCAACAACCCCAGGAAAATATGCTTTAGCCAAATCAGAAGAGATCCCGAATTGTGAGGGGGGAGAAAGGGGATAAAAAGGGGTTCAGAAAGAAAGAAAAAAAAAAGAAAGAAACTATTAAAAAAAAGAAAGCCGATAAAGAAAAAATATAAAAAGAGGAAAAGAATATATATATTAGATAAACTATTTAAAAAACGTTAAAAAAAAACGGTAAAAGTTAAAAAAAATTCAGCAGAAGAAGAGAAAAAGAAAAAAAAATTGAAAAAGGAAAAAAAATTAAATTAACTGCAAGGCTAAAAAATCATGGGGAGAAAGCCATGAGTTCCGTGCTTTGCTTTCTTCTCCTTGGAATTCCGCCGCTCTCCTTGGTAGGTGAACTTGGTCCTGGCTAGGTTTCCCGTTGATCTTCTGGGGGAGGGGCCCGTTGTAGTGATTCTCAAGCGTCTTTGCCCCAGGCGGAGTTGCACCGCCCTTACCCGGGGCCGTGCTGAGTAATCCGCTGGGGTTCGCTTTCGGGAGCTTTTGTTCCCTGAGCGCTTTCCGTAGAGTTCCGGAGGATGGGAATAAAGATGGCGGCCTCCCGGTCTCCGGCCCGGAGGAGCCGAGAGCCCGGGGCCCCACTCCTCAGTGCGCCCTCAGAGAACAGCGCCCAATGACTCCCGCCACCCTGGCCTCTGGCCACGCTCCAAGCTGACCGAGCCTGCGACCGGTTCAAGGCAACCCCGAGCTGAGAGTCACTCCTCGGCTCTGTCTCTGTAGCCGGCTTCCCCGTTCTAATACCGGTAAGCTCTGCGACACTCAGACACCCCCGATCCTTCTGCGACCCTGCGGGACCTGAGGCCGCGCTGACCCCGCCTGGGCTTCCAGTTAAGCCTCTGGAGCGATGTCCCTCAGCGGAACAGACTTTTAAAAGTCCTGATTTTGCTCCGTTGCTCCGCCGCTCGCCGGGAGCCGGCCCCTCCCCCCGCGGTCTATCTTCCCGTCGCTTTGGATTCACTTCTCCGCCAGTCCTACCTTGCAGAAAGTGGTTGATTTTCTGTTTCTGGAATTGCTGTTCTTCTTCTCTTCAATCTCCCGTTGGATTTGTAGGTGTTTGCAATCTTTAGATAAGCTATTTAGCTGATCTCCCGCTACCCGAAGTAGTCTCAGCCTGCTACTTCTCCGCCATCTTGACTCCTCCCCCGTGGCCTGGCTTTTTTAAAGTTCCCAGGTGTTCCCAAAAGGCAGTCATGGCCTCCATCTGCTTTTACCCTACAGACAGTGTGGGATGGAAAGGGTCCACTTTGGTCCTGTCTTCTTCACAGTGTCCACAGGTTGCCTTTTTTAGTGTGTGGTGTAACATAAGAGCAGCTCAAAGGAAGGCTGGCTAGAGAATGTTTTCCCAAAGTAAACAAAGAAGCTTTTCAAATTGCAAAAGTCATTAGCCAGAGCACTTTCATGTCAATTTGAGAAATATTTTAATGCTTTTATTAAGTGGAGCTTGTGGTATGTGAAAATCTAACCAGAAAGGCAGACAATAATGAATAATTAGGGATTAGCTTTCATAAGGATGAAGATTGTTTTCTTTCTTAAAAGATTTTTATTTATTCATTTGAGAGAGAGAGAGAGAGACAGCATGAGAAGGGGGAGGGGCAGAGGGGGAAGCAGACTCCCCACTGAGCAGGGACCCCCCCCCAAAGCAGGACCCAATCCCAGGACCCCAGGATCGTGACCTGAGCTGAAGGCAGTAGCCCAACCAACTGAGACACCCAGGTTCCCAGAAAGATTGTTTTCTCACAAATTCTTTTAAAGTATTTTTTTAAAAGAGTTTATTTATTTATTTGACAGAGAGAAAGATCACAAGTAGGCAGAGAGGCAGGCAGAAAGGGGGAAGCAGGCTCCCCGCAGAGCAGAGAGCCCGATGTGGGGCTCGATCCCAGGACCCTGGGATCATGATCTGAACAGAAGGCAGAGGCTTTAACCCATTGAGCCTCCCAGGCGCCCCTCTTTTAAAGTATTTTTGATGCACCCCTTCACCCCCAACACACACGTAACTACATTTAGCAGGCACCTTTGGGGCTGAAAAGTAATTATGCTAGGACTGAATAAGTGGAATAGGACATTTCTATGACCAAAACAACATACATGCCTTAAAATTTAAGGGGAACAACCTTCTTGGGACAATATTGCTAGGCCTTATTGCAACTTACCTAGAAGCTCTGGTATCTGTGTAAGAGACTCTGACACTGATCCAGCCCAGGGGTGCAGGACCCAGCACTGACATGCCAAGCCCCAACTCAGGACCAGGGTAAACTCAAAGATGTATGCAAAATAGTCCCAAAATATAGAACTAGGTAATATCCTTCTTCATTGGCTGTGGAATATGGCAAGACCAGTAGAAATGTCGTCTGTCTCTCCAACCCATCAATCTGACAGCCCTCCCTATAACCACTTCTTCTAGAAGGAATTTTATGAGGCAGATGCTCAACTTATCCTTGGAGATTATGTCTTAGTTGACTTTAACTACTTCCATTATTTCCTGAAAATATAGGTTAGTTCAAAGCGGTCTGTTAGCAAATATGTATCGAGGACTATTTTTCCAGGCATGGTGCTGGGCACTCAGTGTCAAGCAAATGTCACAAAAGCCTAGACTTCCTGAAGTTTAGCACCTAGCCAGACAGACATTAAATCATTGCATTAAATTGTTGTAAAAGCTGTGGAGGTGTATGTGGTGCCCATGAAGGTCTGTAAAGAAGGGAACTTGGTCTGAATGGTGCAAAGAAAGGAAGGGGGTGAAAGGCTCTCCCAGACTGGGCAAAAGGAGTGTAGTTTATTCCAGGAGTGGGGCTGAGATCTATGGGACTAACAATCTAGGAAAGCAAGGAAGGAAGAGCTAGAAGCCAGACCTGGTCAGTGTCTATGAGCCTTAGAGACAGAGACCCACTGCCTATTCCCAACAGGAGAGAAAAGAGAGACGGAAGGAACAATTTACAAGGGACCAAGTCACATCTCCTCCATTGCAAAATTATTCCCCACAATGAAAAACAGTGAAAACTGCCCACATTCAACATTTCTACAATCCTAAAACCCACTAGGATAACTACAAGTATGGGAAGGGGGAAAAAAATCACATACTGGTCTCCTTTTCACAAAGGAGCAGATATTTTATTTTTTTCTTCCTTCAAAAGCCAGCATTTGGATTTTAGAAAGTAGGCTTGGGCTGGGAATACTTCTTCCGCCAGTCACTTTCTGTTAACAGGCAGGTGTTATTGGAAACTCGTAACACAGGGAAATATTTCCTGTAGATAGATGAACAAAATTATTGAGCAGTGTCACGAACTCCATGAAATCACCAGTCTGGCTTCTAATGTCTTTCCCCTCAACCTATTTCAGTTTTATTTTAGCAATCTATTTCATGGGGGGTTATTTTTATTTCTTTGGTGTGTTTCATCTGGATTGTTTCTGTTTCATTCTTCATTTTTATTAAGGATTTGCTTTCCCTCTCTTTCTGAACGCCACTGAAGTGAATTGAATGAGAAATCCCACAGGCGCATGCCTAGAGAATGAAAATGTCTTTATTGTCCTTCTTATTAATGAACTTTATTTTGGATTTTGAGGAAGATGGTATTCCTTTGTGCTCCTCCCCCACAATACATGGAAGGTTATACTCAAATGTTGGGAAGTGGTCTGGTCCATTTATAGAAGTTAGACCCAAAACAATTCCATATGCTCTACCATTTTATGCTACTTTTAGGAGGGGCTGGAAGTGGGCATCACTAAGGACATGACTCAGACTTTGAAAAGACTGGAAAAAGTAGATGAGATAAAACCCCTTTTATAAAATTTGTTTCATGATACAAGTAATACACACTACATTAGCTTTGTTTAAAAGATCCAAACAGTATCAGATGAAAGTTCCTGTTGACCACACCCATCTCCAATCATAGTGTTCTCTTGGAGCTAGGCACTGTTAGGGGCTCTTTTTTTTTTTTAATTTCTTTTCAGCATAACAGAATTCATTGTTTATGCACCATACCCAGTGCTCCATGCAATACGCGTCCTCCATAATACCCACCTCCTGGCTCCCCCATCCACCCACCCCCAGCCCCTTCAAAACCCTCAGGTTGTTTTTCAGAGTCCAGTCTCTCATGGTTCATCTTCCCTGTATGTGTGCAAATGCCTGAAAGCATGTAGACATAAATTGTTTTTGTCTATATAACAAGTGCCTGATAAGGTACATATTGTGTGGCAGTGTTGTTTTCTCCCACTTAATACATCATACATCTTGTAGATCTCACCAGGTTAGTGAGAATTCCCCTGACTTTCTTTTTTTCTTAAATTAACGAAAAGTATTCTAGAGTGTCTTAGTGTGCTCGGAATAGCACAGACCTGGTGGCTTAAACAGCAGCAATCTGTTTTTTCATTGTTGTGGAAGCTAGATGTCCAGGATCAAGGTGCCAGCATGGGTGTCTGGTGAGAGCTCTCCTCCGGCCTTGCAGAGGACTGCCTTCTCATGGTATCCTCACACGGTCTTCCCCTTGTGCAGGGGCGCTCCTGGTGTCTCTCCCTCTTCTTAGGAGGACAGCAGTCCTATTGGATTAGGGCTCCATTTTTATGACCCCACTCAACTTTACCTTCCCAGTGGCCCTATTTCCAAATATAGTTATATGGGGTTGGGCTTCAACATATGAACTGTGGAGGTACACAGTTCACTCCATAACGAATAATAGGGATGTGCTATACTTTATTCAGTGACTTTATCGGCCATAGGGTAAATTCCTTTACATTTCCTTTTAAGTGCATGATTTTGTCCTCTTGATGTAAAACAGACCAAGATTTCCTTCGCCTCTGGGGTGTGTGGGAAGGCTGGGGAGAGGGCAAGGAGAGGGGGAAGGATAGGAGAGCGAGAAATTGATTTCTAAACGGCTGATATCCAATTACTCATTCTCACTAGCCCACAGAGTTTTCAGCTGCTTCTTTCCTGCTAAGAAAGTGGGAGAATCTGGCATTTGAGGGTGCAAAGTTGGAGGAGGCAGCCAAGGCCAGAAATGTCCTGTGTGGGCTGCAAGTCTTCCCTGGAAATTAGCATTGCCAGTAGAGGCCTGGGAAACTAAAAATGCTCCAGGCCACAGGCAGACACCCCCAGCGCAGGTTCCAGCCACTACCAAACAGAGCTCTCAGGCGGGGACGGAGTGATGTTGGGGGTTGTTGCCTCCAGTTGTCAAAATGCAACATTCACCATTTGCACACCATTTAGGAACCCTGAGGGTGCAGGTAGACCCGAGGCCCCTTACGTTATGGGAAAATCTGGAGTTCTTTGTTCATTGAGGGCAATTTATTTTTCCTGTTAAATCTACAAGGGCCCTCTGGATGTGTGCTGTACTGGAAAGATATACTTCAACCTCTTTTCTAAGCCATTGGTTCTCACCCAGCAGGTGTTCTGCCCCCCAGGGCACAGCTGGCAAGGTCTGGAGACATTCTGATGGTCACAACTAGGGGAGGCGGAAGAGGTAGAGTGCTACCTGCACCTGGTGAGTGGAGGCCAGGGATGCCACTAAACATTTTACCTGGCACAAAACAGAGCCTACAACAAAGAAGTATCTAGCCCAGGGCCTCTTGGCTAGCTCATCTGGTAGAGCATTTGACTCTTGATCTTGGGGTTGGGAGTTTAAGCCTTGTGTGGGGTAGACAGTTTACATTTTTTTTTTTAAAGATTTTATTTATTTATTAGAGAGATGGAGAGAGACCACAGGTAGGCAGAACTACAGGCAGAGGGAGAGGGAGAAGCAGGCTCTCTGCTGAGCAGGGAGCCTGAGGCGGGGCTCCATCCCAGAGACCCTTGGATCATGACCAGAGCCCAAGGCAGCCGCTCAACTGACTGAGACACCCAGGCGCCCCAACAGTTTACCTTTTAAAGAAATTAACTAATTAAATTAAAAAAAAAAAATTCGGCCCAAAGCATCAGTAGTGCCAACCTTGAGAAAAGCTGCTCTAAGCCAAATGATAAAATTTGCTGGGGTCTTGCCACTGCGAAAATAATTTCAAAGAATATTGCCATCTTCGTTTTGCCTAAGATATAATTCATGGGTAAGCCTGCATGTCTCCCAAATTGCCGATTTGAACGTTTCTTTGAAATGGTGGGTATATTAGTAAACAATTTCGTTTTATTGTTTTCAGATGACTACCAAAGCAGTTTGCTCAATTTCAGAGGCGTAACACCCAGGATTCTTGGAGAATGGTTCATGACTCCTATAGCCAACCTGAGTTTGTTACATATTCAGCTGGATTACTTCTCATTATCAGGTGGCCTTGATTTAAATTTCAGTCCCCCACCCTGTCCGACGACACTGAAGCCTCACCTTGAGTTAAATAGTAATATGTGCTTCGAAAGGCGTTATAAGTTAATTTTTGTAAGGTGCTTTAGAGATTAAAAAAAACCTACTTGGGGGGCGCCTGGGTGGCTCAGTGGGTTAAAAAGCCTCTGCCTTCGGCTCAGGTCATGATCTCAGGGTCCTGGGATCGAGCCCCACATCGGGCTCTCTGCTCAGCAGGGAGCCTGCTTCCCTCCTCTCTCTGCCTGCCTCTCTGCCTACTTGTGATTTCTCTCTGTCAAATAAATAAATAAATTCTTTAAAAAAAAAAACAAAAAACCTACTTGGAGTGCTAACTACTACAAGTAGGCAAATTAGGCACTTTTTAGCCATTACTGGTGGCTTTGATCCTGCCCGCCTTCTCACTTGCCCAAGCAGTTAGTTCACTGGAAGGAAGAAAATTGGAACAAGCACTGGTGGTCCACGGTGGAAAGATGCAAAGCTCATTTGTGATGGCTATTTTCAGATTCTCTTTCAGTGGTAAGAGGAGGAGAAAAACATCCCCAAGGGTAATTAAAATTCCTTTAGGAGTGATGGAAGACTTGAAGGTATTACCTCTGAAACACCAATAAGTAAATTAGGGAGATGCTGTGTTTCCTCATTTATATTCGTCCATTCTGTGCGTTCCTTTCTAAGCCACCCGCACCTCTCTCCTTCCCCCACCCCAACCCCCCCACCCCCCATCCCAGGAGAAAAGCATGCTTGCCAGACTCTGCTACAAATCTCCCAAGTAAACCACAACCTGTGTTAGGAAATCTTTGTGTTCTGCGTAGACGTAGACTCTGTCTTTTAACCCCTTTGGAGTTGGCTTCCTTCTTCCCTTGTAACAACTGTCATTGTCACCTTCCTCCTGTATTTGCATCACCTTTGTCCTTTGGAAAAAGTTGAAGCCAAAACAGGCCAGGCACTCCCCTAGGGGCTTCATGATCCATGGATACCTCACAACAGCCCTTGAGGTAGGTATGATTAGCCCCAATTTACAGATGCAGTAACTGAGGTTCACACAGGCTGCCCACTCCACCATGGACCCAGAGCTGGGAAGCAATGATGCCAGGACTGATTGCTTCAAAGTCATTGTTGTATTCTTTCTAGAACTTCAAGCTTAAAGAAATTTCCCCGCACTCTCTTTTTATTGGCTTTTGTCCTCCTCGGAGTCTAGCAGGAAAGACGCCATCATTCGTTCTTCAGATAAAGCGATAAGAGGTAATGGATTTGCCTCGGCATACCAACAAATCCGTGGGTGAATTCACCTTGCTGATCTCTCACACACTGCCTCCTCAGCCCCCACAATTTGGCTTTCCCATGGACCCCCTGTGACCCTGAGCCCACAAAGCCATCTGTCCTAATAGATGAGTCAAGTGCCGATATACTGCTGTCCGCCTCCTCCCTTTCTGGGGCCCTGAGCACAGCTGACCACTCCCTCTTTGTTCTCCACCTTTCCCTTTGGTGTTTGCTGCCTCCCCTCTGACCTGTGCCTCATCTGCCCTTGTTGTCTCCTTGTCCCGATGTGCCTTTCAGACACGGAGGGCTCCCCGGGGGACCGTCTTGCACATTCTTTTCCACTTTGGTGATTTCATTCATTTTCATGGCTTAGATCAATGGTTCCTAAACTTTGCTGCGTATCAGAATCACCTGGGGGGGGGGGGTGGCTTTAAAACCTCCTAGTGCCCAGATTGTACCATAGACTGATTAGATAGGAAACTCTGATCATCAGTGTTTGGGGTTTTGTTTTGTTTGTTTTGTTTTGTTTTTTAAAGCTCCCTAGGTGATTTCAAAATGCAGCCATGTGTGAGAACCAAAGGTATGAACCATCCTCTTGATGTGATTCTCAGGCATGCACTTCTAGCCACCACCTCTCCCCTTAAGATGAGATGTCTGTGTCCACCTGGGCCCTCTGTCCCATGGACACCTCCATCTCAGGACGTCCAATAGAGGACAGTCGTCAAATGTAGCAAGTAAAAATACAGGAGGCTGCATTACATTTGTATTTCAGATAAACAATGGATAACTTTCTAGCAGAAACAGGTTCTAAGCATTGCATGGGACACACTCATGCCCCTAAATCATTTGTTGTTTATCTGAAATGCCAACATAACTGGATCTCCTGCATTTTATCTGGCAACTCTATGGAAGAGCAAATGACCTGTCTTTGAATTGCCTCTCCGGCTGTGGCCCCAGAGCCTTCTTTGACCAGTTTTTTCTCTTTCCGCCCCGCCCCACGTCGTGGCTCTTTTCACTCTTGCGCTGCTGTCCTGAAATGCTTCTCGGATCTTTCCTTGTCACTTCTCTGTCCATGCTTCTGCCCTCATCCTCTCTTGCCTTTGAGATCATGTTCTCTTTGTAACCTGGCCCCTTTACTCTTTCCTCTGATCATCTCCTTTCCATAATGTCCAAAATGACCTTGTCAAACACAGATCTGCTCTTGTCACTCTGCCCTGTGCAAGCATCCAGTGGCCACTCACGGCCAAAGGCAGGGTGGGGTGCACCTCTCAAAGCCAGACCCCCACCTCACTTTCCAGCAGCTGCCCCCCGACCCCCCAGAGCTCCCATGCACCCAGACCAAAGGACATCATGTCCTGCCACTTGCCGACGCCTTGGCTGCTGCTTGACCTACAATATCCTCCCCTTCCTAACAACAAAAACAAGCAGAGCCATTCTTGTCACTTTCTAACCCATTAGTAATTCCTATAGGCTTTCTTATAACCCTCACCACCTGTCAACCTCTTCTCTTCTTCCTCACCACTAATGCTCTTTCCACATACCAGCATCTTGAGCCCGGACTAATGTAATAGATTTCCGATTAGCCTCACTCTTTCTACACTTGCTTCGCTTCTTGTGTGGGCCTTTATTAGAAGTAGGTCAGATCTTATGCCTCATCTACCTGATGGTCCCTCCCTACTTCATCACACCCAGTCCCCTCGCTGCTTATGGCCGTGCACAGTAGCTGGACTTCCCATGGCCAGAGCCTGACCTTCGGTGCTTGTGAACTTTCTTTGGCCAGTGAAGCCGGTTCTTATGGTGAGCAACAGGCTGGCAGTGCCAGGGAATTAAAGGTCCCAAACCTAGTGATCTTCAACCAATACTTCTCAGGCTTTTGGTATATGACCAACACTGTTTCTTAGTGTTCCCAGCAGGATTAAGCATCAGTGGATTATACCGGTCATTTGCTTAAGCCACCATTCTTTGGTTCTTTCTGGTGTCTGTCTCATTTTCCTACTCATGCATTGGCTCTGCCTTGGGATCACCTCCCAAATGAACTATTTGCCTTGGAATCCTTGACTCAGGGTCTGCTGCTGGGGATTGCCAAAGAGAGCAGTGAACTCTTAGTAATCTTTTTTCAGTGTGTTAGGTCATTAACAGCCGTTAGTGCATGATGAGTAAGAGAACATAAAAATCAAGGGACTATGCAGAATCAAGAGGGTTTTTCAGAATGCCTTTTTATGATACCTCCAGATCAACCTATTTCCTTGTTCTCACTGAAACTCATTGAAACCTGGGGAGAACTCCTTTTTTCTTTTTCTTTTTTATTTTTTTTAAAGTAATCTCTATGTCCAGTGTGGGGTTTGAACTCACCATCCTGAGATCAAGGGTTACATGTTCCACTGACTAAGCCGGCTGGGCACTGCTGGGAAGAATTTCTATTCTAAGCATATTGGGGCTAACTCCCTGCCTGTGTAACTCTCTGCAACCTCTTAAGTCCCCTTTTAGTCACAGAATTAGTGCCTTAGGGCTCCATGTTTATTGTTTTTAACCCTGGTCACAGATTATTGGACCAGGGGGGCCTCTGACTCAAGCTGGACCAATAAAATCCACTCTGTCAGGAATGTGGACTTAGGACTTAGACATTCTAGTTCAGTCTGAATTAAGAAAAACAAAACATTGCTGTAATGGGACAGCCATTTTCCACCTCGTCTTTCCTAACCACGTGAGGTAGGTAACAGAAATCCCTCGTCTGAGGAGAGAGACTCACAAGTAGGCAGAGATGAAAGAGAAAGAAGACGATCTTGCTTCCTGGTTCTTCTCCAGCCTCCTCCAGAAGCCTGACTGCATCTCTGCCCCAGGGTTCTAAGATGCACCCTGGATCCTTATAATGCCGTGTTGTTTTTAATGCCTTACACAGCTCATGGTGGTGTCTGGTATTTGCAACCAAAGGGTTAGAATGAAAACAGTTTCCATGGAGCTTGCTACAAAAGAAGTTAAACGTCTTTGATTTACTTTCCAGGTGGAAGATTTTTTTTGTCCAGATCACCCAGGTGGCCAAAGACAAAGCCCTCTATGCCCACAGGAGGACTTTCTAGATGACAGCAAGGAACACAGTGCTTTGTGTTTTTGTTTCCTGATGATAACCTTTTTGTTTTTTGAAATTTTTCTCCTTTATTTGCCTACCCAAATAGAGTATTTTGATGGCATTTTATTTCTTAAGGCATCCTGTCTCGTAAGTCCTAGATTTGGGGAAAAAAGTGTATCCTGTGGTGATTACCCTTGTAATTAGAAATTACTTTTCCCATGCATGGTTAAAGAGAGGACAGAAGCAATGTCATCTTTCAGCTGTTCCAAATACTTGAAACATTGGGGAATGCTTGGATGGCTCAGTTGGTGGAGACTGTGACTTTTGATTTTGGGGTTGTGAGTTTGAGCTCCATGTGGGGTGGTGAGATTACTTTAAAAAATTTTTAAATCTTTAAAAAAAATGAAAAATTGATATATCAGAATACCAGTTTTCTTTTTTTTTTTTTTTAAAGATTTTATTTATTTATTTGACAGAGAGAAATCACAAGTAGGCAGAGAGGCAGGCAGAGAGAGAGGAGGAAGCAGGCTCCCCGCTGAGCAGAAAGCCCGATGCGGGGCTTGAACCCAGGACCTGGGATCATGACCTGAGCCGAAGGCAGCGGCCCAACCCACTGAGCCACCCAGGCACCCTGAATACCAGTTTTCAAAGAATCTGAGTCAATCAATTGATTTTTCCTACTCTTCCCCTGTTTGCATGATACCATGAAAGGCTCCAGTCCTGAGAAGGTATGCCACTAGTAACATGGTATTGGAGTGGCCATCATGGTAGACAGGCTGCCCCAGTCTCTCTATATTCATCCCTTTTGCTCTGAAACCCTGTAGTCCCATTTCAATATGATTCTGGACCTGTGGTTTGCCTCAGTCAAAAGAATATAGTGGACAAGATGGCCCAAGAGTTTCAAGTCTCAGTTTTAAGAGGTTTTGCATTCATCACTTGTTTTCTGGAATAACTGGTCTTGCTTACGTTCAGACTTCAGCCATGCCAAGAGAACCAGCTCCAGCTCGTGTTCTGAAGAATGAGAATCGACATGGAGAAGAACCAAGTCATTCTCATGGAGGCTAGGGGAGACCAGCCAGCCCCAGACAACCTACTAGCTGACTGCAGACAGGTGGCATCCCTGGCAAGATCAGCAAACCAGGCCCACTTAGCAGAACCATCCAGGTGATCCATAGATTTTGGAGAGCTGATACACTGTTGTTGTTGTTTGAAGCTACTAAGTTTGGGGGGAGATTTGTTATATAGTCTCATTGTAGTAATAGATAGAGCTGGTGTATTTCCAGAGTGCTACTGGAATTACAAATGCTTAAGTCTCTAACATAAAACTCAAAAGGAAAAGATGCTGTAGTTCAAACTACATGTTACTATAAATTTTCAACAGATCTGGAGGCTATATTCTAATGAATGCCTTAATATGAGCTGTCATGTATACATGAAAGTCACTCTTCAGATGACTCAGTGTCACCTGAAAAAGATTAATTCTCCAGAGCTGAGCTTGACCGACTGCAGCCTATGGGTCCAAATCCCACCCATGGCCAGTTCAGTTTTTGTATGTAAAATGCTGGGGGGGACGTATCCCACTCATTTGTTTGCACGTTATCTATGGTTGCTTTTGTGCCACAGTTGTAGGGTTGTATCATTTCAACAGAGACTGTAGAGCCTGAAAAGTCTCTACGGTGTATATATATATATATATATATATATATATATATATATATATATTACATTTTTTTCCCCTGTTTCTTCTCTTTATTAGGCAAGACAGAGCACAGGCATGTGTAAATCCATCAGGAAAAATAAGTCTTTCATAGGCATCTACGGATTTGGCTCAGAGAGGTCAGATCTTCTGTCCTGGGCCAGAGTCAGACCAAGACAGTGGGCGGACCCCAGCACTACTTAGCTTGTGACATTTAGAAAAGAAAATGAGCGGTGTGCTGACTTGAGCAATCAGACCCTATGCTAGGAGGCCCACTGTGCACCTCACCATGAGCCAGTCCCCGCTGCTTTCCTCAGAGGAAGGGCTGGTCTGCCCACAGGCCAGCCGCAGGGCCACAAGTCTCCACACATGTTAGGCACCCAAAACCACGGTCATTTACTTCATAGAGTCCATTCCTGAGGACAGTGGCAAACCATGACATGAACACGAAGAAAGTGGGATCCCCAAACTGATGACTCCCCAGTGGGTCAAAAGTAAAAACAAAGCATAGTCCTCCATAGGTTCATAAGGCATATGGTAATATATATATAGTATAAAATATATGCCACGTGACCCTTCATAGAAAGTTTGCCAACCCCAGGTCCATAGAATCTAAAACTAAGGTTCCATGTGCTAATAATGGGAAAGAGGTGCTGTATGGACAAGGGCAGAGAAAAAAAAATTGCAAATAAGAGGCAAACCCTGAAGTTGCAGAGGTATGTGCCCCAAATAGCAGCCACCCCCTTGAGTGGAGGTGTTTTGCACACGGACCCTTGCACGCAGCCTGCACCATGGAGGGAAGCAGCAGGGGTGTATTTAATTAATGACCAATAGCAATTTCTCTTCTCAACAACAGGGAGCCCAGCTTGTTCTAAATATAAGCATCATCCTTAAACTCCTTGAAAAACCACTCTTCTCTGTACTCAACATCTCAGAGTCTGTGATCCTTCTCTCTGGGGTGCAACTTTTTTTGGAATATAAGAAACGATAGAGAAAAATATTGTCAAGAGATTGATTCCAATTAACTCAGCTACTGATTTACTGTCTAACAGATAAATACAGGGACAATTATGAAGATTAAGCCAGCTTCTTACAGGTGATGGATCCCAGATACACAAGTAATTCCTTCTCTCAATGATCCATTTTATCACGAAAATGCTGGGAACAAAAACGTGTGGGTGAATGACATGGACAAAGTTTTCTTTCCAAATTTGTCTTCATTGAAATGTATAAGGGAAGGGCATAATCTAAAGGAACACCTTTATAAGACTTTGTAAGGTAAATAATTCTATACTGTGATTACCTAGGTGTGTCTGCTTCCCCTCTCCCACCTTCTTCTCACCCCATGTGTTCAACTCCTGCTATGTGTCAAGCATTGTGCAACGCCCACCCCCTGACTTGAATCCTGAAGAAGTGTGTCAAGGTCAACATATCCAAGTAGACACTATTGATTTCTCTACCCAAACCTGTTCTGCCCAGTCCTCCCCAGTGCAGTATAATGGCAGCATCCCCACTAAGTCTGCCCCTCACTACATACTTTGGTTTCTGTTCCCCTTATTTCTCCCATCCAATACATCCTGGAATTATGGCATTCTTCCATTGAACTCTAACCTGTATCTGGCGAGCTCTGCGCATCCCTGTTGCCATCACCATCACCACAGTCTCTGGCCCCGGCATCTCCCCTAGTTGCCTGAGCATCTATGAGTGGTTCCATTGCTTCCATTCTACCCTCTAGGATCCGTCTTCCTCACAACGGCCAGAGTGATCTTTTCAAGATTTCAGTCAGGTCAGATCCTTTCCCTGCTCAAACGAATGGCTTCTCTTGCTCCTCAAATTCCAAACCTTTCAGTGCTATCTCTAAGAACCTGCATGATGGAGTCCCTTATCATTTCTCTGACTCTACCTTCAACCCTCAGCCATCTAGCCATCTGGACTTCTTCCTGTTCTTCCACACCACCGGCTTATCCTACCTCCTCAGTGCCTTTGCACTTGCTCTTCCTTTGGCCTGGAGGACTCTGCCCACAAACAACCCCATTGCTCTCTCCCTTACTCTGCTCTGGTAGTTCTCACATGGGGGCAGTTTTGCCTCACAGGGACATTTGGCAGATGTCCAGAGCCATATCTGATCGTCGCAATGGAGGAGGTTGCTACTGGCATCCAGTGGGTAGAAGCCATGTGTGCTGCTAAACATCCTACATACACAGGACAGCCCTAGGACATGTGGTTACCTGGCCCCCAGCGTCAGCGGTACGAAAGATGAGAACCCCTGCCTCACTCAATTCTTTGCTCAATTGTTTCCTCCTTAGTGAAAACTATTTTTTTCTTTTTTTAGGGAGAGAGAGAGAGAGCAAATGTGAGGGGGTGGAGGGGAAGAGAGAGAGGGAGGGAGAGAATAGTAAGCAGGTGCCAACCTCAGTGCAGTGTCTGACTCAGGGCTCAATCCCACAACCTTGAGATCATGACCTGAGCTGAAATCAAGAGTCAGCCGCTTAACCAAATGAGCCACCCAGGCATTCCCAGAGAAAACCTTTTTTTTTTTTTTTTAAGATTTTATTTATTTATTTGACAGACAGAGATCACAAGTAGGCAGAGAAGCAGGCAGAGAGAGAGGAGGAAGCAGGCTCCCCGCTGAGCAGGACCCTGGGATGGTGACTGGAGCCAAAGGCAGAGGCTTTAACCCACTGAGCCACCTAGGCACCCAGAGAAAACCTTTTTGATGTACACTTTCCAACATACCCTTTTCCTTCTCCCCCCGCCACTCCTTATCCAGCTTAACACTATGTGGAATTAGAGTATGTATTTATGTTTTTGTCTTCATCCCCACCTGTATGTAAGGTCTCTGAGGGTGGGAGCTTTTCCTTGTTCACCACTGGTTGGTTCTTCATTGTCTAAGACAACGCCCAACGCAGAGTAGGTCTTTGATAAATGTTGATAGATCTCTGAGGTTCAGAGAGGTTAGCTAACTTGTCCAATGTCACACGCGGCGAGTAAGGAGCAAGTGTGCCCATCGGCCTATCAGCCCCTTAAAGCCACAGCACAGACGCATACAATCCAAGGACAGCTTCGTGCTTTTTATGCTTTAAGACAATTTTCTCGTCTTTCCCCTTCCAATTTCCACACTCTCTCCATGCTTTATTGTAATCCCCTCATATATAGAAATTCTAGAGCCATTAAAACCCAGATCCTCTGACCCCTTGACAAATGCTTATTTCTTGTATCTTTCCGACTTTGCTTTCTAATGTGAAAATGGCTAATACAAGTTAGGTAGAAGTGCGAGGTAGTTAGGAGGCAGATCACACATGGCCTGTCAGTCTATCAGCAAACCCCATTGTCAATATTGGATTAATTGCTTGCTTAACCTCCAACGCTCCATAGCTTTTCCCTCCCAGACAAAATTACCAGTCTCCTTTGACACCAACTTGGCAATAACAGAGGAAGACTTGAAATGATTATCCTAACTTAAGGACAGCATGAATTCCAGGCTCTTTTTTATGAACATAAAATGGTGTCCTTTGTTTTCACAAAAGCAATTGAGCTTTAAAAAAAAAAAAAAAAGAAGGCATTTGTTTTCCCTTCTGGACTTTTCTGTACCTTAAAATAACTTCAAATTTTATTTTTTGAAGACTTGATATTTCTGTATTTTAGCATTGGACATTTTCATTTGGCCTTTGCCCATTTCTCTGGATTTTTCTTGATTCCATCTCAGCTCCTGAGTCCACATGGGGGCATGTGTGTACGCACATGCATGCATATGCACGTGTGTGTGAACATGCAAAGCCTACTCATTTCTGATGCTGAGTAAATGGCCGTTGTTACCATGGAAAGGATCTTGACTGGAGAATGCTGGTTATGAAAGGGAGCCCCCAGCTGGATACTACCAAGGTTGTGAAATGGAAGGTGCTACTTCCTTTCTGGAAGGAGGATGCCAGACTTTGGGCAGTGGGCTTGCCTTTCTGCCCTTATCAAGAGCCCTGTGCTTCTCATGGCACTGAAGCCTGTTCCTTAAAAAATTAATTTCCTGGCAATCCTCCTAGTGTACAGCTGAACACCTCAGTTTCTCTTTGGGGATTTCCTGTCAACCTTGACCTCCCGTGGCTCTGGCTGGGGGAATAGCCTGCAGACTAGCCTGGTTCCTCCGTTAGTCTGAATTACCTCTTTCTTGGGAGACAAGCTGCATTTGTTCCCCTTCCATAATCCTTCTGAGGTCTTCAACTTGAGAGAAGCCCTGAAGCTCTTTGAATCACATTCCAGCAGCTGTTGTGTCGGCTGCAAAATTTAAATTAGCCAAGCCCAGGAGAAAGTGACTAAGGCAATTAATGTTTCAAGGAGGTAGTATATATTGAACATGAGGCAGGATGTCATGGAGTGGAAAGGATTCAAGCTTTGGAGGAAGGCATTGGTTCAGATTTTATTCTACTGCGTATGAGCTACGGGACTCACGCTAAATCATGGAACCTCTCTGGGCTTTAATGTCCCCCACAGAATAGGATTTATAATGTCTGCCATTTTAGAGTTTAGGAAAAGATTAAGAATAACATGTATGTGATGCCTAATAAGGCAACTGACACCTAGTAGGGCTTTGTATTTTTACTTAAAATTTCAATTATGGGGTATTTGCTTTCTGTGAAAACCCCAGTGCCTGTTTGCACATAGAGACAGTCCATGATTGGGTTCTATTAGGTTTCTTCCAATATCTACCTTGTGACCTTGGGTCCGCAGTGTCCCCTCCTTGGGCTCTGAAATGCCACTCTTTGAGGAAGCCAAGTGTGCCTTTTTAGTGTGTGCACTAATTGAGATCCCCTCGGACTTGTGGCCTTGTGTGGGCTCAATCACTTGCATGGTAGTCTAAGTATCTAGCCTAACTCATGGAGGCCTTCGGTCCTCACGTGACTAACTGCCTCAGGCCAGCCCGTTCTGCAGAAACCCGTTGCAGTGCGGAGCAATTACAATGAACTTTGAAAAACAACAGTCCCCACCTTTGGGTTGAGTTTAAAGATTTGCGAAGTAATACCACAATAAAATGTCTCATTTATAATTCCCCATGGCCTTGAGAGGTGTATATGATAATTTTGAGCCCAAATTATACCCAAGGAAACCGAGGCCTAGAGGCAGTTCTTCTGAGAGTGGCTGGATAGAGGATTTTTTTTTAAAAGATTTTATTTATTTATTTGACAGAGAGATCACAAGTAGGCAGAGAGGCAGGCAGAGAGTGGGGGGAAGCAGGCTCCCTGCCAAGCAGAGAGCCCGATGCGGGACTCGATCCCAGGACCCTGAGATCATGACCCGAGCTGAAGGCAGAGGCTTAACCCACTGAGCCACCCAGGTGCCCCTGGGTAGAGGATTAAAACCAGATTTCCCGTCCCCATGGGCTGCCCCCCTACAGTATGCTGGGTGTTCTATCATCCAGAGACTCAGAGCCTCCTGACATTCCCCTGTCGGCCTCATTAAACCCCTGCCTGCCCAGCTTATATTGGATAATGTCACCAGGCCACATCCCTTCAAATTGGTGTCATTTTTTTCTGGCTCTCATCCAATTATAGTTAGTAATGGCTTTTCAACAGAAGGCCTTAATGCCTTTTGGCAGAGTATGAATGCATAATAACGATGACAATGGTGAGAATAATAGCACCTAATATTTATTCAGAGCTTGCAAAGGCACTGGGGTAAGTGCTTAACAGAGGTGAACCAACTGAATCCTCATCTCATGAGCTTTACAACAGCACAGTGCAGAACTTGGTGTGTCTAACCCCATGTAACAAATGAAGAAACTGACATACACAGACAGGGGACTTGTCCAGCATCACACAGCAGGTGTGTGGAAGAGTTTGGCTAAAGAACTCAGCTCTTTTTGATTCCAGAGCCCTGTATGATTGCCAAATTATATGCTGCCCTTTCAATAATGGCCTAGACTTTCAAAGCACAAACCCATTCACTTTTCTGTGTGTGCTAGGTGCCCAGTATTCTATTAGATGTTGGGCAGATGTCACCCCTGCCTGGAGAAGCTATGAATCTGTGGGGAAAACAGACGGACAACCAGGTTCAATCCAACTCAGCAAATGAGACATTATAGTGATGGATCACAGAGCATGCAAGAATGCAGAGAAGGGAGCAATCAGAGCTTCCAGACGTGCCTCTCTCCCGGTTTCCTGGAGTTTCCTTGCAGCATGGCCCCCAAACGCCAGTCTTCGCTCCCGCCTCAAACGAAGAAACCGAGACTGCCTCCTGCCCCCAAGCCAGGGCAGACGTCAACATCTCAGCACTTGCATAAGGGAGAAAAAGAACAGCAAGAAGCAATTGAACATATTGATGAAGTACAAAATGAAATAGACAGACTTAATGAACAAGCCAGTGAGGAGATTTTGAAAGTAGAACAGAAATATAACAAACTCCGCCAACCATTTTTTCAGAAGAGGTCGGAATTGATCGCCAAAATCCCCAATTTTTGGGTAACAACATTTGTCAACCATCCACAAGTGTCTGCACTGCTTGGGGAGGAGGATGAAGAGGTGCTGCATTATTTGACAAGAGTTGAAGTGACAGAATTTGAAGATATTAAATCAGGTTACAGAATAGATTTTTATTTTGATGAAAACCCTTACTTCGAAAATAAAGTTCTCTCCAAAGAATTTCATCTGAATGAGAGTGGTGATCCATCTTCAAAGTCCACTGAAATCAAATGGAAATCTGGAAAGGATTTGACGAAACGTTCAAGTCAAACACAGAATAAAGCCAGCAGGGAGAGACAGCATGAGGAACCAGAGAGCTTCTTCACCTGGTTTACTGACCATTCTGATGCAGGTGCAGATGAGTTAGGACAGGTCATCAAAGATGATATTTGGCCAAATCCATTACAGTACTACTTGGTTCCCGATATGGATGATGAAGAAGGGGAAGGAGAAGAGGATGATGATGATGAAGAAGAAGAAGAAGGATTGGAAGATATTGATGAAGAAGGAGATGAGGATGAAGGTGAAGAAGATGAAGATGATGATGAGGGGGAGGAAGGAGAGGAGGATGAAGGAGAAGATGACTAATGGAACACTGATGGATTCCAACCTTCCTTTTTTAATTTTCTTCAGTCCCTGGGAGCAAGTTGCCGTCTTTTTTTTTTTTTTTTCCTTTTTCTTTTTCTTTTCTCCTCTCGTGCTCATTTGCCCTGTTTTTTGAAGTCTCCTTTTTCTCTCCCTTTATACTATGGTTCTCAGCTTATTTTGGGGGGAAATACCTTGAGCAGAATACAGTGGGAAAAGAATCTCTACCCCTTTTTGTTCCAAATTCATTTTTGTCCCTTCCTGTCTCAACAAAAACAAAAACTTTATGGAATCAACACCACCGTGCTCTGTGGGAAAAAAGAAAAACCTTCTGCTCCCTTAGCTCTGCTGGAAGCTGGAGGGTGCTAGGCCCCTGTGTAGTAGTGCATAGAATTCTAGCTTTTTTCCTCCTTTCTCTGTATATTGGGCTCAGAGATTACACTGTGTCTCTATGTGAATATGGACAGTTAGCATTTACCAACATGTACCTGTCTACTTTCTCTTGTTTCAAAAAAAAGAAAAAAAAACTTTAAAAAATGGGGTTATAGAAGGTCAGCAAAGGGTGGGTTTGAGATGTTTGGGTGGGTTAAGTGGGCATTTTGACAACATGGCTTCTCCTTTGGCATGTTTAATTGTGATGTTTAACGGACATCCTTGCAGTTTAAGATGACACTTTTAAAATAAAACTCTCTCCTAATGATGACTTGAGCCCTGCCACTCGATGGGAGAATCAGCAGAACTTGTAGGATCTTATTTGGAATTGACATTCTCTATTGTAATTTTGTTCCTGTTTATTTTTAAATTTTCTTTTTGTTTCACTGGAAAGGAAAGATGATGCTCAGTTTTAAACGTTAAAAGTGTACAAGTTGCTTTGTTACAATAAAACTAAATGTGTACAAAAAAAAAGAATGCAGAGAAGGGAATGAGAAACTTTCTGAGAGTATCAGGGACTGTTCCAGAAACATTGGAGGAAGAGAAATTTATTTGGAGGAGAATTGAAGTATGTTTCAAGGAAGAAAAATAGTAGTTACAAAGGCATGGCAAGAGCATAGCATATCTTCCTTTTCTTTTCTTTCTTTTTTTTAAGAGAGAGAGTGAAAACATAGCATATCTTTTTAAATATCATTTTTTATATGGTTGAAACACAAAGAATAGGGAAGAGAAAAGAAGGAAGATAAAATAGAGAAAAAGAATCTGAAGGGAGACAGATTATATACCAATCTAGAAAGTTGGACTGACCACTTAAAAACAGAAAAGCACACAATGTTTTGAGTGGAGAAGTGCCAGGATGAGACCCAATTTTGGGAAAACATTCTGTTGGCTGGAAGGCAGCAAAGGGGAACAATGGGAGAGAGTCCAGTGAGCAAGTGATTATCAAAGTCCAGCAATGATGTGGGCCGGATCTAAGACTCTGGAAACTAGCATGCAAACAGAAGAAAACATTGAGACACACTGGACAGAATTTGTTGGTATGGAAGTCAGATAGGGGAGATGAAGAAGCTGAGGTGAGACACACACTCTGGCTTGGGGAGAGTAGGGAGATGGTTTTACTCTTCATCCAGATAGCCAAAACAAAAGAAGAAGCAGGCTCTAAGGGAAACACTGCATTTGGTTTTGGTTTTATGATATCTAGATGGGGAGGTCCAGAGGGCCTCAGAGAGTAAGACTTTGTTTTTATTTTTAAGTAAGCTCTGTGCCAGATATGGCACTTGAACTCATAACCCCAAGATCAAGAGTCACATGCTCTACGGACTGAGCCAGCCAGGTGCCCCTGAGAGTAAGAATTTGAAGTTCAAGGAAGAAGTCTTGTTAATAGACACAAATCAGGATGGCTGTAGATTTCACCTCAAATTTCCCAGTGGCCCTGTTGATTACCTGTTCAGGGTCCTAGCTAATCATTCTAAGGCAGTAATTCTCAGGCAGAGATGATTTTGGTGTACAGGGAACATTGGGGAAGCTACTGGCATTTAATGGGTAGAGACCGAGATGCTGCTATACAATGCACAGGACAGGTCCCTGCAGCAAAGAATTATCCAGACGAAATATTAGTATTGCTGAGGTTGCTAAGAGTATTTCTTACCCAAGTGAGGCCAATGAGATTTTTCCCTCTGAGGCATTTGAAGACTCAATGGTAGTACTTAGAGATGGAGGGCAGCTGGACCCACCATATTTTGGCACTAGCCCAGAGAGATGGTGAGTTAAGCACTTGGTAATGCTGTCTTTAAGCTTTTCCAGTTGTTTTGTTTTTCCTTTGCTTTTGTGTTTTACCCTAAGAACCTTCCAAAAAATTTTATTTTATGTTCAAGCTAAGCTTTTGTTAGGCCTAGTTTATTTATAATTGAAGAACTTGTACTCATTGGTGCTCTTGGTTGCTGAAGACAGAAATCCAGTTCTAGATAGTGCAAGTTAAACAAAAAAAACAACCTTAATGGCTTATGATTCTGGGAAATCTGGATATTTGTTGCTCTCAGGAATATATGAATCCAGGATTTCAAGTATGTCATCAGACATCTATCCCCTTTCTCCTTACCTGGGTTCTGTTTGTGTTCAGTATTGTTTTCAGAGATCTGTTTTCTGTGAACATAAGAGAGAGAAGAATGGGCTGGGCAAGCATAGACTATAGTTTCTACTCTCCTCCTTAACAACTAATATATTGTTAGTGAACATAACTGTCACATTGTTTTTATATGCATGAATATTAATTGTTGGAAGAGCTGAAACAACCCTAGGGACCTGCTCTCAGTAGCCTCAGAAGTCACACACTGCCATCAGTGCCCGGAGTCCAAATCCAGTGATTCTCAACCAGAGACTCACTCTCGTGCAACCGTGTTGGCATCTCTCTTGGTGGGGAAGGGCCAGAGAAGCCATACTGGATTCTTGCTGTGTAGCTTAAGATATTCACTCAATAGACTTTCAGAAACTCTCTATCCATGTTATAAAAACAGCCCAAGTCTCTCATTTGACTCAGAAGATTGGATTACTTTTTCACCGTTATTTGCTAGGGTTTGAAGTCATGCTGTTACTTCAGCCCTGGCCCATAAACCACTCCTCTAGGCTCTTTTTCCTGAAAGCTGGAGCAGTTGGAGACAATTCCCAGCTTTCCATGGAAATCATGTACTGAAGGCTGTAGAGCCTCTACAAGCCCGGGCCCCAGATGACTGAATGGGAAGAGCCTTCTGCCACTCTGTTTCCCTACCCAGAACTGTTATGCAACCCTGAATTAAGCCTCTCGTGTTGTGCTACTATACATTTTAGGTCCATTTGTTCCAGCGTTAGCTTACCCCCAACCAGAAGTTACTTATTTGTTAGTTTCGCTCTATCATGCTCATTCTATGTGATGGGCTTTTGTAGGATTACAAATAATGCTTCTTCCTCTCAGCACACGACAGAGAAATTCTGACCCCATGGTAGTTGTATTTTGAAACAGGTATCATGCTGTTCATCTCCCTGTTGAATTTCCTGTGTGAGTTTCACTTGTCCTGACTACAAAGACCACTAAGGAGAAATGACATCATTTCTTCAAGATCTTCAGCAAGGCTTGCTCAAACTTAAATTAGAAACAGAGAACCATGCATCAATTTTGAAGGAAGCTTTAAACTTTGTCACAATAGCTTTTTTTTTTTTTTTTTTTTTTGTCTCGGATTTTCCATGGCCCTGGGCTTTGTTTCCAAGGCTTCCTCCCTTCAGGTTGTTAGCATGCTGTTTCTATTTTTAGAGGACTCTCTGTTTCCCTCCTCCCTCAGTTGCTCAAAGAAAGACCCTAAATGAGTCTTTCATGATGAAAGGGGAGGAAGTCTCGCTTCTGTAATGCTTTGCTGAACAGTCTGCCACTCAGCTAAGAGTCTTGGAAGGGCTCGGCCTGGGAATGAGGGAGATCATTACATAACAGCAACAGCAGTGACACAAACAGCACCCCTTCCCCCACCTGTTATAGTACAGGACCACTGCCACCAGCATCACCCTGCGCTCCATAACAACAACAACAACAGGAGCAGCGTAGCTTCCTTCTTGTGGCTGCTGCTTGTGGAGCGTTTTCTGTGGGCCAGAATGTGTCTTCTACAGACATTGTATTGTTTGCTCACCACGACTTTCTCTGAGGCCAGTATTACCCACCTCCCCCATTTTACAGGTGAGAAAACCTAAGGTCAGGATGGTGAAGTAGCTTATCTTGTCTCATAGCGGTACTGAACCCTGGCTCAAAAGCTTCAGCTCAGAAATGGTCTGAATGATCTCCCTCACCACCCGTGCTTTGGGAAGGCAAAATGGGGGACTGTGTTTCCTGACATTGGGAATTTGTATTTGAGGCACCTGGGTGGCTCAGTTGGTTGAGCGACTGCCTTCGGCTCAGGTCATGATCATGGCGTCCCAGGATGGAGTCCCACATCGGGCTCCCTGCTTGGCGGGAAGACTGCTTCTCCCTTTGACACTCCCTCCTCTCATGCTCTCTCTCTTTAATAAATAAATAAATAAAAATCTTAAAAAAAAAAAGGATTTGTATTAGAAGAATACACAGAGGGAGGAGGGGAAATGTTTGGGGAGAAGGAAAACAGGATATTTTGAGTTGGCAGAGCTGGAAGTACTTGTTGAAGTAGAGGGGTGCTGTGTTGTTGCTGTGGAACTGTCCATATGAGGGATACAGTGCTTTGACATTGACTGAAGCACTGGCCCAGAAATGGGCCAGAACACTTGAACTTGAACTTGAGTTTCTCTAGTCTCTGTAGCTCCTGTGACCAGTTTGTACTTTCTGATTCTGATGTATTTTCTGAATCTTTGTGATGGGTGCATTGTATCTGTATACACTCCAAGCAACGTGTTTATTTTGCACTTTTTTCCTGTTGTTTTATTTCTTCATTTTCCCCCTCATTTTTTTTTAAAAGATTTTATTTATTTTCGAGGCACAGTGGGCACATGAAAGAGCACGTGAGAGAGTGAGTGTGTGGGGGGAGGGGCAGAAAGAGGGGAAGAGAAGCAGAATCCCTGCTGAGCAGGGAGCCCACAGAGGGGAGGGGTGGTCCATCCCAAAATAGGAGATCATGACATGAGCCAAAACAACCAGGAGTCAGCCCCTCAACTGTCAGAGCCACCCAGGCACCCCAGGAGAACTACTTTCTAATTCCGTTTTGCCTCTACTAGATGGTAAGCTTGGGCAAGAGACTTGCTCTCTCTGGGATTCAGATTTTCTCCTCTATAGAGGAAAGAGCATGGGTAAATGGTCCTGGAGGCCTCTTCCAGCTCAGAGAGTGCAGGATTCTTTGACTCAAAGTCCTGTGATAGAGTCATAGAACCAGAATGATGGTCCCCACCAGCATCTTACCAGAAGGGTGAATTATGCTCACTACCTTCTACTGAACACTTTTTCTGTGCCAAAGACTCAAATGTGAACATGTGGTATTTTATTTCATCTTCTCCACAGTACAGGAAAACAGGCACTGTTTTTATTTCTGTTTTGTAGAAAAGGAAACAGTGTGAAGTTGACTAGGATAATAACTGATAGAGCTCATGCCAGTCTGACTCATAAGCACTATATTCTGCTGCCTCCCACCTTTGCGGCGATGGCCCAGAACATCTGTGCTGTGGAATCATCTTGCATGTGGAGGCCTGTGTGGGAATACGGTGGAACCCCTTGATCTGTAGTGTGCAGTAGGACATAAGAACACAATCCAGATCCATCCATATTACCAGTTCTGTCCCACGGTGGGAATGTATAACTCCAGTAACATCACCATCATTGTCATCTCATCGTGCTATCAATCCCTTTTTGGTGACTTACTATGTACCTAGCACAATTCTCGGTGCTTTCCATTGGTCAACTTGTTCCATCTGAACAGCAACCCCATGGAATATGTCCCATTATTATTCCCATCTGCATATGAGAAAATGGAAGCACAGAAGGTGTTGGGTGTCTTGGCTGGGTTTTGTGGCCATATCTGGCCCGGTACATGGCAGAGCAAGGAGTCTGGCTTCAGAAACCATCCTTGTTCCCGTGCCACTGCTCTACCATTGCAGAGTCTCCAGTACTTAGCCACTTCGGCATTTGTACTGGCTTGGTGGCCTGTTAAGTTAGAGCTTGGACTGCATTTCTCTGTTACTGAGAAATCCCAAGAGGAATGAGAGCCATTTGAGTCAAGGTTATCTGGGTGCTAACATGGGGTTTAGAAGGGTGCGATCCCAGGTTGTCTTTGTTTCCTGGTACATTTGAGTAATTGCAAATGCTTTTTGCCTGAAAAGAGTGGGTAAAGTCCGAAAGTCCACACTTTTTAATGTTAGGATTCTTTTTTAGAATGGCACTTAAGAATGGCATTTTTCTGGGTCCTTATCATTGTCTGAAAGCTGTGTTGTTACTCTGGTGTTCCCAGAGTATCTTTCCTTCATCTGCTCCCAGTTACCCCTGAGCTGGGGCAAGCCACGTTACCCTACACCCTGAGCAATCCCACTGGTAAATGTGTTTCCAGCTGCAGAACTGGAGAGCATTCTTGAAGAGAAGACACACAGGCCAAGACTGGCCATTCCACAGACACCTGTGATGACCCTTCACTTAGGTACTGTGTCATCATTCATTTATTCCCATTCATACATTTGTTAAAAAATTGCATGCTGACTCACAACCGGATTTTTTAAGAGACACCATGGGGAATACACAAAGTGAATAAGAGGGGCTCCTGGGTGTCTCATTCAGTTAAACATCTGCCTTCGGCTCAGGTCATGATCCCAGTGTCCTGAGACGGAGCCCTCATTGGGATCCCTGCTCAGTGGGGAGCCGTTTCTCCCTCTGTTCCTCCAACCACTGGTTCTCTCAATCTCTCTCTCTCAAATAAATAAAGAAAATCTTTTTTTTTTTTTTTTTTAAAGGAGAACGAGGGAGCCTGGGTGACTCAGTGGGTTAAGCCTCTGCCTTTGGCTCAAGTCATGGTCTCAGGGTCCTGGGATTGAGGCCCACATCGGGCTCTCTGCTCAGCAGGGAGCCTGCTTCCCCATCTCTCTCTGCCTGCCTCTCTGCCTACTTGTGATTTCTCTGTCAAATAAATAAATAAATAATTCTTTAAAAAAAAAAAAAGGAGAACAAGACTTATGCAGAATCCACAAAGATCCACTGGCCAGCTTCCTAAGATGTGGAACTGAGGCATAGATAAGGGAAGAACCAATTAATCACGAATGAGATTAAGACACAATTGTATTATTCATGAAACAAATATTAAGTGGTGAAAAGTCACCATGTTCAACATTTGGTCTTCAGACAACAAGAGGAACATTTTGGCTGTGAAATAACAAAATTATTCTTCAGACTAGAAAAAGAAGAGGAATAAACATGGCATGTTTTCAAAATATATAACTTTTAATTGCAAATTAAAAGACATCTTGAGTATTTTTTTTAGAAGTTGGCTTGATTTTTTCCCTATGATTATTTAGCAAGGTTAAAAATAGGTCAGGTTGCACTGGTAGTTCATTTGAACTCAACCTCTGATCTTAGCCTTGAGGATCTCAAGGCTTATTGTCAATCAGGAATAGGTACAGTTCCTAAGAGGGATCTGAAAGCCATTTGTAATTAAGCAAGAAGAGGGAGAGAGACTGAGGTTGTTGCTTAAGGAGACATTATAAGTGTTGGAGTACAGACTTCCCTCAGCAGTGACAGATCCATTTGTCCTCTGGAAAGGAGACAGCTGAGGGCAGGCAGGGGGACAATACTTCCTTTCCAGGGATGTTCACCCACTCTGATATCTGCAGGTGGCTTTGCTGGATTATTTCAAGAGCATAAGAGGCAGCAATGATGAAACAGTTCATGGGTTCCATGACCCAGTGAGATAACAGCTGATGACAGACATTCACATTCACGTGCCTCTTCTCCCTGAGTTTCCAAGAATCTCAAACTGTATATAATAAGTGTGTACCAGGTTTCTCTTAACTTGTCTATCCCACACTATGGATGTCATCTACCACTGTTGTTGTTATGTTCTGTCGACCTACCTTCCTAATTGGTCTACTTCCTTTCTTTCTATTCACTTACTCTCTTCCAATTCCAGCCACAAAGAGACTCTTATCCCACTCCTATCTTTATTTCTGATAGTTGTGTCCTGAATCGTTTATCTTCATAGACTAGCAAAATAGAATTCTGAGTTAAGGAGGCAATTTTTGTGCGGTAGAAGTGATACTGTGGCAACTCACTTACCTATAGTCCATTTACCTGGCAAACTCATTGCTTTGAAATAACAATGAAAAGCCAAGATGAAGGAAGAAAAGATCCTTGGGGGTCAGAAAGCCCAAATACTCTATCTCCTAGGAGAATTCCTCAGACCTTGACTGACATTTAGTTAGCTCTTGTTGTGTATAGTTTTAACAAACTGATTTATTTGGGCTCTCAAATCAGCAGATTAATTATACTAGCTACTTTCGGGTAGTCCGAGTGGATGTTCTAGACTAGTGCCTGTCAACAGAACTTTCTACAATGATGGGAACGTTCTGTATCTGTGCTATTCAATATGGCAGCTGCCAGCCACATATCACTATTGAACTATGAAATATGGCTAATGTGACCGAGGAACTAAATTTTTCATTTAACTTTCATTAGTGTAAATTTGAACATAAAAAGACACATGTGGCTGAGAAGCTACCATATTAGCAGAGCAGCTTGGAACAGACTAATTGCTTACAGTGAAGTAAACCAAAACATTATAGTATAGGGTTATTTAGTATAGAGACAAAGTAGCATTTAAAGTACCAACAATCATAGGATATCATTGAATTATAGCCCTGATCATCCATTTGATTATCTACTCTTCATCTGATAAATATTTATAAGCAGTTACTATGTGCTGGCACTCTTCTCAGTGCTAGGGTTATAACCATGAACAGAATGCAGAGAAATCTTTGTCTTCATGAAGTATATTCAGAGGGGGGATGTAGCCACTCAATAAATAAGTAAAACAATTTATATAGGGTGTCAATTGATGATGAACAGTATGTGCAAATCAGGGAAAAGGGATCAGGAGAAGGAAAAGACTTGAGAGCTGCAATTGTAAATAGGAAGGCAGAGGGAGGTCTCATTGAGAAGGTGAAGGAGGTGAGGGGGTAAAGTCAAGGTCACCTGGTAAAACAGCATGCCAGCTAGGGGGAACTAGGCTCAAAAGTCCTGAGTTTCAAGGGTTTCTGGCAGGGTTGAAGAACAGCAGTTGGGTGAGTATCCATTCTAAGAGATGGAAACAGATGATGACTTACATGAGGGTATAAGCCATGAAGGTGGATGTGTATCACTAGAAAGGCCATTAGCATTTGTTCACAATTTGGATGTGACTTGTGAGAGCCAAAGAGAAGTGCAGGATGCTTCCAAGGATTTGGCCCAAACAAATGAAATGATGGAGTTATTGTTTACTGAGATGGTTGGTCATATTTATAATGAAATCTTGACCTACAAGAAGAGGTTGAATCAGACATAGCCACCATTTCTTCAGGCTGGGTCCGGGTAAGACACTGAGCATGGGCTTGAATGTGGCCTTAGAATCATTCCTAATATAGTTCTCCTGGAAGCCTCCACATGCCCAAGTTGGCAATCAAGATGAAACCATCACTGGATTCAGTTACTCATGTGATTCAGTTTGGAAGGTAGGAAAATGTATGACCCATCTCATGAAGAACCCTAACTAAGAAATGACTTAATTTTTATAAAATATAGTCAACTCTTAATATGCTTCACTTCTCTGCAATTCCTTCCTTGGGGAACTCATGCGAGGAAAAGATTGGCAGAACCATGCAGAATTATACTGGGAACCCTCTGCTTGTGACTGTAGCGTCTTTCATCATAGAGTGGAATCTCGTATGATATGGGGACACTGTAACTTGATTCATTTAAGGGCAGGACTCATGTTTCATGCATACCCACCTGTCTAGTGCTTGGATCATTGTAAGTGGTCAGTAAATTTGGTTAATTTGAAAATTTTTGAGTTAACAAAGGACCTAATTTTAAAGTGAACTCACCATATTCCTAACACCATTAAGCATTTATGAAGTACCTACTGTGAGCTGAATACAAGAGGTCTAGTAATGTCAAACATGGGAAGAACAATATGGGTAATATGCAATCATCACTAAGCCAATATTTCTCGAGAACCTACTCCGTGTCACATGCTAGGCTAGACGTGGGTACAAAGAGTTGTGTAAGATTCCATTCTGGTCCTCAAATAGCTCAGGGTTTCACAGAGATGCTCTCAATCTAATCTATTGGCTTCATGAAGCATCACAGATTCCCATAAGCATGAACCTTGGGCAGAGATCTCCGAGAATTACATCGTCTGACTTCTCTCCTGAGGCATGCAGGCTGATACCCCGCTGTCCAGGTAAATGGCTGAGGGTCAGAGAGTCTTAGGAGCTTCCCCCAGGGCACATACCTGAGCCTTGGTAGAAAGCGTTCACCCCCGGGACCATTTTACCCTTCAAGGAACGTTTGGCAATGTCTAGAGACATTTTTGGCAGTCACACTGGGAGATGCTACTGGCAGCTAATGAGTAGAGGCCAGGGATGCTATTAGACATCTGGTCACAGGTCAGCCCCCACAGCAAAGACTTGTCTAGGCCAAAATGCGGACAGAGCCACAGCTGAGAAACCCTGCTTACATGTACACTGTAGATCAACAGACTTGCGGCTCTTCTTACTCCAAGTCCGAAGGAGAGGATGAAGTAAGAAGCAAGCTTGAGAAAGGCATATATGACACAAAGCCTCCTGAAACCACGAGGGCTCCCTGTGTGTGCGCCGGATGGCGGGGGAGTGTTTGCTTACACAGGTGCTCCGATGGCTCAGCTTGGTTTTCATCTGACCAGGCTTTGGACTTCTTTTGGAATCCACCAGGGATTTTAAGTTCTGAAACAATAGGATATATCCTTAAATTGTTTATATTTTGTGTTTTTAAAATGCATGAGCACTGTGTATATTCTCATTGTAAACAATTAATATGAAGTAAAAATCACTTTTTAAAATTTTTTAACCCTCATTTCCCCCTTCCTAAGGGCATGATGATTTTGATTTGCTCTATCACACATAGGGACCCAACACTGATTGTGTTCAGGTGGCTCCTAAAAACCCTTGTCTTTAGAGATATCACATTAGTTGCTTTAAATGGGGCATATTTGGGGCACCTGGGTGGCTCAGTGGGTTAAAGCCTCTGCCTTTGGCTCAGGTCATGATCCCAGGATCCTGAGATCGAGCCCCGCATCGGGCTCTCTGCTCAGCAAGGAGCCTGCTTCCCCTCCTTCTCTCTCTGCCTGCCTCTCTGCCTACTTGTGATCTCTGTCTGTCAAATAAATAAATAAAAATCTTAAAAAAAATACATTAAATGGGACATATTTATGCTATGGATATTGGCAAAGTCTACAAATCAGAGCCAGCACCTCTCCTCCCCCACTCCACCCTGCCCCAGAAAACTTGCTGAGAAGGATACCACAGGTCATGTGTATCTATTAAGACCCTTTTCTATTTATTTACATGTAGAAATCCATTTCAGGCTGAGAGCTGGAAACATGCAGTAAGTGGTATAGAACGTGAACCCGGCAGTCAGGTAGTTTGAGTTCCAGTCTTGACTTTATCCTACCTTAAATGACTATGGGTGGGCTATCTAACTTCTTCGAGACTCTGCTTCCTTCTGTGAAGAATGTTCCTACCCCATGAACTTAGTGTGAGGTGTGAATGAGTAAACCTCGGTGAAGTGCCTGGAACAGTGTCTGCCAACGAGGTTATCTCTATTAAGGTTAGTTAATATTGTTCGTATAAATGGGGTCATATTGGGGCACCTGGGTGGCTCAGTCATTGAGTCTGCCTTTGGTTCAGGGCATGATCCCAGGATCGAGCCCCACATCGGGCTCCCTGCTTAGCAGGAAGCCTGGTTCTCCCTCTCTCACTTCTCCTGCTTATGTTCCCTCTCTTGCTGTGTGTCTCTGTCAAATAAATAAAATCTTAAAAAAAAAATAAATGGGGTCATATTGGAAGGAATGCTCTACAACTTACATTTTTGAACAAAACATGTTGGAGAGCTTAGAGACACTATATCCCTTTTTAAAAATGAAACTTCTAATTTCAAGATGTTATAGATTCACCTGCAGAAAAATTCACATGTAGAGATCTTGAGTGCCCTTCATCAGTGTCATCTGATGGTGATGTCTTGTAACACGGAAGTGCAATAAAAACTGAAATGCTGTTGTGGAGGCAGTTAAGATACAGGCATATCCATTCCCACAAGGACCCCTTATGTTGCCCTTTTGTAGCTGTACCTACTTCCTTCCTGATCCCACCTTCTCCTTAAAACCTGCAACTACTTATCTGCTCTTTATTTCTGTAACTTTATGACTTTAAAAATGTTATATAAATGGGATATTACAGTATGTAACCTTTCTGGATTGACTCATTTCTCTCAGTGGAAGTCTCTGGATGTTTTTTCAGTTGTGTGTAGTGATAGTTCCCTTTCATTGCTGAGTAATGTTCCACAGTATGGATGTATCATAGTTTAGCTTTTTCATCCATCTAAGGGAGTCCTTATTGTTCCCCAGTTTTTGGCCGCTAGGTATGTTATAAACATTCATGTGCAAGTTGGGAGTTGACTTCATCAGCTCCAATTTGGGGATATATAAGGTAAGAGGCAAACTCAGGGCAATGACCACCATGTCATTCCTTTGATTATAGATTTCTAGCTGGTCTGCCCTCTTCATTCCTTTGAGTGTTTGCTTATGTTTGTTTTATATGTAATGTCCAGGATTCTTGGTTTTATTTAAAAGGATGAATAGGGAAGTCTCAGCTCTCCTTTTAACCCCATAGTGTGAATGTATGGAATAATCATGCTGTATTTCATCCATCTTCAACATTTTCCCCAATTTTTGCTCTAAAGACCATGATCCATTGAATGGTCTTTATCTGTCTGTCTATCTATCTATCTATCTATCTATCTTTGTACCTATGAAGGTATTTTTCTATGACATTACTTAGAGTGGAATTGCTTGGTCAAAGGGTATAAACTCTTATATTTTGATAGGTATTCCAAATTACCCTGAAAAAAGGCTGTCCCAGTTTATATTAACATCCATCCTAATATGCCCTGTATAATACCTTGCGGCCATTGGAGGCCAGCTGTACACTCACCTTATGTTTAGCAAGTGCAGGTAGAGTAAAGTGAGGTAGGTTTATTGTGACCTAGATGTGGACTCAAACATGGCTCATCTTTTCCTGTATTTGAGTATAGAGTGTGCAAAAAGGTGAGCAGGTTCCTGATGAGAGGTGGGTCTGAGAGCTGTTTGCTCCATTGTACCAGTGGTGAGGGCCTTGTTGAGTTGATTACAGAGCTGTACCTGCTGATGGGAAGATCCATAATCAAGTCTGCACTACTTCCTCCCAATCTTGTGAGAGAGTGTTTGGTTAGCTGGGGAAATCAGCTTGGGTTTAGAGCTGAGGAGAAACCAAGCTACAAGTCTAAAGCTGGCATCTCATTAAAGTTCAGAGAGATGCTAGAAATTGCCTTTCTTGTGGAAAGAGGAAGGGAGTTGAATGGTAGGAAGAGTAATGGGTAGAGGGAAGTGGGACCACAAAAGCCATAGAGACCTTATCAGGTAGAGGGAGTGGATTATATAGATGCTCATGCGAAGTCATGGTGATCTACACAGAAACCTACAGAGAAGTGCCTGCAAGACAATGAGGCCAGAGTCATCCATGTAGGAAAGGGATATTAGGAAGAGGCTAAAAATCAAACTTCTAAGGAGACCCTGGGATGAACCATCAGCTTTTATGTGAAAAAATGGAAGGAGACATTTTAAGTCTGATTCTTGACAAAGGGACAGGATTCAAAGAAGGAGGGAGAACATTCCAGAAAGAGAGTACAGACCACCTGCACTAGTTTTCTCTGCTGTGTAAAAAACTCAGCAGCTTAAAACAAAACACATTTACTATCTCACAGTTTCTGCGGGTCAGGAATTTGAGCATAGCTTGGCCAGTTCTCTGCTCAGGATCACATAAGGCTGCAGTCAGGGTTTGACCGGAGCAGGGTTCCCATCAGAGGATCAACTGGGGAACAATCCGCTTCCAGGTTTTATTAAGAGGTTGGCAGAATTCACTTCCTTGGCACTGTAGGATTCGTGGCAACTTGCTTCTTTTAAGTCAACAATGGACACAGAGAGAGAGAGAGAGAGAGAGAGAGACAGAGAAAGAAGTATTCCTGAATGAATCTGCTAGCAATATGGAGTCTTACGTAACAAATCATGAGAGTAACATCTCATCCCTTTGTCATTTTCTGTTGGTTGGAAGCACACACTCAAAGGGATAGAATGATACAAAGATATGAATACCAAACATACTGGGATCGGGAGGACCACCTTGTCGTCTCTTTGTCACAGTAGCAAAGACATGGAGAGTTATTAAAACTCTCATGGGTTCAAGAGAGAGGAAGAGATTAAACTGGCTGTTGAAGAATGTTGGAGATAAGGAAGGATCTGAAGTTTAGCGCCACATTCTAGGGAGCCTTGCAGGCCAGCGTGAGAGATTTGCCCTTTGGGCATTGCAAAACTTACTCAAGCTTATTTCTTTCCATGGTCTCCTGTTGCTTTCTGAAGCCAGCATCCTTGCTAAGAATCCTATTTTTGGTTTCAATTCTTTGCTCAGATACTGATTTCCCAAGCAAGGCTTTCTTTTTAGAAGTGTTTAGAAATGAAATGACAATTGCATTTAAAGTGAAGTATCTACATTGGATTAACCTTGACCATTTTTCTATGGTTTCGTTATTTTGGGAGTTGAAACCAAACACACAAACTCATCCCGCAATGAAAAGCAAGACAATAGGTAACCTTTTCAACCTTTTCTCTAATACAACTCCTCGGTGGGACTAATTGTAGAGAAGAGAATGTACTGCTTGCTAAATGCATCATGTCTTTAACCGCTCCTGTGAGTGTCTGTTTAAGGAGCTATGTTAGAAAAGAAAAGAGGCTTGTGGAAATATTCAGGAGGGTAAAAATTTATGGAGATGGAGCTCCTTTAGACTATGTCATAAATAGTTCTTGAGGATTACATATAAGATTGAAAGATCACAGCAGTACTAAGTGAAAGTGGTCCTTGTAGGTGGAATTTATGAACCTCTAAAACAGCTATTTGCACTGTTTTAATTGTGAAAATGTTTCTGAATTTCCATAAGATGGTGGGCGTGTGCCTATTAACACCTCTTGGTTAATAAGGTGTATTTGACCAAAGCAAAATCTTTACAAAAAACTTATAATTTTTTTTGGAAATGACAAACAACCACATTGGTGATTAAATTTTTCCCCTTCTGCTTGTGATGAGGACTCTTTTGGAAATCAATGGACTTGTCTCCTGAAAAATGCTTATAGGCAGAAAATTACCTACAGTTTTATGGGGTTCATGACATATATTTGAGTATTACATATATTTAAAAAATAATAAATTCAGTCATAAATTATATAACTTATAGATGATATAAGTTATCATACCCAATGATAGACATTCTATGGATTTGAGGGTCTCTCTGGGGATATTTTGGATTATTAAATGACAAGAAGGAGGTTTTGTTACATCTTTGGGTCCTCATGTCAAACCCAGGATGCAGAGGCTAAGGAAGTACTGTCCCTTGGCTTATACTGGAGTTTTGTTTTCTAATGTGTGACAGTTCTCTGCACAGAAACTTGTTTTTCATTGTAATAGTGTGGGAGACATGTAACACTCTATTGGGGTTAATAATAAAGGTAGGATGATGATGCCATTGGCTGTTGATGTATGCATGCACACAGATGAGAGAGAAGGAGACAGACAGAGAAAGAGAGAGGGACAGAGAAAGACAGAGAGACGGAAAGATAAATGTAGAGAGAAACAGAAAGAGAGATGTGTGAACAGGAAGAGACAGAGGCACATAGTGATAAAGAGAGATAGTTGGAAGAAGGAAGAGTGAGAGAGAGACAGACACAGAGACAGAGTCAGTCAGGCAGGTTGTCGTGGAGATGGACGGATGAGCAGGAGACAGGCAGAGTGAGAAGCAGAGAAGCCCCAAGCCTGGGAGACCCAGGGGGCACCCCTACCTGCTGACCAGCACTGGGGCACCAAAGATGAGGTTTATCATCACACCTGGGCTGTGAAGGGGCTGGTGGATGATTAAACAAAGAGGCACGTCCCCGCTGGGTGAGTTACTTCCTGGGTATAAATTAGACGATCCAGAAAGGACATCAATATAGACCTTGTGCCACTATTCGTTAAACAGTTGTGTGGGACGCTGCTGCCAGCCCGCGAGAAATCAATACTTCTCAGGTTTCCAAGAGTTTTGTGCAGCTTCTGAACGAGTTTTGCTCAGTTTTTGGAAGTGTGTTTATCTCCTCCGTCCGTGAACGAGAGGATGAATATCTAAAACAAAACATGCTTTCAACTCTTCCCAGAAATTTGCGAAGGTTTTTCTGAATACCTGGTCTGTGAGTGTTCCTGAAGGCAAGAAAAAAAAAAGTCATTTAAAAAGACATTATACTAGTCTTTCATGGGGGATCAGCCAGGGTTGGCATTAATGTCAAGAAAGAGATGGAAAACTTGGTGGCAACATCTTTGATGTATGGAGAATTGCCCACTGGTTCCCCATGCAGCGGACGGCTGTAATTCATGCAGTGAATGCCCAGAGCCTTTAATGTCTTGTAACATGAAAGTACTTGGAGTTTAAAAATCTTGCTTGGAAAAATGATAGCTCACATCTTAGCGCATATGTCCCTGATAAACATATGCATTGAGCAGATATTCTAAGCTCTCCTACCTGCTGAGTTGATGAAAATTCTGAAGAATTTACTGGGAAGACTCCTTTTCATGTGTCATCAGCACATTGCATTAGGACCTCATTTGTGTCAGAGGAATGACTTATCGCCCAGTCACACTTTGACACGAACAGTTTTCCAGCCACCAAAATTGAGCATCAGTACTTCTATCTCTCCTGGGACCCACTAACTTGAGAGACTATGGGTTAAAGAGTGGAAGTAGAAAACAAAAAAATCTTGATGAATTGTCATCTACAAATAAGGATGGGAGTTTACTGGATACTCACCTTATGGTCTGTTTTTAAGGGATGAAACTTCAGCATTGGCCAGGAAAGTGCATGACATGAGAGGGTCTAGAAGACATTGTGGACCTTGGCTGGAGTAACAGCCTTGACCAAAGCCCCTGGGCTGAGGAATCATGTGTATCTTGGTGATGTTATTAAATGTGCTTAATTCAGACCACTGCCTGGCTCTGAGTAGGGGCTCAAACCGTGTATTTTTGAGTGAGTAGACAAATGAGCAAAAGCAGTAGTATGTTAAACAGAAACATGAATGCATTAAAAGAAGGACCTAGAAAATAATGCTTAGCACTATAGAAGTATTTTTTATGTTTTTAAAAATTGAAGTATGGTTGATACAAAATGCCAGTAGTGATTAGACAAGTCTATATTTACACTATGCTCCCCAGAAGTGTGGCTGCCATCTGTCACCATACAATGCTCTTACAATACCATCAACTCTACTGACTGGGATGTTTTTTATTTTATTATTTTATTTTATTTTATTTTATTTTATTTACTTTCTAGCATTAAGACTTAAAGGAATTTTCATTTGTGCTAAAGAATTTTTTCATTCTTTGGAAGGTTTCTAAATAGAGGAGTGACAATCCTATTTCAAAAGATCACTGTCAGCTTTTGGTACGGAAAAGTTAGGGAGTGGGGTGTTGTATGTATTCATATTTGAGGAATTACACGCAGATACCATGGACTCTTGAACAAGGGTATGAACTGTAGGTCCATTTAAATGTGGATTTTTTTTTTTTATAAATGCCATATGGTACTATAAATGTATTTTTTCTTCCTTATGATTCTTTTAGTAACTATTTCTCTAGAATTGTTTATTTTAAAGAGAAGGTGAAGGGAATAAGGTATTTTACAAGACCAGCAGTTCAAAACAGAAGACAGATATAACTAATTTAGTGACTAGCAAAAGCATTTGAAAAATTGCTTAACTTTTTTTTTTTTTAATACTTTCAGCCCCCATATTATTTGCTTAAATAAAACATTTTGCCTTGATGAGAACTGAGTCATTAGGGACAATTTAGGGACCCTGACTCTGTTAGGAAAAAGAGAAGTCTCTGAAATTCAAATACACGTGCAGAATGCACACTCTTGAATTTTCTATTGAGATTTATATTGTTCAGGTAATTGTCATAATTGTAGAAGCAGCTGCAAACAGCATTTTCCACGACTCCAGGCTGGGCACTGTGCTATAGATTTTAAGAGCTTTATTTAATCATTAAAGAATTTTCCCTGTTAGATATTATCTTTGTTTTTCTTCAGGACAAAGGTTCACAGAGGCTCTTCAACTTGCCCAGGGTCACTTAGCTATACCAGGCTTGGAAGTTTATGCAGAAATTCATTTCATTACATTTCCAATTACTCTTATTTGCAAGTGTTAACTTCAATGCTAAGCTAATTTGCCTGTGACATACATACTGTCAGAGAGTGTCCTGGATTAATTCTTTTATCCTATGCCATGAGGTATTTGCATGTATATCCTCATTCATATGGGACTATTAACTCTTAGAGGACAGACCTGGCTCTTTAAACATCTTCACAAAGTGTCTGACTCTCTGTCCCCAAAGCCTAACGCTTAGAAGGCACTCAATAATTTATCCAACAAGTAAATAAATGAGTGAGCAAGTGCCATATGTAAATTAGGACCTTTCTTTTGGGCACATGAAACCATTTTTAATATACAAATAAGCTTGTGTTTTACATGCTCATTATACACAAAATCAAAAGTTATCAGAGAAAATGATCCAAAAGAACGTAATTTCACATCATAAAAGCTTTTGTAGTGCCGAGGAGGGACATGTTTTGGCTCCCTCTTTTGGGGCCAGTGTTGGGCTCTGTGGCTCACGTCTCATTTTCTGGGTCAAACACTAGAGATTTCAAAGTTCTTTGGGGAACAATTATGCAAGATTCTTTGGGAATGGACTGGCAGTGTTTTCTCTACCTATTCCAAGAGCTTTACTATAGCTATTCTTTGAGGGTTGGCCAACATTTTAAGCCACAGTAGCCAATTTTCCTCACTATTCACTTTTTGCAATGTAAAATGATAAGATGTAGGGACACCCCACAAAAAAGCTTAATCTTTAGTGAAACCTTGGATGTTATTTATGGGTGCCCATGAGGTGGCGCTGACCAAGGTATTAGGATTGTCTCTGATGGCTTAATGTAATGGTTAATTTTATGAGTCAACTGCACTGGGCCACAGGGTGCCCAGATACTTGGTCAAACCTTATTGTGGGTGTGTCTTTGAGTGTGTTTTGGGAAGAATGATTATCTGAATCAGTAAACTAAGTAAAACAGATGGCCCTTCCTGATGTGGGTGGCCCTCAACTAATCAATTGAAGATCTGAAAAGAACAAAAAGGGTTGACCTTCCCATGATTAAGATGGGGGCTCCTCCTGCCTGTCTGGTTAAGCTGGAACAGGTCTCTTCCTGCTTCAAAGTTGAATTAAAATATTGGCTCTTCTTGGGTCTCAAGACTGCCGGCTTTTGCACAGGGGTGTAGACCATCCGCTCTGCTGGCTCTCATGCATTTGGATTTGGACTAGACGTTCCCTCTCGGTTTCCAGCTGTCCACCGGCTGGTCTTGCACCTTCTCAGCCTCCATAATCACGCAAGCCCCAATTCATTAGAATACATTTCTCTTTCTCTCTCTCTCTGTATATCCTCTCGGTTCTTTTTCTCTGGAGAACCCTGACTAATACAGCTTGTAATGAAAAAAAAACTATAGAACTTAAATTAGCGAGAGGTCTATCTATCTCACAGGGGAACTGTTCTAAGAGTAGGTAGTACTAGGTTAACATGGCAGCCCAATGAACCAAGACACAGGCTCCTTCTATGCTCCTTCTCTGCCTTTTTGTGTGGCTTTGTTTTCATGCTCAGAAGGGGGCTGTTGTGTGTCCAGGAGTTGATCTGCATTCCAGGCAGGAGGGAGAGGGAGGGGCAAAAGGCCGAAGGGGCTTATGGGGAACTTCATGCGACAGCACAGCTAATACCTCACTGGCCAGATTTATGCCAGTGGCTTCTGAGATTCCTGGAGATAAAACATTATCTTAGCATATCACCGCCACAAATAAATTTTGGGTTCTGTGATGAAGAAGAGGGGATGGATATTGAGCAGGACACTAGCTGTATTATCTACAAATTATTAGGTAACCATGTCAAAACCAAAGGTAGATGTCCACACTTCACTGGCTTTGGAGATTATGTGGATTCACAATCAATATTGTTAAATATTTGATATAAGTTTCTCCAAAGCCAGTGGATCAAAAATGATTTCAGTGAATGAGGCAAGCATAGTCAGATGTACTGAGCTTCTAGTCTATGGCTGGCACACGATCACTGCTTTCAGCATGTTACCTTTTTTGACTATGTTGTCTCCGTTTTGCAAATAGAGAAAATGGGCGTCAGAGATACTATGCATAAGGTGTTTAAAATGGCACAGTGAGCTGCAGAAGAATCAGATTAGAGCTCAGGTCCCTCTTGCCCCAACAAAACCCTTAGGAAACTTGTTCTTATAAGATAAGAAAGTACGTGTAGGGGGCACCTGGGTGGCTCAGTTGGTTAAGCATCTGACTCTTGATTTTGGCTCTGGTCGTGATCTTAGGGTCCTGGGATGGAGCCCTGCATTAGGCTCTGCACTCAGCAGGGATTCTGATTGAGGATTCTCTTTCTCCCTCTGCCTCCACCCCTCCCCATACCACATGCACACACTCTCTCTCAAATCGATAAATCAAGCCCCATGTCTAGCTCCTCACTCAGTGGGGAGTCTGCTGGAGATTTTCTCTCTGCTGCTACCCTTCTCCCCACCTCTCCCTTCACCTCCCCACTCTCACTCATTTTCTCTCTCTCCAAAATAAATAAATAAATCTTTATATTTAAAAAAAAAAGGCAAAAAAAAAAAAAAGACCATGTAGTTTTTGTGTGATCACATAAGCATTTTTAAATTGGTGCTCACAGTGTTTTGCAATTAGCTCTCTGTCAGCATCGGTTGAGGGTATCGAATTTTCCAGTTGCAGCTATAGAAACTGATACTCTTTTTACAAGATCCTCTTCAAGTCCTGACCTAGAAGAGCCCGCTCACATGCTGAAGCCAGAAAATACTCATACCAGTAAAATCAGGGTGCCTTCAGTTTTAAAGATATCCAAAAATATTTGTTGAACACCTATTCCAAACTAGGCTTCCCCACTAAGCCTCTCTTTCTTGTCCGTTATTTGTTCTGTGTGCTGCTTTCTGGACGAATGTCTCCTGCTCTGTCTTCCAGTTTACATTCTCTTTCTACGTGATCCACTGCCCACTCTGTATGTTAAGTTTTATTTTATTTTATTTTTTTTAAAGATTTTATTTATTTATTTGACAGAGATCATAAGTAGGCAGAGAGGCAGGCAGAGAGAGAGGAAGGGAAGCAGGCTCCCTGCTGAGCAGAGAGCCCGATGTGGGGCTTGATCCCAGGACCCTGGGACCACGACCTGAGCCGAAGGCAGAGGCTTTAACCCACTGAGCCACCCAGGCGCCCCTGTATGTTAAGTTTTAAATGTTGGTTATTGTATTTTTTATTTATGCAAGTTCAATTTGGTCCTTTTTCCAGTCTATTATAACCCTTTTTATATTTTCCTGTGCTCTTCATTTATTTTCAGATTTATCTCTTATTTCACTAGACAAAGAACAGTTTTTATAGTTTGTGCCTGATAATTGCAGTGTCTGAAAGATGTAGGTCCCTGTTATTTCTGTTGATTTTCACTCATAGTGTCTTATATTTTATGTGCTTATCATCACCTTGTGTAACCTTAAACAATTCTGTGTGTGTGTGTGTGTGTGCGTGCGTGCATGCACACACGTGGGGGGTGTCTTGATGACTGAAAAACTATTTTTTAAAATATTGATTTTATTTATTTATTTATTCATTTATTTTAGAGAGAGAGTGTGAGCAGAGGGAGGGGCAGAGGAGGAAGGAGAGAGAATTTCAAACAGACCCCGCACTGAGCATGGAGCCTGACCCAGAACTGGATCTCACAACCTGGAAATCATAATTTGAGCTGAAATCAAGGCCCCTGAAAAGCTATTTTAAGTTAAAATCATCGTTTATGTATTTTTGGATACTAGATGCTACAAAATTGTGGCTATAAATCCGTGAGAATGCCTAGAAATGATTTACATGCTCTCACGGACAGTTATTTCTGTTTTCTCCTTCTTTTCCTTTCTCCTGCTCTGCTCAATGTCAACACACCTCTCCCTGGAAACTGCTGGGGTGGGAGGCGGTGGGGGGATAGACTGCTGGGTTAACCTTCCCTGAAGCCTGGCCCTTTGAGCTTAATGAAGCCCTCAGCTTAATGTACATTCGAGGTGGTTCACCAGACACACAACTTGGAATGGGCCCCCTACTTTAGCTCTCGTTTCCCTCATCCCACAAGGCCATCAGAAACACAGTTTGGCAGGTGGCTTCAGAGCAAACACAATTCTGAATTCTTCCACTTATCTTTTTTACTTTAGCACTTATTTGGTGTTTCTTTTCTATTGTTAGTTCTTTGATGCTGTTAAAATAATTTAAAATGTTTAATGCCACCTTTTTAGCTATTTTCAGTGGGAGGACTAGTCCAGATAACTTGGGCTGCCATTGTGACCTCATCACTTTTTTAAACCATCATCTTTACTTTTTCCTTTTATAATCAGAAATTTAAAAAATGAAGATATTCAGGAATTTCTCTTTTTTGACTTATGCCTTGTAATTTTTCTTTCTTTTTAAAAAAATTTGAGATTATTTCTAACTTCTTGGGGTTTGCATTTTTTTCTAATGGTACCATCAACCTGGGAGTGCTAAGGGGAAATGAGGTGAGCATATGGCAACTACCGCAGTGAAATTTGGACTTTTGTCTACGCCAGATGTGGGACTGCATACGTAATCACTGTGTCTCCATAAAATTGACCAAATTGCTAATTTACTTAACTTATTTAACATGTTTCCATAAAGAAACTGATCTGAGCTGGAGTAGTCTAGTGGAGAAACCAGAGATATCATGAAGTAGTAAATGAGGAGGGGAAGTACGAACCACCCACTTCCTTAAGATGAACGCAATTCCAGATTATATCGATTCTGCAGGTCTTACAACTGACTTCCTTCACCCTGGCTTTTTGTTAACCTTTAACTGTATTTTTTTCATGCTCCATAAAATGCACTTAGGAACTCTGTTTTATTATTATTGGAATTTTACATTAGATGTGTTATCCTCTCTGTAGTTTTTAAAACTATGACTTTCTATTATATATGTCTTTTTTGTTCTTTTTACAAAATTCTCTGTGGCGCCACTTAGACTTTTTATGTTTATTACTCATCTGACACATACTCATTTTACTTTTTTTTTCCTAAATGGAGATATTTTTGCTTTTATTTTCTCATTATTTGAGGAATACATCCCTATAGAAATGTGGAAAACCAAAGCCCTTCTTTAATGACACTTTTCAGAGAGAATGTCTACTCTCCTACATTAGGAGTTTGGATAGATACCATTCCAAACTTCTCTGACTCCCTCTATGCATGTGCATATAGTTAGTCTATGTCATGTATGTATTTATAACATACACACATATGCATATACATGTGAAATGTGTTTATATGTATGCACACACACATATCTCCATAAACCACACTATATGACTCTATAAATGTATGAGAAAAATAAAACTTTTTTTTTCTACTAATCAAACATGTCTCTTTAAGAGGTGGTAACATTTCTTTATAGATTGGTTAACTTTTTTTTTTTTAGAGCAAGAGGGTAGGGAGGGGCAGAGTGAGAGGAGGGAGAGAATCCCAGAGTGAGGGGCTTGATCACACGACCTTGAGATCATGACCTGAGCTGAAATCAAGAGTCAGCCACGCAACTGACTGAGCCACCCATGTGCCCCAGATCAGCTGGACATTTGTTGAGCAAAACACATAAATTGGCCATTTATCAATAAAATGGTGGCCTTCCTTAGGTAGGAAACTGGATCAAAGAGAACTAAATTCTGCTTATGACACAGGATGAATCTGAGAGCTTTCAGGAGCAACCATGGAAAGAGGCAGAGAGCGCTCTGGAGGAGAGAAAGCTAGCCAGCAAATTACTTGCAGACAAACGAAAGACCATGGGCAGTGACAGAGGGCTTAAAAGAAACAAACAAACAACCCCCCCCCCCCGCAAAGCTGTGATGGCCTGGGTCCAATCTTTGAAGTCGCTGTGAGAACCCACTTCCCTACCCCAACCCCCTCACTCTTTTCTAAACCACCTGGAGAGGAGCTCATAGGTCTTTGGTCTGAGGCACTTTGTGATGGGAAGGCACTCGGGTTGTATCTAATGTGATGTGACATTCTCCAGAAAGTCACAAGCAAGGGAAAGATTCAGGGCAGCCATGTGAGACAGAAACGGAGCCAGAATTGATGGGAAGACATATGAGCTGGGACTCAAACTCAAATCTCCATCTTAACTGCTGGAGTCCTGAGCATGGCAGCCTCTCTCCTTCCCACACATCATCCCGCTGCCCTGTTCTACCTTCCACATCTAGTCTGGCACCAGTATTCTTTCACAGCCAGCATTCCATCGCTGGCCACTTAGGGGTTTCTCAACTCCATTTATTACTGCATCTCCACCCCATATCTTTTCTAGAATTCTTTTTTTTTTTTTAAGATTTTTTAAAATTTATTTGACAAACAGATCACAAGTAGGAAGAGAGGCAGGCAGAGAGAGACAGGAGGAGGAGGCAGGCTCCCTGCTGAGCAGAGAGCCCGATGCGGGACCCTGAGATCATGACCTGAGCCGAAGGCAGAGGCTTTAACCACTGAGCCACCCAGGCGCCCCTGTTCTAGAATTCTTCTCAGCATCTTTGACAGACTATTGGCAATTGCTGTCTCTTCCTTGTCACATCATATAAGGCAGGACATTTTGAGTCATTTTTTAAAAAAAAATATTTTATTTATTTATTTGAAAAAGAGAGGGAAGTTGGGGGAAGGGCAAAGGGAGTGGGGGAAGCAGGCTCCCTGCTGAGCAGGGAGTGAGATGCGGGGCTCCATCCCAGGACCCTGGGATCATGACCTGAGCCAAAGGCAGACGCCTAACTGACTGAGCCACCCAGGTGCCCCTTGAGGCATCCTTATCATCATTCCAAAAGCAGTATTTGTGGGGAACATTTGGTTGGTGGTAGCCTCAAATGGTAGAAATGGAGGTTATGTTGGCTAACGTGCTGGATCCACACTAAGCCCTAAAAAATAGTAACTACTTTTTCACTCTGTATTCATCCAACAAGCTATTACCAAGGGCAGGGGTGAATAAAAGGAGAGATTGGTTGAAAAAAAATTATATGGTGTTATGAGAGGTCAGATTCCCTTTTCCATCCTGCTCTGCTGGCTACCTACCGCTGACGAGAGCCCGGGCGCTTATTTTCTGCAGAGACTGAGTGTGAGAGGTGGTTTACTGTGTCATCACCCTGCAGGGCAGCTCCCCTCAAACCGCCCTGTGCCTATATGTAGAGATTCCAATCTGCTTTTGTAGTATCTCACTTTTTAGGAAGGACACCAGAGAATTGTTACATCTTTGCAGAAAGCCTTCAACTTGCCGAAGAGATTTTTTTTTTTAAGATTTTATTTATTTATTAGAGAGAGAGATCACAAGTAGGCAGAGAGGCAGGCAGAGATAGGGGGAAGCAGGTTCCCTGCTGAGCAGAGAGCCCGATGTGGGGCTCGATCCCAGGACCCTGGGATCATGACCTGAGCCAAAGTCAGAGGCTTTAAACCACTGAGCCACCCAGGTGCCCCGAGATGTTTTCATCTTCCTGGAAGACAAAGAGACAAAGCAAGAACCAAGGGGAGTTTAAAAACCATAACATCATCAGCAGCAACAACAGCATTAGTTAATATCCTCAGAGATTTTAGAAGATATTACATCCACGGCATGAGAACAAGAGTCTATTAAAAAAAGGAAAATCTCAGGAAGAGAAAGGATGTTCAGAGATTCAATGCTGAAATGAGATGGAAACAGAAGCTGGAATTGAAATTTCATAGGAAAATATAACAAAAAAGAAAGGAAAGGGCCAGCAGAGAAAACATGAGGACAGCTGAAGATGATTGCAGGAGGCCCAGGGTATGGCTCACAAAAATTTCAGACGGCAAAACTAGAGAGAAGAGAGGCAAGGGAAACATCAATTAATTTAAGAAAGATCCGGAAGTGAAGGAGGTGTGTTCCAGAGTAAAAGGGACCCAAGAACCCCTGTTTGGGTTGAATGACGTATGCCCCAAGTTTACGTTCATCTGGAACCTAAGGATGTGCCCTCGTTTGGAAATATAGTCATTAAAGATGTAACTAGTTAAGGAGCTCCTGGGTGGCACAGCTGGTTGAACATCCAACTCTTGATTTTGGCTCAGGTTGTGATCTCAGTGCTATGAGATCGAGCCCTGCATCATGCTTCAGGTTCAGCGGGAGTGTGCTTGAGATCCTCTCTTCCTCTCCCTCTGCCCCTCCTCCTCCAATAAATGAATAAATCTTAAAAAAAAAAAAGATGTAATTAGTTAAGATAAAATGCAGTCAAACTGGTTTACAGGGGGTCCTAAATCTAGCGACTGGTGTTCTTCTAGGAAGGCCACATGGAGACACAGAGGAGACACACAGAGGAGAAGGCCATGTGACCCCAGACATAAACTGGAGTGATAAGCCAAGTTATAAGCCAAGGGACAACAAGGATTTCTAGAAGTCACTAGAAGCTAGAAGAGGGGCATGGAACAGATTCTCCCTCAGAGTCTCTAGAAGGGACCAAACTTGGTGACACATTCATTTCAAACTTCTAATGTCCAGAACAATGAGAGTGAAATTTCTGTTGTTTTAAGCCACCCACTTGCAGTATTTCATCATGGCAGCCCTGGGAAACTAATACAAGTCCTCAGCCCTGGGGCTGAGATGGGACCTTAGAAAAGCACATTATCTCTATGTTTCAGAACCCAAAAATTGAGGAGTGAGTACAGAAAGGTTCAAGAGGGAAAAAAAATAAGTCATGTGTAGTGTAATCAGGAGTCAGGAGGGCATCAGATTTCTCATCGTTAGTAACACTGGAAACTAGAGGCAATGGAGCAACACAATTCTGAGTGAAAATGATTTCCTTTTTCTTTTTTAAAAGATTATTTATTTATTGGAGCGAGAGAGAACACAAGTGGGAGGGGCAGGAAGAAGGAGAGAAAATCTCAAGCAGACTTTGCACTGAGTACAGAGCCCGATGCGGGGCTCAATCCCACGACCCCAAGATCATGACCTGAGCTGAAACCAAGAGGAGGGTGCTTAACTGACTGTGCCACCCTGAAAATGATTATCTAGCTAAAACTACTCAGTTCCTCAAAGAAGAAAGACAGGTGACACTCTCATATTTGCAAGCACTCAAAATATTTACTTCTAGGGCAGCCTCTCCAGGAAGATTCTGGAGGGTGTGCTCTTAGAAACAATTGAGTAAACAACAACAAAAGCAAATATGGAACTCAGGAGTAGGCACACCCAAACAGCAGAAGTACAAAGGAAAAGACCCGGCCTATCTGCCGAAGAGCAGGAGGTCCAGAATGGAGCAGAGTGGGTGGAAAGTTCTCGGAGAGAGCTATTGGAGGGAGAAAAAAATTGAAGCTGATGCACTTGAATAAATGGAAAATATTATTCATTGGAATGTAGCAGGGATGTTGAAGCCTTTGGGAAATATTAACAACTTATACTTAGAGAACTTTTCAACACTGGGGGAAATTTTTTTGGAATCACTGAGAGAGAGTACCATGATAAAAAATCCAGTATTTTTGATTTTGAGTGACTTAAGAGATTCTTCACAATGATTTTTAGGACATGCATTTTTTTTCTTACTGTTACTAACAGTTAAGAAAGTAACCCCACATAGGATGGGATTTGGCACAGCAGTAGAGACTAGGGCTACCAAATTTAGCAACAACAAGCAAGTAAGCAACAAATAAATTTGGATTCAGATAAATACCTTTTTCTTTCTCTATGTCTCAAATACTTCATGGGACATACTTATATCAAAATGTTGTTCATTCTTTATCTGAAACTGACATTTAGTTGGATGTTCCATATTTCATGTGGCAATCTAATAGAGGCTCAGTAGATAACTGTTAGACCTCTTTCTTTTTTTAATAACCCAATTATGATCTGTCATCAAAGAATTATCAAAACCTGCTTGCAATCTGTCTCTATTTTCGAGCTCTATCAGCCTTGGGGATTAATGAGTTCCATAAGGTGACTGACCACCTACATCTCCCTCCAGAAGGATAAGTCTGTCTGTGCTGCTCTGTCATAAATCTATGTGTACCTTGTCGATGGCTCAGCTAATGATTTGGGTGTAAAAGCTTAAGGACAAATCCAGGTACATATCATGGTAAACAAATCTGATAGCATCTATAAAATTTTGGTGGTTGAAGGAAGGATATATGAAATGGAATATCGTCTCTGAATAAGTCGGTATATACTTGGTGGAAGGTGATGACCTTGTCTAATGATTGTCAGACATAAAGTTGCTCTTGTCCTCCCTTTGAACTCAGGCTCAACATCTTAATAGTCATGGCTGTCACCAATCAAGCTTTTATCTTATGTCAGTCCATTTTTATTTTTTTGGTTAGAATTGTTCCCTGGAACCTCTTTTACCTTTAATATAATTGCAGAGTTATTCATTCTTCTTCATTGGCAATTAGCTGGTCAGGGTTGGTATGCACAGTTTTCAAATCCTTTGCAGAATTCAACTCTTCAAACAGCCTGGAGAAATCAAAGAAACCATAAAGTGGTCAATGGCATGACTCTGTTTTTCAATTATTTCCAGCATGGGAAAGATTCTATCTGAAATGGACTTGGGGTATTAAATCTCTCACTTTATAATGTGGTGTTTTCTGGTTATCAAAGAACTTTTCCTGTGACTAGATGTATCCTAGTATAATTACTTCCTTCACTTATGCTGCTCTTTTCCTGCCTTCTTCTCATTTTTAAAAGGCAGAATCATTTTCTCATCATAATTCCTACCTCTTTGATTTTCCATATCTACCCAAAAATATCAGGAAGCTTTTCTGTCTCAAGATTATTTGCTTCTAAAAGTTTTGTAGCTTCAGCATCTTTGCTCTTTACATTTTTTTTTCAGTGTATTCTGTTTTAGCCACTTTATTCATCTTTTAATAGTTCACCCCAAACAATAAGACCCAAAATGGACTGTTCGTGTATATGCATGTGCATGTGTGTCTTTTTTTTTTCCATTTTATTTAATTTTATTTCTTTTCAGTGTTCCAGCATTCATTATTCATGCACCACACCCAGGGCTCCATGCAATATGTTCCCTCCATAATACCCACCACCAGGCCCTCCCAACCCCCACCCCCGCCCCTCCAAAACCCTGTTTGTTTCTCAGAGTCCACAGTCTCTCATGGTTTGTCTCCCCCTCTGATTTCCCCCTATTCACTTCTCCTCTCCATCTCCCAATGTCTTCCGTGTTATTTCTTATGCTCCACAAATAAGTGAAATCATATGATACTTGAGTGTGTCTTTCTAAAATAATGAATTTGTCAGAGGAAACAGAGATACTGGAGTAAGTTGTTGAGTTTTGTTTAAGGATACTAAAATACTGGGACACCTGGCTGGCTCAGTGGGTACAGTGTGTGACTCTTGATCTCAGGGGTTTGAGTTCAAGTCCCACAGAGATTACATAAAAAGTAAAATCTTAAAAAAAAAAATAAAGATGCTAAAATATTACTCTGGGCAGATCTGATAGACAGTGAGGTATTTTGAAAAGTGGACAAGCTAGAGAATATAAATACAGACACTGCAATCGTGTGTGTGTGTGTGTGTGTGTGTGTGTGTGAGTGAGTGATTCTGGACTGAAAACAATAGTCTCATGGTGGAAAGAGCCACACGGACCCAAACCTCAATCTTAGCTGGATGGTTTTCTATCTATATAATCAACACTAGGTGATTTGAGCTCTTCTAATCCCCAAATTCCCCAACTGTGAAATCTACTAAGTAGATTACATTTAATTGAGATGAGGGTAAAGAGCACATTGTAGCATCTTTCACAAACTTGCCACACAATACAATGTAGCTACTTAGAAAGAACTTCCACCCTAAATAACCATATTTTTTCAGTCAGCCCCAGGCACCACCACCCAAATTTATGGTATTGGTAGAAAATATCTCAGCTTTAGCAGAGATGCATTTCTTCATGCCTCAGGGCTTGTAGCTAGACAAACATGGCTTAATGTTCAGGAATTCTGATTTTTTTTTCTTTCTACCATGCCATATCACCTCATGATTTCAACCATAAGGAGTTTTTTTTTTTAATTGTTTGCTTTCTCCTAATTAATTTAGGAGAATTAATTAATTTCTCCTAATTAATTTAAATTGCTTTCATTTCACCACCCGAGAAGGTTCTACTTTTTGTAAAGTCTGTACTTCTGTTAGTTTTTGAGAACTTTTCCACTCTAGATGCACTCTGGGATCTTTATGGTCCCACAAAAAAATGGAAAACGGTTACCAAAAAAAATCAAACTTGAAAAGTAATTTAAGAAATGATCCATTTGATGCTAAATGTTGATGCGTATGGTTTGGAATTGTGAGAATGTTTGTTGCCACCTGCTGAGGGTGGTAAGTGGCATCCTGAATTAGCTGGGATGGACACAGCGGGCAGTGCGGGCAGTGCGGTCATGTGGGGAGGGAAGTCAGGTCAGAGTATACAGGGCAGGAAGAGGATACTCGGTTGAGTTACAAGGGTGTTTTATTGCCTGGTGCCCTTTCATTAAGATGAAGTCAGGTTTCTTTTCTCTGCCCCTGAGGGAATCACATAAACAAGGTTAAGTGCTTCCAGTGTTCAGGTGAGATTTTACCCAGGGGCTCATCTGCAATTTTCAGGTCTCTGACATAGACACAGGAAAACTGTGTTAACTCTTCCCAGTTATCATGGAAATATTTTGCTCTGGATGGATTTAACCTGACTAGTGAGGAACAAACAACCATGTGTTATGGCTACTTCTCCTTGGGGGAATCCACGAACTGTGTCAGAACCTTCAGTTTGCCTAAGAAGGACATTAGACATTTCTTCTCCCTTCTCCCAGATTTTGTCTGGGCAGTAATGTGCCTAGGGCTGGGTGTGAATGCCCACTGGTTTACGCTATGCCTTTGCCACATACCCTTGTGTTCATAGCCACTGACACAGCTGGGGGCATGTTGGGAAGCCGAGCTAGTGGTGCCTCCTCCTCCCTTCCTGAGCTGTGGCCGTGACGCCAGAAGCTACAACACTCGTCTTGTAACGATGGGGCCCCAAAGACAAAAAGCCAAAAGGCAAACTGTCATAATCAAAGCTAGCTATTCTCTACTGTCAGACTTCTTGTTTAAGCCACAGAGAATTGGGTTTCCTGTTTAAGGTAAAAGCACTCTTGAGGGTCCCATTCGGTTATTGCCTGGGGAGTGCGTTTTGAGTCCTCTTTTGTGTTTCTTTCCTCGCATCGTTCTAATTTTCTAATTCCTGCTTCAGAGTCATCTTCAAAGCTCTTATGCTTCCTTCCAGGGTATTGCTGAAGCATCTCCTTGAAGAAAAGAAGCTACTGGATTTGGAAGGCTTGAATGTGATTATCATCTGTTTCCAGGGCATGAGCCTCAGTGAATATTTAAATCTTAAAGGCTCGGTTTCTTTATCTCAAAGATGAGGGTGATAATGACAATTGTTAATAATCATGATAATGGTAATGATAGCTAACAGGTATTGCCCATTTATGGAATGCCAGGCACTGAGTTAAAGAAATTTACTTGTGTCATCTTAGTTTTCTCAACACGACTACAATACAGATATTTTGAAAATTTCTAGTGTATAGATAAGAAAGCTAAATTTATAAAAGTTAAGTGACTTGCCTGAAGTTATGTGATTTTGGAATCACCTCTTTCAGATATTTACTCAATGTCAAGGTTTGCCAGTCTCCAAAGAGGTCCCCCGTGAGCTGGCCTCTGGATAGTCACTCCTTTGTTTCCCACAGTCTTTCCAACATTTATTTCCCACAATGTTTCGGGTTGAATCCATGAGACTAGGAGCATGTAGGAGAAGGAGTGGTATGTGACTCCTTGATTAAGACTAAAAACTTTGGCTTTCATTTTGGGCTCTTTCTCCCTCTCTTTCATCCTTTGCTCTAGGGGACACTAACTGCCATGTTGTGAAGGGCTCTCAGAAGCACACAGAGAAGTCGCTGTAGCAAGGAACTAAGTTAAGGCCTGCCAACAAGGGTGGAGGTGGGTTCTCCAGTCCGGGTGAGGCTCACAGGCCTGACGCCCCAGTGAACAGCTCAATGGCAACCTCACAGACCCTGAGTCAAAACCACCCAACCAAGCTGCTCTCAGAAGCCTAAGGCACAGAAAACAAGATTTTTTAAGATGCAAAGTGTGGGATTACTTTTTGATGGATCAAGAGACAACCTAAACGGTCACCTTCTCAGAAAGTCTTTCCCTGATGACCCTACTTAAACCAGACTATCTTCCCCTGCCATCGTAGAACTCCCCAGCCCCCTGATACGGCTTTCTTCTTAGTCCTAATCTTCAGTTAAGGGCTTGGAGGACAGGGCTTTGTTATCCGTTTGATTTAATGCTACATCCTCAGCACCCAGAGAAGGTCATGACACTTAGTAGGAGAAATCAGTGAATGAATGAGTGAATGAATGAGTGTCCCACTCCAGAATCTCCACTCTTAATAGTCTTGCCTCGTCCCCTACCTGTCTCATATGCAAAACACTATATGAAAATATTTACTGGCGTGTCTGGCTTTTGTTTTTGAATTCAAATGACCTTTTGCAGGAGGAGAATACCAATTTTAAGGCATATTTCTGTCAGTGCTTACCCCTAGTATATAAGTCCTCTCGGTCTAGAAATCAATACAATGGAAGGCCTTTTGAGTGGAATGTCTATTCCAGCGAGTAGATCAGAATTCCAGTTCCAGCTCTGCCTCTGTTTACTTCTGACTGTGAAGAACACAATCTCCCTCTTTTTATTTTTTCTCAACATTTAAATTTCCTTTTTATTTAAAACATGTCGTCTTATTCCACTTGGAGTTACCGTCTAGAAAAAACAAACTCTGTGCAGAGTTTCTGATAATTATGTTTATTTCATCTTCATTTATATTGTTAAGTTTTGCTTAATAATAATGATGATCTGAGGGGAAAATAGAGGCCAGAAAGGTCATAATCGCTTGCTCCTGTCACCAGGGCCATGAGTTAAAGGAGCCTGAAAGTAGGTACTTGGAAGTTGACCGAGTTCATTTCCAAAGCCTCACATTGGCCACCACAATAGAATCTGTGGAAGAATCAGGGCCAGGGGCATCTACCCAAGGCTTTGACCTGGAATAACTGCTAACCTACTGAGGCATTTATGTTCAAGACCAACAGTCTTTTCTGGGCAAGGGAGTGCAGTAGAGTGTGGTGTGATGGTGGCGTTCCAGCCACAAGAGATGAACTATATTCTCTTAAATATTGGAGAGAGAATTATTTAAAACATACTTCTTGGCTTCTCAATACTAGCTATGCTTTGTCATCCATTCTTCATTCTAGCGAGTTCCATAACATTTGGCTCATTCCCTGCTTTAGCTAATACTCAGGGCTTCTGTTTTATAGTTACACCCGTCATGTCTCTGAAAGTAACTTTTGCCCAGATGATGTTTAGGGCCATCTGGCATCTTTCACCATTTACCTCACAGTGTGTCTCCCCATTCTCTTTCTGTGTCTCCTCACTCTGAAACTTAGGATGTTTTGATTGCAAACAAAACATCTCAATTCAAGCTTTTTCAGAAAATATGAAGAATTTACTGGCTGACATAAGTGGAAATCTGGAAATAGAGCTTCAGATGTGGTTTGATCCAGAATGTTCTGATGTTACCAGCTACCTAGATATTCTTCCCTGGGATTCATTTGATTCTACTCTCCTCTGTGTGTCAGCTTTGTTCTAATATTCGTTTCCTTACAGTTGCAAAAATTACTACTGTCATTCATGCATCCAGAGGGAGAATATGCACCTGTTTTCCTGGGTTCTGAGCCAAAACATGAGGAAGAGTTTAGGTCACATGCTACTGGTTGACCACTATTGTCCATTCTCCCCTTCTTTCCTAGTAATAGAATTTTAGCGAGGCAAGTATATGCCTAAAAAAACAACCGTATTTTCCATCTCCCTGTGCTGCTAGTGTGGCCCTGTGACTGAGTTCTAGCCAATGAAATGTAAGTGAAAGCATTGTGTGCAATTTTGGCATTTTGTCCTAAAGTAAAAGTAGAGGTAACATGGTGCTTTCCTTGTTTTAAGCAGTCTTGGGACCATGTAGACAAGAGCAGAACTCTAGAAATGGAAGAACAACAAGACAGAAGGAACTTGGGTCCCTGAAGGCTGCACAGAGCAGAGTCCTTACATCAGCTTGAAGTTTATGTGAGAGAGAAATAACCTTGGATCTTATTTAAGTCACTGTTAATTTTGGGTCTCTGTCTCATTCATAGTTAGGTGCTTTTTTAAACACTCACTTACTCCAGGGGGCTCCTGGGTGGCTCAGTCAGTTAATCATCTGCCTTCTGCTCAGGTCATGATCCCAGGACCCTGGGACTGAGCCCCGCCTCAGGCTCCTTGCTCAGAGGGGAGTCTGCTTCTCCCTCTCCCTCTGCTGTGCATGCGCTCTCTATTAAATGAATTAAAAAAAAAAATCAATACCTACTTACTCTTGAACCAGTCACTGACTTGGAGGATGGAATGTGTGGGTTGACTCCACCAAGGTCGCAGGCTCCCACGCTAGGATGTGGGGTGCCCTCAGCTTCTGAGCACCATGTGGGTCTCTGAATGCAAGTGGAAGGCTGCTGAGAAACAAGAGGGAGAAAGTAGGGGATGCTTCCATCCATGGTTTGTTAAGCTTTGTTTTCCTTTTTCTGTCTTGCTTATTCTGGTTTTAGATCCTGTGGCCCACCTTGCCTCCAACTCAAGGATTGTTGTTGGCTTTAGATAGCCCAGAGAGATAAGAAACAACTAGGAGGTTGCCACGACCTCTTAGAAAGTAGTGGTCCTCAGATAATGATTTGGAGACCGCCATGAGGGGTGAGCTGCCTCTGTGGAAGGATGAGAGCAAGGGGAGCTCCATGCCTTTTTTCGACATTAGTTTTTTGTCAGCAGAGGCTGTGTCCTCATCACGGAGGATACGCTCAACATATGTTTGTCAGTGAATGTGTTTAATCACGGCAGTACTGAGAATTAAACAGACTCTGCAGTGAATCCTGCAGGTGCCATTAACAACAACAGAACACAAAAACAAAAAACATACCAAAACATAGGGGCAAGGCATGGGTTGTAAAAATAGGGAAATAACTCTTACTGGAAGAGAATACATTTCCCCAGGGACACAAAAGTGTAAGTTTCAGGACACAGGAATAACAATACGTGGTGGTTTTTAACACAATTATGGAGAGAGATCAGAAATAAGGATAGAACAATTGGAGACATTCTCCAAGTTTACCTCTGCTTCCATTCACTTTCATGGTTTGCCTGTTCATCTCTAGTTCAGGGAGGGGGTATTTAATATGCTGAGAATTTGTTTTAAATACATATTTCAGGGGTGCCTGGCTGGCTCAGCTGGTAGAGTGTGTGACTCTTGATCTCGGGGTTGTGAGTTTGAGCCCCATTTTGGGCGTAGAGATTATTTAAGAAATATATAAAATCTTGGGGTGCCTGGGTGGCTTAGTCGGTTAGGCATCTTCTTTCATCCAGGTCAGGATCCTGCGATTAACCCCTTGTCAGGGCTCCCTGCTCAGCGGGGATTCTGCCTCTGTTCCCACCTTCTTCCCCTGCCCCTGCTTGTGCTCATGCTCTCACTCTCTGAAATAAATTAATAAAATCTTTAAATAATAAATAAAGTAAGTAAAATCTTCAACAAAAAATAAACACATAGGGGCGCCTGGGTGGCTCAGTGGGTTAAGCCTCTGCTTTCAGCTCAGGTCATGGTCCCAGGGTCCTACGATTGAGCCCCGCATCAGGCTCTCTGCTCAGCGAGGAGCCTGCTTCCCCCTCTCTCTGCCTGCCTCTCTGCCTACTTGTGATCTCTGTCTGTCAAATAAATAAATAAAATCTTAAAAAAAAAAAACCCACACATATTCCAGGGCAGAGTATCTGAGTATGGTGAGCTAGAAGGCAACTCCCTTTTCTGCTTGTCCACCTACATCCTGAAGAGACCCATTTCACAGAGTGAAGTCAGTTGCCACCAAATAACATTGCCTACCCTTCTGCCTTCCCTTGGGGAGAAAATGAGGTGTTCTTATATTTCGAAGGACATTGCTTCTAGATTCTTAGAGTTTAAGATCGGTCTTTAAGAAAGTTAAAAATCTGTACTAAAAATACATTGAATGATAGTGGAGAAGGTCCCCAAAACCTGCTATCAAGAAGGATGCAGCAAAAGCAATATCACGGGACGCCTGGGTGGCTCAGTTGGTTAAGCAGCTGCCTTCGGCTCAGGTCATGATCCCAGCGTCCTGGGATCGAGTCCCACATCGGGCTCCTTGCTTGGCGGGGAGCCTGCTTCTCCCTCTGCCTCTGCCTGCCATTCTGTCTGCTTGTGCTCGCTCGCTCTCCTCTCTCTCTGACAAATAAATAAAATCTTAAAAAAAAAAAAAAAAAGCAATATCACAGAAAAACCACCAGCGGATAATGAGGAAATCGCTAGGAAGGTGCTCTGTTTATATTTGCATAAGAGCTTCAGCTATGTGCATTGTTTCAACTAAATATTTTATAATATGTCACCTTAGGCTGTATCACACATCAGTCAAAGCTTGGAGCTTTTGCTCAGTGTCTCTCTTTCCATTGTTGTGTGAACAATGTGCTTCAAACACTTGTCTAAACAAGGTTTATTGCTCTGTGGGCGGCCGTGATGACTGCCAGGATATCCTACCAGCACAAGAGAAAGAGTTTAGCTGCTGAATGGTCCCACTGCATATAGATACCTGGCCTGGATATAACATTTGCTGGGTTCGCATTGGTGTGGAGTGCTGTCGGGTATATTTGCCTGAGTTATTAATTTGTGAGTGTGGGTTCCACGCGTCTGTGATGACTTGTTGATGTCACATGGTGAAAGTGATAGCTTTCTTTGGACTGAGCTGACAGCTACGTGTGTATAAGCCTCAGCTCTGGTGTTTTTTTACAGGATAGAGGGAACAACTTCTAGTTTTGGTTAGATGGCCCACTAGGAACAGAGTTCACTCTCAAAGTTCCCAGAAAATCCAATAGAGCTTTTACCTGTTGGAGTGAGTCTGTGCTAAGCACATAACAAGACCACTTAAGCAGTTAACTCCTCTGCTCTGAGCCTGCCCAGAGCCCCACGGTGGCAATTTTTGGCTCTGAATCACATGAAGAGTGTTTGCTATCTCCCTGGCAATGATTGAGAAGCTGGGGGACTCGGGGTGGTCCTTAATGGATAGGCTAACATTTTAGTAGGGAGTGGGGCAAATTGAGGGAGAGCTGGGTCACAGACTTCATCAGTCTAGTAAGCTCAAAATATTTTAAAAGACTGTGGGCATGAGCTACCGCCTGTGATTTATAATGGAACTGAAATTAATATTTGAGTGGCCCTTAAGTCTGGGCAAAAGAAGGTCTTGACTTTGATGCAGGGAATTGGCACCTAGGATAATCGCTGCTTGCTGAATTATATCTGGTCCCAGATGAGTTCGTACGGCAGGAAAAAATTCTCTGAAACTGGTGGAAGACACAGCACTGTCTGTTCTGAAGACTTTGCTGGTGGTGGTGGAGCACAGCTCCCTCTGCCAGGGTAGGGTCATCAGGGTCATGGTCCTCTAAATCTAGGGTTTCTACATTCCTTTGACCTTCAGTCCCCCACCCCCACACCCACCCAACACGAGAGCCTCCAGTATAGTGATTCGTAGGCCCTTCACAAGTTGCTGAATGGGAGACTTAGTTGAGACTTCTGAGATAAAGTTTTTGAAAGAAGTCCCTGCAGGATGTTTTGAGGATAAGACAGGCCTAAGAACCTACCTTGAGGTGTACTGCATAGTGGTAAAGCCTGGGGACTTTGAGTCAGCCTGGAGACATTTAAACCCTGCTTTGCTGCTTCTCAGTTGTATGAGCCTAGACTAGTAACTTCTGTAGTACTTCAGTGCTGTCCTCTGTTAGACGGTGGTAATAATAGTGCCTCCCCATGGTGCTGTGAGTGAGGATTAACGTGGAAAGAGCTCAGCATAATGTCTGGCATGCAATTAAGACTCTATATAAATTAACTATTATTCTTATATCAATTAGCGCAATGTTCATCTTTAAGAACCAAATCTTTTCACACCTTCCCCATCCATCAAAGCCCAGAACAACGATAGTTATGATAATAGCTCAAAGTCACTGAATATTTACTCTATACCAAAAAACACAGAAGTTCTTTCCAATAATTACCCCATCTCGTGGTTACAACTACTCCCTAAAGTGGCAGGACTGTTCTCTCTCTTGTTTAAAAGAGGTGTCTGATGACCAGAAAAGTGAAGTTCTATGGCCAAAATCCTACTTCTTACAGCTGGTGAGAGGCAGTGGTGAGATTTGAACCCTGGATTATCTGACCTGCTAGCTTTCATAGCTAACAAGTACAACCTTCTATCTCTTCTGTACCTGCCAGGTCAGCCTTCCTGAATCTATCCTTTAGAAGAATTTCTAGAACTTTATAAAAAAATTTTTTTTTCTTTTTAATTTGACAGACAGAGATCACAAGTAGGCAGAGAGGCAGGCAGGGAGAGAGGAGGAAGCAGGTTCCCGCTGAGCAGAGAGCCCGATGCGGGGCTCGATCCCAGGATCCTGGGATCACGACCTGAACCAAAGGTAGAGGCCTCAACTCACTGAGACACCCAGATGCCCCTGAATTTCTAGAACTTTTAAAAACACTTGTATCCTCAGTACTTTTTACTGTCTTCTGTGTCTCTACACCAACCAATAACATTTTAATAAGCTTTATGCCTGTGCAGTATTCAATGCTTTTTCAAAAATTAAGCGTCTCCTTCCTGTCTGCTGAGAATCTCTGTCCTTGAACACAGTTGGTCTGTTTCATACCTCTGTACCCTTGGATAAACTGAGTACTCTTCTTTTTCCCTCTGTACAAGCACAGCATTTTAAAGACAGTGAGGGTGTTTCATGGTTCTCCTTTGGCCTGCCTCAGGGTCTAGCCCAAAGCAGGTAAAATAAGATATCCCGGACAAATGTCCCCTTCTGTTGTCGAAAACAAACTGACCAAGTTTGGGTTTGTTTAGAATTGTCTTTCTGAAATTTCTTCACTTAGACTTTAGACCGTATTCCCTACTCTGGAATGCTGACATTTTCTTATAATCAACTCCATGTCCATGGTCTATGTTGGGAAGCCCCTTTTTTTTTTTTTAAAGATTTTATTTATTTATTTGACAGACAGAGATCACAAGTAGGCAGAGAGGCAGGCAGAGAGAGAGAGAGAGGAAGCAGGCTCCCTGCTGAGCAGAGAGGCCGATGCGGGACTCAATCCCGGGACCCTGAGATCATGACCTGAGCGGAAGGCAGAGGCTTTAACCCACTGAGCCACCCAGGAGCCCCTATGTTGGGAAGCCTTTAAAAAAGACCCAAAAGAGTTGAAATCAAGATCTTGAAGAGATATCTGCACTCTCGAACTTACTACATTATTCACAGTAGTCAAAAGTGGAAATAAGCTGAGTGCTCATCATGGATGAAGGGATAAAGAAACTGTGGTATATCCATACAATAGAAAATTACTCAGCTTTTAAAAAAAGGAAATCCTGCCATTTATGACAGGTGAATTGGAGGACATTTTACTAGGTTAAATACATCAGTCACAGAAGGACAAACACCGCGTCATTCATTCCTCTTCAGGGAGGAGTCAAAAGTAGTCGAACCCATAGAAGCAGAGTAGAAGGGTGGTTGTGGGGCCGAGAGAAGAGGAGGTGGGGAATTGCTGGTGGGTAGGTACAAGCATTCAGTCAGGCAAATGAGTAAGCTCTAGAGAGAGGCCATGCAACACTGTGTGTGCAGTTAATCACACTGTGTTGTGCACTTACAAATTTAAGAGAGTAGAGCTCATATTAAGTGCTACTACCACAATTTAAAAAAGGAGGAGGGATGCTCAAATACAATTGGGTGAAAACTACTTAACCTGACTTGTTTGATCTTCCTCTCACTTCCCTTAACCTCTCCCAAAGAGGACCCTCTCTTGCCCTGACATCATCCTTCTTTCTTATAGGTCGACATGTCTCATCCCTTTTGTGTCCAGGAAGCAGCCAGGTCGGACTTCACAGAGGGCTCTATGTTTTCCTTCTTAGCACTCATCACAGGTTTCCAAAGCGTATTTATCAGTGTGTTTACTGGACTACTGTGCCTCTCCACCCCCAGATGGGAGTGCCCACGTCTGTTTTGCACATCACAGTAACCCCATACCTAGCAGAGTGCCTGGCACTCAATACATATTTGCCAAAGGAAGGGGTGGGTTTATTGTTCTAATATTAGTGGGGGACAAGCCCGGGGAGAAATGCCACTCAAACGGACTCAGTCCCGAAGAGGGAATCAGTGACTCATGAAATTGAAAATCCAGGTGGAGCTTTGGGAATGGAGGCAAGAAGGACCACATCTACCTCTCGAACAGTATGGATCAACATCCCCTTTTCTCCCTCTCTCAGCTCTGCTTCTGTCCTCCTCACCTATAGGCCATCTGTTACATTATGGGGAACAGACTGCCACTGGTTGTGGGGGGAATCCTCACCATCGAGTCCTCTCCATGTAGGAAAGCTACTTTTTCTTGATTCTTCCATCAGAAGCCCCAGACTTGAGTATTATTGGTCCAACTTGGTTAAAATGCCCATGTCCTGAACCAATCACTGCCGCCAGGAGGGAGGACTGTTGGAGCTGTCCAGGCTTTGGTCATGCCCATTCCAGGATCAGGGGAGGCAGTGGGCAGCCCCACGGACACCATGTGGTCTAAGACTGGAGGAGGTGTTGTGTCTCCTGCCAGAATGCAGATGCTTCTGGAAAGAAGATGAAAGGGTGCTGGTCAGGCAAAAGTAATATTTTTTTCACTAGGCTGCCAACAGACCTCTAAGTCTGATAGTGTTGAGCTGTGGCTTATAATAGTGAAAGAGAGCACCCTGAATTGGGAGGGTATTAGGAAAGACAGCAGGGAGCCGGGCTTGACCAATGCAAGACTTTGTAGCAGCATGCTCCCTTAAGCATGAGTTAATCGGGCTCCTTCCCCAATGCCAGCACATTTCACAGCAGGACTCCATGTGTCCTAATAGCTGTGTTTTTGCTATGTTATCCCAGGAACTCCAAGAACGGTTCAAGTGATGGGAAGTGGCCCAGCCTTATACATTTAGGATTTAACTTCTTAGTCAAATTCTTCTGAATAGAATCTATAACACGGAATTGCAAGCACTTGGCTTTCATTCTGGTGCAGGATTCATTGATGTTCCTAATAACAGCAGCTTTTTTTTTTTTTTTTTTTTTTTTTGGTTGTTGTTTTCCTGGAGAATTACCCCTCCTCTGATGGCTGGGGCTTCCATGTACCACTGTTCCACTATAGAAATTGGGGCTGGATGGGTTTTGGGAAGGAAAGAATCCCCTACCTCTCTCTGCTCTCCAGAGGAGCCAGGAGTTGGATGCCTGTGGCTTGAGATCAGCCAATCAGACACTCTCTCCTGGGATGTTATTCTTCAAGTACTGTTATAGCATAAAGAAAGGGTTTGAAAGGATTTTCATGGCTGTTGCTGTCAGGGCCAGCATTGAGAGTGGAGTCACTGGCCATGCTCTGACCAGACTCTTTCTGAAGAGGGTTGTTGTGCTTCCTGTTTCCAGCACATCTGCTCTCAGAACCCTTGCCATTCCCAAACCTCCCCTTCCAGCCACCCATTGGTCCTGAGCCATTTACATCCTTCCAATGAACCCTTCTCATTGAAGGTAGTCACAGTTGGTTTATCTTGCCTGCAGGCAGGAATCCTAAAGCATGCCTTTGTTTATTTTATTTATTTATTTTATTATTATTATTATTTTTGCTTTGGCTGTATTTTACAGGTGAGGAATTCTAATTCCAAATTCATCCACTTTGTGGAAGAGCTTCCACCCTTTGGTAAAGCCACAGGGCTGGGAGTCAGAAGAACAAAACTGAAACCTCAGTTCCATAACCATTGAGCTGTAGGATTTCCACAAAGTTGTTTGATTTCCATTTCAGTTCCTTCCCCTGTAAAATGGGAAGGGGAAAATCTTCTGCTCATTGGAATGTCCTAAGGGCCAGTAGGAGTGCATGGTGGAGCTCCGAAATGCAAAACTGCCACCTAGATGATACACTTGCAGTATAGTTATGTGGCTTGTCCGTGAGTGGATGACTTGGATTGAATTCCTCAGTGCCGTACCTTTATTCTGCCTCCCCTTAGCACATGCACATTCCTGACACTGGGATTCACGTGTGCATTCTGGAGATATTGGTCAAGTGTCCACTGTGTGCCAGGCACTGGTTTCTTAGTTACTTTCTTTTTTTTTTAAAAGGTCACTTCTTTTTTTATTTCTTTTCAGTGTTCCAGAATTCATTGTTTATGCACTACACTCAGTGCTCCATGCAATACATGCCCTCCTTAATACCCACCACCAGGCTCACCCAACCCTTCACCCTCCTCCACTCCAAAACCCTCAGTTTGTTTCTCAGAGTCCTCAGTCTCTCATGGCTTGTCTCCCCTTCCGATTTCCCCCAACTCACTTCTCTCCATCTCCCCATGTCCTCCGTGTTGTTCCTTATGCTCCACAAATAAGCGAAACCATATGATAATTGACTCTCTCTCTCTGCTTGACTTATTTCACTCAGCATAATCTCTTCTAGTCTGGGCCAATTTGATACAAAGTTTGGGTATTCATCCTTTCTGATGGAGACATAGTACTCCATTGTATATATGGACTATATCTTCTTCTTCTTTTTTTTTTTGTTTTGTTTTGTTTTGTTTTTAATTTTATTTTTTAAAAACATATAATATATTTTTATCCCCAGGGGTACAGGTCTGCGAATCACCAGGTTTACACACTTCACAGCACTCACCATAGCACATACCGTCCCCAATGTCCATAACCCCACCCCCCCCAACCCCCCTCCCCCCATCAACCCTCAGTTAGGACTATATCTTCTTTATCCATTTGTCCATTGAAGGGCATCTTGGTTCTTTCCACAGTTTGGTGATGGTGGCCATGGCTGTTATGAACATTGGGGTACAGGTGGTCTTTCTTTTCACTACATCTGTATCTTTGGGGTAAATACCAAGTAGTGCAATTGTAGGGTCATAGGGTAGCTCTATTTTTAATTTCTTAAGGAATCTCCACACTGTTTTCCAAAGTGGCTGCACCAACTTGCATTCCCACAGCGTAAGAGGGTTCCCCTTTCTCCACATCCTCTCCAATACTTGTTTCTTGTCATGTTAATTTTGGCCATTCTAACTGGTGTAAGGTGGTATCTCAATGTGGTTTTGATTTGAATCTCCTTGATGGCTAGTGATGATGAACATTTTTTTCATGTGCCTGTTAGCCATTTGTATGTCTTCTTTGGAGAAGTGCCTGCTCATGTCTTCTGCCCATTTTTTGATGTGATTATCTCTTGTGTGTGTGTTGAATTTGAGGAGTTCTTTATAGATCTTGGATATCAGCCCTTTGTCTGTACTGTCATTTGTGGATATCTTCTCCCATTCCGTGGGTTGCCTCTTTGTTTTGTTGACTGTTCCCTTTGCTGTGCAGAAGCTTTTGATTTTGATGAAGTCCCAAAAGTTCATTTTTGCTTTTGTTTCCTTTGCCTTTGGAGACATTCCTTGAAATAATTTGCTATGGCTGATGTTGAAGAGGTTACAGGCACTGGTTTCTAATCAGTATTTTTTAAAAAAGATTTTATTTATTCATGAGAGACAGAGAGAGAGGGAGAGAGAGAGGCAGGCAAATACAGGCAGAGGGAGAGGCAGGCCCCCCAAGGAGAAGGGAGCCCGATGTAGGACTTGATCCTAGGACCCCAGGATCATGACCTGAGCTGAAGGCAGATGCTTAACCATCTGAGCCATGCAGGCTCTAATCAGTATCTATAAGAAATTTGTCATTTGTGGTGTGTCTGTCATCTTCTTCCAATTCTACTGAACATTCTACTCAGATCTCTATGCCTTCAGGAGGAAATCATTGACTAGTTTCCAGGTGTCTTGCCTTCTTTGCCAAGAATCATTTTTCTTTTCTCCTGAGAGAAAGAACTGATGAAACAAGGGCAAAAGGAAGCAGCCCTCTTTCTTTCAGTGCCCTTCCTTTTCCCCAGAGAGAAAATTTCAACTATGTAAGTGGCTTTCTTGGTGCTGTATTATCCCCAGCAATTGCTCAAGTTGTTGGCACTGGTGGGGGAAGGGGAAAGCCATGATTAGCAAGCATTATGACTTCGATATCAGTAAGAACTGGCAGAACCAGCAAAGGGGCAGATGATCATTTCAAACATCAGCCCCTGCTAGCACTGCTTTTTGGGAAAAGAAAAGAAAAAAAAGAAAAAACCATATAATGGTACTGTAAATATTTTGGCAGATAGGAAAAGGTACAATACGATAAGAACTATCCTCAACTAATGAAATATTTTTTCCAACCATCAACAAAAAGTAAGGCAAAAGGTGAGGTCTTCGGTTCAGTAAATGAACACAATGCATATGTCCTGAAATCAAATTTATTTTGAACATTAAAACATTGCATGATGAGCAGTGCAGAATTTTAAAAGATGATTGCGATTAACAGGAATGACTAGGAAAGCTTGGCAAGTAGGGTTTATCTGGAATGCGCTAAGAATTACTGACTCTTGTAGGAGCCCGAGTAGATCCTTCTTTCCCCCAAAGTAAAATCAGTTCTGCTGGGAAATGTATTTGTCTGCCTCAATGGAGCTATGAAATTGTGCTATCTCCAAGTGCTGATATCCAGCTAATTCCTCTGATTTTGGGGTGAGAGCTGAGGTGAAGAGCCATTTTTAATGTCAACTATTTATAATTCTTAAGAGAACACAAAAAAGGGAAAGTTTCCTTGCCGCATAATTATTCATGGTGATTCAACATTTCTGGATTGCCAACTCTTGCATGCGCACACAGGAACGAGGACAAAAGCTCATATCAAGAGGGGCCTTTTGCCTTTGTTCCAAAAGCTGATTGTTCTGTGAGAGGTGGACAAGCCTCCCTCCGCTCGACTAGCTTCAGTTTACCACTTAAAAGCAAGCTTTTGCAAAACCTGATGCACTAAAATTTGAATTCACAAATTTAAGAACTGAAAGCGACCTTGGAAATCAACAAGTTCAGCCCATTCCCTACCCTTTTTTTTTTCCCCTCAGAAACTACAAGCTAGGGGACCTGAGTACAGAGATCATGACAAGAGTCATGCTGGACCTCAAGACTTTCAGAGTTTAAAAATCCTTCCCCCATCCCTGGCTATATTGTCTCTTCATTAAAAACAAAAAACAAAAACTAACAGAACCCTTTGGAGATATAGCAGTTTCCATACCAGGTTACAGTGCCTCTATCAATCTTTGAGGAACAGTCTTTATATCTCCTTTATTATGAAGTATCTTGCTTATTTAAATAGATTACTTTTTAAAGTAATGTGGAGTGGAGGAAGGGACAAGCAAATGTCACCTTCCATGAAACACCTCCTATGAGAACAGAGAAGATAAGCCTGGAGAGTGTGAGAAAGTCAGCTTCCTGAGAGAGGCTCAGTGGGCTTGATGACCTTGATGTTCATGCTATAGTTGTTATGGCAACAGGAAAGTGAAATTGTGGTTGCTAAGGGACACTGAACTGAAGCAATCTCCATCACTTACTGGTCACTCCACTCTGGAGCTCAGAAATTCACCCAGAGCAAGGATGAGTCAGCAAAACACGTTTTTAAAGATTGAGCTGAAATCTCAATACGTATTAGCTATTTAAGAGTATTTGTAGTTGTACAAATATTATTTGTTCTTGAAGAAAGTCCCAAGATTTTGCAATCTTTGAGGTGATGGTTTTAAAAGCCTTAAATGTGGTAAAATCCTCAAACGGAAGACAAGCTTGGGACACCATGTCACCATGTCTGCAAACCTCCCCACACACCAAGGTACTATTTCATTTACAAACAGATGATTTTTCGAAACAGGTAATATATTCACAGTGTAAATCTTCTTTCAAGAAAGGTCAACACAACTAGCAATGAGAAAGCTCAGGCAGTATGTGAAAATAAATAATGGGTCACTCTTTATCACCTGGGAGAACTTTCCATGACATCGATGTCCATATTCCTGAGAGGTGACCTCACCCATATTCTCATCTGCCAGAATCCAGTGTGCCCAGGATGTCTGGCTGACCAAACAGAGTTGGGGAAAACATGGATACCAACTGGCAACAGGAGAATCAAATGTCCCCGTGTTTCAGTGCTCAGGACAGAGACCACATGCTTAAGTCATGTGGAGACATTCTCTCTCTGTCTAGCACACAGTAAGCACTCAGTATGTATCTAGTAACCATAGGTGAATGACAGGAAGGGGTGGACTACCATGTTCAGCCTGTGGATGAGCATTTTTGAGCATCAGCCCTGGGCTGAGGTACATCAAGACTGGTTCCTGTCCTTTAACTCTTCTTCTGGTAACATCTGACCCTCTTGTTTTTTCTCCTTTCCTTCCTCAAATACTTCTTGAACATGTCATATCTGCAAGGCACTCTGACAGAGGCTGGGGATACCGAAATGAATGGGGGTATGAAGGATATGAAGGAGCATATCCTGAGGGGATATGTTGGGAAGGAGAGGCCGGACTTGTGAAGGACTGTGAGTGTAATTGTGATGGAAGTATGAAAGACACAGTGGACATAGAGACGAGCTAAAGCTGTCTGGGGAGTCAGGTTAGCTTTCAGAGGGCCTTTCTCATGTAGAGCCCTTAACAGTGGGTACGCCTGCACACGCACAGTCTTTGCTCTTGTAGGTGTGTGACAGAGCTTGGTGTGACATTGTAGTCATCTAGGACAGGCAGCTTCTTTGGGAGGTAGATGGTAAAGGAGAGGTAGAAATGAGAGATCTATTGGATAGAATACCAATGAAAGATGAGAGAAAGGAAGGAAGAATAGTCAAGGAAAGCTTTCAGACCATGAAGGAGGGCTGACATCTATGAAAGATGAGAGAGAAGGAATGAGGAGGGGCATCAGAATGTAGGACAGCCCTGAGAATTGTGGCCAGCCCAAAGGGAGCACTGGGAAAAGGCTTCTCTGTAGAGGCGTCCAGTGTTGGTGAGTCCTGGGCCCTTCTTGTGCCCTGTCATTGAGGTCTGTCTGGGAAGTTGAAAACTGAGCAGATTCTGAAGACACTCACAGGTGGAGACTCACAGTTAACAGCATTCCCTGTGCCTCTCTCTCTCTCTCTCTCTCATGGTTAGAAACACATAACATAAAATTACCATCTTCACCTTATTTTTTGTGAGAGAGAGACTGAGAGAGAGCGTGCGTGAGCATGAGTTGGTGGGGAGGGGCAGAGGGAGAGAGAGAATCTTTTTTTTTTTTTTTTAAAGATTTTATTTATTTATTTGACAGAGAGAGATCCCAAGTAGGCAGAGAGAGTGGGGGAAGCAGGCTCCCTGCTGAGCAGAGAGCCCGATGTGGGGCTCGATCCCAGGACTCTGGGATCATGACCCGAGCCTAAAGGAGAGGCTTTAACCCACTGAGCCACCCAGGTGCCCTGGGAGAGAGAGAATCTTAAGCAGGATCCACACAGTCTGTCAAAGGGCTCGATCTCACAACTCTGAGATCATGACCTGAGCTGAAATCAAGATTGGATGCTGAACTGACTGGGCCACCAAGTGTGCCAATACCTTCACCATTTTTAAGTGTACAGTAATGTTAGTTATGTGCACATCATTGTACAGCAGAGCTCTAGAACTTTTTTTCATCTTGCAAAACAGAAATTCAATATCCATTGAACAAATTCCTTTTTCTCCCTTCTCCATACCCCCTTGGCAACCTCTGTTCTGTTTTTTGTTTGTTTGTTTGTTTTGTTTCTAAGAGTTTGACTGCTAGAGATGTCTCATATAAGTGGAATCATACAATATTTGTCTTTTTATGACTGACTTATTTTATTTAGCATAATGTCCTCAGGGTTCATCCAGGTTAGCCTTTGTGAGAATTTCATGATTTTTTTCAGGCTGAATAATATTTCATTTTATGTATATACCACATTTTTTATTCATTCGTCTGTTGATGGATATTTATGTTGATTCCACCTGTTGATTATTGTGAATAATGTGATGAACACAAGTGTGCAATTCTCTTGGAGATGTCTCACTTGAAAGGAGATATGAATGGGGCAGCCCCATAACTGCAGCACTGCTTGAGTTCACATGTGTCTTTGGATGATGGTCATATTGCTTACATGGAGATGTCCATCACTGAGATGTTTGGGAGAAGTCAGATGATTAATATAAGGCAGTCATTTAAATCCAAGGTTATTCTAGTAGCTACTTCTGGGCTACTTCTTCCCTGGTAAAGTGTCCCTCTCCAAACACAAAGAAATGACATCCTGCAGTTCCTGATTATGTTACACAACTATACTCCATGGCTCTAGCAGATTGGATGAGGATAGTCACCTGGGTAAAGTGAGTCCTCCCCTTGGTTGGGCTCAGCCAACCAGGTATTCTCACCTGGGAATTTGGAATTGGGACACAGGGATGATAGTGAGCTAGTTGGTAGCTTTGGAAGTGGGAAACAATAAAGAAGTCCAGGTACTCATGTTTCAGTCTGCAGTTATGATGAAGGAGAGAACAATGGCTTTCAGGGGAATATGCACACTAGGTAGAGAAGCAAATGTGAGAGCCCAGGAGACAATGTGGTGGGGAAGAATGGAGCAAACAGAGAACATGGCTTCCTTGATACGAGCTAGCTTTCCTGACCCTCAGTTTCTCAGCAGCCTTGAGATTCCATAAGATACTCTTGGTTCTTTAACCCACTGAGCTACCCAGTCGCCCCTATACTCTTGGTTCTTAAACAAACAAGCAGACAAAACATTAAAAAAACCCAATTCCTTTTATTTAGGGTAGACTGAGTGGGTTCCCATTTTTGGCGACCAAATGACATTGAATGTTTGCTCAAGTAAAAGGAACAATCTATCTCATATGTTTTTGGTGCATAACCCAGAGTTCTCATCATGAGTCTGAGAGAAAGGTAAGCTCATTATGAGATAACACTGTCCATTTGTGGGCTAGAGGAAATGATAGTGAATCTGGACTCAGCAAATCTGAATTTAAGCTCCCATTCTGCTACTTTTTGACTGTGTGACTTTGAACAGTCATTTATTCTCTGGGCTGAAGTTAACAGCCTCATGATGCTCCTGGTTTATAAAACCCCATGTTTCAGTAAAATGTACTTTGCAGTATGCATTAACAGGCTGTGATGGTCTATACACTAACAGACATACAGACTGTCATTTTTTGGTTACATGGTTGGTGGGAAGGCAAAGAGATTAGTTGGTGCTTCATAATAGTTGATGGAACTGAAATACATACTTGGGCTTGCATGTGGTAAATACTAAAAACATTTCTCAATGTTTTTAAGACCACCAAAAATTTCCTTACATACCTTATGTCCATAATTTCTTTTGTTATATCTTTTTTTTTTTTTTAATAACCTCTATGTCCCAACATGGGGCTTGAGCTCACAACCCTGAGATAAAGAGTTGCATGCTCTACCAAGTGCATCAGCCAGGTGCCCCTCATCGTTTCTTTTAATACTATATTAATAAATATCCACAAAAATGACTCTGGTGTGTCTAGCACTGTGCAAGTGAAAATAAAGGAAAAATGATCCCTTATTGAATTAGTGGCTATTGTGTGACCGATGATAGGAGTTTTCTCAAATGCTTCATTTAATCTCACAATAATGTTACAAAGTAGGCACTCGTCCTTTCATAGATGGAGAATCTAAGGGTCATAAGAGTTAAACAACTTGTTCAAGGTCAACCATCAAGGAAGAGCCAAAGCCAGGACTGGGTCCTGGTCTCTAATCTTTATGCTGGGTGCTGATAGGACTCAAGATGGAGCCCTGAGCCTCTGGAAGCTGATCTCGAGCCTGGGACAGAGTAGGGTGGGTTGGAGAATGAGAATGCTAGGCAGGAACCAAACATGTTCATGCAAAGAGTACCAGGAGAAGGATACTTGATACTGTGAATCAAGTTGAACAGACTAATCACTGTAGTAGTTTAGAGAAGGGTCAATGTGGGTTGGAAGATTCTCAAAGGACATGATGGAGGAATGAATCTGGATTAATGCTCATCTCCAAGGCAGGTCCCACCATTGGGAAAATGGGAGTAACAATATGTTTTTTGCTTTCTTCGTAGTAGTTTTGTGAAATCCTATCAGTTAAAGCATTTTGAACTATTGAAGTGCTTTTCATATATGAGAGAATGGTTTTATTAATAAGAATCAGTAGACTTTATACAGATAGAAATAGGAAGGGAGCAGGAATTCCAGGGAAGGAGAAGGACAAAGATAAGCAGAAGTAAGATCACATCTTGTATTTCTCCTCTCCTCTCCTCTCCTCTCCCTCCCTCACCCCTTCCCTTCCTCCCTGAGAGATCTAAAAATTTACAGCTAGAGATACAGGAAGGAGTGAGATGTACAAGAGAGCATGGGGGAAGAAAAAGGATGAGTGAGGATAAGGAAACTCACCTGATTTCATAGGAATTTTCTAGGATTTAAAAAGTGGGGCCATAGAGGCAAACTACCTGCTCATAGCAGTATCTGCTCTGGACACAGAAAAGTACTTGGGCATGTAGTGAACATATGTTATTAACTTTGGTTACCCAGTAATCACGTTCTGCCATATTTATGACAGACTTTCCTATTAAGTATAGTTCTTTTTGGGAAACTGAGGGGGGCTGTCATAGGTTGAAGACAGACCCTGAGACAGTTACTTGCCCATAGGAGCATTCTTAGGAACAACACCTGTAAGGGAATGAAGAAAACAGGACCGGGAGAGGATGAAGTTGAACAATGATATAGTTTGCATTGACATGTCAGCCAGCTCTATGCAGAGCTCTGGGTCTGGGATGGCCTTTCAGAAATATCCCAAATTGAGGCATAGGGGCCAGGAACACCCTTGTGTTCCTGTATCCACCAGGCGTTGAATACAGGATGCCTCCTGTTGAGGAGGTATCTTGGGTGAGGTAGCTCCTCCCAGTGGAGGATGACTACTTAGATTCGTCTGTGAGCCATCTGCAGGTGACATCCCCAGCAGCTGGGGGATGAGGGCCTGGGTCTTGAAAGGAGAAGCTTGCAATGCACCATAGTGTTCATTCTTGGGGCCAGTTTTCCATTCCAGCTGCCGGCCAGGGCATGTGCACACGAACCAGCTCAACCCATCATATTATCTCACCAAGGACTTTATATCTTGAGCAGAGGACGTAAAGAAGAAGGCTCCCTTAGCATTCACTTCGGTGGCAGCAGCAGCAGTAAGCATGGCTGTCTTTTGAGGTTTGTGGTGGTAGTAACTGCCCAGATATTCCCCAAACCCAACTTCCCAGTGTCTCATGCCTCCTTAACATTTTCCAGTCCTTGCTCTTCAGATCTCTGGTTGATTCTGTGAGTTTTCAATTTCTGTCCATTAAATTCCATTTTACCCATAGACATCACGAGTTGGTTTTGATTTCTTGGAACTAGGAATTCTGATTGATTTGGGGATAAATGCCAAAAGAGAAAGAGGAAAGAAGGAAAGCTGAATTATAGAATACTGCTTATTACCTATACTAGTCTTGGTATGAAAAAATATCTTTTTAACAGGATATGGCAGTGGTAATGAGTTGATTTTAATTTCCCCCCACATTCACTTTTTTAACCCCAGAGAAAGATTAAAAAAAAAAAAGAGGTAAAATTCTGTTGAAAAAAATATACTTAGAAGCAACTAGAAAAATGAACAATCCGATGGGTCACGTTTGGCAAAGAGTTGGTATCCATTGTATGCACACCTCCTGTGTCACATGCTCAAGCCTATTTGCAAAAACGAGTGAGTTTGGGGCACCTGGGTGGCTCAGTGGGTTAAAGTCTCTGCCTTTGGCTCGGGTCATGATCCCAGGGTCCTGGGATCGAGCCCTGCATTGGCTTCTCAGCTCAGTGGGGAGCCTGCTTCCTCCTCTCTCTCTCTGCCTGCCTCTCTGCCTACTTATGATCTGTCTGTCAAATAAATAAATACAAATCTTTCAAAACAAAAACAAAATAAATGAGTGAGTTTGCAGAAAATGAATTCGATCAAGTCTCATAATTAGTTGAGAAAAATGGGCATATTAAAAGTCCTTTCAGGGCCAAGATGGGTAGTGTCAAATGAAGAAGTCTAGAAGTTGGTTAAGGCTGTGTTGGTACTTCTGCCAAGTGTTCTGAAGATAGAGGAGTCATAGTTCAAGGCTGAAGATTATGTTCAGAAGATGAGATGAGATGGGGATGCCCTGGCTCTTGGGGCAGATATCCAGAGGCAACAGCTCCCAGTAGTCATTCCAAGACATGGAACAGAAGGGCAAGACATTGGAAGGTAGCTTGAGTATTAATAACAGCATGTTTGGGGTGTTGAAATCTTTGACTAATGGCTTAATAAATCATGGATTAATAGTGAAGTCTCCGGTGGGAAATCGAAGTTCTCAACCAATCAACTTATATGTAGACAGAGTGCTCCCTGGGTTAGGTCATTAAAACTGTTAGAATGTACTTAGCGAAGTAAGTGGTACTAAATGTGAGACTAAATTGCCTTGTCTTGTTGACTGGATTGAAGGCAAATCAGCTCAAGTGGGTCCCCCACCATCCAAATGTTATTCCTTTTGGAGTGCGCCTGTTGATAGAGGAAATGGATCCCAGCAGGAGCAGATCTCCAAGTATTTAATCTCTCACTGCTACTGTAGGAGCATCCACAGCCTTAAGACAGACAGGGTAAAAATTTGGGGTTTCTGTTTCTCAGTCTTTTGAAACAAGCTAAGGGGATAATGTGCAGTCCCTAGAAGAAGGTGTCAAACTTTCTTTTTGGGAGGGTGATAATGCATGGCATTGGGCTTGAAGTAGAAAAGGAATGTTCTTTGGGTAAGGTGGTCAGAGAAGGGCTCACAGAGGAGGTCATATTCAGAGTGAGACCAGTAAGATCAGAGGAGCCAGCCATACAAAGAGGTCAGGGATGAATCTTGTGGGGAGTAGGAGACAATGTTCCAGGCAGAGGAAACCGCATTCAGAGGAAAGAATTTGGTAGGTTTGAGCAATGGAAAGGTGGCCAGTGTAGCGATAATGTGTGAGTTGAAGAGAACTCTGAGAGGCAATGGGGAGACTGGGCCCCCAGTCCCAGTTAGAGGCGGGAAGAGGCCTATTATGCTTGGCCAACTTGATCATGATGCAGAATTTGGATTTTACTCAATGTACAACAGGAAACCATTGAAGGGTTTTAAAGCAAGGGGGTAACAGAATTAGATTTCTATTTATAAAAGCCTGTATGGCTTCTACTACAAGAGTCAGGCAAACCAATGAGAGAGCAATAACGAAAATCTAGGGGAGGCACGGTAATGGCTTGGTCTGGGGTGGTAGGGCTGAGGCAGGTCAGGAAAGGCTGATGGTTAAAGGGTATCATGAGAAGGCAGGAAAAAGAGAACCTAGTGATGTATTAGGTCTTGGGAAGGAATAGTTAGAATGGGAGGAATGCAGAGTAACACCCAGCTTTGTGTCTTGAGCTATGGGTGGTGTGTGTGCCTGTATAGAGTATAGAGTCATTTTCTGGCTTGACTTCTAGCTACCTGTCTGGTTTTATTCTGAAATTTCATTCCCTTGAGTTCTTGCTTAGTTAAGGTCTCAGTCACTGTTCTTCCTCACCCTCATGACTGCTCAGTGTCCAGAGAGGAGAAAAATAGCTTCTCTCCCGAGCGAATTGTGCCTCTTGCTAATAGAATTGAAAAACGGAGCTCCTTTTTGGTTATCAGCACCCCATGACTAGCCTCTCTCACATGCGGTGCTGGATTCCTGAATGATTTAGAATCAGCTCTTCCTACTCAGCCCTAATATGAATGCATTGCCTGTTGATTATCTCAGACACGACTTATTACCCTGAATTTAAGGCTCCTTCAGAGCCGTTTCAATTAATGTGGCGATGAGTGTGCGCATTAGAATGGCCAAGCACAGCCAGGATTTAATTGATTTAATTTGCATATCTCATTCTGAAAGAATTATATGTTGTAAATTCACCCACCGGCAGAACCTGACCACTGCTGCCTCCTTTGTGAATGCAAAATTAGCTTTCCTGAAGGTTTTCCCATACCCGGTCACCTTTGGATCACTTGACTCCTAATGTTTGTTCCATCTTTTTAGAGGAGGGTTTTAAACTCTTGGGAAATGAACGTACGTTTGGGGGAAGGCTAGCAGTATGACTGGATTACTTATGAGAGGAGCCGGTGCCGTGGAGACTGGCATCATCCCTGAGCCATCTCCAAGGGATCTTTTGGGCCCTGTCGCTTTGGGAGCCCAAGTCAGAACTGGTGCTTCTTTGGTGGAAAGTATCATGGGAAAGAGAGTTCTAGTGTCTTTCCAGGTGAAGATGCAGTTTTCAGAAATCTGGATACCTGCCTTAATACCTCTGGATGTTTTAGGATATGAGAATGTATAAAATGCAAACTGAGGGAGATCTTATATTTCATGAACATGTGTATATTAGCTATTGTACATACAAATACACATGAATACCTAGACAGCTGGTAATTACCAATATACACAACTCTACCAGCTGATGAAATATTGAAATATTTCCATAACACTCAGTACATAGCTGATGCCTTTGAGTGCTCCTCTTGCCACCCCTGGAACCCTTTGGTCTCCCCACGATCCAGCAACTGAAGTGTTAATACTTGCCTCCTGGAGGGTGCATCCTTTCCACTGCCCCAGCCCCATAGCCAGCATCCTTTCTAACTGGTTTGTAAATTTGTAGGTCATTAGCTATTTTGAGTACCATCTGTGTGTTTTGCATTCGTGTTTATGTGTGTAAAATTTTTCGGCATCTGAACTTATGTTGAAATTTCCTTCATTGATTTATTCGCTCAGCATAGGCTGAGTGCCCACTGTATGTGAAATACTGTGCTAAGTTTGGGGCATAGGAAAATAAGTTAGATAGTCTCTGTGCTGAAGAAGTCAAGGAGTAGAGATTGGCAAGTAAGTGTGTAAGTACCATGATAGAAGCAAAGGGAATTACATGATAATTGGGAGCTCCTAATCCAGCCTGGAATTATGGTGATGTGAATAGTCAGGGAAGACTTCTTAAAGGAAGTAATCATTGAGCAGTCTTACAGGATGAGTGAAGATTGCCTTTATGAAGGATGGAGGTGAGAAAGGGCATCCACTGGGCTTCATTGGCAGGGAGTGTCCAGAGGAGTGGGAGAAGAGAATGGGTCCGAATCAGGGAAACATGGTACATGCAACAATTACTATTCTGTTTCACAGTATCCCTTCTGCCAGTGGAACACATCTCTTCCTTTTGGGTTGCTGTACCCACAGTTAGATGGGTAGTCTGAAGATGATTGACACTCACTTCCTGTTATCTGGAATGGGCATGTAATTGAGGTGTGGCTAAATATATTTTTTCCCTTGGCACAGTGACTGGTTCAGTCATCGGCTTGAGACCCAAGTCAATCCAGTAAGAGTTAGCTCCAAGATGTATAATGGGCGTATTAGCAAAATGAGTTTTCTCTTTTTTGGCTGCTTTTGCCAAGTAGATCAGCATCTGGTGGTCAGCTTGCTAATGTTAGTGGAGCCAGCCACAATCTTGGAAAAAAAGAATTTAGACATGACAAAAACTGATTCTTAATGGATGTCATTTGAACACCTGAATTCCACAGTGCTGATGCCCATAGACCCCTTGGCTTTTTGAGTTACACAGACAATAATATCCCTTTCCAGTTTCATTCCAATCAAGGAGAGGTCTTGCCATGTACATGTGAAGAGACCCAAACTCTGTATCATATCCAGCAGAGTAAGCCACCAAGATTCTTGGGAACAATACAGATGAAGAGGCATGTGGATGTTGACTTTGCCAAGAATGTGAAGATGGAAATGTCAGAGAAATGGGTGGAGAACCTACACAGTTGTTTTTGCAAAGAACTCTCTGCCAAGGCAACATATTCTTTATTCTCTTAATAGTTGGAGAGCAGAGTCACCTTTGCATAACTGAACCAGGCACACAGACTTAAGTTTCTCTGGAAATAAGTCATATTCAGTCTATATAATCTGCTTTCCACCGTTTTATCTGTTTAAAAACACTTTTTTTAAAAAAATTAAGCTGTTCAGTAGGAAATGTTAGCGAGACATTTTTCCTTAACGCTATTGGATCTGAAGTAGTGGATTTTGACTTAAAAATGTTTGATCAGGGGCGCCTGGGTGGCTCATTGGGTTAAGCCCCCGCTTTTGGCTCAGGTCATGATCTCAAGGTCCTGGGATAGCGCCCCACATTGTGCTCTCTGCTCAGTGGGGAGCCTGTTTCTCCCTCTCTCTTTGCCTGCCTCTCTGTCTGCTTGTGATCTCTGTCTCTGTCAAATGAATAAATAAAATCTTTAAAAAAAATGTTTTATCAGAATGCTTGAGAATGCTGTACTTTCTTCCTTCTTGGCTAATAGCAGTCTGATGGGGGCCACTTCATTTTGTCATTTGTACTTTGGATTTTATGTCAAGCTGACTTAATAATAATGCAGTAGTTCAATAATAATGATGCTGGTGGCTTAGTCCGTGCCAAAGACTGTTGGAAGCTCTTTACGTGCCTGGGAGGATGGCAACCACTATTAGCCCCACTTTAGAGATGAGTAAACTGAGGTGCAGAACGGCTGTGAAATGTGCCCAAACTCATACCTCTAGTGAGTGATAAAGCTGGGTATCGAGCTCACTTTTACTCCACTTTTGTAGGAGGAAAAAAATTTTTTTTAAATTACATACACTCGTATGGAAAAACTAACTTTCAAAGTCCTAGACATTTATGTACTTTCATTTTATTCAACTTTTAATTTCTTAATCCTTGGACTACTACATTGCTCTGTATATCACTTTTATGTCAGTAATTTGTAGGGCCTCTCGTTAACAACAAATAATAACTCTCTTTTTTCTGGGCAACTCTGATGACCAGTGTCTCTTGCCCTCCCCACAAGCCTGTTAAAAGTTATTACCTTCCATGGATCATTTTGTGTGATCCATGCTGCAACATGGCAACCAGTATTTTATCCTTGGTTGTTTAACAAATATAATCAACACCACAGCACTGAGTGTTTTTGTGGGAGCCCCTCTTTGACTTTTCAGCCATGATGAATCTGTTGGCCAGAAGAAAAGCCTGGAGGGACCCTATTTCTTATAGAATGGAATGAAAAAATTTTTTCCTCTTAACACCAAACCAGAAAATCTGGGGCTTCCCTTGTTGCTATTTCGTGATTTTCCACTGCTCAAATGGCTTTAAGCTCTGTGATTGTCACCCCTCAGTGTTATGACAGAAGCAATTAATTTCTCAAGTGACTGTGAAGAGACCAGGGCTTGGACCAGGTCAGAATTTTGGCATTAAAAGTAGGCGTAAACCCCCTCTGGAGGAATGTTTTTGTTTGATTGTTTGTTTCTTTGCAAAATGCCAAGCAAGACACATAAAAGATGATCAAGTTTCTTTTGTCTTTAAAATTTAATTTCTCCATAAAACATGTTTGAGTTGAGCCCCTTCCTTCCTTTTTTTTACTCATTGGGAGAAAATTGTTTTCACCCCAAACACATCTCTTCTGCCTTGACTAAAAATGAAATATGACAGGAGAAAAAACAAAAACAAAAACATAAAACAAGCTTCCTGGGAGCACCATTCCAGAACCTCTCAGCTTGTTAGGAGTGAGGAGAAAGCAGAGCAGTTGTTGTGATAAAGTCATTTCTAGCAGCTGCCTCACGTGTGAAAACTGCCTGTTGTACCATAAAAAGAATGCTCCCTGACAGGAGAGTTTGTCTGAGGAAAGACAAAATTTCTTAGCCATTAACTTCCTCAGAATGCTTGGTTCATTCCTCACATGCACCTGGGCTGATTTTCTATCACTTACAGTAAAAGAGTTGGAACATTCTATACAAGTTTCTCGTTCTCTGTTGAGTTTCTGTATAATCTGAGTTATACTGAGATTGAGAAGCTACCTCTAGATTCCAGAAAAGTCATAGGCCCCTGGATTATGGCAGATTTTGTAGTTTGGAACAGTCCTTCTGCTAATGAGAGTCAGATATCTGGAGAAAATTACACATATATATATGACTCTGTTTGAAGGTTTAGGAGAGCTAACTAGGTTATGAGAAATTTGGGGGCCAAGATGTAGGAAATAGAAGCACTCTAGAGAGGTAAAACTCACGTTTTTGGTTGCTTTAACTCTAGGGGCCCTCACTGGTCCTAAAAGGCTTACCCAAGGGCTTGCACTCTGGTAGTCTCACGGGGCCCCGAGGATGAAGTGAGAGTGCAGGACCCTCTGAGGGTAGAGAACTAGTTTGGAAACATAAAGAGCTCCTCTTCAGAAACATGTGAACCAGGAGTAAATCTGGCCTTTTAAGGGTCTATGGTGAGTTCTGTGAATTGTGTAAGACTGATGTATCACAGGCCTGTACCCCTGAAACAAATAATACATTATATGTTAATTAGAAAAAAAAAAAGAGAGTCTACTCTTTGCTTTACCTGGGTGGTTCTTTAGATTGGATGGAGGTGATTCTAGATTCCTACTGCCTCTAGTTGCCTGACAAAAGAAAATGAAAGATCCTCTTTGCAAGAAGGGAACATGATTTGAGTTCTCAAATTATTTCTGTGGACACCTTTTAAACTTATAGGCAGTTATATTTATATCCACAGATAATCACGCCTACAAGGAGACTACAATGACTAATTACAGACAGAACAACAGATAATGGAGATAGGCCCTACCAAATGTTGGAAAGATCATACACATTTTAAAATAGCTATGCTTGAAAAGTTAAACATCTTGTCAGGAAACTGGAAAAACGACACAATGGATTTTACAAAGAACCAAACACAAACACGGGAATTGAAAACCATGATAATTAAAATCAACATCTTTTAAAAAAATATTTATTTGTTTGGCAGAAGGGAGAGAGAGAGAGAGAGAGAGGGAGCACAAGCTGGGGGAGCAGCACGCAGAGGGAGAAGCAGACTCCCTGCTGAGCAGGGAGCCTGACGTGGGGTTTGATCCCAGAACCTGGGATCCTCATCTGACTGAACCACCCCGGCACCCCTAAAATTAACATCTTAAGAGATGAGTTTAACAAAAAAATTAGGTATGGTTGAAGAGAGCATTAGTGAGCTGTAAATTGTCGGAATAAAAATGTAGATCTCAAACTGTTGGGGTCCATCAGTAATGGAAAGAGCTGATGAGAGGTACAGAATTACTACTGAATTGGATTCCATGATTCCATCATTCATGTGAGGAATTTAGAAGAATGTTTTTGTAGAACACTGTTCAGAAATTATAGTGAATTACTGTATTTATTGGTCAGGGTCCAGCTGCGGATGACAGAAGATAACCAAATTGAATAGAAAGGGATTGAATATACTAAGAGTAGTGGCTTGCAAAATGCTTGGACAGACTGAAGGATTGGGCCGTGGGCTGGCCTTTCATGGCAGGTCTCCATATCTACATCGCAGAAGTGGTTTACCGAGGGAGCTACAACCTTGGCCATGATTAGACAACCGTACCACAGCTGTTGGCCGTGACCCTTACTAGCAAATTATTCGCCCTGAACTCCTCTCCTTGCTACCTATGAAGCTGGGAACCGTCTATAATTATCTCACCAAAATGCCTCCATGAATGCACTTGCCAGAATAAACAGCATAAGCTGCTAAATTTTGCATGAGTGTGTCTGCTGGCCGACGCTGCCATGTGCACATCTGAGCTGTAAGGGAATCTGGGGTGGGTGGTTTCTAGCTTTCCTGCCTCTGGTATCTAGTAGGGCATATTATAAGGAGCTTGGAGCAGAAAAGCAGGAGGCATTTTGCCAAATCTCTCACATTTGTTGTTTTTGTTTGCTTGGTACCTCATCATCCTGTTTCCTCTGGAAGCAGAACTTTCTGACTTTATTTTTTCCTGTGAGGAGCCATTTACTCAATGGTAGCCACTGACTCAAATCTGCCAATTAGACAAACCCATCTCTCTAGACACTATGATCGGTTTATAGATATGTACTTGATCCATTTCAGTTCTGTAAGTCTTCTCCAAGGCTCTTCTGCTACAGCCATGAAAAAGGCTTGTTTCCACTACTGAAAATTCTAAACATGCAGGTAGGAGTGTGAAGCCACTAGTGATTCCACAAAGAGAGAACAGAACGTATCTGAAAATGAAGCCAAACAGATTCAGGATGATCTAAGAAAGGGAAGGTGATAGAGATTTCTTTGATTTTGCTTGAACCCCTGGATCAAACTATGCCTGAGTCTCTGAACCTTTGGATTCCTCGTTTTTATGACCCTGTAAATTCCCTTTTGCTTGGAAGAGTTACAGTTGAATTTCTCTCATTTGTAATATAGAGTTCTGACTCTTGATCATGTGAATTAACATATTTTGATATGCCCCCTTCCGTATTTATAGGTAGAAGCCATCTGTATAAAAATGACCCTAGAGACCGCAGCATCTCACAGCAGTTCATCTACAGTTCAATCTACAGTTCATTGGAACAGGTCTGTGGGAGGGATTCTGAGAGGTTCACTTCAGGCATTAATCGGAGCTCCTTGTGGGTGGGAGTTGGGACAATCCTGACAGTGGGGTGAATATTGGTACATGAGGTTGTGTCGTCTAATACTGTGGTGACCACATCAGCAATAAACGTTTCATTCTCTCTTGCACTTTTCTCAGGAGTCTACCAGTCACTCTTGTAGGTGTAGGACTTGATTATTTAGTCATTTATTCATTCAACATTTTGGAATCTCGGTTCTTTGGATGACTGTGGTTACCTTTCAAACAAAGAAGTAGCTTTTTAATTCCACGGTTCACAAGCTTTCAATGGCTCCACAGTTTTGGTCCTTCTCAGTCCACTCCTAATCTGTTCCTGAAGCCATAGCTCCTGCCAGAGAGCCTATATAGCAGGTACACTGTGACATTTACCTCTTTCTTAACAAGACCTTGTCCTCCCCTAACCCTAATACCTCCACTGCCTTTGCTTATATGAGTCTCTTGCATGCACTTCCTTATCTACTCATTTTTAAAACATTTTTTTTACCCATTTTAAAAAATTTGGATCAGGTGGCACTTATTCTATATCCTGATCTTTATATTAAGATCAAGTCCTCCTTTGATCTCCCAATGTATTTTTTTCACATTACTCTTATTAGACTTAGCACATCATAATGAAGTTATTTTATATGTCTTTCCTTTCTCACACTATAAGTGTATATTCCATTCACCCTTTTATCTGCACTGCCCGCAGTTAAAGTCAGTTCCTCTATTATATCCTGTCATGAAATTATATTTTTTTGCAATATTATTTATTTATATGAGAGAGAGAGAAAGAGTGAGAGAGAGAAAGAGAGGGTGAGCCAACGTGAGTGGAGAGAGGGGCAGAGGCTGAGGGAGAAGCTGACTCCCCACTGAGCAGGGAGCCCACCATGGGGCTCCATCCCAGGACCCTGGAATCACGACCAGAGCCAGTGTAAGATGCTTAACCAACTGAGCCTCCCAGACACCCCTGTTGCTTTGCCTTATTGATTATGATTGGAATTCGATAGTTATTTTTGTGGCTTTTGGATTGACTTGTGTGTCTTTTATTTACTAGATCAACAGTCTAAAAAGGCTGGGATCAAGACAAATTTTGTTCACCAACATATCCGTGCTGCTTAGCAGAGTCCCTGACACATAATGGGTGCTAAAAATATTGCTTGAATAGATGGATGAAATTTTGTTGAATGAATGAATGAATGAATCATAGATAATAGCATGTGTTAATCCCCATCAGGAATATTAGAAGTTTAAAAAGAGGAATCCAGAGACGATAATGCTTTCTTCTAGTGGAATGAACTAGTCATGTCAATAACAGTGGAATTTCAGGTTTAGGAGTGATTTTAAAACAATATTTAAATGTCTATCTTATTAGGAAGTTGAAGACACAATACAATGAACTTCCCCCCACCCTGAAGCACTTCACATTCAGTTGTAAACATACTGTCCAATCATCCCCCAATACACTGGAGTATATTTGACCTCAACAAGGGGGTTCTCCCTACATAGCTACAATACAACCTTCAACACCAGGAAATTAACATTAATAAATGACTACATTTAATCAATAGGCCCAGGCCAAATTTTGTCCGTTGTTCCATTAATGTCCTTTATAGCCAGAGTATCTAGTCCTGGGCCACCTGTTACCTTTGATTGCCACGTCTCTTCAGTCTCCTTTTATTTGATGGTTTGTTAGATTGCCATATAAAATAGACCTACAGTTTGCTCTTGCCACAGGCCCTGCCAATATTTTTGATGGGCTTTCTCAGATCTCCCTACCCATCCCACTACTAGAATTTATGACCACCTACAGAAACTCAGAGATTAATTTTGAATTCCGGGCATCAGAAAGGATCGGATTTGTCTGTCCATATAGTAGCCATTGGCATTCGCTCTATTGTCAGACAGTCTTAGGGACTGTCAGGGGACTCCTGTGCACCCCATGTGTCTTCTTTCGGTCAATGTCTGATGGCAACTGACAGTGAAAGCTGGGCTTTACCCAACAGGAAGGTTAATAAACTTCAAAAATGAGTCCAGTGTTTTAGACCTGCCAGCTTATCATTTAATTATCTCTCCACTGGTTGGCATTCATCTGCAGTACATTGGTGTGTTTTTGCCCCTGGCCCCTCCTATGAGTTTCTGTGGAATGGCAATTTAAACAGCACAGGATACAAGTGTTACAGCTCCCTCCCTGCCAGTAAGGGGTTAGCCTGTATTAAAAATTGCCTCTCTATCCTCCTCCCCATTTTGCTTTGATTGTGGATGGGTTTTTTTCCCCCCTTATCAGAGAAGCAATACATGTTTATAGGTGGAAAAAAAAAAAGATAAGAGAAGGCAAGAAAGTAAAAACACCAACAATCCTGCCAGGCAGAGACAGCCACTGATAACATATCAGTCTATATCATTAAAATCACTTGGGGAGCTTTTAAAGAATACTAATGGCTGTACCTCACACCTGGAGATTCTAGAATCATCCCTGGAGATTCTGATTCAAGTGGTCTAGAGTGGGCATGGGCAGGGATAATTTTTAAAGTTCTGGGGTGTAGTTGAAAACCATGGGTCTGGCCATGTAGAATATAAGATGTATATTTTACCTAAATGGGCACTCCATAATACAGTTTGATAACTTGATTTTATCATTTAATAGTTAATTACAAACATCTTTCCATAGAAGGATAAGATATCTAACCCATCTTTTTAGTGACCTCATAGTATGAGTTGACTTACTTAACCATTTTCTTGTGGTTGGATGGGGGTGGGGGGACATGTTTTCACCCCTGCCAGGGAGCAGTGTACAGGGGTCGGGGTGGAGGTGGAAGCAGGAAAGGCTTCAGAAAGCTCACTGGTGCAGAGAAAACTAAACCAAGTTTGTCTTGGGTTATAACCGACGACACAAAGGCGATTCCCTGGCTATAAAGCTATGATTTTTAGTGGGAAAATCTCTAAGTAATTGCTTCTTGGCCATAGACCTTCCCAGAAACTCATTCAGTTACTTATTTTCCATTCATTCAGGACATTCATTCATTCATTCAACCAACACACACAAAGCATTATGTAGGGCCTCCCACTGGGAGTACAAGATGGCTAAGATTTTGTTCTTCACCTCAAGGGCCTTACTATCCTAAAAGATTTGAGAGAGATATACAAATAGCTACATGGGTATTTATTGAGCACTTACACTGCTACACTCTTCTGGGCACTCTCTTTTTGGAGAGGGAGAGACAGACCCGGGGCAGGGGGAGGAAGGGGGAGTAGGAAAGAGAGAGAATCTTAAGCAGGTTTCATGCCTTCTGCATAGCCGGACACAGGGCTTGATTTTACAATCCTGAGATCATGACCGGAGTTAAAATCACGAGTTGGATGCTTAACCAACTGAGATACTCAGGTGCCCCTGTTCTGGACACTCCTTTTATTTATTTTTTTTTCTATTTTTTAAAGATTCTTATTTATTTATTTGACAGACAGAGATCACAAGTAGGCAGAGAGGCAGGCAGAGAGAGAGAGAGGAGGAAGCAGGCTCCCCGTGTGGGGCTCAATCCCAGGACCCTGAGATCATGACCTGAGCCGAAGGCAGAGGCTTAACCCACTGAGCCACCCAGGTGCCCCCTGAACACTCTTTTAAGGAAATTTCTGCAGTTAATGTTCACCACTACCTGAAGAAGTCAGTTTTATTATCCTTTTACAGGAAAGGAGACTAAGGCCCCGAGAGGTTACTTTGTCCAATGTTACAAAGACAGTGAGGGATAGAACCAGAAACAAGCCAAGGTATTCTGGCTCTAAGGTCCAAGCTCCTAACCCCAGACCCTGCTGCACTGATGAATATGTCAAAGGACAGTAGATACCATAATAGGATTCATAAAAGGAAGTGATGAGCTCTAATGTGGGAAGGGAGTAGGGAGGAGATGTTTTAGGAAATGCATTGGAACTCAGAAAAGTCATTTAATTTCATAAAGGAAAATACCACAAGAAGGGAGAATATGTAGATGAATGCTAAGCATATCCACAACATTGTAAATCCTGCTTATTTAGAATATTTTGTTTCTTCTCTACATGTGCTGTATCTGCAGGGAGACTGACTGAGGTAGTCTGGTAGACCTTGGAGTGGTGCTTGGACACCAAGCACCATGTCCTCGCTGGGACATGGGAACCATCAGGCTGAGAAGGATGGAACCCTTGTAGTGGGAGAAAGGCCAAGTTTGTGGTCCTTTGTCTGGGGCAGATAAAAATGTGCCATAAAAGAATGGGGGTAGTATCACAAAGGCTTTCCTCCTAAGGGAGGCCAGAACAAAGAACATAGAAGATAAGACTCAGGAGAAAGTCTATTTTTTTGTTCAATTTGAGGGGACTGCTCAAGGAGTTCTGATCAATCAATTTATCTGGAGAGGTATTCCAGAATGCCTGTTGTTAAATCCCACATTGCTTTAGGTCATTGGCTGACTAGAACAGGATGCTGGTTAGGAGAATTCACTGAACTCATCAAGCAAAAAGAAGCACAGAAGTAAGTTTTGCTAATAGGGGGCAGAAGATCACAAGTGAGGTTTAGAAAGCAGACCATTTCTGGGGAGTGAAGAAAATGATTTCTCCTATACTCCTATACTTCTTTAACAGAGTAGGTCCTGGCCTTGGTTCTGTAAATATCTTGATGAGTTTGTTTGTACAAATATGAAAGTAGGAGCTATAGAGATACAAACATCTCTTTTCCAGTGTCTTGGGCTAAAGGTAAGAAAAGAACCTGCCCCAAATGGACTTAAAGATGAAAAAAAGTTTGCTCATGAAAGGAAGCCTAGAGATAGATGGACTTCAGGTTTGGTTGATTCAACACTCAAGGAATTTGGTTGTACTGTCTGTTTAAGTGAAGCCATATCTGCATGCACTGCTCTCACTGCCATAGCCCAGGTGGCTTGAAAACGACAGAAATTTACTTTTTATAGTTCTGGATATTGGAAGTGCAAGATCAGGATGCCAATATAGTCAAGTTCTGTTGAGGACTCTCTTCTGGGTTGCAGACTATTGAACTTGTATCCTTATGTGGTGGAAAGAAAGAGAGGGCTAGCTCTCTGGTCTCTTCTAATAGGGTACTAATCCCATTCATGAGGGCTTCATCCGCATGACCTAATCACCTCCCAAAAGCACACCTGCAAATACCATCACTTTGAGTATCAGTTTTCAGCGTATGACTTGGGGAAGCCACACTCCGTCTATAATATGTCATAACAAACTAGTCTTGAGACCTTGGTGGGGTAACACAGTGCAATATTACTATTCATTCATGTAAACATTCTATGGAAATGGATGTTTGTCACATCCAAGGACCTTGGCTTCATCTATGCTGTAGTTTTGCCATCTTGAACATGGCTTTGGAAGCACCCTAGCTTGATCCTGCCTGCAGATGGAGAAAGAGAAGGAATATGGAGGATCAAGCAGGACATTTTAGAGGCCAGGCCTAGAAGCCATCAACATCATTTCTATTATAATCCATTGGTCAGGACTCAATTTTTTGGCACTTCTAGGTGTCCTATCAAACCATCATGGCTGAGGGAAGAAAAGAGACAGTCTTTCTTTGGGTTATTTCCTATGAATGAGGACATTTTTCTTAGAAGTCCCTCAGGAAACCTTCTCTTACCACTTTATTGGCCTGCATTGGGTCACTGGCCGCTACGTGTCAATCACTTGCCCTTTGATAAGTCAAGCTTGTCCCTAGAGTTGGGGTAGGGAAGGTCCTCTGAAGCACACAGTTGCTTGGATGGGTGAATCCCTAAAATTTTGAGGGTTCTATTAGGATGCAATAGAGGGAAATGTTGTTGATTACCCATGTCTCAGTATTTGGTGTATTTGTTCTGCATACTTGGGAGGAATTAAGTTGGTCTCTCTGGGCAGTGACTATAGGGGGCACTAAGGAGGTGGACTGGTGATGAGGCAGGAGTTCCGATGTGACTGCTTTCCTGGTTCCTTGTCTTCCAGAAAATTCTAACTTGCTTTCAGGACACTTTGGTAGAAAAATAAATAGGGCTAAGTTTTTCATCTGACTTGACAAAGAAGGAAACAGAAAATATGTGGGAGCTGGGATCAAGAAGAAATAGGGAAATGGCAGAAAGCATTGGGAAGGCATCATAATCGTTGGTGTAAGACTGATCTACCTGTGATTATTCATTCTCTGTTTCTCTCTGTCTCTCTCTTCATCCTATCCATTCATCCATTTATCCATCCCTGGTACTGTGTAATGTCCATGATATAAAAATGATAACTCCCTGGCCTCAAGTAGCTCACAGGCTGTGAGGGAGATGTGCAAGTAACCATAATATTGGGATCAAAGTATTCACAGAAGGCTTGAAGGCAGCACAGAAGTGTACTCATTGTCTATTGGCAGGGGACCCAGAAGGCTTCTGAAGTCTTAGTAGAAATAATGCAGATGGAATGTACACACTGCAGGTGAAGAATGATACTGGATAAAGACGTTGGTGGCTCCAGTGTATGCAAAGGCCTGGGGGCAGGGAAGAGAAAGGTACCATAGCAATACTTTGAGTGGTTTATCATGGGTGAAGTCAGAGCAATGGCTGCTGGATGCTATGAAGCATAACAAGGGGCTTGTTAAAATGCACTTAATAGAACCTATCAGAGAGATTCTGAACAAATAAATCTGGGGTGAGAGCCAGGAAGCCAGCACTTTAAAGAAAAAGCCCCAGGTAATTCTAAGGCAGGTAGTTTATTATAATCCACTAAAAAGCAATGGCATCATGTGATGTGGTGGGCAAGTCTTATGTTCAGGATGCTCAGAGGAAATGCTCTAGAATAAAAATGCTCTAGACCTTCTGAATTGGAATACACAATTTATTAAGACCCTTAGGTTACTACAGGACAGGTATTTATTGAGATAGGACCTCTGACTCAGTACCTTCACATCACTTCATGGAAATGACTGTGAACCTCATAAATACAATGCAGTAAATCAACATTAAATGTATCTCCAACTTTAGTGCCATTCCAAAGATGCTCATTGCCACTCCGGTACTTCCGATGAAAGCGGATGTGCGACAGAAGCCAAATGGAAAGAGACGGAAACACAGAGTGTTGAATGGTAGAGTTTGGAGGGTTGCCTCACCTTCTCAGCAAAGCAGAAGCCTAGAGCAGCAATCAGAGCTCCCTCCCTCTTTCACTTTAGGATACTCAAGGCAGACAATGCATGGTGTCATCAGTACCGCTGCCATATTCACGTCATCCACCTACCCCCTTTTCTCAACTGAAATTAGCATTTCCAGTAACAATGGGATGTGCTTTTCCATTTTGCCATTTTGTAGTTCTAGAGCTACAGGATCCTACACCTGCTAAACTTGTAATAGTCTTAAGCCCTTTCCCTTTCTGTTTTCCATCAAACAGTGCCTTACTCTCATTTGGTAGACTGTCCGGTGCCTCCTTGCACTTTTGTGTTTGGCTATTGTCTTTGAGCATCTCTATTATCTTATATGGGGTGGTTATCATGTCTATCTGGTTCTTCAGTTAAGGGTGACCAATACTTATGTGCTTATCTGGGTCTGGCTATATGGGTGACATCACTTATATTATGCCCACTTTCATCTTGCAATTATATACATGTAAAGTGTCATCTATTCCATGAGTCTCCCCAAGAGCAAATAACGTCCTATATCCCAAATCTCCATACCTATCTAGCTATAGTAGTCATTCTCAACCTTGGCTACACATCAGAATCACCTGGGGGTCCTTTACAAAATCACAAATTTGCAGGTATTTGCCCCCAGCACATGGAATCAGGATCTCTAGCAGCGAACAGGGGTGTCTGCATGTTTTTAGATGGTCTCCAAGTGATTCTGAGGCACATTGACCAGAGCCACTGGTCCCTACCTTTTGGATGGTACTTCTTCTTTCTTCCCTTGTGAAGCTGTTAATAGTGGATGTGACTCTTCTCTCCTTCTGGATTTAAAACTGTGGATCTCCTCTCATCATTCTGGGCTCCCTTTCCCCAACACAGGCATAGAGTCTCTATCAGAACTATATATGCAACAGGTCACATTTTATTTGGTGACTGTGATTATTATCCTTTGTTTAATAGTAATATATGCTGCTGCAAAAGAAAAATGTCCATAGTATGTGATAAAGGGAGTGAAATAACTTTAATATTCAAAATTTGCAAGTAAAGGAAAACATTCCGAATATCCAAGCCCTGAAAAATTCATTAACAAATCCCTCAGTGAATTTTTAAGTTTAAATTAAAAAAATGCTTTTTTAAAAAAAAATTGCAAAAGCCTTTCATGTTCATTAACAAAAGTAAACATAAGCCACTTAAGAAAGACAAAAGAACCCCACATATTTAATGCCCCCTCCAAGATAAATACAGTCATTTCTGTCCAAGGCAGGCAACTTGATTTATGAGTGTGTCTTGGTTTACTTTAAGAGATAGTAAACCTGGCCTTTCAGTGTGCCAAGATGGAGATCTGCACGGGAATCCAAGATGAACAAAATACATAATCCCTTTTCCAGCTAATTTTCACCTAAAATGCCACCAGGATCTCTTCCTTCTTCCTAGAGCTTTGTGCCCTGATCAAAATGCAAACACTAGCTAAGGCTATCCTGCTCTGACACTCTAGGCACTCTGAGCACTTTCATGGCCTTGCTAAGTTCTCCCAAAAGCCTGGTGAGGAAAGCTTTACAAATCAGGGTGAAACATCAAATTTGAACTCAGGCTGTCTATAGAGTTTATGGGCTCTGTAGTCTGCGAAGACTTCCGCAACTCATCAGCTGAAGAGACTCATTAGCTTTCATAGTCACTTCTCCGTGTGACCACGTTTTATCAGCTGCATGGGTGAGATATAATTTGATGGGTGGAGGGAGTTGCTGGGTGCCACACTTTGTGTGCTTCCGGAAAGGAGATGCCAAGGATCAAGAAAGGGGAGCCTGATAATAGATACGTGGGAAAAGTTCTTAGTCTCTCCTGAAAAAGATCACATAATGGATCTTTCCAGTCGCATCTTGTGACAGTCTGCTCCCTGCTTATTTGATTTTAACTATGTTTTAAAATCTGCCCAACCCACTGAACTCCTTTTATTCTGATTTTTACCTTTGCTGTGCCTCCCATTGGAAACAATTCTCTTCTCCTTCCCAGTTTCTCCTCCCCTACCGTCATCAAAGTCCCCTTCCTCAGGGAGTGAAATTTCATCAGGGAAACCTGTCCCTACCTGCTCAGCTAGGTAAGATGAACCTATCGCAATCTCTCAGAGCCCTTTCGCCAGTCTGTCATGGAACTCTGGTGGGGTTCTGTGTGAAACAATGGACCAGCAGGGGGCACACTTAAAGCAAAAACAAAAACAAAACCCAGGAATCAAAGATAAATGGAAAGAGGGCTCCTGGAGTTCAAGACATGGGGAAAGTCCACAGCCTTCGGCAATGCAGAAACTTCTGGACTTTGTAAAAAGAGCTTGTCAGAAAACAAAGTCTGGCCTCAGAGGGGATGAGTTAAGGGTGGGGAAGAGGAACACATGGACTAGTTTTTTAGGCATCCCTTTTATGTACTCCATCCGCATACATCTATCACTAGCCATGTGTCCAACTTCTGAGATAATCACAGACATGGTGCTAGAGTTTGAAAACCAAATGGAGATGGAACAAATATCAGAAGCCATGTCCTTGGAGGGGTGAAGAGTGTACCTTCAGAGGCCACTTTATTTATTTTTTATTTTTATTTTTTAAAGAAGTTATTTATTTATTTGACAGACAGAGATCCTAAGTAGGCAGAGGCAGGAAGAGAGAGAGGAGGAAGCAGTCTCCCGGCTGATCAGAGAGCCTGATGTGGGGCTCGATCCCAGGACCCTGGGATCATGACCTGAGCCGAAGGCGGAGGCTTTAACCCACTGAGCCACCCAGGCGCCCCCAGAGGCCTCTTTATGCAGTCTCCATCTGTATCACCTTAGCTCAGAGGTCAGCTTGGCAGCCTCCTCTCTGCTTTAAGTTTCTTTTATGGAACAACCGAAGTTTTCTGGATCGCTTTTCTGCCCATATCTTGCCCAGAGAGCTGAGTAGGGGCTAATCAAGAGACAACACCAAGTCCCAGTCTTTGGACTAGGAATAATACAAAGTGGTGATGTGTGCATTATTTTATATTAAGTTCTATCCTTACATTACTTATTCTTTTCAAGTAATCTTTCGCAAATCAGGAAAACTGACCATCAATTTTATGAGACACACTGCTCAGAAATCTCCAGAGCATGCCACCATTTTTTTTTTTAATTCTCTGATCTGTCTTATTGAGTTTAGTTTTAGGTTGTGATTGGAACTCCTAATTAATCTCTGCAAACATGGAGATGTGGAAAGGAATTCAGCAGAAAAGCAATTAAAGAGCTCTCTCTGATTGTTTTTCCCATTAACCAAGTCTATTGAAATCACTAAGCCAGCTGTGGCAAGTCCATTTAATAACTTTCTTTTCATTTCCTGATTTCTTACTCAGTTTCTCCTGCACTCCTCATTCCTGGGCAGGCTGGATTATTGTTTGCTATTTCCGTCCATATGCTACTTTAAAAATAATCACATGTGGATTTATGTTGAAATCTGCCCCTTAGAGCTGATTTCGTTGGCCAGCAGTTAGCAATGATGGAAACCAATGTAACAAGAGCCTTGGATAAATGATGAAGGGAGATAAACAAGTAATACACCCTGCCCTCCTCAGCATAATGTTCAATAAGATGCTGAAATTATACATTTTGTTTTTAATTAAAAATAAATATTTCCCCCAAAAAGGCCCCTCATATAGTGAGGCACAAGGGGGCAGTGTTACGTTAAATTACATTAAATTAAACTTTATGAAGATGTGATTCGTTGTGGGAGGCTGGAGGGATTAGATTCATTATGATGTTGGAAATGGGAATCCTGAGCTAGTGTCCATAAGAACATGAATAATGCAAGACGGAAGATCAGAACCCATCTTCTAGGACTCAGATCCATGGACCGTGTTTCATATTAGCCAATAGACAAATTCGAGAAGATGTGGAAAATTAGTCCTCAGCAACTGAACCATATCAGGTATTTGGCAGGCCATGACACTCCTGAATCCATACTTAAGGGTCTTTGGATTTTAAAAGTCATGCTTATACTTATAATTGGATAACGCTATAGAGAGCTCTAGAGAGATGGTGCCAGGCCAAGAAAAAGTTGAGGGTGAGGCAGGGGAAATAGTTGAGAAGAAACACCGTTATTGCAAAGGTTTGTATCCCAGTGTTGAAGGGTCAGTGGACTCCAGGGCTTTCCTTATGCATCTGGGCAGCTGAATAGCTGACTCAGGCTCCAAAGACAACCTGCCTAAGTGTTTCAAATTCTGCAGGGTGCTTGCCAAGGGCTATGATTGGCCTTGAACCAACTGTCTTGATTGTCTGGTCTTTGTCCCTATTTGCCTGCCTCATCTTCTAGCATCTTCCCTTTTCCCTCTGGTTACCTTGACTTTGTCTTCCCTCCCACAGGGTATTTCCACCTACCCCTTGATGATTCCTCAGAAGGTCTTTTTCTTGTTTTGTGCTTCATTTCCACACCTGTAGAAACTGGTCATAATGAAACTATAAGGCTTACATATGAAATAAAGTGACTTAGCATAACGACTAGCACATTTTCTTTTTTAACAAATGGTAAATAATTTTATTATAACTGTGATTCTTTCAATCTGTGATAGGTATGATATTAAAAATGAATTCTTTTATAATTTTAAGGTATTTTTAGCATGAAAATATCCTTTTTAAAAATATTTATTTTTTCTCACCATAGCACATACCCTCTCCAATGTCCCTCTCCCAGCCATCCCATCCATCCCATCTCCCTCCCCTCTTTCCTGAAATTAAGAGCCTCTCATGGTTTGTCTACTTCTCTACTTTCATCTTGTTCTATTTTTCCCTCCCTTCCCCTATGATTCTCTGCCTTGTTTCTCAAATTCCCCATATCAGTGAGATAATATGATAATTCTCTTTTTCTGATTGACTTATTTCACTTAGCATAATACCCTCTAGTTCCATCCATGTCATTGCAAATGGCAAGATGTTGAGGTTATTTTTGATGGCTGCATAGTATTCCATTGTATGTATATACCACATCTTCTTTATCCATTCATCTGTCGATGGACATCTAGACTCTTTCCATAGTTTGTCTATTGTGGACATTGCTGCTATAAACATTCAGGTGTACTTGCCCCTTCGGATCCTTACATTTGTATCTTTAGGGTAAATACCCAGTAGTGTGATTGCTGGGTCATAGGGTAGTTCTATTTTCAACTTTCTGAGGAACTTCCATACTGTTTTCCAGAGTGGCTGCACCAGCTTACATGCCCACCAATAGTGTAGGAGGGTTCCCCTTTTTCTGCCTCCTTGCCAACATCTGTCATATCCTGCCTGGTTAATTTTAGCCATTCTGACTGGTGTGAATTGGTATCTCACTGTGTTTTGATTTGTATTTCCCTGATGCCGAGTCATGTTGAGCACTTTTTCATGTGCCTGTTGGTCACTTGAATGTCTTCTTTGCAGAAATGTCTGTTCATGTCTTCTGCCCATTTCTTGATTGGATTCTTTGTTCTTTGGGTGTTGAGTTTGATAAGTTCTTCATAGATTTTGGATACTAGACCGTTATCTGATATGTCATTTGCAAATATCTTCTCCCATCCTGTTGGTTGTCTTTTGGTTTTGTTGACTGTTCCTTTGATGTGCAAAAGCTTTTTATCTTGATGAAGTCCCAATAGCTCATTTTGCCCTACTTCCTTTGCCTTTGATGATGGTTCTAGGAAAAAGTTGCTGTGGCTGAGGTCAAAGAGGTTGCCTTTTGTGTTCTCCTCAAGGATTTTGTTAGATTTCTGCCTCACATTGAGGTCTTTCATACATTTTAGTCTATTTTTGTATGTGATGTATTGAAATGGTCCAGTGTCACTCTTATGCATGTGGCTGTCCAATTTTCACAACATCATTTGTTGAAGACATTGTCTTTTTTTCACTGGACATTCTTTCTTGCTTTGTCGAAGATCAGTTAAGGGTTAATTTCTGGGCTCCCTATTCTGTTCCATTGATCTGTGTGTCTTTGTGCCAATACCATACTATCTTGATGATTATAGCTTTGTAATAGAGCTTGAAGTCTGGAATTGTGATGCTACCAACTTCGGTTTTGTTTTTCAACATTCTTCTGGCTATTCAGGGTCTTTTCCGGTTCCATATAAATATTAGGATTGTTTGTTCCATTTCTTTGAAAAAATTGATGGTATTTTGATAGGGACTGCATTAAATGTGTAGATTGCTTTAGGTAGCAGACATTTTCACAATATTTGTTCTTCCAATTCATGAGCATGGAATGTTTTTCCATTTCTTTGTGTCTTCCTCAATTTCTTTCATGAGTACTTTATAGTTTTCTGAGTGCAGATTCTTTGTCTCTTTGATTAGGTTTATTCCTAGGTATCTTACGGTTTTGGGTGCAATTGTAAATGGGATCAACTATTAATTTCTCCTTCTTCTGTCTTGCTCTTGGTATATAGAAATGCAACTGATTTCTGTGCATTGATTTTATACCCTGACACTTTACTGAATTCCTGTATGAGTTCTAGCAGTTTTGGAGTGGAGTCTTTTGGGTTTTCCCACATAAAGTGTCATATCATCCGCAAAAAGTGAGAGTTTGACCTCTTTTTGGATTCAGATGCCTTTTATTTCTTCTTGTTGCCTGATCACTGAAGCTAGAACTTCTAGTATTATGTTGAAAAGCAGTGGTGACAGTGGACAGCCCTGCCATGTTCCTGACCTTAGGGGAAAAGCTTTCAGTTATTCTCCATTGAGAATGATATTTACTGCAAGTTTTCCATTGATGGCTTTGATGATATTAAGGTATCACCCTCTATCCCTACACTGTGAAGAGTTTTGATCAAGAAAGAATGCTGTACTTTGTCAAATGCTTTTTCAGCATCGATTAGAGTATCATATGGTTCTTGTTCTTTCTTTTATTAATGTATCATATCACATTGATTGATTTGCAGGTGTCAAACCAACCTTGCAGCCCTGGAAGAAATTCCACTTGGTTGTGGTGAATAAACCTTTTTATGTACTGTCGGAATCTACTGACTAGTATTTTCTTGAGAATTTTTGCATCTGTGTTCATCAGAATTCTCCTTTTTGATGGGGTCTTTGTCTGGTTTTCAGATCAAGATAATGCTTCCCTCAAAAAATGAGTTTGGAAGTTTTCCTTCCATTTCTGTTTTTGGAACAGTTTCAGGAGACTAGGTATTGATTCTTCTTTAAATGTTTGGTAGAATTCCCCTGGGAAGCCATCTGGCCCTGAGTTCTTGTTTCTTGAGATTTCTGATAACTGCTTCAATCTCCTTACTGGTTATGGTCTGTTCAGGTTTTCTATTTCTTCTTGGTTCAGTTGGTTCAGACTACTTCTTGGTAATTTATATGTCTCTATTTCTTCTTGGTTCAAACTACTTCTTTGTAGTTAATATGTTTCTAAGAATGCATCCATTTCTTCCAGATTATCAAATTTGCTGGTGTATACTTATGTATAACATATTCTTATATTTGTTTGTAGTTCTTGTCTGGTTGAGATCTTTCCTCTTTCATTCATGATTTTATTAATTTGGGTCCTTTTTCTTTTTTTTTAAAGTAAGTCTGGCTAGGGGTTTATTCATCTTATTAGTTCTTTCAAAGAACCAGCTTCTGGTTTTGTCCATTTGTTCTACTGTTCTTTTTGTTTCTATTTCATTGATTTCTGTTCTGATCCTTATTATTTATCTTCTTCTGCTGGCTTTAGGCTTCCTTTGCTGTTCTTTCTCCAGATCCTGTAAGTATAGGGTTAGATTGTGTATTTCAGAACTTTCTTGGTTCTTAAGAAAAGGTTGTATTGCTGTATACTTTCCTCTAGGGACCACCTTTGCTGCATCCCAAAGATTTTGAACAGTTATGTTTTCATTTTCATTTGTTTCCTTGAATTTTTAAAGCTCTTCTTTAATTTCCTGGGTGGCCCATTCATTCTTTAGTAGGATGCTCTTTAGCCTCCATGTATTTGAGTTCTTTCCAACTTTTCTCTTGTGGTTGAGTTCTAGTTTCAAAGCATTGTAGTCTGAAAGTATGCAGGGAATGAATGATCCCAATCTTTTAGTACTGGTTGAGATCTGATTTGTGACCCAAGATATGATCTATTCTGGAGAATGTTCCATGTGCACTAGAAAAGAATGTGTATTCTGTTGCTTTGGGATGGAATGTTCTGAATGTATCTGTGATGTCCATCTGGTCCAATGTGTCATTTAAAGCATTTATTTCCTTGTTGATCTTTTGCTTAGATGATCTGTCCATTTCAGTGAGGGGGGTGTTAAAGTCCCCTACTATTATTGTATTATTGTCAATATATTTCTTTGATTTTGTTATTAATTGGTTTATATAGTTGGCTGCTCCCATGTTACCGGCATAGATATTTAAAATTGTTAGATCTTCTTGTTGGACAGACACTTTAAATATGACACAGTGTCCTTCCTGATCTCTTAGTATAGTCTTTGGCTTAAAATCGAATTTGTCTGATATAAAGATTGCCACTCCAGCTTTTTTTTGATGTTCATTAGCATGGTAAATTGTTTTCCACCCCCTTACTTTAAATCTGGAGGCATCTTTGGGTCTAAAATCAGTTTCTTGCAGATAGCGTATCGATTGGTGTTGTATTTTAATCCATTCTTACCCTGTGTCTTTTGATTTGGGTATTTAGACCATTTACATTCAACATAACTATTGAAAGATACAAATTTAGTGCCATTGTATTGCCTGTGAGGTGACTGTTACTGTGTATTTTCTCTGTTCCTTTCCGGTCTACTACTTTTAGGCTCTCTCTTTGCTTAAGGACCATTTTCAATATTTCCTGGAGGGCTGGTTTGGTGTTTGCAAATTCTTTTAGTTTTTGTTTGTCCTGGAAGCTTTTTCTCTCTCCTTCTGTTTTCAGTGACAGCCTAGTCAGATATAGTATTTTTGGCTGCATATTTTTCTCTTTTAGTTCTCTGAATATATCATGCCAGTCCTTTCTGTCCTGTCAGGTCTCTGTGGATAGGTCTGCCTGCAATCTAATATTTCTACCATTGTATGTTACAGACCTCTTGTCCCAAGCTGCTTTCAGGATTGTCTCTTTGTCACTGAGACTTGTAAGTTTTACTATTAGATGATGGGATGTTGACCTATTATTATTGATTATTGAGGGGGGTTCTCTGTGACTCCTGTATTTTGATGCTCTTTCCCGTCACCAAATTAGGAGAATTCTCTGCTATAATTTGTTCCAATATACCTTCTGCCCCCTTCTCTCTTTCTTCTTCTTCTGGGATCCCAATTATTCTAATATCGTATCATCTAATGGTATCATTTATCCCTTGAATTCTCCCCTCATGGTCTAGTAGTTGTTTATCTCTTTTTTTCTCAGCTTCTTTATTCTCCATTATTTGGTCTTCTATATCACTAATTCTCTCTTCTGCCTCATTTATCCTAGCAGTAAGAGCTTCCATTTTTTATTGCACCTAATTAATAGTTTTTTATGATTTCAAATTGGTTAGATTTTAGTTCTTTTATTTCTCCAGAAAGGGATTTTATTTCTCCAGGAAGAGATTCTCTAGTATCTTCTATGCTTTTTTCAAGCCCAGCTAGCATCTTGATATTCATCATTCTGAACTCTAGTTCTGACATCTATCTAATGTTCATATTGATTAGGTCAGTCAGTTAGTACTGCCTCTTTTTTTTTTTTTTTTTTTTTTTTTTGTGGTGAGTGTTTCTCCCTTGCCATTTTGTTCAGAAAAGATAAGATAAATGAGAGAACAAAATGGTAGAAGGGTAGCAACAACCCCAGAAAAATCTACACTAACCAAATCAAAAGACACCCAAAACCAGGGGGAGAAGAAAGAAAAAAAATATGATTAGGATGATGAATAGAACAGAGCCACACACTTGATTTTGGGTGTATTTTGCTCTGTCAGAAGAAACTGCCTCCCAAAATTTTAAAGAAAGAAAAAGAAAAAGTATGGGTAAACATGAGGAAGGAATGGAATATGACTGTAAAGAGGAAAATTTAAAAAGATTTTAAAAAAGGAATTGACAAGGGGTGCCTGGGTGGTTCAGTGGGTTAAAGCCTCTGCCTTCAGCTCAGGTCATGATTCCAGGGTCCTGGGTTCAAGCCCTGCATCGGGCTCTCTTGTCAGTGGGAAGCCTGCTTCTTCCTCTCTCTCTTTGCCTACTTGTAATCTCTGTCTGTCAAATAAATAAACAAAATCTTTAAAAAAAGGAATTGTAAGAAGTTGGTTGAAAAAAAAAAGAGAAAAAGAATGTGATCAGGCTGGAGTCTAGAACAAAGTCATACACTAGATTTAGGGCATATTTTGGTCTGTTGGAAGAAACTGTTTCCCAAAATTTTTAAAGAATGAAAAACTTTTATGTATACAAAAAATAAGGTTAAATACAATGAAGGGATAGAATATGACTGTAAGAGTGAAAATTAGAAAAGTTTTAAAAAAGGTATTGATAAGGGGCGCCTGGGTGGCTCAGTGGGTTAAAGCCTCTGCCTTCAGCTTAGGTCATGATCCCAGGGTCCTGGGATCAAGCCCTGCATCAGGCTCTCTGCTCAGCAGGGAGCCTGCTTCCTCTTCTCTCTCCCTGCCTACCTCTCTGCCTACTTGTGATCTCTCTCTGTCAAATAAATAAGTTATTAAAAAAAAAGGTATTGATAAGATGAAATAGTTAAAATAGGTTAAAATAGGAAAAAAAGCAGTCAGTCCCTCCTATCTCCCTGGTCTCTGGTTGCACTCCATGCTTACCTGGCCTGTGACCAAGCATTTCTATCTTTGGCGCATGGCCCCATTTGGAGTCTCCAAACCCAGCAGATTCCTATAGCTTGCTCCTGCACCATTCCTCCTGGTACAGCCAGCGGGGGTGGGGGAGGCATCTCCCTGAATCTGCTCCTTGTGGGGTCCCTGCCTGAAGAGCAATGGTCCGACTGTGCCTAGGATCATGTTTTTAGGTAACCCCAAGCTGAGAGTCCACTGCTTGGCTCTGTCTCTGTAGCCGGCTTCCCCACTCTGATACCTGGGAGCTCTGCCACACTCAGACACCTCTGGTCTTTTTGTGTGCCCACGGGTCCTGAGACCACACCATCCCGGTGAAAGCTCCACCCCTCCCTTAGCCTCTGGAGTGATGTCCTTCAGTGGAATAAACTTCTGTTTTGTGGTCTGCTGCTCTACTGCTTGCCAAGTGCTGGCCACTCCCTCTGTGATCTTTCTTCCTATATATCGCCTTGGATTCACTTCTCTGCAAATCCTACATTCCAGAAAGTGGTCGCTTTTGTGTTCCTAGAATTGCTTCTATTTTTTTCTTCGATCTCCTCTTGGTTTGTAGGTGTTCAGAATGGTTTGGTAACTACCTAGCTGAATTCTTGGGACCAGATGAAATTTAGGTCTCCTACTCCCTAAAACACCCTTAATTTACTAAAGTTAGGCTGATTGTGTAATTGCTAATTTATTATTTATTTGGAGACTATTTATTTGGAGACTCCAATTTATTATTTATTATTCATGCTGGGACACCTTTGAAAGGGGGAGGTAATGCTATTAATAATCACACTAGAATAACAGGCATACAGCAGGACTATCCTAGCCAAATCAAAATGTATGGTCATGTTGATGTAAAGTACAAGTTTTGCTGAAGCAATACGTTCAGATTCAATATGCGGGAAAACTGTCCAATGAAGCTTTGTAACTTGAACATACCATGAGAAAGTCTAATACAGAAAGTGCAGAAAGAAGGAAATACAGCAATTGGAATCCTTTTCCCAATGTCATTGGACTAGAAGCCCCATCGCTTTGGTGTTTGGTATGGACTATGTCCAGTACAAACAGGAAAACCATGCCTACCTCAAGTATCTAGTCCCAGTGCTTCTTAGAGTCTAGGGTCCATGCTTCTTCACCTTCTTTTCTTCATTCTGGCTTTCATAGCCCTGAAAACTGGATGGGAATTTTTCCTTGTTTCCTAGCATCAGTAGAACAGTGTTTGCAGGTCCTGTTGGGGATGGACCTGGGCTTAGGGAAAGGATACTGCTCACAAAGTACTACCAGGGTAGGACTATGGGAATTCAGGCCAACTCAGTGCCCTACATCCATGGTGCCACGTTTTGCATTAGATTCTGGTCACATTACATTCTGTGTATTGACAATTGGGGAAAAGGAAATCTGTCTCATTCATCATTGTCACCAACTTATGAGGATACCGCCTGGTACAGAGTTCAGTGTCCTTGACTTAAAGAGGAAAGAAAATAATGATGTGAATCCTTAAAGAGTTAGAAAGGAAAAGCTAGCCAACACACATAAAGGACAGATAAGATCCTTTCAAGGAAGACATAAAAATTATAATTATAATGACTGAACATTTATTGAGCTCTTACTATGTGCCAGGCTTTAGTAAGCACTTTACCTTGTGATTTCATTTATCTTTACAACAGTCTTATTGCTGTTTTATAGACAAGGAGATGGAGTCTCAGAGATTTTGGACAATTTGCCCCAAATCATATGGCTGCCAAAATAATTAGACAATGTGAAGATTTCAGACACAGCTGCTGAAGGAGTTGCCGAGAGATAACACAAGGTATGGGCTCTCAAAGGTTGGTGAGGGTCACTCCTTTGCTGTAGCTAACCTGGAGCTGTCATTAACCAAAAATTCCTTAATCATTTCCTTCTAAAAAATACAGACCTATCCATCAGGCTATTTACTTATTCTTTCTCTGTTCTCAGAGAATCTTTTTTTCCACATAGTTTGGACTCTAGGTGACTTCTCCACTTTTAAATGATTTCTCTTTGGAGAGATCACTTGAGCTTCTTAAAATAAAATCCAATACTGACTTACCAAGGGCCGCTTGCCACAGCAGGTAATGCTTGCGGGGTAAGAGCAAAGGGTTTTGCAAAGTTAAGAAAGATTTCCTCTAAGTAGTGAAGAGAAGTCATTTACTTCCCTGGTTGTTATTTCTGGTGAATTCACTCTAATTCTACTTGCCAATTAGAACTTCTCCTTGGAAACTTCCTGAAAGCCGGGTACTTTTGTCCCTTTCCTGTGTCTCACAGTTAGATTAACAGGCAGTGATCTGCCTTACAATGTGCTGGCTGCTTGCCTCCCGCCTGCTGAGTCACAACTAATCTGCTAATAGGACACATTCTAGCCTTTCACAAAGGTTTGTGCCAGCTGTTTAGACACCAGGATACGTTCCTGGTGGATAGGAAAGAAGGAAATGCGGCAGTTGGAATTGTTTTCCCAATATTATTTGACAGCACAGATATCTTAAAAGGGTGAGCACATTGTGTTTGGTGTTGGGCCACCAATTTAATTGATCATTTGAAATAACAAAATCAATATTTTTAGTGGCTCTGATTGGGTGCTTGAGAGCTCTTATTTAAGAATGGTCTAGGAGTTAAAATTTTATGGTTAGAGCTCCCTGTTATTTAGAGGATGGAGTATTTTTTCTTGCACAGCCTCTCTTTTAGGTCCTTCAGGATCATCTAAGTGTGGCTGCTGTGGCACACAACTCACTCTTTTAGGAATGCAAAACAAAAAAAGGCTGATTTCTTGCCTCGATGCTGTCTGCTGTGGTTTGTCTGGGGCTTTTTTCCTAGACCTTCTCTTAGAGACCCAGGTTAGTGGAGATTTCATCTCAATACATGCTTCCTTGGTCCCTGCAGTGGTGGGAATGAAGCAAGGAGAATCAGAAGTCACCCTACAAAGCTTCTTCCAGAAGTGACACTAGCTCACTTGTCATTGGCCAAAGCAAGTCTCTTGTCCATATCTAAATTCAAAGAAACCAGGAAGTATAACCTCACCAGGTGCTTTGAAGGCAGAGAGCTAAAATACTTGGTGCACAGCACGAATGGCCTCCATCCTCTTTTTTTCCACCAACTTTTTACCATGAAAATTACAGATGCATGGATCGTTGAAAAATTATATCCTGGAGTGGACATCTGAATCCCTCCTACTCCTAGATTCAACAATGGTTAATTTTTGACATACTTGTGTTTTTCTCTTTGTGTCTTTGTCTGTTGGTCTGTCTTTCTTTGCGTGTGTGTGTGTGTGTGTGTGTGTATGTACATCCTCTCTGCTCATCATAGTAAAATACATGAGTTTTGTTTTGGGAAAAATTAATTTCTCATTTTTTAATAGAATTTTTTAAAAAAAATTATTTATTTGACAGAGAGCGAAAGAGCACAAGCAGGTAGTGCAGCAGAGGGAGAAGGAGAAGTAGGCTCCCCACTGAGCAGGAGCCTGATGTGGGGCTCGATCCCAAGACCCTGGGATCATGACTGGAGCTGAAGGCAGTTGCTAAACCAGCTGAGTCACCCAGGTGCCCCTAATTTCCTATTTTTTTTTTAAAGATTTTTATTTATTTATTTGACAGAGAGAGAGAGATCACAAGTAGGCAGAGAGGCAGGCAGAGAGAGGAGGAAGCAGGCTCGCCGCCGAGCAGAGAGCCTGATGCGGGGCTCGATCCCAGACCCTGAGAGCATGACCTGAGCCGAAGGCAGAGGCCTAACCCACTGAGCCACCCAGGCACCCCTAATTTCCTATTTTTGATCATGTGATTATAGGAGGCTGACAACATGACTTCTCTCAAGCTCCCTTGTAAGAGCTGCAGGAAGAGTCTATTCTTTCTTCTCTGGATTGTACAGAATGAGGAGGTGATGCTGGAACTGCTGCAGCCATTTTGCATCCATGAAGACAGAGCTGGGAACCACCAAGACCTGGGAACTCACCAGGTGAGGCCTCAGGGTAAAGCCTGAGTGTAAAGGGAGGAATCAGCCTGAAGAGACAGGGAAGAACCAGGTCCTTGATGGTATTGTTTGAGTCTACTCTGAAATCAGCTTTACCTCTGGACTTTTCATGTAGATGAGAAAATAAATAGCTTTTTAAAATATATAGGAATATAAATAAGAGACTAGAGGAGAAAACCCTTGTGAGTACCATGATACCTAAGGTGCGTTAAATGATATTTGACTTGTGAATGATGACAGACTACGTAATACTCATGTGTCATGTCTCTCTTTCTCATCTATCATCACCAATTTCATAATACAGTTATAATTTCCATAAATAAAACTGTCTTTATCTAGGTCTTTGAATTTTTTTTGTATTTTTTAGGATACTTGAAATTGGAAGTGGCCAATACTTAAAATGAGTACAAGTCAGATTTTGCTCACTTAATTGTTAAGTGTGGTGGAGGTTCGTGTTTCAGGCATGACTAGTTGGATCCAGGGGTTCAAATGATGTTTCCCTCATCCCACATGTAGGCTCTCCCCTCAAGGCAAGGAAAAAAATGAACTTTGACCATGTCGGAGTCACACTGTCCCAGTTAAGCTATCCCAGAATGAAGAGGTACCTCTCTCTACCTGTGTCCACATATGAGCACAGGGAAGTCATCTTCTTGGATCACTTGCCCCTTCTGGGTTCACTGAAGAGAAATTCTGGAATAATTTTGTTCTTGTGAACAGGGAGGGAGTGGACAACATGACTGATCACATGTGAAATATGTGGTGATGGTGGTGAGTGTCAGTTCCAGAAATAAGGGTGCTAGGCAGATGGAAGCACCTGAGTCCCCTCCATCTACCCAGCTAGCCAAACAAGTGGACAGACATTTACTGAAAGTGTATTATAGCTATGGCAGTGTGCTAAGCCATGTCTGAGACTCACAGGGACAGCGAGGCCCAACTCACAAATCAAGATAGTGCAAGGTCAGAAGTGCAAAGTGGGGTAAGAGAGATAGTTGAAAGCCTATGAATGTTCAGCTAAGGGAACTATTCCACACAGCGAGGAGAAACTGGGAATGACTTCTTGGAGATACTCTTAGCAAAATGATGAAATGCATGTGTTACTGGCACTTAAAAACCAGGGTTTGATTTTGGCTCCACTTGTTATTAGCTGTGCAACATTGGCACTCTTTAAACTCATTTCACTATCTCTAAAACGGGAATAAGACAGTCTCTGCCTCATAGGGACGTGGTGAGGAGATGAGACATATGTGAGTTTTTAGCATAACGCCTGGCATGAAACAATGGATGGCAGATATCATGGTTTTGTTGTAATTGTTTTGAGAGTTTTATTGGAAGAGTTGTACCTGGACAAGAAATGTGGCATCCTTAATGACATTTGTGAATGTCCTGATGATACTGAAGTCTGGTGTGATTATACAAACACCAAGAGAAGGGAAAGGGGAGTGAAGGGGTCCCTGTTTTTACATGATGGGCAGTAGCTGCATGGTGGGTGGCAGCTGGATTGTGTCATACCCAGTTGTGTGCCCGAGACTTTGTGTTTCCTATTGGAGAGGACAAAGAGACAACTGAAGTAAAAGACATGAATTACAGGGAAAAGGGCACTGAGTCTGTTTTAGATTAGTGAGGATGAAATGGGTGGAAAACATTTGGTTGTTTGATCCTAAGAAGAGCTATTTAAAAAGTCCCAGGTTTGTATGTTCTCCAGAATGTTTCTTCCTAGTAATAGTGCCAGCGAAGTCATGTGATGTAGGAAAAAAGATGTAATTTGGACTTGGAAGAACTGGCTTTAGTCATGACTCCACCAGGTTCTGCTTTGTGGATATGGGAGGACTCGCCTAGAGTTGTCTGCCTTAGTTTCTTCACAGGCAATCTGGGTGATGCTCTGCCTTCCTTGCAGGGTTTCAGTGGTGGGAGTGTGGAAACCAAGTGACCCAATGGAATATACATTGTTGGAAGAGTCATTAGCACTGCGGGACAATGCAAGGAGGACTGGGCACAGGGTAAAGGAGCATGTGGTGAAGTCAAGATAGCACAGGACACCGTATCACAGAGTGGGGCTTTTCTAACCACAGGGTGTGTACCAAAGCCTGCAATACATAGCCCTGTCTTTTTTTTTTTTTTAATTTTATTTATTTATTTGACAGAGAGAGATCACAAGTAGATGGAGAGGCAGGTAGAGAGAGAGAGAGAGAGAGGGAAGCAGGTTCCCTGCTGAGCAGAGAGCCCGATGCGGGACTCGATCCCAGGACCCTGAGATCATGACCTGAGTCGAAGGCAGCGGCTTAACCCACTGAGCCACCCAGGGGCCTCCATAGCCCTGTCTTGAGGGCTATGTCTTGTTTCCTATGAGGGTATTTCAATATTGTGTTTTTCATTTTGATGAAAATCTAACAGAACAATATAAGCATGTTCTAAGTCATCTGGTTCTCCTTATAAACAAGTATTGCCATGCAGTGCCAGTGCCCGCATTTGCATTGGTGTTTATGACCATGTTGGAGCCAAGAAGAACTACTTTGATTGTCCCAGGCTAAAGAGTGAAGGCAGACTTTACCCATAAGTTATAAATTCCTGCCAAGAAAAGGCTAATACTATCATGGGGTACTGTATGGACAACTCAAGTAGATTTACAAGTGGGGATTTAGGTTCGGTAAAATCTTCCTCTCTCATATTATTATTTATACTAGTGAGAATTTTTAGTTTTTTTTTATTTAATTTTTATAGTCATGTGAAATTTATAAGTAAAAGAAACGTTTGCCTGGTTTTATATTGGTATTTTGTTAATATTCTAATAAAAATAATTATTACTATGAAAGTTATTTAAGTAAAATTTGGGGATTGGTATGATTGTATTTTTTCATTTAAAATGACCCATATTGTATTCGTTTGAGAAACAGTGGTGTTGAATGTAAAAGTTTGTACTTCAAGTAACCACATGAAAAGAGGCATAATATCATTAATTATTGGGGAAAGGCAAATTAAAACTACAACAGGCTATCACTCCATGTCCATTAGAACTGTTAAAATTAAAAAGACTAACCAGTACCAAGTGTTGGTGAGAATGTGGAGCAACTGGAACTCTCCTGCCCTGCTGGTGGGAATGGAAAATGGCGCAGCCACTCTGGAAAGCAATCTGGCAGGTCTTCAAAAAGTTCAATACAGCTAGCTAATGCATGACCCAGCCGTTCTACTCCCAGATATTTATCCCAAGAAGTGGAAGCATATATTCACACAGAGATGCTACGTGAATGCTCATAGCAGTGTTATTGGTAATCATCTCAAACTGGAAATAACCCCTATGTTCATCAACAGGTGAGTTGATAAAAATATTGTGGTATAACCATACAATGGATGATTACTCAGCAGTAAAAAGGAGTGAACCATTGATAAACCCAACAACATGAAAGAATCACACCAGCAATTTGCTGAGGAAAAGAAAGCCACCAAGAAAGGTACCCAGTTTATGATTGCATTTATATAAAACTCTAGAAAATGCACATTAGGGTGTAGGAACAGAAAGATCAGTGGTTGCCCAGGGGTGGGCTGGGCTCAGGGAGAGAGGAATGACAAAAAGCATAAGTAAGGTTTTAAGGAGAAGATAAAATCATATTCTTGATCGTAGCTATGATTTCACAGATGTGTGCATATTTCAAAACTCATCAAATCATAGCCTTTAAATAAGCACAGTTTATTATATGTCTATTATTGTTCAATAAAGCTGTTAAAAATATTAAAAAACATGCACAGTGACAAAACTTGCCACCAGGCAGACTTGGTTTTTAATCTCGGCTTTGCCTCTCACTGTTAATGTTAACCTGGGAAATCGCTTAATTTTTTGAGTGTCCAATGTGAAATGGATATGATACTTACCCCAGAAGGCTGTCTGACAGTCAAATGAAATATATGGGACTTCTAGCAGAGTAGTTGGTATGTGTAAATAGCCAGTAAGGGGCAGTTGTCCTGGAGTGGGGATTTTACGTGGCAGAAGGCAGCCTGTGTCATATATGTAAACATCTCTCCTTATTTCTGGGAATCATAGTATATTCCATGCTACGTGAATGCTTCCATATCAATGTGCTGCCATTCCCCTTAAGAATCTTGTATGTCCAGGGTGCCTGGGTGGCTCAGTGGGTTAAAGCCTCTGCCTTCAGCTCAGGTCATGATCCCAGGGTCCTGGGATCGAGTCCCGCATCAGGCTCTCTGCTCGGCAGGGAGCCTGCTTCTCCATCTCTCTCTGCCTGCCTCTCTACCTACTTGTGATCTCTGTCAGTCAAATAAATAAATAAAATCTTAAAAAAAAAAAAAAGAATCTTGTATGTCCAGACACTAACAATAAAGGTACCCACTGCCCAGGCTGCATGCTATATATTAGGGTGATCAGAATTTCTGGGAGTGAGAACCAGGTGTCAGTTTTTGAAAAGCTCCAAGGTGACTCAGCCACGTGGGGACATGTGAGAACTCTGTTGCTGTGCTACTCAAGGTCTGATCCCTAAACCAGCAGGGTAGCAGGTGGGAGTTTCTTAGAAATGCAGCCTCTCAGGCCCAGATCTGCTGAACGAAAAACTTCATTTTTTAACAAGAACCCCAGGTGATTTGTGTGTACATTAAAGATTGAGAAGCACCAGGAGGGATGATCTCAGAGGGTCTTTCTATCAAATTCTGTGCCAAATTTTTTAGTATGATGTGATAATATGCCGTTTTAAATCTTATTGGGAGGAATCAAGGAGACCAGAAGATTATACCTCAGAGAGAGAGGGAGTTCAGAGAAAAAATTGCTAGAGGAATTGCTTACTTCCCAGAACAGAAGGCCCTCAATTAGGCCTTTATAAAATGATAATTTGGGACGATTGGGACAAATTGACCTTAACAGAAAGTCTGTGTTTATATACTTACCAAAATGGCTCCATTTATGTGGTTCATTTTCAGATACTTTCCAAACACTGTAATTAACACTTAATAAATTTTTCTTTCAGAAACCTGATTTGATGGGCCAATATTTTAGTTTGATTATAGCCAATCCAACTAAATTGTCTGAAAGCTAGGTTTTGTGCAAGAGACTTTACTATACTGTCTTATTTAACCCCCGCATTAAGCCTATGAAAGAGTTACCATCAGCAAATTCATTTTTACGTATAAGGGAAGCATGGCAAAGGGAGGTCAGTGATTTGCCCAAGGTCCCATCCAGCTAGAAACTGGCAGCATGGGGATTTGAACGCATGTCTGTGTAGATCAAAGCTTTTGTGTGTGCCAAGACTAATAAAGCAGATAAATGAAGAGCATGATTTTGGAGTTAGGCTGCCTGGGCTGTGTCTTGACTCAACATTGAAAGGCAGGCAGGCAGGAAGGAGGGAGGAAGGGAGGGATAGAAGAAAAGGAAGGAAGGAAGGAAAGGGAGGATGGAAGACTTGTATATAACATGACCATGAGACAGGAAAAAAGGTCCATAACACTCCAGCTGACTAGCAGAGATGAAGTAATAATTCTTGTAACTAGATGACAGCATGGTGGCATTCAACCCCCAACTAAAAGGCTGGGAGTGGGGGCAAATAGTGTAGGTAGGACGGATGAAGTTGCAGGAAAGACAGCGGTATTGATCACAAAACATGCCTGCTTTACATCTTTGCCTGAATGATGCATGTAACTACCATGTCTGGCACATAGACTGACATCTAATAGCACTTAAATGGTAACCATCACTAGACCTAAGGACAAGTTTTTGTCCTTCTATCAAAGAACAGAAGGACATTGTTACTGTTTTCTATCAAATAAGAGCCTCTGTAGAAACCAGTTGTCTTATCTGTTGTTATCCCATTATCCTCCTTTTATTTATTTTTAAGATTTTAATTTATTTATTTGAGAGGGAGAGAGAGAACATGAGCAGGGGGAGGAGGAGAGGAAGAAGCAGACTGCCCGCTGAGCAGGGAGCCTGATGTGGGGTTGGATCCTGGGACTCTGGGATCAAGACCTGAGCTGAAGGCAGTTGCTTAAGCGACTGAGCCAACCAGGTGACCCACTTTTTCTTTTTCTTTTTTAAAATACATATATATATATATATATATGTATATATATTTTAAAAAACACATATATATGTATGTATATATATGTATATATGTGTGTATATACATGTATGTATATACATACATACATATATATATTTGAGAGAGGGAGAAACAGTGCATGAGTTAGGTGGGGAGAAACAGAGGGAAAGCGATATCTCACCCTTCAAGATATCATGGCCTGAGATGAAATCAAGAGTTGGATGCCCAATTGACTGAGCCACCCAGGTACCCTCTGCCCATATCCTCCTTTTCTAAAGAACATCACTTCAAACCAGAAACTCAGCCCCAGCCATTACCAACCAAAACTTTATATCAAAGGTTAGGAAATACTTCTTTGCAATTGCTCTCCTATATTCTTTTCTTTATCTCACTAAATTTGTAATATTACTGATTTTAAAAATATATTTTAATTAAACAAGAAATAAACACTTTTGTGGAAAAATAGAAACACATATAAACAAATATAACGAAAACCTATAGCTCCAATCTTTGATTGTTTAGTATTTAGGTAATGGGCAAAGTTATGATGCTAAATAGTGCTGACATGACCATCCTCATCTGCAAATCTTTGTACATACCTTTTATTACTTCACTAGGATATATTTTGCAAGCAGAACCAACAAAGCCATTTGTCACCCCTTTTGGTTGTGACTTCTAGCACTAGATTCAGTGTAAAAACCCCAGGTAGAAACTCACTTCTGTCATTGCAGGAAATGACTTGCTAAGTGGTGAGAATGTGCCCTTCCTGATTTATAGCTAGTTTCCCCTGAGACTCATTCTGCTCTGGGATGTCTCAGAGGTAACATTTCAAAATGGTATTAGGGAAGCTTACCTAGTAAAAATACCCAAGGACTGCATTTTCGGTTCTGCAGATTTTTTTCCCCCAGGGTTTTCTGCATAGCTGCCTTTAGGTTCAAGGTCTGAAATGCCAATAGGAACCGTGATATCTCTATTGCGTATAAAACTTTCTTCACCCTTCAGGAGAACTCAGACTACTATTTTAGGTACATTTTACATAGTCTGAATTTTGGAAAATAGTATCACTTTGCCAACAACAAAGACAAACTAGTTCAAATTGGTCATTCCAGTGATTAATAGAGCATCAGTATGGATAGAAGCCAGATCTAAGCCAACTAATCACACTTGCAACAAATTATTTTCTCTAAAAGCAAAGTGAAAATGAGAGAGAAAATCAATTGTCTTTATTCAGAAAAGAAAGGACATAGAAGAACATTGTGGGGCTTACCATTGGAAAAACCTCACCTCTGTCTACCAAGATAACATGATTGCTGATGGATGAGTTCCCCACAAGCTGAGGAAAAAGATGAGGATCGTGGAAGTCCTCAATCGATATGGTTATAAGGACCTCAGGTCATTTGTACTGCATTCGAATTACTTATGAGAAAGGAGAGAGACTTGTCTGCTGACTTGGAAATTAAGGATTTAAAATCTTCTCCAATGGTCCTTGGTCCAATGGTCTGTAATGTTTTTGTAGTAGTGTTTCCAGTTTTGTGGCCCAAAGTGGACCTCTAGCCTCAACATTCAGCTGACTTGTGTTTTTTTAAGGCTCTGTTTTGTCCAGCTGCAAAGACAAGTCATCTAATCATATAGCAAAAGAAAATCCCTGTTGTCAGTCTCTTGCTTATAGTAGGCCAGCTAAGATGTTTATCATGTGATCTTTGCAAAAATCCTTATGTGGAAAACCTCAAACTAAAAAGTGTTAGAGATGGCAACCTAATTTTTTTCTTTGTTAGATGGGCAGACGTGTGACACACTTCATAAAACAGGATGACCAAATGGAGGATTGCTCTTTGAAAGTACTTGAAAGGTGCCCAACATCACTAATTACCATAGAAATGCAAATGAAATACTGCTACAAATCCACCAAAATGGCTAAAAGTGGCTACATGTCAGGAAGCAGAACACATGTATATACGTCTGATGGTTCAGTAATTCTACACACTAAATGTGTTGAATATTCCAAAGAAATGTGTTTACATGTACTTTGAAAGGCAGATATAAGAACGTTCCTAGAAGCACTCTTTTTAATAGCTGCAAAATTAGAATCAACACAAATTTGTTCAACACTAGAATGGATTAAAACGTTGTGTTACATTTACATGGAAATCCAAAAATCCAAACCATTACGTGTACAACATGGATGAGTCTCAGAGACATCATGTGGGGCAAGCAAGCAGACATGGAATAAATATTGCCTAATTCCATTATATATCATGGAAACAGCCCAAACTGATCAAAAGTGTTAGAGATCAAGGTAGTGGCTACCTCTCATGGGGGAGACATAGTGACTGGGAGAGAGCAGGAAGGAAGCTTCTAGAATGCTGCTTACATCCTATTTCTTGCCCAATTACATGAATATGAGTAATTTTTAAAAATCCATTGAGCCATATATATATATGTGGGGCACCTTTCTGTATGTATGTTACACTTCATTGAAATTATTTGCTGATACAAAAAGGTCACAAAGAGAGATGCCTGATAAATACACAGGTCATCTTACTTTATTAGGTGAAGAAAAGACTGTGATTGATTCCAGGACAGTGGGTTTTATAATTATATCTTATTTTGCTCACTAAACGTGAGATGAAAATCTGTGGGTAGACACATTTTGCTAAATTGAATCTTATTTTTTAAGGAGACTCTGTGATGAATCAATTTGAGAAGGTCCTTGCTCTCTAATTTATCTTGTCTATGAATTAAGACTTTCATTCATTAAGCTTGCTCCCAGGGAAGAGCACCTGAATGGCTTCAAATATGGGTCATTTGCTGTTGCCCTGTTTTTATTTATCTATCTTCCTATTTACTTATTTCGAGTGAAGCTATAGTCTCACATAGCCTCTGTGTATACTACTGTATTGGTTTTCTGGGGCTGCTCCAACAAATCACTATGAAGTAGCCAGGTGAGAATGTATTCTATCACAGTTCTGGGAGGCCAGCCTCCTAAAGTCAAGGTGTCAGCAGGGCTATACTCCCTACAAAGGCTCTAGAGGACAATCGTTGCCTCTTCCAGCTTCCAGTGGCTCCTGGTATCCCATGGCTCATGGCAGTAAAATTGCATTCTCTACCTCTTCTTTGCTTAGTGTTCTGCCCTCTGTCACTGTGTTCTTTCCTTTTCTAAAAAGGATGAAGGCCTACCCTAAATCCAAGTTTTACCCTAAATTCCAAATTTTTTGGAGGCCTTAACTAATTACATCTGCTAAAGATCCTATCTCCAGATAGGTCATATTCTGAAGTTTTGGGTGGAAATGAATTTGGGGGAGAGGAGACCCATCATTCAACCAACCATATCGGGCCGAGTTGACCCCAGCCCTGCATTGAATTCTCTTGGCCATGTGAACTGGGAGCTCCCATGGGGACCCATCTTCTGAAACACTGATTTTTCCCCCCCCTCCAGTCATTCTCCATTTTGGAGTGTCTACTATATGCTTGATGTTACCCAAGACACAGAAGAGAGAGAACTAAATAAGTCATGTTCAGACATGACTGGGTGCCAGGATTTTAATCATTTAAGCCTCTCCATAATCCTGTCATTTTATACATGTTGCAGTGGTGGTAGAAGATTGTTTACGTGACTTTCTCAAAGTCACAGAATTAATGAGTAATTGAGCTCAGGTCTAGATGCTAAAAAGAAAAAAAAAATTAAACGTCTGCTCTTAAGAATATCCCATATGGCAGTGAGCATTAATTGTACACATACTGTGAGCCCTGAAATAGACTGGAAAGCTCAAAGGTGAATGAATTCTCAGGACTCTGCCTCTGAGAAGCTCATGGGACATAGATACCTTCTTAAACCAAGAGTATTGATGGCACACCATTCCCTCAACAAATGTGTAGTCAAAGCCTTGCACCTGTTAGGTATGGTTTTAAGTGCTGGTGAGTGGTTGGCAAATATGACACATAAGATCCCTGCTTTCCTGGAGCTTACAGTTTATTGGATATAACAGGATAATAATAAGTTGATAAAAAGGGAATAACATATGTCGACATTGGGATAAATATCATGAAGGAAATGGACTGGGAGAACAGAAATGGTTCAGAATCACTCCTTTTGGACAAAGAGTAATTTAGAAATGACCTTTGAAAACAGAACCAAGGATAGGCACTTGAAGTGAGAAAGCCTCATGGTTAGGTTATAAGGGTCTGTTTAAACCCTGGTGAAGGCACTCGTGACTTGGGTGACACCAGGTGGGTTACTGAAGACCTCACCTACAGGATAGGGATAATAATAGTCCCACTTGAGAGGGTTGTCTTACAAATTAGTTAACAGACTTACAGAATTGGATGGTGTTTGGTGCCTAGTGAGGGCTTGGCAACCACTAGAACTCACTATTATGTAGGAATAAGGATAGGGAAGGGGATGGAAAGTGCTAAGGAGTTGTTAAAGCTCTCCTGCCTCCCCCTCCCCATGAGTACCTCTATGCATTGGACCTGGTTCTCCTTCACAGGAGCCTCGACCTCACGTCAAGCACTTACTCAGTTTCGGGAGGCTGTGGCCAAGCACGAGGTAAAATGGAGGCAGTGAGTTCTCTCTTTTAGAATCCTGCTTTTATTTGTCCTGACAGTTTATAGCCTTTAAACCAAGCCCTTCTCTCACCCTCTGGGCACTGAGACTATTTCCCACTGCCTCAAAGCTGTTCACTGCCCAGTGGAGTCTTTCCTGCCTGATAGCCAGTCCTGTGTTGCATGCCCAGACCTTGTGGGTAAGATCTCATCACGCATCTGGGGGAGCTTTGAATACCAACAGCAGGGACAGGTCGCCGGGTACAGCATGCAATTGCAGAGCCGATTCTCTCTCTCTCTCTCCAGTGATATGATAGATTTCATTCTGGGAGAGCTCCATGGGCAAGATTTAAGTATGCTTTTCCCTGCTGTGAGTCTGGAATAAAGTCTTCACAGATTGCCAAAGCGGGTTCAGTGAATCACTCCTGCTTACTGGAGTTCTTCATTCCTCTGCATGGAGGATACAACCTGATTTAGTAAATGTCACTCTTGCCTTCCATTCATCACCAGCCTTAGACACACTGCCAGGCAGTGAAACTCAGCTGCAGATGTTCCTGTCAGTCTGCTACAGTAGCAAACAGCCTTTTTCTGAAGCGGCCTTTCTAAGGGGAGTTTGTCCTTCTGCAAGGGTCATGCTGCGCACCAGGGTTCCTCTGTGGCCCAAGAGCTTAGCGATCCCTGAACCCAGTACGTAAGCATCAGCTCTGGAAAAGAGCCCGTCTCAAAGCTGTTGATGGTTCCTGTCAAAATGTAGAATATTCTTTTTTGTTAAAGGTGTGGTCTCTCTGCCTTGTTCGGGCAAGATATTTACATGGGATAAAAATACTGGCCTAGGAATGATGTGGCTCGCATTTGACTCTATTGCTTTCTGTTTTTGTAGCTTTGGGCAAGTTAGTTAACCTGTCTGGTCCACAGTTTGTTCATCTGTAGAATAGAACTTAATTTGGGGGGTTGTTACGTGGTATAATGTATGCAACATGTGGGACCTGACACCTAGTAAATGCTCAAGAAAAGGTAGTGGTTGTTAATGCTGCTGCTGTTACTGCTGTGCTAATCTTATGATTGACATTATATGAGGCTAATGGTTAGCCCAACTTTGATTTTTCTTTTAGCTTGGCTATCCTGGAGAAGTTGGAGTGAAAGAGATGTGGGTTCAACCACCCCCTCTCCATTTACCCCCCCGCTCCATCTGGGCTGAATGTCGGGAAAATGTACTGGTCAGTTCGGACATTGTGGAGGATATCCATGGTGATGTTTAAAAAGGAGCACTGGTTTTAGAGTCAGAGAATTTGATGTGGAGCTCAGGTTTCTCTACCAACTACCTGTTGGAATTTAGGCAAGTCACTTAGTCCTTTTGAACTCCCTTTCCGCCTCATGCGTCCTTTAGATGGTTGCTGGCAGGGATTAATAACAATGTATTTTGTCTGTTATTTCAGAATCTACTATCTACTGAGTGCAGGGTATAGCTCAGGCATTGTGCTGAAGTCTTTTACAAATGCCAACATATTTAATCATCTCAACAATTCTGTGAGATAGATACTATCTCCAGCTAAATGTGGCTCTAAAGCCTTATGTTTAACCACTCATTGTCTGATCAAAGGGGATCATGTCTGTACAGATAAAAATTCTCTTTCTCAAAGACATTTTTCTCAGGAAAAGATTTCTCAAAAGTCTTTTGGTGCCTTGGGTCCCCAGTATAACATTTAGGAAACTTTGAGGTCTGACCCAAGCCACATTTCCATCCTCATGTTCTATCTATAGCTAGGATCTATGTTCTCTTACAGTAGCCATCATTTCTTGCCATTTCCTAGAACATGCCATTCTCACACGCCTCTGAGCCTTTGAGTACCTGTTCCTACTGACCGTAATGTTCCTCTCCTGGAAAACTCCTTTTATTTCCGTAGGGTCAGAACAAGTGAACTTCCTTATAAACTGTGACTCTGACCTCTCAGGTAGAGTCTGTCACCTTGACCTTTGAGTTTCCTGGGTACCCTGTTTATGACTCTCCTATACACATATCACGTTGTTCCGGGATTATCTGTGAGAGTCTGTGATTATCTCTGTTCAAAACACTGGTTAGAAAACTCTGAATTCCCGGTACTATACACCGTGCCTGGCACAAAGTAGATGATTAATACATGCTTATGGAATGAATGAATGGAATGTGACTGGTGGGGATTCCCCGCACTTTCCACCTCACTGAACTTCTCAACCTCACTTGTGATAGGGAAGAGTTATTTCACCTGTTAACACTGTAATGTATGCTAGGATAGGACATCTATATTATTTAGAAAAGATTGGCTTGTGGTATAATTACTCCCTTCTCCTGCATGGAACTCAGACAAATGGGTCTAGTCTGGGCTGGGATTAGGGAACACTTGACATTGTATGTATCACAAGCACATAACTGGCCCTCAAGTTCCACACAAGAAATTTATCCTGAGAATGTAATCAATGCTGGTGAAAATATTTCCTTTTTGATGTTCATTATTGTGTTTTATATACCAGCAAACAATTTATGAAAAACATCCAAATGCATCACAGTGAAGAATTGATTGAATAAATGATCACAGATCTATATAATAGAATTCAACTTATCCTTTAAAAATATTATAGATGAACATTTTTTATATAGGAAAAATATGTTTGTATGTAGAGTAAGAAAAGCAAATTATAAAATGTATGTATAATTTACAAAAGTTTATGTAATTTTATAATATTTTTACAAAAATATATGTAATTACAAAATATATTTACAAAAATATATGTAATTTTACAAAATTCACAAAAATACATTTATTTACAAAAATGTATGTTTAAATATTTACAAAATATATGTAACTTTATAAAATTACAAAAATTTACAAAAATATATGTAATTTTATGATATTTTTAATTTTTATCATATTTGTTATATACACGTGTGTGTGTGTGTGTGTGTGAGATATATTAGGAAAAGATTTGGATGTATCAAGGTATTAACAGTGCTTCTCTCTGGTGGGTGGGACTATAAAATCTCTTTTCTGTAATAAAAATATTCTGAGGTTATATTTAATATTAAAATATATTTCTATCTATAGCACTATTCAGTAGGGTCTGTTTTCTAAATGCTCACATTTCCATTACAGTAAGACAAAAATTCTCTTCTGAAATGACAGTGAGTTGGCTACAACTGATCAAAGTCTGCTATCTATTATTTGTGCCCAGCTCTTCTGAAAATGATGTCTTTTGGACAATTCAGAATTGGATGACTGGGGTGAAAAATTATCTTAGGATGGCCAGAAGGAGAGGGTGAATTATAATTACTTTTTAAAATGGATGTTATATTGAGAGTTCTCACTGATTGATTTACGGTTAAAATCAGGCTTCCAAAAAAGTTCCCAAATATATATCCACAGGTAAAAATGGTTAACGGATCCAGGTTCTAGAGATGGAATTATAATGAGACATTTAAAAATAGAGATCATAGGAAACTACAATTGTAGGCAAGGTGCCATCTGCAAGGCTAATGTAATTATATAGGCCCAATCTCACGTAGTTTTTCTCTTCACCAAATTCCTCTGGTACTGATGCTCTAGCCTTTGACTATGGGATGTCTTATATTCTTCCCTTCTTGTTGTTTGGAATCCATTCACTTTTCCTCATCACGTTGTAATGTTCTCAAGTAAGGGTATGACTTATATGTTTCTTTCCTAGCCAAAAACCCCAAAAAACAAACAAACAAACAAATAAACAAACAAAACCCCAGGTAGGGATTCATAAGTAGAGAGTAGTAGATAAGGATCCTTAACCTCATTTAGTGTTTCAAAATGTCAACCAGACATGGTATATTTTCCCTTCCCAGAACCAGTGAGGGCCACTAAAATGTCAGTGTTCTTTGCCCTTGCCTGGAACTACATAAACTGAATGGTAATCGTGGTTATTTCCTGTTTCCTAGGTGTGCCAGTTGGCTGCTGAAGACATTATAGAAATTTCTGAGATGTGTGTGGAGGACCAATGATCAGAGCCCTGTAGTTTGATAGTGAAAGAATTACAAGCCAGTGGCCAAGGACATAGATGAACACAATGTTAATGTTTAATATATATTATTTGGCTTGGGGGTTGGGGAAGCCTATTTCATCAAGATAAGTTAATCACTTTGTTTGACACTAAATCAAGCAGACCGAATAGCAAGTTTTTGGCAGAGATTTTCAATTCCACTTGTTTGTTTTGAGACAGTGGTTTCCTATGAGTTGTGTCAGAATCACCTAGGGGAACTTCTATATTACAGGTTCTTCAGCTTTCCTCTTCTTTACCCCAAGATTCTGATTTAGAAGATCTGGGGTAAAGCCTGGGAATGTGAATTTTAATAAGCCCGCAGGTCATTATTATGCACAGCTAAATTTAGGAACTGCTAATGTAGATCAAAATGAAGTAACTTACAAAGAGTGGTTAGGTCTAAAGTTTATTTTCAGGTCTACGAAAGAATAAAGATCCCTATAAGGGAGCTACCTTGGATAATTGCTAGGATGTTCCAGACCTTGCTGGCTCTTCTTTCTCCCTAATCGTTGCCTCAAAGGCAACTTCTGTGGAATGCTCCCTAAATGAAATGTGAAGACTGTGTTACCTGCCATGAGATTAATGAAGTTCTCTGCTGACAATATGACTCTTTTCCTCCTGGCTTCAAGGACGTGGAGTGTCTAAAAAATGGCTAATATCAAAGTGACAGGAAACAACAAGGGTTAGAGAAGATGTGGAGAAAAGGGAAGCCTTGTGCCCTGTCAGTAGGAATGTGAATGGGTGTAGCCACTCTGGAAAACAGTATGAAGTTCCTCAAAAAACTAAAAATAGAAATACCATACGATCCAGTAATTCCACTTCTGGGTGTTTACCTGAAAAAAAATCAAAAACGTTAATTCAGAAAGATGTAAGGATTCTCCTATATTTATTGCAATGTTATTTATAATAGCTAAGATATGGAAACCACTTAAGAACCTATTGATAAATGAATGGATAAAGAAGATGGGATATATATGTATATATATATATAGATAGATAAATATATCATACAATGTGTGTATACATATACACACACAATGGAATATATATAGTGTGTGTGTGTGTGTATATTTATATATATATATATATATATATATATATATATATATATATATATACTTAGCCATAAATTTCTTGCCATTTGTGAAAGCACGAATGAATGTAAAGGGCATTGTGCTAAGCGAAGTAAGTATCAGACAGAGAAAGACAAACAGCTGTGAATTTGGATTTGGAAAATTTGGATTTCACTTACATGTGGAATCTGAAAAAACAAAACCAGTGCAAAAACACACAGCAATAATAAGTAAAAAGAAACATACTCATAAATACAGAGAACAAACTGATGGTTGTGAGAAGGGAGAGGATTGGGGGAATAAATGAAATAGGTAAAGGAGATTAAGAGGTACAAACTTCCAGTTTTAAAATAAATAGGTCATGGGGATGAAAAGTACAGCATAGGGAACATAGTCAATAATATTGCCATAACTTTGTATAGTGAGAGATGGTCACTACAGTTATTGTGGTGAGCATTTTATAATGTGTATAAATATTTTTTTCCTCTAAAATATTGAATCAGTAAGTTATTCATCTGAAACTAATATATGTCAAGTATACTTGAATTGAAAACATTTTTAAAAAAGGATGTGAAGATTCTAAAGACATTTAAGGGTGGGGGGAGAAAGATTAGCCAGATGGCTTTTGTGTACATTCATAATTCAGTTAAAAAATATAATTTGCTTCCAGACTTTATGTGAACAGATACACATTAACCTAGCTATTATTCTCCTCTTCTTATAAGATCATTTGTTTTTCCAACAATATAGGCAAGCAAGACTTTTATCTTTGCTGAATTTGAATTCAGGATGTTTTCCAGTTCGGAAAATGAACCCCTGAAAATGTTTCATTTAATTGTAAGGTGCTGGGGGGAAGTCCTAATGCTCTGGAGAAAGTTAGAAATAGTTACCTAAACCATTAAAACCAATATACTTTAATACAAATAGAACCTCAAATAAATTGGAGATAAACACATGGAAATCCACGTGATGGAGTATTTGGAGTAAACATAATTTTTTTGGAAGAATGATTACATTTAAGATGTTCAAGATTCAGGGGCACCTCTGTGGCTTAGTGGGTTGGGGCCTCTGCCTTCGGCTCGGGTCTTGATTTCAGGGTCCTGGGATCGAGTGCCAGATCGGGTTTTCTACCCAGCGGGGAGCCTGCTTCCCTTCTTCTCTCTCTGCCTGCCTCTCTGCCTACTTGTGATCTCTGTCTGTCAAATAAACAGTCTTAAAAAAAAAAATGAATAAAATGTTCAAAATTCAATGCTAAGTGATGAAATCAACTTAAAAATATATACTGGCCTAAACCACATTTGGGGGTCTTTTGGGTTCCTAAATCCAATTCCAGTGTGTGTGTGTGTGTGTGTGTGTGTGTGTGTGTGTGTGTGTGTGTGTGTTGGGGCAGAATGCAGGGGCCTTCCTCAAACCAACAACACACACTGCTATTGACATTAGGAGGGTGTCTTATAATTCAATTCTATTCTGACACTGTCTACCTAGAGATAGCATCAGATTCCACAGTTTAAGAGTTCAGTCCTACAAGACCTCCCCCTCTCCCTTCAGACGCCAGTTGCGAGCCTAGGTTATCACCTGTGCTTCTGACAGAGCTGCTACAAATTAGAGGTTCCCATGACCTCCTCCACAGGGTGTTTTTTTTTAAATTAAATTAAATTAAATAAAATTAAATTTTTTCCGTGTTCCAGCATTCATTGTTTATGCACCACACCCAGTGCTCCATGTAATACGTGCCCTCCATAATCCTCCACAGGTTTGATTAATTTTCTAGAAGGGATCACAGAACTCAAAGAGAAATTTTATTTACTAGATCACCAGTTTCTTATACAAAGATGTAACTCAGGAATGGCCAGATCAAAGAGATGTATAGGGCAAAGGCATAGGGAAAAAATGGGGGAAAACGGGAAGCTTCGGTGCCCTTTCCAGGCATACTACTCTCCCACTACCTCTATGTGTTTGGCAGTCTGGAAGCTCTCCATATCCCATCCTTTTGGCCTTTTATGGGGGCTTCATTACATAGGCATGATTGATTGAATCGTTGCCTATTGCTTATTGATCAAATCTCTGGTTGGTCTCTCCTCCGCAAAGGTCAGGGGGTGAGATAGAAAAGTTCCAACCCTCTACTCACAAGATTGATTGGCAACCAGCCCTGGCCTGGTTTTACCTAGGGCCTTTCCCATTGTTACTTCATTAACATAACAAAAACACATCTATGGCACTTATCATAGGAAATTTCAAGGGTTTCAGAAGTGGTGCCGGAAATAGGACAGAGACCAGATATACATGAGCAGTCCTCCCCAAACCTTATCTTTGGTTTTGCTTTCCACAGTTTTAGTTGCCTGTGGGCAACAGTGGTCTGGAAGCAGACAATTCTCTTTCTGATGAATTGTCATGTCCGAAGGTCAATAGAAGCCTAATGTGATTCTCCTTTTGACGAATCATCAGAAGGTCAATAAAAGCCTACTGTTACCTACGCATGTTGCCATGTCTATGGCATTCACTTCACTTCATCTCGTGATAGGGGAATTTTATTCTCATGTGGTCAGGAGAAGAAGGGTGAGTATAGTGCAATTAGATATTTTGAGAGAGAGATACCACATAATTTTTATGACAGTGTATTGTTATAATTGTTCTGTTTTTAATCCTTTTTAGAAATCGATTTTATTTTATTAATTTATTTCAGAGAGTGAGCGAGCGCGAGCAGGGGAAGGGGCAGAGGGAGAAGCAGACTCCCCGCTGAGCAGGGAGCCCCACATGGGGCTTGAGTCTAGGACCCCAGAATCATGACCTGAGCTGAAGGCAGATGCTCAAACGACAGAGCCACAAAGGTACCCCTATTTTTAGTCCTTGCTGTGAATCTTTTACTGTGCCTAATTTAGAAATTAAACTTTATCATAGTTATGTGTGTAAAGGAAAAAAACATGGTATATATAGGTTTTAGTACCATCTACAGTTTCAGGCATCCACTGGGAGTCTTGTAATATGTTTCCTGCATGTAAGGGGGACTACTGTATTTCTTTATTATAAATCACAATATCACAGGGAGGAATCCAAATTGAAAAATAAATTAGCTGTCAAAGAATACTCCAAGTTATTAGCAGTGGTTATCTCTGGATGGCATAATGATAGTCATTTTTGTTGATCTTATTATATTTGTTGTAATTTACTTTTTATTTTCTAAATGTACAGCACAAACCTCATAATAACTTTTTGATAAGAAAACAGATTTTTTGAAAACTATCTGTGTTTACATTGGATACACACCTAACGTTTATCTATACCCATACAAAGGCTTAAATCATAGATAAAGAATACAGATCAGGGGCGCCTGGGTGGCTCAGTGGGTTAAGCCGCTGCCTTCGGCTCGGGTCATGATCTCAGGGTCCTGGGATCGAGCCCCGCATCGGGCTCTCTGCTCAGCAGGGAGCCTGCTTCCTCCTCTCTCTCTGCCTGCCTCTCTGCCTGCTTGTGATCTCTCTGTCAAATAAATAAATAAAATCTTAAAAAAAAAAAAAGAATACAGATCAATGTTTCATGAAAGATATGCAGCTTTGGGGTCCAATGAGAAGGGAGCTGGGTCTGGGGTTACAAGGTAGCAACTATCTGGCCACCTTAGAGTCACCCCCACGCCACCACATGAAACCCATTGTAGGCATTACCAACAACTTCAGGCCTCTTTCTCACAGAACTCTGGCATCAAATGTCCCAACATCCCACTAGTTAAGAGCAGTTGATTGGAGATGGCACAGAGGGAGGAATCTACTCATCTTTGCTGGCTTAATCTAGAGTTCTTACCCCTAAGGCACTGTATCTAATTGGGAGACACAGCAAACACGAGAAAAGCAAAGTATAAAGATTAATTCCCAGTTCAAAATAACCAAAGAAGAAATGCCAGAAGGCAGTCCGTGATTAATTATCAGATGAATCAGAGGAGGAGGGCATTTTATTTTGGGATGGTAAGAACATCAAATATTTTCCAGTATGTACCAACTTTGTCTATGTGATGTCAAAATATGTGGAAGAAAAATGTCTCTACCTCCTCATTGTAGGTCAGATTCCTTTCTACTCCTGGATGGTCAGAGCTGACACACCTCTCCTTAAGCAGTGACCCTGAATGTGTTGGTTTCTTTCTCTGGGTCTTAGTTTTCTTTTACTTTAAAGTGAGTAAAGCCTTGCTGTGATAGGGTGTGGCAAATGTGATGACATGGAAATATTTTGAAACTGTAGGAGAAGGGCATGAGAGTTACTGTATCTATTTTATTTATAAATAAGTAGAGATTTTAGAACTCTTATTTTCAGTAACTTTTATTTTCAGGAACTCGGTTTATCCCACATTTCAAATAATACCGCCCCTTCCACCATGGGTCTGCTGTGATAAGGCTCTGCTTGGGAAGGTTGCCAAACGGATAGGTTGTGGGATAATAATTAAATTTAACCCCCCGTTAGGGCATCTGTATTGCTTTTCATTTATATGCTAAGACACATAGGACCTAGGCAGATAGTGGTGGTGACAAGATGGTTATTGAATGTATGAATGTGAGTTGTGTTGTTTCCCAATAGTGGGGCTATAGCTACTTTACTTTAATTTATAAAAGCACAGGATTTTGTTGTGAAGTTTCAAACTGCAGAACATTTCATAGTGTTTTTGGACTGCTTGCCAGATGGAGGACGCATGTGAGGGCACAGTTGCATATATCATATAATGCCAAGATGGAGAATGGCATTTTCCAGTGCTGTGCTGGGAGTTCCAAGACCAGGGGTTTACTGCCAACTTTGCCACTTAGTAGTTATATGTCCTTAGGTATTGTGAGCCTCTTTCTTTTTTTTTTTCCCCCTGTCAAATTCCCACTTTCCCCTTCTTAGGGTAACAGCACCTCAGTTTTCAGGAGTAACTGCCCCTTCTCCATTCAGTGCAAACCCCTGATTGAGGGGTGGGAGATGCATACATGTGACTAGAAAGAACAACAGTGATTGAATGAGAGATGAGCCTGTGACCCAAACTGGGCCAATTAGAGTGAATCCTGAGACTTTGCTAGAAGTTTTAGGGAAGAAGAATTCTCTTTTATATGGGATGCTACTACACCTGTTGATGGCTATCTTCCTACTCTGAGGATCACCTGCCTGAGAATGAAGCCAAACCAGAAGAGAAGAATTGTACAAGAAGACAAAAACAGATCCTAGACAAATAGATTTTTTTTATTATGTTGTTAGCCAGAATATAGTACATCATAAATTTTTGTTGTAGTGTTCAACGATTCATTAGTTGCACATAACACCCAGTGTTCACCCCAACACATAACTCCCTTAATACCCATTACTGAGTTACCCCATCCCTCCAGCTCCCTCCCTTCTCTAACCCTTAGTTTGTTTCCTGGACTCCAGGGTCTCATGGTTTATCTCCCTCTCTGATTTCTTACCGTTCAGTTTTCCCTCCCTTCCCCTGTGGTCCTCTGCTTTATTCCTTATGTTCCACATATGAGTGAAACCATATGATAATTGTCTTTCTCTGCTTGGCTTATTTCACATAGCATAATCCCCTCCGGTTCCACCCATATCAATGTAAATGTAAACGGTGGGTATTCCTCCTTTCTGATGGTGGAATAATATTCCATTGTATATATGGGCCACATCTTCTTTATCCATTCATCAGTTGAAGGCATCTCAGTTCCTTTCACAGTTTGGGTATTGTGGACACTGCTGCTATGAACAATTTTTTTTTTTTTAACTACATCTGTATCCTTGGGGTAAATACCTAGTAGTACAATTGCTGGATCATAGGGTAGCTCTATTTTTAACATCTTGAGGAATCTCCATACTGTTTTCCAAAGTGGTTGTCCAGTTTGCATGCCTACTAACAGTGTAAGAGGGTTCCCCTTTCTCCACAACCTTGACAACACTTGTCATTTCCTGTCTTGTTAATTTTGGTCACTCTAACTGGTATAATGTAGTATCTCATTGTGGTTTTGATTTGTATTTCCCTGATGGCTAGTGATGTTGAACATTTTTTCATGTATCTCTTAGCTATTTGTGGGTCTTCTTTGGAGAAGTGTCTGTTCATGTTTTCTGCCCATTTCTTGACTGGATTATTTGTTTTGGGGTGTTGAGTTTGATTAATTTCTTTATAGATCTTGGATATCAGCCCTTTACCCAAAGTGTCATTTGCAAATATCTTTTCCAATTCCGTGGATTGCCTCTTAGTTTTGTTGACTGTTTCCTTTGCTGTGCAAAGGCTTTTTATCTTGATAAAGTCCCCCCAAGATTCATTTTTGCTTTTGTTTCCTCAATGTAAGGCAGGAATCCATCAAAATCCTAGAGGAGAATATAGGCAGTAACCTCTTTGACATTGGCCACAGCAACCTCTTTCAGGAACCATCCCAAAAGACAAGGGACAAATAGGATTTGATCACCTAGACTCAATCATTCCTGAAACCAGAAATACTCCACTCAGGGCCTCAGGGTCCTGTGAATCAGTATATTAGTTAATTTGCTTCAGGTCTGAATTAGGTTTTTCTCCCTTGCAGCCAGAGTTCCTAACTTACTGGGCAATTCCCCTTCAGGGCTTCAGTTTTCTTCTCTTGAAAGGGCTAGAAATTTAAAAGAAAACACAAACTTTATTTTGCAATTTGGTTTAAAAAATATATGAAAAAAACAATATATAAAAATATGAAAAAATATATGAAAAAAAGCAATATATGGTCATTGAAAATTTTTACATTACAGAAGAGGGTTTTTCGGTTGTGTCCACATTTATCCATTAACTATTGCTGCGTAACTAATTGCACTCAAATCCAGTGACTTGAAATAATAAGTGTTTTATTGTTCATGACTCTAAATGTTCAATTAATTTTGCTGATCTGGTCCAAGCTTAGGAGATCACACTGGAGGCTGCTCACCTCTCTAATGTCTATGGTCTATATCAGCTGGGAACTGATGGGTATGGGATAGCTTCATCTGCAGATCTGGAGGGCTGGCTGTCAGGTAGAGCAATGGGAAGTTTGGGCTCTATCTCTTTTATCACAAAGTAGGCTGGTTTGAGGCTTGTCCTCCTAGTGGTTGAGCAGGCCCTTAAGAGGGCAAGTGGAAGCCTTCATTTATTTATTTATTTATTTATATTTATATATATTTTTAGACATATAATGTATTATTTGTTTCAGGGGTGCAGGTCTGTGATTCCTCAGTCTTATATAATACTCAGTGGAGGCCTTTTGAGGCTGAGGTTTGTAACTGTCTCAACTTTACCCCAGTTGCTTCTGTAGGTCAAAGCAAGTCACAAGGCCAGCAGGATTCAAGGGGAGGAGAAAATGACACCACATTTTGATAGGAGGAGTTGCAAGATCACATTGCAAGCAGCATACATATAGGAATGAGGAATAATAGGTGCTGTTTTCATAATCACTACATAACTGTAGTCTCTCAGAAATAATCACTGTTAATGTTTTGATGTACTTTCTTCTAGATTTACTCAGAAACACATATATTCTGTTTATTTTTACTTTGGAGAATACATGTTTTCCAGAAAACACATTTTCTATTTGTTTTTACTTTTGTGGTTGTTTATGAAAAGTGGATACTCTATGTACTGTCTTACAACTTATTGTTTTCAGCTTGACAATATATCTTGAACATATTTCTACATCTACCCATATCAACTTCTTCTGCAGAGATTGAAATGTTAGATCATTTTCGTAGCTCTGACCTTCTGAGAGTCTGGGATTCTATGACTCATTATGAGCCAAATTTCTTCAGTCCTCAAGCTCATTTCTTCAAAGTGGTAGGAGAACTGTTGGATTCCCAAATAGCTAAAAAGTTGAGCCTCTAATCCTGGCTGAGAATATGTGTCAATTTTGAGTGTTGAGTGATTTCACCCTTGCTGGTTAGAAAATTACTTGCTGTTGTTGTTATCATCATCATCATCATCAATTTTTACAGTGATAATTATGAGACTGTTTTTGTTGAAATTCCAGCAGTTGACTCTCATGAACCCATGGAAATATATGCTCATTTTTCTGGATATACTGGTTGTCTTCTGGTTTGCACCAATTCAGCAAATGCTAAAATTGGAAGATGAGCAAGCGACTAAGAAAGGTAGTCCAGTTGCAGTAAGTTAAGCACTTGTAATGTAGATTCCACAGCATTAAGTTAAAGAGGGATGATAGACTGAGGATTATCAGGCTCTGGTTCTTTGGTTTTGAGAAGTCATGAAGTCTTGAGAGCTGCTCACATTTCTTCAGAGCATGCTCTCATAGTTCTTAAGCATCCTCAGCCCGAAGACAGCTTATACTGTAGTAACTGACTTTGGAAACTTGAATAGATTTCTCTGGTGTTATGATTAAGATCTTTTGGGAAATTTTAGCTAATAGATGTTAGCTAAAGAATGTCAAGGCAGTTATGGATCATATAGTAAGTGATTCGTCACTAAAATAGCTGCTTTCAATCTTTTTGTCCTTCAGCATAACCAACATGTAGCCATCAGTTACATTGACAGAATTGATTGAACCTATGTGACATGAGCTAAGAATAAGTGGACTTCTGTGTCTGTTATAAGACAGAGTTTCTTCATCCATTCTTTCATTTATTCATTCAAAAATATGTATCGATCATCTACTGTTTGCTATAGGAATACAAAGATGAATACTACAGTTTTTGTCCCCAAGGTCTTAACATTTTAGCAGAGAGAAATTGATACCTATAATGTGATTTGAAGAGTTCCATGAACAAGAATTGATATTATAGTCTAAAGGAAATTCAAGATGGCATATAAAGGTACCTAAGATAATGAAGTACATAAAAATAAAATAATAGTACATGCTTATGTAGTGTTTATATCAGTCAGGTTTTTTCAGAGAAGCAAAACCAATATCTGACTGTCTATCATCTTCTATTAGAAGAGAGAGGGAATGAGCAGGGGAGGGAAGGAGAAAGGGAAAGAAAAAAAGAAAAAGGGAAATAGAGAAAGAGAAATATAGATTTATTTTAAGGAAATGGCTCATAGGATTTTAGAGGCTGGCAAGCCCTAAATCTGCAGGGCAGGCGGGGAGGCTAGAGACTCAGGGGAAGAGTTGATGTTGTAGCTCAAGTCCAAAGGCAGTCTGGTGGCAGAATTTCTTCCTCTGAGGACTCCAGTCTTATTCTCCTAAGGACTTCAGCTGATTGGATGAGGCCCATGTTATGGACAGTAATCTGCTTTACTCAGAGTCTACTCATTTAAATGATAATCACATGTTAAAAATAAAAATCCCTTCACAACAACATCTAGACTAGTGTTTGACCAAGAACTGGGCACCATGATATAGCCAACTTGACACACAAAACAAACCATTACAATCCACCCGTTGTCAACTTGGTACCTATACACATTTCCTTAAACCATAGTTAGTTTCCAAATAAAGGAAGTAACAAGGACATACTCCTGTCTAATGTGATATAACTATCTTTCTTATACCCCAAAAGGCACTAACCCTTGGGTGATGTTCATTCTTCTCCTTAAGATGTAACTTAAATACTATGATCTAAAATTAACAATACTTAAGTACTATGATGTAAAGTTAAAATGGCTTAGTATAAGTGAATGAGAGAAGGAAGAAAAATGTATTTGTTTACTATGTACACATAAGTTTGTAACAGAGCGAGGAAATACTAATGACAATTATCTTTTCTATTTATTTACCTGGTCTCATGGTCATAACTGTTATTTATAACCATCTTCCACTACTACCCATTCTATAGTCCCTTTGTCCTCATCAAGCATCTCAGCTGGTTGTGGTTCTTTACCTGGTATGGTGACCCAAACCTTCATTCTTGAATGGGCTGGGCCACTAGTAGTCTTGCTTGACTTTACTTGATATAGTTTTCATTGACCTTCGTCACAAAGCGAGAGAGTACTGTGGGACACCCTAGGGGATCTCCTATATTCAGACATACCCTCCCTTACCTCCATGTAGAGTCGAGGTTCAGTTTTTCTTTGGTGATCAGGATCAGTCACCCCAGCCACCATTCTAACTCCCTTCTTTCCTTGTTAATTTGGAGGCATGAGGAACCTAAAGTGGCTGGGTAGCAGTCTTAATTTCCAATTAATGGAATTATTAGAGTGTTTTCTGGTGGAAGTATCCCTCCCTCTGAAGCTAAGACCTCTAGTGCCACAAAGGATAAGGTTGAGGGACAGGAAGCCCAAAATTTCCTAGGAATCACTAAGGATATGTGCCAGTAGATCTCCCCTGGATGCCTGGGTCCATCAGTCTTGGCTATGGAAGAAATTAGCACATATTAGATGCTAATTCAGAGCATATATAGCTTCCTGGTGAACCTTGTTCCAGCTTTGCAAGGCTTTGCCACTTAGTTGGCACTATTACTGAGTTTTTGAAATGTCATTCTAACAGTCTGACAAGCTTGCCACTTCAGAATATTGGGGAACATGGTAAAACCAGTAAATTCCTTAAGCATAATCTCTTTACTACACTTCATTTGCTGTGAAGTGAGTTCCTTGATCAGAAGAGCTGCTGTGTGGAATAGTTTGAATGTGGTTAAGGCATTCTGTAAGTCCATAGATGGTAGTTTTGGCACAAGTATTGAGGGCAAGGAGGACAAATCCATATCCAGAGTAAATGTCTATTCCAGTAAAAACAAAATGTTGCCCCTTCTATGATGGAAGCAGTCCAATGTAATCAATCTGCCACCAGGTAACTGGCTGGTCACCTGGGGAAATGGACTTCTCAGTGTTGGTCTTTGCTGCTGGGAAAGGTTACGAGAGGTTAAGGTCATACAGCTAATAAGGGAATGCAGCTCCAAAGTCTTTGTCTTAACTGCTACATTCTCTCTGGCCTGTAGCAATGAGAAATGTCCCCAAAGTGAACACAAATAAAATAGTTTTCAGAAAAACCTGGGTGTCGAGGATGAAGTGCTGAATTAAACTCCCAAGACCTGACTTGGATTGCAAGTCAGCCAGTAACTTTTTATATGAATCAAGTAGTTCCCTTTATCCTTCTTTGACTCATCTGTAAAATGATAGTGAGCCTAAATCATGAGTCTTGAAATGATGTTAATAATGTTTAGCTATTCCAAGGTTTTTGTAGTGAGAAACTCTGAGGGGTAATTAGGGAGGGCAAATGGGTGGTTTCGGGGTGGCTTCACACCACCATCTTTATGTCAACCAGAGAATCTCAGCTTTCAACTAGTTTCATCTGTGGGAATATGAATGGCACTGGAACAGAATATCAGTATCTTCTATCTTCAATATTACAGAGGAATGGAACTGAGATTTAGTCAACATTTGGTATACTAGTCGTTCTTCTACTTATGAGCTTTAAACCTAAAAAATTATTTTCAGTTATATATTGCTTAGTAGCTTAACACAACCATATGTTATTTCTTGCAATTTTTTTTGATTGCCCAAGTAGTCCTTTTGTTCCACACGGTATTGGCTCAGATATCTCATGAAGTTTCACTCAACTAATGACCAGGCTAAGCTGTAAAGCTTCAGAACTCCTGTCTCACATGTTTGTTGTCTTAGTGCTGGCAGTTGGTTAGGAAGCCTTGATTCTTTACCTTGTATCTTCTCATCCTCCATGGCCTCTACATGACACCTCTCTCACAGCAGGCTAGTCTGAACTTATGTAGCATGGTGGCCTCTGTCATTTATGCCATATTTGATTTGTCAGTACAAGTTGCAATGGTAGTCCAGGTTTAAAGGGAAGAGGAGTAGACTTATACCCCTTGATGGGAGGAGCTATGTGTACATTCAGGGAGGGAGAAATTATTGGCTTGTTTTATTGGTTTCAATGGCTTTTTAATGGTTTTCTATTCTCTATTTCATTAATTTTGGCTCTAATCTTTATCATTACTGATTTTCTGCTTGTTTTTGGATTAGTTTACTCTCCCCTCCCACCCCATCCAGTGTCTTAAAATAGGAGGTTATGCTATCAATTTAATATCTTTCTTATTTCTAAATAGAGCCATTTACACCTATAAATTTCTCTTTAAACACTTATGTCTTCAGTTTCACTCAACACAAGGTATTTTCTTTCACTTGTGACTTCTTTGATACATTGGTTATTAAGGAGTGGGTTGTTTAATTCCTACATATTTGTGAATTTCTAAAATTTCTTTCATTGACTGAATTTATAATTTTATTCAATTGTAGTTAGACAACATGTGGTGTATTATTTCAATTCTTTTGAATTTATTGAGGCTTGTTCTGTGGGCTAGCATGTGGTCTATTCTGGAGAATGTTCTGTGTGCTTGAGAAGAATATGTCTTTTCTGTTCTTTGTTGGTCTACCTGGTTTATCACGTTGTTCAAGTCTGCTCTTTCCTTGTTGACATCATAGTTATATCCATTAGTGAAGGTAAAGTATTGAAGTTCCTAGCTATTATTGTTGAATTGTCTAGTTCTCCTGCAATTCTGTCAGTTTTGCTTCCCATTTTTCAGGGCTTGGTTGTTAGATGCGTAGATGTTTATAACTATTGTATCTTCCTGATTGACCCTTTGTCACTATTTTTTTTAAATTTTATTTATTTGACAGAGAGAGAGAGAGAGAGAAATCACAAGTAGTCAGAGAAGCAGGCAGAGAGAGAGGGGGAAGCAGGCTCCATGCCGAGCAGAGAGCCCGATGCGGGGCTCGATCCCAGGACCCTGAGATCACGACCTGAGCTGAAGGCAGAGGCTTAACCCACTGAGCCACCCAGGCGCCCCAACCCTTTGTCACTATTAAGTGTCCCTATTTATCTCTAGCAACATTGTTTTTTGCTTTAAAATATATTTTGTCTAGTATTAGTATAACTACTTCAGCTTTTTTATGGTTGCTATTTACATGGCATATCTTTTTTCCATCTTTTTACTTTCTGTATTTTTAGGTCTTTTAATTTAAAGTGTCTTCTATAGGCAATATATAGTTGGATCTTGGTCTTGTATGAGTTTGACAATGTCTTTCTTTTTACTGGATTGCATAATCCATTCATATTTAATGTTATTACTATATAACAGAATTTATGTGTGTCATTTTTCTTTGTTTCTACATAATGCATGTTTTCTTTGTTCCTCTCTTCTTCCTTTACTTCTTTCTTTCACATTAAGTGAATATTTTGTAGTGAAACATTTTAATTCCTTTAATGATCTTTTCACTATGTATTTTTGGCTATCTTTCTTGGTGGTTGCTTTAGGACTTACCACATACATCTGAAATCAGAATCTATTTCATATTTTGTACAACTGTAATTCTAGTGAGATTTAGACATTATTCCTATGTATCTCTATTCCCTCTTCCCCTGTTTATGCTGTTGTCATTATACATATAACATCTATGCATGTTATAAGCCCAACAATACATTGTTATAATCATTATATGATTTTATGTCTATAAACAAACTTGAGAGAAAAAAGGAGACAAATATATATTTATAGATTTTGTTCTATTATCCTTCCTATTTGCCATTTTGTAGTTCTTTTCATTTGTGTGAATTCAAGTTACCATCTGGTATGATTTCCTTACTCCCATACAGCTTTACTCCGACCCTCCACCTTTGTGATATTATTGTCCAATATTCTACACTTCTCTGTGTTATAGACCTAACTGTACAAGTATATGCATACTTTTTGTACAGCTGCTTTTATAATTAGCTAAGAGAAGAAAGTAAAAGAAATTATCATTCATGTAGTCTTTATAACTATGTAATTACCTTTGCTGGTACATATTCTGCTTTTTTGTGCAAGGATTCCAATTACCACCTGGGAATACTTTCTTTCAGCCTGACGAATTTTCTTTAGTATTTCTGATAAGGTGAGTTAGTGACCATTTTTGGAGACGATCTACCACAAATTATTGTAGAATTCAACAGAGCCATGTACTGGACCAGAAGCATATCAACTCTACCTATTACCAACAGATGGCATTAGAATTTGCATCAATAGCATCACAAATGCATTTATGATCATATTTGTGGGAACTTTAACTGTAGCTAGAGGAAGCTTCAGTAATGCTGGCCAGTGTGCTAAACAAGATGTCTGGTGAGGGATCCCAAGCATGGGCTAGGGCTGCATAGTGGTCAAAAGTGGCTGCCTTGGTTGGTAGGACCCACAAAACAGAGGAGAGGAGGTTTCTAGCTCTGGCTTCTTTCCAAAACAAAGAAAATATTCTCAGTTATGCTGTGGCATCTTGAAAGTAGGTCATATCTATAGTTACAGTTATTTTGTGGTTACCCTATAATCTAAACCAGTTCCTTGCTCTCTATTTAATTTGGAAAAATCATTAAAACAAAACAAGATCCTAGTTAGGAAAGACCTGCTCCATAACAGATAATTACTTCTCTTCCAGAGTCTCTTCCATGAGTGTCTGTGGATATACCTGGTTTGGGAGAAATAGTTCCAGACACCATGGGCTAGGCACCGTGCTTGACATTATCAACAATTACTCTCTTCATGCAAACAATTCTGTGAGTCAGATGTTACTCTCTCCTGTTTATAGAAGCAGAATCTGGAGCTCTGAGAGTTTAAGTAACTAACTCCAGTCACATAGCTGGTACGTGGAAGAGAGTTGAAATTCAGGCTTTTGTATCCCAAGTCACATGGCAGTTATAAGGGTCAAAGTGGTAAATCTGGGCGGGGGGGGGGGGGTGAGAACACATTTTAGATCTTCTGCTTTAGCTTGGACAACTTTTCTTTCTATCTTTCTTTCTTTCTTTCTTTCTTTCTTTCTTTCTTTCTTTCTTTCTTTCAGAGTGTGTGCATGAGAATGGGGGTGGGGAAGAGGGAAAGAGAAAATCCCAAGCAGGCTCCTTGCCCTGCAGGGAAATGACATGGGCTCAGTCTCACAACCCTGAGATCATGACCTGAGCTGAAATCAAGAGTTGGATGCTTAACCAACTGAGCCACTAACCGATAGGTGTCTCTAGCTTGGACAATTTTGTTAACATCCCATCCTTCCCCCTTCTGCCAGTGCCCAGTCTGTGTTCTGTGGTTTACCCTATTTTATGTATAGACTGATGCCCTAGTTTAAGTATACATTCTATTTAATGGTTCAATTGTTTGGAAATTTTAATGCATTTGCTTTCTGTCATTCTCACTGATGGGAATAAACTTGTGGTCCGCATTTCTCTTTTTACTTCTCAATAATAAAAAGTTAGACTGGGGTTTGTTGATGCATCAAGTTGACTTGCAGGTTATGACACCTTGAGTGCTTTCATGAGACTATTGTAATCAAAGCTAATTAGATTCCTGGCTGGTGGGTAAAAAGTACTGGCTGGCTGTTAGGAGATCTTATTGTATCACTACATTTACTGCAAACAAGTTGCCTGACTATGGGCAAGTTATTTTGCCTTGCTGGACTTCCATTTCTACATCTGTAAAATTAGGTCACTGTATTTGATACTCCTAAGTTTCTTTGGCCTTAGGACTAGGACTTTGCTATTGCCTCATAAACTCCTAGAAATTGGAAGAAGAATAACTTCAAAGGCCCAGAAGCTGGTATTTTCATTGTCCTTTGTGTCCACTGACCCATTCAAGGTCTTTCCCACTCAACTTGTATAGTTTCATTTGAAATCTCATGCCTTGTTACCTTCTGAGGATTTTTTGGCTACTGAATGTAGAGACTCACTTTCTACAACCTTGGTACTGACAATATAATGATGGTACTCGCTGCCTTGTATTGAGCCCTACTATATTCCAGTGTTAAGTTTTCAGCACTTCCTATAGGAACTGTTAAAAGCACTTTACACAGATGATCTCATTAACTATTGCAACATGCCTGTAAAGTAGATACCATGATTATCCTCAATGTGGTAAGATGAAGAAAATGAAGACCAAAGAGAGAGAAAGAGGCAGAGCTAGGATTAGAACTCAGGCTCTCTGACACCATAACATATATTTTCACCACAAGCCTGTCTCCTATGGGAAGTGAAAAACCTGAGCACAACTAACCTGAATGGGGGTTCTGGGAATGTGGTAAATCTTCCCAAACTGTATGTCTGCTTCCCAGTGGGAGAGGAATGGAATGGGTATTTGGAGATAACTATAGTATGCAAACTGATCTTTGGATCAAATTGCTAAAAATAATTTAAGACCAGATGAGAAATTCTCAGTAGTTCGTAACTAAGAACTACCTTTCAAGGTAGGGAGCTAGAATACAGAAATGTCAACTGTGGTGTTCTAATGGGGAGGCAGAAAGAATAGGACTCTGCTATCCAAGTTGGAAGATCTAAGAATGAAGACCAATAAGCCAATTGTTTGGTTATCATGTTCTCTGCTATAGTTGCATCCAGTGCAACTGTATATTTAAGTAGTCCACTTCAAAATGGCTTCAAGGACCATTTCCACCTTGGAGTTCCTGCAAATGTGTGCCCATGGTGTTACTCTCTACCCGTAAGACGAGACAGCTATTCTAACCAGTGTAGCCTCCTGCCTATGTGAAGTGCCTTTCATGGACAATACTGAGTGAGACCACAGAATGGAGACAGTTGTCCTTTCTGACCTTGCTTATGTTATTTGGGTTGAAGGTTGTAGGAAAAGAGAGGAACATCCAAGCTACCTCTCATAGAAAAACTCCAAGGCTTAGATTGCTCATACCCAGCTTGGGAAGGAGCATTAGGAAGGCTGATTATCATTTTGAAGGTCAGAACCAACTATAAAGTATCAATTTTTATATTGGTATTTTGGTGATGGGAAGCACTTTTGTAGCAGAGCTTTCTGCTGACATACAGTATTTCTCTGTAGATCACATATCTTGGTTTAATAGGTAGATGGCAAGTTTTTTTGTGTGTGTGTGTTCTTGAGTGAATTTGACAGGTATACAACTTGAATCAAGCTGAGAAAATTCTCTGTTGTCGGTTTATTCTTTACCTCAACTTTGGCCTTCCACACAGGAAACATGCTTGCAAGAGAGATCTTCAGGCTACCGGCTAGTGCCTGTAGTTCTTCAGTGACAATCTAACATTCTCTTTACATAGGTGGGAAAATGGAGGCAGTTATTCAAGAATAAGTAGCAAACATGCAAAATCTAGAATGTACCTCTCTATGTAGGGGAAAAAAGTAACTAAATGATGAATTAATTGCTTTTATAGATGCTCCCCTAAGAAAAGTGCAACCATTTTTAGAATAAAGTACCCTGGTGTCTAAAACTTCTTTTAAAATTCTATATTCAATAATTTTTATGTAAATTTTTTCATTGTTTTTCTTTTGCCAAATACAAATAATGATAGTCCTTTTTAACAGCTTGGCAAAGAACTGTTCTAATGGTGTCATTTTGGTTTTACAGATTCATTTAGCTGGAGGAACATATTTATAATAGCCAAACAGGATTTTATGGAGTAATTAGTGCCTAGAAAGAAGGAGGAACAAACATTTTTTTTTGATGGGGGGAATGAAGTGCTTCTGATAAGCAGATAGCTTGTCATGTTCTTTTAATTTCATCAGATTAATCTACTCTGAACTATAGCTACTATTCCTTCAGACACAAAGCATACTTGTGTTCCTAAGTAGTGGGGCCAGATAAGAGTGACTTTTTTGTCTTGGATGGGAAGGTATTGGTCCAAATCCAGCCTTCCTTTAGACCAAGAAAGTTTTGATACTGTCATACCTGAGGCTTGGGGAATGTCTAGTACCATCATAAATACCATCCACCATTCCTACTCTTCCACCATTTACTAACAAGCTACAAGGAAATGAGACCAATCTCATTTTCACTTTCTAAAGCTACTGTTGACCATAATCCTATAATATACAGATATTCTGGAATAGTCTTGGTTTTAGAAATCCCCTCCCATTTCCTAAAAGGATCAATTTCTATACCAAGAACTCTAACATAAGACACTTCTGGCTTTAGGTTTGGCTTTTCATCATGAAGTGAGAATATCCCTTCTGGGATACTTAGCTCCTAAAGTGGCTCTCAGTGTTCCCAGGCTCCTGGTATTCATGCCCTTGTTTAAGACTAGGCTGAGCCTAGTGACATGTTTTTTAGAGTATAGTAGGGCAGAGGGATGGGGTGTCACTTCTGGGATTAGCTTTTAAAAGGCTGTAACTTCTGTCTTGCTCTTACTCTCTTTCTCATTTGCTTATCCTAGTGGTAGCCTGTTGCCATGTTGTAAGCTGCCTTTCAGAGAAGTTCATGTGGTAAAGAACTGAGGGTATCCTCTTACCAATATCCAGTGAGGAACTGAGGTTCTCAGGCCATAGCCCATGAAGATATAAATCCTGCTAGTGATTGTATAGGTGAAGTCGGAAGTGAATCTTTCCCCACTTGAACCTTCACATGACACCCCAACTCTGGCTGACACTTTGACTGTAGTCTAAGAGATTCTAAGACAAAAGACCCAGATGAACTGCTCCTGGATGCCTGATTCATAGAAACTGTGAGATAACAAATGTTTTAAACCACAAAGTTTTGGGTCTTAAAGTAGCATTTGCATCCTAAAGTAAAATAATTATTAAGTCAAATTCCAATCTTTATTCTAACTCCTCAGTTTTGTACTTTTATTTCTTTGTTTTCAGTTGGATTTAGTATGTTAATGTGTATTAAAAATGGATTGCATATTTTGTTTTCCAACATTGGCATGTAGCATTTGTATGAATAATTATAATTGTAATTCATTCCTGCTAAAATAGTATCTGTCTCTTTAGCTCTTCCCTGACCCTTTCTTCCTAAAACCATACTTAATTAAACAGAACTCTTTTTCCAAGTGTCAGAAACAAAACTCAAACTAGCTTAAGCATAAATTAGGCTTTATTAATTCACATGTGTGAAAAGTCTAAGGAAGTGGATCCTGGCTTCATTATAACAAGATGCAAGGGTTTCAGGCATTATGACTCAGTTGCTCTCTTTGTCTCTCCATTACCTCAAAGTCTCTGCTTTCCACACCTATATATCTGTACTCAGTGTTCTCCCTATCTTTATTTCTAGGTCAACTCTCTTCTTCCTGTCTGCAAAAATGTTATTCCACAGTTAGAGAATCCAGAGAAAAGGGAAACATGTCTTTTTTTCTAGAGTCTTCAGTGATTCCCCCAAAGGTCTCTGATTGGTTCAGCAGGCTCACATACCCCCAGCTGATATCAATCGCTATCTGTAGGGTGGGCTACTCTGATTCGTCATGTTGGGCTGTTATCTGTCCCTGAGACAGAAAGTCCAGGTTACCTGGTAGACAACTCCAGAAAAATCATGTGGAATTGGGGAGGGGAAGAGTTTCTCAAAGGGAAATAAAATACTGGGCAAGTAAAAAATACTAGAGATCCACCAAGTAGAAAAATAACAATTTATTTCTTGGGATATTGTGGTTATTCATTGATATATAGTAAACCATTCCAATTTGATGGGATGAAACAATAATATTATATTATTATTATAATTATTTATATTATTATTATTATTATTATATATTATATTATAGAACAATAATAGTTATTTATATTATCTCTCTCACAGTCCTGAAGGCTGGTAGGGCTGAACTGATGTTTTCCACTTGGGGTCATTAGAGCAGTTAAAATCAGATGGAAGCTAACCTGGGGTTATCTTAAAGGCATCCTCACTCATGTTTGGTGTCTGGGCTTGGGAGACTCAAACAGTTGGAATTTCTTGCTCATCTCTCTCCCTGTGGTGTCTCCAGTATGTAGGTTATAAGGTGGCCAGGCTCTTACATGGTGGCTCAGGGTTCTAGAGGTCTGTGTCCAAAAGGAGAAGAGAGAGGAGTCCATGTCTCTGCAAGAGGAGAGAGAGCCCAGTGTATTTTATGGATCCAGATCCAGAACCCACACAGAAGTCCACTGCCTTCTCTTCCTTAGAAGGGAGCCATGTTCAAGGGGAGTGGAATGAGATTGCACGCTTACTGAGAGGTGCATCAAGGAATTTATGGACACGTTTTTACCATCACCTGCACATTTTTTTTAAAGATTTTATTTATTTATTTGACAGAGAGAGATCACAAGTAGACGGAGAGGCAGGCAGAGAGAGAGAGAGAGAGGGAAGCAGGCTTCCCGCTGAGCAGAGAGCCTGATGCGGGACTCGATCCCAGGACCCTGAGATCATGACCTGAGCTGAAGGCAGCGGCTTAACCCACGGAGCCACCCAGGCGCCCCTCACCTGCACATTTTAAAACATCATTTTTGTTTGTCTGAATCAACACTTCTTGTAACTTATTGCCAGTTGAGGTCAAGAGTTGGCTGAGACCTAAGTGTGTTTGACAGAGGAAGGTGATAAAGACACTCAATCCAAGGACTGAGGTTTTTAATTTCCAGAGTAGAAAAAAATACATTTATTTTTTAAATCAGTACTGCAAATCCCAACACGGCATATAATTTAATATTGAAAATTCATAAACATCTGGGTAGGTGGGTTTTTTTTCTTTTTTTTTTTAATTTATTGACTTCAGTGACCCTGCTGAAGGGAGGGCAGTGTACTTGGTAAGTTATAGACCATTATATTTCCTGTGCATACAGAGGCTCCTAGATATCTTTAGGGGCTTGTGTGTGTGTGTGTGTGTGTTGTGTAAATCAGAATTTTTATTGAGGGAAGATCTTCTGAATTGTAGAACTGCTTTTGCTCTCTAAGTTTGCCTAATTTTCTTTCATGTCATTATTTATAGTATATTTCCCGAGGGTTTCTAAACTTACAATTGTGTATGTGTGTATATGTGTAAATAAATGGCTTAAAATGTTTTATTCAGAAAACCATATGAAGCAGATATCCTTCTGTCTGAAAAAAACTCTGATGGCTGGTCTTACCAATTCTTTTTGCAATAGTTTAGATTGTGACTTTGAGCAAGTTACATCATCTTTCTTTGCCTCAGCTACTTTTGGGCTACATTGGGCATGGAGTGTAATACGTTCAGGAGCTCATCTCTAAAATCCATAAACCTTAATGTCAGTCACTCAGCTTCACACATACAAAACACAAGCCCTCCTATATATGTATCTTACCAAATTCCTTCTAGATGTGCCTGAACCCCATAAACATTAAAATGGACATGCTCAAATTCTCAGTAATTCCCACTGCCTCTGTGTCACTGCTGATAAGATACAGAAGGAGATGGGGCATGCGTTATGGACTTTATGACATCCCATTCCTCCCATCCCATCCCATTCCATCCCATTCCTGGTAAGCTATAGGGAGAGAAAATAAAGCAAGCTGGATTTCATGATATCATTTGGGGGTTGCCTTCTATGAGAACAGTCAAAACATGAACAATATTGCAGTGCTGAGGCTAGGCTGCCCATGTATCTCCATGGGGGAGGTGGAATGGGGACCCAGCCAAACAGGAGAACACACCAGTGGGCTTGGGCAGGATGTATCTGTGAATCGGGGTGGTGAGAGTTGGGTTCAGATACTCTCCGACTGTCTCTAAGGACAGGAGTCTCTCCTGAAGTTAGAGTAAATAAACACTGTCATTTCCTAAAGTTAGGATATTCTTGTGATTCGTTCTTAGACATTGAAGTCTGTGAAGTATCCCCTTAGTCTTGGAGTTTTCCTTTGGAGTATGTGGCCATCAGTGCAGAGAGAACAATGAACCAGGCTGACCCTTGGAAAGGGAATCCTCTTAATGCCTTTAGTCTCTAAACTCAGAGTCCAACCTCTGAGGTCTTTGCCAGCCATAAGCCTTTGGTTTCAGAATCTTATTTATCTACTTCCTAGTACAGTGCCCAGCAGAGAGTAAGAACTCAATAAATATTCACCGAATGAATTAATTTATCCAGGCAGCAATAAGTAATGGAAAGAGGGTGGTTATTTAGGTGCACCAACTTGAATTTCATTCCCAGCCTTACCTCTTTGAACTATGACCATGGATGTGTTATATATGGTCTCTGTATCATTTGGGATCCAACCAGGAAAACAGAACACTCTATGAATTTAAAATCAAGGGGCTATAAGGTAGAGAATTTGTTATATGAGTGAGAGGCTGAGAAGACCATAGGAGGTGGTAACCAGACTGCAGCTATAGGAATCTTATACCTCCTCCAGGGGTGAGGGACAAAGAGAGGAGAGAGAATTACTGAGCTTCAGTTTAGGGTCAGCTGCCACAATGCAACTAAACGAGAAGATTTTGGTGGAGCTATCATGGAAATAACAGAGTGATTACCCATATTATTTTCCAACTATTTATGCTCCCTGCCCCATCCAACCTGCTTCTAGTAGCTTCATGCTATTAAAAATCACTGAAATAAGTCGATTTTAATCAGTGATTGATTGGTAAGCCTTGTTCATAGCAGATGCTTAATATTTTTAGCAAAATGAAATTGTAATGCAAATATGTGTGGGAGAGGTAGTAGAAAAGTTGCCACCATGTTGGAGTGAAATGGTTTATAAGATCATTTCTGTCTACTGGGTGATAGATGGACCTGGTTTCCTCCTATGGATCCTTATTCAGAGGCACATAAAGAGGTCAGATCACCTTAGGATCTTTTGGCATAATCGAATTACAAACGTGTGTCCTAAATTCTTCTACCCATCCCAAAGGTATAACCTGGCAGGTAATTCCTTGCTCTAAAGTAAGCTTTGGTATGTGTATCTCACATACATTTAAAGGATTCCGGACACTTTTTAAATACCATCTCTTCCAAATAAAAGGAAATGCATCCAGTAATCCTGAGACTCAGAGTAACCATGAATTAGCATTTAGTATCTGAGGAAAGGCCTCCGGACTGTCTTTTTTAATTCTTCTAGAGAATTAGGCCTTCACCTCTTTACTCTGTAAAGCAGGCTTTTCTGTGTTGGTCAATATGACACTTCATTTGCTTAATCCCTGTTTTCTCAAAGAGTTAGAGATGAATTTAGACTGGGAGAAAACATTTAAAAGGTCCAGATAAAAATCTTCCTGGGGGCTAGAAGAGGGATGGATAAGCAGTTGGGTTTTCCTTTCCCCAGACACACTGTCTTTCATAAAATACCACTGTCCCCACATTTCTTAGTACAGAGAATGTTTGTGCTCATAAGAGCCAATTTGTAGGGGCGCCTGTGTGGCTCAGTGGATTAAGCCTCTGCCTTCGGCTCAGGTCATAATCTCGGGGTTCTGGGATTGAGCCCTGCATCAGGCTATCTGCTCGGCAGAGAGCCTGCTTCCTCCTCTCTCTCTGCCTACCTCTCTGCCTCCTTGTGATCTCTCTGTCTGTCAAATAAATAAATAATATTTTTTTTTTAAAAAAAGAGCCAATTTGTAAATCTGTAAGAACACAAAGCCTTCATCTAATTATGTCAAATATAATGAACATCATTAGAAGGAGAAATCTGTTTGTTTCAAGAAAATGAAGAAGCCAACATTAAGAAATTATTATAAAATTATGGAAAAATTTTTCCCCTGTTTTTTTCTCAGAATTGCCAAACCCAGTCCTATATCAGAATCTTTTGTTTATGTCCTGATGGGAAGCTCTCTCCTGCCAGCTCGATCCCTGTGTCATTTGGGGGTCACTGAGGTCTCAGTTCAAATGTCATCTCCTCAGAAAAGACTTCCTTGACTACCCTACTGACAAAGTCTTTGCTTTCCTAGAGTTGACCATTTAGGGAGGACAAGAAATAACCAATGGACATTTAATGTTTAATATAACAAGAGACAAAGCAAGGATAAAGAAGATAGAGAAAAATCTGGATGAGAGGCTAGAAGGCTTACTGGTCAGTCAGCAAAGGCCTCCCTAATCAGTGGATATTTGAACCAGGTAAGGATGGGAGCTTGCTCTTTGCATTTAAAAAAGAGAAAGGAGGGCCTGTGTCGTGATGAGCACTGGGTGTTATACGCAACTAATGAATCGTTGAATACTACATCAAAAACTTATGATGTACTACATGCTGACTAACTGAACGTAATTAAAAAGAAAACCACACTCACCAATTACCAAAAAAAAAAAAAAAAAAAAAAGAAAAGGAAAAAAAGAAAAAAGAAAAGAAAGACTGCCAGAATCCTGGATTAGAGTCAGCGAGAGTGTGAAGGAAGGAGATGAGATGTGTGAGGTGGCCATGATAAAATTTTGGATTGTGTGGTTCAGCTGAAGGGTAACATGGCCTGATTTCCATTTGTTGATTCTGGTTGCTTTATGGAAATTAGACTGCAGGAGAGTAAAGGAGGAAGCAGACAGACCAGTTAGGGAGTTAGGGGGCTCCTACTTGGCATTTCTTTGGGTGACTGGGTAAAAGATTCATGTACTTGAATGCCCTTCTGATTTATGGGCTGTGTTTCATTGTCTGCCATTCTCTAAACTCTGGTTGGTCATAGCAAATGGCAGGATTTCCTGGTTTACATGTGCCTCAAGCACTCCCAATGCATCAGCCTCTGTACCAGGCAGTGGGGTAAGAACTTGGTGACCCACAGTTATTGATAAACCAAAGGATGGGGAAAAGTCGTAAGTCTTCAGATGTGGCTCTTCCAGCCAATGATTTCTTAGCTCCCTGAGCCTTATTTCACAGAAGATGTCTCAGGGGGGTGGGATGGGAAAATGAGATGCTTTGTTTCTTTCCCTGCTTTCCAACTTGTAAAAATGTTTGGGAGACACGCATATGGCCTGAACACTAGAAGGAAGATTAGCAGAAAGGAGGAAAAAACAGATTCATCCTTTGAGTCATCTGGCAAGGGCAGAGAGGTCCTGAGCTCAAAGGAGTTTCTTCTGCCTGAAATAACTCACTCAGTTCAATGGCAGGAAGAGTTTTCGAGTCCAAGCTCAGGTCTGGGCTTCAGGTCACTTGAGAGAAACCTCCGGAGTTCTTTCTAGCAGGCACACAATTTCAATGGTTCGGTTTGGGACCCCAAAGTGCCAAGGGAGAAGTGTCCATGTGGCGTGAATATCATTTCCAGGCCCCAGTGGCTGACAGCCAACCTAGTAGCATCCTGTTGCATGACAATGAAGTGACCACACCTCCTGTGACATCCAGGGATGGCAAGAGGAAAAAGGAACCTTTAAGGACCAAGCTGTAAAGCTTTCCAATGTGTGTAATGCTGGACAGCCATGTCTTTGAGCCTATTTGAAACAGAAAATAAATTGCAGACGGATTTGAGCGAGCCGCTCTGAAGAAAATGCCTTTGGAATCTTAGAACATTCCTATCCCCCCTCCTTTACTTGTTATCAGCTGTTCATGCAATGGCTTGCATTCATCCTGGATATTGCATTGAACTGGAGTTGAAAAGTATCTGCAGTTCCACCAGGACGAATGCTTGGGGAGATAAAGACGATCAGGGTGCCAAGACCAACAAATAAATTAGATGCATGTCATGGTTACTCTGTTTTGCTAACTTGGCCTGGCACTCAGGTTAAAATTCATCACGTGGAGTCTCTCAGGGTCTTTATTCTAACGTAAGTCTTAATATCCCAAGATTTAAAGAACTGCCTTTTGTGGCTTCTTTTGCCTAGCTTTCCTTGTGTGGTGGTGCTCAGCGATTTGCATCATGCTGGATTAAAATCCTAGGAATCTATGATACATGGGCATTTTGTAGAACAAGACTAATCTATGCTGGGAAGGAAACCAGACTAGTAGGAAGATTTTATACAATGACCTCAAGACTTTACCTTTGCAGAGTCTATTACTGTCTCTCTCTTCTGTTCTCCTTTTGAGAGATGGGAACTGTAGACCACAGCAGAGAGAAGACAATCGATCTATCAGGGGGCAACATAAACCAGACATAGCAAGGTGACATCCACCAGACAGCTCCTAGAAGAATGTGAACGGGCTATTCTGTAAAGTGATGATTCACTGACTTGGGGAGCAGTGCAGACTCTTAACCGGTTGGTCTGCGGGACACGTAAATGTTCAGAGGCGTCTCAAACCGCTCAGTTCCCAGTAGCTTCTCACTTTGATCTGACTCCAGTCTATTTGGTGCCACCTCATCATTTGGAGTCTCTCGTTAATGCTTGGGATGGAGCAGGGCTGCTGTCCTGGTGTAACTCCAAAGCCCCCCATTCTCAATTTAGTCCATGTCAGTGGTTCTCAGCCAGGGCTGATTTTGTCCCAGAAGACATTTTATAATGTCTGTGTCCTTTTAGATGGTCACAACTGGGCGGTGAGTGCTCCTGGTATCTCGTGTGTAAAGGACAGGGATGTTAACACCCTACAAAGCACAGGGCTGTCCCCCACAACAAAGAACTATCTAGCCCCCAAACATCTATAGTAAGATGTGGAGAAAACCTACTTGACAGGGTGATCGAATCTCCACCCACTCTGGCCTCCTTCACCCCAGCATCTTCCAGGGTGGCCCTGGGAGGGTTTAGGACCAAAGATGTTTTAAGATTCTGTGAATAGATTTGCTTTAATCTCTACCCTGCAGGGAATACTGAGTTGATCTTGAAAGTGAACAGGCTTCGGAGTGGAGCAAATGGGGTTCCCCTCTCTATGTGGCCTTGAGCAAGTACACTTAACTACCGGGAATGCAGTTTCTTCATTTGTAAAATGAAGAGAATGATATCTGTGGTGATGATTAAAAAAGAAAACAGAAAACACAGAGAGAACCATGCCTACCACCTAGTAAGACTCCATGAGTGGGGTTTCTTTCTTTCTTTCTTTTTTAAAGATTTTATTTATTTATTTGACAGACAGAGATCACAAGTAGGCAGAGAGAGAGGGGGAAGCAGGCTCCCTGCTGAGCAGAGAGCCTGATGTGGGGCTCGATCCCAGGACCCTGAGATCATGACCTGAGCCGAAGGCAGAGGCTTAACCCACTGAGCCCTCTGGGCGCCCCCATGAGCGGGGTTTCTATAAAGAAGCTTGAACTCGACCCCATAAGCTGAGTCTGGTAACAGGCATGGACCGTAAGCATCTGTGCTGAGCAGAACGAGTGATTGCTGCAATCATTATTTTTATTGTTGGTGATTAGGAAAATATATGGCAGTTTCTGTGTCAAATAAAGATCCCCTGACCACTCTGCCCTCTGGGACTGGGAAAACTTTGCTTTATGTATGGTGTGTGATCTTTGGCATGGAGGCATTGAAATCAAGATAGAAATACAATTATAAATAAAAGCAACTGAGAGAACAAACAGTGAACCCATAAAAAATTAAACAATCACATGGATTCTGTGGTGATATTTTGGAAAAACTCTAACTGGAAAAGAAATGCTATTTTAGGGAAGCATTTCTTTTATCTTGAACCATTTAGCTTAATGATTCTGGCCTGTATCCCCATCCCCAACCTGACTCCCTAGAAATTTTTCAGAGGTATCAGAATTTCCAAGCAGGTTTCTCTGCATCCAAGAGTAGGGCTTCTAATAGGAATCTGAGAATGCCTTCAATATGGCTTATGATAGATGTCTGTGATGGAAGGCCCCTGTGGTTTTTCATTTGGACTTGACTTAAATCAAAAACATCATGCTAACAAAAAGAGGGTGGGAGGGAGTCTGCCTTTCCCAATTTTACTATTGTGTGGCCAATTTAATGTCAGACTTTTCAAAGGGCTTTAAAAATGTAAGACAGCAGGAAAAACAATTTAATATAGAAATGCCAGCATGGACTAAACTTTAGTAGAGTAAATCAAGCATGAAGAAGTAGTGTCTTAAGGGTATAGATTTTGTCTTTATTTTTTTTTTTTTAATTTCAGTGCTCAACACCACAGTACCATAGAGTTTGCTTTTCCATGCATTGAACACAGCTGCCTGCCTGGAGAAGGCTTTCATCAGACACACCCCAGCAAGTACTAGACTACCTCTCACCAGCACCTTCGGCCAGTCTGATTTCCCTGTTGGTTAAATTTAAGATACAATGCTAGCGTCTCATGCCTAGATACAAGAAGAAACTAATTACATCATGTGACACCCAAACCCATCCAAGATATTTCTTCCACTCAGCTAGAGTCCCTCAATTCCTCTGTAAAAATTTCCTTTGAGCTGAACCATTATAGACTTAAAGCACAGATATGCTGCCTATTTGGAAACAATGACCCAGTGTTATCACCTGTCAACCTTGGCTCCATATTAGAATCACTTGAAGAGTCTTTAAAAAATATTTATGCCATTCAATATCTATAAGAAATGTAATTTAATAGCCATAGGGTAGAACTGGGCATCAGTATTTGTGAAAATCTCTTCCACACAATTTTCTAATCTGCCACCAGGCTTGAGAACCATTGCAGTACCAACTTTGGTCCTGGATATTCTTTCCTGAATCAAAACACCTGCAGATTGCCACACATTTTCATCCATCACAGTGACTCACTCTGGCATTGATTCATGAGGTAGAATCTTGGTTGGGGTCACTGAATGAGAAACTGGAGAAGAAATGGCACATATAGCTTTGACATGCTCCCCATAAGGGGGGACAGTAAAGCATTCAACAACCATTATGGCATGGGCACTGAACTGTCAAGAGCAGATGTTACTTAATACCAGGTCCACTCATTGGCAAACCCCTAACTTTGAGAATCTGGAAACTGGCACCTGTTGACTCTTTCACATTGAAGTCATCCTATTATCAGTGGTCTCCTAGCAAAAACCAAAGTCAGGGAACAGAAAGAGGCAGTTAAGAGTATTTGGGATCAAGGATGCAGGGTGTGGAACTGGCTATCTACACGGGGATGGTAGGGTTTAATAATAGAGCAGCACTAGATTGATAGATTTGGGATAGAAAAAACAGATGTTACCCACTCCCAGAGTTGCTTTGGTTCAGCCAAGTTCCTGGTTGTTGCGATTTTTTATTAAACATAGTGCCCTTTATAAAAATTCTAGAGATGAACCATTAAAAACTTGGATCCAAAAAAAAAAGTATTTTAATGAGATCTAATGACTCTCAATAAACTCCTACAGGTCACATAACAACCAAACTATAAATTGTAGAGCCTGAGACCCAAGAGAAGGGTCACCATGACATTGTGTACATCTTTAAACTAGTGACCTTCTGCCTGCCTGTTGGTGGCCAGGGGCCTTGCTCTTGCAGATCCAATCATCTGTTTTCTCTGTGAGCCTCAGAGGTTCCAGGGAAAAAGCAGTCCTGTTTTCAAGTGCTCCCCCAACCCTAGGATGGCTCTAATCAGCATTTTCCCCTACCCCCGAAACCTCTCTGGCAATCCTGGTCTGTTGCTCTAAGGCAAAAGTTGGAAATGCAAGTTGGTGTCTAATTTCAAATTCATACTTAAAAGTCCAGCATATAATTGTCCTCTGACATGGGAAATTTGACTCGTCCCACATTAATCAAAGACACTCTTTTTTTTTTTTTAAAGATTTTATTTATTTATTTGACAGAGAGAGATCACAAGTAGATGGAGAGGCAGGCAGAGAGAGAGAGAGAGGGAGCAGGCTTCCTGCTGAGCAGAGAGCCCGATGTGGGACTCGATCCCAGGACCCTGAGATCATGACCTGAGCCGAAGGCAGCGGCTTAACCCACTGAGCCACCCAGGCGCCCTCAAAGACACTCTTTGACATTAGTCTACCTTTGACTCATTTCAAGTTGATTGGGAAAATGATGAGCATTGAAAGAGATATGTTCTTGCATGCTCAAGAGTTTATGATCAGAAATCTAAAAAAATCAATTTATGCCATGTGCCTTCAGACATATTTGCAAGCGATAGATTTATTAAAACATTTGCCAGATATTTTCTTGTTCCTCTTTCTCTACAAATGCTTAACGGCTCACGGACAAGATTTTCCTTGACAACAATGAAGCATTGCATTGCTGAGCTGTTATTTATATGATTTTTGAGGTCAAGAGAATATTTGATCTCACCATCACTATCACCTTCAAAGAAAGGAGAGTCAATCTTATTTCCTAGCAGTCCACTGGTAAGTGAAAAATACCCTGGTGGCCAGATAGGCTGTTTTTGAAAGGTCATTCTGGCTCCACTGTGGAACAACCTTCATTTCTGGTTAAGAATCGGTATCTAATGTCTCTGCAAATGATTAGTGACAGGTCTTCATATACAGCTTCGAGGTTTTCTTCTCAGCCTAAGACCCCCAGCCCTTCTAAAACTGTAGCTACGTAAGTTTTTTAATTTATTTATATTTTAAAAAATGTGTTTGTTGTTTTGGACCTCTGGAAGGAAGGCTCCAGTTAATTGGACTCAGCAGTGGGTGCCCATTATCATCGTTGTTCTGTGAAAGATCTGCTTTGTTTCTTTTTGTTCATCATTCACTCCATTTCATTTATACATGCCCCCCTCCCATTTGTGTAAATCGTACTTTTTGTGATTTTATAAATCATTTTTTAAAAAATTCTCTATCTTTATCACTAAGCCTTATGCATTTAAGATTTGGTGTCAACTTTGGGATCCAGTGTTTTCTTCCTGTTAACTGGAAAAGAGCTGGCTGGGATTGGGGGCTCCTCCCCTGTCCCTAATGGGATGAGCGGCAGCCACACTCATTTTCCCAAAATGTTCACCAGGTGCTACAGCACTGGCAAGCGACTGCCCTGAAAAGCCAGCGCCTATGCCTGGCCTCTTTGGCCCTTCTTTTGCCTGCATGCAGGACGGCTCTCAAAGCCCTGTAAAAAAATGGGGCGATCTCCTCCTGGAGCAACAGCCTATGATACATCTGGCTGTATTCTGGCCCAAGAACATTCCTATACGGGATGCTGTGAGAAAGGGAAACTGTGGGTTCAATATCCTGCTGCAGCCCTTCCCGGTGGGAGTTCTACTGTGTCTGTGTGAGGGTTACAGAGTATGTGATAACGCCTGCAGTCAACAAAGATTTCCCAACGCCTGTGTGCAGTAACCACTGCATGGTTCTCGGTGACGTGCTTCCATTTAATGTGACCTAATCTCCTCTCCCAGTAGTGGACACCCAACACCTCCCACCACAAACAGTGTACAAAGAACTTTCTTATTCATGTCTTGTTATGAACCTGGGTGAAATTTTCCTTGGAATAGAATTTCTGGGTCACAGGAAATGCATATATGTAATTTGGCCGAGTACTTCCAGATTGCTCTACAATGAAAATTTGCCCCTCCGCTGAAAGCTGATTGATGGTTGGATTCCATTTGAAAAGCGAGTCAGGAAAGTAGTCTTTTTCATTACGTGGATTGGAACCTGCAATCTTGTGAGATGTGGGAATGGCCAGTTTCTAGCACCATGCTTCGAGTGGTAGAGACAGACCAAAGCTGACTATACAGAGATATGGGACATCATGCAGCAAGAGGAAGAGATCCAGCAAATGGCTGTCTAGTTCTTGGGTTCCCTCCTCCCTTAACTATTTCCTGCCTTTGAGTTCCACAATATATTCTTGTCCCCTCAACCCACAGCAACATTCGAAGAATTACTGCTACTTATGACCAAAATGAGCTTTTGACACAAAAGCGATTATTGAGGACAACAATATCAACAAATATGGTTGAAATAATGCCAAGGTATCTCTTTCTCTCTCTCTCTTTCTGGGTTACAATAACACTAAAGGTAATGCAGCAGTTCTTATAGCTTTATTAAGAAAATGTTTTTCATCATTTAGAGTTACTTGTCAAATCATTTTTGTTGTTGTTTTTTTGTTGGGACTATCTCTTCCATCCCCATTATCTCCTACCTGAGAGTTGTTCCATCTTCTGTGCAATTTTTGCCCCAACACTGTATTTTTTCTCTTCCTCCCATTGTATTTTCTTGGTTCATAGCCCATCTGTTGTGAATCTCAGATAAAATGTAGTAAAATTCAGATTTATGGCAAGGGAAAATCAGAATCAGGTGGTTTGCAGTTAAAGGGAAACAGACTTGTAATGGCAAAAATTTTGCAAAATCATATGTAAACATAGAATAGATTGGATCTTCTTCACAGAAAAGAATAAAAAAGATAAGGGAAAATGACCTTGATTTTTCAGTTGAACATTTCTACGTGGTCAAGACATAGACTGGTAATAGTTGAGGTTGTGAGGAAGTGAGAGCCAAGGTCCTATGAGTTCACCAAAAGGAAACTTACTTTTTCCAGTTTGTAAGCACTTGCTTTTCCCATGAAGATAAAAGGCAGAATTTCAAAGCCACAGTTCTTTTGCTCCCAGGAAATGTTTTTGTGTTCATGCTATTGTTATACAGTTTAACTTTTTTCTTTCTTTCTTTCTTTTTTCTCTTTAAAGCGAATTGCTGGGTTTATACCACATGTTTAAGTATTAAACCTCTTTTAGGTCATTTAAACTTCATGAAATGAATAAAAAAAAAAAGTGGATGTGGAAACCCCAGTGTTCTGGCTCTTAGGGTATGGGAGAGAGAGCCTTCTTTACTGGAGTTGGACTTGTATGGATTGCCTTTGCTCCCTGTGAATAGAACTTGCCTTCTGAAAGCAGAAGTCTTGGCGGGGAGAGACTGTGCTTGTAACCTGTCAGAAACAAAGCCTTTTTCCTCTCTGAGGGCTAAGTAGGTGGGACTTGAAGGAGGAGTTTCCTGGAATGGTCTCCTAAAAGGCCTTAATTAAAAGTTGCCCCAAAGTGGGCAAATGTTGTTTTTGGCCAATCTAGGGTTTCAAGAAAATTTTAAATTTTGGTGCACCCTCCACCACTCTATTTTAAAAACCCCTAGCTTAATTCACACATTTATGCTACCTGCTTGGACTCTGTGGGGATTTTATAATGCTTGGCTTAGACAATAGACAAATGGCACCTCCTACCATTTATTCATATATACATCCAGCCACTCATCTGTCCATCCATCCACAAAATGTTACTTGGTGCTTTCTGTTTGCTAGGCACTGTGGTTCGTGTTGAGGATGTAATGGGGAATGTTACAATGTCAGGTCTCTGCTGTCCAGGAACTTGAGTCTGTACAAAAAACGGGCGGCACTCAAGCAACCCTACTGAGTCAGTGCATAATTAGAAACATTGAGAAACGTGTTTAAACCCTGTAGAGGAAAGAAACCGCCTCTAGACACAGGAAGGGGATGTGGTCAGAGAAGGCTGTCCCTAGCAGAACAGTTGAGCTGGAATCTGAAGAATGAGCTGGAGTTAATGGGGAGGAAGGGGTTGAGAGACCACTGTGGCCTGAGGGAGCATCTGTGCAAGGCTCTGTGACAAAAGGGCTTGGTGTGGCCATAGGACAGGAAGGTGATCTTGCGTTGGCTGAGCACATGGGAAGGTGGCTCCAGGTGAGCTGGGTGCAGTGCACAGTAGCCATCTCTACAAAGGCAGAGGCCAATTAAGGCTTTTGTTCTTTATCCTAAGAACACTGGCTGTCATTGAAGACAGGGCTGTAGCATGGTAGATGGCTCATAAAGGACACTTTGGCTGCTACGCGGAGGTAGAGGAACAGCAGTGAAGCAGTGAGACCAGCTAGGAGAAAGCTGCCTCTGGGAGAAATTGGTGGCTTGGACTTGTGGGCTGCAGGGGACTTGGAGAGTGGTTGGTAGAACAGTAGATAGGAGATGAAAATGACAGTCCTTCGAAAGTTGCTTTCGAAGGAAAGGTGAGGGGGAGAGAGGTATCAGGAATGATTCCTAGATTTCTGGCTATGCCCCAGGAGAGGTAATGGTAGATATTATTAGTAAGATAGATGATTTTAGAAGGGGAGCCACCCTACTGCCTCTTGGTCATTAGCTTCTAAGACCAGAGTCTGGTCTTCTGTGTTTCATCTCCCAGTCAGTACACTAGCTACAACTTGAAAAAGATGGCATAGTGGGGAGATTTTGAAAGGTGATAGGCAGCAAAAGATAGAACACATTTTTTTACTGAGCACTTACAATGTGCCAAGCAATGAGTTAGGCGCTGGGGTTTAGGTAGGAAGGAAAATTGGATCATGTTCCTGCTCCTTTAGAATACCTGGTCTAAAAGAGGAGACAAACAAATAATGAATACTGTTATGCTGAAAAAATAAAAAAATAATAAAAAAAATAAAAGAGGAGACAAACAATAAATAATTAAAATTGCTTCACTCATTATTTTTGTTTCTGTGATAAATACTGTGAGGATGAGACAAAGTAGAGTAACCAGGTCTGGTGGGGAGGGGGAGGAGGGAAGGGTCAAAGCAGGCACCCAAAGAGGGATAAGACTTTTAAGAAACATTCCAGGAGGAGGAAATAAACATTTTTTGGGGGCGGGGGGGGGGGTAAGGCATCAAATGTATGAAGTCTTTAAAGAACTGAGAGAGAGTTGTCCTTCCACCTGGTGGAAGCAGAGGGGTGTGGTGGGACAGTGAGGTTTGACAGAAAAGGGGTAGAGACATGGTTCTGGCGGTCAGGGTTTCACTGCTGTCATTTACCTAGGTCTCTGAAAGTTGCTTTTTACAGCTTCCCAATCTTAGAACCCAAGAGCGAAATGAAGAACTGAATGGGAGGGGCATGGTGTCTACAAGGCAGAAATTGTAACTACACACCGGTGGAAGCAAGGAGGGTGGTCCAGAGGAAGAAATTTGGATTTCATCTGTATTTCTGACTCAAGCTCTGATTCATCCCTTTTGTTTTTTGCACTTGACTCCTTGGACTGGGTGAATTTTATTTGATCCTCCTTTAGTTTCCACCAGTTTTTGAGGTTACTTTTGGACTAGGGTTGTAGAAGATGTACCATATGGTAACCAGCTTCTTCAAGCCAGCCGTGTAAGTTTTCTCCCTTGCACTTACCTCACCACCTTATCCAGGAGATGTGGGTGCCATGCTTGCCTTGGATGAGAGAGGAGGTTAAGAAGTTTATGAAAAATAAGATGCCACAGTGGCGTAGTCTTGTGGCACTATGTACCCTGCCTGTCTTCTGTTCTGACATGTATTTTGGTAGGAGATACCCTGTGATTCTCTCCTTCTTAGTTTTTTTTGTTAAAATTTCCACATTCTCCTTTCTCAGCTTTAGTGTCCTTTGCCCTGCATAATCAGAATCCTTTCCTCGTAAGTCTCTTCTGCGAACTACAAGAAAAATAGCCCTCATAAAGAGCTCTGTCTCATTTAATAACTTACTTGAAAGGAAGAAAAGTGTCAAGGAGCATTTTAATCTTTTCCTTTTTCTAGATACACCCAGCCGAACATTAATTTGAGGCTCCTCTTTAGAAAGGAGATCATGGCTTTCTTATCTCAGTGGCTTTCCTGATAATTTCAGTTGTGTGTATGTTGTGAGATTGGGAGTTTCTTCTTAGGCACTTCTGGGGACAACATGATCAGTTCTATCTGGGAAATGAAATAATCTCCAGTTTGTATATTTCTGTTATCACAGATGTTCCAGCAATAGCTTTTCTCCGTCTGAAGACAGAAAAACTTAAACAGCTTTCAGATTTGTTTTGAAACAGATTAGGCACCCTAGATCTCACTTGAAATGGTGTGTGTGGGGGGGGGGGGTGTTGACGAAAGCACAGCAAACACAGGGCCTTGCAAAAAATACAGAACAGGGAATTCAGAATTCCTAGTTGAGTCTTGGCTCTGTCTGACCCCAAACTAGGTGTGTAACCCTGAGTACATCATCCTGGTGCCCAGAACTCAGTTTCTTCATCTGTGAAATGGAAATGAGGATCATAATCCCTACCCATCCTCCTCCATATGATGATTTGAGGGTATGGACAAATGCTTTATGCACATGAGAAGATTATTACAGAATTGTTCCTTCTCCCCCTATGGGCTGATCATTCATTCATTGGTTCATTCATTCAATAATGTTGGGGAATAATGTGGCCTGACTTGGTGGGTGGAGGGTGACTTGGAGGGATCGTGAGTGGAGGAGACAGAGGAGACCAGGAAAGAAGTGAGAGTGGCTTAGAGCCAGACGGTGACTGAGAAGGTAGCAAGAAATGGAGGATTCAGGATGAGATGCACGGACTGATCAGAATCTTTATGGGGGAGATTAAGCTAAAGAACAAGATGAGTTCTTGGGGACAAATTGTAGAAAGGTATGCTCCAAGAAGGAATAGGTAAGTGAGGCTTACATGGGAACTACTTTTTTGTATTTTTTAATCCTCAAAACCATATATTTAAAAAGGCAAAGGAAAAAAAAGCTGCTTTCCACATAAAAGATCACAAGCCATCAAACTGATGGTTTTTCATTTTATGTAACATATGGCATGAATACTTTCTCTATTAACTTCTGATTACCTTAAACTAATTTCTCAGGGTGTGGCAATAACAACCTCGAAAACCCAAAGTAACCTGAACCTTGTAGTGTAGTTCAAAATGACTTTTATGTTTTATTGAACAAAGGCTGACTTTTGGGAGAATCACAATACCCATGGAGTGTGTTAAGACACAGACTCACAATGGAGCTGCTGACACTTTTTTTTTTTAATAATCATTTTTTTAAAATTTATTTTCAACATAACAGTATTCATTGTTTTTTGTACCACACCCAGTGCTCCATGCAATCTGTGCCCTCTCTAATACCCACCACCTGGTTCCCCCAACCTCCCACCCCCCCACCTCTTCAAACACTTTCATTTGACTGTTACACATTCATTGTTAACAGAATCAGAATAAATACATCAGTACCAAACTGTGCGATAAAGCCCGCATTATAAATCTGCATAATGGTAATAGGCCTGTTGCCTGACTAATTTATTCTCTCTCTCTTTTTTTAATATCGCTGAGTGATAAATGTATAGCATGTGGGTATGAGTTATGCTGTTTGAAAATATCACAACAGCAGACAGCACTCTTTAGGGACTGTGATGGAATTGGATTAACTACAAAATGTATGTCTACTTTCATTACATTCTCTACTTCTGGATGGGCTAGGACATTTTTTTTTAATGAGAGATGTTAATATACCATTATTATTCCATCTAAATAAATGAAGGACACGCATTTATGTCACTTTTCATTCACATAGCATTGTACATTATCTAGCTATATTTTCGGGGAGTCATTTTTTTAATTTCCTAATTATTCATGCATTTGGTGAGCATTTGTTCTACCATATGCTAGTCCTTGTTCTAGGCATGTGGATTCATGGAGGACAGACAGACATTATTTCTGCCCTTCTGAATGGGAAAGACTGGCACATACCCCAAAAGGAAACATGCAAATTAAGAAAATATTTCAAGTTGTAATGTCATACAGGACTTAGTATATTGTGGGAGGGATCTGAATTTTAGTTCAAGGGTCATAAGGTAGCTTTCTGAAGTTTTAGGCAAAGGAATGTTGAGACCTAGTATAGGTGAAAGCTATCATTTTGTTACTTTGTGGAGAATAAAACAGCCAGTAACCACAATAAAAGATACTCAGTAGCATGGTCTTTCAGGAAATGCAAATCAAAACTATAATGAGATACCACAAGGAGATAGTACTTCACATTCACCAGGAAGACTGTCATCAAAATGAAAGATGTGTTAAATGTTGGCAAGGTAAAGGAATTGTACTTCATATACTGCAGGTGAGAAGGTAGAGTGGCCATTTTGGAAAACAAGGAGTTCTTCAGGATGTTAAATGTGGAATTAACCAAGTGACCCAGCAATTCTTTTTTTTTTTTTTTTTAAAGATTTTTTTATTTATTTGACAGAGAGAGAGAGATCACAAGTAGGCAGAGAGGCAGGCAGAGAGAGAGAGAGGGAAGCAGGCTCCCTGCTGAGCAGAGAGCCCAATGTGGGGCTCGATCCCAGGACCCTGAGATCATGACCTGAGCTGAAGGCAGAGGCTTTAACCCACTGAGCCACCCAGGCGCCCCAATGACCCAGCAATTCTGCTCCGAGGTATATACAAGGCAAATGAGAATATAGGTTCATAGAAATACTTTTATATGAATGTTAATAGCAGCATTACTCATAATAACCAAAAAGTAGAAATAACCAAATGACCATCAACTGATGAATGGATTTATAAAATGTGGTATATCCATACAATACAGTATTATTCAGCCATGAAAAAAAATGAAGTACTAATTAATAAGGATGAATCTTGAAAACGTTATGCTAAGTTAAATAACCTAGCCAGAAAAGACTATATATCCTAGGATTCCTTTTTATAAAAGATTTTATGTATTTATTTATTTGTCAGAAAGAGAGACAAAGAGAACAAGCAGGGGGAGCAGCAGACAGAGGGAGAAGCAGGCTTCCTGCTGAGCAGGGAGCCAGATGCGGGACTTGAGCTGAAGGCAGCTGCTTAACCGACTGAGCCACCCAGGCACCCCTCACAGGATTCCTTTTATTTTGAAATGCTCAGCATAGGCAAATCCACAGAGATAGAAAGGGATTCATGTTTGCCCAGGAGTGGAGGGTGCGGGTGAGGATTGCCTCTGATGACTGTGGGATTTATTTCTGGGACGATGAAAATGTTCTGGAATTAGACAAGGTGAGGTTGTATAACTCAGGGAATATACTAAAAGCCACTGACTTATACACTTAAATGGATGAGTTGGATGGTATGTGCATTTGATCTCAAAAAAGATGTCAAGAAAAAGAAAAAAAAATGAGATAGGAAACCAGTAAGAACACAGACTCCATGACCGGCCTCTCTTCTTGCTACATGTCAGAACTGGTCAGGCCTTGCAACTGCTCTTGGGAAATGAAGGTGTCTACTCCACATGAGCCAGGAGGCAGGGTTCCCTTGTACGTCATACACTAGCTTCCCCAAATGACCTCTGTTTCTTAGGACTAGGCATGCACTTTTGTTTTGACTTGCCTTTGATCAGTCTGCTACGATTTTCTTTTCCTTCATTTTCTTTCTCTATTAGAAAAAAAAAAAATGTACTAACTCTACAAGCTCGGTTCAAATTCCTCTTTGAGACTCTTCTTGGTTGCCTGGCCCTATAATACATCATTCTTGTTTTCTCGGGGCCTATTACATGTGGTTCGTGCCTCTGGAAGAGCTCAACCACAGAGCATTTCAAAGACCCACTTGTTTTATTTTGTTTTTTTCTTTTTTTCAAGTACAATTAACATACAATGTTGTGTTAATTTCAGATATATAGTGTAATGATTCAGCAATTCTATACATTTCTCAGCGCTCAACATAAATGTACTCTTACCGCTCTTTATGTCACCTACCCTCCCACCCACCTCCCCTTTGACAGCTGCCAGTTTGTTCTCTGTATTTGAGAGTTTTTTTTTTCCTTTTATCTCTTTTTTCCCTTGTTCATTTGTTTTGGTTCTTAAATTCCACATATGAGTGAAGTCATACAGCATTTGTCTTTATCTGACTGATTTATTTCACTTAGTGTGAAGTGTCCATGTGTCACAAGTGACAAGATCTTATTCTTTTTTTATGGCTGACTAAGTTCATAGACATTTTCCGAAGACCTACAGATGACATAGAGACCTATGGAAAGATGTTCAGCATCACTAATTATCAGGGAAATACAAATCAAAACCACAATGAGATATCCCCTTACATCTGTCCGAATGGGTAAGATCAACAACACAAAAGACAGTAAGTGTTGGCCAGAATGTGGAGAAAAGGGAACCCTCGTGTACGGGTGGTGGGAATGCAAACTGGTACAGCTACTGTGGAAACCAGTATGGAGGTTCCTCAAAAAATTAAAAATAGAATTACCGTGTGATGCAGCAATTCCACTCTCCGGTATTTATCCAAAGAATACGAAAACACTGATTCAAAAAGATAGATGCATCCCTATGTTTATTCCGGAGAGCCACTTTGAGTTCCCTTTTTCTTTTCCCTCCTTCCTCCTTTCTCTTTCTCCTTCTCTTCTCTTTCTTTCCTTCCTCTCTTCTGCTCCAGCTCCTGTTCTCTCTCTCCTTCCATCCCTTTTTTGACAATCAGGAGGAGTTTTCTCTGGCCTTTAAAGCTCTTAAACTATACAGTGTCTACAGATCGGCTTGTGATTGGTTTCCCAAGACTAGTTGTATAATAAGATGCTCTTCTTACAGAAATTCACCTTACTCTCATTACAACATTCTCCTCAACTTTTGCTGGAAGTTTCAAAAAGGATATGAGAAGCAAAATTTTTCTTGATCCATTCAACAAAACTTTCCAGCAAATACTTGTTGAGCAGCTACTATGTACCAGGCACTAGTTCCTAGTGATAGAGCAGCAGTCGGAACAGTTAGGGTCCTTGCTATTATTTAAGATCAGAAAATGACTGCAGAGGACTGCAGAGATTTAAACAGGGTGCTGTAAAAAAGTGAATGAGGGGCATCTTAAGGTTGAACAACCAGGGAAGGTCTGTGGAGAGATGTCATTTGAGCTATGATCTGAATGAGAAGGAACAAAAAAGCATTCCAAGCAGAGGGAACAACTCTTAAACTGGCTGTAGTGTCAGAAGGCGATTGGAGGGATTTGTTTTCTTTTTAAAATTTTTATTTATTTATTTGAGAGAGAGAGAGAGAGTGTGGTGAGCAGGAGGAGGTGTGGAGGGAGAAGCAGGCTCTCCACTGAGCTGGGAGCCTGACATGGGGCTGGATCCAGGGACTCTGGGATCATGACCAGAGCCGAAGGCAGACACTTCGCTGACTGAGCCACCCAGGTGCCCCCAAAGGTGCTTGGAATGTTAAAGGACTCGAAGAAGGCTTGGTGTGACCCAAGTTTGGTAGGTGAGAGAGAGAGAGGCAGCAGGGCAGTTGGAGAAGTAGCTAGAGGTTAGATCTTCTGTGGGTTTTGTATGTCTGTGTGAGGGGTTGAGATTTATTCTAATTCCAACGAGAAACCACTAGAGGAAATCAGGCAAGAACTGGGTTTGTAAATATGTTGAAGTTTGGGGATTTTACATTTAAAATTTTTTTTGGCCTACAAAAAAGTAGCATTCTAGTTCAGAAAGTGAAAAAAGAAAGTGGACAGATATCAAGAGGAGTTGAAGCTCTTCACTATAGCCAAGCATCGAATTAGAAACCAGAGAACTGTACAAAATCCTGAGCTCAAGTGGTGAAAAGAGTAGGCCTAGCGATGTTCCTGCCAGAGGCTGCCCGGTAGATATCGTGGGTGCTGCATTTCTGCGTAATTCATTTCCAGCTTAAGAGCAACCGGAAAGGATTTTTTGTTTTTTAAAGATTTTATTTATTTATTTGACAGAGAAAGAGAGATGGCGAGAGAGGGAATACAGGGGGGAGTAGGAGAGGGAGAAGCAGGCTTCCCGCTGAGTAGGGAGCCAAATGTGGGGCTTGATCCCAGGACCCTGGGATCATGACCTGAGCTAAAGGCAGAGGCTTAACCACTGAGGCGCCCAGGTGCCCCAGGAAAGGATTCTTTTTTATGAGAGTTTTAAAAAGCCTTCCTATTAAAAATGTAAACCAAGATGGCCTTAAAAAAAAAAAAGTCCTTTCTACTGCCACACAGAAGAGAATGTGGATCTTACAATGGAACTGAAAAAAAGATCCTGATGCTTAGGGAAACAAAAAACTGTAGCAGCACAATTTCCAGACTGAATTTTGAGGAGTATTTTGGAAAAAATAATATATTCCAATAGATATCCATTGAATATATCAAAAGCTTAAATAGCATTTATTCCCCTTGGATACTGAAAATTCCATTCCTAAGAATGTACCTTAAGGAAAACATCATAGATCTGCACAAGCAGTAGCTCCAAGGATGTTCAAGCATTTTTTTTTAAAAATAGCAAAAATTTGGAAACCTTCTAAATATCCGGTAATAGCAGCATGGTTAAATAAATACTCTGAGGCAATGTAATATTTTGCATTAGGCACAATAATGTTGTAGAAGAATATTTAATGATGAGAATTTTTTCCCATAAAGTATAGTTAAATGAAAAAATGACATTTTCCCCCAATAATCAGTACTTAAGTGAAAACAAATTAGGTTACAAAATACCCTGTACACTTTAGCCTTAGTTCAAAATTATCTGTTTAGAAAGCAAATTGGAAGGAAACCTTTCCAAAATGGTAACAATGGTGTTCTTGGAGAAGCTGGATAGCAGATGATTATTAATTTTCTGTCTTTAAGTTTATTACCTGAAATTTCTAAACTGGATGTAAATAAAAAGTAGTAGGAGAAATCCACTGAAATGAATTAATAAAAAATAGCTGAAGATTACCTGCTGTGTGCCAGGCACTAATCCCTTTCCCTTTTTGTAAATAAGTTTATTTATTGCTTAAAATCCTCTTCCGAGACTGGTGCTATTCTTGACTTCATTTGCTCCTGACAAAACTGAGGCACAGACACTGTTAACAACATGCCCAAGTCACACCTCTGACAAGTGCAATGCCAAGTCCTCCCTTTTATTTATTTATTTATTTGAGAGAGACAGAGAGAGAGAGCATGAAAGGGGAGAAGGTCAGAGGGAGAAGCAGACTCCTCATGGAGCTGGGACCCTGGTATGGGACTTGATCCCAGGACTCTGGGGATCATGACCTGAGCTGAAGGCAGTGGTTCAACCAACTGAGCCACCCAGGCGCCACCAAGTCCTCCCTTTTAACTGTGACACTATGTTCTAGCAAATACCTAAACAAAATAGAAAGTTTCTCTGTTGCCGGACACAAAATGGAAACTGTTTCCTCAACTTCATTTTTAGAGGTTATCACTAATTCCTTAGCGAGGAGTGCTAGAGACTTTCTTTTATTACCAACGTTATAGAATGCCTATTTCCTTATAGAATAAGGACTCTGTCATTGTCTACAAGCTTCTGTGATTTGAAACTAAAAAACACACGTATATTCTCAAATATGTAGCTACTTAGACAAATAGATCATAATAGACTTTATGAGACAGGATTCTGATGATTTTCCAATGGGAAAAAACAGGTAAACTGACTTAGTATCGTCCTAACCAGGCTTCTATCTAATACATTACTTGTATTTATCGTCACCTTGTGCCAGTTGGCTTGGGCTGGCTCTTGTCATGTCTTCTTTTCATAAGGCTGGAGTCTATTTTAAGAAAGAAGAGCATACAATAAGAGGCACAGGAGAAGACTTTACAGTAGGAATGAAGTGAGAATGAAACATCGAGAGAGACCATAGTGAGAATTGCCCATATCCGTGACCATAGTGTGTGCCACCTAACATATGTTGTTGACAAGGGCTAAGTGCAGGACATTGTACTAAGGGTGCATACCGTAGGTTATTCCATCATTCTTCACAGTACGCTATGAGATGGTTGTTCTCATTCTCCCCACCTTATGCAGGAAGAAGCTGGTACACGGAGAGCAAACTTGTCCAAGGCCACGCAGCCAGCGCTAGTCCTTTTAACCACAAGGCTGTTTTTGCCTCCACAAAGGCAAATGTTTTTTTCCGCAGTCTCTACCCTATCCTTCTGTTCCTTCTTCAAATATCAATCCATAAGTGATTATTTTTATTAGTATTTTAGTTCTACTAAAGATAAAGGTGATAAAGAAAGTCAGTTTTTCTTTTTGTGAACTTCAGTGTTTGCTCGAGAAAGAATCCTTTTCCTCCTGTTGTAAGAACTCTGGACTGAAGTGTTTGTGTTCCTTTGGCCGCCCCTGGGGATTCGTGATCCTGAGTTGTGCTGGCAGAGAACGTGAGGCTTCCACGTCTGGGGATCTGGGAGTAGTCTGATCCTTGTGAAATGATTTCAGTAGGCACTGAGTCAGAGTGACTGGAAGCCTTTGGAATCGGACAAATTCACACCCATTTTTACTTACCTGTCACTGTGGCTGACTTGGGGTATTCCCAGACAACAGTGCTGACGTCTCCATTACTCTAGCATCTGAAAATGACTGAAAGGGTTTCTTGTTTGCATCTGTCTAGCTTGTCCTCTGGGCAGCATCTGAGGCCACTGGCATGGAAAGAGCCTGTCACTTTCAGAGGACTGGCCTCTCTCTTGGGCTTCTGGCTGATCAGAGCCCTGTTGTGGGGACAGCCCCTCTGTCTCTGCCTGCTGCTTGCCAGAAATCCCTAACTGCTTGTCAGCACTTAGGCTGTGGTCCTTCAAACTGGGTATTCCTGTTGAATGCATGGTCATTTTGGCTTGGGTCATTTTCAGCTGGCTTTTAACACGGCACCTTTTCCGCATTGGCATTCTATACCGACCTCCACTCCCCTGTGCTGAAAAAGAAACTCACTCTCTTTCACCTTGCTGTTTAAGACCCACTCTCAGTGATTACGGTGTTTATAACCTCACTTTCAGCTTTGCTTTTCTCTTTTAGCTCATCCTTCAATGAATTATAATGCAATTTAAAAGAATCATCACTCATTCCCTTAACATAGAAAACAATTGATATTCATTTTTTTTAAAAGTAGAAGAGGTAAAAAAAAAGAGGAAATGAAAATTATATGCAATTGAGGGGGCCAGAGATTACTATTGTCATTATACAAGTGTCTTCCCTTTCTATTGACACATGTAGCCTATACTTTATGGGTAGAGGTATACATCCAGGCATACAGCTCTGAAATTTTATTTTTAAAAGTTGGCTGCAACTGTAGCTAGATGGCCAAGGAAGCTGGACATATTCGCTTGAGATAATTGTTATTTTGTTTTGCCTGATATTTATTTTTCTCCTTTAAAACATGAGTATGGGGCACCTGGGTGGCTCAGGTCATGATCTCAGAGTCCTGGGATCAAGTCCTGTGTCAGACTTTGTGCTCAGCAGGGAGTTTGCTTGTCTCTCTGCCCCTCCCTCTCAATTATTTTTCTCAAATAAATAAATAAAAAATAAAAAAACCCCACCAAAACATGAATACACTTTAGTATACAAATACTTAGTGTATAGTTTGATAAATTTTTACATATATATATATATATATATATATATATACCTATATTTATCTATCTATCTATCTATAACAACTACAAAGATTGAGACAGAATGTTTTCTGCACCCCCACACGTCCAAGATTTACTTTTGGCTCTTCTCAGTCTATAACCCGCTCGCCCTTAAGAGGAAACCACTATTCTGATCTCTATCACTGTAGGTTAGTTTCGTAACTTCTTGAACTTCGTATAATTGGAATCATATGGTAATTACCCTTTAGTGTCTGATTTCTTTTGATAAATGTCGTGTCTGTGAAAATGATCCATGTGGTTGGATAAACAGTAGTTTATTTACTTATTATTTAGCTGCATAGCATTCTTCATCTGAATACACAACAATTGATTTTATTGAGGGAAATTTTTGGATTGTTCCCAGCCTTTACACTTCTGTAAATAGAGATGATGATCTGAGTAAGGCTGAGGCTTTTGCAGTGATTCCATTCCACTGTTACCCAGTGTCTCCCTCTGCACAGTCCTGCTCCCCACCCTCCCCTACCGTCGTCAATCTTGAAGAACTTGCTAATAATCTTCTCTCCTGTTAATTACTTCCACCTTTCAGTCCACTTCCTGGGACTCTGACCTATAACAACAGCCTTGATGGATATGTTATATCAAAATGGCTATGCTGTTTTATTTGGCCCTAAGACTTGGTCAAAACTGAACCTTGAAAGTTCAGTTTTCATGAGGTCCTGGTCACAAAAGGGAGAGAAACTGGCATGCCAGGTGCACTTTGAGATTGAATGTCATGGTCAAAGGTAATTTTCCAAACATGAATGTGTCTTCTTAAGATTCTTTGGCAAAAGCTTCAGTAAAATGAGAAAAGTTGTGTTTTAGAGGGTGTAATCTGGTTTTGTATGTATAAAGTGAATTGGAAAAGAGGTATATTTTGGATAATTATATAATAGTTCTAATATAAGGAAATAATAAAGGAAGGTGGAATGTAAGAGCCTTTATGGAGAAAGGAGGCACAGTTTGAGGGCATCATGGCTGTGTGTAGGGTTGTCACTGAAGAAAATGGAGAAGTTAATGATACCAGTGCTCTCAACCCAGATGGTCAAGATTGCCTTTCTTGTTCCATTCATTTGGGCTTTGGAGTAGAGAAAAGAGAGTGTGAAAGAGCATGCTTTTGAAAAACATAGACATCAGGACAAAATACTGGTGTGGGGGTAAGGATGAGCAAAGTTTAGTTCAGGAGCATAAAGAGTTTTTTTTTCAAAATGGAACCATAAAAAATACCTGTCAAGGAACAGGAGATGCAGGCCTTTCATGTATGAAAAGATTTTAAAAATATGAGAAAGATTTAGAGGTCTATTATATGTTAATTACCTGTTGCTCTACAACAAATTGCCAGAAACTTAGCAGCTGACAATGACAATTTATTTATTTATTTTTATTTATTTATTTTTTAAGGTTTTATTTATTTATTTGACAGATCACAAGTAGGCAGAAAGGCAGGCAGAGGGCAGGGGGAAGCAGGTTCCCTGCTGAGCAGAGAGCCTGATGGGGGGCTCGATCCCAGCACCCTGAGATCATGACCTGAGCCGAAGGCAGAGGCTTAACCCACTGAGCCACCCAGGTGCCCCTGACAATATATTTATTTCACAGTTTCTGTGGGACCGGAATCCAGGGACAACTCAGTGAGGCTCTCTGTCTTTGGGTCTCTCATGGGGCTGTAGTCATCTCAGGGCTTATCTAGGAAGGATTCACTTCCAAGCTCATTCACATGTTTTTTGGGGGGATTCAGTTCCTTGTGGGTTGTCCGACTGAGTTTTGGCTTCATCTGTGCTATGGGCCACCCTCAGTTTCTTGCCATATGGGCTTCTCCATGGATGACTGATAACATGGTAGCCAGGACATGAGAGGATAAGAGAAAATGTCACCAGCAGAGAGAAAGCAAGTAAGATGCAAGTTAGACTCTCTTGTAACCTCATCATGGAAATGACATCCCGTCTCCTGTGTTATATATATATTTTTCTTAGGAGTGAGTCACTAGGGCCCATATACATTGACACGAAAGGGGTTACACGGAGGTGTGGGTACCAGGAGGTGGAGATCATCGGTAACTGCCGTGATCGTTGTCAGAAGCTGCCTACCACCTCTATGTCAAGTCATGTTTGAGGACATGGTGCAGACACACCACAGAAAAACCCTAAGCATTTTTTAGCACCTATAACCTCACACTTAGGAACTTCCATAAGCATATTAGAAATGTTTTCCTTTGCTGGAGGCCATATGTCAGTGGACATGTTTTTGCCATTTACTAATGCACTCAGTAACTTGATTTGAAAAGTCAGCGGGGCAATACTGTATAATTTCAAGCACTTTCCTAGCAAAAATGTATTACTTTTAATTAGACTGATTTAAAGCTGTTAAGATTCTTGTCAGAAATAATTTTTAAGTGGATGTGTCAAGATAAAAACAGCAGTTGTCAAGTGAAGAAAGCAGTAATTTGTGCATGTGCTGTCTGGCTTATGAGCAGTTGGGTCTTTAAATACTAACTGAGCATTTGTGCTTACACTTTCCTTTATAGAAGCCATTCTGGCAGTAGAGATTCAAATCGTTGGAATGCTATTGTTTGTGGTAAATATTTGTCCTGTGACTGGGGAATTAAATTTGGTTCCTACCCTGTAATATAGACAAAAGCATCACTAAGAAGAGAAAGCATTTAAGCAATCCAATTCAGCAATTGGTCAAACACATAGCATGAGCAAAGCATTCTGGGTGATTACAGAGTGGAATGATAATAACAATAATGAAGATCACTCTTTGATGAAAGCAAATCAGGTGACTTTATATGCACTTGAAAAAGCTTAAATTCTATCTGCAAATCTTTTTAGACTATTAATTTCTTTAGAAAGCTTTTGCTTTTAGGCAATGAAAAGGAGGACTTTTTGTCTGATCTCTACGGCAGGATTTCTTAGTACTGGTACTTGATATTTTGGGTCACAGGATTCTTGGTAGTGGAGCTGTCCTGTGCATTGTAAGACATTTAGCAGCATTCTGGGCTTCTACTCGCTAGATACCAATAGTTCTGTTCCCCTCACCCCAGCTGTGACAATAAGGTCTATTTCCAGACATTGCCAGATGGATCTGGGGGTGCAGAGAGGCAAGCAAATTCACCACCCTATGGGAATGAACACATCTTTTGAATTAGGGAATCTTAAATTAACAAGATGTAGTTATCTTACTTTTATCCCTTGCATTTATAAATCCGCTATCTTTTCTCTTGGTCCTCAACAGCAAAATTCCATGTTATATAAGAGATCATTCATTACTATCTGCAGTCAGTTTTACCTAGGCATCATGAAAGATGTGAAAAAATAAAGAGATGTTTGTCCTTAAGAAGCTTGAGATCTCAGAGGCGGTGGCATAGAGATTTAGTGTGTGTGTGTGTGTGTGTGTGTGTGTGTATAACTATAGTGCAAGTAGAAAGCACTAAGTCTGACATAGGTACGAGGTAAAATGTATAGGCTGTTTTAAAGAAGAACTTTTATATTTCCATTGCAGACCAGTGGTAGGTTAGAAGGTCATCCTTGAGCTGGGGTTCTGGAATCTGAGTTTAAGAGGGTGAGGTTGACCTATAGTTTTAGGTTGAGAGGGTAGTTCCGGAGTTGGAGCTAGACCTCTGTGACAGAACGCTGAATGGAATGTGATAGGCAGAGAGATAGATGATGCAGTCCAAAGTCACAGGTTCTCAAGCAGACATGGCAAGATGGAGGACATACATATTTAAGAGGATGGAAAAAAGGGAGGAATTTGGAGAAATTTCCCAAAACACTGATAAGCAGAACTTGGTCCTTTGTGTAAGAAAATGCTAACAAGCCCAAGGTGCAATAGGAGCTGTGGGAATTCTAAACTGGTTTGTTGGGAAGCTTATAGTGGGCTCACAGTTACTCTTCTCCTACCCATGGTGCTCAGTATCTCAGCATATGGATTCATATGGAGAGTGATTCCAAGCCAAATACAGGCAATGGAAGACTAGTTATCAGAGGCTCCTGGAACACTATATGGAACACTGGCCAGCTGTGCACCCAACATCTTTAACATTAGAATTTTGCAGCTTGGGTGAGACCTCCAAAAATCTGAGAGTTCTCCCAAGATGGCATTATTATCTACAAATCTCATCGCATAACAGTGCTTGAGGTATATTCCAAAGATTGTTAACAGGTTTTACCTTGAAGAATTTACTGAGTAAATTAGTTTTTGAAATGCCATGCACAATAAATTAAACATATTCCTTTACTTGCAGAACTCGTCAGAGCCTTTAAGATGCATCATAAATCTCAAATGGAAGGATACAATATCAAACATTTTCCAAATTTATTTGATTACAAAGCTTTTCTTGTGTAACGCTTCATGAGAATGCAGTCTATGCTACATGCTTTGTATAACAATGGTTCTGAGTGAGTTGGTGAAATGAGTGGCTGGACTTTAAGTGAATAGTATTATAGCAGGGAAAATATATCAATGTCCAAATATTCATAGACCTGTCCCTCCCTCACCTGCTGAAGAAAAAGCTGACTTAGCAGCTAGTTCCCAATGCTTCTCCTACTTCACCATAGAGATTTCTGTCTTGATCACTGGCTTCTTGTTCTTTCAAATACATCACTGCAAATGGTGAGGTTTGGGGGTATTAGCTAATTACTCTAGAAAGGCCAAAGAGTAAATGGTAGGAGGAAAATAATCGATATGTTAAGGGGGAAATGAAAATGGGAGAGGTTTGAAGAGCAATTGTCGGTGTTAGAGCAGGGCAGGTGACTCACCTTGAGATCTACCTTCATTAGTCTTGGAATTTGAGCAAGAGGGAATGCTCAGAAGGAGAATGTTTTTCTGGGAGGTAGAAGAGAAATTCTCAAGTTGGCGTTTTTCCTTATTGAAATGTAGTAAACATTTAATTTGCTTTTTATTTATTCGTGGTTGCTAGGATGAATTCTTTATGAAAATGCAATAAAGTGGGTCTTTAAGATGAGCTCCAAAAGGTCTGTCTTTTTAATGGTCATAACTGGGAATCCTTAATGGGAAGCAAAGGTCATCACTTAAGGTGCAGGGGGGTCAGAGTGTGTGAATAATCCTGGAAATAAAGCCTTCACGAGACAAGCTGGTGATTAGATGCTATTTTTGTCTTCCCGCCCACCTTTTGGGAACACCAAACACACCTCTCATTTTGTGAGAACCCTTCTGGTTGTGAGGAGTTGCTAATCATAAGACTTAGCCCTGTGGCTGCAGGCAGGGGCACACAAGTAGGCCTGGCCAGTCCTGTAACCAGTTTCTATGTCTGCAGGAATGAGAGCATGACCCAGGTCAGGCTGAGCAGAGTCCTGGACTGCAACTTGATGTAGAACCATGAAGGAGGAGAGATGCTCTGGTATGACTAAGCGGGGGGGATAGAAACCTGGAGTTTTCTGCACTAATACTTCTTCATCTTTCCAATTGCTGAGCCTGGTCCACTACGAAGCAGCCAATCTAGAGAAAAGGAGGACATCAAGTAGACTCAGAGCTGGGAGGTGGAAGGGGTGGTAAAATGTAATTACGTTATGTAAGTTGCTGGTCTCCCTGAGGCAGGCTTAGTCCTGGACTTCCCCATTATTGGAGCCAAACATTCCAGCGTAGCTTAACCAATTTCAGTTCAGTTTCTGTCGTTTGTCGTCAAAGGAGCACAAGCAATTTATCCAGCACTGTGCCGAGTGCTTGAGGACAGAGAGGTGTAAATGGTTATGATGAAAGGCCAGGAAAATGGAGATAAAGAGTGTTCGCTGAGCGTCATTTGCTTAGAGCAGAACCTGATGAGGAGCCTGATGGGATGAGGAGGGAGAGACAACGGTAGAGTGAGTGTGAACTGAGAAATGAATTTCTTCTTCTTGCTCTGAGTTGGCTGCCCTCCTGAAGTGGTAAGGCAAGAGAACTGGGCTCTTTGGATGGTGACTTGATTTCGGGCTACCTAAATTTATGCCCTAAAGAGTGATTTTCTCCCCTTCTCTTCTCTGTTCCATCACTATGGTTGCTATGCTGTATTTGGGTAAAAAAATAGGTCCACAGTTTTTATCAGGTATTATTATTATTTTTTTAACCACTTTGTTATGGTTAGAAGTGGCTGTAGGTGCAGAGCAAATATGGTGGTCCTTCATGATGCATCCAGCCTGGTATTTGTGCTGTCAACTCGAGTGTAATGAATTGGTGCCACAATCTACCCGTATCCGCTGATCATGATTACTCACATTGCCCAGGCAGGGCGGTGTGTGTTACTGCCCTGACAGCGGCAGATTCTCCTCGTGCTCACTCCCTATATATTCTTTTTGGAAATTCAGTCTGTGCTGCACAAATTATTGTCTTGCTTTGAGTCTTTGTGAAAGGCGGTAACAGAGCAGATGATACGCTTTGAAGCAGGAAGCTCTGAGATCTTGAAAGAAAAGACAAGAGACCATATTGATTTTTTGCTGTGAACCTAAGACACAAATGAGAGTACCACATCAGGTTTTTTGTTATTTATTTTATCTCTCCAACCTCCTGTTAAAAAGAAAGCTCTTATGTAGCTGCTCCTGGTCTTAATTTGTCATCTTCCTGTCTTCCATTCTCTATACACTTATAGGGTTGATGTTGTAGGAACTCAAGTTGAGTTAGAAATCCATTTCTAAAAGCCACTGAACCGGGAAATTAACTTACTCTTTGGTCTGTGGGCATGGGTATGAGGTGTGGGCATGGCTTAGCAGAAGGAGGTTGGGCACGGCTGGTGGTCCTGGTCAGTGAGCTCCTCACAAACTTGGCAGGAGGACGTTGGTTATAGACACTTGGAGTGTGTAGTCAAGTGAATGGAAGGAATGTGCGGAAAGTGATGACGATGACAATGCTAATGACCACTAATATTGGTTCAACACTTGCTCTGTATAAGAAGGCACTTTGAATCACTCTACACTTGTTCTTATTTACCTGCTACAGTGACTTTATGAGGTTGCCCACATCTTAGATAAGGAAACTGAGGCTCTGGGACAGAGCTCACACAGCTAAGTGTGCTGTAGAATGGGATATGGACCCAGATTTCTCTAACTCCAGGAGCTGACCAGGATTCAATTAGTGAAGACTTCCTGCTTCAGGGAAGGAATGGCACAAGTGCCTTCAGTGTGCTTATTTGGTGTGCTTATTAAGGGAATGGTTGTCTCTCCCAGCTGTTCCTGGAGGCTTGTGCTCAAGCCTCGGTTAAGGGTTATTGTCAGAGGAGTTGCAAAGAGAATTTTCAGATATCGGGCAAAGAGAATAATGTAAAGACTAGAGGGGAAAGGTATCATGAGGGGGAGTGACCTAAGAATTTGGTCACAGAGCTGGGGTCGGATATTATTATAAGGATTTGGTATCTCAAGCCTGAAAGTTGGAGGAAGCATTTGGAGAGCTTAAAGCTGGAGAGGGACTTGCATTTTTCCAAGATTACGCTGCTTCACTGTGAAAAATGGACCTGAGTGGCCAGACTGGGTACCGCAGGAGATTTTAGGAGGTCATTCCATTGATACCATTGACGTGGGAGAGGTAATCATGGCTTGAACTAAGCTCCTTGCTTAAAATAAATTCGCCAATTTAGGCGGTATCTTCCCCAGATGTTTAGTATGCCACACTCCCATCCACCCCTCCTGCCTTGTGATTTTCTCCATTGCCCATCACTTTCAGCTGGTCTGAACACTTGGGGAATTTTCCGAAGAAGCCACTTGTCAGATGTGGGTAGGAAGGGGGGACTAGCACAAATAAGTGACTTAATCTTGGCCCTGGATGGAGGTGTCTGGGTGAAAGGACAGCTACATCTTTAACTTAGATGGAGGAAAACAGGTCTGAGGGACTGGATTTGTGCTACGTGTGAGGTGGATGGATTGAAGTTACCCTCTGTTCCCAAGTCAGGCATCTCCGGGGAATAGAAAAAGCTGTGAACTGAATTGGGAGGCATTGTTTTTAAACTCTGGGACCTTGGCCATGTCACTTAATTGCCGTAAGCCTCTTGCTTTGTCTCGGTAGTGGGAATAATAAGAATGCCAACCCTCTGTTTCTCACAGTTTTTTGGCAGTATCCAATCCAATGGCCTGCCTGGAAATGCTTGAAAAGTCACAAGTCATTCTGTACACGTGTCACCTGAACTGTCGGGTCCACTCATGGATGTGAAGGACAATTTTTGGACGAAAAGGACAAACTTTTGAGGAAATCACGCTTGTTTCAAAATTTCAATTCTTTTAAGTATCTGAGTATTGAATGGTCATTTCTAGGATCTGATTGTACTTCTATTGTAAGTGCTCAAAAACTAGCATTTCCGTTTTGGGGAAGCAGGACTGCCGAGTGCTAAGAGCGTGAACTTTGGAGCTAGACAAATATAGGTTCAATTCTGTGCTCTGCTCTTTGATACCTGCATGACCTTTGTGATATTATTTAATTTCTCTGAATCTAAGTTTCCTCTTCTGCAAAAGGGGTCTAGTAGAACTGACCTCATTAGCCTCTTTTGAGAATTAAATGAAATGTTACATGTAAAGTTCTTAATGCAGTGGTTAGTCTGTGAAAAGAACTCATTATGTAGTATTTCTATGTTTTAAAAATTTTACAGGGTATCTTTTACCTATATTTTCTCATTTAATTATCTTTAATATTATCAATGGGGGTGTGTGTGTGTGTATTGTCCATCATATCCCATTTATCCACTCAGGTAGATTCTGCGTGGACACACGAAGGGTCCCCCCATCCCCATCTTTCTCATCCATGTTCCTAGGAAATGTTCTAGGGGAGGGAATCAAATGGGAGAGCCATGGAGACAGCTGTCGTTGGAAGGCATAATGATGAGAACAAATGACATTAGGCCCCTTCACATTCGTGGCGTTCCCAGGCCCCCTGAGCACCCACGACACTCCGGAGAAGTTCCCATCAGGCTTGCATCACCAGCGGTGTTCCCGGCGTCGCAGCCCCCTGGGAACACACGCGGGCCCTGCGTCCAGGGGTGATGCTGACGCACAGCTGTGCGCTGGTCCAAACAGTTCCGGGGAGGCAGCGGGCGCCTCCGGGCAAAGCTGGGACTCGTGATGTCACAGAGGAATCTCAGGGCTTGGAAGGCTGACAGAATGCCTCTGCCAGCTCCGCACTGCAAGTCGGGAGGGAACTGGGCCTCCAGAAAGCATACTTTCACTCCAGCCTGGAGCTAGTCAGAATCAGCACAAGACTCTTAGTAGTTATGAATTTATTCTGCTGAAACGGAGAAAAATGCGAAAGGAACGTCTTCTCATCCTGAGTAATACCCGCTGATCCTCTGTAAGCAGATGGACTGATGATTATTCCCACCAATAAGCAGCAAACGCTCCGCTGAGCCTGGTGTCTGACCTGCGGGTTCCCTCCTCTGCCGAAGCAGCGGATGGAGATGGAGCGAAAACTGTAGGGGGAGCTATTTTGTTTTGAATGCGGAGTGTAATCTGCCTTTTCAAGTAAGCAAGATATTAAAATTGCCTCTCTGAGTTTTCTTTTGCAGAACAATTTCCCTTTCTGGGGCATTCTGGAAATGCTGTAGAAAGAAGCACTGGTCATCCTATAGGAAACGTCATGTGATAGGTATTAGTGGGAATCTAAATGAGGAAACGTGGCCCATGTTCTCCCAATTATATCAAATGGTTATTGGGCATGTTGGGGGGTCAGGGAAAAAGCACAGGCTGTGAAGTCAGACAGACCTGGATTCAGATCACAACTCAGCTACTTTCTTTCTTTCTTTTTTTTTTTTTTAAATTTTTTTTTTATAAACATATATTTTTATCCCCAGGGGTACAGGTCTGCGAATCGCCAGGTTTACACACTTCACAGCACTCACCATAGCACATACCCTCCCCAATATCCATAACCCCACCCCCCCTCCCAACCCCCCTCCCCCCAGCAACCCTCAGTTTGTTTTGTGAGATTAAGAGTCACTTATGGTTTGTCTCCCGCCCAATCCCATCTTGTTTCATACTTTCTAAGCAGTCTTGGGCAAGTTGCTTTGTAGCCCTGTAAAAAGGTAAAAAAGAAAGAGATGCCTGTGTGACCTCCCAGCCCAAAGTTCTTTTTAAAGTTATGTTATGTTAGTCACCATACAGTACATCATTAGTTTTTGATATAGTTTTCCAAGATTCATTGTTTACCTATAACACCCAGGGCTCCACGTGCCCTGCTTAATACCTAACACCAAGCTCACCCATCCCAAAGTTCTTATTTAGATTTAATTTGAGGTTGCGTGTAAAGCTCAACCAGTAGTCTGTGCTGAACAAATGGTTGTCCTACCCTCCTTATTTCTCTAGAGTGTCAGATATGATGCTCATTCATACCCAACTAGGAATTTTGCGTTTCTATTTGTTGTGTTTTTTGTTTGTTTGTTTGTTTCTTTTTTTTTTTTTTTTTTTTGCCTTTTATATAGAAGATGTGACTAGGCTCACAAAGCACATACTCAAAATTAGTTCTGCTTTGAAGTTAGATATCTTCTGTTCATTATTTTGATGGGATGGTTTGGGGATGGTTTGAGGATGGTGTCTCTGCAGAGGAGTGTTCGATGCTGTGGGGAAATGTACTTGTGCTCGAGCACAGGTCAGAGAGAAAATAATGACAGAGTGGCATTTGCTTCTCTGGAAAGGCCTGGGCAGTGACTTGAAAATGATTCTTGAACAAAAGCATATTTCCTGGTATACCACAAATATATGGCTGTGGCAGCTCAGGGACTGCTCGGTTTCTTACTCAGACATAATATTCTGCTCAGGTTAAGCCTCCCCCAGAACCTAAAAGGCCGTAAGATACAGCAAGGCAATTTCTCTGCCTCCAACAAAACAAAGATTGCTTTGGAATCCATCTTATAAATCACCAATGGGGTTTCCTGCTAGGCCAAAGAAACAATTAGTAGTTAACCAGTAAGCGGAATCAAGAAAAAAAAAAAAAAACAACCCACAAAAGATATCAACATGTTACAAAAGAAAATGTTCTGCTTATTCTCTTCCATTGTGCTGGGCCTGGACATCTTAATGAGGAACAATGTTCTCTCAGGATAGTACCTCAGAGAGCTTATCGGAAGCTCTGTTAAAAAGTCGCTGTCTTACATTTTTTTTTCTCCAGCCACATGTATACAAGAGAATTCCATATTTGACAGCATCCTGGTACTTCCTTTATTTAACAAAGACATCTTAATTTTTCCATGACGGTAACATTTAAGTTGCTTCACATCCAGTCTTAAAATAGTTGTTACACTTAAGGAGTATTATTAGAATAATGCTGGAAGGAAACATGGAGACAATTACTCTAATTCCCTCATTTTATAGAGACAACTCAGGGGCCCAAGTCTGGTGCCTTCTCGAGGTGACACAATGACTGGGGTCAGGGCTTGGTTGAGAATTCTGATTTGTATTTCCAGCTGATGATCTTTTGACTTTTTGGGCATGTAATAATTTGGGTTGTACTTGATAGTAGAAAATTTAGAGCATTAGCAGGAGTTTGCGTGTAAGAGAATGCCACCAAACAGGCCCAGTGTGGAAATCGTTGCAGGATATTATAGAGGAGGGACTGCAAAGACCATGAAGGTTACATTGTACAGTCAAAGAAAATGTGGCAAAGAGAAGTTGAGTACCTTTCCCAGGACAACACAGCTAATAATGTTGGAGCCCAGATATGAACTCACTGTATCTGGCATATCTGGTACTACTAAGAGTATCAGCTGGAGTTCGCCAGGGATTTTACTGGACTCATCTGTGTTTAGAGTATTCTGAGAGATTTCCTGACCCTGCTTCAGTGGGCTGTGAGGAAGCTTGCACTTTGGGAACACATGGGAGAGGCTGGAAGTGGGAATTCTGACTAGCCAGAAAGGAGAAATTCGTCCAACTTCATTTCCACCCCTAACCACATAGGAGAATAAGTTGCCATAAGAGCAAGATTCTCAGTGGCTGTGAGGTGTGTGTATGTATTGTGATGGCGGCTGTGTTATGCTTCAGAGGTCTATGGGTTTCTCTTTTGCCCTTTAGCTTTCTGAGACCCTCTGCCTTACAGCCCAGAAAATGTGGCTGTCATAGTTCCTTTGACTGAATGAAGGATAGATAGAAAGGCCCCTTTGAGAGTCTCTTTTTAGGGTTTTTGCAATTAGGTAGAGTTATTGAGTTAGTTAACTTTGGAGAGATGAGTTGGAAAGTTACATAGACTTGTGATCTGAAGCTTTCGTCACTGCAAAGTCATGATCTGACATGTGTTTGTAACCAGGAACAACTGTGTGGAGAGAAAGAGGGGTAGAATGGCTTGCATATGCTTTCTCTCCTATCTACAAGGGGTACTTGAACCCTGATTTTTCAGTGTCACCATGAGTATTCTGACCATATACCAAACATGGTGGAAATGACTGTAGGTCTTAAGAACATTATTTGGGCCTAGAATCTAGTTGTGCCTGAAGCCAACTTCTATCCTGGGTTTTTCTGAAGAAGAGGATAATAGTCTCTCTCTCTCTTTTTCTTTTTTAAAATTTATGTCAGTTAAAGTTGAGTTCTAATCCCCATGCAAGAAAAAGAGTTGTAACTGACAGAAGACCTTCACTTTGCCAGTAAATTGCTTTTGTGTGCAGAATGTGAAGTCAAGGGGCCTGGGTGGCTCAGTGGGTTAAAGCCGCTGCCTTCGGCTCAGGTCATGATCTCAGGGTCCTGGGATCGAGGCCCGCATCGGGCTCTCTGCTCAGCAAGAAGCCTGCTTCCCTCTCTCTCTCTGCCTGCCTCTCCGTCTACTTGTGATCTCTCTCTCTGTCAAATAAATAAAAAAAAAAAAAAAAAAAAAGAATGTGAAGTCAAGCTTCAAGAGGAAAGAAAAGAAGTGCTGGGTTGGCTGCTTTTTGATTATAGTTATTTTATTTATTTGTTGTTTTGGTAAAGAACATGTAAGAAACTCTCCAACTGAATGCCACCTGGTGCCTAGATCCTGATCCTCTGAAGCAAAAAATTTGTTCTGTTCTCTGGATGGTTCCTGGATACTGTAGTTCTAAAGAAAAAGACATGAAGAGGTCTGGCCAGAGTAAAACTGGAAAAAAAAAAAAAAAAAAAAAAAAGAAGAACCTGCAAGGAGTAGAAATGTTTAAAGCAAAGAAAAACAAAAAAGAGTGAAATAGACTAGTTTGAAGATACTTTGATTTTCTAAAAGCTCCTGGCAAATTGAGAAGGCAGCCAAAAGCACAATAAGGAAAGGCTTGCTTGGGAAGGTATGCATCAATTAAAAGCAACCCCCCTGGAAACAAGAAAGCCTTTCTTCCAAAATGGAGTCTTAGCATTGATTCTCCTGGTTATTACCTATTGGATTGAACTCCTTTGTTCATCCTTGAATGAATCACTGTGGTTCCAGGGAAATGATGCCGTGATTGGTCAGATTTAAATCACCTGTCCACTCTTGGAGCTATGGAGATGATGGACGCCATCCTGCTGAGATTATGGAAAGAGCGGTACAGGAAAAGTCAGGATGCAAAAGATGAGTGAATGGAAGTCAGGAAGATAACAGAAAACATCAAATGAGAATTGTCTGTAAAGCGGGCACTGTATAGAATCCAAGATCCTTTAAAGACATATTTTTAAAATATTTTATTTATTTATTTAAATTTATTTATTTATTTATTTATTTTGGGGAGAGAGAGCATGTAAGCACCAATGAGGGTGCTGAGGAGGAAGGAAAGGGAGAGCCAAATCCCTGTGGTCCAATGCAAGGCTCCATCCCATGACACTGAGATCATGGCCTGAGCTGAAACCAAGAGTCAGATGCTTAACTGACCACCCATGCCCCCCAATTTATTTATTTTAGAGAGAGAGAGAGAGCATGTGCAAGTGGAGGGCAGGGGAGCTGGAGAGAGAGAATCTCAAGCAGACTGTATGCTGAGCACAGAGCCCTACTTGGGGCTCAATCTCATGACCCTCAGATCATGACCTGAGTGAAACCAAGAGTTGGACACTTAACCAATTGAGCCATCTAGACACCCCAAAGACATATTTCTAAGTGGAACATTAGTGTCAAAGATAAGCATTTCTGTGAGACTTATAGGAAACAAATCTGTTTCTCTGTGTAGGAAATTTCAGACTAACAGGAATAATTCTGAAACAATTAAGATGTTAGAAACTTGTTAAATACTTTTGTTTCACAAGTATAATAATACTGAGAAAGCATGAGTTCAATACTATGAAATTATAAAGACTTCAATTTCAATTACTTGTCATATGGCCTTATTATTGACTCAGGATTTTCTTCCAAGTGCATTAATACAAACAATTTCGGAGCCATAAAGATTGTAAATTTGTGAACCTATCAGCCCTAGGCTCTTTGAATAGATCATATTCAGAACTTTCTCAGTGATGCAGCTACAGAGAAAAAAACGCTAGTTCAGGTGACTAATTGGCTCAACAAGAATGGTTCTTGAACCTGCTTCACCACCTTTCAAGAAGGTTCCATAAAAAACAAGAAGTATATATAGTGTCTATTCAAAGATCTGGGTTGGGTAATTTTCTCTTTGTACTTTTTTATGACTTTCCAAAAATTCTGATGCAGCAATAACTTATTTATTTGAAAATCTTCCCTCACATGTAGGAAGTGCTTCTCATGCTAAGAAGATGGATGTTCCTAGCAAAAATAAAGCATGTGAAAGGTGAGTAGACGTTGGATAAATGCAGTGTTAGAAGAAAACAAGATGGTGGTCATGCCATTCTTATCCAACTTTCCCTTCTTCAGCTTGATACTTCACCTTCAGAAACAGGTAAACATGCCATCCATCATGTTACATATTTCCTTGGTAGCAAATTTTACTGGTTTTAATCACCGTATTGTGTTGACTTGATGTAATACGCAGGATTTGAATGGAAAGGGGCATGAACAGCTAAAACGACATCTCATTTTTTTTTTAGGGACCTTTATTCTTAAGCAGAGGAAGTTGTAAATCTCCAATAGCAAATTTCATTAGTTTTAGGCAATTCTATAAGTGATGGCATTCTATTGAGTCAATGCCTTGAACACGAACCAGGAAGTTAACTATTGTGGCAAACTGTCAATCTTTACTCCTAAATTATGGTGAGTAGTGAATTTTTTGTTCTGGCTTTGAAGTTGAATTATTCTCTTCACTTAGTATGTCAGTCAGAAAAAAGATTTATCTTCTCAGCTGAGCTCTGCTTGGTTTTCTTTAGGTAATTAATATTTCCCTTCCTCCCCACTATGCCATTACTTTGTTATTATTCTCATTCATCAAGTCCCAAATATTTCTTTAAAATTCTGAGGGGATTGACAGGTTTAACTGTATCCCATTATTGATAATATTAAACAACACAGTCTAAAAACTTGTCTTTAGGCTTTCTGTCAGATTTTCAGTAAAATGTCATTATATTTGCATCTTTATTTCTTTACGAGAGAGAGAGAGAGAAAGGGAGGTCATTCAGATCCACTTGCTAAAGCTCTCTACAACATGTTTTTAGACCAAAAAAAGTGGTTTAGGAAAGAAGAAAAAAATCATTTTCGTGGAAACATTCTAAAATATCCATCATCAACAGGCATGTGAGTCTGAATGCACACAAATATTTGTCTAAGAATGTTCATTGCTGCCATAATTATATCTGCTAAAAAAAAGAAACAACCTAAGTTTCTGAATAAATGAAAAATTAAATAAGCCATGGCACAATGTAATGTTATATATGATTTAAAAAAGATAAAGTACATTTACCTGGACTCACTTGAAATGGGACTCATTAAATATTACTAGGAACAAAAAAGCAATTGCATATCAGTCCATATAGTAGAATCATTTTTTTGATGAAAGATATTTCTTTCTCTTGTATATATGAATGCATGTGAACTGTCCATTGTAGTTACCTCTGAGTAGTGAGATTTGTCAGTAATGAGTTGGCAAGGGCTTTGGCTGTTACCTTAACATACCCCTATGTTTTTTTAATGATAAACATGTATAAATATTTTAAAATGCATATGGAAAATAAAATAAGGTATTAGGCACTCTCATTTTGCAAGTGAGAGAACTGAGCATGGAGAAATTAAATGACTTTCTTACCATAGCACAGCTCATTTGAGGCGGACATGGAATTGGATGCCAAGTTTTTGGGCTGCAACTTACTCCTGTATATTATTCCTCTTCCTTACATTCCATTACATTATTAAAAAAATAGTTTTAATCATCAATATCCGTATCTTTGAAATCAAACAGAAACAAAAACCCTTCCCCCCCACCAGAAAAACCTTGGAATTTAAATTTTAGAAGCTTAGACCTTACTTTTCCTCACAGTATCTATAAATGCCCTTTCTTCTATGAGTTAGGATTAAATGCCTGTCTGTAGCTTTTCAGATGAGTTGTATTATCATCTAATAGATAGGTTAACCCTAGCATAGGGAAGAAATGTCTTAATCAACTGAAAACTAAAACTGGGTATTCAGTCTGCAAAGTTAAGAGGAGGAGGGCTGACAGCTTATGTTGTTTTGTGTCATAGTGTAATCACACAACACTAGGGAAAGTCTTTATGGTTCAGTCTTCTGGCAGACATGCTCATGGTAGTGATAACCTATGAATCAACTTCACAAAGACTAACCAGCCAGGTGGGCTTCCCATTGAGCTGTTTCTTCTGCTTTTAACTTGCTCTCCTTCATTCCTTCTTCTCTGGTTACCCTCAAAAAATGGCTCCATGTAGCATAACAAATAGCATGGAGGACAAGGGGAGATGGAGAGGAGAAGGGAGTTGAGGGAAATTGGAAGGGGAGGTGAACCATGAGAGACTATGGACTCTGAAAAATGATCTGAGAATTTTGAAGGGGTGGGGGGTGGGAGGTTGGGGGCACCAGGTGGTGGGTATTGTAGAGGGCACGGATTGCATGGAGCACTGGGTGTGGTGCAAAAATAATGAATACTGTTATGCTGAAAAAATAAAAAAATTAAAAAAAAAATGGCTCCATGTAGATGCTTCAGCATCTGGATTCTCCCTATTGAGTAATTTAGTCATTGTTTTCTTCCAGACTTCTTTCAATTACTGACTTTTAGACTTATTACGCTGTGGATTCTCTTTCTTTCTGGGGTATCTGAACTCTTTGAGTGCTGAGGAAGGAAACATTATAAGGGAGAGTGAAAGGAGATGAGGCAGTTTCTGAGCTAAATTTGAATGACAGCCACATCAGTATCCTCTTTGTTATCGGTCAACAATCTAATTCTTGTTGTCATCAGAACTACCAAGTATTGGGTGTCAATGGGGAGCCAGGCACAGGAGTAGGCACTTTATATAAACCTATGCCTCAGTACAATCCTTTGGGTTGGGTACTATTATTATTCCTTTTGTATATAAGGAATGGAAGCAAATAAGGCTTAGGTGATTTGTTCAAGGTCATACCGGCTAAGGACTACCTTGTCCGTTTTGGAGGAAAACTGTCTTCTCTCAGGATTGAGTCTTTGAATTAAAAAAGACCAAGGGACCATAATAAGACTCATCAAAGAAGTGGAATCCTCCAACACATTCTTTTCCCCAATGTGTTCTGCTTATTAGTATATAAGGGAACCCTGAGTTTCTAAAAACATCTATTGATTTCCTTGTGTGTAGAGATTTACAGGGACAATTTGTAGGCCTCAGATGCCATTGCAACATTCACTGCTTTGCTGTGGATATAAAGGATGTTTGTGAAAGAAGGCCAAGTAATGTCATCATTTGGCCTCATTTGTGAAATGGATGGCTGTGTTCCTGGCACTGAGAAGGATGCCCCAAAGCCATTTGAAAGATGAAAAGGCTTATCTTGAAACAAGGTTTTCTGGAAGATCACAAACCAACCGTCTAAAATGTTAATTCAGATAAAACAAAAGCAAAGAACTACTGGAATCTTCAAGTTGAAATTCCTAATTAGGATTTTAACAGCATGTAAGGAAATTATCCTTGCCGCAGCCTTTGGAATTGATTCTTCTTATAGGAAGTGGCAAAAATGTTCTTATTTCTTGCTTATGGACTTCAAAGATATTCAGTGATTAGAGCCTTTTCATTTTGCCCAGCTTTGGTATCGGGGCGTTCCTGTTGAATTCTCTAGTCAAAATTCTTGTCTGCAGCTTGGGGCTGATTTTAATATAAATAGCGGGTTTGTCCTATCTCAGGTGCTTATTAAAATGTCATTCAGCAATTAGCTGAATCAAGAAAGGAACATAGTACACCTTTATTCTGCCTCGAAGCTTATAGAAATCTAAGTTGAGAATCTCACTTTGCTTCCAGTGCATGGAAGCAGCTGTTGGTTGGGTGCCTGGGCTCTAAATTTATAAGGAGCAAGTGTTGCTCTTTGGACATATCTGAAAGGGAGTAACTTCTGCTACCCTCTCTCTACTAAAATCACCAACTAATTTCGGAAGTGATAGCAATCGGTTCCCTAAGGCCATTAGCTGCTATGTAATATATTATTAAATATAATAACTACATTCAAATAGTCTGCAAATGTTTAGTTTTCACATAACCTTGAAAGTTGGATATCAAATATTATCCTAAAAGAAAGAAAGAAAGAGAAGAGAGAGAGAGAGAGCGAAAGATACTTTATCCCCATAAAATCCAGACTGCAATAATACATATATCACTATTAGCAATGGGATTTTTTTTTCCCTCCTCTAGTGGATTTGGACACATTCTCTGAGATGTTGCTGTCCTATAAAGGGTTAAGTTTTCTAGGACAAGTCTGAAAGTGTTTAATTTTCTTAGCACATTGCCTCATCTCTGGTAGCTGCCACAACATGCCTCATTTTGGTAGCATACAGTTGACACATCCTTTGGGCATGGAAAAAGTAACAAAAATCTGGAATCTCCCCTCTTCACTCTCAGCAGTGAGTGCCATGAAGAAATATAAATAAGGACTTGCATGCTTAGTATAATGAAAATATTATTTCCAATTCTTTTTAGTTCTGAATTAATAGTAAGTGGAGGAAAAAGAAGCTCAGTACAAAGAGTATGCTGTGCCACTTGAAAAAATTTTAATAATTAGGTTAATGGACACATTAATTTTTCTTATTTTTTTCTTGACAACTACTCCACTTGCTTACTTCCTATTAAATATATTTTTCCCCCAAAGAAACTGGCTCAAATCTTACTTTTGATTATTCTTTTCAAAATTCTGAATAAGGAATCCTTCCCAACCCCCAAAAGACATTGGTCCAGCTTCTGGAATGGCGGAATAAAGACCTCTGAAAATTCACTGTTCCATAAAAGAAAGGAGAACTCTGGCCAAAAAAAAAAAAAAAAAAAAAAAAAAAAGCCCTGTCAAAATCAACTTTTGGGGATCTCTGAAAATTAACTGAAAACTTGCAACAATCTAGGAAGAGTTTATTTTAAATAATGGCTGAATCTTGGCAAGAACAGCAAGATTTATGGCATTTGTAACTTGTCATAATTTTACCCTCTGCCTGAACTCAGTAGCCTTGAAAAGCAACAGGCTTGCACTATGATGGTTGTGACCAGCCTTGCTGGTCATTAGAGGGGGGAAATAGCTGTGGAGCTCCCCTAAAGCTTAATCACAGGAGAATTTCCACTATTTGGTCTGTCTGTAAGTTGGCTTGTTTATTTGTTTTAAATCATAACAATGTATATTATTTATTTAGTAAAAAGTTCTGAAAGCATATTCTGTGGCTCAATGATGTATATAAGACCCAAGATTATTTCGTTATTCTGAGTGAATTGATCCATCTTCCTTGTGTTGGTAACCTTATGGTCCCAAGATGGCTGCCACAGTTTCAGGCACGGAGTCTCTAGCATCCTACGAAGGAAGGAGAGGAGTTTGTGGGAGAACAGTCTCTTTTCCTTAGTGGAGAAAATTTCAGAAGCTCAAATGATGTTCCTTATGTCTTATTTAACAGAACTGGGCCGCATAGCTACTCCTAGTTGCAAAGGAGGTTGGAAAAGAGAATATTTGGCAAAGGGGATAAGAATTATGATTTAGTCAGAAAAATTATGACTTATCTCTAGGAGTTTGGCACAGTAAAGCCTGAACACAAAAGATTTGTTCGTTCGTTCTTTCTTTCTTCCTTCCCTCCTCCCTCCCTCCCTTCCTTCCTCTCTTTCTCTCTTCCTTTCTTTCTTCTAATCTGGGAAGACTTTGGGTCAGAAGGAAACCAACAGCAAGGATTGTCCCTGATTCATTTTTTTTTAAAAATTGAAGTGTAATTAACATATAATATCCTATTATTTTCAGGCATATATCATGGTGATTTGATATTTTTATATGTTATGAAATGATCCCTGCAATAAGTCTAATTACCATTTGTCACCATACAAAATTATTGACATTATTTTTTTTACTATATTCTCAAAGCTGTACATGCTATCTTTAGGAGTCTAGGAGTTTGTACCTCTTAATTCCCTTCACCTATTTCACCCCTCCCCTGTCCCCTCGTGAAACCCTCCTCCCTGTGGTAACCAAGAGTTTGTTTCCTGTGTCTATGAATCTGTTTCTGTTTTGTTTCACTTGTTCATTGGTTTTATTTTTTGGATTCCACATATAAGTGAAATCATACAATATTTGTCTTTTTCTGACTTATTTCACTTTGTATAATATCCTCTAGGTCGATCCATGTTGCAAATAGCAAGATTTTACTCATTTTACTGCTGAGTAATATTCTATTGTATATAGATACCACTTCTTTATCCATTCATTTATCAGTGTACACTTGGGTTGTTTCCATATCTTGGTTATAAATAATGCTGTAATGAACATAGGGGGTACATATATCTCTTCGAATTGATGTTTTTATTTTCTTTGGATTAAAAAAAAACACAAGTAGAATTGCTAGATCATCTGATAGTTCTATTTTTATTTTTTTGAGGAACCTCCATTACTGTTTTCCATAGTGGCTGCAGCTGCCAATCATATATGAGGGTTTTCTTTTCTCCACATTCTCGCTAATACTTGTTATTTCTCCTCTTCCCGGGCATAGCCATTCTGACAGGTGTGAAATAATATCTCATTGTAGTTTTGATTTGCATTTCCCCCAGTGATTAGTGATGTTGAGCCCCTTTTCATGTGCTTGTTGTCCATGTGTGTATCTTCTTTGGAAAAATGTCTCTTTAAATCCTCTGCCCATTCTTTAGTCTGGTTGGTATTTTTGATATTAAATTGTGTAAGTCCTTTATATATTTTGGATATTAACCTCTTATTAAATATATTATTAGCAAATATCTTCTTCCATTCAGTAGGTTGTCTTTTCATTTTGTTGATGGGTCTCTTCACTGTGCAGAAGCTTTTCAGTTTGATGTAATCTCATTTGTTTAACATTTGTTGCCCTTGCCTGGGGAGAGTGGTCCAAAATATATTGCTAAGATCAATGTTAAAGAGCTTACTATGTTTTTTTCTAAGAGTTTTGTGGTTTCAGGTCTTATATTCAAGTCTTTAATCTACTTTGAATTTGTTTGCATGTATGATGTAAAATAGTGGTACATTTTCATTCTTTTGCATGCAGTGGTCCAGTTCTTCTAATACCGTTTATTGAAGAGACTCTCTTTTCCCTTTGGTATATTCTTGCTCCCTTTGTTGTGGATTAATTGACTACATAAGCCTGGATTTATCTCTGGGTTCTTTGTTCTATGGATCTTTATGTCTATTTTTGTGTGTCAGAATCATACTGTTTTGATTATTATAGCTTTGTAGAATAGTTTGAAACCAGGGAGCACAATACCTACCCCTTTCTTCTTCTTTCTCAAGATTACTTTGGCTACTTGTGGTTTTTTTTTGTGGTTCCATGCAAATTTTAGTGTTGTTTGTTATGCAAAAAAAGTCATCTTGTTGTTGTTGTTAAGATTTTATGTATTTATTTATTTATTTAGAAAGGGCACAAGTAGGGGGAGGGTCAGGGGAGAAACGGAGAGAAAAGCAGACTTCCCACTAAGTGCACAGCCCAATGCAGGGCTTGATCTCACAATCCTGAGATCATAACCTGAGCTGAAATCAAGAGTCAGATGCTTACCCATCTGAGCCACTAAGGTGCCCATACCATAGGTGTTTTGATGGGGATAGCATTAAATCTGTAGATTTCTTTGAGTAGTCTGGACATTTTAATAATAATTCTTCTAGACTTTGAGCTTGGTATTATCTTTCTATTAATTTGTATTGTTTTTAATTTCTGTCATCAGTGTCTTATATTTCAGATTATAGGTATTTCACCTCTCTAGTTAAATTTATTACTGTGAATTTTATTCCTTTTGATACAATTGTAAATAAGATTTTTTAAAAATTTCTCTTTCTGATAGCTCACTATTAGTATATAGGAACACAAATTGTTTCTGTATGTTAATTTTGTATCTTGTGGCTTTATTGAATTTATTTATTCTAGTAGCTTTTTGGTATATGTATACAATGGAATATTATTCAGCTATGAAAAAGAGTGCATACAGCTATATGTTACAACATGGATGAACCTCAAAACATTATACTAAGTGAAAGAAGTCCATCCAAAAGGCCCCATGTTGTAGCATTCGACTTTTATGAATTGTCCGCAGATGGATTTATAGAGATAAAGTGTAGATTATTGTAGGGGCAAGGTGGAGGAGGAGATGGGAGTGACTGTTAGTGTTTAATATGTGGGGATTCTTTTGGGGGTGATGAAAATGTTCTGGAATTAGATAGCAGATGGTTGCACAACTTAGTGAATATACAAAAGACATTGAGTTGTAACATTTTAAATGGACAAATTTTATGGTATGTGAATTATATCTCAATAAAGCTGTTATTCAAAAAAGTCACTCCCCAGCTGTTTTCAGTTCATGCTCTGAGGGCTTATGTGTATGGATGACTCAGCAGAACCCAGTTGTTTCTAACTTATATTTTTAAGAGAGCCAAACTATTTTGCAACATAGCAAACATATATTAAACAAAATGTAATCATCACATTTCACTGTTATAAACTAGATAAATAAAACAGACTTCTTCACAAGTCACCATATGGAGATGGGATTCACCCATAAATACATCTAAGTTGCTTTGGTTATTTTACAATGAGCTTGGGTTGGCAGAGAGAAAGAGAAAGGGAAGTTGAGGCAGAATAATCAATGCCTGATGATTTTGTTGTCGATCAGCAACAATAAAAAGGCTTTTGTTAGATTCTTAACTGACCAGCCTGGCTCCCTTTTACTGATTATCTTCAACAGATAATAGTTTCTTGGCCAGATACTGGTAATTATTTTAGATGTTGAGATTTCACTGTGATTAAATTAATTAAAATCTGTCTTCCTGGCATCCTAAATAAAGCCTGTACCTCTCAGAGTTTAAGTAGGATTTTTCCCCCCTTAAATTAGAGAATGATTAAAAAGAGATTGGCGTCTCCTTGAAAAAGAAAAACCCAGACTCCTCTACATCATATCATAATAAAAAATGATAATCAACAAAGCAGTTGAGCTTTTGGCAATGAGGATGACTTTAGACCTGAACCATTCCTTCATACTTTTCGTTGGGTTGGTTCATTTCTCTCCAGGTAAATATCTTTGTTTATTAAATACGAATAAAATGTTCATATTTTATTCTAACATTCCAAAGTTAACATTTTGTTCCCAACCCCTGTGTTGCACAGGAATATGTTACAAATAGACAATATCCTGCTGGGATGCTTTTAAAGACTGTTAGAAATAACCAGCTGCATTGTGAAAAAGAGGTTTCATGTAGAAATTTTAACAGTTTGAGTTCTGCGACTTTATTTTTTAGGTGTTCATATGCATAAATATTTATATTTTGCCCTCTGCTAACTTAAGTCTTACATGCTCATCTGATCTTGTTATAACCAAGGATATACACCTGAGGAAATGTAATTGTGAA